>NC_137169.1:175146547-176452797 GCF_951394435.1 Stenella coeruleoalba
ATTGTAATTTTCTTTTTCCTTTCATATTTGCTGAATAATGTCCTCTACTTTCATACATCATTGACTGATGATTCTTAAATGTATATTTCTAGCTCCTACATCTTCAGGGTTCTAATTGTAATTTTTTTCCCTTTCATATTTGCTGAATAATGTCCTCGATTTCAAACA
The DNA here is from genome assembly GCF_951394435.1 of Stenella coeruleoalba. NCBI lineage: Eukaryota > Metazoa > Chordata > Mammalia > Artiodactyla > Delphinidae > Stenella > Stenella coeruleoalba. The sequence goes on from NC_137169.1 coordinate 175,146,716, forward strand.
TCATTGACTGATGATTCTTTCTTTCTTCCAGGCTGCGTTGGGTCTTCGTTGCTGCACATGGGCTTTCTCTAGCTGTGGTGAGCGGGGCTACTCTTCGATGCGGTGCAAGGGTTTCTCATTGTTGGGGCTTCACTTGTTGTGGAGCACGGGCTCTAGGTGCGCAGGCTTCAGTAGCTGTGGCACGCGGGCGCAGTAGCTGTGGCTCACAGGCTCTAGAGTGGAGGCTCAGTAGTTGTGGTGCACGGGCTTAGTTGCTCCATGGCATGTGGGATCTTCCCAGACCACGGCTCGAACCCGTGTCCCCTGTATTGGCAGGCGGGTTCTTAACCACTGCGCCACCAGGGAAGTCCTGACTGATGATTCTTAAACGTATATTTATAGCCCCTACATCTTCTGGGCTCTCGACTTAGAGTGTCAATGATCACCTACTGGATTTCTTCACCTGGATGAACTAAAATCGTGCCATCTTCCACAAGTTAGCTATGCACAAGGATCACCCACATCCCAAGTAGAACTCCAGCATTTTCTGTTTCAGTTAATAGCATTAATATCTGTCTTGGGCAGATTCTGGATTCACTCCAGAATCCCGGGATTAGTTCTTCAATTCCTTTCTCTACCTCACCTAAGAGCTCAATATGTCATGAATTCCTGTTACCACTACATCCAAGATCTTTCTTCCTGCCACACTTCTCCAACAATCATGACTTGTTTTGTTTTGTTTTTAAACTTTTTATTTTATATTGGAGTATAGTTGATTAACAACTCATGACTTGTTCTTAACCCAGGATCTCTCTATACTAGTGCATCCCTCCCTGTTGCTACCAATAATCACTTTTAAAGAGCACATCTAATGATCTCGCTCCCTTCTTTTAAGTCTATGAAGTCTCTGAAGGCTACCATCTAGAATAAAGTGTTACCCCCGACTATGGTACACAGGGTCATCCACACTCTAGTGTCAGCTTATTTCCCATGGGTCACCCCCTCTGTTGAACATGCCCTTGGTGCCCTGCCCCTGCTTTTGCCCTTGCTGTTCCCCTGTACTCTCACCCTTTCTTCACACCTAACAAACTCTTCTCCACTCTTCAAAGCTGTCACCTCCCTGTGACTTTTCCTGATGCTCCTCTTCAATATCCCAATAGATGAAATCATTTTCTTTGCTCCCTCGGTACTTTCTACCTGCCTCTATTATAGCAGCTATTGCATTGTTTCATAACTATTTGCCTTATTGTTTCTCTCTTCCTCTCTCAGGGATCTTTCCTTATTCACCACTATAATCCCCAAGTGCCTGGCCTATAGTAAGCACTCAACAATGTATATGTTTTAATGCTTCTTCCCGTTTTTGTTTCTGACCTCTTTCCAGTAAACTGATTAAAGGTATAGACAAAGCCCAACCCATATTTTCCCAGCTGAGCCAGTGCTAATGGACACAGAAGGCATGAGAAATAGTAATAAGAGTGAAAGATCAAGGGCTAGGAGAACAAAGAACACATTGAGTCTTTTCAGTAGGGGTGACTGGGATTGCACCACCCCCAATGCTTGCTCAGAAAATAACAGTAATGCTTTATTGCCAGGTCCTGTCTTACACTTTCCAGCATGTAGGCCAGCTGGTGTTAACAACAACATGGTGAATGAGCCAAATGGTGTGTATGTACCCTGGTGGGCATTTTTGTGGTGACAGAGGGGAAGGTATTATCTTTAGTTGGGAGGTGGGAAGCACAGCTGGAATTGGGCTACTGATCTTCTAATGCACGGCTGACCAACTTTTTTGTATTTTAGGCTTTGTGGGTCCTTTGCAAAAGCAGCTATAGAAGATACATAACAAATGATCGTGACTGTGTTCCCGAAAAACTTTACTCATGAACACTGTAATGTGAATTTCATATACCATTCATGTGTTGTAAAATAGTCTTCTTCTTTTGATTTTTTTCCCAACCATTTAAACATGGAAAAACCATTCTTAGCTCTCAGGGCATACAAAAGTAGGCATCAGGCAGGATGTGGTCCACAGGCCACAGTTTACTACTACTGCTCTGGTGCTTAGTCCACTACTACACTACCCGGAGTAGCTTTATTGGGACCAAAGCCACATGGAGAGTGCTGACTCTATCACAGGACCATAGTAGCCTCACCAAGAGCTGGGCTCTGCACTTCATATGCTCTCTCATTTATTTCTTACAAAAATCCCAGGAGCAAGGAACTAGGATCATCCCTACTTTACAGGGACTCAAACTGGTCACCCAGCCCATTAACTGTCAGAGTCAGGCTTTTGAAGGTCTGTCTGGTTCCGAGGTATGTGTTCTGACCACTGCATCAGACTGCCTCCTGTGGCAAAGTGTCAGTGCTGTGGAAACCATATGTGAAGGCTTATGTTTTTCAAGAACACAGATATATTTTATCAAAAAGAGGTCGGGTTTCCAAAAGAAAAAATGGGGGACAAAGGTGACCATGGGAAGATTGGCTCCGAATCCCCCAAGACTTAATGACTTTTCTGAACTTGTTATCTAGTTCTTTCCCCCAGAAGTTTGGAGGAATGCACAAATCATCTCAGTCTCCACAGGGACCCTCCCCTCATTGCTTCCCACTACCCTCCACTAACCCCCCTCCACACACACACGCGCACACCCACACACACCATCTTAGGCGTGCATGTTAAACTACTGTCAAGCAATCTATTTGGCATTAGTATCTAAAGAACAGATGTCAACCTATTGTCACTGCTTCCAGTGGCCCTGCCAGGTGAGTGCAAATGTGGGCATCGCCCAGCAGTGCCTGCACTTTCCTGCCTTCTGCTTCCATAGTTTCTCTTCCTTGGACACCCATCCACTTGGAACCCAATACTGAGGGCAGCTCAAGGGTGGGCCGCACTAACAGTGTAATGGGGGTGGTGGGGAGCTGGGTGCCCTCAGCTGCCCTCTCCACACTTCTGAAAAGTCTACTCCAAGCTTTTTCCCTCCTCCCCACCAGCCCCACCTCCCCCACTTCCTCCCTGACCTCACAAGCTACTTCCCTCTGCAAGAACCGGGTGTGGCTGTCACCCTCACAGCAGGAGCTGCAAGCCCTGGAGAAACAAGCTCAGATTGTCAGGGGGTGATGGAATTAAGTTGCGGGTGGGGGTGGGATCTAGAGTTTGAGTGAGGAAGATAAAAGGAACACAAAAGGGAACTTAAGGGGCTTCCCTGGTGGCGCAGTGGTTGAGAGTCCGCCTGCCGATGCAGGGGACGCGGGTTCGTGCCCCGGTCCGGGAGGATCCCACATGCCGTGGAGTGGCTGGGTCCGTGGGCCACGGCCACTGAACCTGCGCGTCTGGAGCCTGTGTTTGTAACGGGAGAGGCCACAACAGTGAGAGGCCCGCGTACCACAAAAAAGGGGAAAAAAAAAAAAGGGGAATTTAAGACGTCTGGCCATGAGTAGAGGGGGTTGGAGCCAGAGGAGGAGGTGGAGTGTGTCTGAGCTGAAGTGAACCTTGCCTCCTGTCCCTGGTTTTCTCCCAGGCCTTCTCTGCATCCTTGGAGGTCCTTGGAAATCTGCCAACCCCTGAACAGGGCAGTTTCAATTCTGTATTAGAAACCCCCTTCTTTGCTCCTTTGCCTCATTCCCCTCCTACTCTTGATCTCCTCCCTTTCCCATTTTGCTAATGAATCTTTTGGGAGCAAGCTCTTGGGGTGCGCTGGGGGTAGGGGCACAGCTGTGGAGCCATTGGTGACCTCTTAGCTTATGTCTGAACTTGGTTCCTACAGACCTATGTGCCTGAACTACCTCTGTTGTGTGGTTTTCAACTCACCATCTGCCCTTAAATAAGGGTAATGGCCTTTGCCGGATGCTGTGCTGGACAACAGGAAGGAGGGCTGGGCCGGCCGTGAGGTAGGAAGATCTGAAGCCTTTGTACTCAGGTCACTCAGCTTTCAGTGAGGCTTCTTGATGGGATCAGGTCAAGGCAAGGCGATCTACATTAAAAACAAATTTAAAAATTCATCCCATCCACCATTACTAGAGTCACATTTGTTCATAGTAAAAAAACTCGGACAGCACAGAAACATAAAGACAAATAGGAAGCAAAATCACCCATAATTCACAACGCTGGGAAAAGTTCTCCAGGCATTTTGATGTATTTCCTTCTACTCTTTGCTCAATGAATATCTTTGTCTCTATCTCTACCTATAATATATGGTAACTACCATTTGAAAGCCTGCTTTTTTTTTCCTATTGGCTTTTTTTTTTGAGTATTTCCCCATTAAAAATTCTTCTAAAGCAATGATTGACATTTAATGAAGAGAGATTTGCCTTCCAAGACTAGACAATGTTCATATGCAGGAATTCATTTTGAATTATTATTGACGACATTAACATCCCCACTCAACACTACACACACACACTTCTGTCTGAAAGTTTATCAGGAAGTCAGGTGGATCAAATCCTCCTCACTGTGAGGGGCAGACTCTCCAGATGGGATTTGTAGGCTTGGGGTGGGGTGGAAGCCCGGGGGTGGGAGGTAAGCACACAGGGATTGTTTATAGCTGCTCATTCCCCCTCTTGAAGGCCCCACTCCTTAAGCAGAGAACTTCATCTGGGATGGACTGTGCTGGGACCAGGGCTCAAAACTATGTGGGTATATGTTTTGATGTTCAAGCAAGCAAAATGATTCAACATGAACTCTGCCCAAATAAAAATGGATCAGACAGGGAGTTTTATCTGTTTTCCTGAGAGTGCTGACATTCTCCACATCGTGGTTTATTTTCCTGCTTCCCTGGGCTGCCCTTAATTTTGTCACACACTCCAGAACAGAAGCATCCTTTCTGTGGAGATGGTGGCCAGCACAGCCCTAAAGGCCATCAGCACAGCCTATGTGTCCAGTCCCCTAGGGCACAGTTCTTGGTAATATTTTGGATTTGGTGGGGCGAGCAGAGGGTAGGAGAATGGGGGTATAGGTGGGAATTACGGCCAACGGCAACTGTGAACCCATCTGCAAGAAACCTGACACAAGCCGCAAGTGAGAGTTCCCAAGGAATGGTTCTGAGGGCCAAGTTTCTCAGCTTGGAGGGTCAGCAGCTTGTTTATGCAGCTTTCGACACCACTGGAGGTTGGAAAGAAGCGAGAGGAAAAATGAGAGTAAAGGTGAAGGAATAGGAGCAGGGCTTGATCACCAAGAAGCCAACTATCATGGTCAGGCATCCAAAAACAAGGGAACCCAATATTTAATATTTCATAAAGAACATTCATGTATTGCCTGGAGGTTAGGGTAAGGTGGACAAGGGGGAGGTGATTAAGACCTTAATTATTTCCAGTTATTAGGACCTCAACAAGTCCTAATGGACAGAAAGGAGATGGGAAAGGAGGAAAAAGAGGAAGTTGGAGGATAAAAGGAGAGAATGAAAAGCAAGGATAGAATCCATTTACAAATATGTATTAAGTGTTAATTATGGTGTAGGCTTTGTGTTAGAAGCTAGGAACATAGAATTAAAATTTTCAAGCTGTGCCTTCAAGGGATAGCGCACCCTAAGCTATGTGTTCCCTAAGCCCTGCCCTAGTGATTGCTTCTAGAGATCTTTGTTGTTTGGGTGAGTCATATGGAGTCAGAGGCTGTGTACAGATTTCTGGGCTCCAGATACCATGCTGGTCCTATTCACTGGGTTGGCTCCTGAACTAACATCCTTTTATGGCTGCCTGTTCTTCAGGAGGAAACCCAATCTCCATCTTTAGATGGAATGTGTTCTAGAGCCATGGGGAGGGGCTGCAACTCTATAAGGAAGACCAAAGAAATGTCAAATATCTTCATTTAAATAGAGTCTGGCACGTTCACCATTTATTTATTCATTTGTTCATTTTTCAAACTTAGAGATCACACCTTATTGCTAAAGGTGAGGTCAAAAAGAATATACCCAGCCATTTCTTTTCTATAGCGCTTTATTTTATTTTATTTTTGCCTCACAGCATGTGGGATCTTAGTTCCTTGACTAGGCATCGAACCCGTGCCCCCTGCAGTGGAAAAACGGAGTCTTAACCACTGGACCACCAGGGAAATCCCTCTGTAGCACTTTAAAACACAGGAAAAGCTGTTATGACAGCCTCTCCCTGTGGCATTAATGATCTTAGTAACAAGTTAGACCTTAGACCAGATTAAGAAGGGAGGTAGAACCATTCTTGAATCACTGAATACTGGGGACTATATAGCCTCAAGGTGAAACCCCTCAAGGTTGAGCGTTGGGGACAGATGTGGGAAATCTGCTTAGAGCTTCTTATTCTTGGCTCTGATTGGTATCCAATGGCTCATTACCTGGGCAGAATCACGGAAGGTGTGTGTGATGCTGCTGAATCCATGCTCCGCACCATCAGCTGCCTTTACCATCAAAGGCTCTTGGGAGACCAGGCTGCTGTCATGTAAGGCTTGAGTTACAGAGATGAAGAGGATGCATTCCCTGCCCTTGTGTTACAGCCTAGGAGAAAAAGCAGGAAGGTAAACAAATGATTGGAATTTGAAGCAGAATAAAGTGAATTCTGAACTGTGGAAGGGGCAGTGGGTTGTGGGGACTCAGACGTAAGGGCATTTAATTTAATTATCATGCAGGATTACAGAAAATTTCATGGAGACGATATTCATTTCAGGTGGACCTTCAAGGCTAACTAAGATTTCACAGGTGGAAAAGATGGAAGGACATTTTCCAGGCTAAGGGAGTTACATGAAAATATGAAAGCATGCAATGGGTTCCAGGAGAAGCAACTCTTGGGAGGTAGCTTGAAGGGAAAGGGAATGCATAGAGTGATGAAGTAAAAGTCATGGGTAGGGCATGAGACCCACAGGAAGAAACTCAGCAACCTTCCCATGGATGTTCAGATGGAAGGCAGTGCAGGACCATTGGAAGAGTGTGGTATTCTAAGTCAGGCACACCAGAGTTTGCCTCTCGACTCTAGGTCACTGTCGCTGACTGACATTGAACAAATTATCTCACATCTTTGATCCTTATTTTCATAATGTATAAACTGCAGATGTTATTCTTACCTCTCAGACTGATGTGAAGTTTAAATGATATGATGTTCAGAAAATGCCAAACAAGTGCACATGATAGATCTTCATTAAATGTAGCCCCTTTGTTTACCCCCTCAGGTGGAATAAATTAGAAAATGTAGTTGTGCATCAAAAGGTTGTCTGTACTGTCATTCATTTTACAAATTATCAACCACCTACTATGTGTTAGGTCCTGTGCTAGGTGATGCAGGATATCCAAGATGCAAGCTCTCAAGGAGAGAATAATACAGCTGGGGGGATGATATACAAAGAGTCAAAGTTAGGTAATAGTCTGAGATAACTAGCTGAGAGCCATCCTAAGCTGTCTGTGATTGATGAATGAATGAGCGTCCAGACAGTGAACACTGTGAGTGAAGTACAGGTGGACAAAGGGCAGTGTGAGGTCACTGAGGGCTGGGGGATTGGGTGGCTGGAATTGTGTCAAGGAGCAGAAGAAATGTGAGCCAGACCTCAAACACGGTTAGCATTTGGTGAAGCCGAGGAAAGGAAGAATTGTGCTACATGGTAAAAAACCACTCGTGCAGCAAGGTGAACTTAGGGTGCAGTCTGGTTGGATTGTAGGAGGAGCCCTGGGAGGTAAGGCTGAGATGGGGGTGGAGGTCAGATTATGGAAAGCACTGGAAGTCAGGGTAGGGACTTCAATTTCCTTTATAGACAATGTCTTTTTCATTGTGTGTTCTAGGCCACACTATCTGATCTGCCCACCAGATGCAAATGATCTGTCCCCAGCCACAACTTGTATTTTTTATGCCACTTATTCTCTAGTATTTATATATTGCCTTATCTTATTTTCTCTGTTGGATATATGTGTCACACTGTGCACAAAGCAAGATTGTAAGTTTCGTAGGACAGGTCACATAAGGATTTCCTAACTTGACATGACTCAGAGTGGTAGCACACCTTAGAAGCTGAGAGGAAAGGAAGGCTTAGGGATACCCATCGAGAAGCTGAGGTCATACGGTGGTGATGGCTTGTAGGAAGTCCCAGCCACTGCATGGGCACCATAATCAGCGTATTTGTCATCTCTTCAATGTTGATCTTAATGCTCTTGGTGTTGCCTTCATGGTTTGGTCCTCTAGTTAGAGCAATATCTCTATGGACTATATTTGATGTACTTCCCATCCATTAATACAGAATCCTCAAATACAAGTGGAGGGGACACTTTTATGATAAAGGGTCTTAGACCTTCCAGATTCTTTTGAGCTTTGCCTGGTCAAGCCCCTTGACTTTCCTGGAAAAATCAACCAATCATTTAACAAGAGAACTGCTATGTGACCCTAACCCTCTTACCCTCTAGAAATCCCTGTCCTTTGGTATTCCCAGCTGCCTTTCTCAGCTTATTCCCGAGGAGGAGATCAACCAGGAATCTTGGGAATCAGATGACCAAGGGTGGACAGCAGAACTACAGAGCAAACCTGGCCTGCACCAGTGTTTGCTTTGGTTTAAAGAGTTACTGGGGAGAGTATACTAACCTTTTGTTTTGCAGGAGCTTTGCTTTCCTGGTAAATAGCTGTTTTTTAATAGCAATTTCTCCATGTGACCAGTTGAACAGATTCCTAAAATAGACCTGATTCACTTCTTTGTGGATCAGCCAGGATGGCAGCAGTGACATCTGGGTCACTGGTCCCACTCACATGCCAGAACAATGGCCAATCAGGAGTGCGTGGGTTCTTTATGCAGGGCACAGCTGTTCCTTCCTCTCACTGCCTCCTGAAGCTTTAGCCTTTGGTAGCCCTGATCACCACCAAGTGCTAGAGTCCTCAGATGAGTGTTTGCCGCCCCAGACACTGCTAGACACCCTCACTATGGGGCATGCACATGAGTGGTCTCTGGAGTAAATTACTTTGGCTCTACAGACACTTTTTAACTTGGTTTTCCATGAAACAACAGCAGCTAAACTGGGGTGTGGGTGAATATGGGACTGGAAAGAGGCCATACCTAGTTGTTCCTATAAGGAACAAGGACATTGAGAGGTAGGGGGAGTCTGTAGCTGGTTGGCTGATTAGGTCACAGCCAAGTTCTCAAGGCCCAGCAAAGGTGGCTATCATTTTTTCCTTCCTCTTATATGTATTTTCACTGGAATAAGACTAGCCCTTTACAGACACCCCCAAGTCACATTACATACATGCATCTTGTGCCAGTTCCCCCTCTGGTCTATGTCTTCTATGATTGTGCTGTTCTTTTCTCCTAATAAGTCCTTCCCTTTCCTCTGTATCTATTCAAATCTTTCCCATCCTTCGAAGTCCGACACAAAGCTACTCAACATGACCCATGAGCCTTATTTTGGATCCTTGAAAATGAGGGTGTCTAAAAACATAATGGCCTTTGCGTGCATTTCTCTTTCATTTAGTTGCTGACCAAGGGAGTCTGACTTTAACCTCTCTGATGTTTAGTTTGAACAAGTCAAATTAGTAAACATTAAATGAGCATCTGCTAAGTACACTTCACTCTGCTGGATCCTGGTAGTGAGACCTGAGGCCCTGCTCCTGGAGAAGAGAGTCGAGAAGCCTTTATTAGTTGCCTTCTTAGCCCTAATGGGAAGTGACCATGATAGATAAGAGCAGTAGCCACAGGCTGTTCAGGGCAAGAATAAAAACAAGGAAGGGGTACTAAGGGGTCAGAGGGTCAGAAGCGGGAATGAAGGACTTCAGGTTCCAAGAACACAAACTTGTTGGTTCTCAAACTGGTTGGCCTGAGGTGACTCAAATAACCAATTACGCAAGTGACACAGTAGTCACCAGAACAAGATGAGACCTCCAAGTGAGGGGAGCCAGCCCCAAACTCTTTCTGGGGAGCAGCCAAACATTCAACAGTCATGGAACCAAGTCAGCAAAAGTCCCTGAGAAGAGCTAAATTTATCCAGGTTGCTGGAGATGATTGAGGGCATGAACTTCAGGGAAAGAAATACAAATGAGGAAACACTTATATGCCAGGGAGAGAGAACAGAAAAGATGATACCCATGGCTGGTGAATCACAGCAGCAAAAGAGGGAAGTCTCATCAATGCTGACCAGTATATATCACAGTATGTGGGGGACGAGGTTGGGGTGGGGGGTGGGAGGGGTTGTCTTTAACTGACACACTTGAGCCTTCCCGAGGATTTAAAGATGACAGAAGACCAGGAACCTCATCAAGCTTCCACTACCTCTAATGACAGACAGAAATGCAATGTTTTCTCAAAGAACTGGGTGAACAGCTGAGAGTTACAAAAGCATGTCAGCTCATACCCAATGATTGACGCATGCAATGCTCAGGGTGCAATATCTTGGTGACGTGATGGTAGAATCCCTATTAATGGTCCACAGAGAAAATGCTGAGATCATTGTCAGCTTGGGCAATGTGTCTAATTTGCAAGGAGTTGGAGGAAAGCCAAGATTATTAAGTGTTATCTTGCCCACTCAAGGGTGGTTTTCAAGGGGAAGATGAGCAGAAGGAAGTAGGAGGTGAGGGAGCACTTGTTGAGTACCCACTGGTACCTTTTCGTAAATACTATCTCATTCGATCCTTTGAGGTAAGCATCTTCCCCATTTTAAAGATGAAGAAAGCAAGACTCATGGGGTTTACATAACTCTCACAAGGTCACGCTGATTAATTGTTAAAGTTAGGGTTCAACCTTAGGCTGCGTAGCTCCAAAGCCTGGGCTCTTTCTTCTCCACTACAGTGCTTTCCAGCTCTCTCTACTCCCTTTGGGTATGAAATCCCAGCCAGGGAGAGCCTCCAGGGAGGGCCTAGTGTAATTAGGACATGGGGGAGGAGATCTAGAACTCCTTGCTCATAAAACCTACTGGATCTTGGATCAATCAAAAACTAACAATCAACCAACAACCCCTTCCAGGCCAACTCAACACTTCCCTACTTAGAATTTCTATTTTTTCTAAAATGACATTTCCCTGAGAAATACACTTAACTAGGTGAAAGGTGCATGTCATTGCCTTTTCCCCTTTGCTTTTAGCAGATGATAACCTTTTTGGTCATGTCCAGTCTCCTTGGCCGTTCTCCTCATCACAGAGCAAGTGCATGTTTACCCAACCTTTATACCACATGGCTCTGAGCAGCACATGCTCTGATCTGGACCAGGTTCATTTGGCAGAGGGGTAGATGGCCTTCCACTGACACTTACAGGAAACACCTGTCCTCCCCAGGTTTCCCTGGGGCCCTTGCTAGTGGCAACAGTGCTACGATGGGGGCAGAGTGGGCAGCAGCTTACTTTTCCACAGGAAGTCCAAAACTTGTTCCACCAACTTCTCCAGGATGAACCTGGAGAAGTTTGAATGCCTTTGCTCACCCTTAAATCCTCCCACTTCCTTCCTTCTATAACTTCAAGCACTGGCTAAAGATACTTATGACACATGTTTAACACTCAGGAGAAAAACAAGCAATGAGTTTAAGACGCATAAGATGGTTACTCAGAGACAGGTATAGGTTCCAGGCACTGCTTGTATTCTCCTTTACTCTTCCTGTCCTAAGGCTGGTGTTCCTTAGGATCTTGTCTTGGGCATCTTCTCTTTTCAGTGTACTCATTCTCCCGAGGCACTCTCATTCTTCAGTGTGACAGTGATCACCACCTAACTTGTCGATGACTCTGAAATCTCTCACCTCAGACCCCAACATCCACCTGTCCACTAGACACCTCTATCCGGAAATCCCTCAGGACATAGTGGGTGCTCGATAAGTCAATGTTGAATTCATGGACCATCTAAACCCTAAAGGTTGGCAGCTCAGGGAGAGGTAAGCCTCTGACTTGTTGGATTTTATATCTCCCCTTTTACTGTTGTTGCTTTGTGAGGCAGTCTGGAGTGGTGGAAGGATCACAAGTCTTAGAACTACAACTGTGTCCAGATCCTGATCTTGTTCTAAAATCTATATCTATTTATCTATCTGAAGGCTACAGGTCAAACTCTGAGGTTGGCAGTATGGAGTCCCATCCAGGGTTCTAGATCCAGTTCTGATATGGGTAAGCTGCGTAGCTTTGGACAATCTCTTTGCCTCTCTGTTTCTCCGGGGACAGTTGAACTGGATGATTTCTAAGGTCCTTTCTAACACTTAACCTTTCAGTGTAAAGCATTCTATCACCTCAGTTAGGATGGGTTTTTTTCTGACTAATTAGCTGATAGTTTTTGCTGGAAGGGGATATTATAAATCTCAGCAAGTTGGCAAATTTCATTCTGTTTTTCTATAGCTTTGTGTAGATCTCTCTGAATGAGGCTGAGAACTAGCTGTTGGCTTCAACACTGTTCAACATTCAGGCTTCTATCATAGTAGATGTACACGTAGCTGGCTTAAAGATCAAGGTAAAAATATCTCTTTCCACACAGACACCTATTTTTGTCTAACTCATCCCTTTCCCTCTTCCCGAAATGAGGACTGGCAGAAGCAGCTGTTGCCTGAGCATACCGGGCGGGGGTTTGTCTGAACGGGTGACTGTGGTAAGGAGCTGTAACTCCAGGTTGGTAACTGCTTGATAAGATGCCAGATGTACAAACGATGCATCTAGGTGAATTGTTATTTTTCCAGCATTCACCTTGGTAGGTGCATAGTTATTCTAAAACTGTCTGGGGGCTACTATATATTTCGGAGAGTAAATTAATTTAAAATTTAATCGAAGCGACATAGGCCCTGAGTTGGAACAAGTCAAATGCGCTAAAGATACTTATCAACCCAGCAGCCCAGTGGCCTCCTGACCACCTTCCCCCACATCCTGCTCCCTAGAGGCAATTACATTCATCTTCCAGCTCTTTCTTGTGATATGTACTTCCATTTTTTTTTTTTTTTTTTTTTTTTTTGCGGTACGCGGGCCTCTCACTGTTGTGGCCTCTCCCATCGCGGAGCACAGTCTCCAGACGTGCAGGCTTAGCGGCCATGGCTCACGGGCCCAGCCGCTCCGTGGCATGTGGGATCTTCCCAGACCAGGGCACGAACCCGCGTCCCCTGCATCGGCAGGTGGACTCTCAACCACTGCGCCACCAGGAAAGCCCCTATTTTTAAATAATATACTCATCCTGCTCTCACTTGATTAATGATTTGACATTATTTTTAAATTTTTACTGTAAATGAGGTATTAGATTTCTCATACCCTCTTTTTTTCTCTAATGCTTCCAATTCCTATTCCTCCAACAGAGAATTAAAAACAATATTCAGGGTTTACATTATTATGATCACTGATAGATTGTGCATGCCAAGCCTAAGGACTATGATTTCAACCTTTTGCTTTTTCAGGTAATTCACGGTAACCTACTCCCTTCTCCTCCTCCTCCTCCTCCTTGTACTCATCCTCCTCCTTCTCCTCCACTTCCTCTTCCTCTTCTTGTACCAATTACCTTGGTATCTATGGCTAAATTCCCCTACACCATTCAACATCCACTCTATATACATTTCCATGTGGTCAAACCAGGTGTCAGTGGAGGATGGAGATAATTTTGCATTTGTCTTGAAGCTTGTTATGTGTCCAGCTTCATTTTTTTTCTGTAGCTCTTCCTCCAGGATGCTCTGTCCTCCAACTCCTCTTTGGGCTTGCTCTCCAGGCTCACTGAGAACCTGACTACATGGAAATTCCCTTCATAGTCATCCCGAGGATTTCCTTTATCTTTCTCTTCTGTTGCATCTCCCATTTCCTGGATCCCATGCCTTCTTCTCAGTTTACATCTTCATTTTGGTGGGGCACACTCACTAAGAATTCCTGAGAAAGCGTACATTGGCAATGTTTTGAAATCGTGCTTATATGAAAATGTCTATTATATGCTCACATTTAATTAAGACTTTTAGTTGGGAATAGTTGAAAATAATTTTCCTTCAAAAATTTTTTTGTCTACTAGCTTAGTCTAGTGCTGATGTTGAGACGTTTACTACTATTCTTATATCTCATTTCTTTGTCTGTAACTTACTTTTCTCTGTAGAAGCTTTTGTTTATCCCTAGTATGTTGAAATTCTATGATTTTATACATTAGTGTGAGTCCTTTTAAATTCATTATGTTGTGCACTTGATGGGCCCTTTCAGTCTGGGACCTCGGATTCTTCAATTTCTTGTATTATATCTTTGATAATTTCTTCTCTATTATTTATTTTTTCTTTTCTTTTTCTTTCTGGAACTATCACTAGTCAGAAAAATAACTCCCTGGATTCTCTTATTTTTAAAAGATCTTTTTATCCATCACTGTACACACTTTCTCTTACCTTTTGGAAGAGTCCTTCAATTTTATTTTTTACATCTTCCACTGAGTTTATTGTATCTTTAGTTCTCAAGCACTTTTTCTTATTTTCATGGTTCCTTTTGCTGTTGTTTTGCATCTTCTGCTTGTTGCATGGATATAAACTTTCCCTTACCTCTCTGAAGATACTAATCATGTACGCACGGTAGTTTTCTGTTTTTGGATTGCCTCTGCTTCCTCCAAGTTGCTTTATTACTGTTTGTTATTATTTTCATCTTTCATGTTGGAGGGTTTCCTTAAGCATCTGAAGTTTCCTGGTTGTCTGCTCTTATTTAAGAGTGAGGTCTGTCAACTGGTAGGCTACATTTTACAGTCATCAGGTGACAAGTGGGCTTTTTCACACAGAGCTGGTCATATTCAGAAGACAGAAAATGCAGTGCAAAGGCCACAGGGGTGGAATTGAAACAGGGGTCAATGAATTAGTATGGTAAAAGTTCAGTGCTTTTCCCTCTCATTTAGGGTGACTGTTTCATTCTTGAACTTTAGAAATCATCAAAGGGATTAATAAGTTATTATCCCTTTGAGGTCATTTCAAATGCTGTCCAAATCTTGGAACTAGATTCAAGGTTGGAACTGCAGCTCATTGAGCCTGAAAAGCACCCTCTTTGGGGGGGGGGGTGGGCACAAACAATCAGCTGGAAAAGATGAAAAGAAAGATTACTTGGATATTATGACTATCCAGGGAATTGGGATTGATGCAACTGTGGCAAGCAAGAGTGAGACTATATAGATATAAAATCCTAATGTTATATGATCTTTCTGTTTGACTTTCAAGGGAGAAGCTTATTGCAATATCACTACAGGATCACTGCTGTTGACTAGGAAGCTGCCTACAATAGGATAGTCATATGGGGATGGAGAAATTACAGATACCACTGTCTTTAAATAAGTTGAAATTTCTTCTCCCTGCTCTGAAAACAAGTTTTCGTATTTTAAAGGAAAAGTGCCAGATCTGTACTCCCTCAATTCCAGCCATGGCATGCCATGAAAAGGCATCAAGTCCATCCTGGAACCCAAGGGAAATACTTTCCTCTCTTTCATCTATCTAATTATTTATCCATCCAACCACCTATCCTTATCCTATCTACTTGTTGAGACCAAGTTTGAGAAGCTTTGCTTAACTGTTTAATTCTACAGATTTCTCCTTTCCCTGAATACCTGCAACATAGCTATCAGCCTCATGCATTCTAGCATTCATGACTTAGATTGTAATTCATGACTTAGATTGTCCTCAGGAGCGGTCACGAGCACAAATGACTCCCAAGGGCTAGCAGATAATGTAAATGACGTCTTCTCAATGAGTCAGCTAATAGGGAATTCTGGGGACCGGAGTGAACTGGAGAATGGGCGCTCTCAGTAATGGGCAGTCACACCTTCACTCCAGTCAATTGCTGCCTGGCAGTAATTCAGGTTAGAAGTCATATACCTTCTAGTTTTTCAAGAGGAGCCAGATATCCAGCTTTTCGTGTGATCTTTTAAAATAATGGTTCAATTTTACAAAAACACAGTGTAGGACAAACACAGTGGGTGTTTCATGCTGTAGGTTTGTTTCCTCTGACATAAGTTTTCTCTCTTCAGGGGGTGATGAGCTTCTTGAGCTCATTGTTTCTGAGTCTCCCCACAGCAGCTCATGCATTCGCCAGCATGCATAATAGGTACCTGACAAATGACTGTCCAACTTTGCAGAATACCACGTTGAAGCCAAGCAAAATTTTTGCCTCAGCTGACTCTCTGTAGCCTATAGGTGGTGAAAAGAAAAATCTTCCCCTAAAACTCGTTTATGTATTAAAGCTTTCCACCCTGCCCCCTGAATCTGGTGAGTCTTGATGTATTTGTCTGGCAGGTTTAAATAAGGTATTAATGTGTTCTCTGCCATCTTTACATAAAACCCTCTCTCAACCTCATCTTTCCATTCTTCTATTGCTACCACTAATAGTGTAAACTCACTACCTCTTTTTTTATCATTTCATTCGTATCCTTCCACACGCCTAAGGAATCACTCTCAATAATAAGTGACCTCTTTGATATTACATGCGGTGATGGTAATCAGTGCTTCTCATCCTCTAATCTGCCTTGAATCAGGCTATAGCATTTGATGCTGTTGATTATTTCCTACTTCTCAAAATTCCTTTGTTCCTTACCCTTTGGGGGCTCTACTGCCTCCTGAATTTTCTTGCATCTTCCTAGATACTCCTCATCAGACTCCTTTCCTGCCCAATTCCCAAAATGCCAGTTTTCTGCAGGTTTTATTCCAGGCCCTCTCCCTTCTCCCTCCACACATTCACCCCGAATGACCTTATCCTCTCCTATGACTCTCCCCCACCATGAGTGCTGATGACGCCCAGTTCTACCATCTCCGCTCCAGATTCATCTAATCAGCTGCCTTCTGGCAGTGTCTGTCTCTGTTGATACTTCAAACTCACACGTCCAAGGCTGAGCTCATCTCTACTCTGCCCCTGCATATCCTCTTCCTGCATCCCTGTTCTTGGTGAAAGGCATGCCATCCACCTAGTGGCTCACACGTGAATTTCACAACTCCCTCCCAGTGCTGGCTTTTCCAATAAGCATGAAAAGGCACGTGCGTGAAACACCAAGAAAACAAAACCAGGATGCCAAAGAATTATTTGGGAAGAGTTTAGTGCTTTCAAACAGTATCAAAGTAGCCATTCTAAAATAAAACAGAAAATTTTTGGAATTCCATACACCTATTTTATTTTGAATGATGTATACACAGGAGCCTGATTGGGCATAAATTTTTCAGGGCTGAGAACCAGTACGTAAGTTCTTACTACAACCCTGATCATGCTCACCCAACCCCTCTCCACACCCAATTTGCTCCTAAGCCCTGTTGATTTTGTCTCATTAACAACAATTGAGCCAACTCTAATGGAATGTTGGGGCTTTTGCTGTCTGGTACCCGGCTTGCTACAGCAGCCTCTTAACTGGCTCTTCCTTCCCATCTGTCCTTCACAGACGATGTATCTTCTTCACAGAGGAAATATCTGCTTCCTGTATGTCACTCTCCTGTGTAAAATCTTTTCATTGCCACTTAGTACCTTCAAGGGAAGTTCCAACTACTTGCCATGGCCCTGAACACCCTGCTTCCCCTCATTTGGCCTCCTCAACTCCATGCGCTACTTCACTTCTAGCCTTGGCCCTGGATTGTCCATGGTTATTCCACCCTCTGCACCCCTCCATGTCCCTGAACCTGAGGAAAGGGTCTGCATGAGAAGTGAAAAAAAAAAAAAAAATCAGAAGAATCTAAACCTCTGGTCTCCAGAAAAGAAATGAACATCCCAGCCCCCTCCATCTCTTAAACGTTTCTAAAGAAGAAATGAGCAAACATAGAGAAAGACCTCAGCCAAGAAATCATTTCCTTCTTCCCTTGGGATTGTCTTGTGGTCATAGCTCTTGCTCATCAAATGCAATTAGATGCATTACTGGGGCCACATGCAGAAGAGGGTCATTGTCTTCTTTCTCTCAATGCCTTGCTCAGTGTGAGCATCTTCACGTCACCAGCCACGAGCCAGCCACTCAGCTGATAGAACTCGTGTTTGCTGTAAACAGGGACTGGGAGAACACTCGCCTCCGGCCAAGGCTCAGCCTTGGCTGGGGAGGATGGCATTACTCACTGGAGCCCCATCCACTCCTCTCCCCAACATTGTTTGCCCATTTTCACCAGGGGACTAAAATGGGGATGGAGGGGGAGGTGGGAGAACACAGAGGAATGGGGCTGTTTGTTTTTTACTTGGTGTTAACAATACAACATCTGTTCCCCAGCCTGGCAGCTGGACCAAAGTGAAATGATGTGAGCATTCATTGGCCTCTGGATCAGGGGGTGGAGTGGGAGAAGGAAGGAGGGAGGGGTGTGGCAAGGGCCAAAGCCTCCCTGAACAATACCAATAGCAACACTAATGAGAATATCTTCCATACCACTTGGCAGGCGGGTCCATGGAACCCAGAGCTGGGTAACTTGATGTTCTGGCTGATCCACATGCTGTAACTAATGTACCTAAGAGCGATCTATGTGCCTTTTAAAAAATCACCCAATTAAAAGGATAGTGTTTACCTGGGAAATATCTGTTTTGGCTCATGCACTTTGACAGAAAATGTCTTTGTTTACCTAAGAGTGAGGCTGAGGGAGGTGAGGCTGAGAGGTGGAGAGCAAAGAAGGAGAATGAGAGTTGGAGGGAGAGCAGCAAGGACAACGAATGACCCACATCCTCCAGGTTTCCCTCCTCCCTTCCTCCTGTTCCTTCTCATTCTCTGATGCTGAATGCTGCCATGCTCCACAACTCAGGCAGTGGGCCTCGTCTCCCTTCTCTCTACAGTTGCCCTCAGGGTTTTCATCTAGTCTAGTGATTATACATCTCATCTAAATACTGACCATTCCCAATTTATACCTCTAGCACCAACCTATCCCCTGTTTTCCAGCCTCATATATCCAACTGCCTGCTTGTTATCTCCAGTCAGATATCTAAAAGTATACCCAGCCAAGCATCCCCCAAATGAGATTCTGACGTCCTCCATCTCCCAAACTTGCTCTTCCACAGTCTTCCTCTTCTCAGTTAATGGCAACTTCATCCTTCCTTGACTCTCCTCTTCCTCTCACATCCCACAACAAAACAGTTGGCAAATTCTGTTGACCTGACCTTCAAAATGGAACCCAGAACCCAATCACTTCTCCCCACTTCAACCACTGTCACCCCACTCCAAGCCATCATTAGTTCTTATCTAGATCATGATAACAGCCTCCAGACTGCTCTGCTTCCACCTATGACCTCCTTTCCCAGCCCATCCAGTCTATTCTCAACACAGCAGTCAGAGCCCTCCCATAAAATTGTAGTTTAGATCAGACCCCCCAAAAGCTTCCACTCAGACCCCCCAACAGATCCCCTTCTCACTCAGAGTAGAAGCCAAAATTCTTACAGTGGCCTGCGAGGTTCTCTGTGACTTCTCATGCTGTTAACTCTGCTTCAGAATGTACCAGGCACAGTCCCAGGACTTTTCCTGAACTGTTCTTCTCTCTGAGTTTTGCTTATCTTACTCTCTCATTTTTAGGTCTTTATCTCAGCATCTTCTAACCTCCCTTCTTAGTTTATTTTTCTCTATAACACTGATCTCATCTAACAGGTTATATCTTCACTTATTTATTTTGCTCATTGCCTCTTCCCAGTGATGATGCAAATGGTTCAAGAGTCTAAGACAGTCACCAACCAGAACTACAAATACTCTCCATTCTAGGTGCAACAAGAGTTTAATTTTGTTCCAAGGAAGAATAATGTTCTTTGTTTTGTTTCTGGTTCATGGTGATGTTCAGCATTTTTGTTTGACTTTTTTTGACCAAGGCAGTATATTCATCTCATGCTCTCTGCTGGCTCAGAATTAGAAAAATTCATCAGCACACGGAATAGGCACACAATAGTGAGACTGCTCAATTAATGCCTCCATCATAATCAGGATATGAAGATCAGTATCTGTAAGATTCTTTTCATTGGGTTTTATTATCATATTTTTTATAGCCTTTTATTACAGCAAACTGCCAAGTGATTTCTTTCTTTTTAAATTTCTGTCTAAACTTCATTGCAGTGTATAATATAAAATAATATTAAGAGGTAGCAATATTAACTTTATAGTATTAAATCCATCTTCCTTTCCATCCATAGATCAGGAGAAATAGGAAAAGTGCTGTACTCCCATCTCTGCTAGTCAAAGCAAATATTTAATATAAAACTTCTTGGTTCCATCTGAAAAGCTGACAGACCTCTGAGTCATAGGTCTTATATCTTAATAGCTCTTGAGACAGTTGCAGGAAGAAATGGTTGAAGGTGGTGGTAATAAAGTAGAGATTCCTTAAAATTAGTAACAGCTTCAAACCAAATGAAATAACAGTTTAGATTCAGTTGGGAGATTTTGATGTTCCAGGTTTATTCAGCTTCAGTTGTTTTCAAAAAAATCAGAAATTTTAACACAGCTAAAACAGTTTCTCTGTTCTTTAAAAATACTTCTGGCATTTTGTGAAGAGAAAGTGTAAGTTTATTTTAGCTAAAGGGATGTCAAAGGCTCTTCTAAATTTGATTATCAAATGACAGTCTGTCAAGTATTTGAAGACTTTCTCATGGAAGTCTGCAATTTTCTTGGGTAAATATCTTAGCTTCCTTCCAACTATTTCTTATATGACAGGGCTGCCCTATTCTGGGTATTGTGTCTAGTTGTCATTCAATGTGCCTGTTAATCTGCGAGTGTGGCACCAAGAACTGAATTTACCACTTCGCATGTGGATTGACCTGGACAAAATAAAGTGGTACTTCTACAGTCCCTCTTTGGAATTTTTTTAACTTCTATTAATCCTAGCCATATCAACATTAGTTTGTCAACCACATCACAGTATTGATTCATAATATCTTGTAGTCAACTAAAACCTCTAAAATATCTGCTGTTATTTCTTTCTCTTAAACAAGAGTAATTTTTAAAATTTTTATTTTGAAATAATGATAGATTCTCAGGAAATTGCAAAGATAGTACAAAGAGATCCCAAGTACCATTCCTCCAGCTTCACCCAATGGTTCCTACTTACTTAACTATAATAACAAAACCAGGAAACTGATATTGGTGCAACGTGTGGGCATAGTTCTTTGCCGTTCTAGCTATTTTTTTGACCTAAAAAATCTAAGTTCATCAAATAACAAACACTGTAACTACATAAGTTTCTTCAGATGTCGTCCTCTTTCTCCTGTATTGGAATAATTTATATTGTCAGAGTTGAATTTTTTAGAACTTCTCACTTCACTTTCCTCTCTTAACATTTCTTAATACTTCCCCTGACAAAAAACCAACCAACCAACCAACAAAAACAAAACAAAAACAAAACAGAAAACCAACCCTCCTCTCTCAGCATCCTATATCAGTAAAATGGTACCACCACTCACTCAATTACTCAAACTAAAATTCTTGGAGACATTGTTGCTCCTCTCCTTCACTTATACCCTATATCCAATTCATTAGCAAATCCTATCAATTTTACTTTAAAAATTTATCTTGAAGCTGTTTCTTTTCACACGCACTATGACCACCTTGGTCTAAGCTGCCATCACTCTGGCCACCACTGTGGCCTCCTAACTGACCTCTCAGTCCCACACTTGCCACCCTAGAGTCTATTCTCCACAGAAAACACAGAGAAATCCCTTAAAGAACTAAACTGAGCCATTAACACTACTCTGCTCAACACCTCCAGTGGCCAAATACTTGTTTACATATACATCACTTATTGTATGCCAAGAATGTTAGTGCTTTTTTTTTTTTTTTTTTTTTTGCGGTACGCGGGCCTCTCACTGCTGTGGCCTCCCCCGTTGCGGAGCACAGGCTCTGGATGCGCAGGCTCAGCGGCCATGGCTCACGGGCCCAGCTGCTCCGCGGCATGTGGGATCTTCCCGGACCAGGGCACGAACCCGTGTCCCCTGCATCGGCAGGCGGACTCTCAACCACTGCACCACCAGGGAAGCCCTGTTAATGCTTTAAATGTACTAACTCATTTAATCCTCACAACAACCCTCTGAGGCAGGTTCTAGTATGATCTACATCGTATAGATGAGGAATTTCTGACACAGAGAGGTTAAGTGACTTCCCCAAGGGCACACAGCTATTATGTGGAAGAGCCAGGATGAGACATGGGCAGGCCGGCTGGAGAGGGCACACTCTGCTATTCCGCCTTGTGCCTTTGGAGGAAGACACGATGTGGAGCCCACACTTATGGGGTGGGAGTTATGGTCCACCTCCTTGAGGAAGGATTATTTACATAAATTATTTGGAATTCTTCTTCATGGAAGAGTCACCGCTTCTCCATTTATTTGTTTGTTGAATCATTTATTTACGTCAGTGTGAACTCAGAGATATTCATTTTACACCTTGGGTTATAATTCAGTACTGCTTTGTTTTGTTGCTCAATTTATTCCAGTTCTGGCCATTGGGAATGCTTTCAGTTTGCTTCTGTGTCCCTTTGACATACCCCCATTAGTGTGGGGTTTTTGTTTTTTGTTTTTGAGTACTTCCTTACTTCCTGACACTGTAAGATGTTTCAAGCTTATTTTGTATATTTCTTGCCCTAGTTCTAGAATCAGCCATTTCTCCAAAGAGCTTGCTCAAACTACTTTTAAATTATATACTTATTTATATATTTGTATTTTATTCCTCTCTCCCCTGACTATACCGCAAGTTCCATGAGGACAGGAACTTTGCTTTATCCAATGCTGTATTCTAGCCATAGAGTGCCTAGTAACTATCAGTCAATTTTGTATGTGTTCAGTCCATTTTGTTAAATCAATTTCTGACATGGGACCAGTGTTCTTTTTTCTCTGAACTTTAATTTGCTCTCTAGAAGTTGGGAATATGCAACTCACCATTTACTTGTTTGCCTCTTCATGGTTATTTCCCCCTAAATTTTCCCTCATCTCTGCAATCCTGATGACTTTTTACTTGTTGATCAAAATTAAGTCTAGAATAGCGTTCCTTTATTGCTTCCTCATGTGCAAGAGTTCAGAGAAGTTCTGTTTTAAGAAAAAGAATGAGGCTTACAGTAGATTTCCAGATAACTGAAAATAATTCCTCATCACGTCTGTATTTTCTATGCTGTGTTAGAATAGCATCATTCTCAGTCCAGCCATGTTGCTACTACTGGTTATCCTTGTCTTTACATTTCCCAGATGGTCCCCTTTGGGCTTTCATCTTTGACTTCACGGATACTCGAGACTTGCTGTATCTGCTAGGTCCAGGAAATCTACAAAAGCATACCCTTCCATGGCCATGTTGCAGTTACCAGACACTGTCCACTAAGTCTCTAGAAAATCCTTAAGACTGCATTACATTCTTTTAATTAATTTATTAATTAATTTATTTTTGGCTGCACTGGGTCTTTGTTGTTGTGCATGGGCTTTCTCTAGTTGCGGCGAGCGGGGGCTACTCTTCGTTGAGGTGCGCGGGCTTCTCATTGCAGTGGCTTCTCTTGTTGCAGAGCACGGGCTCTAGGCGTGCACGAGCTTCAGTAGTTGTAGCACGCAGGCTCAGTAGTTGTGGTACACAGGCTTAGTTGCTCTGCGGCATGTGGGATCCTCCCAGACCGGGGCTCAAACCCGTGTCCCCTGCACTGGCAGGCAGGTTCTTAACCACTGCGTCACCAGGGAAGTCCAAGATTGCGTTACATTCTTATATGAAAATTTCCAGTTTATTTTGTTATTTAAACTCTGGTATTATTACTGAACTCTATTACAGTCATCCCTCATTATCCGCAGAGGATTGGTTCCAGGACCCCACTCATAGCAATATCCAAGGATGCTCAAGTCCCTTACATAACACGGGGTAGTATTTGCATATAGTCTATGCACGTCCTCCTGTATACTTTAAATCATCACCAGGGTATTTATGATACCTAGTACAGCGTAAATTCTGTGTAAATAGTTGCCAGCTCGTGGCAAATTCAAGCTTTGCTTTTTATAACTTTCTGTAAAATGGAGCTCGTAAAGGTGTCTAGCCCTTTGTATTAGCAACTGTGCCAATGTGTCTATTCAATCATAATAAATAATTTATTTCAAATATATTCCAGGGACTTCCCTGGCGGTCCAGTGGTTAAGACTCCGTGCTTCCACTGCAGGGGGCATGGGCTCGATCATGGTTGGGGAACTAAGATCCTGCATGCCATGGTGTGGCAAAAAAAACAAACAAACAAACAAACAAAAAAACAGCAGCAACAAAACGAAATATATTCCAAAATACCACCTTTTTATTAATTCACAGAGTTTCCTTCCAAATAATGCAAATTGGTGGAATTTTTTTTTTTTTTTTTTTTTGTGGTACGGGGGCCTCTCACTGTTGTGGCCTCTCCCGTTGCAGAGCACAGGCTCCAGATGCGCAGGCTCAGCGGCCATGGCTCATGGGCCCAGCCGCTCTGCAGCATGTGGGATCCTCCCGGACCCGGGGCACGAACCTGTGTCCCCTGCATCGGCATGCGGACTCTCAACAACTGCGCCACCAGGGAAGCCCAGTGGAATTTTTCACATCTATAAAAATGATTTTCTTTTTTTCTGAGGCAGTGGAATTTTTGTATGGCAAATTTTTATCTGAATCTATTGAGGATGGCATAATGGCCTTTGGTTGCAGCAAGCAAGAATGCTGTCAGACAGAAAGGGGAACTGGACGCAAGTGCAGATAAAACTATTCATGGTAAGTTCCCCATGTCCCCTGCCCCAAGCTGACCTGACACTAAATAAGAGTCTGTGGAGACTCCTTGCAGTGACTGCTGTAAGGATGTTGCTAAGGATATGCCCATCATATTGCTCAGTGTCCCTTTTATGAGGATCCTTCAGAAAAAGCTTTTCCTAGTTTTAGTATAAGCTCAATTATTCAACCAATATTCACTGAGGCTCCTCCTAAGTGCCAGACTCTGTCCTAAGAGGTACAGGCCAGGTCTTGTGCTCATGATTTTCTGTAATGGGAGAGACACACAGTAAACATATTATCAAATAAGTAAGTTAAAATTTTTCATGTAGTGATTAGGGGCTATGAGAAAAAAACAAGCAGGGTGAAGCAATCTCACATTGGGCTTAGGGGAAGAGGAGCCGCTTTCAAGTGGGCAGTTAGGAATCATTTCTCCGAGGATGGGACTTTAGGCTGAGGCCTAAATGACGAGAACAAGTCAGATGTGTGAAGATCTGAGGAAAGAGGAAAAACAGGTGCAAAGTTCTCGAGTCAGGAATGACCTTGGTGTGTTCAAGGAACAAAAAGGAGACCAGGGTGGCTGACGTGTGGTGAGGAAGCAGGGGGTTGGGAGCTGCTGAGATTGAAGGCCCAGAAGGACCTGGGCATTGGGCTTCCTAGGTGAAGAGGAAGTTG
The DNA here is from genome assembly GCF_951394435.1 of Stenella coeruleoalba. NCBI lineage: Eukaryota > Metazoa > Chordata > Mammalia > Artiodactyla > Delphinidae > Stenella > Stenella coeruleoalba. The sequence continues at coordinate 175,171,822 of NC_137169.1, forward strand.
CCGGAGCTGAGAAACACACCTGGACTGCTCTGCCGTGTGTATCTCTGGGTCCCATGAACGGATATCTTAACCCACTTCCTGTTCTCATCTCCTGTTCAACAGCTTTGGGCCAGATTTGTGACCTTTGGTGAGTGCCTCGGAGCCTGAGTTGCGTATTAACTTCATTCACGGCACCATCTCGTGCCCAACTCTTGTGTGTCCTTTTTCTTTCTAATACTTCTTATTGTAGCTAGTTCTGGTTTATGATATGTTGTGGGTGAGTCACTTCCTGTCTTGTTTTGGATGAAGATGGGCGGACAGTGCATACACACAAAAACAATGGTGGAGGGAGGGGGTAGCAACATCTCCTTCACGGAGTCTTCAGAACGGGATGGATTTTTATCTATCCAGCTGAACTTAGAGGCTGTCGCCCCTGTCTTTGACTTTCTGCTGCTTGGATTTTAGTGTGAGGCTATGGGTTTGGAAGGGACTACTATTCGTTAGCCACCTCTCTAAGAAGGAAAGAAGAAAGAGAGGGAGGGATGCCACCAGGAATTTTTACCTGAGGCCACCTCAAGAGATATAAGATGGGTCCCGATGAAAATAGGAAATGTATTTCAGATCCCAGATACCTAAGAGGCCACAGCAGTCAGTTCCAAGAAAGTGTATATTAATTCCATGAACTCTGTGGAGTAAAGGGACAAAAAGAACTGGGAATGTCAGGAATTTCCCTCAAAAGTTACCTGGAATTGCTGTGGACTTCTCAGAGTGTTGTGGTCTCCACAGGCCCTTCACTCAGCGGTGATTCCAGGTGTGGCAGAGCCATCCCAGGCTGACCACTGTCCCCTGGTCATCTCTAGCTCTTGGCTAAACCAGACTTGAGGTTTTGAGAAGATACGCAGGCCAGGGATCTCGTCACGTTGTGGTAACTACCATGTTCTTCCCTGTTAAACGATCATCTAAAAAAAAAAGGTAAGCACTCAGAGTGGGTGTATGATGGGGGGTGGGGCAGGGAAGAGTCACTTACAGATTCTCTCCAGGATAGGGGACAAAGACAAAGGCCTGAGATCATTCTACAGGCAATAAAGTAGCATATCTGTTTTGCTTTAAAATAACTATCTTTCTCTAAAACTAATGCTAACCTGAGTCAAATTTGCCTCCATTCACTTCCTCCATAAATATTTCTTGAGCGCTGATTAGGTGCCAGGCACTTTTCTGGGCATGAGGATACACCACTGACATTACAAGCATCTTCTCCCTCCAAGGTGATCGGGGCCTTCTGCCTGTGATGACCACAATCCTGTCAATGTTCCCTGTCGCCCTGAACTTGCTGATTCCCTCTTGAATAATTGTACTCAATGAGCTGTACAAGGAGCTCATGAAGGAGGAGCTGGGTGAAAGCAGGGAAAGAATCTGGGTATTAGTTCTTGCAATACTCTACCACGAAGATGTCTGATCGAGAGAGCTGCACGCCCATGTGGCTAATTCCACAGTGGCTTGGGCCTCTTCCAACCCACTCTACGCCCTCCTTGCAAACTTTACATGAGCTTACATGTAAATTTTTCAAGTCGTCATCTCCTTCCCCTCTACCCTCCCCCTCCGAAAAAAGGTAGAGGGTACATTTCTTCCTCATTATTTTGCCTTTTCATGCCCCTCCTTACAACTGGCCTCTACCACAACTGGCAGCAGAAGCGCTGACCTATCATGAGAAAGACTTTCTGGGGGATGTGTGGCCTGGGCAGCAGCAGCAGGAAGTACAGGAAATCTCATGAGACAGTCTGTTCTTGAATACTTGCCCGTCTTCTTCTGCAGACTCATGAGGTAAAGAGAAGCATCCGAGTTACTGGGGAGGTAACTGAAACGGAGTCGCAGTTCTTAACTGTTTGAGGTTCACCCATAACTGGCAAAATAACCGCAGGGCACGACCGTTAGACTCCAGCCAAGCCTGCGGCCATGGTGCTGTATGTTGAGATACTTTTGATTCTAACGGTTCTAAGCACCCAGGGAGCCCAGCAGTTATAACTAGCAGTGAAAGTCATAAAGCAAGGCTTTGTCTGCAAGCACTATAATGTGCTGGCTCATGGAAAGATGCTGCTATGGAGTCCTGGGGCGGTCACGTGAGAGGGGAGGCATAGTGGTCTGTTTTCTTGAGGAAAAAGAGAGCTGCTTCCAAGAGGAAGGGCAAGCAGGCTGAGTCATAGATCAGAGCTGACTTCTGTGGAAGACTCAGGATGGGGCCCTGTGACGGCTCTTGTGCTTTTCTGGATGATTTAGCTAACTGATCACACACAATTGTGAGCTCTGGGATGAAGACACTGGCCTCAAGCCCCAGACTTCTAAAAGTTACATCACTTGTTATTAAGAAAAAGGGAGAAAGAGAGAGAGCGAGTGAGAACAAGACAGACAGACAGACAGAGAAAGAAAGAAAAGAAAGAAAGAAAAGAAAGAAAGAAGCTTTCTCTGCCACATCTCTGGCAAGTGTTGTCTCCTGATACAGCAAGGTCCATTCTTAGAAATGGCCAGGCTTCACTACCAGGGTTTGCTGAAAGCACTGTGTTAAAGCCAGCACAGAAAGACTGGCCCCAGGCTGAATGCTCTGACCCATCCAAATCCACCCAGGCACATGCCCAACTACCACACCCTGTCTTTTGTTTTCGGTCACATCTGATCCTCTGGTGCACACCTTGGGACACTGGAAATTCTAGGATGGTTTGCCTCTGTCTTACATACACCAAAACCACCAGGCCAGGCACAGTGGCTTCCTTAGAGATAGCATCTAATGAACCCAGTGGATGACTTCTTCAAGCAAGTTGGCAGGTCAACCTAATTTGGAGGAAGAAAGAGAAGCAGGCCAAAATATGGCCAGAGATCAGAGATGGGCCCTGGACCAACCATCACCAACCTAGCTAAAACCCCCCTCTGCTACTTCTCTTGCCTGGAGAGGAACTCCTCCCTAGGCTGAAAACATGAAGAGCAGAGCTGGGTATTGTCAGAGGCTGGGTGGATTACAGCCTGGAACAGGGCCTGCCAGTCAGGAGACCAGGACTGGGGTCCCAACCCAGCATTATGATCAGGTGAAGATTATCATCTGGCCATGTTGATAAGGCCCCCCAGCCTGGTTGTGGCCGGGGTGAGAGGGTTCCTACTCTGCTCCTAATCTGGATGGAAGGTATCACATAACTGATTTATAAAATGCAATTGATGCTACGTAAGCTCAAAACACTTAATATGTCTTTCTAAGTTCAGATATGTTTTTTTTAAATGGATGCTCTCCTCCCAGCTCCCCACTGCCCATAGCTGACTTGGTGATTGAGCTATTCTGACCACTCTTTTTAAATTTACAGTCAAGTTCTAAAGGTGAGCATTTCTTTAATAGATGTATAACACAGTCAATAAAATTAAAGGTGTATTCAAAAGACCTTTTTCCAAAGCCTGGGAGTGACTCATTTATTTAAGATGAGAGGGGCTGCTCAACTTCAGCTGGGCAGGGGTGGGAATGCAGGGATTTTATCACTACCTCTCCTGGGGAAAATACTAAGTAGCAACTCTCCCTACCACCATCAACACCACCCAGAACATAAAAACACACAAGAAACTTTGGCCACGTAGATTTTTTTCCAGACTGACCAGATATTTTCTTTTGTCTTTTTGAATTTTATTTATTTTTGTCTGTGTTAGGTCTTCACTGCTGCATGCGGGCTTTCTCCAGTTATGGCGAGCAGGGTCTACTCTTCGTTGTGGTGTGCAGCCTTCTCCTTGCTGTGGCTTCTCTTGTTGCGGAGCACGGGCTCTAGGCGTGTGGGCTTCAGTAGTTGTGGCTCGCAGGCTCTAGAGCGCAGGCTCAGTAGTTGTGGCGCACGGGCTTAGTTGCTCCGCGGCATGTGGGATCTTCCCAGATCAGGGATAGAACACGTGTCTCCTGCACTGGCCAGGTGGATTCTTGACTACTGTGTCACCAGGGAAGTCCCAGACCAGATATTTTCTAATGAGCATCTATTAGCCCTAGGGTTATTTATTTTTTTAAAATTGGAGTATAGTTGTTTTACAATGTTGTGTTAGTTTCTACTGTACAGCAAAGTGAAGGAGAGTTCCCTGTGCTATACAGCAGGTTCTTATTAGTTATCTATTTTATACATATTAGTGTATATATGTCAATCCCAACCTCCCAATTCATCTCATCCCCTCACCCCCCATATCCCTAGGATTATAATTAAAAGTTGCTTTTTTTGGTGTTTTAAGGTAAAATCTTCTTATAAGTAACACCATCATCATAAAAAGGTCAGAATAAGTGAGAGAGTTTGGAATTGACATGTACGCCCTGCTATATTTAAAATACATAACCAACAAGGACCTACTGTATAGCACAGGGAAGCTGCTCAATACTCTGTAATAACCTAAATGGGAAAAAATTTTGAAAAAGAATAGATACATGTATATGTATAACTGAATCACTTTGCTGTACACCTGAAACTGACACAACATTGTTAATCAACTATACTCTAATATAAAATAAAATTTTTTAAAAAAAGGTCCAAATAAAATTTCAAGTCCCTACCTATGGCCAATATATTTCTAAGTAACATCCAAAGTAACAATATTCCCATAAAAATGTTGGCATTGTGTAATACTTTCACCTGCCTTATCTGGTCCTTATGATCACATGAGTAAATTGGCCCAGCTCTACCATCCCCACTTTACAGTGAGGAGGAGCAGTGGATGTTGGAGCACATCTCTCCAGCCAAGGAAGGACACAGCCAAGGGGCACGTGACTGACCAGCAGACAGCCTCTCACTGTCAGCTCCTTCAGAGTGGCCTCAGCGGCCAAGATCCACCTCACCTGAGGCACGCCCTTCTCAGGGGTGACTGAGTGAGGAGGGGTAGAAAAGCCCAGCACTTCAGTCCCCTGCACGATGACCACAGTGGGCAACGCTCACCCCAGATCTCCCTGCCCAGGTCAGCCCAGGTTCTGTCAGATCTACGTTGCAGGTTGACTGCTTCCTCCGCCCAGCTCTGCTTCTTCCTCCCATCCTCTCACAGGTGTTGAACCCCCAAAAATATCTGCACCCTAAACTCCATCTTAACAACGTCCAAAGAACCCAACCTTTGAGTATGGATGCCAAAAAGGCAAGGGTGTGAAATGAGATTTCACTGGCTGGACCTTCACTGCCTGGTTGGCAAACTTGTCACTGGTGGTGAGTGAAACACAGACAGCCCCCCTGCATGAGGTGGTTATTCACTTGTTCAAACTTTAACTTCTGTGAATTGGGAAGGTGTATTGGTGGCAGGGGATGCACTAACCTGTGTAGATACTCCAGGTGTTTGCACTGTGTGGAGGGAAGGATGATGTTGTCAGATGGTTATTACTAAGTGCCACTGGTGCTCTGCATGAAGATGAAGATCGGATGAAGAGTCACAGGCAGTTGAAAGCCAGGTGTGGAAGCCAGAGGGCCTCTTTGGTTGCCCTGCAGAGGAAGAATGGAGAAAGACAAGGACCAAGCCCATGACTTAAGAGTGCCTGAACTTCAAAGACAGTTAAATGCCCAGCCGAGGCAGATCTGCTATGCCAAGTTCAGGGCACTGGTTGGAAAAACCTGAGACCCTAGCACAGTGCATGTGGGGACATGGTGGATCGTCCCTCCACAGGACCCATCCCTACCTCCCTCATGGCCTCTAGGTTTGAGTCACAGGATAGCACAGCTGGAAATGTACCAGGCCTGATGAGGAAGGAGACAGCCTATGCCTCAAAGGAATTGGAAAAACTGAACAGAAGATACTGGTAGAAGCCAAAGGACCATACGTATAATTAAGTTCTGTGGGTGTTTGATCAAGGGAGCTGAAACATACAGATAGGGAAGGGTTATAGGATTGAGGGAAGCCTCCTGAGATACAAGACTGAACACCCTGGCAAGGAACCCAGGAGATAGTGTGAACTTGCTACTCGGATGGCTCCTAGAAGCATAAAGAAAAAGTGATGGTACACATTGAGAGAAACTGAAATGCTAGAATTGTAGTGGCAGATAGTAGAGGAAGGGATCAAAACGCTATGGTGGTGGGGGGACTTCCCTGGTGGTCCAGTGGGTTTAGCTCCGCACTCTCAATGTAAGGGGCCCAGGTTCAATCCCTGGTAGGGAACTAGATCCCGCATGCATGCCACAACTGAGAAGCCCACATGCTGCAACTAAAAAAAAGATCCTGCATGCCTCAGTGAAGATCCCTCATCCCTGGGCCAACTAAGACCTGGCACAGCCAAAATATATAAACAAATAAATAAATATTTTTAAAAAAAGGCTATGGGGCTGGTCATGTGACAGTGAGTATAGTAGGTATGGCTGGATGATCCACTGAATGCTTATATTCCAGAGGAATGCCCAAAGGACACACCATTCCACAAGGCCATTGGGATGTGCTAGGGGAAAGTTAAACAGTGGCCCTCCTCTGAAGGCCAGGGGCTGATGGTAGCAGAAACTGTTACAGACCTTGGCTTGCTCATAGCAGTAGGGATGATGGGACATTGAAATAATAAAGGTCAGGAGACAGCATTTAACTGCCAAAGTTAAAAGTTTGTAATTATTAAAAAGACTGATGAGGTCAGAGTGGCAGCCAAGGAGGCCTGATCCACAGAGAGTTATGGCAACAGTTAACAGAACATGGGGTTCCTAGGAGAAAAGAGATGGGAAGTTGACAAGGATATTACTCAGACTGTATTAGCAGAAAAAATCTAGCATGGGTGATTGGCAGATTGTGTATGAGAGGAGGGTGGTCATCCCAATACTAAGTCACCACTCCTTGCACAGCCCCTAGATAGGATCCAGTTTTCAGACCTGGAACACACTGTCTGATGAGGTGGCTGGGTCTCCAGGCAACAATCTGGAGGACCCTGCAACACCATGACAAGTGAACAGGGTATTTCTCTAGCCCTTTTCCAAAAGGATCTATAGCTATTTATTTGAGTAACTGTGTCCTGGGCACAGGGTCTGAATTGACATTGCTATGCAGAGACCTGCAGTATAATTGTGGCCCTTCTGGAGGACACCTGAGGTCAGATATTCAATACAGTCCTAGCCAAAGTTCTGCTTAGAGTAGGCCCCCTGAGTGTGCAGACCCACCTGTTGTCACTTCCTTAACCCTTAAGTGTAAAATTAGGATTGACATACTTGGTCCAACTCCCACATTGGGTCCTTAGCTTATGGGGTAAGAGTTATTATAGTGGAGAAGGCCAAGTGGAAGTATATGAAACTGCCTCTTCCCAAGATAGTAAATAAAATTTTAAAAACCACTATTGCATCCCAGGGGGGATGGCAGAGATAAGTGTCATCCTTAAGTGTCCAAAGGATTCAGGAGCAGTGGTTCCTAGAATATCTCCATGTGAGTCAGCAGTCTGGCCACTGCAAAAACTAGATGAATCCTGGAGGATGACTGCAGATTATTACAAACTCAAATAAGGAGTAGCCTGATTACAGTACAGCTGCTGTTCCAGATTAGGTATTTTTGCTAGAACAGGCTAATATAGCCTCAGGTTCATGGTATATCGTCATTGATTTGGTAAATGCATTCTTTTTAATCCCATTTAAAAAAGAGGATCGGAAGCAGTTTTCATGTTGCTCCAGGGCTATGTTAACTCTCCTGACTTCTGTCCTAACAAAGTCCAAAGACAGCTCTACTGTCTGGACATTCTATAGTATCGATCCATTATATTGATGGTATTATGTTAATCAGGCTGGAGGAGCAACAGATGGCTAGCGCACGTGCACTTAGAGAGTAGAAAATAAACCCTATGTAGATTCAGGTGCCTGTCACTTCTGTACAATTTTTGGAGGTCTAGTAGTTAGGAGTGTGCTGGGAAATCCCTTTCAAAATAAAATATAAATTATTGCATCACATACCTCCTACTATGAAAAAGGAAGCACAACACCCAGGGGGCCTTTTGGGGTTCCGGAGGCAGCATATTCCACTCCTAGGAATGGAGGACATGAAAGGATGCCAGATTTGAGTGAGGCTCAGAGCAGACAAAGGCCCAGTGGCAGGTCCAGGCAGCAATACAAGCATTTCTGCCACTTGGACCATATGATCCAGCAGACCCAGTGGTGTTAGAGGCATCCTTGGTAAGGAAAGGTGCCACTTGGAATGTGTGGAAAGCCCTAGAAGGAGAGTCACATGGATCAAGGCCATGCAATTTGCAGTAGATGATTATATGCCTTTCTAAAAAACAACTCCAGGTGTGGTACTGGGCCCTGGAAGAAATGCTTGACCATGTGAGACCAAGTGACCATGAGTCTAGGACTATTCATCTTGAGCTGAATCCTGTTATATCCATGGAGTCATAAGGCCAAGTGGGCCCCCGAATAATTCATCATAAAAGAGAAGTGGTTCATCTGGGATTGAGCACACGCAGGCTACATAACAGAGCTCCTCCGCACCGCACACCCATCACTGTTGCATCCACGCCTCTCCCTCAGCTCACACCCAGGTGTGTGAAGGATGATTTTTTTTTTTTTTTTTTTTTTTTTTTTTTTTTGCGGTACGCCGGCCTCTCACTGTTGTGGCCTCTTCCGTTGCGGAGCACAGGCTCTGGACGCGCAGGCTCAGCGGCCATGGCTCACGGGCCCAGCTGCTCCGCGGCATGTGGGATCTTCCCGGACAGGGGCACAAACCCGTGTCCCCTGCATTGGCAGGCGGACTCTCAGCCACTGCGCCACCAGGAAAGCCCCGGGGTGATTCTTAACAACTAACTGAAGGAGGATCAAAAAGCGCAAGCTTGCATATGAATGGATTGGCTTGGTACTTCTGTGAAAGTTGAATGGTTGAATGTTGATGACAGCTGCAGGACAGTCTCACTCAGGCTTGGCCTTGAAAAAGGCAGGGGCAAGAGAAAGTCCTCCCAATGAACAGAGCTCTAAGCAGTGCCCATGGTCATTCACTTTGTGGCAAGAGAAGGGGTCTGAGGTTAGAATATACATGGACTAATGTACTGGAGTATAATTCTAGCAGGAATGATCCCCGATGTCTCACCCAGCCTCATAAGAGAGAGGTTGGAAAGTTATTTTCCAAAGATAAGCTCCATTCTTTTGGAGGGAGCCTCCCTTTGTCCCAAGACTGACCTGGCTCCTCTTTGGGGCCCTCCCCAAACTCAGAGGATCCCTCAGAGGTTTAGGAGGCCCACTCTCTCCTTTTAAGGTGTTGCTGGTCCCGCATGGCAGAGAGTACATAGCACACATAGAGAACACGTCAAAAACAAATAGCTCCTGAAGCTCTATCCCCAGCTTTGGGTTAGGGCCCCTCCTGGCACAGACTTCTCAGAAGCCTGAACAGGGTTGTGAGATTTTCTGTACCAGGATTAGCTAAGACTAATACAGATCTAATGTAAACATACTTAGGGATATGTAGGAAGTACGCATAAATTTGCATTTATAGCAGCCTGGTCAAGCTTTGGGCAGGGGAAGGAGGATATTTTTTTCAATTAGACACTTGATTGGTGATATAACTTAAATATTTCAGATTGCAATTCGTCCACAAGCAGAGGAGAATGAAAAACTGGGCAGAGATTTTCCAAGAAACTTATTTAACCAACAATTGCCATTTTTTATTGTGGAAAGAAAGACTGGCCTACAGAAGCCTTGCCCCTTGTCCACTTCTGGTTCTGTAGCTACCACAAAATACCCCCAAATCCAGGAAAACCTAGTCAAAAAGGACCGAGGGACCCAGAGGAGAAGGCCCTTGTTGCCATACATTCTTACAAAATTAAACTGGCTTGTCAACCTGCAAGAATAACGATGAGAACATAGTGATAACATCTAAAATAAAGTAAAACTGTTATCTTTAACCTTTACTTTAGATGAGAAATACTTGGTGGGGTGGTGCCTTTAAAAGACACGTGGGCTCTATTCCCTGAGGCTCAGAGATGCAATTGCTCTGAGGAGGGGGCAGCCTGGTAGGTAAACACCAAAGAAGACCTTGACCTAACCTAGCACCAGGTGATTTCTATCCCCACAGAAGAATATACGTTTGGCAGGGGGTGGGGTGGAGAGAGGGAGGCCTAAAAGAACCATTGAAAAGAGATCTACAGAAACCAGTAAACCGAAGCCCATTTTAAAATGACAACTCATGAGCCTCTATATTCCACAAAGATCCTGTGAACCTTTTGAAACACACCATGATATTAAATCCACATTTCATGTATTAATACCAATTTGTTTGCTAATAATTAGACAATAAAAAGTAAGGTTATTGTTTTACAATGTCTTCGATTTGGGTTCTGTAAATGGGCAAGCAAATTCCTACTGGATGTGCCAATCAGAAAAAGAAGTCTCCCAGAGGGCTCCCAGAGGGCCCTCAGAAAGCCCTCCCAGAGGGCTTTTGAGAAAGCCCACCCCGCCAGTGCAGAACTACATGTTGGCAGCCCAGTAGAGGGATAAGCGTTAGTCCAGGAGCTAGGTGACTTGGATCTTTGTCTGTTTTTGATACCGACTTAGCGAGCTATTTACCTGAGATCCTTTTTCATCTGTAAAATGGAGATAATAATGATTATTTTAATAACTTGAAAGGTAGTTGTTATTTTATTATTACATTATTATCACTCCACATGTAACTTGACCCAGTGGGTCTTAGTCTTGTTTGGGAAATTACTCTTTTTATTATAATCTTCATGACCAACGGCCTTATTTTTATTTTGGTTGGCATCATTATTTCTGTAGCAAAAAACCAGAAGAAGTGCCAAATAGGTGACCCCAGCGAAATGGCCTCAATGATACAGTTATCTAAAGGATCCTTCCTTCCCACATTATACAACAGTACATTTTATTACACTGTCTATACTCTTTTACCATGAAAATCCCCGCTTCAAGGCCTAAGGAAAAGCCAGTGACTTCAGTACTCATGATCCCAACTGCAGAATGTCCTTAGAGGGCTGTTGTTAGCATGGAATGAGAGTGAATATGAAGACACTTTGTAAACTATGAGGCACTAGACATGTGTGGGTGATGGTGATGACAGTGGTGGTTATGGAGAAGATGGTGTTAATGACAGTGATACAGACCAATTTGTTAACCTTGAATAAATAGGTAAGGACATGAACTGCTGGTCCCCACTCGAGTAGCAGTTGTACTAAAGGAGACAGGGCAGCCTCTGGAAAAAGGCTAAGTCACGTAGAGTGAAACATAGAGCTGGCCGGTTATAAAGTCTTATAGTTCTAAAACTCTATCCCATCCCTTTCAAATCTGAGAAATGCCAAACAACTTCCTGGTAGTATTCATTGGGTTTTCTTCCCCTGCATGCTTCTTTCTAGATAGTTCACTTGAGGCTTTGTCATGCATATCTCTTGTTCAGCAAAGTCCCTCCTTCTGCACAATCTCAGTGAGTACCACTCTCTGGACCATAGGATGGGTGTCAACATTGGCCAAAGGGCAGAGTGTAGAAAGGAAGGGGCAGGACAATGAGGAAGACTTGTCTACTCATCCCCAGGAAAGTTTCATGAATTACTTGTCCTTACAGCACACTGACTGCTCTTTTTCTAATGGCTAAACTCTTTGAGACAGTAACACAGAAGCTTCCACTTTGGTGGAGAAGATAGACATAGTAAAGCATTATAAAAGTACACATAAGTACCCCCAGTGCTCAGAGCAGGCTGCTACAATTCCATTTTAATTGGAAGATGAAAGGACTTCCCTGGCAGTGCAGTGGTTAAAACTCTGGGTTTCCACTGCAGGGGGTGCGGGTTCCACCCCTGGTTGGGGAACTAAGATCCCGCACGCCGCGCAGCCATAAAAATTAATTAATTTTAAAAATCGGAAGATAAAAGATTTCATAGAGGAATAGGAGTGGGGACAAATTTAAAAAACTGGATTGAAAACTAAATAAATGTGAGGGATTTGTTAACCATCCAGAGGTTCACTTTTTTTCCCCCAAACAGGAGAAGAAAAGTATCATTATCCTTGTTCCGGGGCTTCTCCCACATCTTTTGGATCCCTTAGTCTGGCAGTTGAAAATTTCTTTCTCTAACAGTTGGGGACTTTTTCCTCCAGAAAGCCATTCTGTCTGCCTGCTACTGCCCAAGGTATCTTTGACCAAAAGAACTGCATAGAGGACAAGATCTCAGTTGTTCAGGATCAGGGCTGGAGGTCAGAGGTAAAAGATTCATAAGTCTGTACCTCTCCCAAGCCATGAGCTGTCTCCTTGGATTAGCTCAGAGCAGTGAATGGCCATGGGCGCATGACCATCAGGTCATCCCAGCCTTGTGGAACTTGATCAGTGACATAACTATGCCCTGCTGCTGACAATCCCTCTCTTTAAAAAGACATGGGGTGGTGGTGAGAACTCTTACAACTTGCTGTGGGACCACTGGGTAGATAACACCCCATCTGCCTTCATCACAACACTTGACCCTTAATCCTTCAATGATGCTTTTATCAGAGATTTTTTTTTTAATCTCTGGAGACTTTCCCAAACTCTACTGAGTTTCATGTTGTTGGTTTCATCTCACCCTGTGTGTTCTAGCCATTAGTGTCTGGCCCTTCTTTTAGAGCAGACTTTCTCATGAGAGTTTTGGGCGCTAGAAGTAGATATTCTTCAGACTGACTCTTCTTCTAGGGAGATTAGGCAGGAGTCTAAGAATGTAAATAGACAGGCCCAAGAGAACGCTTTGTGTATGACTGGATCCCAGGGCATCATGGACTGCACTGGGTAGGGGATGGAGCTTGACCAGAAACCTGGTGAAAGTTCATTCTCCCCTGAAGCCCCGCTGGCTCACTGCATAATGAAACGATGGCTCAAAGAGTCTGTCTCCTCCACGGTCAATAAGGCCTCTTGCAGCAGACTGCTCAGGCATACGTGCTCATGTGCTCCCACATCCTATCTGCCGTGCGCTTCCTCTTCTCCCATGGACTCTTCAGGTTCAATGCCTGAGAAGCCACTTGAGGACCCTTCAGCACCACAGCTGCCAGTGCCCTCCATGACAGTACTGATACCTGTGCAGGTGTTGCTGTCTGCCCGCCCCCACCCCCGGCCCTTACCCCGTGTCCCCAAAGCTGTGTAGACCAAGGAGCTGTTACAGTCTCAGAAGACCTCAGTCCTCAGTATGTCTAAAACACCGCAGCCTCAGCACAGAAGCAAACAGAATGCTCTTCCTTTCCACTTTCAGTTACCCTAGCATCAGAATCCTGCTTTTTATATCTCCTCCAATGTTGAAAACTGGCTGTTGTAGCTTCAGCTTGTAGCTTCTCTTTCCCTGGGGCCAAGGGCGAGATTGGCTAATGTCTGAGATACCCATTCCCACTCCTGCCACATAAATCCCTTCCAAAGTGACTCTTGCCAACCTTTCTGTGACACACACACAGGCAGGTCTGAATCCCTGAAATGGGCACCATTTAGGCTGCAGTGGGGGACCCTGTATGCTATTTAAAGAAACAAACAAAAAAGAAACGAAATCCCAGGAATCTTGAAGCTATTCATCTTGAAGACTATTCATGGAAGCAGGGAAATTAAACATGACATCCTTGAATATATACCCTCCACAGCGCAGCTTGGCCTATTGTTTCCCTCATAATGACAATTTACCTCTGGGAGGTTGAGAGCGGGGCACTCTGCTGGATCAGGTATCGGGGAGGAAATGAGAACAAAGCTATATTGTCAGGAAGCTTGAGGGCTGACACAAACATAGCAGTGCTCCAGAAAATTATTGTTGAAAATGTTTCCTCCATAGCTGCCTGCGGTTGTTCAACCTAATCTTCAGTGAGACTGGACCTGGAGAGGAAAACTACTCCTGTGTGTTGCTATTCCATTAAGGAGAAAAACATAAAGACATAAATAAGAAGAGTGGTGTGAGCCATTCCCATTGTTCTGTCTTCCCTTTCTGCTCCCTCTTCAACATCACTTTCCAAGACTCAAGTGTTCTCTTAGCTCTAAGGGCTGTTGTCATTAGGAGAAAATATTGATTTGACTTACATGCCTTTCTTCCTTTTGTGGAGCTCCTACCTGCTCACCTGCTCATTTGATTACCTGGGGACCTGATGAGAGTAGAAAATCCCAGAGACAAAACCAGGGCCCAAGGTGGAGTGTATAGAATCTTTAGAAGCGAATTGTTGGGCTAGAAAAATTGTCAAGGTGGAATCTAAAATGGGATCTGTCATCAATAAAATCCTTTAGCCCTTCTGCTTCTTTAGGTAATCCCATGGATACCCCAAAGTAGATTTAAGTGCCCAACTAAAGGACACAGGGGATTATTGTGGATGTGTGAGGCTCATTGTGAGCAAGATAAAGTTTCTCTAAAGTCTTGATCTGTCAGCACTTCTGGTTGAATTTTTTTGTGGCAGCTGTAAATCAATTCCTTTCTTAAGAGTGCAGGAGAAGCTGTGAAGAATCCTGCAAAGAGTGAAGATGAAATATGGAAGGAGAAAAGGGACAGAACTGTACTAATAAGCTAGTCATGACAAATGGCTTTGGGGATTCATTCATTCGTTCATTTTTCATTCATTTATCCACCCAGTCACTCAACACATATTCACAGAACTGTTTACTGTGTGCTAAGCATTATATTGTTGGGGGCAGATCAGTGAATAAAATAGGAAAGATTGCTGCTTTCTTGGAGCTTTTGCCTGGTAAGGGAGACAGACTAATACGACACAAATTATGTAACTGTAATTGTGGTAAGTGTTAGGAAGCAGAGGCACAGGGTGCTATGAAAGCAAATAACAGGGTGGCGATGGTTCAAAAAAATTTCCATGAGGAAAGCTGAGCCCTGGAGGATTAGCCAGATGAAAGAGAGGGGAGTTTGGGGAAATGACCTAATCAGGAAATAATAGCACGAATGAAGGTGAAAAAATGGTCAGGTGAAAAAATGAATCTCAAAAAAATAGTCATCTGTAAAAAGCAAATGAGCAAAACTCAATGAAGAGAAGGCAAAACAAATAAAGCCAAACCACAGTGGGGCAAATATCTGCTCCAAAAAGCTGCAGTGGCGGCAGGGGAGTGGGTGCAGGGCCTCCTCCATCCATCTGGCTTCCGTCTCTCTCACACTGATAGCAAAAGGCATTTTGTGGAAGCACAAGGTCAAGTCCTCCACTACTGCATCCCTAAGATGTTACCCTAAGGCAGATAGATGCCATGAATTCTTTGTAAAATTAATATGGTTATCAAATGACAGAATGGCAAAGTTGGAGGTGGGGATAAAACTAAAATTACTGGGCATCCATGATGTGGCAGGTAATGTCTAAGCCCTTCGTGTGTATATTCTCATTTAACATTCAAATAGACCTCCATGGTGGATAGCACACATTTTATACTCTAAAGAGAACTGCAGTCTGGATAAGGTAAGTCACTTGCTCAGAGAGTTAAGGCTGGAGATAAACCAGCTCCAGTTGGTCTCTTACATCTGACCATACTCCCACTCTTCTTTGCAACCTAATTAGAACCCATAGAGCTTGTCTGGTCCCAGCCTGTTCTTTTGTAAGGGGACCTGGAGCTCACAAAGGTTCAGAGACTCATGTAAGGCCTTGGGATTAGAGGCCAGTGTAGGATTAGACCTCTGGTCCCCATTGCTAATCCATACATCTTCCCCATTTCTTGTTGTTTTGTTAAATGTAATAAAAACACACAGTTGAGAATTATCAGGATAGAATGCCAAAACTACACAAAAATTCATCATCATTTTTCTTGAGTTACATCCCTTTTTCCCTGGAAAGCTTCAGTGTCAAAATATGTAGTGGAAACTTCCTATCAAAAAAAATAAAAACCCCACTAAATGATATATTTTGTAATGAAGCAATCATACCTTACTTTTGTATTTTTGTATTTTGAACTCTATTAAAGCAGGACGTGTTTGAATTAAGCAGCTGATTTGTGCATTTTATACAATATTCTTCGACATTCATCTAATAAAATGCAAAGTCTTAAATAGTATATTTAATCAATTAGCTTCTCTAATAAAATCTCATATCCAGAATAATATCTTGGCTCATACACTGAATAATGAAACAATACTGTGGAACAGGAAGATAAAAAATGGTAACCATTTGCTCCAACAGAGAGGAATTCTACATTTGTTATTATAGAGTTGCTTCTAATTAGGTTTAACTTTGAACATGTCACTCACTCTTCTGGCCTTGGATTCTGCATTGGAGAAATGTAGGGATTAGACCTGATGGTCTGTAAGATTCCTTTTAGATTTGAACTTCAATGAGACAATGGGTCTTGGAGGTATATTTACAACTAGCTCACCCTTTCCTCCTCCACAACCCTCAGCCATCATTCTCATCAGCTGTCCCTTAACTTGATTTCCAGCCCTTCCCTACTGGGTCTTAGAAATGCTAAAGGAAACTTCTGACATTTTCAATTCCTGGGCCTGAGCGCCCCCTAGGCACACAGAGAAAAATTGTAGCTCTGGGAGAAGACGGTGTCTCACTATGGGCAGCACCAAACCCTTGCACTTCCCTGTATGTACTCTGAGGCAAGAACACTGGGGCAGGGAGGGAGCTAGGAAGGACAAGAGGGAGTGGGTGGCAAGTTCTGTCATCAACCACACATTGCAGGGGCTCTGTGCGGCTGTCCCCCTAACAACAGGTACATTCAGAATGGAAGGAGGTGAGCTAGAGGTGGAGCAGACCTTGCCCCGTGGAAAGAAGTCAGGGGCCACATAGTGAATGTATCAGGCTAAAGAGTAGTTACTGGAAAAATTTTACTGTTCAACTAAATCCATTCGCAGAAAATGATCCAAAGGTTACTAAATAAACATCAATTATTTGCATTGCTTACGTTGCCTTCCTGTTCTTATAAATATCATGCATGCATACCACTGGATTTCATCTTTGTGTATTTACCTTTTTTGCTGCTTTTCTTATTTCTGGCACTGTTTTGTATACATACCTCCCACACTCACAGTCCACACAAATATTACCTTAAACCTTCTGTAATATGGCTAAACCATAGTAAGGCACTTATTGAGAAGAAAATTTATGCCTGTGTATATGTATGTGGTATTAAGTGTTCACTGTGTATGTTTGTGGGTGTGTATGTTTGGGATGTATGTATTATATGTGATAGTATGTGTCTGCTGTGTGTGTGTGTGTCTCGGTATGTATATGTGGTATATGTTCATGTGTATGGTATGGTATGTGTATTTGTGTGTATGTTTGTGGCATATGTATTTGTGTCTGTGTGTGTGTACATGGTGTGTGTATGTATCTGAACGTCTCTGTGTTTGTGTGTGGTGAAGTGTGTGGAGGGTTTTGTGATGGGTGTGGTGTGTATGTGTGTCTCTGTGTGTTTGTATGTGTGGTTTGTAGTGTGTATGTGTCTGTGTGTGTATGTGGTGAATCCCTGTGTGTGGAGGTGTGTGTGGTATGTATGTCTGTGTTTTGTATATCTGTGTGTACATATGTGTGTATATTTGTGGTGCGTATGTTTCTGTGTGTGATATGTGGTGTGTATGTTTGTGTCCCTCCGTGTGTGTATGTTTGTGTTTCTGTGCCTGTGTGTGTGATCACTCCTGTACAGGGACTTCAGTCCCACAGGTCTTGGTCCTGGGCCCTTCTCTCAGACCTCAGCATCTGTGCCAGAATACAGATACAGAGACTTCCTAGGTACTCACATGGACTGCGGTTTGTGTCCGGAGAGAGTGGAGAAAGCATGTCCTATTGCAGGTGTTTATAAGCCTGCACAGTCGTGTGCCTGGGTGTATGATATGCCAACTGCTTCTGCAGAGGACAGGTGTCTGCAGTTATCAGCAGAGTCAGGACCCTCAGGAAGCAATTACCACAGGCACCAGGCTGCCTGAATTCCTTGGGAGTCTGTTTTTCCTCTAAGATCATACTTTCATTCTCTATTAAAAGAAAAAAAAAAAAGGCAAAAATAAAAATCTCTTGGGTGAATCAGTCAGTCATTGTTATTAGGCCCTTCCATCTCGACATTCTCTGATCCTAGAAGCACTCAAATCCACCAAATGGCTTTTCCCCTATATTCTGGTTTCAGTTCTCTGTGGGACTTGCACACACAGCTCCAACTCCCTCCACCACATGGGCACCTCTTTTGTGTCTCTCTCATCATTGTCGGCCTTCTGCCTTCCTGACCTGGATCAGACCCAGAAGGTGAAGACGACTGAGGCCACAGTATCTAGGTTTAATTCTCTGTTTAAATCCCTGATAATTAATTCCTCTAATGTTCATTGAGTAGGTGTGGCCACATGCTGGGTTAGGCATGCAAGATACAGTGATGCGTAGAATAATATGGTAGTTAAGAGCGAGGGCTCCAGAATAATATAGAACCTGTTTACCTCCCATCCTCACCTCTTAATCTGTGACCTTTGACAAAGCAACTTCCTTAAGGCTCTGCTGCCTTATTTGTGAAATAAGTACATACCTCACTGGATGGCTGTGAGGTTAACCTGGCATGAAGTACATAGAAGAGTGCCTGGAATGCAATAGTCCACACGTTAGCTCTTGTGTGGACTGGCTCACAGACCTTCATTCCAGCCTCCCAGGTAGAGGGAGACGTTGGGAAGCCAAGCACCATGTTTTCTGGATGTCTTTGCAGTCAGAGTTCTAGATGCAAACTGCCTTCCATCATGTAGATGCACTCAGCATAAGAAGTGCAAGGCATAATCTGCTCCCTTTTGTGATATGTGAAATAAAATGGAGTCACTTATGTCAAGGGGTCTTAAAATGGAGCTGGGAGGTTATTAAGGAGGTGAACCTTACGCATGTCCTCACTGGGTGGAACCATGAAGGTTTAAACTGAAACCACGAAAATTCCAAGGACTCTACAAGAACACCTGAAAACTGTCATAGTAACAAACTTCTACCTTCCTCTAGTGATAGCCTTAGCATGAAATCATGATTAGCCAAGACTAGCTTCCACCTCCAACTCCAATTAAGACTTTGTAATGCAGACCTCCCAACTTTGCCTTTATTTTGTTTTTATTTATTTATTTTTTGCTTTGAATATCCAGCTTCTAATATTTGTTTCTTTAAAAAAATTTTTTTATTGAAGTATAGTTGATTTACAATATTGTGTTAGTTTCAAGCGTACACACAGTGATTCAGTTATGTATATATATAAAAATACATATATAGGGCTTCCTTGGTGGCGCAGTGGTTGGGAGTCTGCCTGCCGATGCAGGGGACACGGGTTCGTGCCCCAGTCCGGGAGGATCCCACATGCCGCGGAGCGGCTGGGCCCGTGAGCCATGGCCGCTGAGCCTGCGCGTCCGAAGCCTGTGCTCCGCAGCGGGACAGGCCACAGCAGTGAGAGGCCCGCGTACCGCAAAAAAAAAAAAAAAAAAAAAAAAAAATACATATATAAATATATATCTTTTTCAGATTCTTTTCCCTTATAGGTTATTATAAAATACTGAGTATAGTTCCTGGTGCTATACAGAAGGTCCTTGTTGGTTATCTATTTTAGTGTGTATATGTTAATCCCAAACTCCTAATTTATCACCCCTCTCCCTTTCCCCTTTGGTAACCATAAGTTTGTTTTCTATGTCTGTTGTTCTAGTTCTCTTTCATATATAAGTTCATTTGTATCTTTTTTTTTTTAGATTCCACATATAAGCAATATCATGTGATATCTGTCTTTGTCTGGCTTACTTCACTTAGTATGATAATCTCTAGGTCATTCCATGTTGCTGCAAATGGCATTATTTCATTCTTTTTTTATGGCTGAATAATAATCCATTGCATATATATGTGTACACACACACACACACACACACACACACACACACACACACCCCACACATCTTCTTTATCCTTTCATCTGTCAATGGACATTTAGATTGCTTCCATGTCTTGGCTGTTCTGTTTTATTCTATTCTATTCTGTTCCCCATAGTGGCTATACCAATTTATATTACCACCAACAGTGTAGGAGGGTTCCTTTTTCACCACACCCTCTCCAGCATTTATTATTTGTAGACTTTTTGATGATGGCCATTCTGACTGGAGTGAGGTGATACCTCACTGTAGTTTTGATTTGCATTACTAATAATTAGCGATGTTGAGCATCTTTTCAGGTGCCTTTTGGCCACCTGTATGTCTTCTTTGGAGAAATGTCTATTTAGATCTTCTGCCCTTCTTTGCCTTTAAAAGCCCCTGAACTTTACTCAGTGTCCCTACTAGGGACACTGGGTTGTTACCGAAATCTGTGTGCCCGAATTGCAACTCCTTGATCCTAAATAAACAAGCTTTTTGCTTGCTTATTGTCTCTGAGGTTTATTTAGGTTGACCCTCTTCTAGCCGTTTTTGCTGGCAACCAAAGTTGTGGAAATGTGAGGGTTTTCTGCAGTGGTGCTCTGGAGTCCATTTTCCAGCTTCTTGGGCATTGAGAGGCAGGGACTGTAGCAGAGGTAGCTTCAGGATTCTAGCACAGCTCCCGAGGTGCCCCAGAGGTGGTAACTCCCCTGACTGGTCATTTCTGTGTTGTTTTGGAAGCTGTTTCTGGAGCCCCAGCCTAGAATCGGCTCCTTCAACCCTTCTACTAACTTTGCAAGCACATTATTCCTTTATAAACTCCATTTCCAATCATTAAATTAAATCCTATTTAATATAAATAAAGCAATTTCTATTTCATGCCCTGAATTCTGATGGATACAACTATTATTATTTGTATGTGTTATTAATATTATTATTATAATATTATCTTGTCATAAATAATATATCATTATATATTATGCACATTAATATAGTATTTGTATATATTAAATAATATTAAAATAATAACAGCTACCAAATATTGGTTATACTATAGGTCCAAACATTTACAGATGTTATCTAATTGCACTGTCCCAGCAAAAGCACACAGTCTTTAAGGGATCCAATCAGGGTGTGAACCTAGATCTTTCTGCCACCTAGATCAGGTGCCTAACCACTGCACCCTACTGTTCCTTCTCTGGTGGAGCTCTTGGTGCAGTCAGGATGGCTACCATGCACTGTAAGAAATGCTGAAAAGAGCTGTGGGCCCAGGGCTGTGAGAGCCCAGAAGAGAAAATGTCTAATTCTGCCTGGGCCTTAGAAGTCCACGATGGTGTCTGCTTTCCACCTTGGCAAGGGGTCACGACCTCTAGATTCCTTAATATGTTGGGGCACCCTGCCTCAAAGATCCAGTGGCCTGTTTCTCAAGTAATAATGACTTAAGAACCCCAAATCTGCTTGCTTGCAAAGGTAACTGTCTGCTCTTGCATCCAGGTGAGTCATTGCAGGCCCTGGGACATTCAGACTCCTTTGTGGGACACATTCTAGCTGGCAGCTGGAGAAGCACATAAGCAGAGTGTTCGGCCAGCCTGGGGCAGATGTGTACGCTCACCTTCTGGGCAGCTCTCTCCCTGTTTCTCACAAGACTTCTCTGCAGCGACACCTTCTTGCTGGGAATGCCTCAATTTCAGAGACCTTGCCTTATTGAGGTCTGTACCTCTCACATCAAGCATATTGCAGATCCTCGGAGAATGAACACATGAATAAATGAATGAAGAAACCCCAGCCTGCAGCTAAGCCGGGCTACCTGGAGAGCTGGATTCTTTGCATTCTATTCTCAGCTCTTTTCTGCCCCTGCTTCTGGTTGCCATGGTTCACTCACATGCCTGGCCTTGCATGGACTGCACTACTCTCATCCTCTTCCCAGCATCTGAAACACTGGGGTTTGTCTTTAATTGATGCTTCTTTTTTTTTTTTTTTTTTTTTTTTGCGGTACGCGGGCCTCTCAGTGCTGTGGCCTCTCCCATTGCGGAGCACAGGCTCCGGACGCGCAGGCTCAGTGGCCATGGCTCACGGGCCCAGCCGCTCCGCGGCATGTGGGATCCTCCTGGACCGGGGCATGAACTCGTGTCCTCTGCATTGGCAGGTGGACTCTCAACCACTGCGCCACCAGGGAAGCCCTTGATGCTTCTTTTAATTCCATGAAATGATCTATATCTTCATGGGTTGTAATAATTTTCCTTCACTCAGTTTAGAAGCTTATGTGAAAAAACAAAAGCTTACGGCTTCCAATGTGTGTCTGAAAGGTCTCTTGATCCAGAAACAAACAAGACCTTTTTTCAGCTGAAGGACTGATGAGAGTTTCTATCTCTAAGTGGAAGGTTCATCCCAGTAGCCAGTTATAGCTGACCTTTTCTTTTTGGGAGTCTGGGGACCCGGGGCTATATAAATCTTTGCATTTGCATGCTTTATAATTCACAACAGGTTTTTTTATTAAAAAAAAACAAAACCTCCCATTGATCAAGATATGCAGAGCAGGTATTATCCCTATTTCAAAAGAGTAGCTTTTGAAGCCAGAGTCACACAGCTTTAAGTGGCTGAGTCAATCCGTGACTTTGAATCAGTGCATTTTCCACTTTTCCTTGGAACTAAATCTTTCCCAGAGCTGTGGGTTCCACTGAGTGGGTGGGGGCCAGGCACAGGGAGTCTGACTTCCTGGCTCTCGCCTCCCTCGTTTCCAGAATTCACTATCATCCTTTAATTTTCAGGTTTTGGGTCTTGCAAAATGTTATGAATTAGACAATTAGAAGCCTAATCCTGGAACACATTTTCAAATTCCTAGCCTTTGGGTAATTGGATCCTCTGCCTTCACATTCAGCCAACACCCACGACCACACCTTCAGCAGAGCCCTGGGTAGGGGTGCAGGGAACTGCAGGAGATTCTGGTCCCAGAACAACTTTTAAATGATGTCAGACAAAGACCGCCACAGACACACACTTCAAATAGTCTTAGGTCACAAGGACCTGATATACCATGGTATTTTATAGGGGGCACAAAAAGGGGGCTAAGAAATTATGCAGCTTCTAGAAGATGAGATGACAGAAAGTTACAGTGGAGGTGACAAAGCACTCTTAAAATAATGATACCAAATATTGCATGCATACAGTGCTTGACAATGTTACAAGCTTTCTCATATATATCATTTCATATAATTCTCAGAATAACAGCCTTATCAAGCGGCAGAGCAGACATTAGGATACCAGTTTAAGAAATTAAATCTGAAGCTTGGGGTTGAGGTCTTCTGATCCCAAATCCAGCTCCCTCATGAAAATCAGGACCAATATGATATAAGGTTATTTCAATTTTTAAAAGTCTATAGTCCAAGTTACATGCTTCTGCCTGTTACCTGTGTATGCAGGAGTTTACTCTCCTGCAAATTCCCCCTTGATTAGTTCTGGGAGTCCCTAAGAGGTTTCTCACATGCGTTCAGCAAGAAGACCACTCACAGAAGTTTTGCTGCCGGTGACTGTTCCAGTTCTGGCTGGACCCCATGAACGTCACAGCACCCTAGGCCACTGATTAGGACCCACCCCAGCACTGTCGTTGCCTCTCTGGAGCTGTGCTCTTTCCTGCAACTTCATCAGACCCACCAGTTTCTGCTAGTACTCGTTTCAAGTCCTCAGGCTGTCAAGGATATCTGGTGCTCTGTGGCAGTGTAGGGGACCTCCCTCTTTGTGGAATCATGCTTTGTCAGAGACTCCCAAAGCAGTGTTGTTATCACTGCAGTGTGATACAGGGGTTAACTGAGCAGCTATGTCAGTTTTTATGTATCCGGGGGTGACCTTGGGACAGGTGCATTTAACAGCCACAGAGCTCTACTGGATTCTACTGGGTGTCTCCACAACAGGGCTGTCTATCAGTCAGTCTGAACTTAGGAACCAAATGGAGTGAAGTACATTTTCAGTTAAACCTTTGTTGTTCAAAACTAAAGACTCAAGCAGATTTGGGTAGCCCATCATTCTTCAATACCTAAGTGCTCTTATTTGGATAGATGGGAACGCTGGTCATAAGCCCTCTGATATGTCAGGCTTGTAGTTGTAGGCACAAGTGATCCAGTGACGTATAAGGTGGACGCAATTCCTACTCTATTGGATCTTACCCTCTGGAAGGTCAAGGTCATAGCACCAAGTTCTTTGTTTATCTAGGATGAGTTCTTTCCTGGGAGACTTATCTGGATTGTTCACTCCCCTCCTACACACCTCCCTACCATCTCACCTTCCCAACTTGCAAGTAAACATTGTTTTAATTAAATTTTTATTCTGAGATGATTGTAGATTCATTTGCAGTTGTAATAAATAATATGGAGAGATCCTGTGTACCATCTACTTCGTTTCCCCCATCTTGTAAAACGATGGTACAATATCACAGTCAGAATTGACATCAACACAGCCAGACACAGAAAATTTCCACATCCACCACAAGAATCCCTCATATCACTCTGGCATAGCCAACCCCACCTCCTTCCCTCATCCCTGATCTCTGGCAATCTGTTCTCCATTCCTGTAATTTTGTCATTTTGAGAATATTATATAAATGGAATCATACAGCATTTGCCTTTTTGGAATTGACTTTTCTTAACTCAGTGTAAGTCCCTAATTATCTGGAGATTCACTGAAGTTCTTTTATCAATAGTTCATTCCTTTTTATGGCTGAGCAGTATTCCATGGTGCAGATGTGCCACAGTTTGTTTATCTAGTCACCTACTGAAGGACATCTGAGTTGTTTCCAGGTTTTGATTATTATGAATAAAACTGCTCTTTATAGGTTTTTATGTGAATATAAAATTTCATTTCTCTGGGACAAATGCCCAGCAGTGCCATTGCTAGGTTGTAGGGTAGTTGCAGGTTTTGTGTTGTAAGAAGTTGCCACATAGTTTTCTAGAGTTGTGGGACCATTGTCTGTCACCACTAGCAATGTGGGAGGAATCCAGTTTCTCCACATCTTCATCAGAAAGTAAACTTTTAACTGACTACCCCACCAAATCACCAGACCCTCCCAGACAGGTTGAAAGTCACCAAGGGGGCACAGCCTGAGATTGTTTATTTGTTTGTTTGTTTCTCCCAGAGGGCTCTTTAGACTCTGTGCAAATTTGACTTCTACCCAGCATGTCCCACCGTTTCCCTGGACATGTCCAGACATGCCTGAAGCCTCAGAGGGGTCAGCAAAAACTGTCAGCTCAAGCTACATGTCCCTCTGCATATAGTGAGATGTTTAGGGGTTTTATCCCCAGAGCCTCTTCTGAAGAACTGCCCCTCCCCATATCCCCTGCTGGGGAAAGGTAGGCCCCAGATACCAGTTTGTCCCCATCCACCGGACCCAAGGGAGGCTGTCTGTGACTTGTGTAGAGTCAATCCCATTCTTTCCCTTGGTGTCTACTATGTGTCAGGCACTGTTCTAGGTGCTGTAGATAAAATAGTGAACCATTGGGATTTCCCTGGCAGTCCAGCAGTTAAGACTCCATGCTTCCAATGCAGGGGATGTGGGTTTGATCCCTGGTCAGGGAACTAAGATTCCGTATGCCACATGGTGAGGCCAAAAAAAAAGAAAAATATGAAGGGGAAATAGACAATAAAGAAGCAGGATGATTTCAGATGGTGATAAATACAACAGAGCCTACACCCAGGGCAACGTGATAGAGTCTCCAAGGAACTCAGCTTTTTCAGTATTAGAATTCCTACTTTTTTTCAAAGCTAATTATTTATATTTTTTTCTGTAATATGTTTTCTGATCCTAAGATCCCAGAGTTGACTTTTGCTATCAACAATTCCTTTTATCCATTAAAGATCATTTTATAATTTGGTTTTTTGAATTAAAAAATATTTCTCCAAATAGGGAATGGGGCACTACAGATGCAGTGAAAATACTTTCTTCTTTAATTTCAACACCGTATTTTTATGAATACAGCCAAAGACTGCAGGCTTTTGGAAGGTTCTGTTCTTGTCCATTTCTTGTTCTGTGAATTAATATTCCCAGGTCCTTTCCAAGCAAATACTGTAAAGTCAAACCCCTCACATCCTGTACTAACTAGTTCCAAGCTATTTACGTAGATATACATCAAACTTGTTAGCCTCAGCCTGCCAGATATTTCTGCCACTTGAGTCTGTTTTGAACAAATCAGGCGTCTACCAGGCATCAGGTTATCTGTGAATGTGATAACGTGCACTCTTAGATCATATTTCATCTTCAGGTGTTAAGAGTACAGAACATCGAGGCACGCTTGGCCTTCAGACTGGCATAGTCCACTTATACTCTATGGGCTTAGTTGCTCAGTGAGTTAGGAAGTCATCTTAGGCTTCCCCATCTTGCCCATGAAAGTATTACCCATGAGAGCTTCGATAAGATATTTTGCTCAGATCAAGCTACGGTACATTACCTGTTTGGTAATCCCATTAATAAAGCAAATGAGAGTTTGATGAGACTTGTTCTCAATGATCCCATGTTGGTTTCCAGCTTTTCAGTCCTGTTTGTAATATTACACCATCTGCCTCAAGCAGTTAGCCTAGACTTTTTCTGGTTCTTCCTGCTCTGAACACGACTGAAACAAAAATCTTTGCTGTCCTTAAGCTTCTTGAAATCTCGGCTGCTTCTGACATTGGTCTTTGGAGGCCTTATGTTCCATCTTTTGTGCTCATGTTTATAACATCTGAGTGCCCTGAGCAGCCAAATTGTTAACTTCCATGTATTATTTTTGGCATGTTCATGCACAGATGAACAGCAGCTTGAATGACTTATGACTGTATTAATAAAAATGTTATTTTTAAATAATCTTCCAAGTCCCTTGACATGTTCCGTCTTCTGGAGTCATTAGCCACAGCACCATCCTCTCTTCTCTGTTTATTTTATCATACCCACTTTCCTAAGCCTTAATGTGCAAGGCTGATTCTTCCTAGACTTCTCTTTCTTAACTATATGGTCTTTAAAATGGCATGGTTACTTTTCACCAATCTTAAGAGGCCTGGTTAACAATATGGGCTTCGGAGTCAGGTAGATCTGGGTTGGATTCTCAGGTACTTTATTGCTAGCTAAGTAACCTTGCACTCATTAACTTCTTTAACGCTCAGTTTCCTCATGTGTGAAATGGGGATAGTTTCATAGCTTGTGAGAACATTAAAGGAAGTAATGCTTGACACATAGTGAACACCCAATAAATGATGTTAAGGGCTCAACAAATGTAAGCTATTGTTATTTGTATTATCCTTGTACATTAGGATTGCATCTGGAGTGTCATGTCCTCAAAATGTTACTTCTGCCTTCTTCAGGAAGGAAAGAATTTACCAGATCCTTGCTTTTGGAGTATAAGTCTTCCCGGTGTTCAGATAGATTTCCTTCTCCATTGCTATTGTCTCTTATTATGTTAGTTTTCTAATCTGATTTGCAAAATGTCCTCCACATCCTTAAATGCTTCCACAGTTTGATCATTCCATTTCTCTATTCTTTAATCCTCAACTAAAAGTGTCTATTCTGCTTTACAAATGTCCCTAAATGTAAATAATTCTATTATATGTTGCAATTTTTCCACCCTTCAATTAGTTGTCCTTCTTTTGGGTGGTGGATGTTATCACATGATGCATGCCTTAACATGGCAGGGAATATATTCTAGCCTAGAGTCACTTTTTAAAAAGCCAAATACTTCCTTTTAAAAGCATGATTTCCGTTTGATATGAATTATCACATTCGCTTTTATTATCTATGCTTAGCTCATATCTGAGATCATATGTTTTGCTGCCACATCTTTCTCCTCTTGTTTTCTCCTGAGATCAGCTGGGAATCTTCACCACTGTTCTTTTCATTTAACACCTGAGTCTTCAGTTTTATCTGAATCTTTTTCTCCCTCCTCATCAAATGTTAATGGAAAACACTCTTGTTCAGTTTATGAACTACCTGCCAAACTCTCCCTTCCTGTTCTGTCTCTTGCCAAGAGTCCATCGCTCTATTATTATAAGCCATGGTCCAGGAAAATCAAACCTGTTTTTCAACTCGTTTATGAAGCTAGCAGTTAGTTCCCTTCCAATATCTCCTTTTCTCTTCCAAGGTTATTACTTTCAACTGAAATATGAGCTTAAATGATCTTCATTGCCCTTCAAATGCCCATTTCCTATTCATGATTTTGCAGCCATCTGAGATGCACCAGCAAATGTCTTTGTGCTGTATTTTCTTTCCATGAAGATTGGTGGGAGCAGGCAGTGGTCAACAGGCTTGGTGGCCCTTGGCAGGCTCTCTTACGTTTCAGGTGCCTGTGTCAAAAAACAACAAACCTCCAGAGTTTCCTATTGGGATCTCCTTGCACAACTCCATTTCAGCCACACTGGCCTCCTTGCTGGTTCTTAAATACACTGGGTGTGGTTCTGCCCTGGGGTCTTTGCACCAGATATCTCCCAGACATCTGCAAGACTCACTGCCTCACCTCCTTTGTCTATGTCCCTCTGCCCTATGTTTCAATAAGGCCTACCCTGACCACCTTATTTAAAATCACAGACTGCGCTGCTCTGCTACCTCTATGTTACATTCCCTATCTTCCTTACACAGCTCCATTTTTTTCCACAGTACATATCACCTCCTAATATATGAGACAATTGACAAATTTATTATAGTTACTGTGCTTGCCTGATACCCCCTCTGCCTCCCCTTCCTACTGGAATATAAGCTCCATGGAACAGAGATTTATACATCCTGGAAACTTACAACAGCCCTTGATACATACAGATGTTCAGTCAATATCTGCTAAATGACACTCAGGATTCAATGGCAAATTATAGTTCAAATCCACCACCTACCTTCTTTCCTGTTTTCATTCCTTTACTTTTTTTTTTCCTTCTAAAATAAGATTCTTTAAAATATAAAAATAATACTAAAGTTTGGAAGTAAAAATTAGGAAAAAAAGGAAAATCATAAATGGTAAAAATAAAGTTAAACATAATCTTACCACCCAGAGGTAAACATTGATAACCGTTGTTAACACTGAATATTTTTTCCAGTTTTTTAAAACTGGATGTGTGTTTATACATAACTGAAACATGCTACTGTACATGTTATATAAGCAATACTCTACATAGTATTTATACACACAGTATTTGTATGCAATGTATTTATACATACATTACTATGTAAATAATACTGTACATAGAGTTTGGTATTCTGATTAATATTAGAGGGAAAGTGTTTTTTTCCTGTTTTCTTGGTGCCCTGCAGGCTCTCAGAACAAAGTCACCCCATTTCTCTGCCTTCAGTAAAGAAGAACCTAACCTCACCCTAACTTAGCCCTAACCCTAATCCTTAATGGCTCTCCTAGACAAGGACTTCTTCCTATTGGGTCTTAGGAGAACATGAGATGGTCTTAAAGCTTTATTTTGTTTTACCCACTAAGAAACTTCTTTGAGATCAACCTTTTAAATGGTTCTATTCTAGTTCATCATTTAGACTTGGCATTTGCCATTCTCACCCTTTTTCTTTAGTGAAAAAACGTAATTTTGTTCTAGGCAGCAGTTTACTGAGCCAAAGGACTATATTTCTATGTCTTCCTTGCAGCTAGTAGTCCATGTTACTGAGTCCT
Organism: Stenella coeruleoalba; assembly: GCF_951394435.1. Taxonomy (NCBI): domain Eukaryota; kingdom Metazoa; phylum Chordata; class Mammalia; order Artiodactyla; family Delphinidae; genus Stenella; species Stenella coeruleoalba. The sequence continues at coordinate 175,201,084 of NC_137169.1, forward strand.
GGCCAATGACATGTAAGCAGAAGTGTGTTGTGGGACTTATGGGAGGGCAGCCATAGGCATGGTGGTTGGGGTTGTCATAGCCATCATGAACTTTAAATTGACCTTGAGGATGGAAGTCACTTGCTTGGATGTTAGAACAGAAAGTTATCCCTGGGCTACCTACTTTAGATTCCTTTTACACTGTCCAAGAAACAAATATCTATCTTGTTTCAGTAAGTATTATTTGGGGCATTAGTGAAATTCAAGTCAAAATACCAAGAGGATTTTTATCTATTTGACACTTGGTAGGCTGTTTGAAAATCTATATGGAAAAGTAGAGGGAGAATAGCCAAAACATTTGTGAAAAGTACTATAATGTAGATGGACTATGAGATATCAATACTTATTATAAATTAGAGTATATAGATAAAACAGTTTTTTCTTTATGAAAATAGACAAATTGATCAAAGTAATAAAATAGAAATCCAAAAAACAGCAACGAATATATAGAATCCTTATTTATGAGAGAATAGGCATGGCTTATCATAGGGGAGATGATGGATTATTCAGTAAACAAATTGGGATGATTAGCTATTCATATGGAAAAATAACAAAGTTGGAGCATTATCTCACACTCTACACACCAAAAAATCAATTCTTAGTAGATTAAATACTTAAATATGGATACACAAAATTTTAATGTGAAAGAGAGAATCGCAAAATTTTTAGAATATAGAAGAATCTTTGTGAACTCAGTGGAAGGAAACATTTCCTAAATAAAACACAAAACTTGCTAACCAGAAAAGAAAGGATTTCTAAATTTAATTACCTTAAAATTTAAAAAAACCTGTTATCAAATAACATCATAAAGGAAAAGACAAGTTATAATCTGAGTGAAGATATTTGTAACTCATCTAATTGACAAAATATTAGAATCCAGAGAACATAAGATAAAGCAATATAAAAAATATAACCCAACAGAAAAATGGGCATCAGACATGAACAGGCATTTCCATTAAAAAAATGCAAATATCATATAAACATCTGACAACATGTTCAACAACACTAGCAAATAAATAAATGCTAATTAAGAAAACAATGAAATACCATATACACCTACTAGATTGGCAAAAATTAAGATATATGTTAATGTAAAGTGTTGATGGGAATGTAGAACAAAGGAAAAGTTTAGACACTGCTGGTGACAGTTTAAATTGATACAACCACTTTGGGAACAGTTTCCCACACCTTATGACTCAGCAATCCATTCCTAACTATATGCCCCAGAAACCCTTACGCACTTGCGTACCAGGGGCCATGTTACAAGAACATTCATATCAGTATTGTCTGTAATAGCCAAAATGTCTTATGGCAGGAAAATGAATAAATATATTGTAGTGTAGTCATACCTTGGACTACTATACTGCATGAAAAATAAAAACTTCCACTCCACACAATAATATGACTTAATTTTAGAAACTTGATGTTTAAAAGAAAGTAGATGCCAGATGTTGACACACGTACGTCCCTCCCCACACTTTTTTTTCATATTTAAAGACAATTTTTTAGAGAAGTTTTAGGTTCACAGCAAAAATAAGGGGAAGGTACAGAGATTTTCCATATACCTCTGTCCCCACTCATGTGTAGCCTTTTGCATTATCAACATCCCAGAGTACTACATTTGGTACAATTGATGAAGCTACACGAACAAATCATTATCACCCAAAGTCCACCGGTTACATTAGGATTCATTCTTGATGTTGTACATTCTGTGGGTTTGGACACGGACATTCATATAAGATTTAATTCTAACATATATAAATAAAGCTTACCTCAAGAAAAAATCAACAACATTAGCTGAAAGAAAGCAGATGGAATAAAATAGTAAAGATAAAAGCAAAAATTAATGAGTCAAAAATAGAAAATAAGTAAAACTAATAAATTAATAATGCTGGTTCTTAAAAAAGTAAATGAAATAGGTAAACCATTAGCTGATCCAATAAAAATGAGAAAGCATACTATAAAAAATTAAACAGGAAACGTTTTTAAAAATGGCATTAACTTGAAAAAGTCTGTGTAAATAAATTTGGAAATCCGGATAACACAGATAATTTCTTAGGAAAATACTCTTTCCCAAATTGACCTGCATAAAGAGAGAAACCTTAAGCAGACACATTTCCATAGGAGAAAGAAATAAAGTGATCAAGACATTACCCTACAAAAAAAGCACAAGACCCGGATTATTTCACAGGAGAATTTTTACCAACACTTTATTTCTAGTTTAGCTCCAACATGTAAAGAGCTGTTACTCCCCTCTTTACAACAAGAAAAATGCTGAATGCACAAACTAAAAATCAATGGATTTTCTTAGATCCATCAAAGAATTGAAGTCATAGGGCAAACATCCACCCTGTAATTTGGAGAGACATGCAAGTACAGATATCACAGCCAAGATCAAAGTCATTCAAGCCATTAACTGGTAGAAACATTTAATGGTAATTTTGACTAATTGCTGGGGGCTGAGCATAGACTAGCTCGAGAGTTAAACATTCCTAGGGGCCCAGGCTTAGGGAGGATTCCACACTTTTGAGGGATTTATACCTCCAGGTTCTCACATTGAAGACTGAAGAAAAATATCCTTTGGTTTCTAGCAGGGGGAAGGGAAAAATAACCATTTAAAGATGTGCCCAGGGCTTCCCTGGTGGCGCAATGGTTAAGAATCCAACTGCCGGGCTTCCCTGGTGGCGCAGTGGTTGAGAGTCCGCCTGCCAATGCAGGGGACAGGGGTTCCTGCCCCGGTCCGGGAAGATCCCACATGCCGAGGAGCGGTTCGGCCCGTGAGCCACGGCCGCTGACACTGCACGTCCAGAACCTGTTCTCCGCAACGGGAGAGGCCAGGCCACAATAGTGAGAGGTCCACGTACCGCAAAAAAAAAAAAAAAAAAGAATCCAACTGCCAATGCAGGGGACACGGGTTTGAGCCCTGGTCTGGGAAGATCCCACATGCCACAGAGCAACCAAGCCTGTGCACCACAACTACTGAGCCTGCGCTCTACAGCCCACGAGCCACAACTACTGAAGCCCGCACACTTACAGCCCATGCTCTGCAACAAGAGAAGCCACTGCAGTGAGAAGCCCCCCCTACCACAACGAAGAACCAACACAGCCAAAAATAAATAAATAAAATAAATTTATTAAAAATAATAATAAAAAATAAATAAAAATGTGCCCAGAGTGAAAGAAAACATTTTGAAATATTTCAAAGAAAACATTTTGAAATATTCTCCAAACCAAAGTTCTGCCCTCCAGGGGAAACTACTTTCCCAGAACCTTATCTTACTGGGAGAGAGGGTAAGCTCCAGCACTCTCTACCCTTTCTGTCTGAGGAAAAGAAAAAAAACGATGAGACACATTTCTGAAGGGCAGAGCCCAGGGACTCAGGCCTGTTAATCATAAGATTATAGAACACTTATCCTCTCCAACACATTAACAGGGCTCCAATATAATAGTGGAGTACAACTGAGAGAGCTGTAAGATGAAGACTTAATTTAAGAAGGAGTTCTTAGTGAAACCCAAAGAAAACAAGGGAGGAAAACAAAAAAACAAAAGACCAGGAACTCTCAGTGCTACTTAAATGCCAGCGTAGAGAAAAAAAGTCCAAATTCTATATACCTATACCTGAACTAATGCAAAAATCCTGAAATAAAGTATTAGTGAACAGAATCTTTTAGCACATTAAGAAAACAATACATATGTATCAGGTGGAGTTTTTTTCAGAAATATAAAAATGATAGGATAAATGCAAGGATGGTTCAATATTACGAAATCCATTAATATAATTCATTATACTATTTGTTATAAGCTAAATATTATTTTAGCATCTCTGTAGATTATTAAAAAGACTTGACAAAATTCAACACCCATTCCTGATGAAAACTCCAAATAACATAGAAATTGATAGAACTTCAACATAATAAAACATAAAACCCACACCTAAAGTTAAGCTATTCTGCGACCATGAATTGGAAGTCTTAATATTGTTAATTTCCATTGAGGAAAACAATATGGAGTTTCTGCAAATAGCTAAAAGTAGAACTACCATATAATCCAGCAATTCCACTCCTGGGTGTATATCTGAAGAAAATGAAAACATTAATTTGAAAAGATACGTGCACCCCAATGTTCACAGCAGCATTATATACAATTGTCAAGATACGGAAGAAACCTAAATGTCCAACAACAGATGAATGGATAAAAAAAAGTATACATGTATATGATACACACACACACACACACACACACAAAATGGAATACTACTCAGCAATAAAAAGAATGAAATTTTGCCATTTGCAGCAACATGGATGGACTTGGAGGGTATTATGCTAAGTGAAATGTCAGACATAGAAAGACAAATACTGTATGGTATCACTTATAGGTAGAATGTAAAAAATACAACAAACTAGTGAATATAGCAAAAAAGAAACAGACTCACAGATATAGAGAAAAACTAGTGGTTACCAGTGGGGGGAGGGAAGGGAGAAGGGGCAATATAGGGGTAGGGGTTTAGGAAGTACAAACTATTATGTATAAAATAAACTACAAGGATATATTGTACAACACAGGGAACACAGCCAGTATTTTGTAATAACTATAAATGGAGTATAAACTTTAAAAATTGTGAATCACTATATTGTACACCTGTAACATATATAATATTGTACATGAACTACACTTCAATAAAAAAAGAAATTAGGTTCAGAAAATTTTAAAAAAGAGAATATATCTAGTGTTATAAATTGAATTATGTCTTTCAAAAAGATCTGTCCTAATCCCCAATACCTCTGAATGTGACCTTATTTGCCAATAGGGTCCTTGTAGATGTAATTAGGTTAAATGATGTCATACTGGAGTAGGGTGGGCCCTTAATCCAATATGGCTGTGTCCTTATACAAGAGGAAGCAGAGACACATGGAAAAGATAACCATGTGACATCAGAGGCAAAGATTGGAGTGATGCATCTACAAACTAAGGAACACCAAGGATTGCAGGCAAACTCCAGGAGCTAGACAAGGCAAGGATCCTCTCCTACAGGTTTCAGAAGGAGCACAGCTCTGCCAACACCTTGATTTTGGACTTTTAACCCCCAGAAACGAGACAATACATTTCTGTTATTTTAAGCTACCCAGTTTTGTGGTAGTTTGTTAAGGAAGCCCTGGGAAATCTAGTAACATTTATGCATATATGTATGAATTTTTAAAAACTTATTTTTGCAAAAAAGAAATTCACAATGGGTAAACCAGAAACTAATGAAAGTGATTTCCTTTAGGGTATGTGTGGCTACAAGATGGAAGGGGTTGGGATGGCAAGAAGACAACTAGAAGCATACCTTTTTAAGCTCTGGCCTTTGAAACTTGCAAATGTTTTATATAATAAAAGAATAAAATACAATCAAAAAGAGTGTAGAAAAACAAACCCAAAAATTGAATATCAGCAGGAACCATTAACTACCAATGAAATTGATAATAAAACCACACAAAGAATTATTTCATGTAACTTTGGAACACAGTTACTCTAGCTATACATCTTTAGTGGGATATATTCAAAGTACAAAAAAGTAAAGCTTTGTATCCCAAAAGGCAGATTATGAGTGGCATTCTGAGTCTGATCAAAGGGACCTTCTTCAACTTACCTACCTCCTCCTGGATAAGATGCTGCTGCGATTGGAGAATGTTTTGTAATTCAGCTGCGATCCAGATGCCAGGGAAATTGGGTTAACTCCATTTCTTGCAGCTCAGTTGGACTTCCTTGGTTTCCACAAATGCAGAAGCCTGACCTTATGCTAGAAATAATCAAGCCCCACACTCCTGGCTGAAATGGCAAGAGAGTGCATGGCGCCTAGAAAGGACAAAAGGGAGGTGCTGCAGGCACAGGTCAATATTCCATCGGCACTGGGGGCTCTACCTCCAGGAAATAGAAGCAGTCTCTACACGGGGCAGAGCTACCATGAAGGTTGGAATTGCACTATTTAGTTTGTGGTTGAGGCAGAGGTTGAAAGTCCTAATAGCATCTAGCAACACAGCGTACAAGGTCTTAGGAAGCTTAATTTGCTGAAGCAAAAAAACAACACTCACACTCCAAGTTCTTGGGAAGCGTTTAGGAGTCTTCTAAGGAGTTGCTTCCTCTTTTGACATCTTTACCAGTTTGGTTCCTGGGCCCTTTCTCTCTGACTCCTCTGGCTTCACTTGGCCAGGTTTTTGCCATCTGAATATTCAAAATACTCAAATTCCTCGTTCAGTCTTGGAAGGTGTACCTTTCTAAGAATTTGTCCATTTCTTCCAGGTTGTCCATTTTATTGGCATAGAGTTGCTTGTAGTAACCTCTCATGATCCTTTGTATTTCTGCAGTGTCAGTTGTAACTTCTCCTTTTTCATTTCTAATTTTATTGATTTGAGTCCTCTCTCTCTTTTTCTTGATGAGTCTGGCTAATGGTTTATCAATTTTGTTTCTCTTCTCAAAGAACCAGCTTTTAGTTTTATTGATCTTTGCTATTGTTTTCTTTGTTTCTATTTCATTTATTTCTGCTCTGATATTTATGATTTCTTTCCTTCCACTAACTTTGGGTTTTGTTTGCTCTTCTTTCTCTAGTTCCTTTAGGTGTAAGGTTAGATTGTTTATTTGAGATTTTTCTTATTTCTTGAGGTAGGCTTGTATTGCTAAAAACTTCCCTCTTAGAACTGCTTTCACTGCATCCCATAGATTTTGGATTGTTGTATTTTCCTATGTTCATCCATTTTTTTCCAGAGTTCCCTGAAAATCTTTATGATCATTACTTGGGACCCCAATGTTCGAATCAGATCTGACTGTCATAGAGGATTACTGTACTCTGCTAGAGGCCCAGGATCTTAGGGTTGTTAAGAATCCTAATGATTATCAGTTACTTCCAAAAGATCCTGAAACCATCTATACAGTTCCTGCTGAGGGATTACTGCTTGAATACCTTGTATGCTGGGAGACTCATTATCTTATAAGGCAGCCAGGCCATTAGTTCATTAATTAAATATTTATTGAATGCATTCCCTAGGCAGGCACTAGGACTACAAGGTGACAAAAACTTAGGCCCAGTACTTAAGAAGTTTATAATTCAGAACAAACTTCTCTTCTGTGTTTGTTCGTTTGTTTGTTTGTTAAACAGGACCATATACTTTGCTTCTGCTAATGGTACTAATCACTACTCTCCATTCCACAGGTCACCCAGCATCTGGGTGAATTACAGGCACAGTGCTATAGTCCTCTCTCAGACTCAATCAACCTCACCCTAATTATTCCTAGAAAAGTGCATTGTAATTCCCCTGGGGCATTTAGAAATGGCTTACACAGCATTTTTCCAAACCCTCTTCTCCCCAGAGGACTTTTACAGTCAGTCATTTTCTAGTTGACAAATTGCTTCTCCTCTGCCTTTCCATTTTAGGTTTCCAAATTCTACCTCTAGGTCCATTTCAAAACCTGTAATTAGATCACTCAGGGGCTGAGCTGCTGTGGAGTGTCTGTGTCCTTCTCCATATTCATCTTGGAACAAACCCACACCAGAACTCACTTTTCATTGCAAAATTTGCCTGTGCTTCTTATTCCAAAACCATTGCATCTGAAAAATGGCCACCCATCTCAAAGCCACCATCTACTTTGTGTTACCAGTTCAAAACATAAATTGTGTCTGGAAACCAGGGTGCTTTCAAAATTGCTTTGGAAGGTATTCTAGAAGGTCAGTTTAAAACTGTCAGGATTATCTTCCCTGACTACTCTCCTCCACTCCAGCCCCCAGCTCTCTTCATTCTCCCTCATTAAGAGTCCTAGGTCAGACCACAGATCAGCTTAATCTTTGCTGTCAGCTTCACCAGAAAGAATTCCTGTCTGATTAATGTGTCAAACTTCGCTGTAAAGTGGGAATTTGCAGATTAATAAGCAAAAGTTATTTCTCAATGTCCCAATTTCAACTTTTAGGCAAAACCCATTGTGTTTTTAAGCTCCATTTAGCACTCAGTTCCTTCTACTGGTCTGTCCTGTTCTAACCAGCCCTGGGATGTTCTAGTGATGTGAGGGGAACCAAGCAATTCGTGCCCACTGGGTACCTGATCTATACTAGCCCGTTAAGTCCTCTACACAATCCTGGGAGACTGGCTCTACTATCTCAATGCCAAAGATAAGGAAATGAGGCAGAATTAGGTCAAGTCACCTGTCTAAGACCTCCAAGCTGGCAAGTGGAAAACAAATTCACATATGTCTGACTCCAAAGCCAAAGCTTTTTCTACTGCTTCAGCTAATCAACTTCCTTATTTGAAGGTTGGAACTATTCAGGCAAATAACCTTGGACAAGCCAATTAACCTCCTCTGAACATCAGGTTCCTTCCCAAATGAAGAAGTTGGACTAAATGGATGCTAGGGTCCTTTTATCTCTTACATGCTCTGCGTTCCTACTGCACTCGGGCTAGCTGATTCTGGAGGAAGAACTTATACCAAACTTAAGCCACAGCAACAGCAGTAATATCAACACTAACCATTTATTGAGTGCCTACCCTATATGAGGTGAATTATAACTTTACTTATTTTAATCCTTCTAGTACATTCTACATATCATCCCTATTTTATAGATGAGGATGACAGAAGTTAGAAACATGCCCAAAATCACACGGCCAATAGAAGCAAACCCAGGGGTATCTGATTTCCAAGCCCATGCTCATGGGCCCACTATGCTATGTTTTGGGAGAGGCAGGGGACATAAGGAGGGCAGGCATTGTGAGAAATGGTCATTTAGTGATACAGAAATGTATACACCTGGCAGAATGATCAGACGTAACTCAGTTGGGATGAGGAAGGGTGTTCAGATATCCAGGTAATTAAATCCCTGTCCTAGTCTCTGCCACTTTGCTCCCAGCTCTAGGCAGATGTGTTCCTTGCTTCCATGCACAGAATGTTGCCCTGGCAGGCACTTGGCCTGGGAGAGCTTTGCTTGGTACTGAGTCTTGCTCCCAGAGGACACTTAGACCCAAAGTCACTAAAACTTTCATCTCACTGTTGTTGTTTTTAATCTCATCTTATTACTGGGTCCAAGATTTTCTGACCTCTCTGAACTTCAGCCAAAACTGTCAGACCCCCAGCCCAAGCCTTACCATGGCCAGTACTTTTCTGGGGCTGCCTGAGTCTCGGTATGCAATAAGTAGGGCTTCCGGGAATATGAAATCATCACAGCTATAATGGAAAAGAAAGAAAAATGGGTCTCTGAAGAATAAGCAAGGGTCCATCAAGGGTTATTCTAAGCTGGTCAGCTGACTGAGAAGGACTGGCCAGTTATGAGGGAGGGCCTGGGCGTGGTATGAAGGCTGCCATCTGTGGGCATAAAAGTCCCACAGCCCCTGGAGAAGGAGGCCAATTCAGATTTACAAAGGCCGGTGCATGGATGGCCTGGTGGAGCACAGGCACGGACTTTGGGACCAGGTAAACCTAGATTTGGATACTACTTGGCTACTTCCCTTTTCTGGCTCCAATGTACAGCCCCAGTCAATAAAATGAGGATGACTAGAACTTCACAGTGTGGCTATAAACATTAGAAATAATCCCCACAGTACTTTAAGCACACTGGAGAAACAGAAAGGAGGCAGTGCCTGTTATCCTTACTCTGAAGGAAACAGTATGAGAAAGGCTTTTTTCCTGCCATGAGTACTCAAGCAGTCATCACCATTTTTCATGCTGTTTTGCTTGTCCAAAAATGGGGGCGTGACCATTTGGTGAGTGAAAGCTGACAATACTTACTGGGCACTAAAATTCAGAATGAAGTAAGTCTCTGGAATAAAAAACCAGCTTCTTGAGACTGCTGGAAGACACCACTCAGAGCTTCAGTGGAGGAGTCATACAGCTTTTCACATGGGGAATTTTTAAAACCTGCCTTTTCCCCACTTCAAACTAGAGATCTAATTATTGCCTGAAGATCACTATTATCCAAGAGAATAAAGGAATAATAGGTCAAAACCAGAAAAGGGAAAGGACAAATCAGTCATAGTAAAAAAGAAAGTCACCTGTGAAATGGGGCAGAATGGTGACCATGTAGGATAAGAAATGGACCCACCAGTCATGCAGGTAAGGGCTTTGTCCCAGAATTTTCAATAGTGACCCCTTTAATTCTCAGAGATGTCCAGTGTGAACGATAAATTCTTTGGTCACCTAGTAGTCATGTGGAATCTAGAATATCACTCACACATTTATGTGATGGGAGGGGGAAACTATACATGCTATTTGGGCTACAAATCCCCAGGCAGGTGGACACTTAGAGAAGGAACTTCCAGAACCTTGCTCTCTAAGCCCAAGCACTCTTCCTCATATTTTTACTAAGTACCTCTGATTTTTTACTTAAGCCCATTTGCTGGCTGGTGAAATGAAGTGGAGAAAATAAGAGAGTGTGGGATGAGGCAGAGGGGAGAAAAAGCCCAAGAGATCATAGGATCGTCAGTTGTTTTACACTATGAAATCAAATGGGGAAATGGATTGAATGACTGTGCTTGTCTGTGGCAGCTCTGTTTGTCTTTCTGGAAGGCAGAAGTATTGCTTAGGGAGTGGAGACCATTAGTCAGCAGCTTGGCTTGGCCTGACTCAGTGGCCTCTTTGAACACTCTCTTGTCCTAGGGTTCCTGGGAAGTGTCCTAAAGGAGCTCACCAGTTTCTGACCCTTGCAGACTTGACCGTCTGAGGATTTGGTATTTGTCCAAGTTCCACTGGAAGTGAGGATGTGTATGCGTGTGTCTGGTGGGTGGTGTGCGTGTACCGCCCTGATCCAGGAAGTGCACAAAGGCAACACCCCCCTACTCCGGCCACACCCAGCTGGCCCCCTGTGTTCTATTTTAAAAGTCCCAGCATAGCCTGATCTGAGGTCTGTCCATTCCATCCCCTCCTTGTTTACTGGAACATTGGGTCACTGCAGTGCAGTTGGAATGCAATCTCTGGGCAATTCAGCAAGGCCAAGGCAGGCCCTACCAGGCGTCATGTCATTGCACTGTTTTTCCTCCCCTCCCAGTGAGTTTTCTTGGAAGTTCTGAGCCAGGGTCAGTATGTATCTCCAGAGATGCATTCCAAATTCCCAGCTGCCTGCAACTCAGCAAGTCTCACTGCCCCTCCTTTTAAAATCCAGGTGCCCTAAAAGGTTAGAAGAAACCTGCACCAAGGGGTGTCCCAGACTCCTGATGTGTTAGCTACTGCCTGCTGTCACACAGGCTTCAGACAGTGTCCCCCCTAAAAAGCAAAGAGGAAAATCATCTCTGTTGAGATGGCTTTGTGACCCAGCAAACTTGCCTCTAGTCTGTGTATCTGTCCTAGCTGAGGGGAATTGGGGGCAGCTTTGCTGCCTTTTTTCCTCCTGAGTACAGGTTTCATGTGATTCTTTACCACCCTGAACTCCCAGTTATCTATCCCAGACCTCCTCCTTATTTCCCTCCAAACTTCCTGCCTCCTTAATTTCTTCCCTGCAGTGTTTTCTCTCCTCATTATGATCGCTTTATCCCTTACTGGACTAGAGGAAATAATGGGGGACGGGAGAAATAGCCAAACACATCAATTATGTAAAAATCATATTTGTCTCATTAAGGGTGAAAATGGGACCTATGCCTTTTGGATTTGTTCTTGCTCTTGAATTATATATTGATTTTTAGGAATTTTTTAAAATTTAATTTATTTTTGGCTGTGCTGGGTCTTGGTTGCTGTGCGCGGGCTTTCTCTAGTTGCAGCGAGCAGGGGCTACTCTTCATTGCAGTGCACAGGCTTCTCATTGTGGTGGCTTCTCTTGTTGCAGAGCACGGGCTCTAGGTGCGCAGGCTTCAGTAGTTGCAGCACGTGGGCTCAGTACTTGTGGCACGTGGGCTCTAGAGGACAGGCTCAGTAGTTGTGGCTCACGGGCTTAGTTGCTCCGTGGCATGTGGGATCTTCCCAGACCAGGGATCGAACCCGTGTCCCGCTGCATTGGCAGGCGGATTCTTAACCACTGCGCCACTAGGGAAGTCCCTTGATTCTTCAGGATTGAGCGCTGGCTCCCCAAGTGTGGTTCCCTGACCTGTAGCAGCAGCCTCACCTGGGAACTTGTTGGAAATGCACATTCACAGGCCCTAGACCAGACCTGCTGAATCAGAAACGCTTGAGCTAAAGCCCAGTAATCTGAGTTTTCACAAGCCCTCCATGTGACACTGATGTGTGCAAAAGTTTGTGAACCGCTAGGGTAGAGGATTCTCCATGGGATTGGGGGCAGGGGAGGTTTGAGGTTTCCCTCTGCTCTCCAGATGTCAGAATCAGTGTGAGGAGAATAGAGCCTGTGCCATGCTCCTGAGGGCTGGCTCATGCACCTTCCTTCTCAGGCAGGGGCAGGTGTGAGAGTGAATGTGAGGAGAAGCACTGAGAGGTGGTGGTCACACTATTGGATGCCCTCAGTGAGCTGGCTTCATGGGCCAACCCTTTGGACGGGGTCTGGAGCTTCCTGACCTTCTTGTGTCCAGCACCCCTCTAAGAGCGTGTCATGTAAACCATCACTCAGCTTCTCATCTGCTCTCAGGCAACTAAGCCAACCACTAGTTATAGATGGAAATTGTAGAGTTTACTACTTTTATTTTTTTCTTGTATTAAATCAAGCACTAACTAGAAACATGCTCTTCATTTTGCCAATTCTTTCCTTTCTATTCTCCAGAAGAGCCCCTAAGATTATTAAGAGGATTGGGATCTATGAGTCTAGACTGGTGACATCCAGCTCAGTAGCTTCTAGCTACATGTGGCCATTGAGCAATTGAATTGTGGGTAGTCTGAATTGAGACATGCTGAAAGCTTAAATACATATCATATTGCAAAGGTATAGTAAAAAAAAGTGTAAATTATTTCATACATTTTTTTAGTATCGATTACATGTTGAAATTGTAAATTGGATGTATTGGGTTACATAAAATATATTGACATTAATTTCATCTATTTATTTTTACCTTTTAAAATGTGGCTATTGGAAAAATTAAAATTATAAATGTGGCTCATATTTGTGACTCACATTTTATTTCCATGGGGCAGTGCTGGTCTAGTTAGCTGGGGGCTCTGGTCAAACCCAGGATTTTTTTTTTTTTTTTTTTTTTTTGGCTGCGTTGGGTCTTTGTTGCTCCGTGCAAGCTTTCTCTAGTTGCAGTGAGTGGGGGCTACTCTTTGTTGTAGTGCACAGGCTTTTCATTGTGGTGGCTTCTCTTGTTGTGGAGCATGGGCCCTAGAGCCGCATGGGCTTCAGTAGTTGCAGCATGTGGGCTCAGTAGTTGTGGCACATGGGCTCAGTAGTTGCAGCTCACGGGCTCTAGAGCGCAGGATCGGTAGTCGTGGCACATGGGCTTAGTTGCTCCACAGCATGTGGGATCTTCCTGGACCAGGGATCAAACCCATGTCTCCTGCATTGGCAGGCAGATTCTTAACCACTGAGCTACCAGGGAAGTCGAACCCAGGATTTTAAGTAAGACTAGTGGATAGGCCAGGAGCAAATACAAGGGAGCATGTATAAACTATAACATGTACAGCATGTTAGGTAAGGCAATGTAGTCTAAAGCATGGCAACTGATCTCCTGAACCTTGGAGCTAGACATACTAGGGTTGTCTAGATTCTGCCACTTACTCAGTCAAGTAACTTAACCTCTCTGAATTCCAGTTTTCTCACCTGTAAACTGAATTGTCTTGGTTCCTAACTCAAAGTGCTTTTGCAAGAATTAGTTAAGACAATGACTGTAAAAGCCTGAATATTATTCCCAGCTATTAATAAGTACTCAATAAATATAACTCTCCTTAAGTAAGAAGAAATTGTATTACTAGATGGTATTAGATACTCATTGTGGAACCTTCATTTTGGAGGGTCCTTAACATTTTAGATGGATTTTCCTCTATCTGGAATGATTTGTGTATCATCCTACTCAAAATATGGGGTGAATATGTTACCTTTTCAGTGCTTCCTCAGCTGGAAATCCACAGCTGGCTATGGACCCCTCCCCACCACTTCGTACTGTGATAGTTAAGGTCCTCACAGTGAAAAACCAGATTACATAGAGGATTGCTCCTGGACAGAGACCCTGGTTTGTTATGGTTACAAAACTTGACAGTTTATATGGCATAGGCTGGATGGACTCTGACAGCAACAGAAGACAGTGTCCTTCCTGAATGAGGGAAATAGAGTCTCTTCACTAGGAAATATAGTACTCCAGGTGAGTAAAGTCAGGGTTGGGTGGTAATGGGAAGGGAATGCTATGGTTCTGGCTTTTACGATTTATGGATGAGCCCTGAAAGAAGTGTTTTAGTCCTTCTGTTCATAAGAGCACAGAACATCTGGTTTAGATTTTCCCAAAGACGAGGCATAGCTCTCACAAGCTTACATGGAGGCAAGGATGAGATAAAAGGGTAATAGTAAGATGAAAAGACAGTGGAAAAAACAAACAAACAGAAAAAGGTGCTGCCTGGCTCCACTTTGAAAGACCCTAAAAGCATACAGTCAAAGTAGCATATCTCCAGGTGCAAAGTCTCTGAGCTCCCAGAACACTGACAACATGATAAAACCTCTAACTGTTCCTTAGGTGTTAAAAAAAAAGATCCTGAGTTTCCAGCCATGGCTACTACTCAAAACAACTACAAGAATGAAGAAGCAGAGAAGAAGCAAGGTGTTTCCATGCAAGACTGAGTGTTCTGGATATCTGTTCTAGGCAGTGTTCAATCTTGAGAAAAGAAACAAAGTGGTGTGCTTGGCTGAAAAAGGGATTGAAGAGTCTTTGGTCTCTTTCTGAATTGTACTACTTAATTTATCATCATCACCATCATCATTGTCATCGTCAACACAGTGCTTCCTACCTGCCAGGAACTTTGCTTTCCCTGATTGATCTCATTTAATTCTCCTGAAAGCTCTATGAGGTAAGTACTATTATTATGCCGTCTTCATGAATGAGGAAACAGAAGCTTAGAGACATTAAGTAACTTGCTCAAAGTTACACACACCCCTGTCCTGGCCTTGCTGGGACTTCCATGCTCAATAAACAGAGGCAAACTGAACGTGCCTTATTATAGATCACAAAGGGAATCCCTAGATCAGAAGTTCTGAACCCTATCTCAACACTAGGGCCCCTTTTTATAAGAAATCTTTTATAATACCACATTTACTATCCTGAAATGAAATTCAGATTATATAACCCACCTAACACACTATATTTGAAAATCAATATTTAGTCATAAAGAGACATTAAATGAGTGTATATTATAATAAAGTAGTATACATTGCAATATGTAAACATTCAAGCATGATGAAATCATCAGATGCTGGCACCTATATATAGAATCACCATGGAAACCACAGCTACAAATGCTGACAATTCAAATACCACAAGTAGTACTGATATTGGTCATATGTTTATCTGGCAAGATAAGAAACTCCTAGTAAATTTCTAAATAAATAAAGTACAATTTTACCTTGATTTATATGTTGATTATATTCTGGGAAAATTCAGTGTGTATTAATTAAAAACATGCAAATAATACTTTGTGTTTATATGTAAGGTGGAGTTAAGTTCCAGATCATATAAATTTTTCAACTGTGTCAATATCTCGTAGGATATTCAAAGGGTGGGACAATGTTTTTATTGGGAGGGAATTGTTCTAGGCATTATAAGACATTATGACATTATGACATCTAACCCATATCGCTGCCAAGAGAAATGCCAGTAATATCTCTGCCCCAATTATTGGGCCACCAGAGAGACTCCTTGTAAATTTCCAAACACCTTAGGAAAATAGTCCTCAACCTTGGCTTTAACTCAGATACTGACACTAGGGCAGCATCTGCAGAGCCTCTGATATAGCTGGTCAGGGCCAATGCCTGGTCATAAGGGTTTTTAAAAACTGCTCAGTTGATTCTGTGTAGTAGCCAAGGCTGAGAACCATGCCATAAGGGAGGTTCTGCTCTTTTGAGCATCGTTGCCTTAGCTGAGTCAGATCACCAGAACATTGACCTGACAGGCTTTCTTTCTGCCTCATGGAGCTATTTCCTGTCAGATAGAGCCCAAGGGCCTCCTAACCTAAGGATCAACCTCTCTAATTATAAAGTGGGACAGCGGGTATGTGGCTCTAGGCTCTGAAAAGTCAAAGACCTACTTTCAAGAAATCCCAAGAGATGGGTAAATGATTAATCGTTTACTTCCACATTTAGAACAAACAGAAAAACATAGTTTAACTAAATTAAAAAACAAATCAACCAGTGACTGATTATTTAGGAAATAAACTTGTACTACATTGTGACCAAACACCTTCTAGAACCTCTAGTCATCCCTCCTTAGGCCTAACTTGGGCCTTTAACTTTGTAGGAAAAATAAATTTATAGTCTTTCTTCAGTTGTCTACTAAACCCTAAATCAGGAACGGTAGATACATTTATCTCCAGTGCTAACTGTAAACAGATCAGATTTGTCTGCCTGGAGAGGACTTTGAAGTCTGATCCAGGCTAACTGAACAGTGCTGTGGTGGGTTGGTTAGTGATACCTGTCACGGGCACAGGATGGGGAGAGGAAAGGACGTGCCCCATTCCTCCCATAGACCCTAGTGGAAGAGGCACATTTCTCAAAAATAACAGGTGAGCTTCTCAGTCCTGGTCAGCTTTTGGAACCTGATTGGATTTTATTACCATCATCATCATCATCCAGTGAGTTTCCATTTATTGAGGTATAGCTGTGCACTGCACATTTATTACCTCATTAATCCTTACAACTCTACAAGATAGGCATTTTCATCACAGTCTGTGATCCCACAGCTCATGGAAGGAACTAATCATCTAATCTGTGGTTGCTTGACGTTCAACTCCCACAGTACAATAAATAATAGGGAGTGAAATGTGGCCTCAGACCATCCTCCAAAGCTCTAATGTTCTTTATCCTGCATCCACATCCCCAGGATTCTTGCTCAAATGATACAAGATTCAACAAATACCAAATGATAATACACATACTTATTTCTCAGTATTTTCCCATTATTTCCTGGTACTGCATCCTGTCCATGTACTTAAGCAAAAAACTTAAAACATATGGCAAGGATGTTTGTGTTAATAAACTTTCTCTGCTTTGTGTTTTTCCTTTGTTGAAAACATTTTTTAAATGTTCATTTTCCTGTGACAGTCCAGTATAATAGAGGGAATCCAATTCATTGCCATAATTCAACACCTAGAAGGGTGTTGGCACATAATAGACATTTAATAACTATTTTAAATGAATTAATCAATGCAATTGACATTTTTGTCCAAGAGCAAATGATTAATTTTTATGAAATTAAAATGTTTAATTTTGATGAAATCCAATTCATCAATTTTTCCTTTTATGATTTATTTATTTTAAACAGTTGACTTTTTTAAAAATATATTTTTTTAAGTTTTATTTATTTATTTTTTTGGCCACACAGCTTGTGGGGTCTTAGTTCCCTGACCAGGGATCGAACCCTAGGCCCTTGCCCTCAGAAGTGAGAGTGTGGAGCCCTAACCACTGGACCACCAGAGAATTCCCCTTTTATGGTTTATTTTTTGTGTGTCAAATCTAAGAAGTTTTGGCCTTACCTAAGGTCACAAAAATTTTCACCTATGTTTTCTTCTAGAAGTCTTATAGTATTAGCTTTTACATCTAGGCCTATGATCCATTTAATCCATTTTTGATTATTAAGATTTGTGTAGAGCTTAAGGTCAGCTCTCTAAACACATTCATCTGCTCGACACTGAAGAGGCAGGTGAAGCAGTTTAAGAGTATGGATATAATGCTTCCTGTCTTAGAACATGGTCTAAAAGTTGTTTTTCCAGAAAAGTGTCTCATGGCAATGTCAAATTTATCGTTTCACTCTTTCTCATAAGTAGGGGTGTGTCCCTCCTTTTCTTCCCCTCTCTTCTACAGTCTCCAGAAACAGAAAACTCTAGTTTCTCTTTCTGTTTCAGAATAACAATGTCACAAGTAGAAAAGGAAGTATTAATCAATACTTTTTTTTTTAACATCTTATTTGGAGTATAATTGCTTTACAATGGTGTGCTAGTTTCTGCTGTATAACAAAGTGAATCAGCTATACGTATACATATATCCCCATATCCCCTCCCTCTTGAGCCTCCCTCCCACCCTCCCTATCCCACCCCTCTAGGTGGTCACAAAGCACCGAGCTGATCTCCCTGTGCTATGTGGCTGCTTCCCACTAGCTATCTATTTTACGTTTGGTAGTGTATATATGTCCATGCCACTCTCTCACTTCGTCCCAGCTTACCCTTCCCCCTCCCCGTGTCCTCAAATCCATTCTTTGCGTCTGCGTCTTTATTCCTGTCCTGCCCCTAGGTTCTTCAGAACAATTTTTTTTTTTTTAGATTCCATATATATGTGTTAGCATAGAGTCTTTCCACGCTTCATCTACTTAACCAGATAGATAACAGCCCCGAGCAGCACTCTTTCAAGTAAACCCTGAGAGGCCTTCGCAGGCGGGTGGTGGCTACCGCGCTTGCCGCTGAGGGCGGGACGGAGGGCGGGACGGAGGGCGTACCTGAGCGTGTGCGAGCGAGGGAAGGGGCGAGCGGGCGAGCCAGCGGCCGGCGCCCTCCGCTTGAAGCACCAGTCAGGCCCCGCACCGCCCTGCCGCCCCGAGCCGAGGCCACGCTGAGCCGAGCTGGGTCGGGTCCGGGCCGTGCCGCTCACCGTGTACTGTGTGCGGATGGACCTCCTCGAGGTGACCTTTTCCCTCCAGGTGACCTTTCCCCTCCAGGTGACCTTTTCCCTCCAGGTCGACGCTGACTTGGAGCTGCGCAACTTCCGCGCTGTGCGAGCTCGAGTCGGCATCCTAGCCGCCGAGGGCCAGATCGTCTCCACTGAGAGGCCCCCCCATAGACCACCAGGGATTACTGGCTGCTTAA
This sequence comes from Stenella coeruleoalba, assembly GCF_951394435.1. NCBI lineage: Eukaryota > Metazoa > Chordata > Mammalia > Artiodactyla > Delphinidae > Stenella > Stenella coeruleoalba. The sequence goes on from NC_137169.1 coordinate 175,220,002, forward strand.
GTCTTAAAAGATGGCCACGTTGGGATTTTAACGAAAGAAGGAGAATGCAGACCCTTGACTTTCCGTGCAGTTCCCAAACTTACCCCGAATAGACTTGCGTAGTTTATCAAAAGGCTTTCTTCAAAGGAATATAATCGGATATTTTCAGTCAGCAGTACTTCCCAAAGTGAGAAGTGTGAAAGGAGAGGGGAGATATGCTAAGAGCCATTTTATTTTGAGGTACTTCTTTTTTACATCTTTATTGGAGTATAATTGCTTTACAATGGTGTTAGTTTCTGCTTTATAACAAAGTGAATCAGTTATACATATACATATGTTCCTATATCTCTTCCCTCTTGCGTCTCTCTCCTTCCCACCCTCCCTATCCCACCCCTCCAGGCGGTCACAAAGCACCGAGCTGATCTCCCTGTGCTATGCGGCTGCTTCCCACTAGCTATCTACCTTACGTTTGGTAGTGTATATATGTCCATGCCACTCTCTCGCGCTTTGCCACAGCTTACCCTTCCCCCTCCCCATATCCTCAAGTCCATTCTCTAGTAGGTCTGTGTCTTTATTCCTGTGGTACGCCTAGGTTCTTCATGACATTTTTTTTCTTGAATTCCATATATATATGTGTTAGCATACGGTATTTGTCTTTCTGACTTACTTCACTCTGTATGACAGACTCTAGGTCTATCCACCTCATTACAAATAGCTCAATTTCGTTTCTTTTTATGGCTGAGTAATATTCCATTGTATATATGTGCCACATCTTCTTTATCCATTCATCCGATGATGGACACTTAGGTTGTTTCCATCTCTGGGCTATTGTAAATAGAGCTGCAATGAACATTTTGGTACATGACTCTTTTTGAATTATGGTTTTCTCAGGGCATATGCCCAGTAGTGGGATTGCTGGGTCATATGGTAGTTCTATTTGTAGTTTTTGAAGGAACCTCCATACTGTTCTCCATAGTGGCTGTACCAATTCACATCCCCACCAGCAGTGCAAGAGTGTTCCCTTTTCTCCACACCCTCTCCAGCATTTATTGTTTCCAGATTTTTTGATGATGGGCATTCTGACTGGTGTGAGATGATATATCATTGTAGTTTTGATTTGCATTTCTCTAATGATTAGTGATGTTGAGCATTCTTTCATGTGTTTGTTGGCAGTCTGTATATCTTCTTTGGAGAAATGTCTATTTAGGTCTTCTGCCCATTTTTGGATTGGGTTGTTTGTTTTTTTGTTATTGAGTTGCATGAGCTGCTTATAAATTTTGGAGATTAATCCTTTGTCAGTTGCTTCATTTGCAAATATTTTCTCCCATTCTGAGGGTTGTCTTTTGGTCTTGTTTATGGTTTCCTTTGCTGTGCAAAAGCTTTGAAGTTTCATTAGGTCCCATTTGTTTATTTTTGTTTTTATTTCCATTTCTCTAGGAGGTGGGTCAAAAAGGATCTTGCTGGGATTTATGTCATAGAGTGTTCTGCTTATGTTTTCCTCTAAGAGTTTGATAGTTTCTGGCCTTACATTTAGGTCTTTAATCCATTTTGAGCTTATTTTTGCGTATGGTGTTAGGGAGTGATCTAATCTCATACTTTTACATGTACCTGTCCAGTTCTCCCAGCACCACTTATTGAAGAGGCTGTCCTTTCTCCACTGTACATTCCTGCCTCCTTTATCAAAGATAAGGTGACCATATGTGCGTGGGTTTATTTGTATGGAAACACAAAAGACCCCGAATAGCCAAAGCAATCTTGAGAATGAGGTACTTCTTTTTATAGCCTATTTTACTCATGTGTATAAAAAACTCACCTCCTAATAAAAATCAACATTCATAAGAAAAAAAGAAACAAAAGACAAACAAACAAAAAAAACAACTCTGGGAAGTGCCAGCCACCAGGAACCCAGCAGTCCCACTCATCTCCTGGAAAAATAGCTTCATCAGGGCTTGGACAATCCAGCCTTGTTCTGATACCTTTTGCTGGCCAACTCCTCCACGAGCTGTCCTTGCTGGAGGAATGCAATCCACCCTGGCAGATGCTCTGCTCAGAGGAGATCTTGAGAAATCTTTTAGGATCCTGGTGGAGCAGCAACAGGACCGAGCCTGGAGAGAGCAAGAAAGGATTCATCTCTTTTCTGTGGATCCTTTTGCTCAGGCAAAGATAGAAGAAGATATAAGGCAACAGAACATTGAGGAAAACATGACAATAGCTATGGAAGAGGGTCTGGAAAGTTTTTGCTGAGTAGTGGTGCTTTATATTAACTGCAAAGTGAATGGGCATCCTTTGAAAGGCTTTGTTGATTCAGGTGCCCAGATGACCAGTATGAGCCAAGCTTGTGCGGAAAGGTGTAATATTGGGTTGGACAAAAAGTGCCTTTGGTTTTTAAGTAAAACTAAAAGACACATTTTTTCATTTTCACCAAGGACTTTATTGAACAATGTATTCACCCTTTTGTTCCACTACCTTTTGCCATTTTTCAGGCAACTTCATAATTCCATCTTCCGAAAACTTTTTATCTTTTTGAGCAAAGAATTGTTCCAGGTGCCTTTTACAGTCTTCCAGGGAATTGAATTTTTTTCCATTAAGAGAATTTTGTAAAGACCTAAATAAATGGAAATCTGAAGGTGCAATGTCTGGTGAATACGGCGGATGAATCGGAACTTCCCAGCCAAGCTGTAACAGTTTTTGTCTGGTCATCAAAGAAACATGTGGTCTTGCGTTATCCTCATGGAAGATTATGCATTTTCTGTTGACTAATTCTGGATGCTTTTCGTCGAGTGCTGCTTTCAGTTGGTCTAATTGAGAGCAGTACTTTTTGGAATTAATCGTTTGGTTTTCCAGAAGGAGCTCATAATAGAGGACTCCCTTCCAGTCCCACCATATGCACAACATCACCTTCTTTGGAAGACGACCGGCCTTTGATGTGGTTGGTGGTGGTTCATTTCACTTGCTCCACGATTTCTTCTGTTCCACGTTATTGTACAGTATCCACTTTTCATCGCCCGTCACAATTTGTTTTAAAAACAGAACATTTTCATTACGTTTCAATAGAGAATTGCATGCGGAAATACAGTCAAGAAGATTTTTTTCACTTAACTTATGTGGAACCCAGACATCAAAGTGATTAACATAACCAAGTTGGTGTAATGATTTTCAACGCTTGATTTGGATATTTTGAGTATGTCGGCTATCTCCTGCGTGGTATAATGTTGACTGTTCTCAGTTAATGTCTTGATTTGATCGCTATCAACTTCAACTGGTCTACCCAACTGTGGAGCATACTCCAGCGAGAAATTTCCAGCACAAAACTTCACAAACCACTTTTGACATATTTATTAGTCACAGCACCTTCTCCATACACTGCACAAATCATTTTTTTTTTTGCGTTTCAGTTGCGTTTTTGCCTTTCTTGAAGTAATCAAGCATAATATGCCAAAAATTAATCTTCAGTATTGAACTGGGTACACAAAAATTCATCAATTTTGATAAGTCTTTTTAAAAATATGTGCTGATATGACAGCTGTCACATACAATCTAACAAAATTGTTTAGAATGACGTTAAAGACAACTAAGTATTACTAGAGCCATCTTACAGAAAAAACCGAACGAACCTTTTGGCCAGCCCAAAATAATGAGGCTGGTGGACCGTTGGTGGACACTCAGAAGATTACTGGAAGGGTACATCTAATTCAGGTAAAAATTGAAGGCGATTTCCTGGCGTGTTCCTTCTCTATACTTGAGGAAGAGCCCATGGACATGGTTCTGGCACTGGACATGCTGAAATGGCATCAGTATTCCACTGACCTCAAGAAAAATGTACTCATGATCAGCACCACAGGCTCACAGACCACCTTTCTTCCGGAGAGGGAGTTACCAGAGTGTGCCCAGTTGGCATATGTGGCCAGGCAAGAAGAAATACGGCCAAAGGAGGTTGCAGAAACAAGAATTAGCAGAAGCCCTTCAGAAATCTGTAGAGGATGCAGAGCGTCAGAAGCCATGATGCATGTCGTGTGTGTGTACTGCAGCTGGAGTGGGCCCCAGAAGAGAGAAAAGAGGTAAAGAAACTGCCTTACTGGGAATGTCATCATTACCAACGTCAAGTGGATTTAACCATCAAGCCCATCCTTCAGGACAGAGTCCTGAGATTGGTAATCCTACAAGTCTCGCTCACTCTGTCTCTGCTTCAGTCTACCCCATCAAGCCCAGTGACCCAGACAGCATTGAACCTAAAGCTGTGAAGGCTTTGAAGTTTTCAGCTGAATTCCAGATAAGCTCTGAAAAGAAAGAGCATCTTCCTCTACAGGATCTTTCTGATTGTGCTTCCTCAACAGACAATGCTCCAGCAAACCAGAGTCCAGCTACGCCTTTGCAGAATTCACTTGAATAAGTCATTGTTGCAGAAATCTAGAGAAATCTGCTGAAAGAAGCACCCAGGGCCTCAAATCTCATCTCCACACAAGACAGGAAGCTAGGTTATTTGTCACAGCTTACTAAGATGCAAGAACCACAGAGGCTTATCAGTGAAAATGGTTGGCCTCCAGAATATCAGTACCTGATTCAGGTAAATGGCCTTCAGCAGCATGAAGAATCGAGGAATGAACAGCATGAGGTTAAACAACAAAATGCTCCACATAACCAAGAACATCTTTATAACAGAGGGGACCTTGAACTTCTTGGAGAAAAACAACAAAGAAGAGTTGATTTGGAAGCTACAATGAAAGGAGACAGTTTACAGCAGAATGGGGACCTTCCACGTACAGAGAAAAATATTCTACCTTCAGGATGCTTTGGCTGCTCAAATTCAGAAACACTTGTGGAAGTAGATACAGTAGAACAGTCCCTAGTTGCTGTGCTTATTTCAGCAGGCAGTCAAAATACCAATGTCAAGAACATCGGTGCATCTGATCTCACCTTAGATAATCCCTTGATGGAAGTAGAAACATCAGAATGTAACCTTTCCCCTGAAATATTGAGTAATTCCATTTCCACTCAGGATTTACAGCTTCTAGAAAGTGATGTTGAAATGTCTGGAACAAATAAAGAATATGGGAATTGCCCTCATCTTTAAGTCTCTGTGCAGTTGTCAGCCCTCTGCAGAGTCAACAGAGGAATCTTGCTCATCTGTAACAGCAGCCTTGAAGGAACTTCATGAACTTTTGGTCATTAATAGTAAACCAGCTTGAGAAAACACATCTGAAGAAGTTATCTGTCAATCAGAGATAGTAACTAAGGGCCAAACAGATATTAAGGACCTTTCTGAAAGATGGTCCCCAAATGAGCATCTTACAGCTACCCAGAGTGAACAGTGTTCACAAGTCTCCTTTCATCAGGCCATATCTGTATCAGTGAAGACAGAAGAATTAACAGACACTTCAGCTGATGCTGGAGTAGAAGATGTAGAAAATATTAACTTCAGGGGTCCGTGTGATAGCCTGTTAACTGATAAGGAAGGTGTCCCCAAATCTAGGGAATCAATAAATGAGAGCAGTTCTGTCACTCTAGCCTCAGCTAAAATGTCTAATTAACTACACTGCACCTTAGGTGTAGAAATTTCACCTAGACTTTTAGCAAGTGAGGAGGATGCACTCAATCAGACTTCTGAGCAAACTGAGTCCTTGTCATCCAGTATCACATTGGTTAAAGATTCAAGTCAGGGCACACAGAATCCAGTGACAGACAGGCCTGAGACCAGAGAAAATGTTCTGCAGCTGCAGGGCCACTTCTAGAATTTGAACCACCTACCAGCCATCCATCATCAAGTCCCTCTTTTCTTACACAATTAATTTTTCCTGCTACAGACATTGACCAGATTCTCCGTGCTGGCTTTACTTTGCAGGAAACTCTTGGGGCGTTGCATCGAGTTGGTGGAAATGCAGACCTTGCACTTATTGTTTTGCTAGCAAAGAACATTGTAGTTCCTACATAACCATGGAAAAGTGGGCTAGACATTACTCCATTCCCTTAAAAAAAAGCTACACACACGCACACACACACACACTCACTGCATATACAGTATATGTAGAAACCTGCAAGCAGAATGTTGAGCCAGATTTTTTTTAAAGATTTTTTTTGGCCGAAGTAATTTTTGATCTCTCGACTGGATTTGTCTGTTTGTCTAGATGGATTGTCTATTTGATGGATTTGTCTATTCTGTTTGTTAAAATTTGGGCCTTTTTAAATGTATTGGCAGTATGTGCATACAAAAGCTTTTTCTTATCATTAAGATGATGTGATCTGGAATAAAATTGATGGTATTGTGTATAGCATAAAAAGTAAAAATAAAAATAAAATAAAGTAAATCCTACATTGTCTGCAAAATAATCCAGGGCTTGAGGAACAGACAGACCACCAATAGTAAGCTGAGGCCTATGGGTGGGAAAGGGTGAGAGGTCAAGGACCCGCTATTCTGGTCAACCTCTAGCTATTTCAACTTTGAGCTGTGATACCACATGAACAAGACCTCTCTGTTTAGGGACTTTCATGGGGAATCAGGGGAAGGGGATGTCTTAAGAAGGATCTTGTCCTCTGAATTCATACAGCTCCTGAGAAGACTTGATTTCATAGCTGGAATGGCAACCAAGGTTCTGTCTGCTTACAATTCCAATTGCACATTTATACCATATTTTTATTTCTCTGACCTTCTGGGAAGGACTGAGAAAAAGGAAATGGACTTTGTTAGATCTTCGTTAGATATATGGAAAAAACGTTTGCTTCTCACAGTTGAGCTTGTGTCCTTTACTGTTTGTTTCACATACTCATGCTCTGGATCACTCTACTGGCAGGAAGGACATCCGCTGAGCTTTCAAATCGTACTTACCTATTGACCAAAATCTAACCCAAGTGTTTTTCTGTGAATCCAACTACTCAGGCATTCTTAGTGATCTCTCTATTTCCTAGTCTTATAAAAGGGCACCAATACCAGAAATAGCCAGGAGCTAGGAGAGATGCTGGGTGTATATAGAAAAAATGAGACACAATACATACCTATAAGGAAACTTGCAGCCTAGTGAGGGGGTCAGATGCAGCAATAGCTTATTATAACACAGTGCTGTGATAAGAGATGTACATAGACAGCTATGGAAGACAAAGGTTGGGCATCTAATACAGAGTACAGTATGGAGTCAGGGATGATTTTCTGGAGGAGGCAATAGGTTTTGTTGAGTTTTGAGATTAACTTGGTATAGACTATCAACGGGGTGGTTCCAGGCAAATCTGTCTAAAGCACAGAGGCATGAGATGGCATGGGAAATCCAGAGAACTACAGGTAGTTCAGTAACCCATAACCAGGCCCTCTTAGCTCACTTTTATTTTATTTTTATTTCTATTTTTTATTTTTTATGGTAGGTCCTTTTTGGTTATCTATTTTAAATATAACAGTGTGTACATGTCAATCCCAAGCTCCCAATTTATCCCTCCCCTCAACCCTTCCCCACTGGTAACCATAAGTTCATTCTCTAAGTTTGTGAGTCTGTTTCTGTTTTGTAAATAAGCTCATTTGTATCATTTTTTTTAGATTCTGCATATAAGTGATATCATATGGTATTTGTCTTTCTCTTTCTGACTTACTTCACTTAGCCTGATAACCTCCAGCTCCATCCACGTTGCTGCAAATGGCATTATTTCATTCTTTTTAATGTCTGAGTAATATTCCATTGTACAATATGTACCATATCTTCTTTATCCATTCATCTGTCGATGGACATTTAGGTTTCAGCTCACTTTTAACCAGTTTCCTTTAAATTTTTTTAAAGGAAACTACGAGGGCTCTTTGATGGCAACGTGCAATTCCTCATCTCAATTGTCCCAAGCAAGTCTATTCCTTGGCCTCTGACTCAGTTCAACAAAATTGTGCAGAAATTTAGAAATCTTCTACTGTTACTTACACAGGTCCCTGGGGGGTATCACTCCCTCTCCTTAGCAGTTTATCACAGGACCTCACAAAATGTCTGCTCCTTGAGTTGTTCAGACAATTCTATCCTCTACACCTTGCTAGATTTCTAGTGATGTGTTAGAAAGCCTTACAGATTGGCTCCCTGAGGGGACTAGCCACCCTTAAGACAGCTCCAAGAGTGGCTGGAACATAAAATATAGGAGAGAAGTGGCAAGAAATTTGGTTTGGTGGAATATGAGTGGGAAACCAGATTATGAAAATCTTTGAAAGTAGACGGAGGGGCCAAAGGAAAATTAGACTGTTGACCTATAAACTGAGCCACACAGATGAAAACTTGCTTATTCTAATTGCTCTAAGGTACAAGCTGCTCCCTCCTACTGAATATACATACATTTCCTGAGGGCAGAAGTCCTGCCTAATATTTCCTCTATGATTCTACATACATGTTCAAGCACATAGGAAGGAGTACAAAACATGTTGGTCAGTGGATTCGAATGGGCTACCAAGTGAGGCTGCATAGATTTTTAGAAAGGGATACCTTGCATTGCATAGAGTCAGATTTTCAAAGACAGGGAGGGGTAGAGTTTGTATGTTTATTTGGAGTCTGAGATCCTCTCCAATTACTCCAGCCTATTCTAAATGGCTGTTTCTCTCAATTTTCCACCCTCTCCGCCACTAGGAGGCAGCATAATTTCCCTTTGCCCTCTGGGACAAAGATTCTCTATCCCATAATACATAGTACAAACATACATACATAATACACACAAAAAATATATGTTTCACCTGAAGCTTTGACCTTGATTGACTGGAAAAATGTTGCCTGGTGTTTTGGCCAGTTGGCCCCAACGCTCAAGACAGAGGGTTCTAGAAAAACACTCTGACCTCCAACTATCCCTGAAGGAGCTGCCCCAATGAAAACTACTTTCTAATGAAGCATCTGAATGGTACATTAATTCTGCAAGCAACAACTGGCAAACTCAAACATTACAGAATCCTGTATTGGGTAAAGAGGGTTTAGATGGGGTTGGCAGCCCTCTCCTGTTGAGTTTTTTTTTTTTTTTTTTTTTTTTGCGGTACGCGGGCCTCTCACTGGTGTGGCCTGTCCCATTGTGGAGCACAGGCTCCGGACGCACAGGCTCAGCAGCCATGGCTCACGGGCCCAGCCGCTCCGCGGCATGTCGGATCTTCCTGGAACGGGGCACGAACCCTTGTCCCCTGTATCGGCAGGCGGTCTCTCAACCACTGTGCCACCAGGGAAGCCCCCTGTTGAGTTTTATGCAACCTTGGACCCCTAGGGAGTTTCCACAGAAAATCAGTTCAGGATGTGCCGGCCTTGTTTGTTGTAGCTTTCTGTTTATTTCTTAGTGGTTGCAATATAGTGGCACTTGTGTTTATGACAGCAGCCTGAAGCCTTTTAGCAAGCTAGAAATATAATGCCCTATTAAGAAGCCAAAGTATGTTCCAAACATATTTTTCTCAAGGCCCATGTTTTCAGGATTACTTCTGCCTTGGTGACAGTGAAACTTAAGGAAAGCTATTTAATTTGATCATCATTGTCAATGTGCCAGTTAAACGGTGTCGGGGTGTCTCAGGCTGTCCTGGAAAAGATTTGTCAATCACTTTAGCAGAACTGCTCAAAGCTTGTGACATCAGAGGGTTTCAGGTTATTTCTGAGTCACAAGACAGGACAGCCAAAGCCAACAACATGGTCAGCCTCACTCAGACACGCAGCTTGTCAAAGTCAAGTCTTGGGCTGGCCTCCTGCTTAAGCCCCTTTAAGAAAGATTTGCTTTGACAGGTGACTAGTGCAAAGACCAAGATTATAAGCTACTGTATGTGTGTGGGGAGCAGAGACCATGCAAAATTTTAGGAAGAAATTCAGCTTCTCTTCCTTTGAGCTTTGCTGAAATCTCTCCAGAGTTTTCAAAGGCAAAGTCAGCACTGTTCCTTTCATAAGCATGTATTGAGTCTGAACTCTTGCCAGGGCCTAGGACACAAGGGAAAATGAGACCTAGAATGTAGATTTGGCCATCACACCTGTTGCAAATGGGCTTGCACTGGGCTAAGGGACATAGCCAAAGACAAATACTTTCCATGTGACACATTCATGATAATAAATAATAAAAAATAAATGAAATACTACTTTTAAAAAGGAAATAAACATTAAAGCAAAACAGAAACATTGACTTGGATTTTTGGAGCTGCTATTATAATGGAAGAGTCACACATGTATATAATAAAAGAGATGATTATAATGTACAGAATTGCCACCCATATAAGTATTTTCTAAATTGCTATGAGAATGCAGAAGAAGGAGTTATTGACAGGAGTTTAACTCTCTTCCCACAGAAAATTTGCAATACTAATGACAGAGAAAGCCTGGTGGAATCACCTACCAGGAAGACAGTGACCTTGATTCAGACAAATATTCATTCACTCAGCAAATATTTATGGAGCACTGATCATGTGTTGTTAGGTTCTTGGGATACATCAATTAACAAAAGGGAAGAAGGTTCCTGTCCTTATAATCTAGTAAAGAAAACAGGCAATGACCAATAAAAACACTTCCTCTTTTTAATTTTTTTATTTCTAATTTTTTAATTGAAGTACAGTTGATTTACAATGTTGTGTTAATTTCTGCTGTACAGCAAAGTGATTCAGTTATACATATATACATTCTTTTTCATATTCTTTTCCATTATGGTGTATCACAGGATATTGAATATAGTTCCCAGTGCTATACAGTAGGACCTTGTTGTTTATCCATCCTATATATAATAGTTTGCATCTGCTAATCCCAACCTCCCACTCCATCCCTCCCCCAACCACCTCTCCCTTGGCAACCACAAGTCTGTTATCTATGTCCCTGAGTCTGTTTCTGTTTCATAGATAGGTTCATTTGTGTCATATTTTAGATTCCACATATAAGTGATATCATATGGTATTTGTCTTTCTCTTTCTGACTTACTTCACTTAGTATGATAATCTCTAGTTGCATCCATGTTGCTGCAAATGGAATTATTTTGTTCCTTTTTATGGCTGAGTAGTATTCCATTGTATATATGTACCACATCGTCTTTATCCATTCATCTGTCGATGGATATTTAGGTTGCTTCCATGTCTTGGCTATTGTGAATAGTGCAAAAGCACTCCCTCTTAAGTAACATGAAAGAATCTAATTGGTTTTTTGTTGCCGTCAACTACTAAAAGCCATAGGACATCATAGCTCTTGATCCTGAAGTCTCACTAAAATAATAGACTCCAACAGTATGTTAGAATGATGATTGCCCCAGATAGATCCTGAAGACAGTTTTAGGATTAATGTGAGCCAGTTGTGTGCTGGTAAATGCTTAACAATTGGCTCTCAGAAATAAATAACAAAAAATAAAGCCCTCATCTGTAGTATCTGCCACTTTTTGTGGTATAAGTACTCTCACTGTGGCCCTTTCAAATTAACAATGAGATATTACTGAACACAGAGTTGGAGAAAAAACACACACAATGACTCGTAAGAGCCAGTGCAACCTGGCTCCAGCACACCACTGATTGAGGGCTCATAGGACAATGAAACATCCCACATGCAAGGGACCTCAAAGTCCATGGACAAATGTTTCTTGTTCACAGTGTATTACAATCATTTCTGACAGAGGTGTCACAAGTGAATTGCTACAAATACTGTATTTCCTTAAATCACTTCATTGATTCAAAAAAAGCTTTGGGGGAAAAAAAGAAACATTAAACCTACACAGAATTTATTTTATTTACCAACTAGAGCACATTCAGTACTTAAAGGTTCTTCTTATTTACTTTTGGCCATGGGCAGCTATGCAGAGCATTGTAGTGAGGAGCTGCTATTCTGGGGAGCTTTACTGCTTTTGCAGACTTAATATTGACCTTGAAATTGAGACATATTAAAGAATACCTGGGTTTGGTCTACATTTCTTATTGGCTTAAGCAGATATTTTGTTTTCTTCTTAAATTATGTATTGAGGATTGTTAAGCAGTTAGTTCCTCTTGAAAATCAGCCAGGAGATTTTGCCAGATCCATGTTTGGAGTCTGAGTCCTTTGTGATGGATTAGTCAGTTACGTCAAGTTATTCCACCTGGATGTTTGCTGCCTCTAATTTCATTGTGTGTGTCTCAACAACAAAATAAAACCCTGCTGGGGTCTAAAGGACACTTGGTTGTTGCTTTACCAAAAAATGTGAAGGGTGTTCACTCCTCTTTTGACAAACTTTGATTCACTTTTCCTAGGTGTGTCTGCCTGAACTTATGCACTAGGAACTTTTTCATTTTAAGGCTGAAATGTGCGGAAATATTTTGGTGAAATTTTAAGCAAATTTAGAGAACTACATCAAGTAAAATTCAACCAAGCACCACATGTAATCTAACTTTGGAATTGCGAAAAAGAAAAAAAGTAAAAATATGAAGATATAATACAACTACAAAAACATAACCTTTGATAATTAAAATAATATTAAGTTAGGTGTCAACATTTATAAGAGATGCACTGTTGTTGGCTTTCAAGATGGAAGGAGGCAGCCACAAGCCAAGGAACGTGGGCAGCATTTAGAAGCTAGAAAAGGCAAGGAAACAGATTCTCCCTTAGAGCCTCTGGAAGGAATGCAGGCCTGGTGACACCTTGATCTTAGCCCAGTGAGACCCATATCAGATTTCTAACCTATGGAACTGTAAGATAATAAATTTGTGTTGTTTTAAGCCACTAGGTTTGTGGTAATTTGTTTTACAGCAGCCATAGGAAATGAATGCACATGTGCTTCTCTACATTTTCCAGTCTCTCTACAGAGAGAGCATAAGTGGGGCTGTGAGACTAGCTCTGGCTCTTGGAATGGGGGTGGATGTGATTTGCACCCTAACTAAGCAATGCGCCATAATCTCTCTCTCTGCCCAGTTGGGCAGCCAAATGCAGAAGGTCAGTAGAGTATTCCAAGGAGGCTCTAGTGGACGGCAGAGCCACTGTTTGCAAGGAGCCTTCAATCTGAAGTCACCATTTGGAAGTGTTGCCCAAGGGGGCTGCCTCAACCAAACACAGGAGGGCTAAAATCCCCTGAGTCTCCAGAGTTCATGTTTCCTGCAGCAGAGCTTCTCCTAGTCTAATGCCAGAATCTCCAAATCAGAGATTCCGGAATTAAAAAAATTTTTTTTACTATTCAAGAACATTGCTGTTTATTTACAGTGACTGATGCTATGCATTTATTACAATAATGGAATTTTATTTTAAGAATTTGACTTTTTTTTTTTTTTAAGATTAAACTATTCTAAATGGGCAGTCAGAACTTTGTTGGGCTTCCTTAGCCTTATTTTGTAATTTAGTATTTTTAAAATTGCACATAGCACCTGGAGAGCATTGTAATAAAATTTCCATACTTAGGCCTTGTGAAGTTCTTAAAACCTGTTCTGCTTTCCAGGCCACGGAGGTACCCACAGCCTCACAGTTCAGACAGCTCACTGGTCTCTTACAGGATTTTCTGGCCCTTTCCTAAATATGCTCTCTACTCCCCTAAATTTCTACTTTTGTTCAGAGAGTCCTTTTTCTTGGAATATGTACCCCACCCCCTCCTTCAAGCTCAGCTCAATCCCTTTTCTTTCAAGAAGCCTTTCTAGATTCTCAAAGGAATATGAATTTTCTTCCTCTATGATTCCCTGTATTCTTTCATCATAGTTATTGCATTTGTATCTGTCCTCTCTCCCTCAGTACACACACATACACATACTAAAATATAGCTTCTAGAAGGCAGGTACCATCCCATACTCACTGTTGTCCTCACCATAACATAGTGCTCTAAATGCAGTAAATGTTCAATGCATTTGTAAACTTTAGCAGAACCATCTGTGGCTGGTGGGAGAGTTTTGCTTTGTTTGTTTGTTTGTTTACCAGGCAGGGTCATGTGGTGCCTTTTAAATGATCACATAGGACTGCTCCATTTATATGGAGCAAGGGTCCCCACAATGTACCTTGTTTATCTACCAAAAAAATAAAAATCTGAATGCTTACTCTAAGCCAGGCACTGTGCTGAATGCTGGAGTACTGTGTACCCTGTGTAACTATCATATGTCATCAACTAGGACAGCTGCAAACCACATATAGAGCGTACCTACTATGTGCCAGACTTTGCGCAGATGACTCACATCAGCCTGAGCCTCTGGCCAAGCCTTCTCTTTCCAGGACTTCTTCCTCTTCAGGGAAATCTAGCCTCGCGGCATCTGGAGATTGAACTGCTCATTTGTTAATGTTTGTTTGCACATCAGGATTTTTCACTTTCAGGAACAGTTTGTCTCTCTGGCTCAAATTTCTGTGTTCCCATACCATTATTTATGATGTAACTAAGAATCTATTGTACAGAATTAAACTCAGTTCCATTTTGAAATTGTGCAAGAGATCTACCCCGCCCATTTTCTTTCCATTTAAAATGCAAGAGGGGTGTGTAGGAGCAGTTTATTAAGGGGCCCTGGAGCTAATCCCGGTCCATTATTTCTCCATTTCTTTACAACTCACTGAGAGGGGTGGGGGAGAACAGGGAAGGGGAGACTGTTCTTTCTTGACTGATTGGCCAGATCCACAGGGATCCCTACTTTCCTACACCCATCAGGGAAGTAGCGTTCAGAGGGTCACCCCGGGGCAGGGCTGGCTGTGTCGGGCTGTGATGAATGGGAGGTGGTATTTGGCCAACAACAGGGAAAGTGTGATAGAAGACAATAATCATTAGAACATTTAGACATTGAGAATAGGATCCATGTTTGTCTTACGTATCCTGCGTACCAATACAACAACTTGGCTGAGTAACTGCCCTATAATGTTTAAATGATGTCCAATGAATGACTGAATGCATGAATGCCATATTCTTGCTTCCTTCTCCAAACACTCTTTATAAAATTATGGCATCTCATTCATGTCTCCTCTATAAATCAGGAATTTGGTGAGGCATACAGTTTATTGCTTTGGAATCATTTTGCTTAATCACAAAGGCCCCAGGGGTTTGGGCAAGGAAAAAAGCACAGTTAGGGAGAGAGAGTAGGATAGAATCTTTCTAGAGACTTTTCAAATAGGCTAGAGCCCCACTTCCCTGTATGGTTAGTTTCAGGCTTCTAAGCCATCCTTCCAACATGTTGAAAGCTCTATGAAAACCAAGATCAGCAGTATATGACAACAGTTAAATGCTCTGTAGTCTGGGCTTCCCTGGTGGCGCAGTGGTTGAGAGTCCACCTGCCGATGCAGGGGACACGAGTTCGTGCCCCGGTCCGGGAAGATCCCACGTGCCGCGGAGCAGCTGGGCCGTGAGCCATGGCCGCTGAGCCTGTGCGTCCGGAGCCTGTGCTCTGCAATGGGAGAGGCCACAACAGTGAGAGGCCCGCGTACCGCAAAAAAAAAATAATAAAATAATAAAATAAAAAATAAATAAATGCTCTGCAGTCTATAGCTCTGGGTTCTAATCCTGGTTCTCCACTGACAACAAGGAACTCATTTAGGCACCCTGCCTTCAATTTCTCATCCATAATATGGGGATGATAATGGTACCTATTTCATAAGATTGCTCTGAAGATTAATTTGTGTATTATTCCCATAAAATACTCAGCCCAGCCCAGGGACATAGTACACTCTGAATAAATGAGAGCTATTATGATAATTAGCTCAAAACATAGCACACAGAACATCACAGGCATTTTTTGGTTGCCTGACTGGGATCTAGCTTGGAGAAAGCAGAACAAATTAGAGTCAGCCAGTTCATCAGGTTTCCTTCTAGATCTGTAGTTCAAGCTTTTCTCTTGCCTTGGTCATTTCTCCAAATGTGAGCACTTCCGGGCTCTTTGCAATGAGGGAAATGGGTATATTTGCAGGGATAATTTACAGTTTAGGGAAGCTCGCTGAAGGGATAGTTTTCAGGACTTGGCTCATTCTTGGCTAAGTACCTTAAAGAACTTGGAGGGTATTGAAGAGCTATTATTCATCTCCATTGAGGGCAGGTGAGAGGAAGTGGAAGCCAATGGCAGCTGGCACACTTCCTGCTACACAGGAAGAAATTCCTGGAAGCAATTTAGTCTCCTCAGGAGGGCAGGTAATATCCTTCCAGGAAAAAAATTAATGAACTTTATTGAGGTATAATTTATATACAGCAAATGCATTCATTTATTGGGTGGAGTTCAATGAGTTTTAACAAATGAATACATTCATGTAATTACTACCACAATCAGGGTTTAACACATTTCCATTGACCCAAAACTTTCCCTCATTCCTTTTTTAGGGCCAACCTCCCTGCATCTTGGGTCCCAGGCAATCACTGATGTGCTTTCTATCATTATTTTGCCTACTCTGGAATTTTATATGAATGGAGTCACACGGTATGTACTCTTCTGTGTGTGGTGACTTTTGCTCATCCATGTTGTTGTATATACCTGTCGTCTGTTCACTTTTTTTTAACAGTAATATTCTATTATACGGATATAGCACAGATTCTTTCACCTATCTGTTCACATGTAGATGAACATTTGGGTCGTTTCCAGGTGTGATCATGATAAAGTTGCATTTGGGTGCAAGTCTTTGTGTGTATGTTTTCCAAAATGGCTGCATCATGTTACATTCTCACCGGCAGGTGTATGAGAGCTCCAGCTGCTTCACATCCTCACCAACACTGGGACTTGCGAGAGGTAGAATAATAATAGCCTCCAAAAGATGGCCGTGTCCTCATTCCCCAAACCTGTGAATATGTCACCTTCCATGGCAAAAGGGACTTTGTAGCTATGACTAAGTTAAGGATCTTGAGCTGGGAAGGTTATCCTGGACTGTCTAGGTGGGCCAATGTAATCATAAGAATCTTTAAAAGATGGAAGACAGGTAGAAGCAAGAACAGGCAGTTACGGAGGGAGAGCTAATATCTTTGGTTGCTTTGTCTTAAACACATGGTTTGTCCTACTCATCAGGGATTGAGCTGAGCCTTTAAACCAGATTTGCCTAGTTTATATGTACATTCACTCTGCTGGTCAGCCTTTCCAGTGCAAAACACTATCAGGACCCCTCTCAACAGAGGGATAATTGTGGGGTTTGCTGGGTGACACTGGGAAACTGGGGAGAGGGTGACAAAAGGAGCTGAGAAGGGAGTTTTGGGAAACATAATTCCAGGTTAACCAAGTTGACTTGTACAAATCACCCTGTGTGGCAAGCGCTGCAAACCTCTTTCCATGTATTACCCTCAAAAGCAGCAGGGTGCACCATCCATGGGAGAGCCCAGAGTCTCCGGGCACTAAAATTGCTGGCACAATGCAATCTTGCATTACCTTCAGGCATAATTCAGAGACTTAGTGTATGACTAATGTTCACTTACTTTCTTTTTCTTCTGTCAGAAGATTAGAGGAGGGCTTATCATTTCAGTTTTGACCATTGGTTTAAAGTATAAAAATGAACAAAAAAGTTAATTCAAAAAAAAAAACCTCTTTACAGACAGGCAAGGTGATAAATTTTTCAAGCATTGGAGCATAGAGGACAGTTAGTGCTGGGCCTGGATTCCATTTAAAACAAAAGGAAGTAAAGTTAAAAAAAAAAAAATCCTTCAGTAGTTGTATGCCAAGGATTCCGGCAAAGACAAAACATCCTGAAAGCTCAGGATGAGTCATCAAATTTGTTTGCCAAGGCTTATCCGGCTAGTAAGGGCTGTACGTTCGTGCAGGGAGAATTCCTGTTTGCAGCTTACTGGTAGCAGTCACCATACCAGTAGGTTCATATTAGCTGCTCACCATCAAATTCAGTATATGGACAAATGAGACTAACCACAGGGCAAAATTATCTTCAGCTGATTTACAGACATCCAGGAGGACCAGGAACCCCAAAGTTCAGGGGTCTCCTGCCTGCCTCACTGTATCCACACTCCTTGCACAGAATCCATTCTTTCCTGCCTCAGCTCAACATCTATCTCTTATTGGTTTCATTGTCATCAGGCTAAGAAATTTTCTCCAGCAACAATGTTAATTTTGCCTAACATGCAAATTCCCATGGCTATTTAGAGGAGTAAAGCAGCTTTCCATGAGCATGTATGTGCACGTGCGTGCGCACACATAGGGCAGAAGAGAGGCGGGTGCCCTGAGATGGGCAGGTCAGCCCCCACCCCGGAGCTCATTACATTCATTACATAATTATTTATCAAGCACCTACCTGTGTACCAGGCACTGTGCTACGTGATGTGGAAACCATGGAAAATAAAATAGGTGACTCATATCTTTTCTGGACAATGCCATTTAAAAACACTCATGTTCTCTGTGAAAGTTAATTTGTGTCTATGAGACCTTTATCTGAAAGTGCGAGTTTGGAAAATAGCATGGCATATTTATTCCTCTCTATTTTTCACATTTCACATGCCCTCAGCTCCACCCTATTTCAGTCCTTATCTGGCTTCAGTAGATTAGTCTGTCAGTAGATTAGAGAGCAGGGGCCTGTGCGTCATTGTCTATTTCCTTAAAATTATTTGTCATTGACTTTTGGAAAGACAAGACTGAGGGGAGCCATATCCCTGATGCGAAAACTGCAGAAACATCAGTCATGATATCTTATTGCGTGTAACCAGATGATAAGTCTCTCATGTCTTTTTTATAGGCTCAGGTTGTAAGTTTCTTTGGAAGACACCATCCATTTATTTTAAAAATTTGAAAAAAAAAATCCCCAAACGATAGAGATAGTGATGTGGATTCATGTGGGACAGAAGCTCTCAAATCATCTCAGACCAGCAGTTTCTCTGAATCAGAGTGATCACCACATTGTTCCATTTTCACTCAGACACTGCCAAACTCCAGGGACTTTGCGGCCATAGTTGCCACAGTTGGGTCTTTCCCAAGGTTCCAGCAGAGAGTCCAGATGGATATTCAATTAAACATGTCTGCCAGCCTCAACCGTACTCTCAGTGGAGCCAGGTCATCCAACCTTGCTCCACAAGCGGAGTGTCTCTCCTTTCTCTGGAGACGACGCTTTCAAACCTTCTCCATCCTCCTCACAGGGTTGAACCCTCAGCTTTCCCTTCACTTCCTACTTAACAGAAGACATGGAGAAGTAGTCAGATGAAACTTCCTTCAGCTTCCTGCCTGTCTTGTGCCTACCCTTTCCCTTTCCTTCCTATTCTGATGGAAGAGGTGCCCACGCCTTCTGAGACTGAAGCTGTGCCCCCGTCCCGCGCCCTCTGGTCTGCTCAGGGACTACACCTTGGTCAGCATCCTCTCTGCTGGCTTCTTTCCACTAGTTTTTACACATACTCTGATTTCTCCCATTTAAAAAAAACAAAACAACAACAACAAAAAACTCTGCGTATCCAACATAATCCTCCAGCAGCTGCCTTCTCTCTCTCCTCCTGTTCATGCATTTACATCCTCAGCTCCGTCTAGCCCAGTCTAACCTGTTGTAGTTTGGCTTCTGTTCCCATTACCCCACTGAAACTGTTTTGGGGATGGTCTGTGTTAATCACGCAGGGATGCAACTAATCTCCCCTTCCGCTGACACCCGGCTGTCCTTCAATCCTACTCTCTGGGGATAGTTGTTGGTTTTTCTGTTTTTTTTTTTAATACCCTTGGATGAATCTAGAATAGGTCCATGGCTTTTCTGACCGCTCTTAAATGCTAAGAGACCCTCTGGTCACTCTGAGTTTCACAAACAACTTCATTTCCAATATTAAAATGTCTGGTCCAACTTTTATTTAAGGGTACATCTTCTCTCCTTCCTGAGCTCAGGGCAGCTCCAGGTTTGAGAAAGTAGACTGGGGTTGGCTGCCTTTCTCTTTACTCTGTTGACAGTTCCATTCTCCCTATTCCCCACTCCCAGACTTGAAATCTACAGGCTCTGATCCCTCAAAGATTGGAGTGAGGAAAGAGAAGAGATAGGGCTCAGGAAAGATCTCACTTGGTTGGCAATGATGGATTGCAATTTTTCTCTGGATGCAGCAGGGATGTATTTCAATCTGACTTTCTATCAGGGCACTTTGTGGATTCTTTGGAGGAATCTCTCTCCTATTATTCCATTGAATGGACAAATGCATCCTTTGGCTGGTCACTTAGGATCCCCACTTCCTCTCCCCTCCAAGAGGCTGTCCCAGGTGGGGTTTAAGAAACACAGCAGGCTCTCTCCTATGGCCCACATGTGGTGCCAGGAAGCACTCTTTAATCCTCGGCCCTGACAAATCCTAGGAGTGTAAACTGTCAAACACAGCCACTTCTCCTGGCTCTGCCCACAGACCAGGATTCTCCCAACCACAGCTTTCCACATTTAGATGCCTCAGGCATGTGACAGAGGCCTGTGTGCCCTAAAAGTTGCAGAAGACACATACCAAGCTTTCCAATTGGTTCCATGGAAGTTCTTCTCACTTGATTTGCGTAAGACGAGGGCAAAGTACTTCCTTTTCTCTCTCCACCTCCCTAAGATTTGCAGGACACAGATGACTCTTCAAAAAGTACCCCCTCTCTCAGCCTCTTTAAACATCCTGTATAAAGCGATCAGCTAATGGTCTAGAAAAATTTCCAGACACCTCCTTTGCAGGTCCAGGATAGGTATTTAGTACCTTACTGTGAAAAATGGGAGTCTCCTTTTAACATTCTCTTGCAACCATATCTCAGCTTTTATCTTATTCCACCTGTAACCAGCCATTATCTCCTGAAATTCAGAGAGGATAACATGAGCAAAGTAAGAAGACACTGAAAATCCAGAGCACATGAGTAGACTTCTATGATTGTCTGCGGCCAAATTCTGGGGCAGGGGAGAACGCATCCTAGAGTAAACCTTCCTTTGAAATGCTACCTGGTTGCTTTTTACTTAGACTCATTTCTTGGGTCCTCTGAGGCCAACTCCTCCTCCGTGACCTGCCCCAACCAGGAAACAGTGATAGTGGCTGGAGAAGAGGCTCAGATGTGGGCTCTGTCAGTCTGAGAAGGGCTAGGTTAGCCAGGCAAAGAATTCCAATTTTGTCCTGTAGGACCCAGGGAATCTGGGGAGGTATTTTAAGCAGAGGAGCATTATAATATGACCTGTGTGTGAAAAGGATGACCCTGAATGTGATGTCCTTACCTTTTCTTTATTAGGCACAAGTACTTTTTTTTCTTTATTAACCTTTGCTGTGGGGACTGCAACACTCCCAATGAACATTTTTCTGTCCCCACTTGTCTTAGTTTGCTTGGGCTGCCATAATAAAATATCACAGACTGGGTGACTTAACAACAGAAACTTATTTTCTCATGGTTTTGGAGACTGGAAGTTCAAGATCAGGGTACCGGTATGGTTGGTTCCTGGTGAAGGCTGTTTTCCTGGCTTGTAGACAGCTACCTTCTCACTGTGTCCTCATATGACCTTTGCTCGTTGTGTGCATGCAGAGAGAGAGTACGCTGGTCTCTCTACCTCTTCTTCTAAGGACACTAATTCTACCAGGTCAAGGCCTTACTTTCATGGCCTCATTTAACCTTAATTACTTCTGTAAAGGTCCTATCTCCAAATATAGTCACATTGGGGGTTAGAGCTTCAACTTATGAATTTGGAGGAGAAACAACTATTCAGTCCGTAACAATACCCAAGAGATTTTTTTTAAATAGTTGGGAATATCAAGCTCTTAAAATATTCCAGAAGCTTAAATGCAGTGGGGCCCCATGACATCAATCAAGGTGCAGTAATTAATCAGCAGATAAATGCAAGACCTATTTTAGTCCAGCTGTTGACCAACTTTGATTGTCTCCTTTAACCTGTCCAGAGTATCAGTTTATCCCAGTTAAATTTGTGCTACTTGGATTTCCCCAGGAATTCCTATTTACTCTCCTAAATCTGACTCTGGGGGCTTATTAGGCACAGAGTTCAAATTCTGGCTTCCCAAGTGATCCTTATGAATCCAGCTTCCTTGCCATCCTTGCTCCTCAAGCATCCAGAGTTGTATCAGATGCCTCTGTGCCTGGTGTATGTCTATGAACTCTATGGGGAAGCTGGCTGCCCCATTCTGATGGGAAGCAACAGTTACTCATGAGTTTCTGTGCCCTGGTTGGGGCCTGTCACCTCAGGGGAGAGGCTGCCCTCGTAGGATCCAAGAAAGTGAGTCTGAGTCAAAGTGAAAAAACAACCAACTAGCGTTTCCAACAGAATGTCGTTCTGAGGTGGCTACATGTGGAAATTAAGTAGGTAAGGGTGAAAAATATATTTCATAAATATTTTTACTTCAGTTTTGTTAATATATCCTATTGGCTTTTCTTTCTTCCTTCCTCTCTTCTTCCTTCCTTCCCTCCTTCCTTCCCCCTCCTTTCCTCCCTCCCTTTCTCCTTTCTCTCTTCTTTCCCTTTCTTTCTTTATTCTTTCTTTTTTTCTTTTAAAAAAACAATAGTTTTGGTGGATTTTTAAAAATGAGGTATGATCTCTGCAATTTAAATAGCAAAACACTGTCTATGAATTACTACATACACCTGACCCATAATAGATTCTAAAAGTTAGTACCCCTGTCATTATTTGTACGATTTATAGAAAACAATAAATAACCACAGAGACCATCTCAATTCCAAAGCATAATTAAAAACTAGTTGTATCCTACAAACAATCTGTATTATTCTTCATTATTCCTTTTCTCCAGAACCAGACTTAAGTATAGTTCCTGATATTTTTCTCTATGTTCTCCCAACCATTGTATGGGTTCAGCCATCTTTAAAAGTACATGTAGGGCTTCCCTGGTGGCGCAGTGGTTGAGAGTCCGCCTGCCGATGCAGGAGACATGGGTTCGTGCCCCGGTTCGGGAAGATCCCACATGCCGCGGAGCGGCTGGGCCCGTGAGCCATGGCTGCTGAGCCTGCGCGTCCGGAGCCTGTGCTCCGCAACGGGAGAGGCCACAGCAGTGAGAGGCCCACGTACCGAAAAAAAAAAAAAAAGAATCGTCCCCTTGTAGGAACCTGGATAGTAAAGACTAGTAATTAAATATTTTTCAAACCCTAACTTAGTTCATTCTGTGGAGCTGTCTTTTTTTTTTTTTGGTACGTGGGCCTCTCACTGTTGTGGCCTCTCCCGTTGTGGAGCACAGGCTCCGGACACGCAGGCTCAGCAGCCATGGCTCACGGGCCCAGCCGCTCCGCGGCATGTGGGATCTTCCCAAACCTCCTGCATCGGCAGGCGGACTCTCAACCACTGCGCCACCAGGGAAGCCCCAGATTCTTAATAGAATTGACTGAACCTACACAACTTCATCTGGATGGGGATACACAAATAAAATCAAAAGCAGTACTCTATGACAAAAGGAAACTTTTTTTTTTTACTTTTTTTTTAATAGATCTTTATTGTAGTATATTTGCTTCACAATACTGTGTTAGTTTCTGTTGCACAACAAAGTGAATCAGCCTTATGCATACACATGTCCCCATATCCTCTCCCTCTTGAGCCTCCCTCCCATCCTCCCTATCCTATCCCTCTAGGTCATCGCAAAGCACCGAGCCGATCTCCCTGTGCTATGCTGCTGCTTCCCACCAGCCAACTATTTTACATTCAGTAGTGTATATATGTCGATGCTACTCTCACTTCGCTCCAGCTTTGCCCTCCCACCCCATGTCATCAAGTCCATTCTCTATGTCTACCTCTTTATTCCTGCCCTGCAACTAGGTTCATCAGTACCTTTTTTTTTTTTTTAGATTCCATATATATACGTTAGCATACGGTATTTGTTTTTCTCTTTCTGACTTACTTCACTTTGTATGACACTCTAGGTCCATCTACCTCACTACAAATAACTTAATTTCCTTTCTTTTTATGGCTGAGTAATATTCCATTGTATGTGTGCCACATCTTCTTTATCCATTCATCTGTCGATAGACACTTAGGTTGCTTCCATGTCCTGGCTGTTGTAAATAGTGTTGCAATGAACATTGTGGTACATGGCTCTTTTTGAATTATGGTTTTCTCAGGGTATATGCACAGTAGTGGGATTGCTGGGTCATATGGTAATTCTATTTTTAGTTTTTTAAGGAACCTCCATACTGTTTTCCATAGTGGTTGTATCAATTTACATTCCCACCAACAGTGTAGGAGGCTTCCCTTTTCACCACACCCTTTCCAGCATTTATTGTTTCTAGCTTTTTTGATAATGGCCATTCTGACCAGCATGAGGTGATACCTCATTGTAGTTTTGATTGCATTTCTCTAATAATTAGTGATGTTGAGCATCTTTTCATGTGCCTCTTGGCCATCTGTATGTCTTCCTTGGTGAAATGTCTATTTAGGTCTTCAACCATTTTTTAACTGGATTGTTTGTTTTTTTGATATTGAGCTCCATAAGCTCTTTGTATATTTTGGAGATTAATCCTTTGCCTGTTGTTTCATTTGCAAGTATTTTCTTCCATTCTGAGGGTGCTCTTCTTGGCTTCTCTATGGTTTCCTTTGCTGTGCAAAAGCTTTTAAGTTTAATTAAGTCCCATATGTTTATTTTTGTTTTTATTTCTGTTACTCTAGGAGGTGGGTCAAAAATGATCTTGCTGTGGTTTATGTCAAAGATCTTTCTGTGGTATATGTTTACTCTAAAAGTTTTGTAGTGGGCTTTCCTGGTGGCGCAGTGGTTGGGAGTCCGCCTGCTGATGCAGGGGACACGGGTTTGTGCCCCGGTCCTGGAAGATCCCACATGCCACGGAGCGGCTGCGCCCGTGAGCCATGGCCGCTGAGCCTGCGCGTCCGGTGTGCTCGCAACAGGAGAGGCCACGACAGTGAGAGGCCTGCGTACCGCAAAAAAAAAAAAAAAAAAAAAAAGTTTTGTAGTGTCTGGTCTTACATTTAAATCTTTAATTCATTTGGAGTTTATTTTTGTGTATGGTGTTAGGTAGTGTTCTAATTTCATTCTTTTACATGCAACTGTCCAGTTTTCCCAGCACCACTTATTGAAGGGGCTGTCTTTTCTCCATTGTATGTACTTGCCTCCTTTGTTGTAAATTAGGTGCCCATACATGCGTGAGTTTGTGTCTGGGCATTCTATCCTTTTCCATTGATCTATATTTCTGTTTTTGTGTCAGTACCATACTGTCTTAATTACTGTAGCTTTGTGGTATAGTTTGAAGTCAGGGAGCCTGAGTCCTCCAACTCCGTTTTTCTTTCTCAAGATTGCTTTGGCTATTTGGGGTCTTTTGTGTTTCCATACGAACTGTAAAATTTTTTGTTCTAATTCTGTGAAGAATGCCATTAGTAGTTTGATAGGGATTGCACTGAATCTGTAGATTCTTTTGGGTAGTATAGTCATTTTCACAATGTTGATTCTTCCAATCCAAGAACATGGTATATTTGTCCATCTTTTTATGTCATCTTTGATTTCTTTTATCAGTGTCTTATAGTTTTCTGAGTACAAGTCTTTCACCTCTTTAGGCAGGTTTATTCCTAGGTATTTTATTCTTTTTGTTGCAGTGGTAAATGGGAGTGTTTCCTTAATTTCTGTTTCTGATTTTTCATTGTTGGTGTATATGAATGCCAGAGATTTCTGTGCATTAGTTTTGTATCCTGCAACCTTACCAAATTCATTGATTAGTTCTAGTAGTTTTCTGGTGGCATCTTTAGGATTTTCTATGTATAGTATCATGTCATCCACAAACAGTGACAATTTTATTTCTTCTTTTCCAATTTGGATTCCTTTTATTTCTTTTTCTTCTCTGATTACCATGGCTAGGACTTCCAAAACTATGTTGAAAAATAGTGGCGAGAGTGGACATCCTTGTCTTGTTCCTGATCTTAGTGGAACTGCTTTCAGTTTTTCACCATTGAGTATGATACTTGCTGTGGGTTTGTCATATATGACCTTTATTATATTGAGGTAGGTTCCCTCTATGCCCATTTTCTGGAGAGTTTTTATCATAAATGGGTGTTGAATTTTGTCAAAAGTTTTTTCTACATCTATTGAGACAATCATATAGTTTTTATTCCTTAATTTTTTAATGTGGTGTATCACATTGATTGATTTGTGTATATTGAAGAATCCTTGCATCCCTGGGATAAATCCCACTTGATTATGGGGTATGATCTTTTTAGTGTACTGTTGGATTCTTTTTGCTGGTATTTTGTTCAGGATTTTTGCATCTATGTTCATCAGTGATATTGGTCTATAATCTTCTTCTGTCATATCTTTTTCTGGTTTTGGTATCAGGGTGATGGTGGCTTCGTAGAAAGAATTTGGGAGTTTTTCTCCCTCTGCAATTTTTTGGAAAAGTTTGAGAAGGATAGGTGTTAGCTCTTCTCTAAATGTTTGATAGAATTCACCTGTGAAGCCATCTGGCCTGGTCTTTTGTTTGTTGGAAGATTTTATTTTATTTTATTTTTTTAATTAATTAATTAATTAATTTAGTTTTGGCTGTGTTGGGTCTTCATTGCTGTGCACAGCCTTTCTCTAGCTTCAGAGAGTGGGGGGCTACTCTTCGTTGTGGTGCACAGGCTTCTCATTTTGGCTTCTCTTGTTGCGGAGTACGGGCTCTAGGTGCGTGGGCATCAGTAGTTGCAGCACGTGGGCTCAATAGTTGTGGCACATGGGCTTAGTTGCTCCACAGCATGTGGGATCTTCCTGGCCCAGGGATTGCACCAATGTCCCGTGTTGGCAGGTGGATTCTTAACCACTGTGCCACCAGGGAAGTCTGGAAGATTTTTAAATATGGTTTCAATTTCATTACTTGTGATAGGTCTGTTTATATTTTCCAATTCTTCCTGGTTCAGTCTTGGAAAATTATACCTTTCCAAGAATTTGTCCATTTCTTCATGGTTGTCCATTTTATGGGCATATAGTTGTTTGTAGTAGTCTCTTATAATCCTTCATATTTCTGCAGTGTCAGTTGTGATTTCTCCTTTTATAATTCTAATTTTATTGATTTGCATCCTCTCCCTTTTTTTCTTGATGAGTCTGGCTAAGGGTTTATCAATTTTATCTTCTCAAAGAGCCAGCTTTTAGTTTTATTGATCTTTGCTGTTGTTTTCTTCATTTCTATTTCATTTATTTCTGTTCTGATCTTTATGATTTCTTTCCTTCTACTGACTTTGGGTTTTCTTTGTTCTTCTTTCTGTAGTTGTTGTAAGTGTAGTGTTAGATTGTTTATTTGAGATTTTTCTGGTTTCTTGAGGTGAGAATGAATTGCTAGAAACTTCCCTTTTAGAACTGCTTTTGCTGTATGCTATAGGTTTTGGGTCATCGTGTTTACATTGTCATTTGTTTCTATGTATTTTTTAATTTCTTCTTTGATTTCTTCAATGATCTCTTGGTTATTTAGTAGCACACTGTTTAGTCTCCATGTATTTGTGTTTTTTATAGTTTTTTTCCTGTAATTGATTTCCAATCTAATAGCACTGTGGTCGGAAAAGATGCTTGATACGATTTCAATTTTCTTAAATTTTCTGAGGCTTGATTTGTGACCCAAGATGTGATCTATCCTGGAGAATGTTCCATGTGCACTTGAGAAGAAAGCGTATTCTGCCACTTTTGGGTGGAATGTTTATAAATATCAACTAGATCTATCTGGTCTATTGTGTCATTTAAAGCTTGTGTTTCCTTATTTATTTTCTGTTTGGATGATCTGTCCATTGGTGTAAGCGGGGTGTTAAAGTCCCCTACTATTATTGTGTTACTGTCAATTTCTCCTTTCATGGTTGTTAGTATTTGCCTTATGTATTGAGGTGCTCCTATGTTGGGTGCATAAACATTTATAACTGTTATATCTTCTTGGATTGATCCTTTGATCGTTGTGTAGTGTCTCTCCTTATCTTTTGTAACAGTCTTCATTTTAAAGTCTATTTTGTCTGATACGAGTATTGCTACTCCAGCTTTCTTGTGATTTCCACTTGCATGGAATATCTTTTTCCATCCCTTCACTTTCAGTCTGTATGTGTCCCTAGGTCTGATGTGGGTCTCTTGTAGACAGTATATATATGGGTCTTGTTTTTGTATCCATTCAGCCAGTCTGTATCTTTCGGTTGGGGCATTTAATCCATTTATATTCAAGGTTATTATCGATAAGTTTGTTCCTATTACCATTTTCTTAATTGTTTTGGGTTTGTTTTTGTGGGTCTTTTTCTTCTCTTGTGTTTTCCACTTAAAGAAGTTTCTTTAGCATTTATTGTAAAGCTGGTTTGGTGGTGCTGAATTCTGTTAGCTTTTGCTTGTCTGAAAAGCTTTTGACTTCTCCATTGAATCTGAATGAGATCCTTGCTAGGTAAAGTAATCTTGGTTGCAGGTTTTTCTCTTTCATCACTTTACGTATATCCTGCCACTCCCTTCTGACC
Source organism: Stenella coeruleoalba (assembly GCF_951394435.1). NCBI lineage: Eukaryota > Metazoa > Chordata > Mammalia > Artiodactyla > Delphinidae > Stenella > Stenella coeruleoalba. The sequence goes on from NC_137169.1 coordinate 175,248,102, forward strand.
TGCAGAGTTTTTGCTGAAAAATCAGCTGATAACCTTATGGGGATTCCTGTGTATATTATTTTTTGTTTTTCCCTTGCTGCTTTTAATATTTTTTCTTTGAATTTAATTTTTTTTTAATTCAAACAGAAAGTCACAAAAATTATAATCATCCTCATCAGTTCACTCAGTCCCATGTAATTAATTTTTCTAATCTTGATCTTTTGTTAGCACTTTTATGAATTCATCAGTTTTCCATTAGAGTTCTGAAAATGCTTATTCATTCAGTTCAGCAGTATAGTCAGTTACCAGAAACCTGTACTTGTCAGTCTTTTCCATGTGGATTTAATTTTTGTTAGTTGGATTAATATGTTGCTTGGTGTGTTTTTCCTAGAGTTTATCCTGTATGGGACTCTCTGTGCTTCCTGGACTTGGGTGACTATTTCCTTTCCCATGTTAGGGAAGTTTTCAACTATAATCTCTTCAAATATTTTCTCAGTCCCTTTTTTTTTCTCGTGTTTCTCTGGGACCCCTATAATTTGAATCTTGGTGCATTTAGTATTGTCCCAGAGGTCTCTGAGATTGTCTTCAATTCTTTTCATTCTTTCTTCTTTATTCTGCTCCTTGGCAGTTACTTCCACCATTTTGTCTTCCAGCTCACTTATTCATTCTTCTGCCTCAGTTATTCTGTTATTGATTCCTTCTAGTGTATTTTTCATTTCAGTTATTGTGTTGTTCATCTCTGTTTGTTTGTTCTTTAGTTCCTCTAGATCTTTGTTAAACATTTCTTGTATTTTCTCAGTCTGTGCTTCCATTCTATTCCTGAGATTCTGGATCATCTTTACTATCATTACTCTGAATTCTTTCTCAGGTAGATTGCCTATTTCCTCTTCATTTAATTGGCCTTGTAGGTTTTTACCTTGCTCCTCCATCTGTGACATATTTTTTTGCCATCTCGTTTTTTTTGTTTGTTTGTTTTTTTGTGAGTGCAATTGTGTTCCTGTTTTACTGGTTGTTTGGCCTGAGGCTTCCAACACTGGAGTTTGTAGGCTATTGGGTAGAGCTGGGTCTTGGTGCTGAGATGAGGACCTCCAGGAGACCTCACTCCAATGAATATTCCTTGGGGTCTGAGGTTCTCTATTGGTCCAGTGGTTCGGACTTGGAGCTCCCAGCACAGGAACTTCAGCCCTACCCTGGGCTCATGAACCGAGATCCCGCATGTCTTGTGGGGTGGCAAAAAACAAAAACAAAAACAAAGTAAAAAATAAAATTAGACTAGGAAACTAACAGATATGTTAGAAAGAATGTAAAAATAAAAATATAGATGAATCAACAACCAGAATGTACATCAGTACCACAATAGTAAAAAAGAAGAGGAGGGAAAAGAAAAAAAAAAAAAGAAAGGAGGGGAAAGGCCTTGGCTGTGGAGGGTGGGGCCTAAGCAAGGGTGAGGTTTAGGCAGTGGGTGGGATCAAGGCTCAGGACCCACAGGGCTGGAAAAGGCCCTGGGGGCTGTGGGGGGTGAAGCTTAATCTCAAGGAACAGAAGGGGTCCAGGTGTGCCCCCCACCCCTGGTCTCAGAGGGCAGGGGACCTCACCTGGGAGCCCAGCAGGCTTTCTGGGCTCAAGTGAGGGTGGCAAATGCCCTCCTCTCCTCTCCTGCTCCTCTGGTCTGGGATGGCTCCTCCCACCTACCTCTCCTGATCTCCCCAGCCTCAGGGGCGCCAATCCTGTCTGGCCTCCACTTCTCCTCCTGCCTCAGTCCCCCTACATCCTACTAGTTCACTCTGGGGTTCCTCCCATCTCCTTGGGTATCAGAGTCACTCACTGGCAGCCAGCAGGTGCCTTCGTTGTGGGGAGACATTAAATCCAGGTCTTCCCACACTGCCATCTTGACTCCGCCTCCTGTATATTTATTTTCTAACTGACAATATCTTTTTACATTATTTTCTTTCTTTTTTTTAAATGAATTTATTTATTTATTTATTTATGGCTGTGTTGGGTCTTCGTTGCTGTGTGCAGGCTTTCTCTATTTGTGGCGAGCGGGGGCTACTCTTTGTTGCAGTGCACGGGCTTCTCATTGTGGTGGCTTCTCTTGTTGCAGAGCATGGGCTCTAGGCACATGGGCTTCAGCAGTTGTGGCACGTGGGCTCACTAGTTGTGGCGCCCAGGCTTTGTTGCTCCGTGGCATGTGGGATCTTCCCGGACCAGGGCTTGAACCCATGTCCCCTGCAATGGCAGGCAGAAATTTAACAACTGTGCCACCAGGGAAGTCCCTTATATTATTTTCTTTTACAGTACATTCTCTTTGGTTTGTGATGTAGACAATCACATTATTTGCAAATAATAATTTTCATCCTTCTTTCTTCAACCCTCCTCCCCTTATTTTATTTCACTGACTAGAATCTCCTCATCATTATTAAAATAGCATCAAGAGAGCCACCTCCTTACATTCTTTCTGGCCTTTAACGTGAAGACCCCTATTTTTTCACTATTGAACATGGTGTCGACTATAAGGTCTACATTAGTGTTGTATCATTTATTGAATTAGTTTTCCATATCCAGTTTACTAAGAGTTTTGGGGAGGAATGTTTACTAAATGTTTTAATCCGATTCTTGTTGGCACCTGTCAAAATGACGTATAGCTTCAGCTTTGTTTTGCTGTTTACTATCGAATTATATATTCCTACCCATAGTTCTACTCCAAGACCACTTAAGAACTTTTATTTCTTATATTTCTCATAATTTGTTTACTTCTAAATTTTTTAGTGTTGATATTCACCATAATATTTCACCCTCATCCCCATCAAAGATAAAATAAGCAGATGAAAACCTGTCTAGTGGACACCAACAAATCAAGTACTGTCTAGCTACAAGATTAGAGCAATCGCCCAGAGGATAATTTTAAAAATCTGTAACTTGAGTAGGTTATTTTATCCCAGGAATGGTCAGCCTTCTAGATGTATTTTATTTACTTTTGACATTTAAAAGCATTCTTAAAGGTATTAGCTTGCTCTCCTTCCTCTATCCTATATTTCTTTTTAGAAGAAATCTCCTATAATCTCCTTTGTATTTTCAATCAGTATTTATTCAGGAGAAAATATTTTGAGCACCTACTGTTTATCCTACTATGAAAGACTCTGGGAAAACAGGTGACACTGGTACAATCCTTTTGCTCCAAATTTTTGTCCAGTATTGGGGGTGGGAGTCCTGCAAGGGGAGCTCAGGACACAGATAAGAAAATCATGGAGTCAATGGGGTGTGGTAAGTTCTTGAATAAAGATATAAAGAAGATATTTAGGAAGCATAGAGGAACACTGAACTCTGCCCTGAGATGCCTGGCAGAGGGGTCAGGAACTACTTCCCTGAATGCTGCCACTCAGTTGAGTAGATTTTGCTTGAGATGACCTGTTTATTCACCACTCCACAAATGCTGGAAGGATAGCCATCCTTCTGCCTGTGTAGCACTGAAATAATCCTTCCCCATAAAGCCAAACCTTAGTTACCTCATAAGAAGGCTGATCATAAATCCCAGTTTATCCAGGGTTGTCCCATTTGTACCTATTGTCCCCATGTAACTAATAGTTCTCCCTTTCATTCTCAGACATGCCCCAGCTTGAACGATAAATGACAAAACAACCCATCAATTCCTCTTCCTCCCAGCCTTAATCAATCAAACTTCAGTCAAATTAAACTTCATGAAGGAATTGAATTTTAAAGGCAGATAATAATAATTATCAGCAACTTCATATATCCTCTGCCTCAGTCCTCTGTACGCTGTTCTTTTTTGCCCAAGGGGCAATCTCTTCTAACTCTTAGCTATTTCTTATTTACCACCATTTTTCTAAATAATATGTTACTTCTTAATTTTATCATTTTATATCCTCTATTGACTTCTGTTGCAGAATGAATTGTTTCCCTCTAAAATTTATATGTTGAACTCTCAACTCCCAGTGTGACTGTGTTTGGGGATAAGACCTTTATGCAATAATCAAGATTAAACGAGGTCATCAGGGTGGGTCCTGATCTGATAGGATTAGTGTCCTTATAAGATGAGGAAGAGACACTAGAGTGCTCTCTCAGAGAGCACGGAGGAAAGGCCACGGGAGATCACAGTGACAAGGTGGCTTTCCTCAAGCCAACCAGGAACAAAACTGGCCCACACCTTGTTCTGGGACTTCCCAGTCTCCAGAAATGTGAAATAAATGTGTGTGGTTTAAGCCAGCCAATCTGTGGTATTTTGTTATGGCCACCTGAGCAGACTAAAACAACTTCCTACTGTGAAGAAGAGACCTTAGCTTCTTCCTACAATTCCCCTCCACACACACACACACACACACACACACACACACACACACACACACACACCCCTCATACACACACAACACAAACACACCCCACACACCCCCATACATATACATGACACTCACACACATTCACACACACCTCACATAAACCCCACACACACACCCCTTATACACACATATATTCACACACACACTTCACACACTCTCACTTATTCACACACATCTCACCACACTTCACACACATACATACATCTCATACACACACTCACACACTCACTCACACACACACACACGCTCATCTTCTTCTTCCCAGCTTCCCCTGTTTCTTACCTAGTGATGCCTCCTGTCCCATTCTCTTTGTCTGTGATGATTTATGTGTAATGTGGTTTTAAAATCTTTTCCCTGACATATTAGTGGCATTTCAGGATGGTGATCACGTTTTCAACCCATCATGCTTACCAGAAGTTCTTATCACTTACCTTTACCACCACATATGGCCCTAATACGCTCTCCATTCACCACTTGTGCTAATTTGCCAAGAAGTATCCCTGAAGAAGCACTTGTGTCACCACTGTCCTCACATGCAAGGCTTTATGACCATCAGCTGGCTTCCTCAACCTTGGTGATTTCTAGCCCTTGAACTTTGGCCAATTTGTGTGGCCTGTTTAAGTTCTCCTTCAGGACTCCTTATGCTCAGCTTCTGTAGATAAAATATCTTTGTGGTATGGATTCACCTCTGGTTATAATTTCAGGGAGGCATGTGAAAGTGCTTTTTAAAACTGTATGGGAGCACTGTTCAAATCTAAACATTATTATTATCAACAGTAACAAAGTGAAAAAAATGCATAAACTGTTAAATTGTGTCATCCAGATACTACTCTCAGCACTTTTAATCATTGGACTTCAGACCACTTTCCAACTGTACAGCATTCAGCTAAAGAAATGCTCTTAGTCTTGGTTTCCAGGACACAATGCAGAGAAGACTCACTCCGTGTGTTAAATGAATGAATCAGGAGGCCCATCTAAGGCCACTGATTCCTACTAGCTCACCTTTCTCATTCTGTAATGACCATATAAATTCTGAATGGCACCAGTTTTTACCTTTATGCATATAATAAGGCATTACATTACCTTCTATTGGAAACACAAGGTTTCTTCCCAAGTGAAGAAATTAAATGCCCCACAAACTCAGAGTATAATACCAACTTCAGAAATTTTCAGCAGGAGTGGCATTACAGAATACTATTTTGCTGAACTACATCAGCGTTACATGGATACAAATGACTTTTTAACTGAATTCTTTAATTTATAAAGAAAATATTTATTGAGTACCTCCTACATTCCGGTCACTAGAAGTAGTGGATAAAAGTAATAGCTAACATTTATATAGTGCTTACTATACTCTATATTGTTACATAAACTCATTTAATTCTTATAATGATCATATGAGAGGGCTACTATCATGATTCCCATTTTACATATGAGAAAACTGAGGCACAGAGTCAATAAATTACTTGATTGGTCTACACCAGAGGTTCTCAACCAGGGCTGATTACCCCACCACTCCTGCCATTTGGCAATGTCTGCAGACATTTTAAATTCTCATGACTGGTGATGACAGGTAATAACAAAGCCTAGGGATACTGCTAAATGTCCTACATTGTATAGAATGGCTTGACAACTAAGAACAATCCATCCAAAATGTCAGTAGTGCTGCTATTAAGAAGCCTTGATCTACACCAGTTAGCATATAGCATTCTTCTGGCAACAGTCATTGAGACCAGTGGTAGACACATGACTTACTCTGGCCCAATCAGACTAAAGGAGACGGCTTTGGGGAGAAGTTACTTTCATTCATTTCTCTCCTGCTGGGCGTGAACAAGGAGCACATAGCTTGATATCTAGGGGTAGCCATCTTGTTATATTGAGAATAACCAACCTTCCAATGAAGCCAATGCTGAGGACAGCAGAATGGAAGGGCTGGAGTAACCGTTGTCCTTAACGATGTTACTGAGCAGCAGTGAACCATATCTCTCCTGGAAACCAAGCCATCTCTGGACTTTAAGTTATGTGAGGCAATACATTCACTTTGTTTAAGCCTACTTGAGTGAACATTTTCTGTTTCAGGCAGCTAAAAGTGTTGTAACCAACACACCTTGTTAATTACAGGCAATATCTTAGAAAATTCAACAAAGTCTCTTTCACATGATCAGATAGGAATCCGAAATTCATATTTCTCCCTTCTGGCTGAACTTTGTCTTAGGAGGATAGTCAGAGACACCTTCCTCAGCTTGTTCTCCTGTCTGAACAAACATGTACTAAGTAGAGACTTTGTGGGGTCAGTCAACAAGCAACTGGAGTCCAATGCCCTGTTCTGGGGAAGAACGAGGGGAAGGCTGAAGAGGGAGATTGCAATCTAGGTGGAAACATGGAATGCTATATACATGGAGAAAGCAGAGAGAAATGAGTTGTGGAACTCTGTGATGAGGACCAACTGTTTATTGGAATTTAGAAAATGGAAAGGATGAGCTGGAATGATTTGGAGGAGGCCAGCTTGGAAGTGAAGGCCATTCCCATGTACCCCAGGTGACTTGGGATGATGTGTTGAGGGAATTGAAAAAAAGTGATCTTTAAACATTGTTCCAGTGGGACATTCCATCATCGAAACTGAAGGAGATGGTAACCTGAACTGTTTGGTATCCATATTACATCCTACGGACTCTGATGGTGGCAATTTTCTTTATATGTTCTGGAAGCCACCATCTTGTTATTGCCCAGGTACCTACATGATGTAGCATAGACGGGCCCACCTCCTTCCATATCATTAGTCACACCTGTGAGAAGGTGAGTAGAAAGGAGATAGGAGCTGATTTTAGAAGCCCGAGAATGCCATAAACGAAGTGTGTTGGATGCTAGATGACTTTCTTAGACATCTATACCGCATTAGGGAGTATTCTGGAGTCTGTATAGATAGGCATTGTTTTGTTTTGTTTTGGGGGGGGAATAAATTCTTAGTTTAGTTTCTAAGCCCTGGAAAATGAATCATTTCAACATAATCTGCCAAAAATAATAGTTGTTTTTATGGTGCATATAGCACTTTATTATCACAACATCATTTGTGATTTCCCACATGATCTGAGTGAATATCAATTCCTCTTATCCTGGATTGGACTATAAGTGGCCAGTAAGCACACACTCCCACAGTGGGACTTCTTTCAGAACTCTCTCACATGCACAGAAAAAGTCCCTCAAAACAGAGAAAACAGAAAGAGAAAAACAAATACCGTATGCTAACACATATATATGGAATCTAAAAAAAAATGGTTATAAAAAACCAAGGGGCAGGACAGGAATAAAGACGCAGACGTAGAGAATGGACTTGAGGACACGGGGAGGGGGAAGGGTAAGCTGGGACGAAGTGAGAGAGTGGCATGGACTTATATATACTACCAAATGTAAAATAGATAGCTAGTGGGAAGCAGCCGCATAGCACAGGGAGATCAGCTCGGTGCTTTGTGACCACGTAGAGGGGTGGGATAGGGAGGGTGGGAGGGAGATGCAAGAGGGAAGAGATATGGGGATGTATGTATACGTATAGCTCATTCACTTTGTTATAAAGCAGAAACTAACACACCATTGTAACGCAATCATACTCCAATAAAGATGTTAAAAAAAAGATTAAACTAAAAAAAATATATTGTAAAAGCTTACATCAACCTTATAAGAGAAGCAAAAAAAACAGAGGAAACAGGCACAAGTTTTCAATAATCTCTTTCCCAGGTCCCTAGACAACACAACAAGAAAGATGGAGCCAGAAGTGGGATAGTAATTGGGTCTTGGAGGCTCTGAAAAATCCAGGTGACACCACATGTGTCCTCAAACATTACCTGACTTTTAATTTCCCTCTGAAAAACTGACACATAGTCTGTGGACTCCTTACTGAAAGGCTTAGCAGGACTCCAGTTTCCCGTTTTTGCCTTTTCCCTGATCACCCAAATTAGATTTGATATGATAATTCTTTGCGGTGGTGTCCAAGAAGGGAGAACTTTGCTGACGCCCATATTCACCGTTTTTGCTGAAGGGCAGACATATGATCCAAGCCTCTCCTGCTGAGCCTTGCCCGTGGCTCATACACACTTGTTTTGCAATCAGTTCCTGTGTTGCCACATCAGACTCTTTCCCTCTGAGACTGAAGAGAAACTGACCTGGACTCTCCTCTTGCTAGCAGAGAGTCTCACCTGTGGTTAGCTCCCTGGAGCAAGCCATTTCGTGTTGACCCGATGGTTAGAGAGGCAGACATACTGCAGTATTTTCCAAACTGCCGATCAAGACGCATTAGAAGGTCCGGACCAAATTTAATGCAGCACAACTAGCACTTTTAAAATGCAATAGAGTTGAAAAGAACTGAGGGGAGAAGGTTAAACATTCCAGTGCCCTACACGTAACAAGGGCAAGTATTGTTTGGTGAAACTGTTGTTTCAGTTATATAAATTCAACAATATGAATGTGCACATTGTGTCTTGATGTAAAATGCATTTCTTACTGTGGGGTGGCAATCAAAATAATTCGAAAGCTACTGAAATGTAAAATTGAAGTTTGATTTCATTATCTTCAAAACTCGCTGCTGGGAAGTGACGAGTCTCTCGTTTATTTAGGGAACTGGAGAGAAATGCTTTTAGTTACCCACTGCATAAACTCAGTGATTCCAAGAACCTGCCTTTCTCTTAGGAAGCTCACTATGCTATGCATGAAAACGCCCATGCTTCAGCCAGCTTTTCCTCCTTCTATTCCTTCCACAATCTTAGCAGAACCCTCAAGAGGAGCAGGCATCAGAACTGGTGAGGCAAATAGGAAGGTCAGGGCAGATTCTGCATCCCTCTGATGATGACATCCACTGAAAAGCATCTACTGTGACATCTGCCTGCAAGGTTGGAAACCGGCAACCTTCATCTCATAGGGCTGGAGCAGAGCTGCTCATGCAAAGAAGGAAGCAGAAATTTCAGCAGCTACTTGGACATTATTTTTCTTCATGCTTCATGTGGTTTCTTATTGCAGTGAAATGTACACAACATAAAATTTACCATTTTAACCATTTTGAGTTGTATAGTTCAGTGGCATTAAGTATATTTGCATTTTTGTGCAACCATCCATCTCCAGAACTTTTTCATCATCTCAAACAGGAACTCTATACTCATTTAACAACAACTTCTCATTCATCCCTCCCTCCACGTCCTGGCAACTACCATTCTACTTTCTGTCTCTGTGAATTTGACTACTCGAGGTATTTCATACAAATGCAATTATATTTGTTCTTTTGAAACTGGCTTATTTCACTTAGCTCTTTTCCAAAATTCATCCATCTTGTAGTGTATGTCAGAATTCCCTTTGTTTTTAAGGCTTAATAATGTTCCATTATATGTATATATTCAGATGTTATTTTTAATATATATATAAACACTTCTGCTTCTCCCCTGGCATTCACTGTGTAATGCTCATTTTGGAGCAGCAGCAGAGGGAAGAATGCTATGAAGCTAGTATTGTCCATAAAAGACCTGGGGACAGTGGTTAAAAAATCCTAAGGCCAAAACTACCTGGTGGCTGAGTTCTCTGGCTTTCTTTTCCTGACTCTGGAAGTATGCAAAAGTTAGAACAACGTTTTTTTTTTTAAGAATGCCAAACTTCATAACCTGTTGAGATGTTCCCTTTGGTCCTTACTCCCAGCAGTAGGACCCAGCTTCCCTTGGAAACAAGCTGACTCCTCTCTCTCGGGGCTACTTCTTAGCATCTATTAGTGGGAAACAGAAGAGAATATGCCTGTTTTGATTCCTTTGTTTCTGTCATTCATAAACCCCCATTTGTATTAGTATAACTTAACTGTGACTTCTAGAGCAGACATTTTGCTATGTGCCACTCCCCTCTTTTCCTTACTTATCCAGGTTCTAGATGATCTAGATGCTCAGTAAGAATGTGGGCAGTACATTTGTCCAGAATGGAATTGTTAGAAATGAGACCGGAACAGAAACAGGGCAAAGAATCCTCATGTTTAGGTATCTGATGTCATTATACTCAATGATTCAGTGACAAATTCAGGTGTAGAAAGCAGCTTGGGTAGGAGACATAGATGAAGTAGAATCCTACCTGAGTGTGTCTATGGGGTTTGAGTTGTGGCCATGGTCCCAAGCCTTTGTTTATGAGCCAATCCAGTTCTGATCACTACCCGTTAGTGCTAATAATAGCTAACATTATTGAACTCTTACTATGGGTCAGGCTATTTTCTAAATGCTTTGAGTTCTCTCATTTAATCCTCAACAATAACCCTATGACATTCTATTACAGTCCCCATTTTACAGATGACGACCAGTTAAGTGGTTTGTATGAAGTCATGCAGTTAATGAATGGTAGTGCTGGGATTCCATCTGAGGTGGTGGAGGTCCAGAGCCTTCACTCTTCAGCACTCTTCTGTACTGCCCTCATTTAATTCTTCAACTCAGAAGCCTAACTTGTGATCAAGCTTAGTCTTGCAGATGCCTCTGAATCTGGGCCATATGATCTGGATCATATTGGGCCAATCTCTCTGGAGAGTTATTACCAATACTGCAAGCACACAGCAATACTCAGAAGAAACACTGCAGGTCTCTTCCTTTGTCATCTCATCCCCAGGGCATTATCCAGATGTAGCCTGAAGATAGCCTGTTCAGGCATCAGAACCATCAAAATTACTTCTTATTATTTTTAGATTGTAAGAAACATTTTATTACATGTTCTACTAATACTGCACTAGGCACATCACAGAATAAGCATCTCTTGCATTCACAGCAAGAATACTGTAGAGAATGTAGCTAGAAATTAGCTTCCAAAAAGCATTGGCTTATAAGTCTTATTAAACACTTCACTACATGCATCGCAGAATGGGTATTGCTCCATCAGAATTACTTCTTAAAGTCCACCAATTAATATTGACTTTTGAACACCTACTGGATGGCCAGCATCATGCTGAATACTATTGTGGATACAAAGAAATGTGGCATGATCCTTACCCTTTTTAAAAACCAACCCCTATGAACTCATACAGGGTAATATAAAAGTAAGGGTTTAGTTCTCTGACACGTGGGCATTGAACAGTGTATGGTCCGTTCAAGGAAATCTCTATATGTTAACTTTTAATATATAATGCCTGCACATTTCCTCCACAAGTCACCACTCATCTTTTTCTCTAGAGCAGATTCAATCACTTCCCATTTCTTCCTTACTATTTATTTCTTGTCAATCAATTTCTTTAAGAACCAAAATATTCCTTTAAGGATTTCCTTAATTTCTTTGCCTTCAATGGCAGAGAACCAAGGGCCAGAAGAGGCTCAGAGCAAAATATATTCACAGCACACAAAAATAAAAACAACCCCACTTAAAACTAATCAGCACCAGAGAGGAAAGCAAGGTCAACACAAACATTTCCTCTGTTTCCAACATGAGAGGAATTCCTCCCAGGGTTTTGGTCATGCTCATTTCTGTTCATTTTCTGGTTCATTTCATGTGACTTCCCCTGTGTCTTATTTGGGTTGTTTGAATCAGAAATGACAGCCAGTGAACCCACTTAAATCCAAGTCCAGCATTGCATGAATCCTGCTATTCTTAGAGATCCTGGAGTCATTTTGGAAGAGGGAATGGAGCACACTTTTCACTAGGTGAAGACCTAGAACCTCCTTCTTTTGAAAAGTTATAGTGTCAGCTGAAAGACGCTGAAGGATACTTGTCAGCTCCAAATGGCCTGGGGAGTATAGACACTATAGCCTGAATCTGGCTATATGCTTGGAAGTCTGTTTATACCATGGTTTGGGCTATATTCCAAGGTAGGTGATCCCTGAGAACAGTGTTTCTTTGCTACATGTTCAGCATCCATCAAAACCTGCATAGATTAGGGTGTTTGTGAAAAGAACAGATTCTAGAACTCCACTGAAGGCTTAAGGACTTCTAAACTTGGAGGCGGGGCCCAGGAGTCCACTTTCTTTAACATTCTCAGGGTCCCTTTCCCTTTCCCTTAATCTGTCAGCCACTGAAAAACGGCAGAGGGACTTTAGCCAGCTCAGTCTTGGGAACAATATCGGGCAGCAGAGTGTCCCTTCCAGCAGGCAAGAGTGATGCCCAGGGAAGGGCCAAGAGGAAGCAGTGACCAGTGGCCTTTTGCTATAAAAAAGCCTCAGGCCAGTGCCAGAGCTGGAACAAAGCTGGGCTCCAAAAAAAACAAAACAAAACAAAATGCAGCCTGATTATATCTCTGCCTAGAGATCCTCTGGCTTTTAATTCTCAAACTTAATAGAAAAACCAGATTTCTTCTTCCCACACTCGACACCCCCTTCCAAATCCGTCCCTCTCCCAGCATCTCTTATCCAACCTGTACTTTACCCAAAGTGATCAAATGGAAAGTTTAGTCCAGGAAGAGAAGGATGGGGAGGTGCTGGGGGACCAGTTGTTTGCCATGGGAACCCCGCCTGGTGCAGGGTCTCAATGGTTTTCTGTTTGCTGACGTCCAGTTCTTTAGGGCAGGCCTTGGCCTCAGCAGGGGCCTGGGCACCGCATCCTGTGTGTCCCGTTTCCGGCATCCGGCCCAGTGGCATCCACCCCAACAGGTCTCCTGGGAGCAGGCAGGGTGTCTGGGACTGAATGCTTCCTCCTGACCTCTTGTCCTGCTGCTGCTGCCCTCCCCAGCTGGGAAGTGAAGGGAAGCAGAGGGTGTTTCCCAACTCTTTGAAGAGAGAGTCCTTGTTTTCTTTTGCATTTTATTCTTTCCTTCCTCATCATCCAAACACAAACCATTGGCCATTTGCCTGTCTCCCTGCTGGCCAGCTGTCCTTGCCAGTCTCAGTTCTGAATTTCTATTTATCTCACAGGGACTGCAGAGTTTGTTTTCATCCAGCTTGGTACACTGGGTGAGCTGCTGTTTCTAGTTTGCTCTCTGAAATTGTGCCTCCAGCAGCTGATTAGAAAGGCTGAATGACGGCCATCCAGATGATCCAGGGAGATGATCGATGGTTTTAGTCTATTTGAAAGGTTTATTAGAGCCAGGTTAGGAATGACCGAGGCCTCTAGGTGCCTAGCTCGTGCTGTGTATGGAGTGTATGCCACCATGCTGTAGGCTACCATGCTCACATACCAGTTCCTCCAACTGCCAACTGTGTTTTACATTTGTAGGCCTTTACATGGGCTATTTCTGCTTGGAAAGTCCTTGCCGCCCATTTTTATTATACTTTGGCTTACCAAGCCTTGAATGTACCAGCCCCTGCTTTCCTCCCTAGCAGTGTATCATGCATCTCTCCTTTTCATATTCACCTTGCACCAGACACAAAGGCCTTTTTGCACTTACTATACAGTCCTGGCAATTTTCTGCCTCAGGGCCTTTGCACATTCTCCCTCCACCGACCCATGCTCTTACTTGTCTTCCCATGGTTAATTCCTTCTTATCTTTCAGGTCGTATCTAACATCAGCTCCTCAGCAAGGTCTTTCTTGATCATTTTAATGTGACTTCTCTTTGTTCTCTATATCAGCACCTTTCTTGTTTTTCCTAGCATGTCACACTTTGTAATATTTGCTTACTTCTTATTGCCTTATCATACTGCCTGGTGCAATATTTATTGAATAAATGAAAGAGTAGCTCATTTCTACCCATCCTTCCAAATTCTACCTGGACGTCAATTGCCTCCTTGTGGGGGATTGTGGGGAAAGAGTGTAATATGGGACCAAGTGCATGAAGGGGAGAAGAGAGACTCTAAAGGATGTGGCCCCATTGGTCCAGCAAAGAGTGTTGCTGAGGGGGCCAGAGGTGGGTAACTTTATTTTAATTGAAATGAAGGCATAATGTGTTCTAGAAAAATAAAGATTTAGGATACAAACTAGACACAGGGGTCAGGGTTGCCCCGAGGGTCAAGGGATCTTTGGTCTGGGGCTGGACGTGCTAACAAGGGCTCTAGTCCAGGAGGAGCTTACGGAGGACCCTGGCCCACAGACCTCACACTGCATCCCTTGTGGGCAGGAATGGTCCAGTGGGGAGGGTCTGTCAGTCTCTGGGCACAGGACTGCTGGTCCTCCACCCTCGGATTCCAAGCAGTTCTGGGAACACTGGATGTCAGTGGAGCTGTGAATAGTGTTTCAGGGAGTGACAGGGAGAGGGCTCAAGGGGGTTGGAAATCCAACCATTTGGCAGGGCTTTCAGCTCACAGCTAGTACCGGGTCGAGGGGGGCAGAGCCCCTGAGTCAGGGGCTTCAGAGAACACGTGATGTACTTGTGGCAGGGAGGGAGGAAGAGGACTTGGGGGGGCGTGGAGAAAATGTGGACTGAAGGTAGAATGAGTTGAGAGGAAGGATTATTGAGACAAAGAAAGAAAGAGAGGGTAAGAATAACAGGCAGCCAGTAAAATGCTGCAGAAAGATCATGAGCCCAGCAGTCAAAAAACTTCAGCTCAAGTCGTCCACTAACTAGCTGTGTGAAGCCAAGCAAATCTCTTGACCTCTTCGGGCCTCAGTTTCTGAATCTGCAAAAATGTAACAAATAGCACCCTCCCCACAACACAGGACTATTTTTCAGACTAAATTATGCTTATGGAAATGAAAGCGCTTGAAAAGAATTTTTAAAAAATGAATGAAAGCAGAAATGATTGGGTCAAAAGGGTTAAGAGCAGTTATGGAATAATACAGCAAAAAGTGCTACCGCATTAAAGAAATACTATCAGGAATTTATAACTCACAAGGAAATGGATCAAAGAGGTCAGGGAAAGGTTTTTTCCCCCCAAAGGCTTGGTCATATTTTTCCAATTGTTTAAAAGAGAAAAATTAATAAATGTTATCTTTATTTTACCCAAAGGTGACTTACAGGAATTGAAAGGGTTGGGCCAGGACGAGGGCTTGATGGATCAAAACATGACTTTGATGGAGCTAAATCCCAGGTAATTACTGTCCTGGAAAGTTTCCCTAAACTCAAGGCCCTGGGCTAGACTGCCCATCAATCATCCACATACCCAGCCAGGGCAAGAGGAAAACCAACTAACCAACCAACAAAATCCAAATCCAGAGCCTGAGATGACAGTCAAGGGAGGATGCAGGTCAGGTAATGGACTTAGAAAGAGGTTAAATAAGCTCACCACCAGATAAGAGTAGACCTTTAAAGATGAGAAAACAACAATTAAGAGCAGAGAGCTGCTGTTTTATGTCCTTATTTCAGTTAAGGCCCAAATCCAATTCCTTTCACAGTAGGGACTACCGTGGTGGCCAGTGGATAAGACACTGTGCTTCCCCTGAAGGGGACAGGGGTTCGATCCATGGTCAGGAAACTAAGATCCCACAAGCCGCGTGGCGTGGCCAAAAAAGTAGAAAAAACAAACAATTCCTTCCACTGGAAAATGGATTGGTCTTCTAAAGTTGGCCAAGCCCATCTTCAGAGCCCCTTCTTTCATGGGGTACCACTTCCAACCCTGGCCCTTGTCTAGTATCCTGCCCCCCTAGAATGTCCCATTTTGTTCCAAGCCCCTGTGCTATGCCTGCCTGACTTTCCTTTCTGCTCCAGCATCTCCATCAGTTGTCCATTTCGTTGGCTGCCCCCCGAACCTCTACTGTCCAGCCCCCATCTCTTTGGATTGAAGCTTGCTAAATCAACCCAGGCTAGCTTTAGCTAAGCCCTACTTATGTGCAAATGGTGCAGGGCCAGAGGCAGCCAGCCCTTCAGGGCCAGCTCTTATGCTTCCTCTTTGGGGCCTGTAAAACTTTTCCTGTAATGAACCAGATAGCAAATATTCAGGCTTTGCATGCCAAGTGGTCTCTGTCACAGCTACTGAACTCTGCTGTTCTACAAAAATAGCCTTAGACAATATCTGAATGAATGGGCAGGACTATGTTCCAACAAACCTTTATTTGTGGATCTGAAACTTAAATTTCATATAGTTTTCGTGTGTCATGAAATTTTTTTCTTTTGATTTTTTTTTAATAATTAAATATATAAAAAACATTCTTAGCTAATGGGCCATACAAAAAACAGGCAGATTTGCAGCAACATGGATGGGCCTAGAGATTATCATACATAAATTAAGTCAGAAAGAGAAAGACAAATACCGTATGATATCACTTATATGTGGAATCTAAAATATGACACAAATGAACTTATCTATGAAACAGACCCACAGACATAGAGAACAGACTTGTGGTTGCCAAGGGGGAGGGGGAATGGGGGAGGGATGGAGTGGGAGTTTGGGGTTAGCAGGTGCAAACTATTATATAGAGAATGGATAAGCAACAAGGACTTACTGTATAACACAGGGAACTATATTCAATAGCCTGTGATAAACCATAGTGGAAAAGAATATGAAAAAGAATGTGTGTGTGTGTGTGTGTGTGTCTGTGTATCTGAATCACTTTGCTGTACAGTAGAAATTAACACAACACTGTAAATCAACTATACTTCAATCAAATAAATTTAAAATAAAAGGCAGAAGACAAGATTTGGTCCACGGGCCTAGTTTGCAGGTCCCTGCTTTATGGCTGCACCTTCATGGCTGACTACTGAGTACTCAAGATATGGCTGGTCTGTATTGAAATGTGTTCACGTACAAAATATGCCCATTTCCAAGACTTAGTAAAAAAAGAAAATATAAAACAGCTCAATAATTTTATATTGATTGCATGTTGAAATGATAGCATTTCAGATATATGGGGTTAAATAAAATTAATTATTAATTTTACTTTTTGAAATATGGCTACTAGATATTGACACATGTATACGTGGCTCATATTATGTCTTTGTTGGATGAAAACGCTCTAGAGGCAGTGCTGGGGCCTTTGCTGAATGAATTCATGGGCGAATAGAGCATCATGGAGCTAATCAGGCCCACCTCTCATTTCATGAATGGTGATCTGAGAGGTAAAGTACTTCTCTAAAATCTCACAGCTGGCTGGACAAGAACCCTGGTCTTTCTGTGCTATCAGCCCGTGGCACTTCCAGTACACATTTTGACCCAGACAAGGAGTTCAGCTGTTGAGCAGGGTGCAGGTAGGACCCTGCGTCGATGCCACAACTCACAGAAAGTAAGAACATTTCTATTCTGCCAGCCCCGGATGTTGGGATAACTCCCCCACAACCTTTCTCCTTTATTATTTCTAATTTCTTCTCAAAGTCTGGTCCCAGGACCGCTGATCAGAAAATCCTGACAGGGTATGTTAAAAACTGCATTGTGAGCCTCACCCCCAGGGATGCTGAATTAGTGGGTTTGAGTAGGGCCTGTGAATCTGTATTCTGCCAAGAAGCCTCTTAGGTAATCCCTAAGGCACATTAACCTTTAAGCTCTGCTACTCCTGGAGTGGCTTTGGAATCCTGATCTATATGACACAGGGAAAGCTTCTTTCTATGGTAGCAAAATAGACTAGAAATGAAAACGGGTTGAAAGCCCTTATTTTGCAAGCACTGTGATCACCTCAGAAGAAGGTATTCACATAGGTAACATAATATGGTTGCAGCAGTAATTTTAGATAATCATGATTTCTTTTTCTTCTTGGCATACCCTCGGATCTCTCTAAAAGGAGCAGTTTTTGATCCGAGAGGCAGCTCTTAGGACTCTAAGTCTCTTGCAAACTGTGCCTTTCAATATTCTGTACATCAGCTGCACGTGGGTGAACAATATAATTTGAATACTATTCATCAATATTCTATTCATCAATACTATTCTATTCATCAATACTATTCATCAAATATTCACGGTGTATGTGCAGGGAATGAAGGTTTAGCCAGTGCTCATCACAGTTGTTGCCACGGCTGAGAGTTCTGCATTCAGCATTGGCCAGAAATT
The DNA here is from genome assembly GCF_951394435.1 of Stenella coeruleoalba. Classification (NCBI taxonomy): domain Eukaryota; kingdom Metazoa; phylum Chordata; class Mammalia; order Artiodactyla; family Delphinidae; genus Stenella; species Stenella coeruleoalba. The sequence continues at coordinate 175,266,206 of NC_137169.1, forward strand.
CAGGCCAACTCATCTCAGACTTTACATTTGGGGAGAAATGAATTAGGAGGCTCAATTCCTTTGGCCACAAAGGTGCCTATAATTTTGAGATTTTGCTGGTAGTAATGGCTCAAGAAACAAATGATAATATCTGTGTAAGACATATAATTTGAAAGAGTGCCCACTGCAATATTCATCTTGTGCATAAGGTAGTTTCAGATTAAAGTTAAGCAAAGTAATGCATTTATGAGGAAAAGAGTCATACTCCATTTTGGAAAGACAAGTACAGAGCTACCCATTCTGGTGTAGGAAAGGTCTCAATCTTTCCAAGAATACTTCAATTCAATGTGCTACTGCAACTTTACTTATTTAATTTTTAAAATTCTTATACAATTTTTAAAGGCTACACTTCATTTACAGTTACTACAAAATATTGGCTCTATTCCCCATGTTGTCCAGTACATCCTTGAGCCTATCTTACACCCAGCAGTTCGTACCCCCAGCCCCCCATCCCTATATTGCTCCCCATCTCCCACCCCCAACCCCGCACCACTAGTAACCACTAGTTTGTTCTCTGTACCTGTGAGTCGGCTTCTTTCTTGTTAGATTCACTAGTTTGTTCTATTTCTTAAGATTCCACATATAAGTGTTATCATACAGTATTTGTCTTTGTCTTATTTCACTTATCAATATGCTACTTCAATTTTAAATGACCAATAAAATGTTGGAGATTGTCCGATACAAACTATAAAATGTTATCTTAGCCTTGTATAAGCCCTCACTAATCTATCACATGGAATGCTTCAAGCAGTTAAGCCTATCTAATTCTGATAAAGAAAGAGAAATGTTCCAGAAAAGAAATCAAGCAAAACCACTGATTTATATATTCATTCATGCATTGAACCAACACGTGAGTACCTAATTTAATACAAGTCCCTAGAATGGAGATACAGACTCTGCCCTCAAGTAGATATAATCTAAAAGGAGAAATATGAAAGTTTTGTGTAACTAAAATCCAATAGAGAAAGTGAAACGTACCATAAGAAGGATTGAAAGGTAGAGAGTCCTGTGGTTATTTCACATGAGAGTGAAATCACTTCTATCTGGGGGCATTAAAAAAGGCTTCAAGGAGGGGTTCATCTTTGAGCTAATCATCAAGTATAGATTTTGGCTATGGGGAAATGAGGAACAGGTGGGCACAGAGGAAGGGCATTTCAGTTTGAAGGGTCGTGGGAAACTGAAGGCATAGACCAGCCTAGAACTGGTGGTTTGCCTGGAGCACGGCGTCAGGAAAGGACGCATGAGAGCTGCCTTATAAAAACACTGAAAACATGACTTTTTGGCCTTGAAAGATGAGGCCTTAAAGCATAATATAATAAATCTAAAGAAAAGCAGAAGTCTCTGTGAGGGGAAATTGGAATTTACAAATCTTGGAGTATTAGAATTACGGACTGTTCTTTAAAGATTGGAGATAGGAGCATTAGTTCAAATAAGAGGAAGCACATAGAATCTGATTAAAACCATTTTACTCAAGACATTGTGCAAGCAGAAGATTAAGATTCCAGAGGAATTTAATTAACTTTGAGATAATAAAATTGCCATGGTTGTTGAGAGAACTAAACAGTGTTTCAGGGAGCCCAACCCCAATCTTATGTGGTTAGTTCCTTTCAAAGAACACTATTCTTCCCTAAAAAACCTCATCCCCAGAGTGTAATTGGTTAAAAGCTTGGGTTTGGGCTTCGGACAGCTCTGGGTTCAAGTCTTTTTTTGTAGCATGCAAGATATATCTCTTTGAGCAAATTACTTTGTCTCCCCAAGTTCCAGATTCATCTGTAAAGTGGTGACAGTGGATTGTTATGAGAACAGCCATATTAAATAAGAAAACACTTGAGAAATACTTAACAGAATGCCAGTACTTGAAAGTAGATGTTGGCTGTTACAGTTATGACCTGAGTTGAACGGGCCATGCGCCCAATTGGGGGTGACATTTCCTATGGTTTGAATTTAGGGATTCAAAGGAGTAAGTAAATATGTCAGAGCTTGCCTTCAAAGGGGGCCTAACAGGTATGTGTTTTGCATGTAACATGCTCAGCACTACACCTGAGGGCTATCACCACATGTCTTTGTAGTGTTGAGAGCCATGGATTACACATGAATTTGGTTTTAGGTACCTCGAGTCTTCAACTGTCAAGCTCGAAAATCCACAGAAGATTAATCCTGTCTTGTGCCCAGGGCTGGGCTGAGACTTTGAGGTTTTTCATGTGAGAGCTGAATAAATTAGTTATGCAAGTGTCAGGGCCAGGCTAAAAAAACATGGGCTGAGTGAATGTGATATTGAGCTGAGATTGACATAGCAGGGAGCCACGGCTGGCCTGGGCACAAAGACAAAATTGAAATTCCTTGTGGGGAAAAGCACCAAAGCACACAGTTCTCGGGGGTCAAGGCAAACAAAGAGTAATGGGTCGGTAGGAGAGATGGCCAAAACTGGAGGCCACATGATCCTGTCTGGAAACACTGTGTTCAAAGCTGAATTCCATAACCAAAAATTTACTCAGAGATGGGCTGGGAGGAACAGTCCTGAGACTCTCTAAAGAAATGTAGTAGACAGAGAGCAAAAAAATTATCTGCAGTGACTCAGTAGGGCCGGAACAGAGGCTGAGGGAATCTGTTGTCATGGAACAATGAGACTCTCCATGGCAACATGAGATTGGGGCCCCTCAGGACTCTCATCCACCCTCCCTGGATGAGTTGCCCCATGAGGACCTCTGTCACTTAGGGAGTACCTCCAAAGACACCTCCTTCCCTCCCCAGGGGCTCCCATCAAAGACAGCTCCCTTCCCCTCCCATATTCCCCTCAAACCAAACCCAGTCCTCAGAAGCTTCCTCCAAGCCTCCCCTGTTTTATTTTGAAAAGAGAAACCAGCACTAAGAAAGAGTCAAGACTTGAAAGAAATCAGATTCAGAAAGAAGGGTGACATTGGATAGTGACAATAATAATCACAGCTTTCAATCTTCCTCAAGCTTTAGAGCTCAGGTCTCTGAAGCCCCTCACCAAGGCCATGACACCAGCGAAGGTGGGGAAGGCTGACGGCAGGTCTTAGCGTCCCTCTTGGCAAACTGGCAGTGCGTGGAAAGAAATGGAAGCATTTTCTCACTCTTGTATTTCTTTGCTGCATCCCTTATTTTTCTTCCACTCCTGCCTCTTGCCTCTGCCCATCTTCCTACCACCAGTCCTCTGCCCTTAGAACCTTTCCCAATAACTGAAGAACTTCCAGAATAAAGTAGGAATAGGAAGGGAGTGAGAAGGAAAGAAGGAAGATCTTCCCAGAGCTGAGATGTCTTACAGGTTCAATAAAATATTTGGGGTTTGGTGGAACGTTTTTCTTTTAAATACTTTTGAACATTGGCACTAAAAATGAAACCCAAACTCATTTCTTCTTCTTGAGCTTTCCTTCTGCTCCTTTGTGCCAAACACTCAACAACTGAGACTCTTTGAGCACCTCATATGTGCTAGGCACTATTCTAGGTTCTCGTGAGATAAATCAGACAAAATTCTTGCCCTAGAGGTACTTACAATAAAAGAAGCTTCCAATTATATTTCTCATTTATTCATGCATGTCTTAGAGAACTACTATGCAGAAGGGTAGGTTTTACCAGTAGTAGAGGAGGGGACAGAAAGAAGAAAGGAAGGGACTGGGGTAGGGAGCAGTTCTGGGCAAAGGAGAAAGCACTGTGGTTTCTCTGCAGGCTCTGAGGCCATTGGTTACCCCTGCACATACTGCTACAGACACCCAGGTCCAAGTGACCAAGGCTTCTTTGCTCACCATCTGGGTTTCCAGGTAGGACTGGGTCAGCAGGAATCTAGAGGGGGCAGAACATCCCACCCTGGTACCCTGCTCTGAGGCCTAGGTTCATGGGAACACCTAAGGCAGAGCTGCAGCCTCGGCTGACATTGTAGCTCCCACTGAGTCAGGGAAGCATGGGCTGCAGAGCAGGTCCCGAATGCTGGTGAACAGACCTGAATCCCAATCTTGAATCCATCATTAATGGTTTGCTCCTAGGTTACTTGACTTCTCTGAGCCTCAGTTCTCTCAGCTGTAAAATGGAGACAGAATATGTGTGCTGTTGGGTTATTATGAGAATTAAATAATTTAATCTTGCATAGCACATAGTTAACCCTCAGTAAGGGGTAGCGGGCATCAGATAGTACACCGAGAACTCAGGGATGAGTTGACCCAAGCATTCAATTCATTTTAAATATCAGAAAATATTTTCATTATCTGAACCATATGGTTATGAACTCATCTGAGTAGCTGACAATTGTTTTGAATATTATATATGGATCCTTGGAAAATGAAATAAAATAAAATACCTTTATAACTATTTTTCTAGATGGGGATGCAGCCAGGAGTAGATGAGGAACCCATTTTCCTTCACTTTCCAAACATTACAAGGTAACTCTATACATTCTAAGACTAAGATTTTAGAGATTGCTGGGTAAAAGTCACTTTCATCATTTTGGTTAGAAATTGACTTTTAGTAACCAATCTCACAGAGGAAAACAGTTAAATTTTTTTTCAATCTTTCCACTCAATACTCTAATGAGTAGGAATTTTAAGTCCATGAATTCTGCTAATGCTAATACTATGACTACTGATTATTATGATAGCTCACATTCATTGAGAGCTTACTAAGTGCCAGGCCGGGCAGTGTTGTAAGTGTTTTGCAAGTATTAACTCATGCAGTTGTCAGAAACAACTCTGAGATCAGTGCTATTATAAGCCTTCCTTGACAAACAAGGAACTAAGGCACCGGGATGTGGAGAAACTGGCCCTTAGTGGTCTCCCAACTCCTCTCCTAAATGGGGAGCTGGGACTTAGATTCAGGAAGTCTGGCTGCTGTGCCTGCGTAACCGCCTCTGACAGACGTAGCATTTCATCATCCTCGAAAACTTAGCACATGGAGCCAGATATGCCTTTTTTACAGGAAGATTAGAAACTGTTTCATTTTTCTCATAGAGGAACTTATTTGCATACATTGATGAGACTTATTGCTGCTTGCAAGGTATTTGAAATAGCATTGTTCTGTTTGATTTCATGTTGTCAGTTCTTGATTTTCATGCTTCCTTTTTATTTAAGAAGTGATCTTGATTTTGCACTTAAAATGAAACTGCAAAGTTTTCTTCTGAAACAAACCGTTTTCAGTAAAAAAAAAAAAATCTGCTTCTAGCAAAGTGATGAAGCATTCAAAGTATCACCAGTGTGCCTGGCATGGTCACAACGGGCTGGTAGACCTGAGGATTGCTGAGCGCACGTAAGCTACAGCCATCTCTGGTCAGCGAGCTGACATTTGCCTGGACGAGTCCAAGCAGCAGATGACATGGGACTGAGGCTGGGGTGCCACAGGTAAACTCACCCCAAGCTGACCTCATGATCCTTTGGGAGGGCAGTCTCAGATCTCACATTCCTAGTCACCTTGTTACCGACTCCTGTGGAAAATTTAACGTGGCCAAAAGGAACTCTGACCTCTTCTAGGGATAAACATGCTCATGCTTTAATTATTAGCTCTTTAATATTTTTATTGAAAGTATTTATTTTATACTGCTCTAAAAGGGTGAACATTTTTTAGGTATTGATCTAATGCTGCCAAGAACAAGAGAGGATACAATTGAGGAAGGTGTCAGATTCAATACACATTGTATTTAATTGTTCTTTGATTTAAACCCCGCCCTTTCACTGATGTTGCCACTTTTCTCATTTTTCAAAATTGCATGTTGGAAGAAAACAACAAGAGGGGAGGGAGCAATAGCGTGGCCTGGGAAACTAGGGTGTTTACTGCCTCGAGGAACCAGAAGTTCAGAGGGGTCTGGCTGGACTAAGAAATGACAGCTCAGCATAGGGAAGGGGAAAAAAAGAAAAAACACAAAAAACCGACAGCAGCAGCAAAGCAAGAACAAAACATGTTAAGAGATCTGGCCAGAACTGGTCTGCACAAATTCCTGTCCCGCCTTCCTCTTCCACTATGCCCCAAGCGGTAGCAATCTTGCTTCCCCTAGAAAACCTGCCTGCAACTCACAGCCACTCCCGGCGAGCTGTGCACGCGCCCCGTGCATTGCTCCGCTCGCCTCCCACGCACCCACTGAAGGCAGACCACGTGTGAGGGAGGGTGAGGAGTGGAGCAAGAGAGACACAGCTCAGCTGGCTGGCCCCGGCCCCTGAAGAAAACAAGCGGAGTCAGGGAGGGGCACGTACTGTTCCCTGCAAGCGCATCACCTCCGTGCAAGCCTCTGGGTTACACACCCCGGGACGCCGAGGCCCAGAGGTGAAGCTGATTAGACCCGGCAGGAAAACCAAGCGTGCTGACTGTTCCTGGGCAGATTAGAAACACGTTGTTGGAGAAGCGGGGTGGGGTGGGGGGCGCGGGAGGGCTGGAGGCTGGGGGTTGGGGGGAGGCTAGAGCCCGCGAGCGGGCGGGGAGCAGGCAGAAGGCCTGCGGGGAGTGCTCTCCTTGTGAGCTGCGATTCCAGCTCCCGGGGTGGCCCCTGGCAGCTGCCCAGGCCTCACAGTGAGAAATCTGGAACAGCCAAGGCGCTGCGACAAAAGGGTCTCTGGACAGAGGGGCTACAGGCTTCATGGGGCCAGGGGCACTTCAGTTCCGAGGGGCACCGAGCAACCCCGGTGTGACACTGGAAGCAGATTGCCCACCACGCGGGATTACTTAGGAAAACTAACGTTTATTGGGCATTTTCTGGGTACGGGGCACTATGCTAGGCTCTTTTTACGTATTTCATCGAGTTTGGGGTCACAGTATGGATTCTCACTGAGTTGGAAAACGGGAAGCAAATAGCATTTTTTCCCCAGGTGACCGACACCCTAGACTTGTGCAGTATCTCATCAGTGCAGTTGTAACTAGAGGCCCGCTGGGAATTTTGTCACTAGGAAACCAGTAGAGCATGCCCCTGTAGCTTCCAGCTCAGGCAAGGACATTCAAGAGTGTGAGGACCGAAGTATGTTTTCGCATCTTCCCCTCTCGGCCGCCCCCCACTGCTGCTGGACCCTCAGCCTCTCAAACCCCCGCTCCCCTTGCGGGATCCTCGTAACAGCTGAGTCACCGCCAAAGTTCTCTACTCTAGCGCCACCTGGTGGCCCTGACGGCTAATCCATGGCTGACTTGGCTAGGAATTGCTGGTTTATAGCAGCTAAATTAATGTCACCTAGCTCAGCTTTGTGAGGCCCACCTGTCCTTTCGCGCTGCCATTGATCTCCACGTTCTTATCAGTCTTTTTACTACTTCAGCCTTCGCCAGTTCTCTGCTGCTTCGTCTCACTAAGGCACCCTCAGTATTATTTTCATGGGATCCCAAATCAGGGAGATCTTGCTCCCATTCTTACAATTTTGCCAGTGCACCAGCTTTTTCATTTGCGTAGTTTTCAGTTTTCTAGAGGATCCTTCTCTCCCTTTCCCTCCGAGGGTTTGGGGCACGGACATATTTCTGAGTGTTTGATTTCCCTCTCTGTGAGTGGTAGAATGCTGTATCCCACCCGAATTGTCCCTCCCACCGATACTCAATCAGCATCTACGTCTGGGGACTGAAACTGGGGACAGCAGCTCTGTCCAGTCCCAGGGTGGTTCCGGGCCCACCTGGAAGCCCTCTCTGAGAATGCAGATGAGCAACTTTGCCCTGGTTTTGACCAGGAGGCTCAGCCTGGTGTCTGATTCCAATCCATGAAGCTTGACCAAGCACAGTGGGAAAATCAGCCTTATGCGCAATGGACGTGGAGGCCAAGCTTGAGTGAGAAGGGAATTTGTCCAGAGTGCCCACTGCAAAACAGGAGGACAGCCGAGGTTGGAATGAGAGAGGCAGGGTCAGGCCAAGGATGTCGGGGAGAGGAGGACAGATGAGATCTGCGAGGAGATTGTGAAGAAGCCACGGCAAGGATGTTGAGGCTCTTGTCGGTGGCCTGCTGCATGGTGGGGGTCCAGGTTGGCAAGGTGGAAGTTTGTAGTGCTGGCCCAGATCCACGGGGCTGGACACACCCTCCAGATGTCTGGTTACTGTTTCTTCAAGTAGGCCAATCGAGATCTCATGTAAACAGAGCCCCTGATTAGCCACCCTGGTGATACAAAGCCCACCATGGATGTAGAGCACAGGTACCTCTGGGGTCTTTGTCACACTGATGTAATAGGTTGATCAATAGGGCTTACATTTATATAGCGCTTCATTCAAGTGTTAATTTGTTTCTTAAATCATTTATTCATTTTCACTCAACTGTCTACTGATGTGCTGGTATAATGCTGGGTGAGGGAGCAGAAGACAAATCAGATACAATCTTGGCTATAGGAACTTACAGTTTGAGGAGAGAAACATATACATAGGGCAACCATCACATCATTATCTCCCAATAGTTTCCCAGTAACCCCGTGAAGTACCCAGGGCCAGCATCACTATGATCACTTAGCAGAAGCGGCTGACTATCTGAGACAGTTTTCTCTTGTATGTAATGGTACTTAGGGACTATTAAAGCCAATGATGTCAGTCAAGTCCTTAGCATTGTGCCTGGCATGTAGGAATTGCCTCATAAATGTTAGCTTCATGATGGCTGTGATAAATTTGGAGCTGAGAAGAGTATTGTAATTGGCCCAGGATTATCTACTAATGATAGAGAAAGTGTGGGCTCCACACCTGGACCTTCTGATTCAAAATTCAATGTACTTCCCTTTACTATCTAGTAAGATGCTGTCTTAGAGACAGACACAGCAGCGGGGTAGTAAAATGCTTTTAATCACTTTTCTACTGTAGAGTTGATAGCAAAAACTATGATTTAGGAGGCAGAGAGGCAAATGACCGTTTGGCTGCCCAAATATCAGTCGCAGCTGTGATTCTTCCTACATCCTGGGCTTGCACCTGAATCAGAGGTCACATGAAACATTTTTAGGGATGAAAGGAAGCTGTGAATTCAACATACAGAAGGAGGATTCTCCTCCGTCCAGGCTAATTGAAGTGGATGTCAGTTTGGATGGGAAATTCGGCAGAAGAGTGGAGACACAGCCCCCAGAGGCCCTCATTCAGTAAATCCCTCTCAAGGTGCAGGAATCTGTGCCTTTAAGGCTCTGATGATGAGCAGGTTTGGGAAGGACTGGACTAGATACCTCTTAAGGCTCTCTGTTTCTCCATGGCCTGGCTGCTCCCAGAAAGGAACGGTCTGTTTGGCTTAGAACATGGCTGGGAATGAAAGGCAACTGAACCACAGAGGACGAAAGTCTGCAGGAAGCTATGAACTCAGAGAAACGACTTGAATTCTGGCCCCGGGAAGGGCATTGCCAGTCCAAGCCCTAGGTGGTAGAGCCCGCCTTGGCCTGCTCACAGCTGCCATCCAAATACCAGTTCTCAGGAATCCCCTGGAGATCCAGTAGTTAGGGCTCCGCGCTTTCACTGCTGAGAGCCTGGGTTCAATTCCTGGTTGGGGAACTAAGATCCCACAAGCTGCACAGTGCAACCAAAAAAAAAGACCAGTTCTCATGATAAAATAAGCAAAGAGTATGTTTATATCTTTCTTCTAAGTCCTTTGCTAGGTCTGGGTGGAGCTGATCTAGGTAACTCTCGTTGACAATTCAGCAAGATCAACCCTGAGCCAACACACTGAGAGACCAGACATCTCCAGATTGGTTCATTTCCGAAATTCTGCTTCAGGCTCCCTTATTCACCTGCACTGCCCTTTCAGCCAGATCTTTTGTCCGAGGGTGAGGCAGCCCAAGGATAACAGCACACAAATTCCTTGAGCTTGGGCAGGTAAACAGGCCCAGGCCAGCCCATGTGATGACCTCGCCCGGCCCTGGGTCACAGGCTCCTGATAAGTAAGCAGCAGCTGCAGGTAGTATCACCACCCCAGAGGATTTCTCCAGGCTCTATCTCCTAACATCAGCCATAAACCCTCCCCGCTCTGTGCTGTTTCCCCTGCATCTCTTTCCTGGGTTCTCCTTGGCTAGATCCTCTGCTTTGATGATGACTCTCTGAAGTGTTCTCCCTGGATTTAATTCTGTTTTCCCCTTGAAACAACCACCCTCCTCCTCTCCATGTCCTGCATCCCTCTGTGAGAATCCTGGAACCCCAGCACCACTGGCTTCCGGGACACAGGACCCCTCCTGTGTCCAGCTCCTATGACCCCTCCTTGTCTAGAGCAGAGAACGAAGGTTGGGTTCTATAGCCTGAGCAGGAACTGGGTGTTTCTATCCCGGGCAGCACAGGACCTGAGAGCCCAGAGGAATAAGAACAAAAGAAAAGTGAAAAACAGGCAAGGATGGACCTGAGCCCTGGGTTTTCAGTTTGCCTCCCTGGACCAGCAGGCCTGAGTGCCTTAGACTGCCTTAAAGGGCCAGGAACAAGGAAAATCGATGGTTCTCAGCCATGGTTGCACCTTAGAATCACCAGGAGAGCTTTTAAAGAAAAACACCCATGTCCAGTCTCCACCACAGAGCAATTTAATCAGAATCTCTGGGGATGGTCCTGACGTACGTGTGTGTGTGTGTGTGTGTGTGTGTGTGTGTGTGTGTGTGTGTGTGTGTGTGTGTTTTAAACCTTCTCAGAAGAGCTCGATGTGTAGCCAGGGTTAAAAACCCCTGAGATGATGACAGAATCAGATCCCTTTGCCTGGTCTTCAGCGTCTCTCACCTCTGTCTTTCCCAGCAGCATGTTACGAGGTCCTCCCAGGAGCAGCTTGATGGGGTAGAGAGAGCCAGGACTTTGGAGTCATACATGAATTCAGATCTTGGCCGGATCACCAACTAGTTGTGATCTTTGGCAGGTCTGAACATTTCTGAAGTAGTTTGAGAATTAAAAGAGATGGGATATTTAGCACCCAGCATCTGGCAGGTTTATAACATGTCAATTCCCTTCCCTGTTACCACACAATTAGCTCCCCTTGTAGGCCTCCCTGGGTGTTGAGACCATCCTAGAAGAGATGAGATATGCATCAGAGCCACTGCCCAGCATCCTGTGGGAGCTGGGCCTGAATTCAGACTGCCAGGCGTGGGAGGGAGACCATGGCCACTGGGCTCCCAGGTTGTCCCAAAGCCTTGTTACACTGTCAGCTCTTCCTAGGATCTAGCATCCTAGGATCAAATGCCCAGGTTATCCCTAAACAGCTTAAACCTCTCTGCTTCCCTCTACTCCCATGCCTTGTCCCAGTCCACATGTTTGGGATTTTGACCTGAGCTAACTGTTGTTGGATTCTCCCTTGTCATCTCTCCCTTTGGGGAGACCTTCCTTGAGTGTCTAGCCTGGTACCCTGCTTAACTCCTATCATCCTCTCTCCCTGGGATGAGGCCTGGCTCTCACATCTCAGCCCTGGTTGGGTTCCTAGTCTATGCTGGCACATCTTCCAGTATCACCCTCTGCCTACTTGGTAACCACAGGCTCCCGGACTTTGACTGGCTCCTCCACCTGCCCACCTGCTCCAGCCCTGAGATGGAAATGGCTGTGCTACCCACGACACCACTCCTGGAGCACCCAGCTGCCCTTCCAGGACCAGTCTCAAATCTGGGTGGGTCATTCCTGTTTCTCCCTCTCATCACAAGGGATCAGACCCTTGCTTGATTCAGTGAGACCTCTCCCCTCCTCTCAGCCCCGGACTTACCATTCTTTTTTTTCAAGTATACAATACCACATTTTATTATTGCTCTTTTAACTACAATTATTGCTGATAAGAAGTGCTTTTTTGATAAGAAAGTTTGCATTATTTTTTCTTTCTGTGTTTCCTTTGCCTTAAGAAGATTTTAAAGAGAAGCTTACTTTCTTTTCTATACTACAGTAACTATTACTACTTTTAGAAGTTACAAAGTTCATCCCCAATAGTTTATTTTTATTTAACATTTATAAGTTGCTGGGCACTAAGAGTTTCTACCATGTTATGTTTTGTTTTGTTTTTTTCCCATTTATTTATTTTATTTATTTATTTTTGGCTGCGTTGGGTCTTTGCTGTGCGTGGGCTTTCTCTAGTTGAGGCGAGCGGGGGCTGCTCTTTGTTGCGGTGCGCGGGCTTCTCATTGCGGTGGCTTCTTTTGTTGTGGAGCATGGGCTCTAGGCACACGGGCTTTAGTAGTGGTGGCACGAGGACTCAGTAGTTGTGGCTCGTTGGCTCTAGAGCACAGGCTCAGTAGTTGTGGCACACAGGCTTAGTTGCTCCGCAGCATGTGGGATCTTCCCGGACCAGGGCTCGAACCTGTGTCCTCGGACTTACCATTCTTCATTCTTGAACCATTTCAAGCCATCACACCGTTGTGCAATGTAAATACTTGGTGACAAATTGTGACTTTTGTGGAATTTGGAAAGAAAAGGGGAAGCCGTTGCATTAAGGTGGAGCTGTCTGCCTGAAGGGGCCCTGTGTTATTAAGATGGACACTTGATTTCTTGCCACTTTGTGTGGAATGATGAGGTACATTTAATGTGTTATAGAAAATATCTAGAAACACATTAATCTTTTCCAAAATCCTAATCAACTCTGAGTCTTCAACAGTGCTTCTAGTTTCTACATTAATTCAAAGAATCCAGATGTATAGAACACGTAACATAAAGCCGTAGTCTCTTCCTGGAATCACTTCTGCAATTTCCTCATAAAAGGCACTCTTTATGGGCAGCAAACTCATGTTGATAGCTTTTGGATGGCTCAAATTCCTTCTGTCATTTTTCCATACCAACAGATTGACCAGTATGAGTCAGCTTGGAAAAGCAGTCTAGGGGGACCATCTAATGTAAAAACTCCAAGTAAAGGTGTCAGAATACAATCTATGGTGGCAGGTCAGCTTTTGATGTTGTTCAGGCTTACAGTGCCGAATCAGAATCTGAGGCTGCATCTGAGATGATATTACTGGGCTATAAGCCAAGGGCAGCAATTAGTCCTATCATGTATCAACTCTGATCTATCAGTAATGGCTTTCTAGAGCACTATGCTAAAAGAAGTTGGGAGGCCCAGTCTGGGCTGAGTGAGAAAGAATGCAATGATTGATTAGTGATGCCTGCCATGGGCAGGACAGCATAGTAGTTAACAGCCTGAGTATTGTAGTCAGAAGTTCAAGTTCTGTCTCCACCACTTATTTGCAGGGTGACCTTGGGCAAGTTACCTAATCACTTTCAGCCTTGTTTCTCATCAGTAAAATGCAGATAAATTATAGCACCTGCTTCACAGGATTTATTACGAGGATTGATTGAGATAATTCATGCCAAGGGCTTAGCAAAGTATCTGGCACAGAGTACTCAATAAATATTAGCTGTTAGTAGCATAAATATTACAGGCAAAGGACAGGGTGAGACAGCTTGTGCTTGGCATATCTGCCTTTCCAGGTTCAGGCTTATACGAGTGCTTATAGGGACGTAAGACAACTTTTAAAGGCATTTGTAGAGGTTGTTGGAACTTCTTTATTCCTAGGATACTGTCAAAATGTTTTCAGTTGATGTTGGTATAGATTTATTTTTTTTCCTGCTTAAATACAAGTGGTGTCTCAGAATCATCAAGTAGCACAGACCCTCATTGTAGGTATATACAAGTCTGATCTGATCTTCTAATTTGATTCTCACTGTTTACAGGACAGAACAAAGTATCAGCATGGCTTAAAAAGATTTACCCCTGCCTGATTTGCCAGTTCCTACTTCTTTCCAGTACATCTCCTGAGCTCCAGCTGTACTGAACCACTAATTTCCCAAATTCATTGCACTGGATAATCACAGCTGTGATTTTCAGCAGAGCCTACTCCAACTTCAGAGGGAGGCTGTAATGTTTTACTATTAACCAGCATTATCTGACAACCAACTTTATTGCCTGCAAAATCTCCTTTTGTTTATTTATTTTGGTTAGTTTTAATTTAGTAAAGAGAATCCCTTATTCAAAGAAGATGTCTTATGTCTCAGGAATCAAACAAGGGTCATTCATTCATTGATAGTGACTGCTTGAGGCCTAAATGCTCTTCCAGCCTTTCCCCCAAGCCCACATTCACTGCTGCAAGTGGCCACAGCAGCACTTCTCAAGAGCACCCACTCTCACCCCAGGCTTGGCTTTTTAAACTTTAGGGCACCAAATCCATGTTAGCAGTGGACCTGATATGCCTGAAATTAAGATGCATCCTCATGTCCAGTGTTGCCTAAGGCATTATCAGGTCAATCCACCAAGAGCCTGCAGGTCCACACGTGAAGCTGGCCCGGTGATGGCTTTCAAGAAAGACTTCGTAAGCTTGAGGAGTAGGCAAGTCATTCATGTTACTGTGATTCAAATGGCTTTGGGGGCTGCTAACCAGAAGAAGAAAAGTGCCAAATTTCACATCTCCTCTGAATTAAAGTCTAGTCGTTCAGCTCCTCTGTTCTCCAATAATCTCTTTGTGGAATTTAGACTCCATGGAACAGGACCTGTGCTATTGCACTGTAGTTCACAGCAGTGTTCTGCAATGTCACCAGAGGAAGGAAGAGAGATTGTGGCCCAAACTAGAAGGAGCACAGGGGGGCCATGGTGGGAGACAGCTCCTAGGACAGAGCAGTCCAGGTTCAGCTATATAAAAGGCTCCAAGAGTCTCAAACTGTTCAACAGTCAGCTAAGAAGGAGAGTAGCAAAACAAAACTGGGTTCAACTTCAAGGTTAACCAAGTGAAAAGAAAGCACATACATTAAGACAATCTTTTAAGCCAATTGGTAAGTTTTACAGGAACTAGGCAGTGGTTGGGAAACAGTATACCAAAGCCAAGGGTGGGGCTGAAGCCAGGCCTCCTGGTGGGTTACTGGGGAAGCCATTCGTCTGGCCACATGGGAGACCACGAGCTAAAGGTCGCTGGTACTCTGACCACATAGTCCAAATCACCTTCTAAGATACACCTGTGTTTCCTTCCAACTTAGTGTGAAATTCCACCTAGGCATGGAAACAAACACCAAGATTTTAGTGCTAGAGCAAACCTCAGAGCTCTGTGACATGCTTTACTTCCAGATGGGGTAAGCTAGGCTTAGAGAAGCTGAGAGACTTAACCAAAGCTATAGAGCTAGTGAGTGGCAAATCCACGAGAGCCCAGCCACCGGACCTGGTTCAGTGCTTTTTCTAGTACCCAGTCTGATTCCCAATGTCTGGCTTCTGGAAATTCTTGTTTTCCTATGGCGCCAGGTTTCACGTGTGCTTTTGTTATCAATTCTACTTATAGCTAATAGTGGAAGTATTAGCAGCCCCTCTGGTGGTAAGAACTGCCTCACTAGTTTTCATTTTGCAGGCTGGACATTGACTACAGGAGATTAAAATGAGTTTTCTCTTTTGGTAAAACGACATTCCTAATGCAATCTTGCTTCCTGAAGCTGCTTCTGGGGGTGGTATGTGGCATTCAGGGTATTTATTCAATGTCAACAAGAAAATAGTTATCTCCTGCTAGTTTACTAACTAGTCCAGGAGCTAAAACTGGTCCATATGGAAAAGCAGTGATTCTGTAAGGCAAGTAGATTTGTGAGCTAAAAGGATATGCTCTGTGAAGTTCCTGGACGGGGAGCCCAGTGAGGGTCGGAAGTGATCAGGGAAAACTTCATGTGGAAGATGGGACATGTGTTAGTCTTGGGATAGATTTATGAATGGGGGACTCCATTGCCAAGGGAAGGGAAAACCAAGAGTGAGGGCAGAGACAAAGGAATATGCAGGGCATCTTCATGAAGAGTCAGCTGGACTGGGACGGAAGAGGAGATGGGATGGCAGGGAAAGAGGCTGAATGATACATAGTTCCTAGTAACGCAAAAAGAAGATTATAAATGAGCCACCATAGGAAATGGGGAGCCACAGAGATGTTGAGCAAAGAAATGACATGAATGTAGTTCTAAAAGGTGATTGGTTTGCCCTGGCATGCAGGACAAGTTGGAGGACACACTAGAATCAGGAGAACTTGCCATTACATCTATATTGTAAGATATGAGTATGAAACATCAAGAACCAGGGTGTACCAGTACAAATGGAAAGGAAGCTACAGGTATGGTAGACATTTGAAAGGAAATACTGAACACATGCCAGCTGCTCATATTGGCCTAAGTAGCCTTTGTTCATTCCTCAAAGAGATGAAACACCAAATAGCTTTGCTTTTGAAATATTGTATCATGTAAATGTCTATATATCAATATTTATAGGTTTCTCATGATTTACTTCATTTTCCAAATATTTAATTGCTTCAGATGAGGTTTAAAGTATTGGATGCATTTTGTAGGGTGGAATTAGCAGAATATTTTTTGGTTTCAAAATGTCATCTCAAAACACCTTTGAAGTCTTTCAAGGCTCTGAATTTCACAACAGATGACATATTATTCAGGCTCTTTCAGATTACAAGAAAGAGTCTTACTTAAATTATCTTAAGCAATGCAGTTTTACTGTTGGAATTTACAGGGAAGTAAGGAGGTAGGCCAAGTGCTCAGCAGTTCCATAGCCATTGTGGGTCCTGCATATTGGTCCAGGGCTTTCACAGTGGGATGCACGGTAGGTCTAGATTGAATCCAGGGTAGCAATAAAGCAGTTTTTAAAATTAATTAATTATTAATTTATTTTTGGCTGCCTTGGGTCTTCATTGCTGCGTGCAGGCTTGCCCTAGTTGTGGCGAGCGGGGGCTACTCTTCGTTGCAGAGCACAGGCTTCTCATTGCGGTGGCTTCTCTTGTTGCAGAGCATGGGCCCTAGGCTCGGCAGCTGTGGTGCACGGGCTCAGTAGTTGCAACTCACGGTCTCTAGAGCGCAGGCTCAGTAGTTGTGGCCCACAGGCTTAGTTGCTCCGCGGCATGTGGGATCTTCCCGGACCAGGGCTCGAACCCGTGTCCCCTGCATTGGTAGGCGGATTCTTAACCACTGCGCCACCACGGAAGCCCAATAAAGCAGTTTGACATGATTCACCTTACTGTAATGGCTCCTGTGTGACCCGTCTTGTCTGTGAGCACCTCTCATACTCCCCAACAGCACTGTTGTCAATCATTGTCACTATCCAATGTGGAGGGCCACCACTGGATAGAGTTTCTCCCCAAGGCACCGTGTAGAAGAGTGTTTTGCATCATCGTCATCCCATACTTGATAGCCTTTGACTGGGGCTCCATTCCTATTGTCATCAGCTAGAACAAGGTTGCTGTCTCTCATCACAAATGACATAAACCATAGCCATTCAGGCAGAAAGAAAAGCCTGGGTTCACTTTCCTCAGCAGGGGTCTGTGGCAGACACTCAGAGCTCCTCTGTTTTGATGGGGTGGACAAACTATAGATGTGTGTTTGGAGGCAGAAGGAGAAATTGTCTTTATCAGAGAGTCATATAATAGCTCCCTGAGTTTCTAAACTTAGGAAGACAGCTGAGTTTCAAATGGGCAAGTGTTTGTGTATATTTCAACTTATCACTAGCTTCTGCTTACATCAAAAATTTCTCTCCTGTTTCACTGATGAGACAGGAAATATGGTCAGACACAGCACACCTTGGGAATATGAGAATGTTCCATATTTTATTGTGGTCTTTATTGGAAATTAGATATCAGAGAAGGTCAACTGCCTTTTTTTTTTTTTTCTGGAGTCCAGAATTTGTCTAAACTACTTCACCCAAGTTATTATCAATAATTAACCAATGACTATCTGGTGAGTACCTACTTTACTTATTAGCTTCGAGATGTCGTATTATTATTTCATCTCATACACTAGCTCTGACCTATTAGAGTGGTTCCTAGAATGTTCCTGAGTTGAGAAGGATTCTAAGGTTTTAACCTTTCTCAAAAGGAAAAAAGCCAACACTGATTAGTGACCACTCCATGAGCATAGGAAGGAGGAAAAGGAACATATGCATGGTATTCGCCAACATTATACCAACCTTACACCCTCGCATTATTCTCAGTAATGTACCAGCTCCTTACCCCCATCCCAGTTTGCTGCTCCTAAAACTTGGAGACTTCGTTGATGCCTGATTTCTTTCACTTCTTCACCTCCACTCAAATGCATGTTATCAACAAGGCCTTTCTGAAACCTCTCTCTCCCTTTCCATTCGTCCAGCCATAACCTTGGTCCAGTTGGCTTTGTTGGCTTTCAAAGCTGTTGTCACTTAGAGGGGGGTGGTAGAGTCCAGGAGATGCCAGTTAGGTGCCCAGAAATTGTCCAAATTGGCAGGTCCTTGGGAATCTGAGATCTAGTCTTCCCTCAGCCTTGTAAGTCTAAAAACTCAATTGTGTCGGGGCCCCAAATTGGACCCAGAGGGAAGTGATTTATATGAATCAGTCATAGGAGACTGAGAGATAAAATAATTACCGGAAAAAAAATGTACTGGCCTTAGAGAAAATTGTAAAGTTCTCTGATCTGCACATTTGTCCCTGGTGAGAAATTTCCATGCAAGTCAGGACATGATCAGAAGGGGGTTCGGTGAACATGAAACCAAGGTAGGGAACTACTGTGGGGTCTAAAGGGAATGAAGCCATGATGGCCTATCTCCACATAGGGATGTCTCATCACCATTTCCCCTGGACAGTCTGGGTAAGCGCTGCCATGCTCCACTCTTTGCCAGTCTTCACGCTGTGCCGAGCCTTTGTCAACGTGCCCTTTAACAACATGGATATCGCTTTAGCTACTGTCAAGTTGCTCCGTTCAGTTTGTCCTGAACAGCCTGCACTTTTAATACTGTTGATTTTGTTAGGGGAATCCCTCCAGGTTTGGGGGGGTCCCCGCTCTCATGCCTACCTAGCCCACTTCCTAGCTGTTTAGCTAGCTTTACCATCTCTAGATTTCTAACTAATTCATTTGCCTAAAAAGACCTTTCATTATTTAACACATTTGATGGGCCCAAGTTGACAAAATCCTTCCACAGGCATTGTCACCCAAAGTCCTCACCATGGGCTTGGGCAGCAGGTAAAGCGTGGATTCCCACACGAGGGAGGAAGTGAGGCCCGGAGAGGTCTTAAGCAAGTTCCTGCGGGGAAGCCACCCCAGCTCCAGGCCTGGGACCATGGCTCCTGTCTTGGGGACCCATGTTTTCTCTGCCACTCACCCTCCCCTGCTCTTTTTCTACTAAAGAAGCTCGTAAAAGTTCCCAATCCCTGCTCTTGAGGTAGAATGAAGTTCCTAATGACGAGTTTTCAGGTCCTCAACCCGTGTCTGACTTCCTGCTCCCAACCCCACAGACTTTTCATTCTTCCCAGTCATGTGAACCCTTTTCCCATTTCCACTTGCTCCCACGCTCCAGCCCCTGCTTTGGCAGCCACTGAGCAGAGAGAAAACAAGTTCAGAGTGTGCTTCTGAGTCCCCTATGTGTGCCTTTCCCCAAGCTACCCGGGGTATCAGTTTGGCAGGTCACCTTCTGCTGGCAGTGGGCTCAGGACCTGGAGATGATGAGGGGAGGGGAGGGACAACAGGCTGAGAATGGGATATTTTCAATGCATGTTTGATTTCTCATCAGCATTCAGGGCTCCTCATTAAGCCACAGATGCGGTGCGGACGACCTGCTCTTCATTTTGAGTTGGCAAGGCCTGAAGCCCCATTAGCAGTAATATGCACCAGTGAGACTCCAGGGAGAGGAAGAAGGCTGAAAGGACTAGAGTTTCTGGCCCATTTTTAAAGAAAAGAAGAGAATGAGAGACCCATAAAACTCAGCAACATTCTTTTCCCTGGGCTCATTCACATGGAAATGCAAGTCTGCTGATCAAGGACAGGGAAGTGATGGCTCTGGAGCAGGGGTCAGGGTGACCTCCAGCCCGGCGTGCCAGCAGGACTCACCTCCTGAGCCACCAGTGCCAAAGGGAAAGACTTTTATGTCACATCTTTGGACACTTGGCAGGAAGAACCACAAGTGTTCCAATTACTAAACTAATAAGCACTCAAGACCCCAAACAGCCCTTCATGGCGCACGTACTCCCAAGCTTTGGGTGCTGGGAAAACTTCTCATCAATCACAAGTCTCTTTGGTTGCTATACTCGTGATAGGAGCAGAAAAAGGATAGCAGTAATGACACTGGCAGTGGCTGTCAAATGTTGCTCTGAGGGCTTTGTATGATGGGTATGAGGCTCAGGCCTGGTGGGTGTCAGGGTTAATGCAGGGAAAGGAAGCTGTGGATCCTGTTCCTTGAAACTTAAAGAAACAGGTACTAAAACAAGATCTGGTGTTTTGCAACCAGATCTCTTAATGACCAATGTAGAGAGCGGCACCGCCTTTGTTGTAATCACTCTGCTTCTCGCTTAATCTCTAAGAATGCCACCCTGAGCTCAGCATTACAGATGATGCATGGGGAGATGCCAGCCCTGGTTCCAGTGGCACAACCTTCACCTTCACTCAGTGAATTCTCAGTCCATCCTCAGAGCCACTCAGGGAGGTACGCAGGGTGGTGTTAATCTGTCCACTTTGCAAATGAGGAAATTGAGTCTCTGCGTGTAAATGATCTGCCTATGATCCGCAGAACTTAGACTCAAACCCGGACCTTCTGACCAACTCCAGTACTTTTTCCAGGAATCCACCTTCTAGAAAGATCTCAGTCTAACCCATGAGGTGGGGATCGGGAAGGGGCATCAGATTTGGGACTGTGAATCACTCTCAGTTTGAAGACAAGTTTCATGACATGGGCTTCCCGTAGATCCACCAATTGTTAGACTTTGAATAAGAGGCCTGAGCTAAGGCTGTCATCTCAAGGAGCAGCCTAATATTAATATCATCAAGAAAGATATACTGTGCCCTTCAGTTTACAGAGTTGACTTCCTGTACTTGACTTCCTGTTCTGCTTTCCAGCTGGCATCTGGGTTTCACATTCCTCTTGTTGATCATTTGCTCTTCCTTCTATGACTGCTGACCTTTTTCTTTCCTGTCCTTGGGTTTATTGCCCTTTTTACTGTCTTCTTCACAATGCTGTCTGAGGATACCTGTCGTCAGAGACCAGAAAATTTGTATCCATTAGAGGAAAGAAAATAGAGAAAGCCCTTCAATGAAGCCTCAAACATGTGGGCATCCTACCAGCACCAGAACATCTCAAGCATCACAGATCATGTATCTGGAGTGCACTTATCCATCAGACCAGAATGGTGTTGTAGAGTGATATCAGCCTTCTAGAGTTCTGCTTAGGGAACAGAGGGGTTTAGAAGACAGAGATTGACTCATTTTACTAGTGAGAGGTGATTTCCCCAAAGTTACATGGCTAGTCAGTGGCAAAACAGAAGCTCATTTCTACTTGTGTTATTCTCCATCCCCCCCATATAATTTGTAAGACTGAAGGATTGGGAGGAATATCCAGCACCTTTTTAGTTGAGAAAATAAGTCACACAAGCCTACGTTCCTTTCCCACATAGTTTTTCTGAAGGCTCTAATGGTGAGCTAAGAGGATCTTGCCAAGAGGTACTTGAGGGAAAGATCTTAAAGAAAAAGATCAATCTATCCCCTCTTAGACTCTTAGTCTTTCCGTCCATTCCTTTAAGGTATGAGTAAGGAGTACGAAATATGATTATATAATCCTCAACCCAAAGGCACTACCTCACCTGGAGTGAAGAATTGAAAACAGGATTTTCCATCTGGGATGCCTCAGGTGAAAGCATTTTTGCAATCTTCGGCTTGAATCCTGGATTTTAAAACACAGTGGCTACATAAAATGACCCCATATAACACATCTCTATAAAGAAAGACTTACTGTGGAGCCCTCAAATTTGTCCGTATCTGAGCAGCTTAAAGGACTTGCCTGCCTTTGTTTTCCCTGACAGTGACCTTATTTTCTGATTTCAAACCCAAGACTCCAAATGTGGCAAAGTCTTGCTTTATATTGTGAGTTAACTTATACAGAAAGTCTTATAAAGGTGTAAAAGTCAAAGTGCATTTAATCAATGCACTTAGCTAAACATAGATACAAAAAAACCCCCAAAATACATGAAATCAAGACTGTCCCCATTAATATTTTTCATGGGGAGAATCATGAGTTGCTAGTTTCGTTTTTTAAAGTTTATTAACATTTTTAGATATATTTGGTTACTTTCTTTTTTTTTTTTTTTGCTGTACGCGGGCCTCTCACTGTTGTGGCCTCTCCCGTTGCGGAGCACATGCTCCGGACATGCAGGCCCAGCAGCCATGGCTCACGGGCCTAGCCGCTCCACGGCATGTGGGATCTTCCCAGACTGGGGCATGAACCCGTGTTCCCTGCATCGGCAGGTGGACTCTCAACTACTGCACCACCAGGGAAGCCCGGTTACATTCTTTTTAAAGTACCTTTTTTCATATTATAAAACTTAATAAATATTCTTTGTAGAATATTTAGAAGATACAAATAGGCAAAAACTGTAAAATTTTAAAACTTTATGATCTTACCCATTCAAGATAACCAGTGTTTGGTCACTTATTTTATTTTCCTTCCAGACCTACACACGTACTATGTAAACACATGCACACGTGCACACCTGTGCACTTGTGGACACACCCCACCCACTGGATTACATTGTACAAACAGCCTATATTTTTTTCCATTTATTATTCCAATAAATACTTACCTATGACATTATTTCAATGACTGATTTGTATTTCTTTGTATGGTGTTAGTTAATTAATCCATCCCATATTGTTTGGTTATTTTAAAGCTACTGTAAACATCTTTGGAACTAATTAATCACTCGAGAGGTTTCTCAAATTCGGAAGCATTGTTTTCCTAAAATGTTTACTTCTATCACATTCATTTTCAGTAGCAGGGAAGTTATAAAAACTGTTAAAAGCTTGCAAACCATCATCCTCAAAATAACTTAAGACGGTGACCGAAAAGAGTCAGATTGCTAGAAATTCAACTTTAATAATAAAAGGCAACGTGATCCACAAAATAGTATCTCTTCAGGTATTTTTTTTACACAATTCTTTTTTTTAAATTTTAATTGAAATGTAGTTGATTTACGGTGTTGCGTTAGTTTCAGGGGTACAGTAAAGTGCTTCAGTTATACATATATGTATATATTCTTTTTTTACATTCTCTTCCCTTATATGTTATTACAGGATATCAAGTATAGCTTCCTCTGCTATACAGTAGGTCCTTGTTGGTTATCTATTTTATACATAGTAGTGGGTATATGTTAATCGCAAGCTCCTAGGGGTGAGGGAGGAGCCAATGTGGTGTTGCAAGAAGGAAATTGCTCTTCTAGGACTGGTGTGAGAAGACCACCAGCTCACACCACACACAGTCAGCACCCTGAACTCCCCAAGGGGCCCTTCTTGCATTTATTTTTCCCTTCTATGTTGACCTTCACTAGAGAATAAAACTTACAGAGTGGTGACGAATTACATGTGATTTGTCCTGGGTTCCGTGACCCACGTCCTCCATCCTATCATCGTTCATCATGGCTGGCCCCCGTGCATTGTTAATAAACAGAGGTAGGAGAGCTGATGAAGACATGGTAGAGAAGATTTAAGTGCTGTTCCTGGAAGACTGGTGTGGGCTGTCCCACATGCAAGTCAGCAGAAGCATATTCCCTTTGTTGCCTGAGACTAGATTAATACCGTTGGTTTCTGCACCACTCATCAGTGTCAAAATTATGAGCATAATAACTTCCTTAAGTGACACACGTCATAGCCCAAGTAACAAAAGCTTCCTTTAGAATATTTGGCAATGGTAATTTACTACTAGTAATGTAAATTATGGATGGTCACAAGGTTTTTTGTTGTTTGTTTGTTTGTTATTATTTATTTATTTATTTGGTTGTGCTGGGTCTTCGTTGCTGCTCATGGGCTTTCTCTAGTTGCGGCGAGTGGGGGCTACCCTTTGTTGCAGGTGCACAGGCTTCTCATTGCGGTGGCTTTTCTTATTGCAGAGCATGGGCTCTAGGTGTGTGGGCTTCAGTAGTTTTGTTGCACAGGCTCAGTAGTTGTGGCGCACGCGCTTAGTTGCTCTGCGACATGTGCGATCTTCCTGTACCAGGGCTTGAACCCGTGTCCCCTGCATTGGCAGGCAGATTCTTAACCACTGCGCCACCAGGGAAGTCTGGTCACAAGGTTTTTTAAAAATATCCCCAAATTTCTTATACTAAGCATCTGACAAAAACAAACCCAGCTCATCCAATTCTCAATTTCTCATCCCAATTTAAATGTATAAATTTATGAAAAAATGGCCGCTTCCACATTAGCTGGTTTGGCTACTTTGGAGCAATTTTGGTTTTCTACTACAGCCTCTTTCCTCCATAAAATGCCTTCCTAGATACCTCTGTTTCAGATGCCTGATTTTGGCTGCTGGTGAGAAGAACCAAGGGATGCAATCAGCCCCTCTGTCTCTTCTATCTTCAGGCCTGGACAGGGGCCCTCCTCTGCTCCATGGCCTTCTTGGGTATGGCGTGTGCATTCATTCCCAGCACAGGGCCTGCCCCAAGGAGGGGACCTCCTTGCAGAGCACTCTTTCCCCACAGTCCCTGATGCCTGTATTCTGAGATAAAGTAAGCCTGTACTCCATCCCCTCTGCCAAACTTCTGCTTATCACTAGGCAAGGCAAATATCATTGGAATGTTTCAGTGTGTTACTAACCAAATTCCAATGCAATCCCAATCACTTGCTTAAACGTTGTGAGCACTCACCAGTCCTGGCATTAAGTCCTTGAAGGAGGTCAACAACCTCAATGAGGATAAATATCAGCTTGCCCTTTCACATTGAACATGTCAAGC
Source organism: Stenella coeruleoalba (assembly GCF_951394435.1). Classification (NCBI taxonomy): domain Eukaryota; kingdom Metazoa; phylum Chordata; class Mammalia; order Artiodactyla; family Delphinidae; genus Stenella; species Stenella coeruleoalba. The sequence goes on from NC_137169.1 coordinate 175,290,778, forward strand.
TGATCTACAAGGATGTAAGCACCCCAAGGGCTGCAGTTTCTGTATTGTTCTCTAATGCATCCCCCTAGTACACCTGGAATGCTACCAGAACAGTACTCTAGAGTGTCAGGGACATAGTTGGTACTTAATAAATGATTTTCAAAAATCGAGTTAAAGTTTCCTTACAGTGAACAACCCATTCTTGAACTTCATATAAGTGCAGTCATTTAGTATGAGCTCTTTTATATGTGTCAGAGTTTTAAACTCAACATGTTTTAGAGATTTATCCATGTTTGCATATATTAGTAATTTGTTCTTGTTTATGGCTGTGCAGTATTCCATGCATAAATATTCCACAATGTGTTTATCCATTCTCTAGTTGATGGATATTTGGTTATTTCCAGTTTGGGGCTGCTATGACTAAAGCTTCCAAAAACATTCTTTTATGTCTTCTTGTGGATGTATGTTTTTAGTTCTCTTGGGTAAATACTCAGGAATGAAAATGCTGGATTATAAGGTAAGGATAACTTGATAAGATTCTGCCAAGCTAGCAATAAATATTGATTGAGTCCTTTAATACGTATCCAGATAAGTTGGTCTTTCAATTTGAAATATCCTTTCCCTTTCTCAATCAATTATCGTAAAATTCATTTTTCAAGGTTTTGTTCCATAAGGACTTACTTCCCTGATTGTCACAATATGTATTCAGCAAGTTTAGTGTTTAACAGATATTTATTGCACATCTACTAGTTTCCTGGTATTTTATTGTTTTCTGAGGCTACAGAGGTGGAACTCAATCCTTGCCTTCAGGAAGCTTGCAGTCTAGTGGAGAAGACAGCTGTGATGGGGGATAGTGAGGCATGCACAGGGTACTAAGGGGCTGCAAAGAGGAAACACATAACTCAGTCTGAGAGGTCGTTCTAGGACTGGAAGCCTCAACTGAATGTAATAGTTTGTGGAAAAAAAGAAGACATTCTAGACAAAGAAAACTGCAGGTATGAAGAGAGATGAAGGAGAGCATGCTTCATTTGGGAACAAGTGCATTCCCATGGCTGGAGCACTGGGCATGAGTGTGGGTCAGGGGAGGCACCAAGGAGACAAAGGGGGCTGGGGAACAGCCAAGACCTGGATCACAGAAGACCTTGAATGTCATCTGGACTTCACCTGCAAATCAATGGGGAACCACTGAATGGTCTTAAGTAGGGGTGACATTATAGGATTAACTGCCTCTCCTACTTTTCCACAGCAACTGACTTGACTTTTATTACACCACTTGTTCCGATTTGCCTCTTGCTGCTGTGGTTTGTAGGTGTGTCTCCTCTCCATCTGGCCTTCAAGGTAAGGCTTGTGAATGTCTTCGGGATCTCCATGACCCCAAAGCACCTATCAGCTGGTGTGTATATGGTAGGTGCAAGTGCTTTATGGGGTTGAGCCATGAATTCCTAGAGGCAACCATCACCCTTGGGGCTGCTAGACTGAGGTTTAAGGAGGACGTTCATTTTCCTTGGGGCATAGATCCCACTGAAATGGATTTGAGAGAAAAGTTCTAAACTCTAAGATGGAAGAAAGGGGGCAGAAATCACACATAACTAAGAGCCCTCAGTTTTTCCTGTCATGATTTTATCTGCCTCCCACCCCGAATTCCACTGAGGTATTTTGAGGCTGTTCTATAGCAAAAACCTGGTTGCTTTTCTGAAGCTTTCTGGAATTTCCATCTAGTGAACAGATGGCATTGCTTTCTTATGTAGAGCAAAAGAATCTCATGTACTCAAACACTGAAAGCTTGAGAAAACACACAGAGCCTGGGTAGTAATTATAATGGGGAAAGAACATGATATGTCAACAGAGAGCTAGTCTCTGTACAAAGCAAGAATCCGGTTGGTTCCTTGGCAGGTAATGTGGCCTCTGCAGGGAGTGTCGGGGGTTGAGGGTATGTGTGCACCGATGTGGTGCTAATAATGGGTCTGGGCCGGGCAAGGTCTCATCTACCAGCATGACTGAATTGTCTTCTCTCTCTATATAGAAAGTTCCTATTATGTGCTTGGCCCTGAGAATCCAGAAGTGAAAAGACAGTCCCTGACCTCAGGGGCTGTCAGCATGGTGGTGGAGACAGACTCATAAAAGATCTGCACAAAAATCGAGAACAGAAAGTAGAAATCTCTAACCCAGCCTGGAGAGATCAGGGGAGGCTCCTGGGGGAGGTGACATGTGAGCTGAGTCTTATGAGTGGGCTGGGAGCTGGCCAGGAGGAGTGGTAAGGAGGTGAAGTAAAGGGCAAGACAGCGGACATTCCGGATTGAGGAGACAGTGTGAGCAAGGGCATGGATGTCCCAGGAGTGAAGTGGATACAGAGACGTCATATAAGCAATGCTGCATGGCTGGATAGGGTAGGGAGTAGCCAAAAATGAGGCTAGAGATGCAAGCTGGGGATTAAAAATATCTGAATATAGGGAAATACCTGAGCAAAACAACATTACACAAGTTCATGCAAATTACTGCATAACAAGGTGCACCCTATCAGGAAACCTGCTTACAAGGTTGACAGCATGGGAATATTTGGTAACAGAACCCTACTGCCAAGATCAACACGTCTCACAAAGGAAGAAGTAGTCATTTATTCATTTAATCTAAATACATATAGAGAGCAGGTGCTCAGTGCTAGGCACTAGAAGTCTATGCTGAATACTATATTCCTGACAAAATGACTAGTACTTTTCATTCTGCCCAAGGTGAGGACTCCATAGATAGTTGTTCAATAAATCAATGATCAATTTGAGCCCCTGCCCAAGGAGTTCACAGTCTATCAGGAAGGTCAGAGAGGTAAGCAGATGATTATGATAGCAAATGATTATAATTAAGATAGGACAGGGAACTCAACCTAAAAATGTCTGCAAGAACCAGAAAAGTAAAATAAGTAAATGAAGAGACCTCCAGGTGAGGGACAATAGGGACTGGTGGGGACTACAGCCAGTAGAGAGCGTGTTCTCATTCTCAGGAGGATAGTTGCTACTCAACTCCGGGTAAATTAGGATCAAAAGGGGCTGGAAATTTGTGCTTTTATCAAGTGAATGTTACTGTGTAAATTGGTCGCTCCCACATGCTCACTGTTCCAGCATGATCAGCCTGGTACCTACATGGAGGTGGCCTGGAGAGAGAGAGACATTGGTTAGCAAGACACAAGGGCTGAATACCTGCCTTTCTGGGTGAACATGGCATGGGACACAGCAACCTGCAAGATCAGAGGGGGACACGATAGTCCTTGCAGCCAAGAGGGCAAACAGTGTCAGGCACTGCCAGGGACCCCAACCTCCCGGCAGCCCATCAGGCTCATGTGCACATGTTTTAGGTCAATCTCTGACCTTCTTAGGTCAGGACTGGGCTCCAGTGCAGCTCCTGCCCCAGAGAGGACTTGTGTGGCAGTTGCTAATTCTCTGGCCACAGGGATCCTTTTGGGGCTATTTGTTCTGTCGAAGGAAACAGAAGATTGCAGCGTGTCAGAATCCTGCTCCTCCTTCTGCACCGCTCCCTCTCCCACCACATTAAAAACTACTGAACAAACAGAGAAATCAAAGATGATTATATGCTGCTGGAAACCCGCGTGCTTCCGCCTGGCTGCGTACCCCTGCCAAACTGTTATGTAAGCCACGGCCCCACTCAGGCCTGGAACCAAACAGAGATGCCATTGACAGCTCGTCACCCACAGCTTTCCCCAGATCCTGTCTCACCTGGAGTGAACCTTCCCCCGGGGGAGGGGAGGGCCACAGCACAAACTGACAAGCTGCTTTTACATTTGTTTTGGGATTTCCCTCTCTCCCTTCCCAGCCAGTTCAGAGGTATGGGTGGGTCAGGAATAGGAGTTTACTTTGGCCGGATTCCCAGCGACTGAGACGTTTTATACTGGAAAACTCCATCTGACAATCCTGGGGAATTGAGTGTTTTTCACCCTCTGAAGTGAATAAGGCATTTTGGATGTTTAGATACCAGAGTTGAACAAGGAACTTCTGGAGCCCGAGGTGACCTCTCAGCCAGACCACACTGCTCTGATGACCAATACTTATTTCTATTTAGGGATTCTGGGCATGTTCCTCAGCCCTAAACCACCTAAATGGACTTAGAAGAGCTTTTCCTTTGATGTGTCAATGACTTGAGTAAATGAGCTGAATTCTCAGGCTTTTATTTTTTTTCTTCTGTACCACAGGGTTAGGAATACTCAATAGCTCCGATAGCAAGTGCACTAAAGGTTTTCAATGTTAATTATGACTTTTTGGCATGGTTATAATTATATCTGAAGTGAGCTCCCATCTGTTTACTGTTGACAGTGTTCAGGAGTTTATATATTCATAAATATTCAACATTGGGATTCCATTCCTTTCCCTTTTGCAGCCTTAACTGACCATATTCCACATGAGAGATTTAAATCTCAAGTAGAAGGGCCTGAACTTTGGAGTCAGATAAAACCTGTGTTGGAGACACAGCCTGTTCATTCAGAGTCTATGTGACCTTGTGCTGTAGCTTCAGCCTTGCTAAGTCCCTCGTCTACTGGTTCCCCTTAATTTTCCTATATCACTTTAGCAAACAAGGCTTCCAAGGTCCAATTCTGGCTTTGGAGAATGGCTGACTGTGTCCACCTCCTGGCCCTCATCTCCTTTTCTATTAACCCTGGAGGGAGCTCCTCACGAGCCAAGGGGCCAGGGTGGTTGTTCAACTCTTCCTAACTCTTGGTGACCTAGAAGCCAGATCTTATAGTTGATACAGATGTCTCCTCCCAGGCAGATGGCCAGCAAATTCTTATTCCTTGCACAGGCATTCTGAAAAAGCCCACACCAAAGAAGGAATTGCCTTTTTTAGATCCCAAGCTATAGAAGGGCTAGTCAGTAGGCCCCTAAATAGAGAAGAGATTTATGGGGGTACCACATAAGCATTATGGCAGAGAGAGCAAACTAAATACACTGAGAACTATTTTTACTAAGTGAAACTATTTTGCACACCGTGAAAACAGTCAACTGCCCTCCCATTGTCTGAATGTAAATAGGGGAACCAAGCTCAGAGCCTAACCCTCTTATTATAGGGAAGCTTTGCTTCCCACTCTGCTTCAAGATGACCTTTGGCTGGAAACAAAATGTGGGTCTGAATTCAGTAAAGCTTGGGTTCTTTTATATGATTCAACTCTCCCAGTCCAGAGGCAATAAAAATCCCTGCTTCCGAAATCCAGTGGCCTCTGTGAGTGAGCTCATCCAGCCCTTAATGGTTTTCTGGATAATAATTAAACTCATGTTGACCAACCTCCTTACGCTGTTATCTAAAAAAAAGAGAAGTGGTGTGGTTGGGATGGGGCCCTGGGAAGCAAGCCTTTTTGAGCATCTTTCTCCCTCTGTCCAACTGCTGGCTTCCAGCCTGGCTATACAACCTCCAACAGGAAGCCACCCTCCTCAGACCCTTCAGATCTCCACCTGGAGAAAGGGGATGAGAGTAACAAGGAGTTGAATAATCTTAACTAAGGGAGTTGGTTTCTTCCTAAAACATGCTCTCCTTAATCTGGCTGGAGCAGGGTAGATGAGAGGGAAAAGCAGCCCAGTGAATGCATCAAGGCTGTATCAGCCATGCCCCCCAAATGGGCACAACTAGAATGGGGTGTTTAGCACCAGAGAACACTTTCATGTGCCCGAGAACTGGCCAGCCTGCCACTTTGAATTTATGAGATCAGCTCTTTGGAAGCCTCCTCTTCAACCCCAGGCAGTTTGACTAATTCAACAGCTCTTAAGAGATGGATAAAGGGACCTGGGTCAGTAACATGCAGTTCAAAGATATAGATAACGAGGTAAAAAAGTGTGTGACACATACTTTTTGTCAATCATGCTTTGTCTACAAAATAAAGAGCAACAGGAATCACTGATATATATACATATATATATGTATATATATATATATATATATATATATATATCTCCATACACATATAGATTTAGAGATATATAAACACTCCAGTGTACAAATTTGGAACTTCTGCACTAAACTTTAATCATTAATAATTACTGCTCATTCTAATCTGGGCCATGATCTTAGCAAATCAATTGTTTCTGGATGTTTCTAAGAATAAAAGCTCTTCTGGAATATGTATGTGGCTTTGGAGAATGAGGTTTTTTAAAACAAACTTTATTTTTTACAATAGTTTTAGACTTGAAGAAAAATTGCAAAGATAGTACAGAGTTCCCATATACCCCTCACCTAGTTTCCCCTATGAGTAACATCTTACATGAGCATGGTACATTTATTACAATTAAGGAACCTATATTGATACATTATTATTTTTTAAATAAATTTATTTATTTATTTTTGGCCACGTTGGGTCTTTGTTGCTGCGCCTAGGCTTTCTCTAGTTGCAGCGAGCGGGGGCTACTCTTCATTGCAGTGCATGGGCTTTCTCCTTGCAGTGCCTTCTCTTGTTGCAGAGCACGGGTTCTAGGCGTGCGGGCTTCAGTAGTTGTGGCACACGGGCTCAGTAGATGTGGCTCATGAGTTCTAGAGCGCAGGCTCAGTAGTTGTGCTGCATGGGCTTTGTTGCTCCGCGGCATGTGGGATCTTCCCGGACCAGGGCTCAAACCCGTATCCCCTGCATTGGCAGGCGGATTCTTAACCACTATGCCACCAGGGAAGTTCCAATACATTATTATTAACTAAAGTGCATACTTCAAAGAATGAGAGTTTTACAGAAAATTGGCATTAAAATTCTTCAGAGGTATCTTAACTCAAGTTTTCACATCACAGAGAGAAGTTCTTTTCTGACCTCCTATCTCCCCCATCACCTCTTAGAACATTCACTGATTGTTTGCTGCTTTGCTGCTATATGGTCAGGCTGCTCAAAATGGCTGCTCTCTTGCTCTCTGTAAGAGGGCACATCCCCTGCCTGACCAGTGCCCGCTTCACCTATACCCTATACACATGACTGACTTTCCTATGTACTTGTCCCAGACCCCAGCTAGTGATTGTTCTTATCAAAGGGGTGGTGAGGGGTGTGCCCCTCTACTGGTTTCCCTGGTAGCTAATGAGCCCACCTGACATCAATTCCCCTATAACAGGTAATCTCCCCTCCCCGCCCACCTTCCAGGAGTGAAGACTGTCACCATGTCCTGCCCGTCGTTGCTCCAGGATCTTGCTTCAGACATGTAAGCTCCCTCATCCATTAAATCATTTATGTCTCTGTGGCTGACTCTGGGCTCTTTCTTTGGTCTTGAAGCTGGGCTTGTAAGCCTGCAGGATGCAGCCCAACAGCTGCCTTCTATCTGCAAAGGAAAAGATGTTTTCTGGTCTAAGAACTTGACTATCCACCGGGAAGCAACTCTCATACATCTTGTTTTCAGTTGTTCCCCTCAAAAGTATTTTAAAATAGTGGTGGAGTGAAACGGTGAAGAGTAGAGATTTTGGAATCAAACAGATTGAATCCCAGTTCTGCCATTTATAAGCTATTACTTTATCAAGCCTCATTTTTCTCATCTGTAAAGTGGAAATAATAGTATCACAGATATAGAGAACAAACTAGTGTTTACCAGTGGCGAGAGGGGAGGGGGAGGGGAAAGGTAGGGGGAGAGGATGAAGAGGTACAAACTACCATGTATAAAATAAATAAGCAACAAGGGTATATTATACAGCACAGGGAATAATATTTTATAATAACTATAAACGGAATATAATCTTTAAAAATTGTGAATTACTATGTTGTACACCTGAAACTTATATAATCTTGTAAGTCAACTACACCTCAAAAAAAGAATGAGATATAAAATATGTATAAATTACAAAAGAAATAATAGTAGTATCTTTTTCATTGATTTGCTGTGAGGATTGAATAACAATATTTCAAAACACTTAGCACAGTGCCAGGCATATAATAGTAGCCCAATAATGGTAGCTATCATTAAGCTTAAAAGGTGAAGCCTTTTTGAAAGGCAGCTGTGGTCAATAGACTAGTCAATGAGTAATCTAGATCAATTTGGTCAAAAATAGCTTTTTCAAAAAAGATCAGTTTCAAAGGTCAGTAGAGAGAAGATAAATAGTTATGGAAGCATAAACTAAATTGCCTGAAGAATTCTTTTCAAATTAGAAAGAAAAAGGTCATTAAAGGGACTGCTGACGTGAAAACATGTGAAGAATTACCCAGTGTCTTTCTCTGCTTTACCATTCCATTTGAAGAATTAAATTATCAGTAAATGCTTAGAGCAGTAAATATCCCTATTGAAGGTATTCCTTGGGAAGAAATGATGTCTCAGAGCTAACTGGGAATATTATGGAGATCTGGGCCCTGTCTACATCTCTGGCTCCTATTCACCATGTCTCATCTCACCACATTCTAATTCTCCAGCCATGTGGAACTACTGCAGTGTATCAAACATGCATGCCCTCTTGCCTTCCATGGCCTTGCACGCTTGGCTCCTTCTGCCTGGGTACACCCCATACTTTCACCTGGCTGACATACTCTTCAAGACTCAGCTCAGGTATCACCTCCTCTGGAAAATCTTCCCCAGCCACTGCTCTTCTGGTTAAGGCATACTCCCAGAGGCTCCCAGGCTTCATTCTTGTAACATTTAACCCAATTCCTCACCTCTCTCTCCCACTCTGTTGTAAGTACCATAAGTAACTGAAGTCTTGCATGGTACCTGGGACATGATAGGTGCTCCAAACATGTTGGCGACTGCCTATTCTCTGATCATCTGCAAGCCCACAGGCTTTTGATTCTTCTCTCAAATTCTAAAGTGGAAGCAGTTAGGGGAAGCCCATGGATTGGTGAAAGCTGCATTTTTACACCTGAAGCATAAATGAGAAAACTTGAAAGTTACTCTTTAAAGAATATCATTAAAGTCAATGTAGGATTCAACCACAGCAGATAATCTGTGCAGTGGTTTCCAGGCCCCAGTGCATGACACGATACTGGTCTGTGTGAAGTTTTCCCAAGGCAACGAGGATTCTTCTCAAAAAATTTCCACCTGCTTCATGAGGCTGTTCAGTCTTGTGAATGGCCTGAGATGGGGGGTGCCTTACAGTTCACGTCCTCCAGTTCTCCCGGGACAGATGTCTGGTCTACGCCTTCCCACCTTCCTATAAATTGTGGCCATTCTGATTGTACAGTTGAGGAAACAAAAGCAAAGTAATTTCCTGAAGGTCTCATAGTTACCAAGTTTTAAAATTAAGATACAGACCCATCTATCTCGTTCCAGAGCATTTAACCACCATCTTCTTCAGCTGGTACCTGATCACATCATAGGCTTAGTGCCCAGAAGGACAGAGCCTCCTCATATGGGGCTGAGCTTACAAACCCAGGTCTATTTTACTATATTTGTATCCCAGACTGGACTGCACTAGTGCCTTCATATCATTCTGGAAGTGTTTTACACCTCCTAACTCTCTTCTTCCCTTCTTTATCCTGTGGAGTCCTCTGGTACTGGGTAAGGAGAAAACCTTCCAGGGTAGATAAAGAGGGACCTTCCTATCTTATACGATTATATTATACTTACTTACCCCACAGCGGGATCCACTCTGCACCTGGGGATTACAGTGGAATTCCTAGTGGTAGGGATAGTGCCATGTGTCCAATCATTCTACAGGGGATTCCAAAAATCTCTTTAAATAGTTAACTTGGGCAAGAGCTTTGTACCAAGATAAGTAGGTTTTTAGTGGGGTTTGGGAATTTTCTTTAATATGTAAGATTATTTGTTATAATTTTGGTATCTTGGCATGAAATTTAGTCTTATTTGAAACACTAGAAGACACACATGACTTTTAGGTTAAATTTTTGACACTTTGTGATTTATAAGTCAAAGCAGCAATATACCTACAGTACAAAATTCCCATGCAAAGAGCCCCTGGGCCCAGCTGCTACATATTTTCTGGATGTGACTCCAGACACAGGCCTGGAGCAATGGTCATCCTGTCCTCGAACTGAAGAGTGCCTGAGAACAGGTGAGTCGGCTGGCTCTGTGGAAGAAGATGCAGCCCATTTTGCACTTAGAGGAGATGTTGTTATTTCTGTTTCAGAGTCATCATCTTCACTGACAACATTCTTTCCCTGCAAAGTGAGCTGGAACAGAGGTAGAATATGAGTGATTCAGAAGTGAAAACCCATGGAGAGATGATGAAACAGACAGGAGCAGCAGGCAGACCCATACATACCCTCTGGCTTCTGCCTTTTAGGCCCACAGCAAGTCAGCCTTGCTGTTCCCTCGCTGGGAGATTATTCTGTGGTTTTGGCACAAGACAGCGACCTGGGAGAGAAAGCAAAGTCTATGGATATGTTTGCCTTTTCTCCTCTAAGCCAACTAGTGCCTTGTTTTTCTGTGAGCCTGCCACTGTGGGAAAATTGCAAGAGTGTAAAGTTTCCCTCTTTGTCCCCAGCGCACTTCATTTACCAGCGAGCCAAGCTGGGAACAGAGCCGCCTCTCACAGGCCTCATGAATGACTCCATTTTCTCAGGGCAGCTCTGCCCGCCCATTGTCTGACTGTCATGCCCTCTTGTATAGGTGTTCCCTGCAGGCCGTCTGTTATGTAACGCCTGTGCAGGGCACATCTCGTGAGAGCGACAGGATCAGAGAAAGAGAGGAAAAACCCAGAGGGTAACCAAGATCAAAATGTCTTCGTGGAGAAGGAAAAAAAAAAAAAAAAAGACTAGCCATCCTTCAGCTCTTTTCCTGGGCTTGTTTGCCTGAGTGATAAACTTCGATTGCTGGCCCATGGCTGACTCAAGTGAGTACTTCTGTCTATGTTATACACAAGATGGAACATGCTCTACCCTCAGGCCCACACCAGCACAGCTGCCACCTAGGTCCTCCTGTAAGACTCTGACAAGAAATGCTACTCCCTCTCTCTCATGGTCTAGGAGGAAAGGACCTACCCGCTCCTCACTCACCACTTTCTATGCCTCCATCTCTTGCTACTCCGTTGGCCCAGTGAGCCTCTCCGTCCTGCTTAGAGAACCATCCACCCCCTCAGACTTTCCTCTGGCAATTTCTAGGTGGCCTTGACTCTCCATCAGAGTTCAGTGTTGAGAGGTAGCTGTCGTTTAATGTCCACAAACGGGGACCACTGTCCCCCATATTTACATCACCTGAATGCCATGTCCTGGGCTTAAACGTTATCCATCATCTCTTTTGGTCACATTACCAATATGGTGGTGACATGTAGCAAGGTGGAAGTGGTGTATGTCCTTCTTTCTCTATCTGCCCCCAGCATTTCCTCCAGGTTTTTGCTGCAGAACACCAGCTCTGGGGTCATGAGAAGAGACTTTATGGCAAATAAAATAGGATTGCATGGCCAGATATTTGGCATACTCTGTACCCTTTTTTGCATAGAGTATACCCTGCATACTCTACCTTCCTCTTGGAAAGTTGAAATGCATGCATCATGAAACCCTGAAATGTTTGCAGTAAAGAAACCTACATCACTTTGGTATAACATATCCAAACTTACTTGACTGTTAGGTTACAACCTGCATGAGGACAAGAACTTTACCTGTATTTTTCATGGTTGAATTTGTAGTTCACAGCCCTGCTGTGGGTCTTCAAAAAATGTCTTAAATTAAATTGAAGTGAATTTACTTGACCCTTTTTTCCAAGTCCTATCCATTAACATCTTACAGAACTAATGTGCCCTGGAATATACTGTGGTAAATGCTGGTCTGTGCCATTCACTAATACTATTAACTGCAATGAAAAGAAAACAGGAGCACAGGTACACCCAAGATGAAGACTTTCTGGTCCTCACCTAGAATAGGCTGCAGGATGTTGCTCTGTCCACAGCACTTTAGATGCATCCAGCTCACCCCCGAGCCATCCCACAGGGAGGATGGTGTATGCCTCTGTCTCTGTGGCTCATCTGGACCTTCTGACTTGTCCCACCACCTACTTTCTTTCACTCACCCTGGTTCTTTGAAACCTCAGCTTTATGAACTGCCTCACAGTAGGTTTTTCTGACTCTCCTCCTTGTTATAAAAATTCATTAAAACAAAATAAAACCTTTCCTCCATCTTCCTGGCTGGGGCTTTGGAGTCTGAAAAATCTAGATTTGAATCCATCTTCTGCCATTTACTTGATGTGAGATTTTTAGAAATTTCTTGTACCTATCAGAACCTATTCTCTATAAGTAAGGATACTAGCACCTGTTACACAGAGTTGTCCTGAGAAGTAAATAAGCATGTAAGTTTTCAGCACAGTCCCGGCATTTGGCCAGTGTGGGGCACATGACTGCTATTATTCAGTTGCTCTCCCCTCTTACCTGTTGCCTCAGTTTGGGCACATGCACACCTCCAGGTGAGCCTCTACTTTCCCCCTACTGGGTTAGACCCAGCTGGCAGGAACTCTGGTGCAGATATCCTCTGCCTGTGAGGATGTCTCTCCTCTCTTCCCATATGTCCGCTCATTGTTGCTGCCTTCAATAGCCCCTTAGATTCACCCCTTCGTCCCTTCTTATGTCTTCATTATCAGACATAGTAATTCATTAGTAGAGTGTTTCATAGGTTACAAAATTCTTTCTAATACATCATCTCACTTAGTCCTCACAACAACTCTCTGCAGGCTGAGTTATCCTTTTACAGATGAGAAAATAAAAAGGGACTCAATGACTGGTTTGAGGTTACACAGCCATCAAACCTCAGAGGCTGAATCTGAACACAGGTCTGCCTTCAGATGCAGTGCCCTCCCTCACCACCTCACCACGTTTGCCACATGGGTGACTGTGAAGCACAGTGGGGTGGGTGGAGCCTATCCTCCTGCCTCCACAGGAACTTGTCATTACCATTCGATTTCTACCTCTACTTCCACCCTAGGATGTGGTCTTGCATAGCAAAGAAAGGACTGGAGAGAGAGGACATGGGGGGACAGGAAGATAGGAGGGGGAAAGGGAAAGGTAGACCAACTGATCCTCCAACTGCATGTCCCAGATTCTGGGACTCAAGTGTTCCCAGTCTGCCCTTTCCAGGACAGTGGCACACGGGATGCCTATGTCCACATCCAGTAACAGTGAACAAAGATATTCAATGAAACATGCAGCAGAATATTCTGATTAGCCTACTTGAGATTCCAGTATACGGAATGTTACATTGTCAATGAGTAAAATACCTCAACCCTTCTAGGAGAACTTGTTTAGTCCTTGTTCTGTTGAGTACATATACTACACCTCCCACCCCCCCCACCCCTACACAGAGGCGTCTGTATGGTACTAAGGTAAAGAAATGAACAAATGGTGGTCTTCCTTTTTAGATTGGTCTTTATATCACATCCTAAAACTAAATATATGAAACCTAGTGACAAATCCTTGATCATCTTAGGATCTAGGATGCCTTTGTCATTGTAAGTCACTGAGCCTATAGATGTGAGTTCCTGTGAAGAACAAAGCGTGTCAGGAGCAAGAGACATCCACAAGTCATGGTAATCCTCAGCCAGCACCCTGGACAGTCACCCACCTTTCTCCTGATCCCTGAGGTCAGATGCCCTAAAAATATAAGTGGCAAATGAAAAGAAAGAGACAAGTCTTCTTTCTCTGTAGGAAGAATCATGCACTAGGAAAAGTAAGGCTCTTGTGTTCTTCTCTAGGGCAGTGAACACTGTTGGGGAATTGGGATCGTAATACATGACACAGAGAAAGAAATGGTAGTCTCTCGTCCTCTGATGCGGAGGTACCGGAAATAGCCTGTCTGTCCCATGCGTCTCTTCCTTCTGGTCCACTTTGATTCCTCTTTCTTTCTCCCAGCCTCCAAACGGCCCTGAAAAAGTATCTCCAGTGTTATTTTCACACAGAAGCCTCAACACAAAGAGTTTAAAGCCCTCTGACTTATCATCCCATTCTGCCATCTAAGGGCACATCTAGAATCTCAAATTTCCACCTTTACAGAAAAGGCATCGAATGAGAGTCTCTGTCTGAACTCTGATGATGAGGCATGTTCTGCCCATATGTTCCTGCATGACAAACAACCCTAAAACCTAGTGACTTAGAACAACAGTATTTATTTTGCTCATAAGTCTGCAATTTGGGAGAGATATGGAGGGAAACTTTTGATCCACCCTCACAGGATGGATCCTGTGAGGATCCATCAGAGGAGCTGGAATCCTCTGAAGGCTCGCTTACTCACATCTCTGTTACTTGGGTGGGAAGACACAAAACTGGAGGCTGAAAGAGCTGGGGTTCCTTGGGCATCTCTCTCTGTCTCCATGTGATATCTCCACATGACCTTGCAGGGTAAGTGGACTTCTCACAGGTTGAATCAAAGTTCCCAAAGTGTAGACTGCCTTCTATAACCTAACCTCAGAAGTTATTCAGTGTCACTTCTATTATGTTATACTCATCCAGGGTGTCACAGGATCCACCCAGGTTTGAAGGGAGAGGAGATAGACTTCACTTCTTGATGGGGGACTGACAGGTCCTGGAATAGCACGTAGGATGAGAAATATAGCTGTGGCCATTTTTGGAAAGTTTAATCTGCCACACGGAGTAAGTCAATGGAGGGAACATCAGTCTGAAGGTTACTAGTTTCTGAACTATCAGACACTGGGCTAATGAACTTTTGTACTGCCTTTCAAGCGTTATAAGTTGTAAGGGAATAAAACAATAAAACCAAGTACAGGCCAAGTCAGTTGTAAAAAGCATCCATTCCCTTCATATCCTTCTTGCCTCTTCAAACCACTGGTGATAGGCATTGAAGCAGGCATCGCCATTACTGTCAGTCAGAAAGCCAAGGCAAGCTGTGATTTTTACATCAAAGACAAGAAGATTGACAGTGATACCCAGGATTGATGGCAGGGTGAGGAGAACAAGACTAAATATTGCTCTTGCAACTAGAATAACCAGCAAGGGTATTTCTCATTTCTGCTGAAGGAAGGGTCTTACTCTGAGGAATCAGGGGCTTCCAGGACACAGATATAAGGAATTTGATAGCACGTGGAATGAATGAAGACATAAAACAGTGTAGGACCCAATCCTACTAGAAGGAAGGTAACGTATTAACAAAGGTAACATATTAATAAATAAAGCTCCATGCTGTGGGGCACAGTAAAAAAGACACAAGTCTCTTTCCATGAAGAAGGAGAATGAAAAAAACATCAAAATATGTGAGGGCTCTAAAAAGAGAAAATGAGATCTCACTCTCAATACGCCCATCCAGTTATGTAAAAAAATCAACTTTTCAGATAATAAAATAAAGATTAATAAGGTAGCAAATATAATATACCTTTAAGGTAGCAATAATATAATATTAATGCTTATTAATAGTGATAAAAATAAGAGAAAAATAAAACTCAAGAAACAACATAACAAACCACCTATTGAAATGACTAAGATACTTGGACAATATGCATTCTAATTCTGATTAATCTTAAATATTATTATTCAATTAAACTCTTCAAACTGAAGAACGAACACCTAGAGGTTATTAAAGGCCTATTAAGTGCCACCACTAAGCTAGAATACCTTCAAGTTTATTACAGATTAGTGAAAGTGATAAATATAAAACCTTTTCAATATAATGGATTGTGTTTTATTATTGAGGTCTACGTTGGGAGCACACTGAAAGATCACTTGGACTAGCCTGGGGAAGCTGATTCTTAAAGAAGGAGTACAAATTAAGCAGGTGAAGAAGTGAGGGAAGGAAGAGAAATTCATGCAGAAGGAATAACAGAAATGTTTGGACGCATAATATATTTGGTAATTTTAGAACATGAACTTCAAAAAAGGGAACATGAGTCTTGAGAGGTAGGCAGGGGCCAGGTTATGAAGAGTTTTACAAACTGGAAAGGAGCTGGCATTGTCTGCAGGTGACAGGAAAGCCCTGAGAGCTTTAAAGAATGCACTGCTGCGTTTGGTCACTCTGTGGAGGATGGTCCAGAGAGAATGGAGGTGAGACCAATTAGGAAGCCAGTGCTGTACTCCAGGTGGGCATTGAAAAGAGCCCACATTAAAGCAGTAAGAGTGGAGATGTCCAGGAGAAGGACAAATATGAGAAATATTTAGGTTAAAAACTCATCAAAGTTGGTGATTTGGGGTAGGATGAAATAAGGGGTGACCATTAGGTTACTAGTATAGGCAAGTGGGAAAAGCAGTGGCACCAACTGGGGCAGTAAACAAAGTGAAGGAGAAGCAATTAAAAAGGGGGAGAGGAGGGCTTCCCTGGTGGCGCAGTGGTTGAGAGTCTGCCTGCCGACGCAGGGGACGCGGGTTTGTGCCCCGGTCTGGGAAGATCCCACATGCCGCGGAGCGGCTGTGCCCGTGAGCCATGGCCGCTGAGACTGCGCGTCCGGAGCCTGTGCTCCGCAACGGGAGAGGCCATAACAGTGAGAGGCCCGTGTACCGCAAAAAAAAAAAAAAAAAAAAAAAAAAAAACGTGGGGGGAGAGGAATCTATACTAGTGTTTCTCCTCATAATCGAATGAATCTTTTATCTTTTACTAAAGATTCACATGGGGAGGAAAAAGCATGACAGTTGCCTCAATTCTTTGAAGGCTTGTGGGAATAAACAAGGCTGATATTTCTGTGATATTTCTGTGATCGGTGCTCCCGATGCAGGAGTTCTGGGTTTGATTCCTTGGTAGGAGTATGGTCCCACGTGTATCCAACAACTGGGAGTTCACATGTCACAAATAAGGAACTCTCCTGTCATAACTAAGGAGCCCGCATGTTGCAACCAAGACCCGGTTTAACCGAATAAATAAATATTTTTTTTAAAAGTTTGGGGGGGAGAAGAGATGCTGAGCTTTGTTTAGGGCATATTGAAGCTGGGTTGACAGTGGGTGGATCCATCTCGTAGTCCACCATCTGATAGTCCTTTACAGCCCTAGAGCTCCCTGGAAAGAAGCTAGACCAGCCTTGAACTTGAAGATCCCTCACGATATTTTGAGGAGCTGAGATTGGAGACCCTGAACTTACAGGTCTTTTCCACTCATACCATTTAAAAACTTTATCTCGAAAAGGAAACTTGGACAGAGAGGCTATTCTGTGATATACTGGATGCGGGTTCATTAGATTGAGGAGTCTAGTGGCCCATGTAGAAAGTACCTTCATTAACAATTGTATATTTCACCCTTTTACCTATTCCTTCTTTTACTCAACAAATACTATCTGAAATTACTCTGCTAGGGGCTGAGAATACAAAGATGGACAAGATTTAGAGAACATACTTAAGAGATTCATAGTTAAATATTAAGAGATTATTTTGACTTCTGTAGCTGGCAATGTAAAACTCTGGTTCAATTTGAAATGCTCTGGTGTTTTTCTTTTTTTTCTTTCTTTTTCAGTTAGAGTAAAGGGTAGCTTAGTGTAAAACAAAAGAAACAAGTTTTGTAGGCAGCCTTATCGAAGCTATTCAAGATGTATGACCTTAGTGAGTTCGTTAGCCTACCCAAGTTTGAAAATGGCAAACTAGATATTTCAGAGCAATTTTCCTGTTGATGATAACCAGAAAAGCTTAAAAAAAAAAAAAAAAGTGAGTGCTAACAAGAGCATGAAGAATTACCAGGCCAGTATAGAGGCCCAGAGCAGTAAACTGGTAGATAGGACTGCTTGAGAGTATTTGGTAAATCCTGAGGGGTTGGAGAGAAGCTAAGAGGCTGAACTAAGGGAATGGATTGCAGTCCAGGGGTGAAAAGGGTCAATGGTGAATCCTCTTACTTTGAGCTGAGATGCTGAAGAAGGAAGAATTAGAATTAGACAAACCCTCCCAGGTGTTTCAGATTAGAACCATCCCAATTGCCTGGCAGAAGCAAATGTAAATCCTCTTTCAAGGAAGAGCACATTTCTACAAACAGTTTTGCACATGCAATTAGCTGAACATCTTTGTTTTGTGCGTTCTTTGATAGGTGAGTTGTAGTTCCCAATAAAAAGAGCTTTATACACACACGTACATACATATTTCATACAATATATATGTTAAGCACCTAGCCTCGTGCCTGGCACATAATAGAGAACATGAGATTGCTTCCCGTCCCCCGTTCCTTCTTATTTTCTAGCAGAGAAAAGAGAAAAAGAGGAAAGTGTGAATGTTCATAAACATCTCACTTCCCAAGTACAGGCACCATCATTCTCTTGTTCTCTTGCAACAATTTTCTTGCCATGGCAACTGCAGTCAAAGGTTGAGCCTGTGAGGAAAAGGAGGGATGTGGGCACTACAGCCTGAACTTGATTACCTCCTTGCACGAGGACATCCTCGCTGATAACTAAATTGCTGGAGTCCTAAGTTGAAAGTGCCCATTAATGGATAATATGTTCGTTTGTTCTATATTTTCTTTTCCCTTCCAAAAAAACCAAAGCAAAATCTTTGTGTAAAGGCTTACCTCTGCTGCAGGTTGCAGTTAATCCTATAATCACTGAATAAATGGTTATCAAGCCAGACATTCTTTGTGCGTCAGAGAAGCAAGAGGCCTGTAGTGGAAGCCTTGTCTGCAAGGAGATTGCGATGCGTTGGGGGGACAGGGCTGGGGGGTGGGCGCAGCGGGCTGTGGGCTCCAGGGAACGGCTCGCTGCTCCTCTGTTCACCTGCTCCCGCTCTGGCAGCCCTCCCTCGGCCTGCACGCGCTGGACTGTTTGTCTGCCTCCACCCGCTCTCATGCCTCAGGGATAGGCACAGCCATCTGACATGTTTGCAACTGGGGAAAAGGCTAATGACACTTGGGAACAACACTGAAAATCTATCAGATGAGAAATCAAAGACATCTGAAAATCAAAGTGGTGCCAAAGACCATTTATGAATAAAATAGCCCTTACCTTCCTTCAAGCCACCTCCCACCCTCCCATGTCTGCCCTCGACCCCCAACCAATTCACCCGAAAAATACCAGACTTGGAAAGAGATGAAAGAGTGAGATTTCCAGGCCTGAAGGTGAGCAGCAAGTTCAAAGGGCCAAATACTGAAATCACAAAGGACCCGGGAGGCTTATTTTCAGCTGATGTTGAAATTCTTTCTTGTGACCTCAAAGAAAATTCTGCCTTTAGCATAGATTTGTTCTGCAAGGGGGATCAGACTGAAATTTCTTATGGACTGGGAAGGAGGTGGTGGACAGAGGGAGAGGGTCAGGAGAGGACATCTGGACTTCACTTTCTTGGACCTGTGGAATTAGGCAAGAGGCATTCTGCTGGTAGAAGTGAGAATCCCTGAAGACTAGGTTATTGATTAATTAACTCAGCAAATAGTTATTGAGGACCTAGAGTATCCCTGTGCTGTGCTGGGTACGGGAGAGCACAACCAGAGAGACTGTATCCCTCACCCCATGGAGTATAAGGACAGGAGAGTAATGTGGCTCAAAACCAGGTTCCAAGTGGGCTAGACACCTATAAACACATGGGCATCGCAGGGTGACCAGCCTTTAAAAAGAGAGGAAAAATAGCTGGAGAATTTGCAGGCCAGAGTAACCACCAATTCCTCCATTTCAGGTCTGCAGAAGTCTGGCAGGAGGGCAAGGCGTGAAGAAGAGGGTGGCGTAGGAGGTGTCATAGATAACTTGCAAACACAAAGCCCCCCCCGAACATGGTCAAGATGGGCCAGGGCAAAGGGGAACCCAGGAATATGGTTGGGGAGATAGGTCATCTACATAAATGTATAAATTGTGTCAAGAACCAGAGAAATCAACTAAAGGCCAGAACAGTGCCATCTTGCAAACAGCAGAAACTATCCGAGTAACACCACAGATACTTGTATGAGTATCTTCTTCCAGGGAGCCCAGAACTAGAGGGAAGAGAAAACACAATTGACAGGTGGTAGACTGACCACGCAGAGGTCAGCTAAGAAGGGCAGTCTGCTCATGAGTGGGAAGCTGAAGGTATGATGTCCCATCTGTCTGGAGCGGGTAAGAGATTCACTCAGGGATGAGGTTTGCCCGCTGGTCTGGTCATGCTATGATTTCCAGAATGAACTGGTACAGAGGCAGCAGAAGGATCTGAAAGGGGAGAACTTCCTAGTCTTGATTTTGCTTTGCATTCCTCTTCATGACCCTTGGCAAGCTTCCTTCCTTAACAATTTCCTCGTGGCAAAGCATCAGAAACACTCAGTATAGCAATTCCAATCCATTACCTTTATCATGCTCACTGACAAAATTAAATAATGTAACACCAACATATCCTCTGTAATCCTCCCCTATGACATCATCTCTGATGTTTATACAGTGTTTCCAGCCAAATTAGAGCCGGAAGAATTGGACCTTAACATCTAGAGAGAGGAGGATGTGGTCCTCTCCTTCCACAGGTTGAAGTCATGGCCCTGCATAGTTGCTGTAGGTGGCCCTGGGGCACACTGGGTAGGACCCAGCCAACTTGGTGAGCTGAGCCAAGCAAAACATCCCTCAGCTCTTATAGCCTGCAGGACCACAACGCACAGATGTGCCCTAGTCATAGATTGCCTTGCAGTGGGATTTTACTCTTCAAATACATCTCTTTCTTCCACCACAGGATTGTAGGACAGCGGAGGACTGGAACTTGACATTGTTCTTTATTTCTCCCTCAGTATCCAGAACTAATGTTTGTTGTCCATTAAATTATTGTCGATAGAACAAATTCAAAGGACATCTGCCAAATGCTGATTGAATGGATTCTGTGTGACAGGCACTGAGATACAATCAACAGATTTTTTTTAATGATGTTTTATTTATTTTTAAATTAATTAATTAATTTATTTGGCTGTGTTGGGTCTTAGTTGCGGCACGCAGGACCTTCTTTGTGGCATGCGGGATCTTTTGATGTGGCATGTGGGCTCAGTAGTTGCAGCACACGGGCTTAGTTGCCCCGCGGCATGTGGGATCTTAGTTCCCTGACCAGGGATTGAACCTGTGTCCCCTGCACTGGAAGGCAGATTCTTAACCACCGGGCCACCAGGGAAGTCCCAGATGTTGTTTTTGTAAAGATCCAGTCAACTCTCTGGGTAGCTGCTTACAGTTACAAATCGTTTTTAACTGCTCTTCAAAAATAGTCTACCAGATCTGTATTTCTCCCTAGAATAGCAGCCTCCCAGAATTGAGAGGGGAGGGCACCGTTCTCCACCATCACACAGGCCAGTTCCAGCCCAGGGTCCACAGTGGGGTCAGGCCAGTCCTTGTCCGAGCGAGCCGGGACCTGCTGCTGAGTGTGACAGGGCAGAAGCAAGTTACTGATGAAAGTTTTAGGGGCCACTAGGGGCCCCCAATTCACTGCAAAGACAAAGAAGGGAACTCAGCTTAAGAGTTTTACTAGTTTATTGTGAGTTGAATTGTTTTCTGAGATTCTGGTGATGAGATTGAGGGGACGTGGTGTGGTAGGAGAACAGGTAGGGAGAGTCAAGCAAGGGGAACATTTCAGAGGGACACTGAAACCGTCAAATGTCATCTCAGGTGGTTGTAAAGGTGAGCGCCGCACTTACAAACTTTGTCCCTTTGATAAGATGAATGGAACAGAAAACCTGAGTGCTGTTATCTTATCACTTCTATTCTTAGCAAACAAACCTAGAAATGCTCCCTGTCGGCCAGCCTGGTTCTTATCCCACACTCAGAGTGCAGACCTGTAGACACCTGGCAGACCCAAGCAGGCTCAATACAGAGGGAACAGTCTTCTGCATGCCCTTTCCAGGAAGCCGAGCCTTTGAGGACAAGGTACCATGTCCTCTGAACCTTTATTAATGGCCTGAAAGCTGAGGCCAGGCTCTTGCTATGCTGACCCACAGATTTCCTGGAAATCTCATCTCATGACTAAAGAATGCTGGCAGAGAGGTTCTGTGGATATATCCCCCCTGACCTCCCACCCCTCCCTCCACCCATATCCCAGGGCCAAAGTGGCCCTGCAGCTGAGGGTCACAGGGACATTCAGTCTTGCCATGACCTTTCTCTTCCCACACTGATGACCTCCCGCTAGATCTCTGTGAGAATTCAGACCTGCCCTGAGCCCGAATGAACTGGGGCATTGGCACAAGGCTGTGTCTCCACACCCCAAATGCAGGGAGACAAAGGTCTGCGGTGGCCAGAGCTCCCTGAATCAGACTGGCTTTGGAGTGAGCCTGCTGGGGCAGGCTGTAATGAGCTGTTCCATCAGCAGCAACCCCTGTGGGACCAGGGAAGCTTTCTTCCTGTAAGGCCAGGGAGAGATTAGAAACTTCTCCCTTGACCTCTCTGCTGCCCCAGACGGTGACCGTCTCACTTATTCTCATACCACAATCTACCTGCTGCAAAGGGGGCCATACTTCTTCCAAGCCCTTTCCTGGGGCCACTTAGCCTGAAGCAAGACTCTATCAATTCAGTGATAGGACAACTCTGTTGAATTCCAGAGCTCAAGAGTCACAAAGACCCAGAGTTCGAAGAGACTGGAGAGGTATCCACTTTACCCCTCATAGATGTGAGTTACCACTGCAACACCAAGGCCAAACGGCCATCTCTTTTTTTAAATCTCCTAATTTAAAAAATCCTATTTCTCCTTTCTCTGTGCTCTACAATCCCAGTTGCTATAGTCATTCCTCATCCTGAGCATATGAAGAGGAACAAGATAGAGTGACCAGGTAGGCACATAAGTACAAGGCCCTGAGTGCTCTGTGGGGCCACGTGGCAAGTGCTACAGGAAGTGAACACCTGCAGCAGTGGGAAGGATTCTCAGGATGCCTGTTGCCTGAGCTGGCTGCTTTGGACAATAAATGAGATTTCCCAGATGGACAAATGGAAAAGGAGGGCATTCTAGTCAGAAGAACCAGCACCGATTCATTTATTTCCCCTTTCATTCATTTACCTCATATTTACTGAATACCTGCTTTGTGGCAAGATCTGCTCTAAGTAAGAAAATAAGAGTGAAAAAAGCAGCATTGCCCTGAGGTAGCTTACAGTCTAATTTGGGATATCGGTAGGAAAAAAAGGCAACAATGACATAGTGAGTTAAGGCAAGAACACAGGGGAAAAAATAGGTGTTTTGGGAGCCTGCAGGAGGGCATGAAATGAGAGAAAGCAGGAAGTGAGAACCAGCTTGGTAAGCTTAGGGGGACAGGCGGCCAGGGCATCAAGCCCACTGAAGGAATAGAGGGAATGGAGCTGCAGAGATAGGGTTAGAATGTGGAAAGTCCTAGGTTTTATTCTGTAGGTAATGGGAGAAAGAGCTCTGAAGATGTTAAATAAATGAGTGATGTGAGCCTATGTGTGTTCAAGGGAAACCACCCTGAGAGTGGTGTGGAGAACCGGCATGGAAGCTGTCGTGGTTTTCATGGGTCCCGCTTTTCTCGTCTCTATGCACCCTGCTATGTCAATTTCCCTCTTTAAGCATGATGCCAGAATGGAACAAAATACTGTAGGTGAGGATTGACCAGCAGAGATGCCATAAGATAACTAATTACTGTAGATACCACCCTTCTAGGATGACAATAGGTTTTGGTAACATATCGCTATGTTACTTCATGTGGAGCTTATTATCAACATTAAATTCTGGGGTTGCTTTCTCATTTACTATGGCCTAACACTGGTTCCTTATCTGATATTGAGGTATTCAGTCCTTGCTACCAAAATGCAGGAATTCCCATTCATTCTTATTATACGTTACTTTGTTAACTCTGCCCATTCATCTAGTCCAACAGAATTATTTGGGATCCTACGTGTTCTGGCAATATATTTCTATCTTTCCTAGCTTTGCAACGTCTGCACACTGGACTATCATTTCAATGATATTTTCATTCGAGTCTGTGACAGAGTTTTTGAACAGGCCAAGGAGAGAGAGGGTAGAACATGCCATTTATAAATTCAAGTAACAAAACTGTTTCACAAGCCCATGTATTGCCATCATGTTAAAAAATACCAGAAGAGTCTTTTTTTCAACCACCATGTGGAAATCTGGGCAAACTATTGCACTGTCCAGAGACACTTTCTAAATAAAAGAATGTGCGTCATCTGGCAAAACCTGTTCTTGGTGGACGGATCTTGAATTCTAGTTATCACCACTTTCCTTCCAAGGGTCCACTGACAATCCTTTTAGCCAGCTATTCCAATGGTCATTTTTCAGTCTTCATCTTACTTGACCGCTTGGCAGTTGTTGACACAGTCAATCCCTCCCTCCTGAAAACCTTGTCTTCACTAGCCTTCAAGATACTACCCTCTCCTAGTTGTGCTCC
Organism: Stenella coeruleoalba; assembly: GCF_951394435.1. Taxonomy (NCBI): domain Eukaryota; kingdom Metazoa; phylum Chordata; class Mammalia; order Artiodactyla; family Delphinidae; genus Stenella; species Stenella coeruleoalba. The sequence continues at coordinate 175,314,815 of NC_137169.1, forward strand.
AACTTCACTGGCTGCTCCTTTTGGGTCTCCCTGTGCTGCTTCCCCTTCCTCTTCTCAGCATTCAACATTGAGATGTGCTCCAGCTCAGTCCTTAGGACTTCCTCTCTTTTCTAGGTTTTAGTCTCTTTTTGATTTTAATAAATTTATTTATTTTATTTACTTATTTTTGGCTGTGTTGGGTCTTCGTTGCTATGCGTGCAGGCTTTCTCTAGTTGCAGTGAGCGGGGGCTACTCTTTGTTGTGGTGCGCGGGCTTCCCATTGCGGTGGCTTCTTTTGCTGCAGAGCACGGGCTCTAGGCGCGCGGGCTTCAGTAGTTGTGGCATGCGTTCTCAGTAGTTGTGGTTCGCGGGCTCTAGAGCGCAGGCTCAGTAGTTGTGGCGCACAGGCTTAGTTGCTCTGCGGCATGTGGGATCTTCCTGGACCAGGGTTTAAACCCATCTCCCCTGCATTGGCAGGCGGATGCTTAACCTCTGCGCCACCAGGGAGAGGTACATCCATTCTCATGGATGTATTTCACCAACCTTGGCCTCCTCCCTCATCTCCAGACTCAGGAATCCGACTAGCTGCCACATGTCTCTTCTGGGATGCCAAGTAAGGATCTCAACTGTAACCTATCCAACAAGAAGCTCTTTGTCTCCTCTCACCCCCTGCGCCAGGTCCTCCTATAGTCATCCCATTTCAGTTAATGCCCCTCCATCATTCCAGCTGATCAGGCCCAGATCCTTGACATTAACCTCCCTTTTTCTCTCATCCTCATTCAATCTATTAACAAAATCCAGTTGTTTCTGTCTAGAATTTGACTACTTCTTAGACCACATCTCAGCACCTCCTTTAGCTACCAGCCTGATTCAAGCCATCATCACTGCACAGTTTATTACAAGAACCTCGTAACAGGCCTCCCTGCTTCCACCAAAGCCTCCATTCAGTCTGTTACACCATAGAGTGAACTTTTAAAATGTAAATCAGAGCATATCACTCCCCAGGTCAATGCCTGTCATCTCTCTAAGGACCATCCGTGGTCCTCACAAGGGCCTGCAAAGCCCTGCCCGGTCTGGCCTCCTGTTGTCTCTCTGACTCCATCCTCTGCCATTCTCCCCACAAGTCCTTCCACTGCAGCCACACAGGACAGCCTCCTGGGCTCTTTGCACTTGCCGTTCCATCTCCAGAGGGTGACACATCTTCAGGTTTTACTAAAAGGTCTTCTTGTGTCCAAGACCTTGCCTGACTCTCCTCTTTAATATTGAAACCCTCTCCCTCTAACACCCTGTATCTCCTTGCCTCACTTTGTTTCTCTCCACACCACATATAGCAGCCAACATGTTGTATATTTACTTATTTTTTAAAATTATATGTCTCTCCTACTAGACCTACTACACTGAAGAGGGCATGGACTTCTGTTTATTTTGTTCACTGCTATATTTCCAGGGCCCAACACATAGTAGGTACGTAATAATAATTATTGAATAACAGTACAGTCAGAAATTTTGCCTGGCACTGATAGCATTGAGAAAATTCATTTCTTTTCTTTTCAAAATTGGAATGTATTTGTTTATCTCTGTCTTCTAAACTTTTCTCTGATTGCCATGTTTCCTAGCCGATGTTTCATATCAGATCAGCTATATACTGTAGTAATAGCAGCATCAGCTAACAGTTTTTGAGCACTGAATAGGTGCCAGGCTGAGCGCTAAGAATAAATAGAATCTTATCCTTTCATCCTTCAGCAATCCTATGAAGTAGGTATTATTGTTTTACCCATTTAACAGGTGGAAAAACTAAGACAGATTGATTAGGTAACTTCCCCAAGGTCATACAGCTAGCAGGGGACAGAGCCAAGATTCCAACCCAGGCAGTCTAGTTCCAGGGTGTGTGTTCTTAACTGTTCTTCTGAAGCTACAGCAATCCCTTCTTGAAATTTTTTTTTTTTTTTTTTTTTTTTTTTTTTTTTTTTGCAGTACGCGGGCCTCTCACTGTTGTGGCCTCTCCTGTTGCGGAGCACAGGCTCCAGATGCGCAGGCTTAGCGGCCATGGCTCACGGGCCCAGCCGCTCCGCGGCATGTGGGATCCTCCCGGACAGGGGCACGAACCCGTGTCCCCTGCATCGGCAGGCGCACTCCCAACCACTGCGCCACCAGGGAAGCCCCCTTCTTGAAATTTTTTCAGAATTTTGGAATGTAATATACTCAGGCCAGGATATGTCAGTTAACTTGAGGAGTAAGTTTCACTCTTGCACACTCTTCATTCTTTGAGGATGTCGGTGTCTTCTGCTCCTTTTGGTCTTGAAATCATTCCCTTTGACAAAGAAGTTGGAAGCAAAATAGATGGGTAGGAATGTTTTTCTGACCCTCAGTAACACCCGATCACCCACCACTAGGGACAGAGCTAAGTCTCCTGTGTTTGTCTGCTCAAACAATGCTTTAAAAAGCTTTAAAAATCTGTGTTAACATTTTTCAGATAGCTTGCATTCCTGACATGACTCTTACAGTGCCATACCAGTCTTTTATAGTTTATGTTGTTATTGGTCAACAGCCGCTTTTCTTTTATACATGTTCTTTCTTAACACTGAGCTCATCTGAGAGCTTCCTGGGTAGCCACTTCTGCCTTTTTATTTACTGCCCCATGTTAAGATGGCCCTTTTAGATCTCTCCCTCTCTCCTTCCATCTCAGGAGTAGCTGAGATTTCAATGGTAGACTCTCATTCTAGAATTCCCCTTCTGATTCCACCAGAGTCATGTTCTCTGTCCACAGTGTGGAGTTGGTGCTGGGAGGGGCTCTCCAGCATGGACTACGTTTCTCAGCCCCGCTTCAGACAGGGAACCCAGTTGTTGAGTTCTGGCCAATGTCATGAAGGCAGACATGATAAATACCGCTTGCAGGGCTGATCCAAAAAGACCTCCTCCCTGGCTCTCCACGGCCCTCTTCCCCATCTGCAGCTGGATGTCTCCAATCCAGCTCACTTCAGAAGCCACATGTTAAATGGGCAGTGTCTCTGCCAGCCTGGGTGCCTGAGTGAGCCCTTTCCCCATCAGATTTTGTGGGAGTACAAAATAAACTTGTATCATGTTAAGCCACTGAGATTTGAGAATTTGTATATTACAATAGCTAGGATCATCTTAACTAAAACAAATCATATTTGTGTTTCTCCGTGAGTCTATTGAAATCTTCTCCCTACAGTCTGGAAAAATGCATTGAGCCTGTAGCATGGGTTTCTCTCCTCAGCTGTCACAAGCTTCACAGGGAAATGGGTACATTCCCCCCATAACCCCATTGCTGCCGTTCTACAAGCAATTCTTCTCCATCTCAGTGAGGTCCACGTCACAGTTTCCCTCGTCATGTTCCCCATCCTACCTTCTGGGAAAGAAAACTGTCAAAAGAAATGAAAGGTGGAGGCAGCTCTCTAAGCAATTGGTTTGAGTAAGGGGCCACCTGGATCCTATTAAAAGAAAGAGGAGAATAAGAAGAACGTGAGGATTCAGAGAGGAGCCAGTGTTTTGGTTCTTCCTGTTAGGAAGCCTGGAATAAGCTCCAGGCCGTGTAAGGAACTTTGCACTGGGGCCTCAGGGCCAGGCCAAGGCCAAGAAGCAGGCACTTGTCCATTCCTACGTGCAAGGCAGCAAGAAGCTGCTGGCAGCCCCGACCCCCAAGGGGCTTAATGTGCTCTTCGTGCAGGATTTATGCTGCAGCAACAGCCGGAGCATCCCCAGGACAGGTGGGTGAGTGAGCGCAGAGCTGGCGGTAGGGAGAACGTGAAACCAGGCTTCACTCCTTAGCCAGAGAAACACATGAATTCCTAGAAGGCCCAGTCCAGGTGCTCTGGTACCTCTTGGGCATAAGAAGGCTCCCAGGGGGAGCTTCAGAGAGCTCAGCTCAGCAAGAGGTGCAGCCTGGGACCCTGAGCTTAGAGCACCTATTGGCTGTTTAGCTTCAGTTGTTTGTATTTTGTTTTCTACATAAAAGGGGAGTAAGGTAACCAATTTGCCCTGTTCGGAGGTAATATGAAGTATCGAAAGTAACTGTTATTAACAACAGTAATAGACACGGACCATTTACTAAGTGCTAACCACTGTTCTACATACTTTACACAAATCAACTCAGTTCATCTTAAAACAAACGCTATGAGGTGGTGCTACTATAATCCCACTTTGTAGATGAGGGAACTGAGGTCCAGAGAGGGGACATATCTTTTCTGATGTCACGCGGGTAGTCGTGGCAGTGCATGGGATTTAAACCCAGGCAGTCTGGCTCCTGAGTTCACGTTCTTGACCACCATGGGAGACCTCCAGGGAACACGGCAGTCAGTTTCCACGGGAGGAGGAGGGCACATGGAGGAAAGGGTCCATGCCAAGGCTCTGACTACACCTTGGCCCGCCTCTTCCTGCCTTGTCTCCCTGCTGAGGGACTTAGAGAGGGCAAATGGCGCCATTCCAGGTTCAAACAAGAAGGAGGCAGCTTTTGTGTGGTAGCAAAACACTGCGTTAGGAATCGGAAGACCACTTAGCTTTGTGATCTTAGGCAAGTGGTGGAAGCAATCAGTTTCAATTTCTGGATTTATGGAAGGAAAATATGCCCCTTGTAGGGTTGTTATGAGGCCTACCAGCATTTAGTGGCACTTAAATGAGTTAGCTGAGTGTGAATCCAGGATTGAATTCCAGGGAGATGGGATACCGTGGGACAGGCAGGGGGCTTTGAGCAGGAAACGCTCTACTGCACTAATGTCACTTGGAGGGCTGATGTCCACAGAAGTCATTGCATTTGGGCTACTACATGTTCCAACCTTCGAGAACAAAAATCTTATTATCCCTGAGCAGACTGGAGCACAGGGGCATAGCAGATGGCCAGGGGGATACATTGCCCCGGGCAGAGCAGGCTCTTGCCTACTCGACTGCCCGGAAAGCTGCTCTTCCCCCCACTAACTCTGAGCACTCCCCCATCAAACCAACATGGAAACTGACAAGGTTTGGTTTGGTTTTGCTTATGTTCAAATGATAGAAAGTCTTGTTCAGCATTCAACATGCCTTCTGATGCTTCCTTTCTTTTCTCTCTTGGACCGTCTATCAGGAATGAAGCTTGTTTTTTAAAATATTTATTTATTTATTTGTGGCTGTGTTGGGTCTTCGTTGCTGGGCACAGGCTTTCTCTAGTTGCTGCGAGAGGGGGCTACCCTTCACTGCGGTGCATGGGCTTCTCATTGTGGTGGCTTCTCTTGTTGCGGAGCACGGGCTCTAGGCGTGGGGGCTTCACTAGTTGTGGCTTGCAGGCTCTAGAACACAGGCTCAGTAGTTGTGGTGCATGGGCTTAGTTGCTCTGTGGCATGTGGAGTCTTCCCGGACCAGGGCTCGAACCCATGTCCCCTGCATTGGCAGACAGATTCTTAACCACTGCGCCACCAGGGAAGCCCCAAGCTTTTTTTTTTTTTTATTTTTCTGGTTGCACCACGCCGCACGCAGGATCTTAGTTCCCCAACCAGGGATCGAACCCATGCCCCCTGCAATGGTAGCACAAAGTCTTAACCACTGGACCGCCAGGGAAGTCCCTGGTTTGGTTTGGTTTGGCTTTGGTTTTGGTAATTATTGTTACTTCTGCTGCTTTCTACTGGGATAATAGACTGGACAATGGGCTTCTTGCCTAGACAGACAAGATGCGGATCCAGCTGAGCTTTCGGCCTCCACTTGGGGTTTTCATGCATTCCATGTTCCCACATCATTTGGGATCTGACCCTATGGGTGATTTTGTCCCTGCTCAGGCCACCATCTTTCTCGTGGGCTGTTACAGTTCTCAGGGTCCCCACTCTCTTGATACGATTCACGCTCAGCAGGCCCATGTTCTACTCCCCGAGCCTAGAAGGCCCATTCATTAGGTGTGTCTGCACCACAGGTGCTGTGTGTGTAGCCGAGAGCACAGGGCTTAGAGCAGGTGTGAGTGTGTGACTGTTGTCTGAGGTTTCAGGCATGTCACCCAGAGCTCATTTAAGCAAATACTCAGGACTAGTTAGAGCAGGAAACCATGAGTGTCTGCTATGGCTGGCCTGGGAGATTTCCTTTTACTTACACGAGTCCATTCCTGAGTCAGAGGTGGTCCCTGCTTCTTCAGCGGGTTTCAGGATACCAAGTGTAAGATGCAGTTTCCGAATCCAGCATCTGCAGAGCCAGCAGGCTTCTGTGAGGGGATCTGGGCTCCTGGCAGGAGGGGAGGAGATGTATTTTTCTGGCACGTGCTCCACGTCCTTCAATGACCAAAAGGCCTTGGTTAGCGTGATGGGCTTGATACTCCGTCCTCTGTGGCTTGTGAAGGAAAGTGAGGGAGAGGAGGGGAAGATACAACATTCTGAGCAGTTTGGGTCAAATATGAGGAGCCAGCTCATTCTTCTCCTGAGAATTTCTCAAGCTTCTATCAAATAGAACGTGTTCTCTTTCCTCTACCCATCAGAGCATCTTATAAATACTGTCTCTTTATGCTAGGGGTTTGCCAGGCCTGCAGGGGCCCAGGGAGCCACAGCAGGCTCTGGGGCAGATGTTGGGGGAGGGAAGGGGAAGAGGACCCATCACTGGGGCTCCTGTCCCAGGATGTGCAGGGAAGGGGTGGGTCAATACGCTTCTCAAACAGCCACCTTACAGCCACGATGGGCGTCTACGGCGCCCAGGCACAGATGCAGGCGAGAACACGCTTCATCTAATGGGCATTTGCTAGGCGCCTGGGATGACCAGGCTCTGTGCTAGAGTTCAAAACTAAATGAGACCCGGACGTGCTGCCCAGGAGGAATGGTCAAGGGAAGGAGGCAGCACAGATGTGCGGACAGAACCAGGCTGGTTTACCCACCTGAGGATGGCCCTGTTAAAAGGTTAGCGACTCAGAGGACGCAAACTCCTGCCGCAGCATCCCTCCCCTCACTTTCAGAGGAGCACCCAAATCAGCACCCCAAGTTCAGCAGCTGCTCTGTCCTCAGAGCCTCTGGGGCTATATGGAACCTAAGTGTTCATTCATTATCTCAAAAGATGTCCACTGAGTGCCCACGAGGGGCAAGCATTGCGCTCGCTGTCAGAGATAGGGAACCCAGGGCTTCCCAGTGGGGAGGACAGACCCATAGACACATCACGTGTCTTAAAATGAAGAACCAAATCAGAGCTATGGCTGCAGAGAAGGGAGAGTGTGTTTGGGATGAGCCAGGAGGGAAGAGCCGCAGCCTGTTTACCGATAAGCGCTGGTCAGCGAAATGGGCTCAACACTCATCTTCCATAAAGTTCACCCAGCATCATTTTGATCTCATTACCTCTGCCTTTCCTGGTTCTGACCCCATGAAAGGGCACAGGAAGATGCTGACATCAGCAATGGCAAGTCAGGATGCCCCAGGCTGGGTTCCGGGATGCTTCGGCTTCCCTGTCCCAGCATCTCCATGCAGCCTCTTCCTGCTGCCCCAGGGACAGGCCTGACTTCTGTGGACCTGCAAGTAGTGCTCCAGCTTTACTCTACCCGGGACGGGGACCTCCCCCTAGGGCAACAAAAGTGATTGTTTTCCTCTTGTGGTTGCCCTCCTTTTCACCTGAGTGACTCATGGGAGGCGGCAGGCCAGCCTGAAGCAGGGGAGGAGGGGTGTGGCCTAGGGCCAGCCTGGGGCTCAAAGCTGGGGCGGCCACGGATGGCCAGATCTACAGGATGCCACAAGAGAGAAGCCTGCTCCCGCATGAACATAACTTGTCTGTTTTTCTGAGCTCAGCAATGTGGCCTGATAAAGGATACAGTGAGGCCCTCAAGGAGGAAGAAAGGAAGGCAGGGAGACGTACACTTTTTGGCCAGAGCTCCATCAGATAGTAGAGAAAGAACGCATTCTCCTAGGGGAACGCAAGGCACGCTCTGTCCTTGGGTGCTGTTTTCCCAGACAACAGGGCTGAGGCTGGGTGAGCCATGGAGGGGGAGGGTGGGGTGCTGACCATGTCATGGGCCTGCAGCTCCCCACCTGGACCACAGCATCCACACCCACTCTCAGGGGCCCATGGGGTGGCCGAGAGGGGACTCCCTGGTGGAACCTTTCTTTGTCTTAGACAAACTCAGAAGGGAGGATGGTGAGCATGGGTGATACATTCTAGGAGGAGCGAAAAAGCTGGAGAACAAGGTTTTACTCATCCTGGGGGCCCCCTTCCTCCATCCTGCCTGCTGTCCCCTCCAAACACCCTGACCCTCGTTAAGCAAAGACGCCAAACTTTTCACTGAAGAGGGGAAGCACGCAAAGTCTCACAACGCATACCTCCGGGTCAGGGGAGAAGGTGGAGGAGATTCTTGAGAGCACAGAAGTCCCCAAAGATGTGTTCCCCAAAGACGTGCATTCCACCTCTCAGGCTGTTCCCTCTTTGATTTTAGGATGTGGCTTTGCTGGGCTGGTGTCAAGCATGGCCACACCATAAGCCCAAGGACTGGGTTTGGGGGTGCCATGCCCACCCTGACAGCATATCTGCCTCCAGCCCTCTCTCTGGTTTTGTGTTTGATGTTCCTTTCTATGTGTGAGCTGGGTCCAGGGAGGAAGCCAGGGTGTGGCTCTCCATGCACTCCTCAATCCTGGGTAGTTCCACACATTCCAGAAAGTTGTACTGGGGATTGACCAAGAGCATCAACAGGATTGCCTGTTGATCGTTGATTGGTCCATGGCCACCATGGGCCACTTTCCTCCCACCCTGAATATTTCAGCATTGACTTAAGAAGAAAGATCTGATAACATGCTGGTGACCTTTTCACCTAATCACTTAACCCCTCCTTCAGGGCCCAGATCCATTCCCACCTCCACGATGAAACCTTCCTTGTCGACACCAGATTGCCACCATCTTCTCCAGCATCCTTATGCATTTGCAAGAGTTAACAACCACACCCCTTTTCTGGATTTCTTTATCACTTCCTGTGCACCTCCTCTTGTCAGGTCCTTCCCAGACCCTGCACTAGGGGCTGGGGGCAGACGTCACACGGTACCACCACCCCCTGTTTCCGATGCAGTCGGGAAGATGTACCTACAGGAGGGATGCTCTCACATGGCGCCATGAGGGGGCGTCAGAGAATGTGCTATAGGAGGTGGAGGAGGAAGATGCTGCACCGACCGCAGGGAAGACAGTGCAGGGGCCTCACAAGTGGCATCTGAAAGTGACTTTCTGAAACACATAGGATTTGGATGGCAGGGGCCAGTCCAGGAAGAGGCAGAGGGAGAGAGTAGACACAGCGTGGAGATGGGAAGTGGTGGATGGCTATGTGGGGAACCATCAGGGCGGACCCCCACCGGGCCAGCTCCTTCGCGTTGGCTGCTTAGCACCTGGGCTCCCCTCCTCCAAGCTTTCCCCACGTTGGCAGCTCTGTGCCCAGGGCCATCTGGGGGCAGTGACTGGGGGAGGCTGCAGGAAGAGAGAGCAGCGATAACGTAGTTCCCTGCTGTGAAGACCCACAGTCAGCCACCCAGCCCGGATTTTCCACGCATGGGTAGCCCTGCCAACTTGGGCCCCCGATCAACACCAGGACGCCCTCCATGGGCCTCAGTTTCACGGGGCGCTGCTGGAAATAGTGCCTGCCTGAGAGGTGATGGGGCTGCTTACTAAACCGTTTGCTTCTGCAGACTCATCAGCAAGCCCCGCGGTGGTGGGGTTAAAGCTCAGCTGGCGGTGGGCGTGGGTTGTGTTCTGGCTACAGCCCGAGCCAAGGCTGGTATAGGAACAAGGAGAGAGGAGGGTGCCGTGGGAGCACGAGGCTGTGCCTGGCGCCCAGCAGCCATCTCCTGGAGACACCTGCTCAGCCTTCGCCGATGAAGTTCGTGCCTCTGGCAGAGCGGTGGGCTGTAGGCTGAGCTGTGCTAGGCTTTCTTAATCGATAAAGTCAACTTTGTGTCTGAAAGGCTGGCCTATGGAATCAAATCAGGCAAATAAGAATTTGGCCTGCTTACATCAAAATCACCTGGGGCTTCCCAGGGACCCACCCAGGAGATTCTGATTCAGTGGTTCTGGGTGAGACCTGTGCATCCTTTTTTTTTTTTTTTTTTAAAACAAGTATGCAAGACCTGTAGAGCTAAGAAGTCTTGGAATTAGAAAAAATTGGATCCACAAATAGTTACAGATCCAACTGCGTGTAAAGCACCTGGCGTCTTGGCCTTGTCTGCGCCTCAAATTACTCTCTGAGACTGGCCTTGAGAAGGCCTCCTGGGGACCATCTCCCACGGCAAGAAGCCGTGCTAGCTTATCCTGGGGAAAGGAGTCCCTCATCTGAGGAGCAAGGCTGCCACCTGCTGGTCAATGCTAGAAACGCCTCCCGTTCTCGGAGGGAGGATGCAGATAGAGGTGGGAAGCCAGGGGGCGTGGCCCTGCCCTCCATTTCCTGTTCTGCCTTTGTCCTATTCTGAGAACTATAGGTGTCCCCCAGTCTTGTACCTCTTCTGGTGCCTCTCATCTAAGCCCATCTTCCCTGGGCAGCCACCAGTCAACAGGCAGAACCTGCTAACCCACCATCTTGCCCTGAATTCGGTTCAGTTTAGCACACACTTGATATGAGCCAGGTGTGGGCTGGCCATACAGAGGAAAGTAATGCAGAGGGATGGAGAAGTAAGGGTGACTCATGAATACGGATAATTTCTATCTGAGGTGACGTCTGAGCTGAGGGTAAGTGGGAGGCTGTCAGGTGAAAAATGGGAAAGGAGATTCCAGGCTACAGGACTAGCAAGATAGGATATTCGATATAGAAACTGAATTGTTTTATTCTTAATCCACTTCTTGGCTGCCCCTAAAGGATGGAATGCAAACATTTCCCCTCAATTTCTGGGCAGATTTAAAGATTACGAGAAAGGGAAACAAGTTTTTCAGTTGTTAAAGTCAGATTCTGGGTTTTAAGGGCCTCCAGGACTATTGTGAAAGTACAAGAGGGAGGGCTGGGTTTGAGGGAAGAAGCCATGTATCCAGGGGAAACAAAAGGCAGAGGGGGTTTCTCCCCTCTGCAGAGTTCTCCTGGCCCGGTGAGGTGAGGGCTCCAAACCACCACTCCCAACCTGGCCCTGCAGCACCCCAGAGACATATCAAGGCCCCAGAGGGAAGTGGCTGCAGTGCCAGGATGTGCTGCCCTTCCAGCCTACAAAGAACTTCCAGGTCCCGAGAATGGCAGAGAAGCATCCCTGAGCCTGCAGACCTGTGAGCCCCCTGCTGTAAGAGACCCAGCTGTCTCCATGGTAACCCGTGGAGACAGATGCCCAAGAACCAGAACCCTTGGTCCTGTGAAGGACTTGAGGACCTTGACATAGTTCCAGAAGTAGAGAGATATACATTCAAACCACAATGAGAAAACAAAGGAACTCAGTATTCCTGCACACCAGGGCCTGTAGCAGATTCTACTGGTAACAGGTACAAGGCAGGTCAAGATGTGGCACTGGAATCAAATGGAGAAGGTGTAACTATTGTAAAGCTGGTTAATAAAATAGTCTGGGTGGTGGGTGGGAGGCCAATAGTCTAGGACATTCTGTAGCTCTGGTGATTGCAGGATTCCAGCCAAATGTTTTTCTCCAGACAGCTCTAGGCCTTGTTTTGTGCCCCCAGAAGGTTGGGGTCATCTGGCTCCGGAGTGCCAGCTCTGCACTTGTTCTGGGGCCAAACACAATGGGGGCCCAGTTTAATCATGTTCTGTTTCTGCTCATAATTGTTCAGCAAAAGAATTATATACCTTCTAAAGATAAAATAATCATCCTTCAGTGGAGCCCAAGCTCCTTAGCATGTCCCACGGGCCCCGCATCCACATCTCTGCAGCATCAGCCCCTCTCACCTCCTCTAACTCAGCCATCAGAAGGGCTCCCTACGTTCTCTCAATAGCCTCCCACCCTCTCTCAACTAACTCCTGTTCATCCTTTAGGCCTCTGTTTAGTCATTTTCTGAATCCCCCACCACTACCGTGGCTGAGTTAAGTCTTTCTCTTGTGTGCTGTCTCTGGGTTTGCCCCATCATGGCTCTTAGCAAACTCCAAATCACCTGCTCACTTCCTCATCTGCTTCACAAGACTGGACTACTTGACAGCAGAAAATTTGGTGTAGATCACGTCTGTGGCACCAGCACAGCACCCTGTTTTAAGGAGGATGTTCAGCAAGGTTTCTGAGAGGAAATAATACTCAACATGAGATCTAAAGGAGTGGGGTGGGGGCAGAGGTGTGATTTCAAGCATATGCAAAGGCCCTGGGGTTGCAAAGAACTTGGCATGTCTAAGAAACATGCTAAAGACACTGTGGCTGGAGCGCAGGAAGGGAGTAAGCAGGTAGCGTGAGACTTGGTCTGAGAGGTTCTAAGCGTGGTGGGATGTCACCAATAGAAACATTATCCTGTATCTTCACTGTCTTCTCTTTCCTTTTTTGCCCTCATTGAGCACAGTCTCTCTTCTGGAGCAATTCCATGCAGCCTCTGCTCAAGGGGTGACTTATCTTTCTCTTCTACATCCCTCCTACCATTTGGTGGGGCAGGTGTCTTCTTCATTCCTTCTTGCTGTGTCAGGCCATTCCTTTAAGAACTTCTGGGCTTTGAAGATCACATCATCAGCCTGCAGCACCCACCACCCCTCCTTGGTACAGTCTCCCACACACCCCAGATCCCTTTCCTTCATTCTTTATGTGGATCTTAGCATGTGGCTCACTGTCACTCTCACCCACACCATCATGTCATCATTCTTGGGACTACACCCCATGTATCTGGCTTCTCAGTTCCCTGATCTCCTCTCCTCCAATGGTCTCATCCTCCACCCTATCCCAGATACTCTAAATGGCCTAAGTCACATGCCTGACACTGATAAAAACCGCACCCCCTCCATGCTCTCAGTTTCGGTGCATGTTCCTCTCCGACCAGTGCCTCCCAACTTCCTAGCTCACTGCTCCTGAAATGCCGTCACCAACAATCCTTCCTCACAGTGGGACTGCTGGATCCTCTGCCTTTTAACTTGTTCTGCGCCCCTCATGTTCTCTCTCCCTAATTTACTTGGCTTAAATTCCATGGTTTATCACTTTAATCATATCTTCTTTTTTTCCATACTTCTTCATCTTCAACACCCTTCCTTCGCTTTACTGTATTGGTTTGGCAAAACTCTAACCCTGGTTAACTCCACTTCGAAGCCTACTCCATTCTGGTGCCCACACAGCTGACCATGGCTGGAGGAAAGTACACAACCTTCCCGACCGGTTTAACATTAATTTATGACTGCTAACCTCAAGTGGGCCTTAAATGCTGCCTGGCAATCATGGACCCATTCACTCTCCTACTCTCCTAGTTGAATATCTCCTACCTCTCTCTCTTCAGGCCTCCCACACCTCCTCCCCCACCCTTCATCTCAGCCAATGACCTGCTGCCTATCACAGGGAGAAAAAGCAGCCCTAGAAAGAACACTTCCTCGAGTGTTCCCTCCCCACATCTCCCCACACACCTGCACCTGTGTCCATGTCCTTTAGCTTTTCTCCTGCTCCTGTGGATGAACTGTGTGGAGGCCAACATCTGCTTGTGTCCTGGATCCCATCCTCTCTCAGTTTCTCAAGGACATCTCCCCAGCAATTCCTTCTGCTCCTGCCTCATCAATTTCCCTTTCTCTACAGACATACTCTTCCCATGTCCCAGCTCCCTCTTACAGGAAAACTCCTTGAAGGAGCTATCTATACTCACTGACAATTCCTCTCCTCTCCTAAATCTACCCCAATCAGCTTTTGATGCACGTGTGGCTAAGCCAAATGGTCATTTCTTAGTGGTCATTTTAACATGAGCTCTCAGCACCATTTGATATAATAGATCACTTCCTTCTCCTGGCATCATTTCTTCCCTTGATCTCCAGAATATCACCTCCTTCTGATTTCCCTTCAAATCTTTTTGTTCTCTTCTTTTCATCTCTTTTGCTGAAGATATCTTCGTTTCCCTCTCATCTCCCACACTTATTAACATTGAATCTGTCTAAGGCTCCTCTTCTCTTCCCCTTTGTACACTCCCTTGGTGACTCATTAAAATGACATGGCTTTAAATGCAATTCATGCATTGATAACTCTTAAATTTTACATTCTACCAGGTCCTCCATCTTGAAATCCAGATGCCTATACCCAATCCACCGCCAATATTCAATTTTCTCTTCAATGTTTCCACTTGGAAACATTGTCCAAGCCTAAACTCCTTGATCTTCTCCCTGAAACTCTATTTCCCACAGTCTTCCTTAACTCAGTTAAGGGCAACTCCATCCTTCCAGTTGCTTGCACCAAAAATCCTAGGGTTGTCCTTGACTCTTCTCTGTCTTTCACTTCCACATCCAGTGTGTAACCAAATCATGTTAGCTCTAACTTCAAAATATACCAAGAAGTTGACCATTTCTCACCATTTGTGGCCATTCTGGTCCAAACCACCATCATCTCTCACCCAGATGACTGAAAAGCCTCCTAACTGATCTTCCTGAGTCTACCATTGCTGCTGCCATCAGGTTCCTGCATCTGGGGACCAAGTGAGGAGGAGGTAGAAAGACCTGGCCTCAGGACCTGGAGTTTTTGTTTGTGTGCTTGTTTTTAATTACAAATTCAATTACTTCAATAGATACAGGGTTATCATCATTACCTATTTGTTCTTGAGTAAGCTTTAGTAGTGTGTTTCTTTCAAGGGATTTTTCTGTTCTAACTTGTCAAATCTATTGGGATAACGTTGTCCATAATATCCCCTTTTTATCCTTGTAATACTGTAGCATCTGTAGAGATGTCATATCTCCCATTCCTGATATTACTAATTGGTGTTTTCTTTTTTTTTTAACCTGATCAGTCTGACTAGAGGATTATCAATCTTATGGATCTCCTCAAAGAACCAGCTTTAGGTTTCACTGGGTTTTTTCTCCGCATTATATTCCTTTTCCATTTTATTTATTTCTGTTCTGATCTTTATCATTTTCTGTAGTCTACCAACTTTGGGTTTACTTTGATCTTCCTTTTTTAGTTTCTTAAGGGGGAAATAGAGGTCATTTCTTGAGACCTTTCTTCTTTTATAACATAGACCTTCAGCGTTACAAGTTTCTTGTGGCTGGAATTTGTGTCTGCTTTGTTCGCTGATAAAACCCTAAAGTCTAAAACAGTAATTGGAAATGGTGGGTACTAAATATTTGTCAAATTAATGAATTGATACCTCCTATCTACCCAAAGCCCTCTGAAGAGTTCCCATTTTACTCCAAATAAAACCAATTCCTACATCATCTATAAGGCCTTACACAGTCGGCCCCTCACTGCTTCTCTGATCTCCTTTCCTGCTGTCCCTTCCCTTAGCTACACTGGTTCCTTTGTTGCCCCTCAGACAAGCTGGGCAGAATCTGAACTCATGGCCTTGGCATTTACTGTTCTGCCTGGAATACTCACCTACCCCATTTGTCCTGGTAAAGAATGACTTCAAATCTCTGTGCAGAGAGCGTCTGCCATCTCTCATTCTCTTTCTCCTCTCTGCTTCCACCCTGATGAGGAAACCTGGCTGAAAAGCTGAACCCGGACACTGAGAGTTCTCATTTCCAGAGCAGCCCTGCCTGGAGTCATCACCTCAGCAGCCCCACCACCCCGTCAAAATCACGTGTCTGTTTCTGTGAGGCTGAGGACTGGATTCAGCTAAGGCGCTTTCACCCGGTGAGGCCCAGCCACTAGCAGATTGTGGATACTTTTTTTCTGAATGCAAGATTTTAACTTAAGTTTTATTTTTATTCATTTTATGTATGAGGACATAACTTATCTCATTGTTGTTTTCAAATGTATGGCATAAAACTGCAAAGTATTCCTGTATGTGTTCATAACCACTCTCAATTTTGTGTTTTTACATCCGTCCTCCACCCACACCCTCCAACTAGACTTGTCCGAGGATTTCAGTCTTTCCAAAGGACAGACATGCGCACTGCTGGGCTAGGGGGCAGGGCCAGTCCTCAGCTCACCCTGGCCCGGAGAATCCGCACGTACCGAGTAATATCGCATCCCAGGAGCCCTAAACGAAATTTCAAGAATCTTGGCTTCACACCCTCTGCCAGACCTTTCTGAAGACAGGTCCTCTCCAGTTATGTTCAGTGCAGCAGCTGACAAAGGGAAAGGGAGGTGTGTTTTCCTGGAAACCCCAAACGCCTCTCCTCATCTCCTGTGAATTACCTCTGTGTTCAGGCAGCTGAGCTAGACACCTGCGAGGAAACGCGTGTGTGTTCAGTGGGGGCCTTGGAAAGAAAAGGCCCCTTTTACCCCTGGCCAGCACTGTAGGTGGTATGGCCCAGGAGGGCCCCGTGGCAGCAGCTCGGCTGCTGCAGGCAGAAGTCAGAATCCCGGTGGCAATGTTCAACTGAGCCAGAGGGGGAGCCAGAGAGCTGAGAGGCCCGTCCCTGTACAGAGAAGGGCGGAGCAAGGCCGAGGAATGTGACGTGAAATTCCTGATGGTAGTGTGGCCCTGTCCCTCCCCGTCTGTGCTTGGTAAACTCAAGTTCATCTTTCAGGGCCCATGTCAAAAATCATCCTTTTGGAAAGACTTCTCCGAAGCCCAGACAGAGCCAATTTCTCCTCCTTCTTGCTCCCTGGAGCATGCCTCAGAGTCATGCAGGGGCTTGTCAAAATGCAGATTCTAGGGTCTGCTGTTACCCCAAGAATCTCTGGGAGTGTGGTCCTACCATCATCATATTTAAACAGATTCCTGGTTTTTTTTTATGCAGAGCAAGAATGATACCAAGTACAGCATCATCTCCCTTAAACCCCATAAGAACTCTGGAAGGTAGACGCTATTATTAACCATAACGTACAGATCAAGAAACTGAGGCACAGAAAGCTTAAGTAACTTGCCCACAGACATGCAGCCAGTGGTAGAAACAGGATTAACTAACCCAAGTAGCCTGACTCCAGAGCCTGCATCCTCGGTCCTTACACTGTGCAGGCTTCCCCCTTGCCAGGTGGTGCTATCAGTCAAGCGAAGGTCTTCTGATCTCGGGTGGCCTCAGCCGGCACTGGCTTGAAGCAGGATTTCGGCTCCCAGCCAGAGATTGAGGTCGGGCAGCAGCCGTGAGAGCGCTGAATCCTAGATACCAGACCACCAGGGACCAGTGGCCAGTAACAAGGTCCCGGCCTGTCAGCTACGTAGAAATGAACTTCCACATAGAGACGGAACATAGTGAAGTAAGTAAAGTGTTCATTAGGAGGAAAAAGAGTACAGGACGTGTGGATAGACACATGGGCGGGCTCAGAGAGAGTTGCGCACTCGTGGTAGTTTGAATCACTTTTATGGGGCATTTCTTCTGTGTTTCCTTTGACCATTCATCTTGCTTTGCCTGGTTCTGAGTCCGTATTTGGTCTTTCTCAGGATCCTCCCCTGTGTGCGTGCGCATCTCTTAGCCAAGATGGATTCTAGCAAAGAGGACTATGGGTAGTTGACATCACTTACTATGAGGTGGCGCCCCCTCGCTTTTTGACCTCCAAGGAGCCTTTCTGTGCATGTGTAGTCAGGGAGGTCTCCTTGACTTCGAGAATGAGGAATATGTGGTCTTTCATCTCTTATCTGGGCAGGGCCTAGCCTCCTCCATCATCCTGCTTTTATGGAGTTTCTGCTATTATGGAGTTTCTGTCCACAGGGTAGAAACTGTTCAGCCTGGGGTCCGTCTATCTCCTGCCTCACTTCTACCTGGTACCATCCTGCAGAAAGTTCTAGGAAGTACTGACATTTGGCGTCACTGCCATGTTCTGTCATCCTGTCTAGAGCACGAACCTCCCAGCCATGGCATGGACTGCCATGTGTGTCGAGTGCAACACACAATGAAAAGCCCTGACATCACTGCTCTGAGAACATCATTGGCCTTGAAAAAGTCTGCTTGGCTGGCCTCTGAGTGGGAATGCTTTGGGCAGGGAGACCAGAGTAGGAACCAGAAAGAAGGTGCCCTTCAGGTGGCAGAGTAATTAAGGACAAGCATTCTGGAAGGACAGGGATGGGGTAAAGACATCAGCAAGCTCCCACCAGCTCTAGGATAAAAATAATAATTTATTGAAAAACCACTACATGGCTGACACTGGGCTGAAACTTTACAAATATCGTTTCAGGGTATTTTCACAACCACCCTGTAATGAAGGTTGTAATGAATTCTTATTCCCATTCTACAGACAGAGAGCCTAAGGCTCAGAAAAGTTAAGGAAATTGGTCAAGGTCGTCAAACAAATACACCTGGGATTCAAAGCCAGGTCTGTCTAGCCCGAGATCATGTACCAAGTTCCTGTTCCACCCACAATTCTGCTCGCCCGCATGCATTCTCTTACTCAACAAATTTTGATGCATGTGAGAGAAAAACAACAAATATTTTAAGTCTCTCCCACATATGGGCCACTTAAGTGGCTCCATTAATCTTCCTCAAGGATGACACAGGGGCAAGAAAGCAGACTGGATGACTGGTTTCTCAGCAATGGTTCCCACTGTTTGAAAGCAGCTCAGCTAGATCACTGTGATGACAGCTGGCGGCAGAGCATGGGGAAAACCTGCAGGGGAGGGGATCCTGGAGCCTCATCAATGGAAGCGGGAAGTTTCTCAGGTCCTCTCAGAATCATAATCAGACCCAACGTCCAGGCTTAGCCACGGTTCGTGAACTCAGCGAGGTGCCCACGCGTCCTCCAGGACGGAGGGCTAGTCTGGCCTGTTTTCCACCCGTGTCACTTAGCCCTGCCGGTCCAGTCGGTGTGGTTCATAGGCACCGCTGGGCTCTGGCACCATGCCTGGCAAGGGCCAGGTTCCCTTCTCTCTCCCCAGTGCCCTGCAAGCCTCTCTCAATCTGTCTTTTCTCCCCTTCCCAGACAGGCAAGGGGACCCCAGTTTTCACCATTGCCAGTCAGAACAGCTCAAGGAAAATGCCAGATTTTGAAGGTAGACTTGCAAATAATAACAAACAAAAACAATGCCTCCCTTGTTTCCATACCGAAGGGATTGGGCCAAATTATATAGATTCCAAGAGCTCTTAAAAGAAGGAAAAAGATGTGGCTTTCCCTTCACCTCTCATGCCCGGTGGTCCCCAGAGTGACGGCTGGGGAGATTAAATAGTGAATGTGCTTGTGCTGTTGAAAGGAAAAAGATCTCTGTCCCCTTGGGTCTGAGCAGGTTGACCAGGGGCCTGAGCAAGACCCAGGATTCAGTTCTGAGGCCTGCTCAGCCCCCTGCTTGCGGCTCCTTAGGACGAAGTTCCACACACAGAAAAGGTGCGTGACACTTCAAAGTGCGATGGCAGAGAGGGCTCCGGGGATCTCTCAGGGTAGGTGACTCGGGATAAGGGGCTCCTGTTCCGTCTTGCTGTCGGGAGTACTCCCCTGTGTGCGTGCGCATCTCTTAGCCAAGATGGATTCTAGCAAAGAGGACTGTGGGTCGTTGACATCACTTACTATGAGGTGGCGGCCCCTCCATTTTTGACCTCCAAGGAGCCTTTCTGCGCATGCGTAGTCAGGGAGGTCTGACTACACAGGATGTCAGAGAGGGCTCCGGGGATCTCTCAGGGTAGTTGACTCGGGATAAGGGGCTCCTGTTCCGTCTTGCTGTCGGGAGTACCCAGGCTGCTCCTTATCCCATTTCTCACTCGGTGAGGTCGCCTGGCCCACACCAGCGAGGTGGTCAAGGCAGGGTGTCTTGGAAACCAAGGCGGAGACAAAGTGGGCAAGTTAACACGGAAGTTCCATGGCGTGTGGGCTTTTGTTATACAGTTGATGCTTAGGGTTTCTAGAAATAAAGCACGCCGAGAGACAAGATGTGTTGGCTGGACAATAATAAGTTGGCATTTATGGGACCCATCGTCTCCTTGGGCAGCTGTGCTGAGGGAAAAGAAGGTCTTCTGGAGGAGGGACTTCAGGGACCACACACACACACACACACACGCACACACGTCACACAGCCTCGGGTGGAAGGACTGAGGGTTTCCAGGAGGAAGGGAGGGCAGCGCCAGGCCAAACACACAGGCTCTGAGGTGACAGTGTTTGAGCAGTTTGTGCTCAGTGGTTCAAGTGCAGACCCTGATACCTTGGAACCGCAGCTCCACTCGGTAGTGACCATGTGCTGTGAGCCTAGAAAAGGCGCTAAGCTGTCTGTGTCTCTGCATCCTCAGTCTGTGGACGGGAGTAACATTGACAGCAGCCACTCCACTGGAATGCAGTGAGGATTAAGGGAGACACTGCATGTGGTGTCAGCGTAGTGTTGGCACAAGGAAGAGCTCAGCGCATGTGCACCGGTGCCGCGAGGCTGGGAGAAGGGAGGGACCCGTACACTTCCACCCCAGCTGCAGCCTTCACCTCCTCTGGCCCCTTTGAGGAATTCAGTCACTTCCTTGCCAAAGGTATCTGAAGGCCATCCTGTATGACACGGCCACTTGGGAAATTTTGAACAGCGGTGTTGGGGTGTGGGTTGGTGGCAACACCATCTGATATGTTGCTATGGGAGATATTTTAAGTACCAACTCTCCCTATCCTATCGCTCCCCCTGCACAAAGGGGATCACAGTCCCTTTGAGAAATGCGTAATAGCTAAGGATCCTCTTGCCTAGACAGTGCATAGCCACATATCTGTAGCATTCTGCACTTTATTTCAGGGACATCAGGTTTTGAACCCTGTTCCAGACTTGCAGACTCAAAGACCTAGAGGCATCTCTCTGCTGCCTGACTCCTTCCTCTGAAGCCACACCTACAAAACGCCAAGGGGCAGAGAGACCTACTTCTCTCAATCACATTCTGAAGTTTACTGTTCAGAAAAATGTGTCAGGTGTCACTATGGCTGTCAGAGTTGCAGCCCTGACAAGGCAGTAGGGATATGAAAGAAGCCCCATGAGCCATGTCTTCCCTGGAAACAAGAACATCCATAATAACAAGGTGGGCAGCTAACTTTTCTGGGCACTTACTACGCTCCAGACACTGTGCTAAGCTCTTCACATGCACGATTTTATTTAACCTTCCCGAGACCCCCACGATGGGGATACTGCCATGATTCCCATTTCATAGATAAGAAGCTAAGGCACAGGGAGGTTAAATAACTTGTCCAAGGTCATACAAGTCATGAGTTAAGATTTAAACCCAGTCCCAGAACCCTACTGTCAACCAGTATAGTTTTGGCCACCTAGGGACATCACAGGTACCATACTCCCATCCCCTATTTTAATGTCCTGAGCATTCACCCTAGTAAAAGCACCTTATACTCGAGTGGATGCCAATTCTAGACATACTGAGGCTTGATCCCGGGCCAATTTTCTCCTCAACATGAAACTGCATGGGAAGCAATGCTGAAAGAAGACAGAAGTAGAGTCACAGAGGCAGAAAACAAACTTATGGTGACCAGGGGTTGAGGGGGGTAGGGGTAAACTTGGGAGATTGGGATTGACATATCACACTACTATAAATAAAACAGCTAACAAAGAAGGACCAGGGAACAGCACAGGGAACTCTACTCAATACTCTGTAATGGCCTATATGGGAAAAGAATCTAAAAAAAGAGTGGATGTATGTATATGATTCTGTGCAGCAGAAACCAACACAACATTGTAAATCAACTACGCTCCAATAAAAATTCTTTCACAATTTTCTCTTCACAATGAACCTGCATGGGAAGCAAGGCTGAAAGATGGAGAGAGAAGCTTGGTTTGTATATGAGTCAGGAGAGAAAATTATCTCCCTGTACTCCACCCGCAGCTAAATAGTCATGGGCATCCTTGAGCCGATGATGACTGCAGAACATCCTGGGAACAACCCTGCTCAAACCACAGTGCTGCAAAAGGTGGGTACTAGCATGGGGAGGTAGGGGTACAGGCCTAATACCCTGTCCTGCTTCCCAGGAAGGGAAAGCATGCTTCCCCCAGGAAGCTCACGATGTGACCAGAGGCTTACGGACATATTGGGGCAGGACGGAAGGACTGAGTGCCTGGTCTGCTGGAAGAAGGGATGACAGTGAGCAGAAGGGAGAGGGCCACCTGCAGGAGGGCTGAGTAACCTTCCTGAGGGCGGGAGGAAGGGAGGGAGGGAGGCTGGCCTTGGCAGGAGGGGAGGCGGGCGCAGAGGAAGCAGCAAGATCAGTCCAGGCAGTGAGACAGGGCAGCCCCAGTAGACTTCCCAGGCTGCCCTCTGGGAAGCAGGCAGGAAGGTTGAGTGTATTACACGGGCCCCGCCTCCTGAAGCTCTCTCCACAGCTGCTGGACTGGACACAAAAGCGTGAGGGACAGAGACACCATCTCTGCTGATTTGTACCCAACTCTAGTTCCAGTAGCTGAGAAGCTACATATGACAGAGAAGCTGGGGGGGCGGGGCACGTGGCTGTCTGCATTTCCCAGGTAAGTGACTATTTGTGTCGGAGCCAGAAGTGACGAGCAAGGCCTGAAGGCGGTGGGCAGGGGAGAAGGCGGGAGGCGGCTGCCCTGGGGTGGACGGGGTACCGTCTATGGAAGGAAAGAGGGGCAGGGGCTGGGAGCTGGAACAAGGCCTGTGGCCAGGCTTCTGCAAAGCATCCACGTCCACGGGTGAGGTAGGTGAGCCGGGGCCGCCCCTGGCCGGCAAGCACGGAGGAAGGTCCAGGAAAGGGCTGTGCTCTGCCCGCACCAGGGTGTCAGCGTTCCTCTTCCAGACTGGGAATATTTGTGTCGACCTGGCCAGAAAACCCCAGCCTGAGCCCTTGCCTTCCTCTCGGTCTTCTTGGTGGTCAAGACAGCACCTTTGGCAGCTACAGGAGGAAGACAGTGGGACATACTCACTGGGAATGTGGCTGCAGACAGAGGGGTTTCCCATCTGGAAAGGCAATCCCCGTCAGCTGTGAGCTAGCAGAGGGCTGTGTGCCGCCCTGAGGAGGCTCCCCTGTGGCCCAGAGGAAAGGGATGAGACACGTGTTGTGTCGAAGGCGGGGTGGGGAGTGGGTGAGATGAATGGTCTGTGAACAGGCATGCACGGCGTGTTGTCCCAGAGAAAGAAAGACGCCTTGGAACCTGCTTCAATCAAATCCAGCGTCCCCTTGCCATCCTGCTGGCAGACCAGTCCCTGAGCAGGCACACTGGCCTCAGTAAGTCATAGTAAGCTGGTTAGTGCTGTGTCCCCTCTACACACACACACACACACACACACACACACACACACACACACACACACACACACACACACAGACACACACGGCCACTCTCTAAGAACCACTATGCTGAAAATATGTCAAACTTGGTTTCCTGCCAAGAGGTACGCCAGCTACACTCTGACGTGTTATGGGGATAGAGCAGAAGGGTCAGAGGGAGAGAGTGATCCCTGGGCTTCGGGTACAAAGGGACATGAGATGCTGAACTCCAGTCGTTACTGCACTGTGTCCTCCATTTATCTATGGCTACTGTATCCACAGAGAGAGTGAGGAGTCCTCCCCATCGCTGCCCCTCCCCTACCTCCAGCCCACACACAGAGCAACTGGGCTTGTGATCAGGCAGGAGCTGGGGGAAGGGCAGTCCGGTGAGACAGGGGCTAATATAAGAGGACATGACCTTACTGTGTGAACCTTGACCACCAAACTGCGAAGATCATCGACCTGGACACCTCCCGGGAGTCCCGCTGCGGTGCAGAGGAGCTGGCAGCACGAGTGACAATGGCCCAGTCACTGAGTGCCAGCCACGTGTGCAGGAGCGTCCCCCACACTATACAGTAGGGGCAGTATGTCCATCCTGCAGACGAAGAGAACCTGGCTCAGAGATGTTTGTCGACACACAGGCATACGGTTTTGACTATTTGGTCAACATCTGTCGAATGAATGACTCCGTCTTGCTGAGGGAGGATGGCAAGCCTCCCGCCCTGAAGCGGCACGTTGGAGCCACACCAAGAGCCTATCCCTCTGAGAGGCGGTGGAAGGTGGGTGGAGGGGAGCAGCGGCTTTTGGAAAGCAAACCCTCAGTGACTCATACGCCGAACCACCTCAGTCAAAGGCCTGGCCTCTCTCTCCTGTGCAGGGCAATTTGGGTCAACAGGGTCAGGGAGGAGCCCAGCCGTGAGGCCCCGTAGCCAAGGTGTCTTGGCCCAGAAAACACAAGGGGCTTTGATGCCTCCGAAAGCAGCGGCTCTCCCCACCCCAGGATGCTGCGGCTGCTCTTGGGCAGGGCCCAGCCCCGGGGCAGGGCCTCAGTGTGGAGGCCACATCGGGGAGCTAGGGCAGCCCCTTGAAGTCAGAAACCCCACGGCTGCTGTCTAGGAGCTGTGTGACCCTGGGCAGGTGAGTAATCTCTTGAAACCTCAGTTTTCTGGTCTGTAAAATGGACAGGACACTATAATAGTAATAGCACCTATCTTAAAGGTTGCTGGGAGGATTAAAGGAAGTCGTGCTTGTGAAATGCTCAGCACATTGCCGGGCTCATAACATTTGTCCAGAAAATGGAACTGCTAGTAATACTGCTCTCTGGGATTCTCAGAAGGTTCCCTCCAGAGCAAAGCAAACTCAGCCCTTGGGTCAGAAATTGCTCCTCCCCCACCTACACCCCATCCTGCCCCACTCCCCACCCCCCCACCCCCGGCCTCCACAGAGACCCTCAGTAGCCTGTCTCTCACTCCAGCAACTCCTGTAAAACTCACACAAACAATCCTTATTAACCAACCCCAGCAGGCTTTCTTTGTATCTTCAAGCTAAAATAAAATCAATCAGAAAATGCAACTCAAAGCCTCCCTTGTCTCATGCCTTGCTGTCAAAACCCTAAGTCCATACTTTTCAAGTGGGGGTATGTACACCCGTGGGAGCCTAGGGGGGTATGCCAGGAATACATGAGGCCATGGGATAAATACAGCACACCTGGGGAAAAGTTAAACGTTTAAACTGAAGGTAACTTAAAACACTATTTTTACGTTAAAACAGACATGACATAGAACCTACATTCTCATGAACAGTTAAGATGAAGCAATACTTCAGAGATAGTTCAAGCTGTTGGTGGGCATCCCTTTCTCCCTGGGTGCATGTGTCTACCCCGCCCAGCAGCAGGGGGGTCCTCACTGCAAAGGCCTGAGAAGCTCCCCTTAAGCAGTGAGAAGCAGCTGGGTTTCTTCTTGGGAACACGCTGGTGTCTTCCTGACTCACCCCCATTCTCCCAGGAGCTGGTCCTTAGCTTTGGAAGGGGTGGCCCACGCAGTCCAGGGCCTGGGAGGCAGTCCCAGCAGAAATGGCAAGAGGCGGCCTGGATTCCAGCTCCCCGACCAGGACGGCAGTTTAAGAGGTCCGAGGAGGACCAGACCTTGCTTCCTGCCCTCTCTCTTCCCCAGGCTCACAGAGCACCCACCTGGCTAGCAGTTGGTGTTTGAGCCCCTGGGAAGGGCAGGGCAGGGCACAGCTGGCACTCAACAAATGCCCCACGCTTGCCATCCTGACAACATTGTCTCCTGGGGCTTCGGGCAAGTGGGACCTCCAAAGGATTAAGGGTGACTGTGGAGTTCTCAGCAGGGCCCAGCTCCTCCTTCGCCTGTGAGGGGCAGCAATGTGGCTGGAACGGCTACCAGCTGGACACAGATCTGTAGTGAGAACTCAGTCCCCGTGGCCGTGAAGGTGATTAAGTCCATTCTTTGTGATTTTCCTTTTTGCAGGTATCTTGAGCCAAGTAAAGGTCTGTGTCGGAGAAGCAGGGATAGAACGGCCTGCACATATGGCACAGGTGGACCCCCAGGATGGACAGGGTGAGGCATCTCCTCTCTGCAGCTGTGACCCCCGGATGCTACGCATGAACTTGGAGAGTGAGGATGAGGACCATGGACAGGCAGGAGACAAAGAGGGCACTGGTGACACTGGTCAGTGGGCCCATTCAAGGCTCAGCTCCCAAGGGACTCAGGACAAAACTGACTTGCCACGGCAGCATCCGTTCCACAAAAAGGAAGAGAAATTCTCTGACTCCTTTAGTGCAGGAGTCGTGGGGAAGAAACCCATGGCAATGCCTAGGAAGAAGGCCAGCTGGGAAAGAGACGAGTCAAAGATCACCCTGACTCAGGACTCCCCCAGAGCAAGCACAACTCCCAGTGGCCTCCCCAGCAGCTTCTCACACAAGGGGTTCGGTCAGGTGCAACCTCCTAGGGACCCATTACCTGCTGGCAATGATGGAGACTGGAGGGCAAACCTGGACACTGCTCTAGGTATCCCATCCAACTTCCCTGGTTCTGGAAGATATTTCTGTGCACAGAAAGGGGTAGACAAGTCCCCAGACAGCTCCTCTCCAGCTTGTGTCCCCAGGGCGGCGGGCAGTTGGGACCCCTCCACGCAGGAGACACATATACCAGCCCAGGGGTCGGCCACCCCAGCCAACCTGGCAGCGGAGGCGCTGGCCAAAGTGCGTAAGGGCTTTAAAGACCAGAACCCGGCGGGCGCCGGGGAGGGCGGGCAGAGGGAGGCGTGTCCCCACAAGCGCCGGTGGGGCGGGCAGGCCTTCCAGAAGCCGCCTGGCGCCAAGCCTTACGCGTGCGAGCTGTGCGGGAAGGTATACTCCCACCGGGGCACTCTCCAGCAGCACCAGCGCGTGCACTCGGGCGAACGACCCTACCGGTGCCCCTTCTGCGACAAAGCCTACACGTGGTCCTCGGACCACCGCAAGCACATCCGCACGCACACGGGCGAGAAACCCTACCCTTGCCCGGACTGCGGCAAGGCCTTCGTGCGCTCCTCTGACCTGCGCAAACACCAGCGCAACATGCACAGCAACGACAAGCCCTTCCCGTGTGCCGAGTGCGGCCTGACCTTCAACAAGCCGCTGTCGCTGCTGCGCCACCAGCGCACGCACCTGGGCGAGAAGCCCTTCCGCTGCCCCACCTGCGACCGGGAGTTCGCCGTGGCCAGTCGGATGATGGAGCACCAACGCGTGCACTCGGGCGAGCGGCCCTTTCCCTGCCCCACCTGCGGCAAGTGCTTCACCAAATCCTCCAACCTGATCGAGCACCAGACGCTGCACACGGGCCAGAGGCCCTTCAAGTGCGCCGACTGCGGCGTGGCCTTCGCGCAGCCCTCGCGCCTCGCGCGCCACCAGCGCATCCACACGGGCGAGAGGCCCTTTCCTTGCGCGCAGTGTGGCCAGGCCTTTGCGCGCTCCTCCACCCTGAAGCGGCACCAACAGATCCACTCCGGGAAGAAGGGCTTCCTCTGCGCCGAGTGCGGCAGGGCTTTCCGTATTGCCTCGGAGCTGGCCCAGCACATTCGGGTGCACAACGGGGAGAGGCCCTACCAGTGTGAGGACTGCGGCCAGGCCTTCACCCGCTCCAACCACCTCCAACGACACCGAGCCAAGCACCGCAGCTGCAAGAAGGAGCCCATCCCCCCCTCCTCCTCGGACGAGTGAGGGCTCCATCAGCTGACTCTCAGGGAAGGTGAAGACATGGCCGACCTCGGATGCAGTGACGAAAAAAACTAGCCCGTTCTGCCCTCAAAGCCATATGCAAATACCGAGAAGGTCCAGGCTGGTCCTGTCTAGAGAAAGGTACTTTTCTGTTTTTATGTAAATAAAGGAATCCCCAGATGTGGTCTCTATGGAGGAATCTTCCAAAGCAGCAAATTATACCTGGGGGTAACTCAAACCCATCCAAATGGCTCAGCATTTCACTTTCCTAACGAAATGACTTTACCCTGGGGAATGTCTTTCTGAGTCCTGGCTTTGAATTAGAGACGGCCTTTATCTTAAAGAGAGGGGCGTTTATGTCCTATATTTGGGACCCAGTTATCCTAGAAATCCAGAACAGCCTTAGCCTCTGAAAAAGAAGAAGCCCGCTTCTCTTCACAGTGGAGCTTAGTAACTGGAACTAATCGGAGTCTCACCTGCAAAATTCACAGGTGCCTCCTCTCTGGCTACCTCTTCTCCTGTTTCCACCCTGGGAGCTTCAATCACATGCTATATTTACAGAGGAATCTGCCCATTTACAGGGACATATACAAAATTTCTCCCTATGGGCTTGACCATGGTTCGGGAAGCCTTTTAGGTTCACTTAAACTTGCCAGGATCAAGAGCTCCAATGAGAAGTAAATAAAATAAAGGACCCCTTGCCCAAGTGCAATCAGCTTGTTTCACCATCATTAAAAACAGGTTTGAAAACCTACGTGACTCGCAGTTATTCTCGAACAAGGTTAACTGAAATTTGCATTACTAACAGCCATCCTTAGAGATGTACTGCTACATACATTGATTTTGTATAGTTTAAAAGTCAGTAGTTCTTAGCTCTGGACCTCAACCGGGAGGAATCCGTGACTTCACAGAGTTCCGTTGACGCACGCAGGTAAACGACACTTCTCATCTTACCAAAGTTAAAGAACGTACTCCACAAAAAGGTATTGCACTCTCCTTTTGAGGATATCTTTGCTATATTCCTAAAATCGCCACCCAAATCTGCCAAATCTGAATTTCACTTGAATTTCAGCTGATTTGGACCCAGGGAGTGACTGCTAAATAGTGTTCTTGTGCTTGACACGTGGAGTCCAGAGAGAACTGCTATACGCGTCATGCCTTGTTTGACAAAGGTAACCTTAGAGCTCTGCCAGCAAGCCTGCAGGTTTTGTGTGTTGACTCAGATAGATCTGCGTGTCCAAACGACAGAGTTAGCCAGTTCTGGGTCTGGCTGGAGAGCCAGTTGTTGGGTTCCTAAGCCATCTTCATATTCACCAGTGATGTGAATTCAGCTTCTGCATCTGAATTGGCAAAATAGGAATGATAATAACGGGGTAATAAGGGTGAGCATCGGTCTCCCAGGAGAAGAGCTTTGAATTCAAAAGCATTAGATTGGTAGAAAAGTCATAAGAATCAGCCATAACCTTGTGACTATGAAGAGAGCAAAGGCTAGTATACTTTTTTCTGGGTAGTCAATGAAATATTTGAAAAGTGAAGTTACTCTTCCTTTTCTTTGTGTTCCGTTTTTCTTAAGGTGGTTGTTAGTAGAGCTTTTCCTAATTAAAATTTTGGGTTTGGCCTGTAATTTCTTAAGGTGGTTGTTCCCCAAACCAGTTCATAGAATGGCTGTATAGAAATCACCTGGGATGTTTGTTAACCATACAAACTTGCTGAATCCTAGCCTTGAATATTGATACAGGTCTGTAGTGCATCTTGCAATCTAATTTTATTTTATTTTATTATTATTTATTTTATTTATTTATTTTTGGCTGCGTTGGGTCTTTGTTGCTGCACGCGGCCTTTCTCTAGTTGCTGTGAGCGGGGACTACTCTTCGTTGCGGTGCACGGGCTTCTCATTGCAGTGGCTTCTCTTGTTGTAGAGCACTGGCTCCAGGAGCCCGGGCTTTAGGAGTTGTGGCTCGCAGGCTCTGGAGCACAGGCTCAGTAGTTGTGGTGCATGGGCTTAGTTGCTCCGCGGCATGTGAGATCTTCCCAGACCAGGGCTCGAACCCATGTCCCCTGCATTGGCAGGAGGATTCTTAACCACTGTGCCATCAGGGAAGCCCCCTTGCAATCTAATTTGTAATGCTTCCCGTGTGTTCTGGTGCACAGCTAAGTTGGGACCACTAGTATAATTAATATACTGGTGATGCTTAAATTTTATTATTTAATAAACAAATAATAGAGGAATAAGAAGTGGGCAATATGGATGAGATCACAATAGAACAAGACTTAAAATAGGCACAAACTACTGGAACATCTCCTGAGTTGGATATGGTAGACTCAAACTAGCAAGCAAGTTTTGAAGTGTCCCATAAGTTCATTTCTGCAGATGAGATGCAGCATCTAGGTATGGCTTCCAGGTGGTTATACTTTTGGAATGAGAGTGTGAGTTAATAGGCCAACTAGTTTAGCTTGTGCTGGGTACATTTGGAGCTGTGTACTGTGTTTCTGGAATATAAGGGTGTATAATGTACTGAATATTATATAATATGCCGAAGAGAACTTCATTAATCCTTCAGTGCTTATTACATAAAGAAGTCACATTTTTTTTAAAGGAAAATTGTCCCAAACAGTCTTTTCTCACTACATCAGCTGCAAGCGTCATGCTGAGTAGGTATTGCGGGGTGGGGGGGGGCGGGGGGGGAGCAATCCTGTTGCCATAGTCACAGGGCCATTCCATTGCTGCACGTAGAAGGCAGCAACACCTGGAGTGGCCAGCAGAGAAATCAACCAGCTGCAGGCTGGCTTGACACACATTCTGCCCACTAGTCTGTCCTTCCAAATTAGAGGCAGTTGAATCCTCTATTTGAAGAAGAATCAATGCTAGAATACTGGTTATTCTGGCTCAGATTGTTGCCTGCAAGCGATGCTGAGCTACTTTTCTGGTTTTCTATACACCCACTGTACCTCAAATCTTACTTCCCTAGTATGTAATTTAAAATCAGAGCAGGGCCCTCATTGTGATAGAAGAAATTTAACGTTTCTCTCTGGACTAGTGCTGTTTCCACGGTTTAGTTTGCCAGAGTTAATTTGGATATGCCCAGTAAAACTGTTCATTTGTAAGTTTTCACTTAATAAAAATTCTCCTAATGTATTCACCAGAGTCTACAGTCACCATGATCCACATCCTTTGGATAAGAGTTGGCACTTACAGTGCCAGGAACTGTTTTAAGTGTTTCTCATGTATTAACTGTTTCATTTTTAAAGTAAGCCTTTCTAATCTATTCTGTTTTTAAGATGAAGAAATCAAGAGACATTCTATTTTTTTTATGTATTTTTTTAACATCTTGGAGTATAATTGCTTTACAATGGTGTGTTAGTTTCTGCTGTATAACAAAGTGAATCAGCTATATATATACATATATCCCCATATCCCCTCCCTCTTGAGCCTCCCTCCCACCCTCCCTATCCCACCCCTCTAGGTGGTCACAAAGCACGGAGCTGATCTCCCTGTGCTATGTGGGTGCTTCCCACTAGCTATCGATTTTACATTTGGTAGTGTGTATATGTCAATGCTACTCTCTCACTTCGTCCCAGCTTACCCTTCCCCTGCACTGTGACCTCAGGTCCATTCTCTATGTCTGCATCTTTATTCCTGTCCTGCCCCTAGGTTCATTAGAACCATTATTTTTTAGATTCCACATATATGTGTTAGCATACGGTATTTGTTTTTCTCTTTCTGATTTACTTCACTCTGTATGACAGACTCTAGGTCCATCCACCTCACTACAAATAACTCAGTTTCCTTTCTTTTTATGGCTGAGTAATATTCCATTGTATATATGTGCCACATCTTCTTTACCCATTCATCTGTCGATGGACACTTAGGTTGCTTCCATGTCCTGGCTATTGTAAATAGTGCTGCAATGAACATTGCGGTACAAGAGACATTCTATTTTTAAGATGCAGAAATCAAGAGACAAAAAAGTTATATTGCCCAAGATATCGTAGCTAGAAAGTAGCATAATAATGATTTGACATCCTGGCTCCAGAGACTGTGTTCTTAACCACAGAGCTAACTGCTTCTGTTTGGTACAGAGGAATACCCTGAAATTCTTGATAACATGCGTTTTCAAAGTGGATGATCATAAATTCAAGGGAAGATAAAGGTTGAAACACAGCACAGCAGAAACCACGGTGTGACTCTAGGAAGGAGACCTGTGAATTCCTTAAGAATGGGTGTGGGAGACCCTGGGTTGGCAGCTGTTAATCATTAATTCCTTTGAAAAGCTGTCAGTAACCTGGTCAGAGGGAAGGAATTGAATCTAAAGGAACGATGGTTCCCTGAAGACCTACCATTACTTCATCTCACTGAGGAAAGAAACATTCTGTGCCTATGCTGGACACAGAAAAATACAGCAGCAATGAATCTTGGCACTCAGCATTTATACAACATTTTATAAACCAAATGCACGCACACTGAACAGCTATAGTACCCCCAATATGAACACAATAGATCACCCAGGAGTTCCAAGTAGGCCTTAAAAAATCTTACTTGGAAGGAAATTTTGTGTAAAGCATCAATTTAATTGCTAAAATACTCAAGCAGATGTCATTGCTAGGCTCAGAACTAGACTATGAACTACAGACTCAATTACCCATGAAAATATTGCCAGAGATAGAATGACTCAATGTTTCATCAAAAGAGAAAAAGGCATCTTTTTAAAGTTGAGAGGGAAGCTCATTTTTTATATCAATTGCCCTCTTTCCATTCTGTATAAAACCATGCCAGTATAATTAAAATTTTTCCACTATGGCTGGATAATATTTTAAAATCTTCCTTTTCCTTATTTTCTCCTCAGTCAAATTGGCTCAGAGTTTCACTGACTCATCTCAGGAGTGTCAGGCTGTTAGTAGATTGGCTCAATGAGTGAATGGAGTGTCTATAAAACATAATCTATGATTGAGATTTAAAGAAAAACAGGAGGGAAGCAAAGATTCTGTCTGATAGTTCAGATGAAATCAAGGACAAGTGGGGATAATACATTAAATGAGAAGATGCCTGAGATTTCAAAGGTGTAGTCAATTAGGCTTGATGACGGGATAATAACTTCTATTTAGTGAACAATTTTTAGGGGTCAGACACTACCTTCATTATCCCAATTAATCTGGTCTGTTATGGGAGACCCTTGAGAAATATTCCCATGTGGGGTCTGCAACAATTTTCCTTTCCAGGAAAGCAGGTGAGATTAATAGATCTTAGCTTTGCCTATTATTGTTAAGCAAGGGTCACTAAATCACTAGAGTCTGTGTACCCCTTCCAAGAAATAGGTTGCAAACCTGCAACAAGGAGAACATGCAGCAAATCCCCTGCCTTTTGGTTTAGAAATCATGCTTGCTTACATTTTTATTTTCCATCATTGTGGTGGTTTAAAAAATATATCCACATAAGTGCCCATCAACAGGTAAATGGGTAAAGAAGATGTGGTAGATGTATGCAGTGGAATATTATTTCAGTGATGGCAATGAAGGAAATCCTACTGTTTGTAACAACATGGGTGGACATGTTGAGAACATTATGCTAAGTGAGATAAGTCAGACAGAGAGAGCCAAACACTGTATGATATCCTTATATGTGGAAACTAAAAAAGTTGAGCTCGTAGAAACAGAGTAGAATGGTGATGACAAGGGACTCGGGGGTGGGAGAATTGGGGAGATGTCGGTCAAAGGGTACAAACTTTCAGCTATAAGACGAATAAGATCTGAGGGTTTATGGAAAACATGGCGACTATAGTTGATAACACTGTATTGTATAATTGGAATATGCTAAGAGAGTAGAACTTAAATGTTTTCACCAAAAGAAAAAAATAAGATAAATATGCGAGGTGACGGATATGTTAATTAACTAGATGAGGGGAATCCTTTCACAATGTATGCATATATTAAATCACCACATTGTAGACCTTAAGTATCTTACAATTTTATATGTCAATTATACCTCCATAAACTGAAATTTAAAAAAAGAATTTTAAAAGTTTTAATAAAAATATGCCCACAATTCTTTAACACTCCTCCCTTCAAGAAGTAGAGCCTAATGTTTCCTCTTTCGTGTGGGCTAGACTTAGTGACTTGGTTCTAATGAATAGAATAAAGCGGAAATGTTGGCACACAACTTCTAAGGCTAGATCATAAAAGGCACTCTGGCTTCTACAGCTCTCCTCTGTCTGTCTCCCTCTCTCTCTCCCTCTCATCACTCACTATGGGGGAAACCAGCTACCATGCTGTGAGTAGCCTTACAGAAGAACCCGTGTGGTGAGGAACTGAAATCTGCTGCTAACCGCCACATCAGTGAGCTCGCAGGGGATCCTCTAGCCCCAGTCGAGAGTTCAGGTGACTGCAGACCTGCCCACTGCTTGACTGAAACCTCATGAGAGACCTGCAGCCACAAGCATCCAGCAAAGTGGCTCCCAAATTCCTGGCTCTTGGAAACTGTGTAAAATAATCAATACTTGTTGTTTTAAGATGATAAGTTTTGGTTGGCAATTTGTGACCCAGGAATAGGTCACAAACGCTAGAGAACAACTTGCCCCTAATGAATTAGAGAGCAGTTACTCGATGTCACCCTGAGCCCTGATTTCTGCCCTAAGGAAATTGACAGAGGGGTTGAAAAGCATCTCCACTTCCTGTCATCCCCCCCCCCCCCCACTCAGGTCACTGTTAAGGTTGGCAGAAGCTCAGCTGGCCTACATCTCTGTCATAGACCTCATTGCCAAGTGAACTGTCCTAACCCTAGGGCCCAGCAAGATAGACCCTCTGGGAAGGGGGCAGAAGCATTGTGCATAATATCTGGACACTAGCACCACATCTGATAGAGAATGCTGAGAATTAAAACCCTTTTGCTTGCCCTTGTTTTTGGAATACTGCAATTCCTACTCCATGGAGATAAGTGAATCAATGCATGATCTTCCCAGAAAGGGGGGAAATCTCTAGTTCTCTAGAGTGTAGAACACAATCCTGTGAAGGAAGTATTATTATCTCCATTTTGCAGGTAAGGAAACAAAGGAGTGCAAAGATTAAGCAACACGTCCAAGGTCACAGAGCTCCTAAGCACAGAACCAGAATACCAAGTCAGATCTGTGGAGCTGTGCGGGCTCAGCCTTGGAGTGGGGGAGGGCGTGGGAACCAAGGATTGGCCCCAGGTTTCTCCCTGGGCTCACTGGGCAGAGTCAGTGCTCTTTCCACTCTGACCACTGGCTCTTATTCCTAATTTCTTTTTGTTCCCACTTCCCTGCCCTAGGCCTTCTGTAAATACCACAGCTAGCATTTTCCCATTTCTCTTTCCCACTCTCACTTTCCAACCCCTATCTCCAAGGAATGAGGGGGTTAATGGGGACTTTAAGAAGATGGTGATGTGGACACATTTGTGCGGCAACTGAAGCTCCTGTTGGGTCATCCTCAGCTCATGTTTCCGGGAGGAAAGTGACATGAAATATATAGATACCTAAAGCTTTTCCATTTGGAGACTGTGGAGGTATGTCTTAAAAAAGGGATTTTGGGGGGAGGTACAAACTGTTGTGTGTAAGATAGGCTCAAGGATGTATTGTACAACACTGGGAATATAGCCAATATTTTGTAATACCTGTAAATGGAAAGTAACCTTTAAAAGTTGTATAAAAAAACCAAAAAATTTTAAAAAATTAAAAAGGGATTGTAGGCGTCAATGGAAGGAGATATTTGGGAGAGGCACCCTCCAAGTGCTCCTCGAATCATAAGACATCCATCTGGAAATTGATATGTAATTATTTATGTCAGCCTGGAACATCTATAACTCGAAACAGACAATGCAGAAGTGTAGTTAGTGTGCATCTTGTTTCCCCCAGTATAATGATGTTCACAATCATGCTGCCTGGATGTCTGTGTGGGTGTGTGTTTAAACCACTTGTATTAGTTTCCTGTGGCTGCTGTAAAGTACCACACCTCAGTGGCTTAGAACAACAGAGTTTACTTTCTCAGTATTCTGGAAGCCAGAAGTCTGAAATTAGAGCTAAAATCAAAGTGTCTTTAGGGCTGAGTTCCCTCTTAAGGCTTTAGGGGAGAATCCATTCCTTCTCTTTTCCGGCTTCTGGCAGCTGCCGGCTTCCTTGGCTTGTGGCTGCATCCTTCCAATCTCTGTCTCCATAGTCACAATGTCTCCTCCTTTTCTGTCAAATCTTTGTCTGCCTCTCTTTATAAGGACACCATGATGGCATTTAGGGCCCAGTTGGATAATCCAGGAAATCTCCCCATCTCAAAATCCCTAATCACATCTGCAAAGACCCTTTTTCCTGAGAAGGTAACATCTATCCATGCGATAACTTTAGATGGCCGTTATTCAGCTTACTACCCTGATGCGCAACAAATAGTATCAGGGGTCTTCTTACAACTATGAATATTAAGTGATAAACAATTTTTCACTTAAGGTAGCTGAAAGGTCAGTGAAAGTATAATTTTCCTGTCACTTAAAGAAACTTTGGCACTACAGCGGGCCTTAGAGATCACTTATTTTGCAAGGGAGAAAGCTGCAAATTACACAGCTTTTAACGGCAGTCCAGAGTTCTTTTCATTCTACCAGATCCTCTTTTTCATTTTTGTGTGAAGTTTGATTTCTAATCTTTAAAGTCACTAACAGTCATAACTTTAATTAGCTCTATTAATTTCAGAAGTTATGGTAGATTTAAATAAAATACTTAGATATCAGAAGTGAAAATTTTTACATTTTCCTTTTATACTAATAACATTGCTTTAGTTTTAGAATTGCTTCAATTCTCGATCTATAGCTGTTTCTGTCTTCTAAGAGCCATTCATAATTCCCATTTCCATCTCAATTAAATGATCTACTTAAGCTTTCAAGTCTTTCCAGCACCATTACTCCTTATTATAACTTGTTTTCTACCATCGCCACTTATTATCTGGGCAAATATAAAAGAAAAAAAGTTTTCAATCTTAACATGCAATTTTCCAAATTCTTCTCCTTCCATCATATTTCAAAAGATCTTAAAACACCCTTACACCATGCAAAAGAGATTACTGCCAATATTTTCACAAATGTAAAAGAAAGCATTTATTAGAGGCATATTAAAGATGATGCTTTTGTAATGATACAGCAGTCCTGAAGAGAAGCGGTAAAGAACTAAAGATGAAACTAGAGTGATGAGTCTGGAAGTCATTCCCAAAATCTTTTAAAGCAGTTCTGAACCTTTCCTTGAATCACAGGCTTTTGGAGAATTCAATGAAAGCTATGGATCCTATCCAAAAAAACCCACATTATTGATGTTTTGTGTTATGATTTCAGAGTCACAGACCTTATAAAGCCCATCAACTGGACAGGAATTAAGAATCTCTGTTAGATTCTTCTTCCAAATATGTGTCTAGCACCAATACCCAGGAACTTAAGTCAGTTACAATAGGAAAGGGCTACAACAGACTTACAAAGTAATCCTCATCAAAGACTATCTTTTAGGGGATTTTACAAAACGAAAATCACACAGAAGATGACTGAGACAATTCATACTCCAAAGGGATAAACATATTTCTTCGAATGCTGAAATGAATTTATTACGAGTATAAATTAGTAAATTAATTTATAATTAGTCATGTTAAATTAACATGTTAACTTAGTCATGTTCTCTCTTATAAAGGTAACAATTATTCTTGTAATTATAAAATGGTATATGGAGTTTGAAAAAAGTACAAGTTCATCTCACTAAAGTATTGTCATAGCTTTTAAGAAAAACAAATACTATTTTGAAAAATTTGCAACAGTGACAAGGCTAACCAAATTACCAGTGTACTCTAGGAAATAGTCTACCTTTGCATCCTGAACTGCATGCAAACCTGCAGAGGGGCTACAACTATGGAAAACTCCAATAAGGACTAGTCCTTAAAGGACCAAGCGGAGCACCAAATTATGAAAAGAGCCAGAGGCTTCTTGATAAGGAGTCTGCCAACCAAAAACTTCATTTAGTTCTGTCATTAAAAACTGTTATCTGTACTTGTAAATACCTACTTCTTTACTCCTGCTAGAAATGACTATGGCATTTCTAAGGGGAAAAAGAAAACCCCACGTTCTTAGATTTATTTTAAGCCATCCATGAGGAAGCAGGGTCTGGGGAAAAAACCTGGACTAAGTTAATGATGATATTAGAAAGCTGGCAACATGAAATCTTAATGGAGACAAAACCAAAGGGTGATAATGAACTTAACAGTCCTAGCCACTAGGATTCCTCTGCTCTATGAGTCCATTGTGCCTCCTCAGAGTGCCTGACTCAGTGAAGGAATGATCGCAGGAAGCACAGGAGTGTGGTTTCTCTCCTGTATGAATCCGCTGATGGCCTTGCAGGGGTTTCAACCAGGGGAGGTCCCTCCACATTCAACACAGTAGAAGGGGCACCCTCTGTAGTGTGTTTGTCGGTGTCTTTTTAACCTGACCAGTGGTACAAAGGCCATGCCACATTCTTGGCACTTGTATGGCTTGTCCTGCCAATAGATCACCTTATGTTTCCATAGAAGATTTGGTTTGCAGAACCCCTTACGACAAACAGGACAGATAGGTGTATGGTTTGGAGCCTTTCTTTTCTTTGTTTCCATCATCTGAACTGTGATGGTTCAGGTACGCAGTGGACCAGGGATTCTCAGGGTACCATTTCTACAACCATTTTTGAGTGTTCCATCCAGTGCATGTTACACAGGTGCCTCCACACATCTGCTGTGTAGATGAAACCTTTATGACATTCAGGGCACTTCTGTGTCCCATCCCTAGAGTGAAACAATTTGTGCACGTGTAGGTTGGCAGCCTGGAAGAATTCCCTACTACAAATGGGGCAGCAGTGGAAACATTCCGCTAAATTGTTCTGCTTATACTCCTGAAGTCCTGTAAGCTCCTGAAAAGCTGTCCCACAGTTCTTAGGTTGATCGGAGCAATCTTCTCCAGAGAGTGGCTCTAGGTCTTCATCATCAAATAAGGCAATAAGGATATGTCCATCATCCCCAATAGGCTCTCCCTGAAGCTCTTCTGAGTGCTCAGAGGAATATGTTTCCAGGTCTTCCTCCTCACACTGTGTGTCAAGATGGGTACTAGAAGGACAGAGTCCTGCGGTGGTTTCTCTCCGCGAGTGGTAGTAAGTTTCATAGGTGTCCTCATCTTCTCACTCAAGTTATACTAGGAGCTCTTGCTTACCTGAGAGCGCCCCACCCAAGATATAGCCAGCTCTGGAGGGTAGCAAGTACTCTTCTTGAACTTCCAGATGGAGGCTGGATTTCTTTCTTTTTTTCATTGAAGTATAGTTGGTTTACAATGTTGTGTTGGTTTCAGGTGTACAGCAAAGTGATTCAGATATACTATCTATCTATGTAATTGTTCAAATTCTTTTCCATTATAGGTTATTATAAGATGTTGAATATAGTTCCCTGTGCTATGTAGTAGGACCTTGTTGTTTATCTATTTTATTACATAGTAGTGTGTTTCTGTTAATCCCAAGCTCCTAATTTATCCCTCCCCCCTTTCCTCTTTGGTAACCATAAGTTTGTTTTCTATGTCTGTGAGTCTGCTTCTGTTTTGCAAATAAGTTCATTTTTTTAGATTCCACATATAAGTGATATCATATGATATTTGTCTTTCTCTGTCTGACTTCACTTCGTATGATAATCTCTAGGTCCATCTATGTTGCTGCAAATGGCATTATTTCATTCTTTTTTTGTGGCTGAGTGGTATTCTATTGTGTATATATACCACATCTTCTTTATCCATTCATCTGTCAGTGGGCATTTAGGTTGCTTCCATGTCTTGGCTATTGTAAATAGTGCTGCAATGAACATCAGGGTGCATGTATCTTTTTGAATTAGAGTTTTCTCCAGATATATGCCCAAGAGTGGGATTGCCAAATCATATAGTAACTCTATTTTTCGTTTTTTTAATATATTTTATTTATTTTATTTTGGCCATGTTGTGCAGCATGTGGGATTTTAGTTGCCTGATCAGGGATCAAACCCGTGCCCCCCTGCAGTGGAATCACAAAGTCTTAACCACTGGACTGCCAGGGAAGTCCCTATTTTTAGTTTATTAAGAAACCTCCATAGTGGCTGCACTAATTTACATTCCCATCAACAGTGTAGGAGAGTTCCTGGAGGCTGAATTTCTGATGTATCTTCCCCAGGCTCAGGCTGGTTTCATCTGAAGATGATTTCTCTGTGACCTGAACATCTCTGACTGCCATGCTACCTCTATACCCATCCTTGGGCCAATGGGCTAAGCATTTGTTTTTGGATTTTTGTTGAGGTTCTCGTCCTTCATTCTTACATACTTCCTAAGTAGATATTCTAAACAGATATAGCTTTATTTTAGTTTTTTAAACATTCCAAGGGGAAAAAAAGAGATCAGTTTTGTTCATAGAATTAGTTAAAATTTACTCTAGGAACTACAAAGTTATTTGTTTTTCTAAACAGTTAAACAGTTTTAAATTCTAAAAAGAATTAGAACTGTAGTTGCCTGTTTTTTTAGTCAAGATTGTACCGTGAGTTTATACTTTAACTACCACTCCCAAAATACATGGCAGTGCATGATAGATAAAATATAATAAAAGAAAACAATTAAAATATAGCTATATTCCAAAGCAAGATACAAATCCTCATGGACCATATCTGAATAGAAACAAAATGCAGTGATTAGGGCTAAAGGTGTATACTTGTTGGATTCTGGGTCAGAGAATTGGCAAAAGTGGCTGGGAGTATAATTCTCAAAGCATAAATGAAATAAAAATTCAGCTGGGCTGGAAGAATATGTGACCACAGCCTGTGAGATGGCTGATGTAAAGCTGTATACCTGGAATAGTAGGTAGAAGCAGATAAAGCCACTAACCCAGAATATGATCAAGATAGGGGAAAATTAATAATCTAGAAAACAGAAAAAAAATCACCATGAGAAGCTGGTTCTTTGAAAACACTAAATGAAAAGATAAAGCATTAGCAAGATGGACAAAGGCAAAAGGAAGGAGAGCATGAAAACATTAGAAATGAAAAAAATCAAAATTACATTTCAGTAGGAAATTTAAAAACTAGAATAAATATTTTGAAAAATTAAACTGATGCCCATATATTTAAAAACTTAAATGGAAAAATTTCTAGAAGAATATAAGTCATCAAAATGGCCTCAAGAAGATAAAAAATAAAATAATAACCACTAAAATTTAATCTGTTATTTGAAGCCTTACTCTCTTTCCTTCAACCTAAAAAAAAAGACTTCAGGCTTATGTGGTTTTACACTAAATCTACAAAGAATACGTAATCCTTTTCTAATGCAAGTCATCCTAGAAAATGAAAGAGAAAAGGCAAATTTATATCAAGACTGGATTAGAATAATATAAAGAAAGAAAAGTATGGCCAAATCTCACTTATAAATTCAAAAATCCTAAATAAATATTAGGAAGTCAAATCCAGCAGGAAAAAAGAAAATCCAAAAGTCAAGAAACCAACAATGAAACAAAACTAACACCTTTTGACTAGAAGGGTTTTTATCCCCCCAAATGAAAAGGTGTTTCCACATCAAGAAATTTTATTGAAGTAATTGACCACATTAATTAAACAAAAAGAAACATAGGATCATCTTAACAGGTGTGATAGAAAACATATTCAAGAAAATTCACTAGAAATTCATGATAAAAACCACAAAATAGACACTTTTTTAGAGTTCCTTGAAAACAAAGCTTCAGACGAGTAACAAAGTATTGAGTACTTTATTTGGGAGGTGATTCCGGGTGGCAGCAGTGAGGTCGCAGAGAAAATGAAACAAGCAAAGAAGGTGAGCCAATATAAATGTGTTATCAATATCACTGTTATAAACCACAACATCTCAATACCACTGGGATCCTTAGAAGCATAGAAAAAATCGTCCATCAGAGGAAGGAAAGACTAGAGGCCAGGACATCCATCCTTGAGCTCCCATTCACCATTGATTCAGGGGTAACCTCTAGCCCAGCACTTCTATGTAGCATCTCCACACAAGGACTGAGTGGACTCCTATGGTTTTTGAAAAGCCCTACTATTGCAGAGAAGCCCATCGGGGAAAACTAAAAATGAAAACAAAACCCCAGAGATATATGGCATATGCTTGAGGTGAGATATTGTTAGCCTGAGTCAACAATGTTCACTATAGGTGCAGCTGAACTATAGTGAACTTTGCTGGGTACCAAAAATGTCTGCTACAGTTACCTAATAAGAAGCTACAACCAACATCATAATGGTGAAACTCTTTAAGGTCTGGAACAAGACAAGGATGCCTCTCATTATGATTATTACTACTCAACACTATTTGAGGAACCATGTGATGCTATAAGTTAAGAAAAAAGTATAAAAGTTTGAAAGAAAGACAAAACTGTCTTTGTTTGTAGATGATAGATCTGTCTAAAAAAAGTAAAAAAAAAAAAAAAAAAAGATGGACAGACAAGCCATTGGAACTAAACACAAGATAAGCCTATAAAAATCAATAGATTTCTATACACCAGCAATAATCAACTTTAAAATGTAACAAAAACAGATAACATTCACATTAGCAGTGATCTCTAGGAATAAAAGCCAGTAAAATATGAGCAGGACTCATGGAGACAATTATAAAATGTTATTTAAGGGTATAACATAGGGGGGCTTCCCTGGTGGCGCAGTGGTTGAGAGTCCGCCTGCCGATGCAGGGGACGCGGGTTCGTGCCCCGGTCTGGGAAGATCCCACATGCCGCGGAGCGGCTGGGCCCGTGAGCCGTGGCCGCTGAGCCTGCGCGTCCGGAGCCTGTGCTCCGCAACTGGGGAGGCCACGGCAGTGAGAGGCCCGCATATGGAAAAAAAAAAAAAAAAAGTATAACATAGGACCTGATTTAATACAAGGTAGATCAGATTCATGCTTATGGATGGAAGGACTCAATAGCATAAAGATTAAGTTATCTGTAACATTCTGTAAAGTCATTGCACTTCCAATGAAAACCTCAATATGAATGTTTTAAGGACCTTGAAAAACTGATTTGAAAACGTATATGGAAGAGTTAAAGGACCACAGACAGCCAAAATAATTTGGGGAGGATAAAAAGAAACAAGAGGAGGAGGAGTAGCCTGAGTAGTTAGTAAGACATATGACACAGCAAGTCATTTTAGAGTAATTAAGTCAGTTTTACATTGATGTAAGGATAGACAAATAGATTAATAAAACAGAACAGAGAGCCCAGAAAAAGATCTAAGCATGTGTAGGCTCTTAGTATGTGATAGAGTGGATATTACAAATCAGTGGCAAAAGGTCAACTTATTCAGTAATGGTGTTGGGATAACTGGATACACATATAGAAAAAAATAAATTTCTTCCCTATAATATAAATGATTAAATACCTAAATATGAAAAACAGAGGTTAAAACTGTAAGAAGTAAATGTAAGATATCTTTACAGCACCAGAGAGATTTTTTTTAACAAGACAACAAAAGGGATCATAAAGGAAAATTGGTAGAATTAGACTACATTAAAACTTTAAAGATCTGTAAAACAAAGGGTAGCATAAGTAAATATAAAAGACAGGTGACACTTCGGGAGAACATTTATGACTCGTGTGACTATAAATAACTCAGATGAATCAATAAAAAAAACTCAAAAGAAAAATAGGCAAAGATTATTAAACAACTTTAAAAGAAGTAACTTGAACATCCAAGGAAAAGATGCTCAACCTTATAAGTAATCAAGGAAATTCAAAATAAAATGCAATTTCATTTCTTGTCCATTAGATTGGCAAAACTTAAGAAAATCTGACAACCTCCTGATGTGATTCACTGAGAACACAATATCACTTATATAGTATTCCTGCCAAAAATACATAACCCCATCTAATCATGTGTAAATCATCAAGCAAATCCAAATTTAGGAACAGGAAACAAAATAACTGGCCTGTATTCTTCAAATATGTCAATATCATGAAAAACAATATCTAAGGAACTGTTCAGGATTAAAAGAGACTAAAGAGAAATGACAAAGGCAACGTGTGCTGGGTCAGAAAAAAATTGCTAAAAAGGACTTAAGTGGGAGAATTGGTGAAATGTTATAGTTCTTTAGCAATGTTAAGTTTCCTGAATTTGATCATTGTACCATGGTTACATAAGAGAATGTCTTTGTTCTTGGGATCTACATGTGGGGGTACTTGGGGCTAACAGGTCATACTTTCTGCAACTTATTTTTAAATGGCTCAGGAAAAAATTATGGAAATAAAACATAAATGCATATGAAGGGAAGGAGGGGAGGGAGGAAGGAAGAGAGAGAGGTAGAGAAAGAAAGTAAAAGTAGCAAAGTATTAATAATTGGTGAATCTAGATGAAGCTTATACAGGAGGTCATTGTAACATTCTAGCAACTTTTCTGCTGGTTTGAAAATTTTTTCAAAATAAAATGTTTAAAGCATCTGTTCATATCAAGTATTATTAAGGTTGTAGGAAAATGGAAATTTTCATACTCTGCTAGAAAGGATGCAAATTAGTACAGTTCTTTGGAGAGTAACATAATAATAATGTATTGTATCGTAGATACATAATAATAATATAATATAATAATAATGATAGTAATATAAGTAAAGGTGAACGTGTTCATATCCTGTACCCCAGCAGTTCAAATGGGATGTGGGAAGAAAATAATAGAACTTTGTATTTATTTATTTTATCTTTTAAGAAAAAAATTTACATTTTACAGTGGATATTGTATATTAGTATGATAGAGCATTTATATAATTTACAGATAAATATAGAAATGTTGGGGATAGGCAGTTAAATATTTTCTTGATAGGGCAGCCTGATGAACATAGTAGGAGACCGCTGGTCTTAAGAAATTCAAATATGCACGAGGATATATATAGATATGTATGTTAACCGCAAATTGATTTGTAGTGGCAAAAATCTGCAAACATCCTGAATGTCCATCAGTAAGAGAAAAGATCAACTGTCTTTTATTCATATGATGGGGTACTAAATAGCAGTTAAAATGAATGAAACAGAGCTGTAAGTATCTACATGGGTAGGTTTAGAAAATGTTGAGTGAAAAAAGGAAGTTGGAAAACAATAAAGACACAATACTATTATTTATGGATGTTTAAATCTGCCCTAAAAACAAAAGCACTGCCTAGACAGCAAAATCCTGGTGCTTGCCTCTGGGAGGGATGGAGGAGACAAGCACCAGAAAAGAGATTATACAGAGCTTAACTTAATTTGTAAAGTTTTATTTCTTTGCCCCTTCCCCTCCAAAGAGAGAGTAAGAGATCTGAAGAAAATATTACTAAATGTTAATTTTGGTTAGTTCTGGGTAGCAGATATGTGGGTGTTTGCTGTATTATTCTTTGAACTTTCTTGTACCTTTTGCTTTGTCCAAAAAGCGAAACTCAAAGTTTTTCATTTTCCTGATGAATTACAGGCCCCATACAGAAAGCACCTGACCAGCCAAACCTGTTCCTACAACTCTGCATATATCTCAGCTTCTGGACACACCAAAGCAACTTTAAATCAGAGCTTCTGAAAAAATACTTATCCACAGAAAACTAATGCCTCTTCTTTTCATAAATGTATTCCTAATTTT
Source organism: Stenella coeruleoalba (assembly GCF_951394435.1). Lineage (NCBI taxonomy): Eukaryota > Metazoa > Chordata > Mammalia > Artiodactyla > Delphinidae > Stenella > Stenella coeruleoalba. The sequence continues at coordinate 175,359,650 of NC_137169.1, forward strand.
ATGGAAATGTCAGTCTAGTAAGGAGCATGTAGAGCCACAAGTGATGCCATGTTGAACCCAAATATTCTGTAGTGCTAAGTCATTGGCTGTTATCTTGATGTATGCAAGGATAAAACTGGAAATTCTCTCAAAGGTTAAAAAGTAATTTAAGAATACAAAAGAATACAAAAGTTCATTACCACTTCTATATAAAATTACCAGCCTCTTGCTAATGGCCCCCTTAGTTCAATATTTCAAGTTATGCTTGTATAATAAAAGAACTTTAATTATTCAGGGACAAATTAATTTACATTTCTCTAACATTTGGCCTCTTAATGGCATTTTTGTTTGCACCTGTACTGACTCCACCTCCACGAGAAAGAGAGTGAAACTAAAAAATTTGTCTCTTTTACTATGTGTTGAGAGAATTACATTTTAGTGAGAAAAAAGAACAGACACTATTGATTTAAAGGAGACTTGAGGATTACCCCCAAAATTTAATTGTAGGAACTTCCTGTGGCCCTCATTTGCATTAATTATTAGGAGAGGGCTCACATATTGCTGCCAAGAAATCTATAGGATAAATGTCTATCCAATAATCCACCTATTTTAAGCAGTAATTTGGGCAGTTCCTCTGAGCTAGTGAGTGGAGAGAATAAGACATTAAGAATTTCTGTCTGAAGGAGTTTCTTAGGTCCTCCTCTTACCATATGTTTAATGTGTGCAGGATCTGTAGTGTGGTCTCTTTTTTCATTCCTTATATTGGACATTTGTCTTTTTTTTTGAAAAGTCACACCAGAGACTTGTTAATTTTATTAGTCCTTAAATTTTTTGTTTTGTTTTGTTGATTCTCTACTATATATGTGTTTTCTATCTGATTCTCTCTTACCTTTACTATTTCATTGCTTCTACTTTTCTTCCCCCCTGCCCACTGCCCCTTGGCAAGTCGCTTTTTTTTTTCTTTTTTTTTTTTTTTTTTGGCGTATAGTTGATTTACAATGTTGTGTTAGTTTCAGGTGTACAGCAAAGTGAATCTGTCATACATATACATATATCCACTCTTTTCCAGATTCTTCTCCCATACCAGCCATTACAGAGTATCAAGTAGTGTTCCCTGTGCTATACCATAGGTCCCCATTAGTTATCTATTTTATATATAGTAATGTGTATATGTCAATCCCAATCTTCCAATTTATCCCTCCCTCGCTTACCTCCTGGTAACCACAAGTTTATTTTCTACATCTGTAACTCTATTTCTGTTTTGTAGATAAGTTCATTTGTACCCTTTTTTTTTTAAATTCCACATATAAGCAATATCATATGATATTTGTCTTTCTCTGTCTGACTTCACTCATCTTCTACTTTTCTTGTGCTTAATTTTTAGTCCTTTTATAACCTCTCTAGAAGGGTAGAATTCTTGCTCATTAATTTTCAGTCTTTCTTCATTTCTACTATATGGCTTTAAGGCTATAAATTTCCTTCTAAGGATTTCTTTAGCTAAATTGTACAAAATTGGATTGTACGTTTTCATATTGTTCAATTCAAAATATTTCCTAATTTGTTATCATTTCTTCTTTGACCATGGGTTATTAGAATATGTGCTAAATTTCCAAATATATGAGAATTTTCTGGTTACCTTTCATTTTCATTTCTAGCTTACCTGCATTAGGGTCAATAATATATTTTATCTGGTCTATATGATTTCATTCATTTGAACGTTGATGAGACTTTCTTCATGGGCCAGTTTATGGCAAATTTCTGTAGATGTTTTATGTGTGCTTGAAAAGAAAGTATATTCTGAAGTCTTGGGTAGAATGTTCTATATTTGTCCATTAAGTCAACTTTCTTGATTATTCTTTCCTGGTATCATATCCTTAAGTTTTTGACTGCTTGTTCTATAAGTTGCTAAAAGAGGTATGTATAAAAAGGTCCCATTGCGATTATGGACTTGTCTGTTTCTCTCTGGTTTTGACCATTTTTACTGTATATATTTTGAGACCATGCTATCTTCTCTGCTTAAAATGTAGGGAAAAAAAAGAAAGAAGAAAAATTGGTTGCAAAGATAATTCCACCTCCTTTTAATAAATCAAAAATGTTGCTGGACAAGTAACTAACATTGTAGGATATTTTCCATGATGACATTTGTTCTGGGTTGTATTGTGTCCCTCCAAAAGAAATAATGTTGGAGTCCTAACCCCCAGTACCTCAGAATATGACTTGACTTAACTTTACTCTGTAAAGACTTACAGTTCAAATGAAGTTCTTAGACTGATGTCCCTATAAAAAGGGGAAAATTGGACACAGTCAGACATATATAGGGAGAAGATGGCCATCTACAAGCTAAGGAGAGAGGCCTGTAACAGAATTCCCTTCACAACCCTCAGAAAGACCAACCCTGCACTCACCTTGATCTCAGGCTTCCAGCCTCCAGAACTGTGAGACAATAAATTTCTGTTGTTTAAGCCACCCAATTTGTGGTATTTTCTTATAGAAGTCCTAGCACACTAATAGGACATTTATAACAACACAATTTTGTCATTTAAAAAGAAAAGTATGTTTTTAGCAGAGGGGGAAAAAAAAAACAATAATCTTTCTGCCCTTAAAAATGTAAAATGAGGAACCAGGAGTTGAGAAAAGCTGATTTGCTATTTAACAGAATATCCTTTTACATGTTAATAGTAAAGATAAAACTTTTTATCTGGTATCATGAGGCATTTTTATTTAATAAACTTGGTGGGTCAGTCTTACTGAGTGAAGGAAAACAGTTCCCATGTTCTCAGAATTGCATTTTATGATTTCCTAATTAAGGATGAGGAAGACAATTCCCCAGTTTCCTTCAGAGAGGACTGGAGCAATAAACATAATGAACTCTAAGAAGTTTAATAATAAATCACCAAATCCAATGAGCATAATAAATACAACCAGGGAATTATTTTAATATAGACTCAGTGGAATAACCACAAATTCAACATCAAAGCAGCATGAGTTACACATATAGTACACATATATTAAACTTTGCTGGAAGTCAAATTTTAAAGAAGCTTAATTTTCTTAGCATAGATCTTGGGCCATGCCAGTTTTGAGGTTATTTCTCATTGGAAAAAAGAGAGGTATGACAATGTATAGCCTTACCTGTTCTAAGATAATGTCAGCAAGATAACAATGTCCTCCTACAAACCTTGCTAAAGAGAAAATATGAAGCTGCAGTAAGCGTAGGATATGAATATGGACCAAGTGATAACTTCTTTAAGACTGTCTGTAGAATTTTGCAATCACATACACAGGTTGTCTTATTAGCAATATGCTGTCTGATTCCCAAAAGTATACCCTACTCTGATATTTTGAGCATTTTGAGGCTCTTATCTCACATGTTCAGACCACTGCCTACAATATACGTTTGGCAGACGGTCAACTGATGAATAATATGAGACGAAGTTTGATGTGGCTCCATCTTTACTGGAGCTCATAAACCCAGAGCAAGCTTATTTTTTTTTAAATTATTATTGTATTTATTTATTTTGGGCTGCATTGGGTCTTCGCTGCTGCGTGTGGGCTTTCCCTAGTTGCGGCGAGCTGGGGCTACTCTTCATTGTGGTGCACAGGCTTCTCATTGCAGTGGCTTCTTGTTGTGGAGCACAGGCTCTAGGCATGCAGGCTTTAGTAGCTGCAGCACACGGGCTCAGTAGTTGTGGCTTGTGGGCTCTAGAGCACAGGCTCAGTAGTTGTGGTGCACGGGCTTAGTTGCTCTGCGGCATGTGGAATCTTCCCAGACAAGGGCTCCAAACCCTGTTCCCTCCATTGGCAGGCACATTCTTAACCACTGCACCACCAGGAAAGTCCCCAGAGCAAGCTTACTGTCAGTAAGAAATATATGTATCAGTTGCAAACCCTTGACTATGACATCCAGTCTGATATGATAATATGTAGACAATTTTGGCTGGATCAATGAAAGTCTGATTTAAAGTCTTTGGGTTTAAGTATTTTCAAGTCAAAATTTTTATAAAGGGCCACTGTATGCAGGAAACTCATACCTAAGCTCTTCCTTGAGAGTTTGAGTGGTTCAAATGATAGAAATCTCTCATATTCATTAGGTATTCCATCCTACCATCTGACTGCTCTACTTATTAGAAATGCTTTCCCTGGAGTAGCCCTCAATTGGCCTATAGTTAAGTCTACTTATAAGGCTTAATTGTGCCTTAGGGAGATATAAAAAGAGGTTCATCCTAGAAATGACAGCTCTTCAGATATCTAAAGAGAGCAATCATGTCTCCACTAAGTCTATTTCTAATTATAAATACATTTCTCTATTTCAATAAATGCGGGGGATACATTTAATTTTCAGTAATGGGGTTTGTGATAAGTAGGGGCTGGGGAGAATGATTTAATAATAGAATTACTTCTTTAAAGGGATTTTTGACCCTGCCTTCAAGCTTGTAATAACCTCCCTACTAATTTGTGTCTGAGCTAAGTTTCACATTCAGGGAGTCCAAAGAATATCTCAACAGGAAGCCAGGAAGGTACCTGGAGAGGAGGAAACAGTGAGCTGGGATAAAAGGAACCTTCTGAGGACTTACAGAGATAAGGATCTTAGGTGATTTTATAGGTTGTTCCTGTTGTCTGTTGTCTCTTTCTCATTCTTCTATTTCTGGCCTTTTAAATTACAGGTAAGAAAGATCATTATGAAAAGATTATTAAGACTAAAATGTGGTGAGATACCTCAATTCAGTCATGAATTCCTTCACCTTATGATAAGCAGGATTTATACATTGTCCAGCAATTCTGTTCTTCCCAAACTTGGTTCCATCGAAGACTCCCTGGAAAAAAAAGGGTGCATATTAGTTTCCATTAATTTGTAATTTCTGAAAAATCTGATTTCAGTCCTTTAAATCTTGGTGCCTAAATTCTGAAAGACAAATGTCTTGAGAAAGATAACTGGAATGGTACTTAAGAGTGAATTTAATAAATAGAAACCATCTTTCACTGTTCTAATTTCCAGTAATAGCTACCTCTCCCTGTATGAATACAATATGAATCAGTCCCTCAAAACTATAGATTTTAGGTATGAGCATTTTACATCCATATTTTATAATAATATATAAACAGACTGCTATTCTACAATGTTTATTTTGTGTGTGTGTGATATGGGTACATGTTATCTTAGAGGCCAAAAAAGACATGGGAGCAGGGAAGCAGTAGAAGAAAATTAAGGCCACATTCTAATTGGCATAAAAACCAGCCCATGTTTATCCCTATACCTGCCCTTGCCTTTTCCGTGCTGGCCCAGTTTCTCTACTGATGCTGTTAACTATTTATTCCTCCAGTCTGTCACATGTGTATGGCCACAAACATATAGGATAAACCTTTTTTTTCTCTCTTATTTGCAGTTATCCTACTTTTACTAACCAGCCTCAGCCCTAGCCAGTCTAAGCCAATATAATTGTGTTGTGATTAGCATCAGAAAAACACATCCCAGCCCCTTCAACGTCTCTTGTAGAACCTGAGATTGCCAAAGCTTCAATTATGTGGAAATGATTATATTGCTTAATGTGGTAGGGACATTCCTGTTGGATGGTTATCAGAGAAATTATTATTCAAAAAGCAAAGGCAGAGAAAGAAAACTAATGGCCTATATACATATAGATTATCAGATGCTAAAAGTTCTTTTTGAGAAACAAATTCCTGTTAAAGTGTATCATTCGTGAGGTCTAGAGACATGACATATTAGTGTGAATTCGATGAATATATTTAAATCTCTCCTTAAATATATTAAGCTCAGAATAAAAATATATGCAACATTCAGAAGCACATACGCACAGCAAATATATGGGCTAAAATAAACAGGGAAAATTTTGTGGGGTGATTGTCACGTTCAGTATCTTGACAGAGATTTGCATTGCATAGGAGTAGCTGTTTAGCAAAACATATTGAATGATCTATGCAAGATTTGTACATTACATATAAATTTTACCTCAAAAGGAAAAAATCATAAGCAAATATTGAAATCTAGTTAATGATGTACATGCTGAAGTGTTTAGGGGTGAAGTGTACTGATGCCTGAAGCTTACTTAAAATACTTTAGAAAATAAGATGGATCATTGGATGGATACACAGATATATGAATAAAGCAAGTAGTGTAAAATGTTAGATAGTACACATCAGTTTAAGTCAAATAGGATTTATATAACTCGGCACCATGTGCACAGTATGCTAAGTTGGCAACTAGAATTTTGGATACTTCCATTTAATGCACAAGTGACATTTTATTTCTAGGCCTTATTTTGATTATCTCTAAGTTGTAAATTGTCATCCATAATATTAAAGTTAGAAAAATAACTCTTAAATGTTATTTGAGCTAAAAAAGTATGTGACGAGAATATGATCAGTGATTTTTCCATCAGTCTGGGCTACGTGGCAATAAAGATCTCAGAATCCTAGTGGCTCACAACACAGCTTTATTTCTCATGTCCATACTGGGGTCAAGTTTGACTCAGTTCCATGTCTTTTCCATTCCAGATAAAAGCAGCCCCTATCTAAAATGTAAGAGTTTCATGTCAGAATGAAAAAGAGCTGGTGGTGAAGGACCACAAAATGGCTCTTAAAGCTCTGTTCAGAGGTAGGACTGTCGGTTCAAGTCACAGTCCAATGACCAAAGCAAGTCACACGACCATGCCTGCCACGAGCAGAGATAGGTCATCCTCCCATAGGCAGGGGCCCTATGGAAGAGGCAATGAATATTTTGAGGAAAGATACCATCTATTACAAACTAATGTAACTTTCAAATTTCATCAGAAATATTTTGAACTACTATGTTCCAGTCCTTTAGTAGTATTATATTAATACTTATATAATTAGTATATAATAGGTATTCAACAAATGTTTGCTGAAGAATGAGTTTTTCTGTATTACATCTTTTCAAATTTAGAAAGGAATCACAAATTATTCAATAGGATGCAGGAAAAGAATGTAATAAGCAAAATACCAGGTTTAAGACAGAGAGGCCTTGAGACTTCCTTGGTGGTCCAGTGGTTAACATTCTGCACTTCCACTGCAGCGGGCACAGGTTTGATCCTTGGTCGGGGAACTAAGATCTCACATGATGAGTCGTGTGGCCAAAAAACAAAAGAGGGGTGTCTTAAAAAAAAAAAAAAAGTGAGGCCTGGAGTGGACTGTGGGGAATGCATGCCCTGTTATTACCTTGTTGCATTGGTGTGGTACATCTGTTACAAGTGGTGAAGCAATATTGATACATTATGATGAATGAATAACCCCAAGGTTTTGAGCCTCAAAACTAGACAAATCAAAGTTGTCAGAGAAGTCAGGGCAGTAGCTGAAGAGAAAGAAATTTAAATTCAAGAAAGAAAAGAAATTTAAATTCCAAGGTAGGCATATAGACTAAGAAGAATATAAATCTCCTACAGTGGAAAAAAAAAAAGCAAAGAAGAGTATAAGTCAAGGTCTGGACTATGCAAAAGGTAACATTTCTGTGAAAAACCAGACAGTAAATATTTTAGGCTTTGTGAACCTACCTCTGTCACAATCCCTCAAATCTGCCATGGTAAACACGAAAGTCGCCATAGACAATACATAACCAAATGGACATGGCTATCTTTCAATAAAACTTTGTTTACAAACACAGTCAGTAACCCGGATTTGGCTCCTGGGTCATAGTTTGCTGACCCCTTTTCCAGACCATGGCTTCTAGATTTGAGTACTACCTGGGATGATGGGTTGATCCTGGAGTACAAACCACCTCAGAACATCACAGAGGTGGCCTCAGGCCCTGTACCTCTGTACCTGGTATAATGCCAGACATACAGAAAGTGCTCAGTACATGTTGAATCAAGGTCACCGGTGAATACAATATTAAAGAGTCACAGAACTTGGTAAGACCTCTCTACCAAGATTTCTTGGCAAATAACTCAGAGGGAATCAGATAGTGACAACCAAAATACAGTTTTGATGACTGGCTTTGATTCCTCTTCACTTTTCTCATTTACCATGTGTGAGATATTATGCCAGTTATTTTTTCATAAGTTCACACAGGATTCTCATAACAACTTTACAAGGAATGTACTGTTTTCACATTTAATTAGACTTTTATTTAGTTATATCTTTATTGAATGAAAGATTCTTTAAATTCTACAGTGCTTTACAATTTTCAAATTTTCACACATGATTTCCTATAATCCCATAATAACCCTTTCTCCCCCTACCCTAATATTGCCCCTCCCCCCTTCCCTTTCCACACTGGTAACCATTAGTTTGTTCTCTATATCTGTGAGTCTGCTTCTTTTTTGTTTTATTCACTAGTTTGTTGCGTTTTTTTAGATTCTACATGTAAGTGCTATCATGCAGTATTTGTCTTTCTCTGTGTGACTTATTTCACTTAGCATAATGCCCTCCAAGTCCATTCATGTTGCTACAAATGGCAAATTTCAATCTTTTTTATGGCTGAGTAGTATTCTATTGTATATACATATACCATATCTTCTTTATCTGTTCATCTGTTGATGTACACTTAGGTTGCTTCCGTACTTTGGCAGTTGTAAATAATGCTGCTATGAATATTGGGGTGCATGTATCTTTTTGAATTAGTGTTTATTTCTTTCAGATATATACCCAGGAGTGGGATTGCTGGATCATATGATCATTATAATTTTAGTTTTTAGAGAAACCTCCATACTGTTTTCCACAGTGGCTGCACCAATTTACATTCCCACCAACAATGTAGGAGGGCTCCACAAGGAATATACTTTTATTTTCATATAAGGAATGAAGATCTTGAGTCTTATTGGTTGAATTATGTACCCCCCAAAATGGTACGTTGAAGTCTTAACCCTCAGTACCTCAGAATGTGGTCTTATTCTTGGAAATAGGGTCATCGCAGCTATAATTACTCAATGGTCATTGCAGCTATAATTATTTAAGATGAGGTTATACTGGAGTAGGGTGGGTTCCTAATCCAATATGACTCTGGTCCTTGAAAGAAGACAGCCATGTGAAGACACAGAAACACAGGGAGAATGCCTTACAGAGACAGAGGATTGGAGTGATGTATCTATAAGCCAAGAAATACCTGGGGCTACCAAAAGTTAGAAGAAGGCATGGAACAGATCCTCCCCTAGTCTTTGAGAGAGCATCACCCTGCTGACATCTTGATTTTGGAGTTATAGCCTCCAGAATTACGGAACAATAAATTTATGTTGTTTTAAGCCACCTAGTTTTTGTTACTTTGTTATGGCAGGCCTAGGAAACTAAGACACTGAGACTCAAGGAATTTGTCACTTGTCCAAGATCACCCAGCTAGTGTGAGACAAAGTCAGTAGTCAAACCCATGGCTGTCTGACTCCCAAATCCATGCTCTTTTGATTACACTGCACTGAATCAGTCTTTATTCTACTTTACTGTGATAAAATGATGTAAAATCAAATACTGACTCATACTAGAAAAGTGAGTCCCTCTCTTCTATTCTCACTCTACAATATTCCCTACGAGCAATACCGCTTCCTTCCTTTCTTCCTCCCTTCCTCCCTTCCTTTCTTTCTTTCTGGCTGCATTGGGTCTTCATTGCTGCGTGAGGGCTTTCTCTAGTTGCAGCGAGCAGGGGCTACTCTTTGTTGCGGTGCCCGGGCTTCTCATTGCGGTGGCTACTCTTGTTGCGGATCACGGGCTCTAGGCGCACAGGCTTCAGTAGTTGTGGCTCTCGGGCTCTAGAGTGCAGGCTCAGTAGTTGTGGCGCACGGGCTTAGTTGCTCTGCGACATGTGGTATCTTCCTGGACCAGGGATCGAACCCGTGGCCCCTCCATTGGCAGGCAGATTCTTAAACTGTGCCACCAGGGAAACCCTCTTTCTTTCGTTCTTTCTCTTTCTTTCTTACTTTCTTTCTTTCTTTCTTTCTTTCATTTTCTTTCTTTCCTTCCTTTTTTCCTTCTTTCTTTCAAGACTTCTCTACCAATATTACCTTTTAAAGTAAGGTTTCTTATACTATCCTTTATAGTCAGAAGCTATAAAGCTATACAAGTTTTGTCTTTCACCCTATTCTGGCCTCATGCTATCCATTTTTTACTGTTTTCTTTTTTAAGTAAACCATCTTAATCTATCTATACATGGCATATTTCTTTTAAAAACTTCTCCAGCACACATATTAATGAAGATCTCTTAAATATAGTCAATAAATATATCCAAGTGATATTTCCTGGAAATGAGGGAGTGGAAAGTGAGAAAAAAATAGTACATGCTTTGCACCTTTCAAAATATACTATCTCTGATTCTCATTCCAATCCTATGAGGCAAGCATTATTCCCCCTATTTTTTGAAGAAGAAACTCAAGTTCAGGGAAAGTTAAGAAACTTATTTAAGATCAAAGCTAGTATATGGTAGAGCCAATATTCCCCCCAGGTCTGTCTGGCTCCAACATGCTTTACCTTCATCACATTCTCCCCTCTTTCCCTCACTTTCTTTGTGGCATTATTTCCAAACTAACACTACCTTTCCCCATTTCTTACCCAAGGAGTTACTTTGAGTTGTCATTTCCCATATTCATATATATATACCACTAAATCCTTGCTTCTCACTTTCAAAATTGGCCAGAAGTAATATTGTGAAGTATGTAGAAATCCTATCAAGCATCCTTTAATCTTTTGATCATTTGGCAAACTTTAACAAGGCCTTGTGCAATATTTTGGAGACTGACAATCACATACAGCCTTTTCTCTTTTCCTACATTCTTAGAGATTGCGGTGTCCCTTCTCCTATATGAAACCTAGTTCTCCATCTGGGCCCTTGATCACATCCCTTTCAGTCTCCTCAGGGATCTTCCTCTGTCTCAGATCTGTATCTTTCATCATTCCCTCCTCCCCTGCTGCATCCTCTCTGCTCACTAATATTCTCTCTCAAAAACATCCTTCCTTTATCCTCCTATCTACCCCTCAAGTCACTACCCAATGGCCATCTTCCCACCTCTTTATTCCCAGCCTTGGAGAGGAAGGTGTAGTTCATATCTGTCAACTCCATTTCTTGTTCAACCAAACCACTGAAGTCAGACTTTGCCCCCACCTTCCACTGAAACTGGTCTTAGATTACAAAAGCTACTTCAATATCAAAACCAATGCATGCTCTGAGGTCATCATCCAACTCCATTTCTCTGCTGCATTTGACAGTTTTTTTCATACCATTCTGCTTAAAACCCTCCCCTCCTTTGGTTTCTGGAAGATTGCATTCATCATGCTCCTTTTTTTCCCCTTCTTCTGCCTTCTAATGTGACCAACTGCTTGTCTCTCATTTCATGCTGTCCTGAGAATTCTTCCACTCTGATGATCTTCAACCAATGCTTTTATGCAGAACTATGCACCAGGACTATATAGTTGAGCCTGTTCTCATATGACCTCTTCTTCAGTATTTTCAAAGGACTTACTTTTCTCTTAAGATGAGTTTTGAAGTAAAAGTAGAAATTTTCTGTCAGACTCACAAAGTAGAGAGAGAGTATTCCAGGGAGGCAGCTGCAAAATGATTTGCAGAAAGAAAGAGGGGAAGATTAATACAGATTGAGAGGGTTATCATCGGTTCAGTCATGCTGCAGTGTGCAGTGAACTGCTGGGGGTAGGGGTGGGAGGAGAGAGGAGAGGTGAGGCCAGGCAGATAGGCAGAGGTCAAACAATATGAAGGATCTTATATGCCATGCAGATGGTTTCAGATTTTGCCCTGTGTATGGTGAACCATTGTGGAATTCTGAACAGAGGAGTTCCATGATTGGCTCTGAATTCTAGAAAGCTCATTATGTTAGGAGGGTGGAGAAAGGATGAGACTAGAGGCAGGGGAACAAAGAAGTTGTGCTAATAATCCAGGTGAGAGATGATAATGGAGTGAACTAGGGCAAAGAAATGGTTTGGAGAGTAGGGACAATGGGCCTTTCTAAAGTGGAATCAAGAGAATTTGGTGATTAATCAAATAAAAAGGTACATAGGAGGTAGACTGTAGGATAATGGGCTTTAGATGAAAAGCCTATTTAGATGAAAAAATATTCAGCACAATGGACTATAGGAAGTAAAGTAGATTTATCGGACAACATTCATTTACAAAACAGATTTACTGAGCATTTTCTACATGCTAGGCACTGTGCTAAGCCCTAGAATGATTTCCATTTTGGATGTGTTTGAGATGCCTTGAAACATTCAGGTTCAAAACGTCTAGCAAACAGGTAGAGAAAGGCATTTAAAACTCAGGAGACATGTCTCCATTGTGTTGCTATTATTAACAACATTGTGACATTTTTGTCCAGATGACTAATTAGCTATACAGTGTGGAAGATATTAGCGAGATGAGAATTAGTTGAAATCTATAATAATCCCATGCCATGTTATTGATATTACTTTTAAAAATAATATCCTACTAATTTGCATTCTTGTATGATTAACAATTTTCCAAGAAAGAAAACTTGCAACTGCATAATTGAGTGGTGTAGGACTGATTTCTGCAAAACTGTTATAGAATCAAAGGTTAAAAAAATCCTCTTCGTAAGCATTTTATCACCCTCAAAGAAATTGCTACCTTCACCATACTTTAGTGGTGTCCTTTGACTTTACAAGAACATTTTATATATGATGCCTAATTTTATATTGATGACAGCCTTATGAATAAGTACAATCCTTTCTGGGAAATGGTCAAAATTTAGAAAGAGCTTGAATGTATGCATACCTTTTGACCCGGTAATTCAACATTTAGAAAATTCAACTATTCTAAGGAAATAGTCCAAGCAGTAGAAAAAGCTATATGCGTGATGATGTTTATCACAGCTTTATTTATAATTTTTAAAGAAAAGGAAGCAACCTTGGTGTCCATGGGAGTAAATTAGAGTTCATTTATATGTGACCATTAAAATTACGGTTAGAAAAATGATAGACAAGCAAAATGCATATAATAGAATGGGAAGAGAAAAAATGCAGGAGAAAAATTTTAAGTAAACTGTAGTTACAATTACGTAAAAAATACCCAGGAGGGCTTCCCTGGTGGCGCAGTGGTTGAGAGTCCGCCTGCCGATGTGGGGGACGTGGGTTCGTGCCCGCTCCGGGAGGATCCCACGTGCCGTGGAGCGGCTGGGCCCGTGGGCCATGGCCGCCGCGCCTGCGCGTCCAGAGCCTGTGCTCCGCAATGGGAGAGGCCACAACAGTGAGAGGCCCGCATACCGCAATTAAAAAAAAAAAAAACCCAGGAAAAATAATGGGAGTAAATTTGCCAAAATACCAACAATAGTTATATTTGAATGGGGAAATTAGGGGTTATTATTTTTATTTTCCAATTTATCTGTGTATCAAAGATTGATCATTTTAGCTTTCCTAGTAATCACTTGCCCTTTTTCTGGTAAATGTGCCCTGACTCTTCTTAGGGAATTGATGGTTCCTTCTCTGAGTTCGCGTGGTTTCAGTGAGGTTGACGCCACCCCTGCCAGGAATATAGCCCAAGTCAAGATCATTGGAGGCAAATAGATTCAATTCTAAAATTTTTTTTTTTTTTAACTTTTGGAAAAGATGCAGGTTGTTTTCACTGTGAATTGCTAAGAGGATAGGATGTAATTCTGAAGTTTTAGGCAGCTGTTTTGTCACCAGGAAGTAGAAGAGGTCCAGGGAAGTGGATTCAAATTACCCAGACATCCACATGGCACTGAGAAGTGGAAGAAACAATCACTGAGAAATATGTTTCAACCAATGACCTCGAACACAACTAGATTAACAATACCTTTTCTCTTGGGCAAGGTTAAAGAGTTAAAAAAAAAAAAGTGGTAAAAGAAAAAATAGGAGGGTAGAGAATGAGATAGAAGTTGCCTTTTCTATAGTCACATATAGTTGTTAAGCGCTTGAAATGTGGCTAGGAAAACTAAGAAACTGAATTTTTAAATTTAATTGTAATTAATTTAAAACTTAAAGCTACAGCAGTGTAAAATATTCCTCCATTAAACACAGCTTTATTGTTTTGGTAAGATCATAGTTCACTTTAAACACTGTATTGTCTCAGATATTATTATTGTATTATAGTGTGGATGTCAGGCATGTGTGTCATTTTAGTAATATACATAAACACATCATGGATCTAGTTGGTGTCAATCCATTGATTCAATTTGAATTTTTTTCCTATGAATAAATGTAACATTTTTTTAATAAATGTATTTATTTTATTTATTTATTTTTGGCTGTGTTGGGTCTTTGTTGCTGCGTGAGGGCTTTCTCTAGTTGCTGTGAACGGGGTCTACTCTTCATTGCGGTGTGCGGGCTTCTCTTGCTTCAGAGCACGGGCTCTAGGTGCATGGGCTTCAGTAGTTGTGGCTCGCGGGCTCTAGAGCGGAGGCTCAGTAGTTGTGGCACACAGGCTTAGTTGCTCCACGGCATGTGGGATCTTCCCCGACCAAGGCTCGAACCCACGTCCCCTGCATTGGCAGGTGGATTCTTAACCACTGTGCCACCAGGGAAGCCCCCAGTGCAACATTATAATGCATTTATTTGAATATATTATGCAGACAGCATGAGTTACAGTAGTATCGATATAAATTATAATTGGTAACTAATTGAAATACATATTATTTTCATTATAATGCAATTAACTTATTTTTCCAGGTTGAAAAATAAGTATGGACAGATTTTTAAATTAAAAATGAAGGCAGAGGAACTTCTCTGGTGGTCCAGTGGTTAAGAATCCACTTTCCAATGCAAGGGATGTGGGTTCGATCCCTGGTCAGGGAATAAAGATCCTACACGCTACGGGGCAACACAAATTTTACAATGAATTGCAATTTGATGAGCAAAATTTTTAAATATATATATTATATAAAAAATATTTTAAGATAATAAAATGGACATTTACAGCCAGCACATAATAAAATTGATCAATAGTCAAAAGAGAGTCAATGTAATTAATTGCCTGAAATCAAATTTAAATAACCAACAAAAGATGTTTTTAATGATTTTTAACAGGATCTGAGCTTGTAACATTGGTCAGCTATAAAACAACTTGACTTTCTGCACACACACACCCACCCACAAACACACACACACACATACACACACATACATATCACACTTCTAGATGGAGAGACAGTAGGTGTAAGAAGTTATTATTTGTTATAGAAATTTTGTTAGAAATTTATGAAGAAAAGAATAAAAATGTATTTTTATTACCATTAACCACTGTGCCACCAGGGAAGCCCTCAATATTTTAAAATATTAATTACATGTTGAGATGATATTACTTGAAATATATTGGCTAAATAAAATGGTATTAAAATTAATTTACACCTATTTCTTTTACTTTTTTAATGTGACTACTAGAAAATCTAAATTTACATATGTGGATTGCATTAAATTTCTGTTGGGCAGTGCTGGGCTGGAATGTCAGGTGTATGGCTGCCTGTTTCTCCCATGGACTGCCAGCTCTTTGAGGATGGATACTACAGCTTGCTGTGCATTACCTTCATGAAAAAAGGTATTACAGGGCTTCCCTGGTGGCGCAGTGGTTGAGAGTCCGCCTGCCGGTGCAGGGGACACGGGTGCGTGCCCCGGTCCGGGAGGATCCCACATGCCACAGAGCGGCTGGGCCCGTGAGCCATGGCCGCTGAGCTTGTGCGTCCAGAGCCTGTGCTCCGCAATGGGAGAGGCCACAACAGTGAGAGGCCTGCATACCGCACATGAAATAATACTTTTCATGTAGTAGATAATCAATAAACGTTTGCTAAATTTAATTTCTTTTGGAACAAGACACTACTTTCTGTTATGAGAAACTACTCTCATCTTGTGGATTTTTAGAACATTACTAGCAATGACTGTTAAATTTAGATTTTATTTTTTCAACCAGCGGAATCTAATATATTTCACATTTTTCTGTCTTCCCTTAGGTGCCAGTTCTTTGAAGCATCTTTATTTGCTTCTGAGTTCGCCCCAGTGCCAATTACTTGAGGATACCAGATAACTTTGCTCCTTCTGTACTGATTACTTCTGTCAGCACCAAGATAGAAATACAAAGCTAAAACATCGAGAAAAAACCCTGAGGGAAAAGAGAGGAGAGAAGGTGGGAAGGGAAGAGAGATCTTAAAAAGAGAAATGGGTAAAAAATCTAGTTCATGAAGCAGGAAATGGAATGGAGGGTCTGGTCATGAATCCCAAGTAAGTACCTTGAGGAGAGAGATCCCGACAGAACAAGGGAAACACGAAGACCTAAGGGTCAGTCATTGTTCAGATCAATGAACAAGAAATTGGGGTTTGGAGGCTAAGATGTGGAATGATCAGTTCAAACCCATATTCCAAGGCAGCAGTCACATATACTTCTGACGACCTGGGTCCGAAAGGCACCCGGGAAAATGTTTTTGTTTATCTTGAGTGAGTTTGACATATGACCACCTTTATGATCTGTTTAAGTTCTTTGGATTCTGCTTGATGGAAACAGGTGCACCAGAGCTGCAACGCATGTTTCTTGGTCTCCCATCAGGTACTCAATGAAGCACAGGGAACAGAAGAGAGTTCCCAGTAATAATGCTCCTTCCCCTAACTGGTCCTGCTTTATAGACAGAAAGTGAAGAACCAAGATGGGTTTCTGTGGCTCTTCCAAGATTTGAGGAATGTGTGAAGCACGCTCAGCTGCATCGTGGGGCTGTGAATGCCAACACTTAGAAGGCTGTATTAATCAAACAAAATTATTTTGCTAATATGTAGTCACAATGTATAGTCACAATCACCTAGTTTTAAAAAACTTATTTCTTTTTGGGGGGCAATAAAGATTCTATGTATTGGGTGAAATACCACATTAAGTTTAGAGCTTTATAATACTAGGATTTTCTTTGTTTTATTTAATGTTTTGAGGAATTCTGATGCTAAGAGGGTTAGATCTGGGAAAGGGACTGAGTCAAATGCCATTGGAGAGATCATTGTATGCAAAGTGGCTCCTGAATGCCTGTGGAATATGTCCTTGGCTGGATCAAACCTCAAATCAACCTCTTACCCATTGCTCTGTCTTAGCATGCTGGCAGCCTTCCTTCAGAAGGCTAAAGGAAGAGCAGGGAGAAAGACACAGGTCAGGTATCTTATGTGGACCTTATTCATGTTATCTTATTGAATAACAACAGCCTATAAAGTGGGCATTGCCATCTTCATTTTACAGATGGTGAAGCTGAGGCTCAGAAAGCAAGAATTACAGCTAATAAAGTGTAGACCTGAGAGTCTGACCTAGTGTCTTTCCAAGATGCATTCTCTATACTGTTCTATCTCAATGTGAGGCCTAGGAAAGAAGGTATTGGAGGGGTGACCTTCCTGAGCTGACATTTTAGCTTATTCCGTATTAGCCTCCACTGCATTTCGCAAGGATCCCCTCCGAAATTATTTAGTCAGTGAGCCTCCACTGAGAAACAAATGACTGACATATAGGAAATGTACATGTAGGAACATATAGAAAAATATTCTCACAGATAATAAAAAAACATGCACATTGAAACAGTGATGAGATTTTAAATACTCTTCCCTGGACCTTCAAGTCATCTGCGCCCACACCCTAAGTACGCATGTGCTTGTTTATGAGCCTGAATTCCAGCCTGAATTCAAGGAAATTGCCTGGGAATTCCCAGCCCTCGTTTCTCCTGACCTTCTGGCACTCTAATCCTGCTCCAACTTCCAGCTTAGTGACCTGACCTTATCTCTGGAGGCCTGTCTGTGCATATCCTACCTGATAATTGGGTCCTAGCTTGATTCTTTGAATTTCCTCTAGTCCATTCCTTTGGCTCCCGAGGAACTGCCCACCCCAGGCTCAGTCCTGAGGAATCTAATCTGGCCGCAGCCATTCAGTTGACTGTGTTGGCGTCAGGAGCTGGGGTGAGAATGCTGACATTTTGTCTAAATGTCCTCCTCTGGCAAAATTTAATTTACCCATTGGCATGCTCCACTTTCAGTTTATGGGAAATGGGATATATGGGAAAACAGTGTTCCAGGATCAACTGCCCACACCATTGGCTCAATTACCAGAAGTAATGAAGGAGTGTTATCACTGCCTACAAGCCTTATGGAATTTTACTCAGCCTGTCACTTTCTCTCGGGTGTTCCAAGTAAGTATGCGGCTTCTCAGGAAGTGTTTTTGGTCTGAGCAATGCGAGACTTGCTACAAAGACCAAAAAAACCCAAAAAACCCCAAAAAACCACAATTATACATATATATGGCAGAGCTATAGACTTCACGACAAGAGCCTTTGTCCCCACCAGAGGACACATTTACTTTGTGAATCTGTGGCTGTTGCCCTTCATAATTTTTTTCACATATACTTCCAGAAGGTTCACTGGGCTCTCAACTTTACCCAGGGTGTGGGAGCATATCTTCATCATAAGAGTTAGTGGGACTATATACAAGTGACCAAGCCTCCCTGTGCCATAGTCTTTTCATTAGTAAACTGGGGATAATAATAGTACCTACTTGAGAATTGTGAGAATGAAATGAACAAATGCATGTAAAGAGCTTAGAAGGTACCTGGCACGTAATAAGCACTCAGTCTAGGTTAGCTGTTGTTGGTGCTCCACTCCCTTCAGGAATGAACAGTAAAGGCCCTTCGGCTGTTAACATTTCTCAAGGGGATGATGCGGGACAGTCAGTTTCTGCTCCTGCATCCCCAAGTAACTTCCTCTAGTGAGGTCTTGGAGCACAGTACAATCAGATTTTCTATTGGTGGCTTTTCTATAAAGAAAGTCACTGGTGTTTGGTGAAGTGATGTGTAAAGTGACCCCAAAGTGGAACTCCTCATCCAGCCCCAGAAGGAAAGTGGATATTCGTCTACTCATCAGTGGGGAAACCTGCATGTTTCTAGGAAGGGAGGTTGGCATGTTACTGCTATAAAGTCTTGTGAGTGGCTTGCAATGCCATCTTGTGGAGGAAAGGACCCTTCTAGTCAGGTTTTAGACCACATTCTGCCCCTGAAATATTTTACCTTGGAAAAATCACTGATGTATCTATGCCTTTTTTTATCACTTCAAAATTGGGCATTAAAATAGATGAACTTCGAAGTCCCTACCAGGTCTAACATCCTAGAATTATGTAATTTGTGAATCACCATGGTTTAGGAAAATCTTAAGTAAATAGATCTCTTCTTTATGTGGGGTCCACACTCATAATGCCTGAACACCTTATTAAATATTAGAGGAAAAAAAAACCCAACAGATAGGCCGTTTGGCTATTTTAAGGCCCTATTAACATAACTTCACAGGACATTTGGTAACTGACTCTTATAATTCTGCAGCTCTAAGTGCAAGAGTGTTCTCAGAACAAACTTAGAGTGAGGGTAGATGAGGGAGAAAATGAGTATATATCCACAACTCAGTACACGGTACCAAACTCTGCAGTCACATTGTACATTGTCTGGGCCAGAAATTGATGAGATGCACCTGATTCAGATGAGGACCTCCCCAGCACATATCCTGCTTAGCCATTAGAAACAACCCAAATGCCTATCGACAGGCAAACAGATCAAAAATAGTGGCATATTCTTGATTGAATACTATATAGAAATGACAAAGAATGAAGTACTGCTACATGCAACAATATGAATAAATGTCACAAACACAGTAGTGATCAAGAGAAGTCAAACACACACACACAAAACACAAACTGTGTGATTCCACTTATATAAAACTGTAAAAAAGGAAAAAGCTAAAAAAAAAAAGGAAAAAGCTAATATATGATACTAGATATCAGGATAGTAGCTACCTTTGGAGAAGAGGGTGGAAATTAGGCAGGGCATTGTAGGCAGATAGGGTAGGGGATTCCTGAAGGAAGAGAACCAGATGTAACTTTTTAAATATAATTTTTAAAGGTTACAGTCCATTTACAGTTATTACAAAATATTGGCTATATTCCCTGTTTTGTACAAACACTTTGTAGCCTACCTTACACCCAATAGTTTGTACCTCCCACTCCCCCACCCCTATGCTGCCCCTCTCCACCCTCTCCCCAGTGGCACCCACTAGTTTGTTCTCTATATCAGTGAGTCTGCTTCTTGTTATATTAACTAGTTGATTGTATTTTTTAGATTCCACATGTAAGTGACATAGTATTTATCTTTCTCCAGACATAACTTTCTTGACCTAAGAGAAGCCATTTTAGGCCTAAGCTATTTTGTGATCTCAGCCTGGCCACAAGTGCTTGTTCTTGACCAGGCCAAGGAAATAACTTAACCATACTGGGCACAATAAATCATTTGTAAAGAATCCCATTTCTGTTTCGAAGGTAAAGATTAGCCTGAAGCACATTCCTGAGCTATTCTGCAAGCTCTAAACCCCCCTTGAGTACTCCACCACCAGACTAACTGGAACCTAAGGAATGATGAAGCTGACCTTTGCTGACCTTTGAGACTTCAATCAACTAGAGCCAGGACTCTGTCAACCTTTGCCCCAATTCTAAGCTGCATTCTCCTCCGCTCAAGCCCCTCCATGAATATGCACGTACTATCCCGCCCAAGCCCCTTCGCGTAAGGAAGTACCCTTAGCTTGAAACTTCGCTCATTTGGCTGTTCAGGGAAATACTACCTCCGGAAATTTCCTCGGTGTTCTCCCAACTTGTTGTGAGCAATAAATCCTTCCTTCCTTCTGCTCTTTTGCTTGGTTGTGTCTTGGCTTGACACCCACCAAAGAGCGAATCCAGTTTTCAGGTAACAGCTTGAGGGAGGCTACCTGGATATTTATAATACTCTATTCCTTCATCCAGGAGATAGTTACGTTGGTGTGTGTACTTCAGGAAAATCCATCAAGCTGTACACTTAAAATACATGGTTTGATAACATCAAGGAACATTTTTATGTTTTTTTTTTTGCGGTACGCGGGCCTCTCACTGCTGTGGCCTCTCCCGTTGACGGAGCACAGGCTCCGGACGCGCAGGCTCGGCGGCCACGGCTCACAGGCCCAGCCGCTCCGCGGCATGTGGGATCTTCCCGGACCGGGGCACGAACCCGTGTCCCCTGCATCGGCAGGCGGACTCTCAACCACTGCGCCACCAGGGAAGCCCAAGGAACATTTTTAAAATTCAAGTTTCACCCATGACAAATGATAAGATATATTGAAGGAATGGAATACTCACAATTTCCATAATTTACTGAAATCTGATTTGCATAGAATTTCCACACTTTTTGAGACTAAAGTGATGGATATGATTTTGGCAAAATTGGGAGAGGCTAGTGCAACTAGAGAGAGGGACATGAGAACAGCATAAAGGTGAGCAAATGCAGATCACATTCAGTGACTAGTGAGAGGTGGGGTATCATGGGAAAGGTAGATGGGAAGGACATTAGGGGCCATGCTGTGGAAGGTTTTGAATACAAGGCAGGGTTAGTTTTTAATCTCATAGGTCATAGACAGCCAGTAAGAGTTTTGAACAGGGAAGTAATATTCCTTTCCTCCAACTCTTTCTTTTTTTTTTTTATTGGAGTATAATTGCTTTACAATGGTGTGTTAGTTTCTGCTGTATAACAAAGTGAACCAGCTATACATATACATATATCCCCATATCTCCCTCCCTCTTGAGCCTCCCTCCCACACCCCCCATCCCCCCCCTCTAGGTGGTCACAGAGCTCGGAGCTGATCTCCCTGTGCTATACAGCAGCTTCCCACTAGCTAGCTATTTTACACATGGTAGTGTATGTATGTCAGGGTGAGGTGTAGGGAAGGTATCTGAATGTATTCAGAAATGTTTTGTCCTAGGCTCGCACACACACACCATGTACTTACATATGAAATGAATGTATCCCCCATGACAATCCGAAGAAGTAGGTTATTCTTTCACAAATGAGGAAATTGATACCTGGAAAGGCTGAGTAACTTGTCCAAGGACAACAGAAGTGGCCTTCTGCCAACAGTGGAACAACCTTGCTTCCTTTTGAAGAGTGACCCCAGGAAACAGAACATAGAGGGATTCAGCAGGGGATTTATTAATTGGGGGTGGGAGGTGGCGAGTAGGGAGAGGAAACAAAGAAAACCTCAGGAGAATTCTGAAGAGAACACCATCCAGGGCTAGTGGCTAGCATGGTTTCCATGATGAGAGATAGCCACTCCAGCCACAAAACCTCATCCTCGTCTAGGCCAGAGAACCTGATTTGGTGATTTCACTCAAGCTGTGGAATCAGAGCCACTCAATCCTGTGTCAGCTCAGGGCACCGCCTCTAGAAAAATACTTTTTAGCAGGTCATTATTAACAATTCTTCTTCCTTGTCTCAGAAATGTTCTGCTCAGTGATGGGCTGAGTGAATGAGTGTTTTCTGAAAATTTCCATCTCCTTCAGATTTGGTTCATGTGAAAAAGAGTTGAGAAGGTGGAAAATTTCCTTTACCTATACTGAAATGTGCGTCACTAGATGTCTCTATATACATGAATCTATGATGTGCCGTTTTCTCCTTGACATCCAATAGTAGTTTCGATGTCAGATGGTGGTTTTGGTTCAATTGCCAGACCCATCCCTTCCTAGTTCTGTGATTTGGAGCAAATTAATAGATGTCCCATAGTTTCAGTTTTCTTATCTATATTGTGGGATTATGGTGCTAATACTTGTTTCACAATGAGAAAATGGACATAAAGTGCTTAACACAGCCAAAGCTAAATAAATTATTAATCTCATGTCTAGACTGTTTTTCTGTCTTTTCCACCATGTAATGGAGAATTCCTTAGTAATTTTTAACACCTGTTATCCTAAGGAGTTGGGAAATGTGGTGTTTCAACTAATTAAATATTATGAGTAACTAAGTTGATACACACACACAAACAAAATCAACATGAGATCAAGAATATTTAGGGAATAAGAATCACAATTATCGGGGTTTCCCTGGTGGCGCAGTGCTTGAGAGTCCGCCTGCCGATGCAGGGGACACGGGTTCGTGCCCCGGTCCGGGAAGATCCCACATACCACGGAGCAGCTGGGCCCGTGATCCATGGCCGCTGAGCCTGCGCGTCCGGAGCCTGTGCTCCGCAACGGGAGAGACCACAACAGTGAGAGGCCTGCGTACCACAAAAAAAAAAAAAAAAAAAAAAATCACAATTATATTCAAGAGGCAATATTATTGAAAAGCACTAACACTCAGGATTTGATTCCTATTGGCTAACTCTAGAGTCCCTAGTTTAAGCTTCCAAAGATAGGATCCTAAATGGGTTCTGTGTGTTCCCATTTCACAAATGCGTAAGCTGAGGTATTTCCTTTTCATCTACAAGTTTATTACACCTGAAAACGTGAACCCTCATTTTGTAACTATGAGAAAGTCATTTAAACTCTCAACGTTCATTTATTTTCCTTATCTGTAGTATAGAGACAATCTTAATAGCTCCCTTCTGGACTTGTGAAGTTTAAATGAGAGAGTCAATGAAAAAGAACTTAGCATAAGGTATATACCCATTAAATGTTAGTGTGATGGCTTCTCTTAGCGCCCCACCTGGATCCTCTTTACAGGCAGTGCGCCCACCCCCAGGCTCCTGTTTGACTGATAACAATTCACAGCTGCCCCAACCCTTGAAACTAGTCCTCAGCCAAAGAAGTCTTATTGCCCAGGAGGCAACGCCCCTTCCCGCCCAGGGCAGAGCTCAGCAAATGGCAGCAGACTTCGTGGTAGAAAAGGCTGGCTTCCTTGCCTTGTTGTGGTAGAACTTCGGCCTCTCTGTGGGGTCAGACTGAGACTAGTCTTCGGCAGGTACCACAGTCTCGTTTAAGCTTTCTACTTCCATCCTCTGCTTCTTACCGCTCCTCTTATCCGGAGAGCACTTTCTCAAGCATTTAAGAACATCTCAGTCCCAGCTGCTCAGGAGCCCAACGTAAGTCCACTGGCTTCAGAAGTGAATTTAAGAAGCCTACCATGAGGATGGGATTCTGGAGCTGGCTCACTTGCTGTCTGGATGGCAATGAGGACCCCAGAGCTGAAGGTAGGTGGAGAATTGATAATCCTTGCTATGCTACATAGTGTGACTGCTAAGCTTTCCATCTGTAATGAGCTGGGGTGAAATTCACGTGGGAGGGGATGTGCTAATTGGTACAATGAGTCAGCATTTGAGACTAATTTGTGGGAAATTAATGACTATAAGGTCTCTGGAATTGGACAAGTAGCTGAAGAGAGAAAATTACAGATTTATTGGTCAAAAATTTATAGCAAAACATGAGAGTCAGAAGGGCTTAACTCCTGCAGCTGGGATGGGGTGAGAGCAGAAACAGCTGAGATGGGGCATAGGACTTAATTGCAATAATGCAGAACTCTAAGAAGGCTGACTTCTCAGCCTGGGCAAGCCTTCTAAGTCAGAGTTGGGGTCTTAATGGGCAAAGAATGTGACCTTGAGACTTGGGATAAAGATATCACTGTGTAGATGTACTTTGAACTTTGATTCCTGTGAACCCTCTGATCCTGAAAAAGTGGTCTATTTCTCTATTGAAGATAGGGCCTCCTACCCCCACCCTTCTTGAAGATTATAAAGAGATTTCAAATGAGGCCTTATAAAATAGTGCAGAGTCCTCTTCAAGATATCTTTCCACTTCCCCTCCTGGCCACCAGACTCATAACTAGCATCAAATCTCAGGGTAGCTCAATCAGAAAAGTGCTGGATCAGCCACAGGGAGATACTATATATTGAAGGAGCCTCAGGACCTAGAGAGAATTTATTGGCAGAACCTGCGGGAGTGTGTCTAACAGAGGCACCTGAGAGTGCTTGACTGAGGGAGAACAGAATATAAAGTTTGTTAAGGGGAAGTTTGTGGATATCAGAGCACTCCATCATAGCCATAAGATAATACCCTACAAGGGCCTAGCAGATGACTCTAAATTATTTGTGGCATACCTCTCAGAAGATTGGAAAAAGCAATGACCAACACAAAGTGAAGTAAAAATGCAAAACTGCTATTGCAAATGGTGGAGGAAAGAATCAGGAAGCTCAGATAAGTGAATATACTGGATTGGATCTGCCTTATAGGACCAGAAAACCACTAGCTGACCAAATTTTAAGGACGAACCCAAGGTCACTCCATTTAGCAAGGCAAACGAGTGCACAAAGGTTCCCTTTTCTCCACATCCTTGCCAACACTTATTTGTCTTTTTGGTAATAGCCATTCTGACTGGTATGAGGTGATGTCTCATTGTGGTTTTTTGATTTACATTTCCCTAATGATTAATGACATTGAACATCTTTTCATATACCTGTTTGCCATCTGTATATCATCTTTGGAAAAATGTCTATTTAGATCTTCTGACCATTTTTAAATTAGATTTTTTGCATTTTTACTATTGAGTTGTATGAGTCCTTTATATATTTTAGATATTAACCCCTTATCAGATATGAGTTGCAAATATTTTCTCACATTCTGTAGGTTGCCTTTTCATTTTCTTGATGGTTTCCTTTGCTGTGCAGAAGGTTTTTAGTTTTAGTCTCACTTGTTTATTTTTGCTTTTGTTGTCATATCCAAAAGATCATTACCAAGACCAAAATCAAGGAGCTTATCACCTCTGTTTTATTCTAGGAGTTTTATAGTTTCCGTTCTTACGTTCAAGTCTTTAATCCATCTTGAGTTAATATTTGTGTACCAGTTTCATTCTTTTGCATGTAGCTGTCCAGTTTTCCCAACACCATTTATTGAAGAGACTGTCCTTTCCCCATTGTATGTTCTTGGCTCCTTTGTCATAAAGTAATTGACCATATCATAAATTAATTGACCATATGTGAATAGGTATATTTCTGGGCATTCTCTTCTGTTCCATTGATCTGTGTGTCTGTTTTTATGCCAATACTATATTGTTTTGATTACTATTGATTTGTAATATAGTTTGAAATCTGGGAGTGTGATGCTTCCAATTTTGTTTTCTTTCTCAAGATCGTTCTGACTATTCAAGGTCTTTTGTGGTTCAATACAAGTTTTAGAATTGCTTGTTTTATTTCTGTGAAAAATGCCATTGGGATTTTGACAGAATATATTTACATATAAGAATTTGTGACACATGAGACATCAATGGAAAAAGAAAGCATTCTGCATTGTGGTGCTGGGACAGTCTAACAATTTGTAGGAAGCATCAGTTCTATAAACTATTGGAAGGCAGGGACCTCTTCTATTGGTCTTGAACCTCCAGTGCCTAGAACATAGGCACACATTAAATAAACACTAAACTTCTTTTACTAGGGACTTAGAAAGTTAATCATAGTAAAGCAACAAGAAATTAAGTGGTTGTCAACTTTCTGTAGAACTATGTTCTTATAAGTAATAAATCACCAAAGAAAGAATCAACATATTTTTTACATAAAGATTTTGAAAATTTCAGCATATTAAAAAAAAAGCTAAAGGCATAACTGGCAAAGGGTTAATATAGAGAAGTCCTGTAAAGTAATAAAGCACTAAATAGATAAATAAGCAAAGTTTATGGACAGTTAATTTATTAAAATGAAATTGTTATAAACAATTATACAGAAAAACATATACAAAGCCATTTCTTCCTCCTAAGTTAGCAAAAACTTTCAATAAAAATATACAATGCAGGTGAATGTGTGGATAGACACATACGTGCAGGTATGCCTGGATGCTTTCTGTACTGGTGTAACTGTGGAAGCTGATTTTTGGAAAATCTACCAAGAGTCATGAAAATATAAATAAGGTTTGCTCTCACCTTTACAGTTTTGGAAATAATCCTAAGGAAATATCCATCCTAGGGAAATAATCCAAATTTAAATTAAAATTTAGACAATAAGATATTCATGGTTGTCTTATTTATAGCAACAAAAGATTGGAAACGTAAGTCTAGTGAAACGTAAGTATAGTGGAAGGGTTAAATATGGTATATCTCTTCTATAGGATCTTTGTAATCAGTAAATGTAACAGCCACGAAGATAATCCAGTGCCATGGAAATACAATTATTACATAATGTTAAGTGATAAACACAAGATAGAACACTGTGTATTGAATGGAGCAGGCCCCTTGAGATGCTTGCCAGTCACACTGTTCCCTTTTGTCAAACTAAGTGGTGGCCATGCTTCTGAGGGGTTTTATTTTACCCACAGATTGCTGGACCTTATATCACAAGACTCCTGACCATAGCTTCTTAGCACAAAAGATGAATGCCTGTATCAGTGGGCCCTTTTAAGCTGGAGAGTTGCAGGTTATAATCCATGGGTAACTTCTGGTGTTACTTCATAGAAAAATTCCTCCCAATCTTTTTTTCTCTGTACTCTTCATGGATTTCCTAACAATTGGATGGATTATAGACTTAATCTCTGTCTTTTACAAAATTTTTTCCTAATTTCCTCAACTTTATCCTCTAAATTCTCTATAGAGATGCAAATTTCAGCTGTCTTATTAATTTTCAAGAGCTCTTTCTTGTTCTGGTAGTTCCTGTTGCAAGGATATTAGACAACTAATATTCCATGTGCTTCTCTATATTTTCCAGCCTCAGTTAGATTTGGACTAGTTCTGGCCAATAGTCTGTGAGCAGAAATGATATGTGTCACTCCCAGGTTGAAGCAGTTAAAAGCTGTGCCTCAGTCCATCCCTCTCTCCTCCTGCTGTGTCCTTGAAAGCCACATGAAAAGATGGTGACATCACAGAATAATGGGAACCTGAATCTCTGAGTCCCAGATTAAGAAGAACAACTTTTGATTGCTTTGGACTTGGTATAAATGAGAAACTTTAGTTGTCCTAAGTCATTGAAAACTGAGAGTTTGTTACTATAGCAGAGCCTATTATATTTTAACTAACACAGTTCCTTTTCCATAGTACTCTGTCTCGTTTCATGAGTGCAGTTTTTTTCTCTCAGAATACTGTAATTATTCTTCTGTTCTTTGTATAGTGTTTGTTTCTCTTCTTATTCATTTTCCCCATTTGTCGTCTCTCTTTCATGTTGGAGGCTTTCCTAACAATCTTAGAGTTTTTGACTATTTAGTTTTAAAATAAGGTACAAAAATCTGATATGAAATTTTATATGCCTGCACAGGTCTTGTAGGCTATGGGGTTTCACCATGGTACAATCAAGTGTTAGCTCTTCATTGGGAGACCCACATATTTCAGTATGTGCACAGCTTTCTTTGGGGTTATCTGTTTTCCTAATAGAAGAATCCTTTAACATCTTGTCTGGGAAGTGGGATGGCACATGTGCTTGACTGTGTTCCGGGAGCAAAGGAAATAAGTGTTTTGTTGTTTAAAGTGCAAATTTTCACTGAATTCCCTCATTTTCAGTGCCTGGTTCACATCTGGAATGTTCTTTTTCAGTTTCGCTAGAGAATCAGCTTCTGATCTTTTTCAGGGACTCATCATGTGGCTGTGTAATTTTAGAAGGGGGGTCTGGGAGGATTCAATTGCTCATTACATAGATTCCAAACAAGCCCCTTATTTCCAGTCCTACATCTCACCTTCATCTTTGGTAGTGCCTGGGTCTCTAAATGCTAAGCCTTTCCAGGAACCTCTTAGGCAAGTTCCCCTTGTCTCTGCAGGCACAGGAGCTGAAGCTTACTCTGCCATACCTGTCACTCCTCCTCCACCTGATATTTTAACCTCAGTAGAAATGAGATCTTCCCAAGATGCCAAATCTTCTTCTCGATGGCTTCCTTCTGTGGTCTCTTGTTCCTTGTGGACTTACATACTTTTATTCCTTCACTGTGACTTTATGGCGGTCAGGGACAGAGAAGAAATTCTCTTAAAAAGTAAATGGTAAACCACCTTGTTTACCTGGAGATACATTGCTTTTGTAATGGAAAAATCTGAAAAAGAGACAGGAAAATGCCGACACTGCTCACTATGGATAACAGAAATCTGCAGAAGTACAGCAAGAAGGTGGCCAACATACATGATTTATTTGACCTTCTATCCACTCTCCTCCCTCCAATATCAGCAAAGGTTTCACAAAGTTATGCAGGTGCTTGTGCAGTTTTTGGAATATTAAAGTTTAGTAATTCAATTTCACAAATATTTATTGATGAGAAAATCAGATCTCTGAAACCCTTTTCCAGAATTGTTTTCTGCAAGTTGACACAAATGAGGCAAGCAGGAATTAATATTTTAGCTTTTAATTGCTTTGTTCTTTGGTTATTTCTCCAAGCAAAACAGAAAAAATGACTTCTTTGGAGAAGCAAATGGATTTAAGTTATCATTTGAATTGACCGTATTGTAACATATAATTTCAGACATATTTCCCAAATGTTACTTGTTTTTATCGTACCTTAGTTCTATTAAAGTTCGTGTTTCGGGCTTCCCTGGTGGCGCAGTGATTGAGAGTCCGCCTGCCGATGCAGGGGACACGGGTTCGTGCCCCGGTCTGGGAAGATCCCACATGCCGGCGGAGCGGCTGGGCCCGTGAGCCATGGCCGCTGAGCCTGCGCGTCTGGAGCCTGTGCTCCGCAACGGGAGAGGCCACAACAGTGAGAGGCCCGCGTATGGCAAAAAAAAAAAAAAAAAGTTCTTGTTTCATAACATTTTCACCCCTCATATCTGACAGTGAGGCAGAAGCTGCTTATTCCCTTCATCCATCCTCCTTCCCCCCCAACTATGTCACTATGAGAATATAAATGCTTATACTTTTTATACTTAAGCATTTATATTCTCATAGTGACATAGTTAGGGGGTGCAGGAGGATTATCACTATACTTTTTGGGAATCCATCCTAAGAAAAAAATGCAAAATTTAAAAAAAATAGGCATTAAGAGACTCATGACGTTCTTATTCACAATAGCAAGAAATTAGGGGAAAAAAACCTACCACCCATCCCTCAAACACACAACTTACCCAGTCAGGTATTAACTGCACAAGGGAGAAGCCGGCTGGCTTTAGAGGTACGTTAAAAAGTCCATCTTTTATAACAGGAAGAAAGCAGAGTATATGGGGGCAGATGGTTGGAGGTGGGTAAATGAGGTAGTAGGAGTTTGTGGAAATTCTCTTTTGATTGCTCCAATTTTGTGAGGAAAGTAAGAGGCAAGATCGTCAGCTGAGAATGAGCATGGGGGCAGAGGCGTTGGACTTGTGAGGAGAACGGAGAAGGTGTGAACTAATCATCTCAAAGAGTGGGAAGGCAAATACACCAGGGGAATCCAATGTGGCTGCTATGGTGGCATCAAGGGCCCCCTTGAGGTTCCGGACATGAATTTAAAGCACACAAGTCAGCATGGCTGTGTGTATGTGTTTCTAGTCACTTCAAGCTGCATTGAGTGTGTAGGCCAGTGCGGCTGGCAGAAATGCTCAAATTTGGAGTTTAGCCAAGCAAATACAATGAATTGAGGGGTATGGGAAATGATATATACACAGAAGTTACTAAGGATTGACTATTGTATGTAAACTGGCTAAGGAGGGAAGGGGGCAGGGACAGTAAAAAGATGATAGAATCCCTGGATTATAGGTCCAGGTAGGGTCAGAATTCATTGAATCTGGGGCTGTAGAGGGAGATAGCTGAAGTTTATGGGAGATGGCTCAGGGAGAGGTCGGCATGGGATCTGTTGCCTGGAATACTTGCAATGATTTGTTATGACAAAGTCTAGGATGTCACCATGCAAAAGGGGACCCTCTTGCACTGTTGGTGGGAATGTAAATTGAAACAGCCACTATGGAGAACAGTATGGAGGTTCCTTAAAAATCTAAAAATAGAATTACCATATGATCTAGCAATCCCACTACTGGGCATATACCCACACTGGGCATAAAAACACAATTCAAAAAGACACATGCACCCCAATGTTCATTGCAGCACTATTTACAATAGCCAGGTCATGGAAGCAACCTAAATGCCCACTGACAGACGAATGGATAAAGAAGATGTGGTACATATATACAATGGAATATTACTCAGCCCTAAAAAGGAATGAAATTGGGTCATTTGTAGAGACATGGATGAATCTAGAGACTGTCATACAGAGTGAAGTAAGTCAGAAAGAGAAAAACAAGTATCGTATATTAACACGTATATGTGGAACCTAGAAAAATGAACTGGTTTGCAGGGCAGAAATTGAGACACAGGTGAAAAGAACAAACGTATGGACACCAAGGGGGGAAAGTGACAGTGGGGGGTGGTGGTGGGATGAATTGGGAGATTGGGATTGACATGTATACACTAATATGTATAAAATGCATAACTTATAAGAACCTGCTGTATAAAAAAATAAATTAAATTGAAAAAAAAAGACACTGAGGAGGAACAGAGTAGTGGCCTAGCAGCTGGAGGTGGGGGTGGCCCACATTTCAAAAAGAAGAGGGAGTGATCTTATTGGCAAATATCACTGAGGTCGAGTAAAAAGAGGCTGAAGAGAATCCTCTGTATCTACCATTTTGAAGGTCAAATCAAGGGAACTTGCATGGATTGACAGGGCAGAGCCAGTGGGTAGGGAATTGGGCACAGAGGCATTGAAGAAGTAGATGTGATTCAGATGATTATATCAAGACTTTTATCTTGGAGAAGAGAAACAGGGCAATAGAAAACATGAGTCTTAGAAGAGTAAGTTTTAAGCAACATTTAAGTGAAGATACAAAGAAAATAAAAAATACAAAAATAATGAATGATTGATGGAACAACCTCAAAGAGAAGACGAGGGAATGGGATCGAGGTTGAAGATAGATAGGAGGTAGAACTAATATTTACTGAGTGCTTTCTGTGTGCCAGGGACTGTGGAGTTACTTTCATATACAGTCGTCCCTCAGTGTCTGGGGGTTCCAGAACACCCCCGCCCCACAAATGCCAAAATCCACAGATGCTCAAGCCCCTTACTGTGTATCATGTCATTTAAATATTACAACCCCAGAAGTGTTGTATTCCTCATTTTACAGATGAGAAATTTGACCACGGCTCAGAGAGGTTAAGCAACCTGCTCAAAGCCACACAGCTAGTGAGGTTAGAGTCCAGATTCCAAAACCACGCCTATTTGACACCGAGATTCCTTCTTTTTCTACCACATCACACCTCTACCTCTTCCTTGAGATGTGAGATTGAGGTAAAGTAGGTAGAGTTGGAGATATGTTTGTAGAAAGGGGACCAAGTTGAAGATATTTACCCTTGAAGACTTGGGTTTTTTGTTGTTGTTGTTGTTTAATCCAAATATCCGTTCATGGGATCCTCTCTACCCCTCTAAACTGAGATAAGATTGCCTCAATATCATTCCAAACCTTGTAGAGGTCTTCCAGCCTTCCACAGATCTCTGCAGATTCCCAGGTTCTTCATGGGCTCCTCTGGGTCGTGATCATGGCTTTCCCTGACTTGGCTCAGTGGCGAGATCCTCTTGCATCCTGTGAGCACTCTGATGTCTCTGCCTCAAATTCTACAAAATGACATTCTCACAAAGCACTTGTATTTGTGGTAGACTTTACAGAGGCTTTTGATGGGGAGCAAAGGAGGGGATTTATCCTAGCAGCACAAACAGCTTCCAACTGACCATAACTCACTCTTGTCCTTGAAAGACTTTTAGTATTCCCCACTGGGTTTTTCACTGGCTTCTTCACCCAAGGGTGTCAGCCCGCTTCAGCCATGCCTGTTAGCTTTCCTTTTCCTCTCCTTTTATCTCTCTTCTTTAACTCCTTCTTTCCTGTGGTAGCCTTGGGAATGCTAAAGTGTTCTCATTCTATTATGCCGTGCAACTGTCTGAGCCCCTACTCCCCTCTGCTGGTCTAAGCCTTCCTTTGCAAATCCAAGTTCATCAAGGTACTCCCCTGATTAAAAGGGCCTTCCACGGAACAAGATCCAGCTGTCTGCTTTTGATTTTTATGTTGCCCTGTGTGCAGAGAGAAGTAAGGCCATCTGCTGAGATGGGGAGCTGGGCGGGGGAGAGCAGGAGGAAGAAAGGGTTTGAAAAGGGAGTGAAGATATCAGGTAGCCACTGCAGGGAAAGGAACACCAGGGAAGACAGAGACTCAGCTTAAGCAGGAATCTTTTAGATTTTTTTCTCTGGTAATCAGCTATCCAAGCAGAAAAAAGGTGAAAGATGGCTGGAGTTTCTTGGGGTTAGAAGTTTGCAGAGTGATCACGGGATAAAGACAAAACACAAAGTTGTGTAAAGTGATGGCGAGACAGTCACTGATGAGATGGGGTGTGGGTCTGGGGCGGGGTGGGTGGGAGAGGGCAGTGAGCAAGTAGGTAAGAGGAAAAAGAGTTCAACAAGATAGACAAACAGGGGTTGTGAGAGGAAGGGCAAAATGGGAGAAGGCAGTGGTCAGAAAGGGGGTTCTGGAGTTACACCTTTGCAGCTGGTTGGCCCTCCTGGCGCTCGGGGATCTGAGCACCCAGTGTGCCAGAGCTGCTCTGAGCAGCAGAATGCTGCCTCCCGGCCCTTGCATCTTCTCCCTGAAAGACTGCCTGAAAGACAAGCCTGTAGTGGCCTAAAGCAGCCCACCCCACCGGCCTCACAGACATGGAGATGAGAAAGGCTGATTAGGAAATCGAGACCACCCCCCCCCCCACCCTGGCTCCCTCCACGTGTCTCCAAGCAGCTGTCCAGTCTAGGAAGAAGCACAGTGGCACAATAGCTGCTGTTTCTCTCTCGCACTTCTCTCCCTGACATCCCACTCCCTTTGTAGGGAATACTGTTCTCTTTTGTCTGCTGCTACACATATGGGGGTGGGGGAAATGGGCATTTGGTTTCCCTAGACCTGAAATTTAACACATCTCTACTCCCGAAATGCTCTCAGTTTACATCTCCATTTTATCATCTTGTGGTCCTATTGTTCATAAGTTGCTTTCCTCCCCTTCCTCCCCTCCCACAGTTTCCCACATCTTTGTTTCAGTTTTTGCATGTTCATTTACTGCTCTTCCAATCACATGTCATCTCTGTTAACCCTGTATCTGAAGGTGAGCAGAGAAGGCCTGTCTTTGAGCTTTCGTTAAAGGGGACCTGTTGTTTAAGAGGTGTTCCACGTGCCATAGGTAAGCCATCTATCCTCCGTGTACCCTGAAGCGGCATCTTTCCTGCCAGTTTCTTCTCTCTATAGCTTCTGCCCCTAAGTCGTATCACTGATAGCTTGCTATCATGTACTATCGTGCCTATGGCACAGTTAGGGGCCACTTTAATGTGATAACAAATGTCCTTAGTCATGGGGCCATATGGAGATTCGGTGGGTGGTACCATTAGCTGTAAAGCTTGAGGCAGACTTGGAGTTGCCCAGAAAAGAATCCCAAATCAGAGAAATGTTTTAATAAAACATACTGCAACAGATTTTAAGCTGCTCTACCATCAAACAGGAGTCTTCCTCTTCTCAATTCAATTGTATTGATGTTTCCCCCAAATAGTTTCAAACACGACAGGAATGGGCATATAGATCCTGACACTTATGCATCATCCTCAATGATCATTTTCTTATCCTATAATGACCACACTTCATCATGCTTCTCCCCGGAACCAGGAGAGAATGCTGTCAGCCCAGTGTTTAGGGGATTAGGTGGGAAGCCGGTGAGAGTTTCCCATCAATATTTCACCATGAATCTACATATTTCTGATGAACTCACAGGTAAACAACAGTGGACTTAGGGCAAGCTCTTTATCAGCCACTGAACTATAAATAGCCCTTGAATTTTGAAGCAGCCTGCTCCCCCTTCAAAGTGATGTCATCAAAAGCAACCTGCTTTTCTATCACATGGACCAAAATAGACCATGCCTGTAAGCAGCTTGCAGGTAGGGCCCACGTCTCTCCTCACTGCCCTAGCACATGTTAGGCAAGAAGTAGGTCCTCATGGAAGAAATGAGCTGAATCCAGAGCTGACAGGAGCCTACAAGGTCATCTACAAGATTAACTAGCTCAGGATTTCCAAAGATGGGTTCCTTAGAACATTAGGACTCAGTAGGATAGAGGTTAAGTGGTTGAGGGAGGGGGAGGAGGGGGAGGAGAAGAGAAGGGTACCAGGACGGTTTCATAGCCAAGTTAGTTTGGAATATGTGATCGACAAAGTTTTTTTTGCTGTTGGCGGTATAAGTTTGAAGACTAGGTATGTCCTGTAATAAACAGTGCTTCTGAACCTGGTGAATGACCGAAAGAAGGGATAAAAGTGTGATTGTGTCTCTCCCACTGGAGTGCTGTGTATCAGTTTGGGCGAGGATGAAGCAACCTAACCCTCTCATTTTAAGAATGAGGAAAATTAGGGCTTCCCTGGTGGCGCAGTGGTTGAGAGTCTGCCTGCCGATGCAGGGGACGTGGGTTCGTGCCCTGGTCCGGGGGGATCCCACATCCCGCATGCCGCAGAGCGGCTGGGCCCGTGAGCCATGGCCGCTGAGCCTGCGCGTCCGGAGCCTGTGCTCCGCAATGGGAGAGGCCACAACAGAGAGAGGCCCGTGTACCGCAAAAAAAAAAAAAAAAAAAAAAAGAGGAAAATGAGGCTGAAAGAGGAAATGACATGCTCAGAAACACTTGACTTATTAGTCACACACCTGGGATTAGGATCTAGACCTCTCCTTACTGTGTGTTTTCCACAGGGGGCGTCACCACATGGCCTTCTGCACCCAGGTAATAGGGAAAGAACCAAATGAATGAGCCTGTGGCATTAATCTGATGTCAGGTGCTTATTTTCAGCTTGACATCTCAAACATCAATGCCCTATGACTGTCAAGAATTACCCCACACCTCCCCAGGCCCTTAGAGGAGAAATGCATTTTCCCTCACAAACCACACAGACCTCAGATTTCTGATCCGTGTGAAGAGATGTCATGCCCTGCTTTAAGTTTTATTCAGGTTAGTCCAAGTCATCACTTCACCAAAAAAAAAAAAAAAAAACAAAAGGCAAATGATCCTTATAAAAAGAAATTTGTGTACAAATGCAAGGTCCTTTGCTGAAACTAGATAAAAAAATAAAATGCCAAGAAGAACAGCTAAACGTGCATGTAACACTAGACAGAGGGGTGTGATGGAGTGGGAGTGTCTTCTGAATCACTTCCCTAAATTTAGCATTGCAGCTTAAAAAAATAAGCCTTTAAGATCTGCTTCCCAGAAATCCTGTTGTTTCTTTGCATATGTCTTACGTAAGTCTGTGCCACAGGCCTGCAGAATAATGAGATGGGAAGGGCACAGCCCTATTTTGAAAGAACTACCAAGAGAAATCCAAGAGAATTTGAGAGGATAAGAAACTCAGGAGAATGCAACCTCTGTCTTCTCTAGCCACGCAGCTGTGAGTGGTGCCATCTGAAGGAAGTGATGTCTGTTAAGTGCTTCCCACCTAGAAGTTGTGGGGTGATTCGAAGATGTATTCATCTCCCCCACCAGAATAAAGCTGTCATTGTTGTCGTTCATCATTTCCAAAAGCCTTTATCGTTGTTCTTATTTAATTCCTAAAGGAGCATCTCTGTCACATGCCTTCATTCCCTTGGCACGTCACTCTCCTCCCCTGTTTTCCTTTCTCTAGCCTCACCCTGTGAGTGGTTCCAGAAAGCTGGGCCTCGAGAGTTTTCAGGAATTCATGTTTTTAGATTCTTCTTCCAGCTTACATCCAGTGGTTTCTTATGCAGTTTCTCTGAATCTCCTCTTAGCGAGTGGTAGAGAGTGAAAAGAATCCTGATGGTCAAGGCAGGATCGTGTTGTAGGCTACACAGGTGATGTCACTGAAAGAAGGTCACAGTTAAGTGGGAACAAATGTCCTGATGTTTTCCAGCTCCCCTCTGACTGTCTCTATAAGTGCCTGCCTCTGTAAATTGGGGTCAGCTTTGAGCACACCAGTGAGGCGAGTGAAAGGGGTCATGATGGCAAACTCCTCTCCAGAAGCCCCTCTAGGTGTCCTCTACTTGCCTGGACCCTCTTTCAAACCATGCCTCCCCTGCCCCCTCTTTTCCCTACCTCCCCTAACAAAACCTTTTCACCGGTCTGCAATCCGATTTAATCCTCTTTTGCTTCCCCACTGAACTGCCAGAGATATTCATGAATCCCTGCTAGCTGGTGCTCTGGAAAGAAGCCGATAAACAAATTCACAATAATCTATAAGTAACTGATAATAACTTCGTATATTACTTGCCTAGGATACTTTACATTTTAATAGAAGAGAGCTCATGTATTCATAGAGTTACTGGAATGCCTAGAACAAGGCCTAGGGATGAATTCAGGCAAGATCCCTGCTTATACTCTAGTGGGAGAGACAGACAATAAGCCAGAAAACAAACGAATAAGATGACTTTTTGGTAGCTGTAAGTTCTATGAGGAAAATAAAGCAAGGTAACATAGTTATTTGGGGAGCTGGAGTGAGCAGAGAGGTCTTCATTGAGGAAATGACATTTGAGTCTTCACCTGAAGAAAGGAAAGGAGCAAAATCTGGGGCAGGGTGTTCCAGGCAGAGGAAAGAGCCAGGGTAGAGTTCCTGATGTTGGAGCAACTTGGATGGGAACAGAGATGGACAGGGTGAGTGTGTGTAGTGAGTAGGGGACAGAAAGGAGGAGATAGCTCTGGAAGGGTGAGCTGGGGTCAGGTCATGGAGAACTTTGAAACCCATAAGAGTTTGGAATTTATGTAACTGTAATGGGATGCCTTAGGAGAGTTTTAAGAAGGGAATTGACATGATCTAATGTAAATCTTAACAGACCAGCCCCTAACTTAATAGAATCTCTGTATTTGTAGAGGACCTTTCAAGCCAATGGAGGAAGAACTAAGAGGTGGTGGGTTGAGAAGTAGATTCGGGGAGTCTGGATGGAAGTTCTGACCTTGCCCAAAACAACTGACCAAAAGCTACCGCACGTCTTTGCCTTCAGGTTTTTCACGTAGGAAAGGATGAGGCTGGACCAATGAGTGTTCCCAGCTCTTTTAACATCAAAACAGATATAGAAGTTGATAGCAGGGCAGCACCCCTAGAAATAAATGAAGCTCCTCAAGGCTGTCCCAAGGGTTGAGGCACACTCACAACACACAGGGAGGGAATTTCTAGGCCAGATGATCTTGAAGGTCCTCTCAGTTATGTTATCGTAAGATTTCATGACATTTCCTCATGATGCCCCTCAATCCATACCACACAATCATCTATTTGAACTGAAGTAAGGGCGTAGTACTAATCTAGGTCATAATGACTAGTGTGGCCTATTATTTCGCATTTCCCAAGCATCAAACTTCATCCTAAATAATCAAGCATTGGCATCTGTGCTTTGTGCTTTCTGCTGCCAACCATGCAAATTTCCCAGATACACTGTGTCTCAAGTTCTCCTCTGCCACTTGGGTGGTCCATTCCTCCCCAAAGTGATCTACCCAGCTCAGAACTGCTGGTGCTGCAGAACGTTCTGGCTTTTGAGTTGACACATTTAGATCTCAAGCCAAGTGACAAGACAATCTACCACAATGGCTTATTAAGGTGGAAATTTGTATCGTTTCTTTTCCTCTTTTCCGTACTCGAAAAGAAATTTCTTCTAGAATAAAAAAGGAATAGCTACAGTTTATGTAATAGATAAGACATGGAAACTGAAGGTATCTGCACCAGGCGATCAAAAATCACTCTACAGCAATAAAAGGCAAATGTATAAACATGGTAAAACTTGCCCTCCACCCCAGGGCATGTTATTTGACACGTACATTCAATAGTGCAGATGTGTTGGAATATACCCATCTTCATTTTCCTGTGTCCTTTGAGACCTGGCCTAGTAGATACAAGCTGATTGAACTCTACATCACTCATATTTATTCCACCCTCTCTAACCTTTTTTTTTTGTTTTTACTCTCCTACATTTACCTTTGCTCTGTGCCCCATCACGACCTCAGTTCTCTGACCTCCCTAGTTCTATCAGCCCATCCTCCCTACTCCCAACCTTACTTATTCTGCTTTTCACTATATACCATATGTTCATTCACTATATACCATGTGCTCACCAGGATCCCTTGTGACCTTGACCTTCAACTTTAGCAGTTCTCAACCATAGTCACTCCCTGAATTCTCCAGCATTACCAGAATTACAGAACCCAGACAACTGGGTATTGATTGTGAAAGGGTCAACCTGGTGGCTTTGTCCGGTTAACACTGCGCCCCACTTAGCTGGTCACAAGCTCCTCCGTAAGTATCCACGCCGTTGCAGAAGGTGTTCTTTTGTGTTGTTCCATGGAGGTGGTACCAGTGGAGAGAAAAATAAGACTTGAGGAAATAAAAAAGGGTACATCAAACTCTTATATAACTCTGTTCATTTAATAAGCTAGTCTTTGCCTATATTTCCTTTTCTTTCTTCTACTTGCTGTAGCCATCCTCTCATGTGTCTGACTTCAACTAACAGTTAAACATTTCTTCCTCTGTCCTATCATTGAACACACACTATAATCCTTTGCTTACATGTTTTCTCCCTTTCTAGATTATGGACATCTTTCAACACTGAAAATAGTTCACTCCACTCTCTTCTTATTGCACAGATTCTGAAGAGAAGTCCAATATAATTTTTATCCTTCTTCCTCTATAGGTAGGATGTTTTCCCCACCATCCTCACTTCTTACAAGACTTTCCCAGGAATTCTCTGGTGGTCCAGGGGATAGGACTCCGCACTTTCACTGCTGAGTGTCCAGGTTCAATTCCTGGTTGGGGACTAAGATCCCGCAAGCCATGCAGCACCGCCAGAAAAAAAAGACTGTCTTTGATTTTCTGCACTTTGAATATAATATACCTAGGTAGAGTTTTGGCGTTTTTTGTTTGTTTGTTTATCCTGCTTGGTATTCTCTGAGTTGCTTAGACCTGTGGTTTGGTGTCTGTCGTTAATTTTGGAACGACATTATTACTTCAACTATTTCTTCTGTTTCTTCTCTCTCTCTTTCTAGTATTCCTATTATGTATATGTTACGGCTTTTATAATTGTTCCACAGTTCTTAGATATCCTGCTCTATTTTGAATCTTTTTCTCTTTGCTTTTCAGTTTGAAAAGTTTTTATTGACATATCTTCAAACTCATTTTCCCTTGGCCATGTCTAGTCTCCTGATGATCATCAAAGGCATTCTTCGTTTCTTATATAGTGCTTTATATCTCTAGCATTTTAAAATTATTTCTCAGAGTTTCCATCTCTCTGTTTCCATTTCCAATCTGCTCTTGCATGATGTCTACTTTTTCTATTAGGGCCTTTTACATATTAATCATGGTTGTTTTAAATTCCCAGTTTTGATCATTCTAAAATCTCTGCCTTATCTGAGTCTGGTTTTGATGTTTGCTTTATCTCTTCATGCGAGAAGCATGGGGGAATATTTCTTCACTATTCACCCTCAAACCTGGTGGGACTTCTGGAGGTAAAACTCATGCAAGTATAGGGACCCTCTCCCCTTAAAGTTGGGCCCGCAGGAGTTTTATCTTTCTTGTCCTTGTTCAGTCTCCAGCCATTAGTCATTTACTCTTAAATGTTCCTAGCTGGTTCTTGCAGCAGCTTCTGTTCCAAGCAAGCTGTGATTCTTTGTATTTACATGTCTTTTCAGTTTTCAGGGTGGCAGTTTGCCCTGTGACCTCTATTCTCTGATTGTTTGAAGAGTGATTGATTTTCAGTTTTTTTCGTTTTTTTTTTTTTTCTAATGAGGACAGGAGTGACAACTTCCAAGCTCTTCCCATGTTAGACTGGCAACTGTGGGCTTACTATTCATCACTGAAGTCCTTTATAATGACATAATACCTAGAAAATAGCAGATATCCAAATATTTCCTAGGTCAAAGTCTACAAGAACAAGAAAATGAGGGGCCATCCCCCTAAAGATATAAAGCTTGTTTCCAGCTGTATTATGAGAGGAGCTTTGCTCCTTGGTCTTGAACTGAAATTACACTGTTTTGTTAAGGATTAAGTGCTCGCGCAGGCCTCTGCCGCTGCAGGCTTGCCCCGCATTCCAATTATAACTACGTATCCCTCCCTCCCTCCGCCTGACTGAGCAAGAGCCCACTAATCAGCCGATGCTTTAACCCCATCCTGTCTGGGTAGGAACACATGCCTCAGGGGGACCTACATGCAGAGGTGGGGCCAAAACCAAAGCTGAACCCCAGGAGCTGTGCGAGCAAAGAAGAGAAAGGGAAATTTCTCCCTGCAGCCTCAGGTGCAGTGGATTAAATCCCCACAATCAACTTGATGTACCCTACATCTGTGGAATACCTGAATAGACAACAAATCATCCCAGAATTGAGGTGGTGGACTTTGGGAGCATCTGTAGACTTGGGGTTGGCTGTCTGAGACTGATTTCTTTCTGATTTTTATGTTTATCTTAGTATAGTTTTTAGTGCTTGTTATCATTGGTGGATTTGTTTATTGGTTTGGTGGATCTCTTCTTTTTTTATTATTCTTATTTTTTATTTTAATAATTTTATTTATTTATTTTATTTTTCTTTCTTTCTTTTTTTCTCCCTTTTCTTCTGAGCCTTGTGGTTGACAGGGTCTTGGTGATCTGGTCAGGTGTCAGGCCTGAGCCTCTAAGGTGAGAGAGCCAAGTTCAGGACATTAGACCACCAGAGACATCCCAGCCCCATGTAATGTCAATTGGCGAGAGCTCTCCCACAGATCTCCGTCTCAGTGCTAAAACCCAGTTCCACCCAACAGCCAGCAAGCTCCAGTGCTGGACACCACATACCAAAAAACTAGTAAGACAGGAACACAACCCCACCCAATAGCAAGACTCGCCTAAAATCATACTAAGTTCACAGACACCCCAAAACACACCACCAGACGTGGCCCTGCCCAGTAGAAAGGCAAGATCCAGCCCCACCCACCAGAACAAAGGCACCAGTCCCCTCCACCAGGAAGCCTACACAAGCCACTGAACCAGCATCACCCACTGGGGGCAGACACCAAAAACAATGGGAAATACAAACCTGCAGCCTGCAAAAAGGAGACCCCAAACACAGTAAGTTAAGCAAAATGGGAAAATAAAGAAATATGCAGCAGATGAAGGAGCAAGGTAAAACCCCACCAAACCAAACAAATGAAGAGGAAATAGGCAGTCTACCTAAAAAAAAATTCAGAGTAATGATAATAAAGATGATCTAAAATCTTGGAGATAGAATGGAGAAAATACAAGAAATGTTTAACAGGGACCTAGAAGAACTGAAGAGCAAAAAGCAATGATGAACAACACAATAAATGAAATTTAAAATTCTCTAGAAAGAATCAATAGCAGAATAACTGAGGCAGAAGAATGCATAAGTGACCTGGAAGATAAAATAGTGGAAATAACTACCACAGAGCAGAATAAAGAAAAAAGAATGAAAAGAATTGAGGACAGTCTCAGACACCCCTGGGACAACATTAAACACACCAACATTCTAATTATAGGGATCCCAGAAGAAGAAGAGAAATAAAAAGGGTCTGGGAAAATATCTGAAGAGATTATAGTTGAAAACTTCCCTAAGATGGGAAAGGAAATAGTCAAGTCCAGGAAGTGCAGAGAGTACCATACAGGATAAATCCAAGGAGAAACATGCCAAGATACATATTAATCAAACTATCAAAAATTAAATACAAAGAAAAAATAGTAAAAGCAGCAAGGAAACAAGGGAATCCCCATAAGGTTAACAGCTGATCTTTCAGCAGAAATTCTGCAGGCCAGAAGGG
The DNA here is from genome assembly GCF_951394435.1 of Stenella coeruleoalba. Lineage (NCBI taxonomy): Eukaryota > Metazoa > Chordata > Mammalia > Artiodactyla > Delphinidae > Stenella > Stenella coeruleoalba. The sequence goes on from NC_137169.1 coordinate 175,402,034, forward strand.
AGTGGCAGGACATATTTAAAATGATGAAAGGGAAAAACCTACAATCAAGATTACTCTATCCAGCAATGATCTCATTCAGATTTGATGGAGAAATTAAAACCTTTACAGACCAGCAAAAGTTAAGAGAATTCATCAACAAACCAGCTTTACAACAAATGCTAAAGGAACGTCTCTAGGCAGGAAACACAAGAGAAGGAAAAGACCTACAAAAACAAGCCCACAGCCTGGAGGGGTGGGATAGGGAGGGTGGGAGGGAGGGAGACGCAAGAGGGAAGAGATACGGGAACATATGTATATGTATAACTGATTCACTTTGTTATAAAGCAGAAACTAACACACCATTGTAAAGTAATTATACCCCAATAAAGATGTTAAAAAAAAAAAAACAAACCCAAAACAATTAAGAAAATGGTAATAGGAACATACATATCAATAATTACCTTAAATGTAAGTGGATTAAATGCTCCAACCAAAAGACATAGACTGGCTGAATGGATCCAAAAACAAGACCAGTATATATGCTGTCTACAAGAGACCTACTTCAGACCTAGGGACACATACAGAGTGAAAGTGAGGGGTTGGAAAAAGATATTCCATGCAAATGGCAATCAAAAGAAACCTGGAGTAGCTATTCTCATATCCGACAAAACAGACTTTAAAATAAAGACTATTACAAGAGACAAAGAAGGACATTACATAATGAAATCAAAAGAAAGCTGGAGTAGCAATTCTCATTTCAGACAAAATAGACTTTAAAATAAAGACTCTACAAGAGACAAAGAAGGACACTACATAATGATCAAGAGATCAATCAAAGAAGAAGATATAACAATTGTAAATATTTATGCACCCAACATAGGAGCACCTCAATACATAAAGCAAATGCTAACAGCCATGAAAGCAGACATCGACAGTAACACAATAATAGTAGGGGACTTTAACACCCCCACTTTCACCAATGGACAGATCATCCAAAATGAAAATAAATAAGGAAACACAAGCTTTAAATGACACATTAAATAAGATGACTTAATTGATATTTATAGATCATTCCATCCAAAAACAACAGAACACACTGTCTTCTTAAGTGCTCATGGAACATTCTCCAGGATAGATCCTATCTTTGGTCACAAATCAAGCCTTGGTAAATTTAAGAAAATTGAAATCATATCAAGTATCTTTTCTGACCACAAGGCTATGAGATTAGATGTCAATTACAGGAAAAAATCTGTAAAAAATACAAACACATGGAGGTTAAACAATACACCACTAAATAACCAAGAGATCACTGAAGAAATCAAAGAGAAAATCAAAAATACATAGAAACAAATGACAATGAAAACACGATGACCCAAAACCTATAGAACGCAGGAAAAGCAGTTCTAAGAGGGACGTTTATAGCAATACAATCCTACCTCAAGAAATAAGAAACATCTCAAATAAACAACCTAACCTTACACCTAAAGCAATTAGAGAAACAAGAACAACAAAAAAAAAAAACCCCAAAGTTAGCAGAAGGAAAGAAATCATAAAGATCAGATCAGAAATAAATGAAAAAGAAATGAAGGAAACAATACCACAGATCGATGAAACTAAAAGCTGGTTCTTTGAGAAGATAAACAAAATTGATAAAACATTAGCCAGACTCATCAAGAAAAAAAGGGAGAAGACGCAAATCAATAGAATTAGAAATGAAAAAGAAGTAATAAAATGACACTGCAGAAATACAAAGGATCATGAGAGATTACTACAAGCAACTATATCCCCCCAAAATGGACAAATTCTATGAAAAGCCCAACCTTCCGAGACTGAACCAGGAAGAAATAGAAAATATAAACAGACCAATCACAAGCACTGAAATTGAAACTGTGATTAAAAATCTTCCAGCAAACAAAAGCCCAGGACCTGATGGCTTCACAGGTGAATTCTATCAAACATTTAGAGAAGAACAAACACCTATCCTTCTCAAACTCTTCCAAAATATAGCAGATGGAGGAATACTCCCAAACTCATTCTACAAGGCTACCATCACCCTGATGCCAAAACCAGACAAAGATGTCACACACACGAAAAAGAAACCTACAGGCCAATATCATTGATGAACATAGATGCAAAAATCCTCAACAAAATACAGCAAACAGATTCCAACAGCACATTAGAAGGATCATACACCAGGATCAAGTGGGGTTTATCCAGGAATGGAAGGATTCTTCAATATATGTAACTCAATCAATGTGATACACCATATTAACAAACTGAAGGATAAAAATCATATGATAATCTCAATAGATGCAGAAAAAGCTTTGAACAAAATTCAACATCCATTTATGATAAAAACTCTCCAGAAGGTAGGGCACAGAGGGAATCTACCTCAACATAATAAAGGCCATATATGACAAACCCACAGCAAACATCATACTCAATGGTGAAAAACTGAAAGCATTTCCTCTAAGTTCAGGAACAAGACAAGGTTGCCCACTCTCACCACTATTATTCAACATAGTTTCAAAAGTTTTAGCCACAGCAATCAGAAGAAAAAGAAAAGGAATCCAAATTGGAAAAGAAGTAAAACTGTCACTGTTTGCAGATGACATGATACTATATGTAGAGGATCCTAAACATGCTACCAGAAAACTACTAGAGCTAATCAGTGAATTTGGTAAAGTAGCAAGATACAAAATTAATGCACAGAAATCTCTTGCATTCCTATACACTAATGAAGAAAAATCTAAAAGAGAAATTAAGGAAACACTCCCATGTACCATTGCCACAAAAAGAATAAAATACCTAGGAATAAACCTACCTAAGGAGACAAAAGACCTGTATGCAGAAGACTATAAGACACTGATGAAAGAAATTAAAGATGATACAAACAGATGGAGAGATATACCATGTTCTTGGATTGGAAGAATCAACAATGTGAAAATGACTCTACTACCCAAAGCAATCTACAGATTCAATGCAATCCCTATCAAACTACCAATGGCATTTTTCACAGAACAAGAACAAAAAATCTCACAATTTGTATGGAAACACAAAAGACCCTAATTAGGCAAAGCAATCTTGAGAAAGAAAAACGGAACGGGAGGAACCAGGCTCCCTGACTTCAGACTATACTAAAAAGCTACAGTAATCAAGACAGTATGGTACTGGCACAAAAACAGAAATATAGATCAGTGGAACAGGATAGAAAGCCCAGAGATAAACCCACACACATATGGTCAGCTTATCTTTGAGAAAGGAGGCAAGAATATACAATGGAGAAAAGACAACCCCTTCAATAAGTGGTGCTGGGAAAACTGGACAGCTACATGTAAAAGAATGAAGTTAGAACTCTCCCTAACACCATATACAAAAATAACCTCAAATGGATTAAAGACCTAAATGTAATGCCAGACACTATCAAACTCTTAGAGGAAAACACTCTATGAGATAGATCACAGCAGGATCCTTTTTGACCCACCTCCTAGAGAAATGGAAATAAAAACAAAAGTAAATAAATGGGACCTAATGAAACTTAAAAGCTTTTGCACAGCAAAGGAAACCATAAACAAGACGAAAAGACAACCCTCAGAATGGGAGAAAATATTTGCAAATAAAGCAACTGACAAAGGATTAATCTCCAAAATATACAAGCAGCTCATGCCTCTCGATATTAAAAAAAAAAAACCCCATCCCAAAATGGGAAGAAGACCTAAATAGACATTTCTCCAAAGAAGATATACAGATTGCCAACAAACAGATGAAAGGATGCTCAACATCATTAATCATTAGAGAAATGCAAATTAGAACTACAATGAGGTATCACCTCACACCAGTCAGAATGTCCATCATCAAAAAATCTACAAACAGTACGGAGGCTTCCCTGGTGGTGCAGTGGTTGAAAGTCCGCCTGCCGATGGAGGGGACATGGGTTTGTGACCCGGTCTGGGAAGATCCCACATGCCAGGGAGCGGCTGGGCCCTTGAGCCATGGCTGCTGAGCCTGTGCATCCGGAGTCTGTGCTCCGCAACAGGAGAGACCACAGTAGTGAGAGGGCCGGGTACTACAAAAAAAAAAAAAAAAAAAAAAAAAAAAATCTACAAACAGTAAATGCTGGAGAGGGTGTGGAGAAAAGAGAACACTCTTGCACTGTTGGTGGGAATGTAAATTGATACAGCCACTATGGAGAACATTATGGAAGTTTCTTAAGAAACTAAAAATAGAACTACCATACGACCCAGGAATCACACTACTGGGCATATACCCTGAGAAAACCATAATTCAAAAAGTCACGTACCACAGTGTTCATTGCAGCACTATTTACAATAGCCAGGACATGGAAGCAACCTAAGTGTGCATTGACAGATGAGTGGATAAAGAAGATGTGGCACATATATATAATGGAATATTACTCAGCCATAAAAAGAAACAACACTGAGTTATTTGTAGCGAGGTGGATGGACCTAGAGTCTGTCATACAGAGTGAAGTAAGTCAGAAAGAGAAAAACAAATACCATATGCTAACACATATATATGGAATCTAAAAAAAAAGTTATAAAGAACCTAGGAGCAGGACAGGAATAAAGATGCAGGCATAGAGAATGGACTTGAGGACATGGGGAGGGGGAAAGTTAAGTTGGAATGAAGTGAGAGAATAGCACTGACATATACACTACCAAATGTAAAGTAGATAGCTAGTGGGAAGCAGCTGCATAGCCCAGGGAGGTCAGCTCCGTGCTTCGTGATCACCTAGAGGGGCGGGATAGGGAGGGTGGGAGGGAGATGCAAGAGGGAGGGGATTTGGGGATATATGTATACATATAGTTGATTCATTTTGTTATACAGCAGAAACTAACACAACATTGTGAAGCAAGTATATTCCAATAAAGATGTTAAAAAAAAAAAAAAGGAATTAAGTGCTTCCCCAAACCTTCTGACCCAGCATCAGATCCTAGCCTCCCAACTAACTCCTTACTTTCCCTGTCTTCACTAGGTACCAGATTTTGGGTTCTTATTGACCCTACCTCATAGCATTCTCAGATTTTCTAAACCTCAACTTGAATAAAAGACCTTGTGTTTTACTGTCATCTACCATGAGCTCCTTGCATTTTCTCTCTCCCATATTTAACTATTTTTCTTTAACTAGGTAATGCTTATTGGCAGGTTAGTAACACTAAGCACTGTTTAAAGTGCTTTTTGAAGATTATCTCATTGGCTCTTCTTAACAAATGTTGAGGCGGGTGCAATTTCTACTTTTAGAAGATACGAAATTCTGTCTGAAAGATGACAAATTGCCTCATTCACATAGCTGGTAGGTGGCAAAGTTAGGAAAATTTCAATCTCCTTTCTTTGTCCAGTCTCAGTTTATCCGTCCATCCATCCATCCATCCTACAAGCAAATACTGAGCATCTACATGTTACAGGCACAGAACTAGGTGCCTTTTTGATACAAAGATAAATTACATGTTCTTGCCCTCAAGAGTTACAATACCCTACTTGAAGGAGTGGGTAGAAGAGGATGAAGAAGTGGCAAAAGGGAGAATAGAAAGGGTAGAATGAGAGAGGTCATTTTTCCAGACATCTGTACAGCACTTCCAATGCAAATAACTTCTATTTTTCCTCTTCAATAATAGACAAATCTAAGACTTAGCTCTTGGGTTGAAATTCTCAAGAACCAAAGTTAGAATATCAAGAAGGTCTTCAAAAGATGCTAATAAAAATATGCCCTCCCCCAAATATGTCTTTCAACCTAGTCAAAGACAGAAAAGTAAAAGCTGGGAGGGGATATCTTAGAGCTATAATGCCAGTGTACCTCCTCCTACGAGTCATATCACCAGGAAGAGTCACCAGCCTATGGCCAACTCTGGAAAAGTGGCCCATAGAGATACCATTTTTGCAACCCATCGACCTATAGTAAACTTGGAATGGGGCAGACCTTCCTGCTTGTGTGCTCAATCCAGGAATTGTATTATATACTCTATTAGTATATATATTAGTAATATATACTGTTCTACCTGATCTTCGATTTTTAAAGCTTCCCATATGTCCAATTCTGAGTTGCAATGATTTAGGTGTGGGCACCACCTCTAGAAACGAAGGTAAATGATAGAATAGGTAGATGGATCCAAGAGAGTAAATGAAACATGAGAGAAGAGGGAATGATTTGACCTTAGGGCAGGAAGGAAGCTTAGCGGTCATTTATTCATTTTATAAGTCCAAATATTTTTCTTTCTTTTACCATGCATATAGAACTTGCTTCCTGTATTGCGTCCTACCTGTCACGTTCTCTCTGCTTCTCCCAATGTCTTTCCCATTTCTTTACCTTCTGTTTCCCTTTTCTCCGAAGACTTGGAGCAGTCAGACCTCTGATGCCCCTGAGCTGTTTGGAATTGGACTTGTTACTTGACCTCTCTAAAATTCAGTTTTCTCTTCTGAAAAATGGAGATAATAATAGTTGTTTCATAGTGACTGCAAGGTTAAATGGGATAATATAGGTAAGGACCGTAGCTCAGTATTCAGACCATGAGAACATCATAATTGCTAGCTGTTCTGTTTAGCTATCGTTGTCATTATTTTAACTTTTTATTCGTACTTACTATTCTCCCTGCTTCTTTTTCCTACCTTGGAGAGCCATAGCTGGCTTTTCCCAGATGTCCTATTTAAGGCAGCTCCCTTTATAAAATCCAGAGGTTTGCATATGCATCAAAGTGTTTGCAACCCATAACTGGAAATACCTATGAAGATATGGATGTCCTGTTTACTCTGGCTGGGAAGACCTGGGATTTCCTTTTCAACTTATTCTAGTATAAGATCTCTACACAGCAGCTGTAAAAAATGGTTACCTGAGGACTGAGAGGCATCTTACTGCCCTCTTCTACCCCAGACTCCATTGAAATTTGACCCCAGCTATTAACAAAAGCAATCTAGAATGGGACTAGGAAGGCAGAGTCTCTCTCCCACCTCCACTCCCCACCCCCCCATATAAATCTTCCATTTTCTGTCTCTCCTGGAGCTCAGTTACTACCTGGCTTCTGGGGCCACACCCAGAACAGGAACAAAGAGAATGTGGAAAACTTCCTGCCAAGCTAGGCTCTCAGATGGCCCTGAGGGTGCCTACTGAAATATGTATAACCCTAGTCACTTAGAAATACATCTCATTAAATATAAAGATATTTTTTAAAGAATGGGAAATAATTTATAAAGATAAAAATAACTCAGCCTTGCCACAAAAGTGCAAAAATAAATTCTGTACCTTCTCTGTCTGATTCAGGGAGGGAGGGAAGAGATGGGGGAAGAGAGAATATGAGAGAGAGAGAAAGAATATGATGAGAAAGAATGTATTTTGGCTGAAGCTATGTGAGAACGGAAACTTGATCAACCAGCAGTGGTGCTATGAGGCCCAGGGATCTTGGGCAGGATGGTGGAGGGGAGCTGAAGTTTTCAATAATCTATTCCTTAGTTCAGAGCTCATCAAGTCATTCCCAGCATGGTGCTTTGTTTCTAAACAATGGCACACCACAGGGGTACATATCTATCCAGCCCCAGTTCCTCTCCCTCCCCAACACCTTTTAATTACAGGACTCTGAAAGCAGAAAATAGAGAGTTCTCAGAAGGTCCTTTCTTTTAGTGTTTTTTAAAATACACTGCTTGGGGCCTGCTGTGGCTCATACGTGACCTCATCTCCTCCGAGTCTCCCCCTCATCACCTGCCCCAGCCTCACTGCTCCCCATGACATTCCTTAAAAAACAGCCATGCTCCCACTTCAGGGCCTCTGTCTGTCCTCAGGAGGCTCTTCGCCTGGACACTGAGAGCTGCCCGGGCGAACTCTGGTAACACCTATGACTACACATAAGATTTGTTCAGCTCACATTATACTGAATAATAGTAGCCATACTTGTACTTTTAAAACATGAAAATGGCATCACAGACAAGGAATCAAGAAGCAATCTTATAATGGAGTTACTTTTTCCCCTCTGCTTGTTTCTCTCCTCTTCCTGAGCACAGCAATCTCCAGGACTGGGAGTACCAGAAGTAGGGGCATCTCTTGCACGTCGTGTACAAAACCCCTTTAATTTCTCAATCCTTGTGTTCTGGGCTCATAATATACCCAGTTGGTAATTGTGAGTAATTATAGTAATACATCATTCTAAGCAATCTGTACATAGTTGTAAATACATCTTTGATTTGTCACCAATTACTGGGAGGCAGTCTGTCCAAAGCTCGGGTGTACTTGCTCTGATTGGGGCCTGCTTCCCCTAATCAGCTGAACTGAACTTGGAGTCTCCCAGCACCCATGCAGGGAAGGTAGAAAGCATGTCCTGACAGGTAGGAAGCAGCAGAGGGAAGGAGCTCCAGTCACTGTTGAAAGAGCACTGGCGAGGCAAGGCATTCGTGCCTTAGATCAAGTGTCAGAAGACTCGGCTCAAACTCCAGCTTCTCCCCTTGTCAGTTCTGTAGGCTTAGAAGAGTACTTGAATATATGGCCAAACTTCACCTCTGTCATCTCTGAAATGAGATAATGTTGCTTGCTCTTTACTCCATGGGGTGTCTTAATAATAATGAAAATGGCTAACATTCATTTAGTACTCACTATGCACCAGACTCTGCTAAGTATGTGTATATATTTATACATGGAAGTTTACATATGTATATGTGTATGTAAATATACATATTCATACCTACAATAAGGTACACAGATTTTAAGTGTAAAGCTTAGAGAATTTTTACGTATCTATACACTCATGAAACCACTATTCAGATCAAAATATAAAACAATATCAGCACTCCTCCTCCCAAGCAGTAACCTCCAGAGGTAACCACTGTTTGACCTCTGTTGCAGTAGATTAGTTATACCAACTCAAGACCTCGTCTAAGTGGATTCATAGAAGATGCATTCTTTTCTTTTTTCTGGCTCTTTTCATTAAACATATGTCTGGGAGATTCATCCATGTTGCATGGAACAGTAATTTGTCCTTTTATTCCTGTATACTCTTTCACTATATCAATAAACTTTATGAATTTTGTTGATAACAGACATTTGGATTGTTTCCAGATTTTTCTATTATAAAGCTGCTATGACCATTCTAGTGAAAGTCTTTTCGTGGACATGCTTTCATTTCTTTTGGGTAGATACTCAGGATGGAAGGTGCTGGATATTGGATTTATATATGTTTACCTTTAGTAGAGACTGACAAGTGGTTTTCCAACATAATTATACTAACTTGCAGGCCCAACAGCAATACTTGAGAGTGCCAGTTGCTTTGTATTCTCACCAACACTTGGTATTGTTAGTCTTTTTAATTTCAGCCATTCTGATAGGGGTACAGTGGTATTTTGTTGTGGCTTTAATTTACATTTTCCTGATAACTTACAGTGCTGAGCAAATTTTTCTATGTTTGTTGGCCTGTTGCATGGCCCCCTTTTGAAGTTCAGGTCTTTTGTTTCTTTAGTTTTGTTGCTTGTATTATTTTATTAGTTTATAGGATTTCTTTATATATTCTAGATATGTGTCTGTTGCTACAGATAAATATAGGCAAATATCTTCTCCCCATGTCTTGACTTTTTACTCTGTTAATTGTTCTTAAATTTAAGGAAGTCCAATTAATATATTCTTTCTTTTATGGCTATTGACTTTTGTGTCGTAAGAGTATTTGCCTACCCCAAGATTTATGAAGATGTCCTCATATGCTTTCTTCTAGAAATGTTATCATTTTACATTTTATGTTTAGGTCTATCTATGGTCCATCTTAAGTTAACTTTTATGTATGGTGCAAGGTGAAGTGAGGCAGCTTTTTTTTTCCATATTGAAATCCAGTTGACTCAATGATATTTATTAAAAGAACCATTCTTTCCCCACTGGCTTATAATGGTATCTTTTTCATAAATCAAGTGATGGTACTTACATGGACCTATTCCTGTACTCTATTATACTTCATTGCTCTATTTTATTCTTTCATCAACACCACATAGTTTTTATATTACTGTAGCTTTAAAACTAGGTCCTTGAACCCTCACTCTTCTTCAAGATTTTCTTTGCTCTTCTAGGTCCTTTATATTTCCATACAAATTATAAAAATAGCTTATCAATTTCTACCAAAAAATATCTGACAATTTGATTGGGATTACACTTAATACATAGATCACCTAGAGGCAAATTGACACCTTGACAATGTTGACCATTCCAATCCATGAATATGGTATATCCCTCTATTTATTTAGGTATTCTTTAATTTTTCTCAGCAATATTTTGTATTTTCAGTGTGAGTATTTAAAGTGCTATACTTAATCTCCTGAACAACCCTAAGAGACAGGTACTATTATAATACATATTCTTACAGAAAAGGAAACTAAGGCTCATAGACGTTAAATGTCTTTCCCAGGGTAATGTAGCTGGGGGAGTCACTGTATGGATAAAATATAATTAGGCAGGGACAGGATATTTATCGGTTGTAAAGTGCTACCCAAATGTCAGCTATGATTATGGCTAAGTTTTCTTGAGCACATGGGCCCCATGCTGCTATGTAATTACTAAGAACCTTGTTCCTCTGTGAACCCAGGGTCCTTAACATCTCGGCTTGGTTGGTTGTCTTCTAGACTTTACTTTGAATTCCCCTTTCTGAATAAAATTTTGTGTCCTGGGAAAAACTGTTGGTGCAAGAACCATGTTTTTCTCATTCCTTTCATGCTGCACTGTCTGGCATGATGTTTGAGATATAGTTTGTGCAGTAGATGTTTGCTGAAATGATAGTCTAGCCACAATGGTGAATTTTGTTAGCACTCATCATGTTTTCTCAAAATAATTCCTTGGTGAGCAAAGATCACCATGGCTTAGTAGAAATTTAAGGACCACTAGCTTAAATCCAAGAAATAGACTAAATTGTCTATTCCACATTTTAGAGGGAAGTAAGAGCCGAGGATGTGGTCAAATGAGTAAGCCTCGTCTTCTGGAAGATCTCTCTTCTCTCACATATTTTTGAGTTACTGCAATATGGTATTTCTGTTTCAGCAGTTTTATTTAATCAGTAGGTATGCAACTTAGTAAACACTAGGGCATAGACTAGGAGTTAAATTATTTCAAGTCTTTGAACTAAAGACTATTTTCTATGTTAAAATATCCCAAACATGCAATTATGGAAGACAATTTGCTTTGGAAAATGAACCATAAAACTCTGCGCTAATAGCTCATGGGGAGAGCTCTTTGTATACCTTTTCAAGAGGGTAGAAGGGTCAGGGTTTGAAATTAAAAAGAACAATTTCCACCTAATATCCATTACTATAAAACAGAAAATGTAAAGTGCAAGACACATGATCTTTCACTATCCTGTCAAACGTATGTCACCTAAGCAAGGAAAAGCTATATAACAGTTCTCACAGTGATTTTCATTATCACGTATTCATGGGTTGACAATATAGAACCTCAGGAAGGAAACTTCTAAGATTCTTTTAAGGGAACAAATCATCTCAACAATGCTGCTGTGTGTGTATACTCACATGTGTGTTTCTGAACTTGCATGTGACCAGTGGATTCCCCCAAAACATGAGTTATAATTACTTCATATGTTCTCAGGGGTAATCTTGGGCATTGATGTTTGCTAAAATGGACAAAATAATATCTAATGATGGGACTAGAAGAGAATCCAAGAAATGCAGGAAAAATACTTGTATACTTAAAAAGACAGTGAGGCAAGAAATGTAAATATAAAGAAATAATAAGGTTCTTTAATTTAGAAATCTCATTCATTAGAAAATTGTTTTAATTATCAAATATCAGCTGTTTTTTTTCTCATTCAAGGAAACACCAAGAAGTATAAGAAAAATGTATCTAGTTGTGTACAGGTTACATTCTGCATCAATCCTTATAGATTCTTCTCTGTGAATTTTTGTCACTGGTCCTCTGAAGTTGATAGACTATTGACCTACAGAAGCACAGAAGAGAATAATAATTACAGTGAAAATAATAGCATTGATAATCCACCTTGAAGTTAAACAAGGACTTTCTTATATCAAATGCAAGATGTTCCTCATATATCTTCACATTAATGCTCACATAAAATTTAGGCAATTTAGGGGACTTCTCTGGTGGCGCAGTGGTTAAGAATCCGCCTGCCAAAGCAGGGGACACGGGTTCGAGCCCTGCTCCAGGAACATCCCACATGCTGCAGAGCAACTAAGCCTGCGAGCCACAACTACTGAAGCCTGTGTGCTCAGAGCCCTTGTTCCGCAAGAGAAGCCACCAAAATGAGAAGCCTGCGCACCGCAATGAAGAGTAGCCCCCACTCACCGCAACTAGAGAAAGCCTGTGTGCAGCAACGAAGACCCAATGCAGCCAAAAATAATAATTAATTAATTTAAAAAATTTAGGGAATTTAGGAGCTGAAACAATTAGTGTTTCTACAGTTGGCATTAAGTTAAGATAAATCAATTGACTCACTTTACAGTATACATAGTTTCTCTGGATGAAATAGGTGGGATAATTCCCAATTCCCTCTTCAGACCTCTTTCAAATAGATTATATTTTTCTCCATTAATACCTTTTTTCCTCTTTTCTTCACTAATACTATAAGAAATTAGGATACATGTCCTTTCATATTGTGTTACCTTTATTATTACTGCAATAGTGTAAGTCTCTGGTGAACAAGTAACAGAAACTAAAATGTGCTGCTGGCATTAAGGTAGTTTTGAGTATTACAAAAATTTAAAGAAATAGAAATGCAGCTTTGGGGTCCATTCAATTATTGAAACTTTAAGAATATAGTGTAATCACCCAATTTTATTCTTGTTTTATTAGTTCCAAATTTTCTAATGCTGATCCTAAGAGCTATTTATAAATTCTGGGACTCAAAGTATTCCCTATGTATATATATTTAAGATGATTCCTCAAGTAGAAGTTAGTTACAGGTGTGCAAATTGAGTCTCCATAAAGAAAAGCTATCTAATGGCATCTGGAAGACTCAAAGGATGAACATATATTCGAGAATGGTCTATTGCAGGATTCAGATTATTTCAAGATTATTCAACAGCCTCAAAAAGTTAAGAGATGTGAACTCTATGAATTAAGAGGAAAAAAGTCACAAAGGGAGACAAAGCTGAGATGGGAATCATAAAATGAGATTAAAAATAGACCTAAAAAAGCTTGCAGGGAAATTGCAATACAAATATTACAAATTAAAATTTACCATAATAAAGGAAAGAATCAATAAAAGAGAAAATGATGAAATCACAGAAAAAAATTAACAGACATAAAGAGCAGTATTGAGATTGTAGAGAATTAAAACAGTTGGAAAAAATGGGAAGATATTCAGAATTCAGATTAAAAGGATAAATAGAGGAAAATGCTGACCAAGACGGTGATGTATATGGATGGTAGAAAATGGAGAGCCCAGTACCTGAATATAATAGATATTTTGGGATGAAAGATCAGAGTAAATGGAACCAATGCAATTGTCCAAGAAATATCATAAAAGCATTTCCATTATCTGAAAAAAAAGTACCCTGTGTTTGCATTCAGGCTTTAGATATAATTAATAACTTTAAGAGGAAATCCATAGCTAGAGAGCCTGATCAAATTTTTTTAAATTAAATAGTCTTACAGACATCAAAAAAACCCAGAATTAACAGCAAAGAAAAATATTTTTAAAATCAGGCTGCGGGTACATTTTCAGCAATGATAGTCTAGGTTACTTATTCTCTTGATAAGAACAACAAGAAAATCTAGAAAATTCATCTGTTTGAAAACATTGGAGAGTTTCAAAGCGGTGAGAATCTGTGGGGCTAAGATCCTGAGAGAAAAAGAAAGCAAAGGAGAAAAGCCCAAACTTTCATGTACCTGCCATGGCAACTGTCAGGTTCAAAAGCAGGTGCTGAGAGAATAAAATGCTGAGTAGAGCTGTAGACCCAGAGGTCTAGGGGAAAAATCAGGGAGTTAGGAGCTCAACAAGAAAGAATGGTACAGACTTTCAGCTGGGACTCTGAAAGGTTACACCCTAGGAATAAGCATGAATTAGGAATAGATCTGTTCCCTAGGGACAGAAAGCTACCTTCAAATCATCTAAATTTCCGATGGTATTAAGTGATCTGGGATTGCTAGTACTCCTAGCCTAGCTGCCAATGAGAAGAAAACATAAACTATCTCTGAAGGAAGAGCATGTCATCTAGAGCCTCAAATGTCTATACAGTCTTTCATTAACAATGTCCAGCCCTCAGTCAAATATACTCAAGCATGTGAAAACACAAGATTTGACTGAAAACTAATTAAAACAGACATTAGAAATAGATCTATGGGAAATTCAGATAAGAGAATTAAAAGGGAAGCTATTATGGACTTTAAAATAGTTATGATTACTATGTTGATGGAATTAAACAAGAAGGAAAATTTGGGCAGAAAAACTAAAAAATCAAATAGAAATTCTAAAATTGAAAGACACAACTGTAATTAAAACTGAATAAGTTTAGATATAGCTGAAATGGAAGATAAGATAGGTAAGAAGGAAAGGTAAGAATCAATAAAAGAGAAGATGATGAAATCACAGAAAAAAATTGAGACACCTAAATTATGGTAAAAAAAAAATCTAGCATATTTGTGATTTTAATCTCAAGGAGAAGATAGGGAGAAAGAGGCAGACACAATATTTGAAGAGATAATGGCTGATAATTTTCTTAAACTGAAAAGATCTTGAGCCACACATTGAGGGAGTACTGTGAACTTCAAGCAAGATAAAGAAAGAGAAAAGTACACCGAGGATCTTTAACGTTTGCCAAAAGTTGACAGCAGTGAGAAAATCTTAAAAGAAACCAGTGTGGAGAAAAATCAGACTGGATCATAACAAAGAAAAAGAATAAAGGGAAGGATTAATAGATTTTATTACATTAAAATGGAAAACTTTTTTGTGATCAAAGTATGAGTAAATCAGAATGTCAATAGGACATTAGGAATCTATTTTTTAACATAGATGATAAAGTATTAGTACTTTACACATTAGTACTTCACACATACAGTAGTATTTCAACTCAGTAGAAAATAAGAAACTTATGAAAAATGTTCAAACTTACTGGACATCAAAAATACAAATTAAAACAATAAGTTTTCATTTTTGCCCAGCAGATCTACCATATAAAAAAATGATAAAACCAATTTTGGCAAGGACACAGGGAAATACGCACTCTCATTTCTGGTCAGGAAAGTAAATTCAGACCAATTTTCTAGACAGCAATTTGACCATGTGTATTGAAGCTTTAAATATTCCTTTTACTCTTTGCTCAATGATCTTTTAGGACTTTTATCTGAAGGAAATGTTTAGACAAGTATAAAAAGGTATATACAAGATCCTGATAGCAACCTTTTAAAAAATGGCCAAAAGCATAATGTCAACTGGTTGTTTATAATCCATTTCCTAAGTGTGAAGACATCTTTATCTTTCCAAATTAAATGTATGTGCAGTTGATATTAAAAGACTACCTACAGCTGTCAGGTGGAATAGTAAGTTATGGTGTGGTTGTCAATGCTTTTCCAGGTGTGAGCTGAACTACAGACTGTAACTTAACAACTGAAGTGACAATTGGATGTAGTTATTTGCATCAGTATAACACTAAGCATTCCATTGTATAATGCTGTCAAGTCCCTTGAACTTTTAGCTTATTCGGGATGCCTCTTTATTGTGACAGGTTTCAGGACCCAGTACCCTAAAATATGTCACGATGAATATTTCAAGCTGAAGGGATTTGTGCAGGTGCAGAAAGGATTTTCTGATCTTTCTCTGAAACAGCTCATAAGACCCTCATGTGAGAGGTGGCCTCCCTATACCTGGAGGAAAGGAGCATCCCTATTTCCTAAGACACAGGAATGTGGAGAGGAATCTGAATGAACAGGCAGGCCTTCCTATTTCCCCCAGTTTATTACACTTAGTTCATACCTTTTTTTTTTTTTTTTTGCCCTAGCACATTTTCCCACAACTTTCTAGTCTTCATCAAACCTAGCATAAAAACACTCAGATTTAACCACTTCTTTGGGACTTCATTTCCTTACAAAGGCTCCTGTGTCACATAAAACTTATATTAAATAAATTTGTATGCTTTTCTCTTGTTAATCTAACTTTTGTTACAGAGATTAGAAGTGTTGAGGAAAAAGAGAATTTTTTCCTTTCCTATAGTTGTATTAAATGCCCTAAAAAGATATTTGAATGATGAAAGCATTGAAATAAAAAGTTATGTTATAAATAGAAGACTGCATATCATATACTAGACAATACAATAAAAATTATATTGCCAAATCCCTTGTACTAAATAGAACTTTCAAAACCAGAGGAGTAAGGTATGGCCAATTCATGTGTTTGGAAGAACTAGTATCACTTAGGTCCTGTCAAATAACATAATTTTTAAAATAATAAAAATTTCCAAATAGGAAATGTAGACAAAATCCTGGCATTCCTTGAGGTGCTTTGAAATTATGCTATTAATCCTAGTGGTGCCAAAAAGACCAATGTTATGAATATAGTTTTAAACAGCATAAAATTACTATAATTTTATATATGATTGCTAATGGCTAAAATGTTTTATAATAATTTTTAAAACTTAGATGAGAGGACTTAGATGAAAACTCTGATTTTAATATTAAAATATTACATGGACCAATGTGTTTTATTGTCTGCTAGCAAAACTTAATAAATAAAGACAACTTTTATATCCTTCCACGTCGATTTCCCCCAAAAGCTGTTATTAAATTAACGGTACACATCACAGTCAATGTCATGGGAGAAATGAAAAACAATTCACAGGCGTAAGATAATCAGAAAATGGTAATATCAAAGCATTAGGTATGTTTACTGCTGAGTAGCATTTATGTATTATCTTACTTCGCTTTGTCTAATAAAACAGATTAATCATTATACTTTTCCTTTATAATCATAAATTCCAGAAAACGATGGAGCACATCTAGAAAATTTGGTAACCTGAGAATTTTGTACACAGCTAAACTTTCTTATATGTCAGCAAAATAAGGATATTCTCAAATATTTAGGCGTTCAGAAAAGGTCCTACTCATGTATATTTCTTTAATAGCTACTTGGAGATTTGCCCCAAATGCATGAGGGAGCAAAACTACAGTTCAAGATTAGGGAAATCAGGACAAGAATGGAACAGCAACGACTTCTTAATCCAGTTAAAGTAGAGCTGTCTAAATGCCTGTTCCAGGTCTGATTGTAAAATTTTATGAAAATGTAAAATGATTATTTAAAAAACAACATCAAAATATAAAATAGCATAACAGCATTATACAAAAATGCCAAGGTTATTGTTAACAACAACCTAGAAGTTGGTGCTGGTTGAAGGGCGGAGTGGAGAAAAATCGTGTCAAGTGAGAGGACTTCAAAAATACTGTTGAATTCTCTCTAATTTTAAAGAAATACAAGTTAACAGAATGCTTTCAAAAAATTTGTTGGAAACCAACGATATGATTAGGAACTGCTTATATGTTTCAGAAACTATAAATTATAAGTGCAGAGAAAATGTAGTTTATCGAACGGCTGAAAACAAATAACAAGAAAAAATTTTTAAAGGATAAGACCACCACAAAAGAATTAAGACCAAATTTACAATTTATAGAAATAAATGTAAATTAGATTAATTCCTCCATTAAAAGACAAAGACGTTTACATTGAGTTAAGCAGCATACAGTTTTTTTTTAAATCAGAGAATTATTTAATGCAAGGTAGCATTAAAATTTATAATCAAACATGACAAAAGTATTTTATGCAAATGCAACTAACAAGAAAAAATATCAGTATATCAATATCAATCAATAGCAATATCAGTGATAGTTTCAATATACTGATGGTGAACACCATCAATATCAGACAAAATTTAATTTTTACGAACAATTTTACCCAAAAAATAACAATTTTATTAACTAGGATGTAGTTCTCAAAGCTGAAACTGTCATAAACCTTTACGTGACAAATAATACTACCTCAGTGTATTTAAGGGAAAGATGTTAGATATAAGAGAAGCAGAAATACAACAGCAGTAAAAGATTTTTGATACGTTTTGCGTCTTTAACAAACTAAACAGGTAAATAATAAGCAAGGAAAAATTAAATACGTATATAAAAATATATACATTATGTATCAGTCAGTGTTCTCCAGAGAAAACTAACCATTGCATCTTACAAAAATACAGTTTTTCCCTTCTGTAATTCATAGTACATTTCATTGATCACATATTAAGCTGCAAAGAAAAATCATGTCCTAAAATCTGGTCATAATCTCTGACTAAAATGCAATGGACTCAGCATCATTAGTCAACAGGGAAATGCTAACCAAAACCATGATCTGTACTACATGGATAAGTCTTAAACATTATGCTAAGTGACAGAAACCAGACACAAAAGGCCACAACTTGTATGATTCCATTTATATGAAGTGTCCTCAACAAGAGAATCTCTAGGGTTAGAAAGTAGGTTAAATGTGGCTGGACTAGGTGGGGGAGTTGTGGGTTTTGGGGAGTGATGGTGAATGGACACAGTGATTCTTTTCGGGGTGATAAAAATGTTCTACGATCAGATTGTTGTGATTATTATCTAACTCTAAACATACTAAAAACCACTGAACTGTACACTTTCAAAGGGTGAATTTTATGGTATAGTTTTATCTCAGTAAAGTTGTTATAAAAAGTCAATGGAACTAGAGATTAATAATGAAGTATTTTTTAAAAGAAAATAGGAATTTATAAAACCTCTCTCAATTTTTGGGTGAGAGAATTAAAACTCCAATCATAGATTATTTAGAAGTTTCTGGAAATTAAAACATTTCATATAAAAACAGGACATAGCCAAAGCTGTGCCTAAAGGGAAAATGAAGAGCATTAAATGATTTATTCTGAAAAACTAATAAAATGTTTAAAACATGTCACCGAGGAAATTAATTAATGAACTAGAAAATAGAAATATAAAAAGCAATGGAATTGATAAATAAATCCAGTAATCTGATATTTGGAAGACCAACAGCGTAGAGAAACGTTTAGAAAAGCATTATAACTTCAGGCTTGTTTCCTATTGTTACCCCAGGATGTAGGTTACATTTTTCTTATTAGTTGGTTAAGTCCTCTTATGGACAAGGCAAGGGATAAATCACACTTAAAGAAGCAATCTTTCATGACCTGTGAAACTGTAAAGTAATGAAAAGGGAGATTTATCTGATTTCTCCATAGTTCCTACAGGGGTTCTGAATGATCTTGTATCCACCTCTTCCTTCTTGAAAGCACAGACAGATTAGGATGAGAGTTCCAAGTCTAGGCTATGTCCCCTTTCAAGTGGTTCCTAACCTTTGTGTGGGGCGGGGAGGACAGTGCCACAGATAACTTTGAAACCTAATGGAAGCTAAGTACCTCCCCCCAGAAAAATATACCCACATACGTTGTGCCCTACCATCAGTGGCCTCCTGGATCTTTCCTGTGTATCATTCAGTCCAGAAATGGTGACAGTAACACAGCTTGACATTTCAATGAGGGCTCCAAATCAGTGGTTCTTAAACTTTTTAGTTAGTGCCCCTTTACACTCAAAATTATAGAGAACCCCAAAAAGCTTTTGTTCACATGGGTGGGTAAGATCTCTCAATACTTAACCATTTTCAGAATTAAAACAGAAACTTTAAAAATTAATTTAAAATAACATAATAAACCCATTATATATTAATGTAAATAACATAATTTTAAGAAAAATTACTGCTAAAACAAAACCAAAAATAAGTGGCATTGCTTTTGCAACTTGGCAAGTCTCTTAATATCTGGCTTAATAGATCAATTCTAGCTCAATACGCATATCTACCTTTGCTTGTTACAGGTCATATAGCCCCCGGAAAACTACAGTGTACACTCATGAAAGAATAAGAATAAAAAGGCCACTAATGTCTTAGTATCATAAAAACAATTTTGACCTTGCAGAACCCCTAAAAGTCTCTTGAGAACCCCCCTGTGGGGGTCCCTGGACCACACTTTGAGAGAATTTTTCTCCAAGAAATTCGTGAAACATTAATCCTTCAAAAGGTTAACAGATGTTGAACCAAGGGGGAAAAATTCAGCATATCCAAATGGTTTAGGGAAGACATGTTTCTATACCTGTGAGCCTTTGTGTTCAAGATCAGTAGGACGGGCACAGGAACAGGGAGGAGCTCCTGCGTTACACAAAATGGCCACTGGATGGCACTGCTGTCCCACTCAGAAGATAAGCATCTGCATTAGGAAACAGCTTTTGGAAGCCTAAATTCCCTGGAAAGCTAAAAGACTTACACGGTACTTTAAATTTTTTAAAATAAAGTAGTGATTAAAAGTTGCCATAAAGGGTCATATAATCTCATTTATTCTCAGTGCAAAGGCCAGTTTTCATTTAACCCCAAACTGGGGGCTTCCAGTCTATCGAAATCAACAGTGAGGTTTGGGGAGTAGCTCTCAAGTTCATGACTCTGAGTGAAGAATCTGAGGGGTCTGGAATGTGGAGATGACAGAGTCTCTGACCTCAGAGAGCTCACTTAGAATGTAAGAGAAGCCAGGATGTCCTTGGCCAATATCCCCAGGTCTGATCAGTGTTGATTCAGCCTTACAATAGTCCAAAATTAACTGGACTAGTTGGGTGTGTCTGCATTGAGAAGGCATAGGGACATACTGCAAAAGCTGTCCTGGAGGACCAACAGCTCCACGGGGTGAGGGGTCCCTTACTGTGCCAGTAGGCTCTGTGGGAAGCCATTCAGGTGAAGGAAGATCCTGATGGCAGTTTGGGGGTGACATACGTCCTGGTCCACAGTGATGTACCCACACAGAGAGTGAGCCTGGCTCTACCCATCTTTGCTCTCCTTCAAGCTGCCTCACCGTGAATGTGGCTCTGGTTCAGAGCTTCACTATTCAGAGGGAACAGAATGTCACAGAGCAAACGTCTGGAGAAGGTCAGTGCCTGCGATAGTCTGGTCCCCAGAAGTTCATTTTGCAGGCAGGCTCGTAGGATCTGAGGGGTGTGGAGTGGAGAGTAGAGGCTGGTGAGGCAGGAGGCAGGTTGGGAATTGGGCTTTTTCCCTGGGGGGCAGTGGAGAACTGCTGAGGGGTTTTAAGTAGGTGCCCTGCTCTGTGCCCCTTCCCGCCTTAAGTGCTGCAGTACAGAGATGAAAAGTGCAAGGTGGTCAATGGCTATTACTAGAGTGACAGATGTACAGATGTATATAAAAACAGCTAACACTCACTATGTGCTAGTCATTAATAGTAACTCATTTAATCCTCTTAACTATCCTATAAGGTAGGAGCTCTTATCACCCTCTCTTGCTAGAGAGAAAAATTGAGGGTCACAGAAGTTAAGGGACTTCTGCAATGACACACGGCCCATAAGTGGCAGAGCCAGGCTCCAGCCACTGTTTAACTACCCCATCATACTTCCTCACTCATAAGAGGGAACAAATGGTCCTAAAGTACTACAGCTACTCTGACAGACATCATCTGGATCCAGTGGGAGCCCAAAGAGGGGATGTTAAACTCTACTGGGATTGGGGTAGAAAGAGAAATTGTAGTAAGAAAGAAATTTATAGAGCACTTGCACCGAATCTGACAGTTGAGTTTGTGTTGAATAAGCATAGAAGGGGGAAGGGAGAGTGGGAGGACATTTTGAACAGAAGAAACAAGGCCAGTCTACAAAGATACAGAGGGGACCCATGCCAAACGGCAAGTATCAATAGTTACCTTTGGATTCTAAGAGACTTTTGGCTGCAAGTCAAACTGGGCAGGTAACTGGTGGCCAGGTGATGCTGGGCTCACGTACTCCATGTGAAGGAATATACCTTGTTCCTATTAAGCTTAGACTGTTAGATTCAGTCCATTTTTCAAACATCTCAAGATCATTTAGGAAACTGCCCCCTCCATCCCAACTATTAATCAACCTTCTCAGGTTCTAACATGCAAGAACTTGTTAAAAAAATGCCCCTGTCCAATTCATGGTTGAAAATATTGACTTGGAACAGGAAACATTTAGGACAAAGATAACTACTTGCAATTTTGACACAGGTCTCCTCTGTATCTTTGCAGACTGGCCTTGATTCTTCTGAGCTCTTAAGTGAATGAATATTTGATTGATAGTTTGGCCATGTATAGAATTCTGGGCTGGAAATTATTTTCCTTTAGAATTCTGGAGGCATTGCTTCATGTTTTCTAGTTCTGTTGCCAACGCTGTTGCCAGTGGATTAGTGGTAAATGCAAAGAAGAAGAGAGGCAAGTCTTATGCCATTCTGATACTTCATCCTTTGTATATGGCTTCTGCCCCTGATGTTCTGACTTTTTACAATAATGTGTTTGGCGTGAGTCCGTGTTCTTCCTTTGTGCTGGCCGCTTGGTGCACTTTTATAATCCAGAAATTAATGTCCTTCAGGTCTGAGAACTTTTCTTGAATTTATTATTTGATAACTTCTGTTTTTGCCATTCTCTCTTTTTGGAGTTCCTTGGTATTCCTGGCTTATCTCTCTAATTTCATTCGTTTTCTATTTTTTTTTATATCTCTTTGTATTTTCTGTTCTCTGGGAGATTTCTTCAACTTACCTTCCCAATGTTTTTGAGCCTTCATGCTTTTTATTTCTAAGACTTCTTTACTTTTTAGTCCTGTAAATGCCCCCTCTTCTTTGTAGAGCATCTTGTTTTTGTTTTACCAAGAAAATTATTTCCCTTCTCTCTCAGGATATTGAAAAACATATATAAATTTAAAGGTTTCTTTTCCATGAATTTTCTTGGTTTTCTTCTAAATTCCTTTTTCCTCTTTTGTTGTAGTTGTTTGTTTTTGTCTTTCACATGAGAGAGTTTTTTCAAACATCTGGAAATTCTGGACTGTCCTTTCTAGTTTAAGAGTGGTGTCCTGAAAAGCTCCATGCTTGTGAGTGGGGTTCATTGACCAGAAACAGCTTCACTGTTGGGTGACCTGGTTGAATTGCTCCAGTGTGGAATCTTTTTAGTCTTGTCTCTCGGGCTAGTCCTTTTTTTTCTTTTCCAGGAAAAACAAACAAACAAAAAACCTTTCACTCTTCTCCTAGAGGTGAGGAGCCCGGTGTTAATGTCCTGGTTGTACTATGTAGAAGGCTTTTCCAGTTCTGTGTGCAAACTTTTCTTGAATCCCCCTGTCTTCAGGACAGCACTTCTGCCTTCAGATGCACCTCGTGGCCCTGATCTAACATCCCTCCAGTCCACCCTCTTCGGTCTCCTGCTGATGGGAGAGGGTGGTGGTGGAAGGTATCTGGGCGTCTTATTGCTTCTTAAACCAACCTTCTGCTCTTCCTTCTGCTGTCACCTTCACCGTCACCTTCATCGTTAGAGGTATCTTGTAACTTTCAGGGGTTCTGCGGTACAGTTACTTCCACTGCCAGCTAAGATTTCAGCCTTCTCAGCTCTGGTGAGTCTGTTATCAAATGCCCGCCTGCTTTCCACTTCAAAATTATATGTTTGGTGTTCTTATTCTCTTTGTCCTTAAAGATTTATTCCTTAAAAATTCCCTGTATTATCATTTTATTAGGGCTTCAGGAGATAGTAGAGATAATGTATGCTGAATCTACCATACCTGTTGTAACAGGAAGCACACAACTATGCTTCCAATCTTTGTGCCGTATGACCGCCTATTAGGACCTTCCCTGACAGCCTCCACACCTACAGAACCAATGCTTCCTTCTTTATAGCATTTCTGTATCTGAACCTTGCACACACTTCCTTTCTTGTGTATATAACATGATTACGGAAGAAGTTTGGATCTCCCTACTGAATTATAAACTGCTCGAGTGAAGGAATCCTGTTATCTACTTTTACATCCTCAAGATCTAGCACACAATCAGGTACCTAGATGCTCAATGGATGTTTGTTGAATTGAGTAGAAACTGGATGGTGTTTTTCATAAGTGAACTCAACTTTGGAGAGATGAATGGTCTAATTGTCCTGGCAGCAGAAAGCCCCTAAATGGGAGTATTTTTCTAAATCCTATTTCATCATTTCTATGGATAGTGAGCAGTGGAATTGAAGATTAATCTTTATTTTTTTAACATCTTTCTTGGAGTATAATTGCTTTACAATGGCGTGTTAGTTTCTGCTTATAACAAAGTGAATCAGCTATACATATACATATATCCCCATATCCCCTCCCTCTTGTGTCTCCCTTCCACCCTCCCTACCCCACCCCTCTAGGTGATCACAAAGCACCGAGCTGATCTCCCTGTGCTCTGCGGCTGCTTCCCACTAGCTATCTATTTTACATTTGGTAGTATATATAAGTCCATGCCATTCTCTCACTTCGTCCTAGCTTACCCTTCCTCCCTCCCCGTGTCCTCAAGTCCATTTTCTATGTCTGCGTCTTTATTCCTGTCCTGCCCCTAGGTTCTTCAGAACCCTTTTTTTTTAGATTCTATATATATATGTGTTAGCATACGGTATTTGTTTTTCTCTTTCTGACTTACTTCACTCTGTATGACAGACTCTAGGTCCATCCACCTCACTACAAATAACTCAATTTCGTTTCCTTTTATGGCTGAGTAATATTCCATTGTATATATGTGCCACATCTTCTTTATCCATTCATCTGTCGATGGACATTACATTAATCTTTTTTAAGGAATTTCCTTCAAACCTGGGACATGCAGTGGGTTTGGTTCCCTCCCTCAAGAACATGGCAGCAGGGTCTGGAACTAAGGGTGGCCTTGGGACAGGAAATAAGTTGGATTGTTTTTGTCAATGAGTCAAGGTAAGCATGGTGTCATGGTTCTGGAAGGAAGGGTGCTTATGACCACCATCTCTTTTTGGGGGGATGAGATGTGATCAAGAATGAGTGTTGTATCCTCTCAAACTGCCTTGAGTGTTCCTTGGCCCTAGAACACACTTACCTAGCTTGTTCTGATGAAAACAGAACCAACCAAAGCTGGGCTGAGCTGTGGACCCTCCAGCAGGGCTTGTAGAGTCTTCAGGGACATAAACAGAGTTCTGATTCAGGTGTCCCTGCTGGGAATCTAACCAACAGTGATCATGTAGGACACACTCCTTGTACTGAGTTGATCAATAAATCTGCCTCTTCCCCACTAGACTGGAAATCAAGAAACACAACTCACGCTGGCGACCAAGAAGCCACCCAGTAGCTGCCTTAATATGTTGGAACTGTGGTCTTTCAGTTAGAGAACGCTGGATTGTGGAAGGTCAGCCTAGGATAGCAGCCTAAAACAGTGGAAGGTCCACTAAGTTGGAAGGGTCTTTGGAAGCAAGGGAAGGTGGGAGGGGCGTGAATCCAGGCAGTGTGAGCAGGCAGTCCCAGGCTCTGTGGTACAGTCAGAAATAAGAGGTACCAAAATCACACCTGGGGACCAATTATGTACATCTAATCTGATAGGTGAGATGAGGATGGAGTGATTTGGAGTTAAGGGAGCTTGTCTGGACCAAACACCTAAGCTTAGCAACATTTCTCTCTGCTTAGCTATTCTGGCTTCAGAAGGGTTGCTTCTTAAGGTCTCAGGCTACTGTTAGCAGCTAAAGCCCCCTGCAGTACGACACTTCACTCTGCATGACAGCTCACAATTCACTGTAATGACAGTGTTTAGGCAGGACCTGTCCAGGGCAGGAGAGAGAACAGAAGAGAGAGCAAGTGAAGGAAAAAAGATATCATTTTCTTAGGAGTGGATGGAGATTATATCCACCTGGGGGATATAAACCTGTCAGGAATCTGTTTGGGGTTGACACGATGTGGAATGCTGACACAGAAGCTGTGCAGCCTTGTAAGCCTGGGTGACTGAATGTTTTGACATTGGATATGCACATGCTGGGAGGGACTAGACTCTCGTAGCCAGAATGGCAACATTGGGGGGAAAAAAACTGCAAATCTGGAATGGAAGGGAGCAAATCCTCTTACTCTTTCTCTTCTTCCTTTGTTTATTTTCCTGTTTTATAATTTATAAAACAGTAAATGAAATTTGGACATGGATCTGAATGTTACTGAACTGCAAACACATGAGTTGCCCTTAGAAAACCCAGAAGATCTCACAGAAAACGTCAGACAAGGCCAGGAGTTTTCCAAGTGACCTGTGAGACAGTCTGAGCTTTTGTTCTCCTTTGGGTGAAGAAGGCCCTCGAGGGTCTTGGAGGAAAACATGGGTGCATAAGTCAGGCACTCTGGACTCAAGTCCCAGCTCTGCCTGTTCTTAACTGTGACCCCTTAGCTGGGCAGGTGAGTCAACCTCTCGAGGCTTTAGTTAATACACTTAGTAAACAGGAAAAATAGTCATTCCTACCTCATAGGCTGGTTGTGAATGTTACTCAAGATCACGTGACTAGCAAGGTTCACACAGAGCCTGGCACATAAGTGCCCAACACATGCTCCAAAGAGATTGTTGGTTTTGTTAGCACTCTCATGGCTACATGGCAGCAATGGCCCACCTGGGTGGCATTCTACCTTGTGGTCAGGCAGCGTGGACCGTTCTTTGGTCACTCGGAGGAGATTATCGAAATTCAGCCAAAGAAATAAGTCCTCCAAAGAGAGTAGGTAAATAGAAATTGCATCATAAAGCTGTAAGCATCCCAAGAGGAAATAACTAGGAAAGAATTCTATGCATGCTCATATTAGTCATTAGTAATATTTTCTGGGAAGCAAAAGTGTACTCAGAACATAGACTTAAGACCCAGACAGACGTGGGTTCCAGTTCCAGCTCCACTTGACTTTGGACAAATTCTTTAACTCCTTGAAGTACTGGGAAGTCCCCATCTGTTAAAATGGTACTGTCAACGGTTTCCTTGCTGATTGCTACTAGGAATAAAGAGGCAAAATATATCAAAATATGTCGCTTAATACCTTATACATAGAAGGCATTCCTCGATGCACGTTGGCTTCTTTCCTTCCTGTGGTTTCTCTTCTATTGTCTACTGAAGAATCGCGGATGCATAATTCAGAACCCAGATGTCAAAGAAGGAAAAATAACATTGAGAGATGAGAGAATCAAGATTAAATAACATCTCAATAGGTTGGAATACTGAGACTGAAAAACAAATAAGCTAAAATTATTAAGGATATATGTGAAAACTGGCACTTGTCTCAACACCCACTTAGTGTCCAAATGTATGATGGAGTTGGCTGTATGTACATGTGTGCACCCATGGGTGTGTCTATGTGAGAGCACAGCTCACGTCTTGGGCTTCTGTGATGAAGCACCACACACCAGTTACTGGAATTGATGGTTCCATTGTAGCCAGCACTGGTCAGACCATCCCTAGAGCATTGTGTCACATCTGGGAGCAGCAGTTTTTAAAAAGGAATCCTGATACACCAGAATGTCTCCAGCAACATCACCAGTGTGGTGAGTGCCCTGAGGAATGGCTCAAGGGGTCAAGGAATTTTGGTATGAAAAATAGAATAAAAGGAAAACACGACAGCTATTTTTTCCTTTTTTG
Source organism: Stenella coeruleoalba (assembly GCF_951394435.1). Taxonomy (NCBI): domain Eukaryota; kingdom Metazoa; phylum Chordata; class Mammalia; order Artiodactyla; family Delphinidae; genus Stenella; species Stenella coeruleoalba. The sequence goes on from NC_137169.1 coordinate 175,429,427, forward strand.
TTGTTTTTTGCTTTTAATTTTTATTTTATATTGGAGTATAGTTGATTAACAATGTTGTGTTAGTTTCAGGTGTACAGCAAAGTGATCCAGTTATACATATACATGTATCTATGCTTTTTCAAATTCTTTTCCCATTTAGGTTATTACAGAATACTGAGCAGAGTTCCCTATACAGTAGGTCCTTGCTGGTTACCTATTTTAAATATAGCAGTGTGTACATGTCAATCCCGAACTTGCAATTTATCCCTCCCCCTCCCCCTTCCCCCCTGGTAACCATAAATTCCTTCTCTAAGTCTGTGAGTCTGTTTCTGTTTTGTAAATAAGTTCATTTGTATCATGTTTTTTAGATCCCACATATAAGTGATATCATATGATATTTATGACATCTATTTATATAAAGATCATCTTTATGAAAGAGAGAATAGGTGAGAAAAGTGTCATACAGAAACGTAAAATTGGAAATTTCGAGAAGAATATTTTGACCCCTAACACTTTTATTCACTCATACATTCATTCTCTCACCCAACAAACATTGATTGAACTGAGTGTGCACTGTGTGTTAGGCGTGTTTCCCTGTAGGCAGTGGCATGCTGGTTAATGTTTAATAACGCTCTCCATTTGTAGCTTGTGCCGATCTCTGTGGTATAAATACTCCCACCATGGCTGATTACAGGCTACCAATGTAAATGTGAAATTGGGAGGAGATGCGCCCAATTGACCCTCCCAAGCTGAAGCAAGCTCTCTCCAGCACACCGCTGCTTGTAGATTCTGAGGATGTCCATGGTTTAGAGGGAGAAAACACTCCAATTCAGCTGTGACCTAGAACACAAACTTGACGAGGATGAGACTACTTGGGGTTTGGCTAGGGAGAAAAGCAGAGGGAAACACATTCTGACAGAAGGAGCAGCAGCTAAAAATATGCAAAACTATGAGCGGAAATGGTTGACGTGGGGTTGTGTGCGTTGCCTGGCTTAATCGGAGTAGAGAGGATAAGATTCACTCAGGAAGGCTGACACTGGAGACATGTGGTAGCTGGAACACGGTAATGAATTTGAGCCTAATTTCGAAGGCAATAAGGAATGGATCAAAGGTTGTTAATCGGGGAGTGATGTTGTTATACTTGCATTTTAGAAAGTTCAGTCAGAGGAAAGGATAGAAAAATGGATTGCAGGGCTTCCCTGGTGGCGCAGTGGTTGAGAGTCCGCCTGCCGATGCAGGGGACACGGGTTCGTGCCCTGGTCCGGGAGGATCCTACATGCCGCGGAGCGGCTGGGCCCGTGAGCCATGGCCGTTGAGCCTGCGCGTCCGGAGCCTGTTGCTCTGCAACGGGAGAGGCCACAGCGGTGGGAGGCCCGCGTACCGCAAAAAAAAAAAAAAAAAGAAAAATGGATTGCAATAGGTCAAGACTGGAGGTAGAGATATCAATTAGAAAAATCCCTCGGTAATTGACAAAGTGTGAAGGTAGTGATATTGGCAAATACAAAGGGGGGATATACATCTAAGTGATGTCAAAAGCATTAGAATAGATGGGACAAGATGACAAGGAGAGGGGGGAATAAGGCATGCTTATGACAAGTCTGCAAAGTAAGGGGGAAGGCTGAGTTAGGGAGGATGTGCAGTTCCGTGGGCCAGTGGCAGTGACATTCATCTTGTTAGGAAATAGATCTTACAAGAACTAACTGGAAGAGCTTTTTAAAGTGCTAATTTCTGGATATCATGCCTGGAGATTATGAGTTAGTAGGTGAAGCTGGGCCCATGTGTCTTCATTTTCAAAGCACCCCAGGGGATTCGCATTCATTCCCTCAACAAATATTTGCTATGTGCCAGGTACCATTCTAGATATTGGAGATGCGGCAGTGAATGAGACAAACTCCCTGCCTTTGTAGAGCCTTTAAGTGGGATAGAGAGAGGGTAAACCAAGTATGTACAATAAACAATAATGTTTAGATAGCAGTACAGCCTATGAAGAAAACATAGGATAAGGGGATGGCATTTCACAGAAGGTGGGATAGGATTGCTATTTTACATAAAGTAGTTGGTGAACCTTCTCTGGAAAGGTGACATTAATGCCAGGATATAAAAATAAGTGTTAAACTTAGAGAAACACTGTGTTACAACATATAGGAAAAGTTATAGAATGTGATGTAAAAATGGCAGGGATGACGAAATGGTAAGTTCAGACCTGTATTAAATGTTTCGGACCTGTATTAAAGCTCTCTGTTAGGCATCTGAGTAGAGACATCCAATAAGCCACATATAACAGAGTTTGTGGAGCAGATCTGGGCTCAGAATACTGATTTGGGAGATGTCAGGGTAGGGATGGTGGTTGAAGCCATGAGAGTGTGTGGAGTGAGAGTGGAACCCAGGGAAAGAGTGTTCTTTTGAGAGAGGCAAAGAAAGGACTCTGGGAAGGAAAATGAGAGGCAGGAGTCAGAGAGACAGGAAGGAAACCAGTAGGCAGTGTGGGTGGAGAAGAAGACAGTTTCAAGGAAGGTGTTCCAAACAGGTTCAAGAGCTGCCTGGCGGCCAGGTGAGGTAGGGAGAGAAATGTGTCAATTGTACTGGGCAATGGAAAATAATTTTCTCTCTTGTTGAGAGCAGTTTCAGAAAGATAGTGGGGGGTATGGGGGAGCTGGAGTATAGCAAACAGAGGAGGTAGAAAGTGGAGATAGGTGAGGTAAAACCATCTATTCAAAAAGTTGGTGAAGAGAAGTTCTAGATGGTGAAAGAAGGGCATAGGGTTGAGGGAGACTTTTTTAAGATGAAGAGCCTTGGGCATGAATATGTGTTAATGGGAAAGAGCCAATAAAGAAAAGACGAGAGAAGAGGAGTCCTGATGATACTGATGGAGAGTGACTGAGATCTCTTCCCCTGAGACCAGAAGGAAGGGTGGATGCTTGTGCAGATATGTTTCTAGGTAGGTTTGGGAGAGAATGGATGTCCAATTTCAGGACCTTTATTTGCTGTGAAGTGGAAGTTACAGCTGTTTGTGAAGAGCAGGGTGGCCACGTGGTCTAGGCAGAATTGGGGAAAGTGGCAAAGGGATGTAAAAACTTATCCTTGGAAATAGGTTAGGGAGGTGACATGGTGTGATGGTTGGGTCATAGCTCAGGTGAGTTAGAGGCCCTGCCTTTGAGGACCACTGGCCTGCCCAGGTGTGAATGTGTTTATCCCAAAGCAGTATGGAGTCCAAGATGGAGGGAACTGAATAGATCTGGGTTTGGGGTTCTGCCCCATGAGTTTAGAGAGAAGGGAGAGAAAATGAGCAGCATTATCAGAGGAGGCTGTCCGCACTGCTCTTGTCATGCCGTGGCCATTTGGTCCAACTCTCCCTCTTGGAGTGTCTGAGTGAGGACTGCTTACATCAGAATCACTGTAGAGCTTATAACACCTGCAATGAAGCTCTGAGGGGCGGAGTCTATGGATTTGCATTTCCACAAGTTTCCTGCATGATTTTAATGTATACAAAAGTTTTAAAACCGCTCCTTGCTGAGGCCCCAAATCCCTCGACAGTATCCTGCTACATCTCTAGCCCCATCAAAACACACCCAAATGGAGCAAGAGGTCGGAAACAGGTCATGCTGCAGAAGGGAAGCCTCCTCTTCTGTGTCCCGCCCCCAGCGTAGACGTGTCAGATCCTCAACTCCCCCTAGCAATGCAGAGCTGCCAGGAGCGCATCTGTACTGATGCCGATCAATAGCGAGAAGGCAGGCCCCGGCCTCTGGCATCCCCGTGCAGGCCCCTCTGGACCTCTGCCTTGCCCAGGCCTCCCCAGCAAGCCTGCAGAAAAGCCAGCTGTCCCCGGCACGTTCGTTCCCTGGAGAGCCCAGAGGGCTCCAGCTGCCCACCCCTCTCCCGGAGGAGCCCCTCCCCGGCTGCCTGGCCTTTTGCTGGCCCTGCCGCAACTTCGCCTGGAGCTCCTGGCTTCCACTCCTCAGCCTTCACGGACGAGAGAGCGGGAATTTAAGAGCCAGAATTAATTAGGCAAGTGTAAGGGGGGCATGAGTCACAGCAGACCTGAGTATTTTAGTCCGTTACAAATCGGAGCCCTCCCAGCAAGGAGGAGCCTGCGGCACCGTCAACCGCCCCCACTGATTTAGGTGCAGCGCTAGGGGGCGTCTTTCGTTGACCGGGCAGGCTCCAGCCAGGCCTCTGCAAGACCGTCCGTGTGGGTAGCGGGGTATGGGACCCTAACCTTTTGAGGGAATCCTTGTCAGTTTGTTCAGATAATTGGACGCTGAATAGACAAGACAAGCCAAACTAAAGTCTTGCGTAGGCTGTAAATTGAGAGCATCCTCGTTGACTAGAAGGGGCACGTTGGAAGAGAACATTCTCAGAGGTTTTAAGGGAACCAGCAACCTGCCTGTGCTGAGTGTCTTCTTTGATCTTTTTCCAAACTCAATGGTCCAGATGCTCACTGTTATTCTCCAAGCTGGGGGAGCATCAGGGAAATGGTTGCAGTTTCTTGTGGGGTGCTTTGGCGTATAAGATGCTTTGGCTGAGTCCTTTTTCCCCAGAAATATGCCCTCTTCTCCTTCCCGTGCCACCAGGCTCATCCCCCCAGACCAGGCAATGATGGTCAAATAAATGTAAAAACTGGGAGCAGTCTTCAAGCTCCATTTTCTATCACTTAATGAGTTTCATTCATTCAGCAAAATTATTTAAAATGGTGTCATGCTCCACACTGTTGTTAAATGAATTTGCCATGAATCCTGCTCTGGGTAGTTTTAATCTATGAAGGGACGTGCACATCCTGAAATATAATAAAAAGTGGAGAGTGATGAAAGTACCATGAGATATGTGAGGGTGATGAGTCGGGGGAGGCTATGAAAATCTGAAGAAGTGGAGATGAATCAAATGGGAGGTCATGGCGGACTTCCAGGAGGAGGTGGTATTTGAAGCATTTGGGCTTGCGAGCATGGTTATCCAGGCAGAGAGGCTAGGCCACTTCTCTGAGTCCAGAGGGTTAGTGTGTGGCAGAGTAGAATCAATGGTAGAACTCAGGTCTGAATCCCACTCCAGTGATGTTTAGCCATTAGATGGTGGGTTTCCCTCCACCAGATAATTCAAGCTAACAAAAGTTATGAGGTATTTATGACATGCAGTACCTCTGAGTCTGATGAGGGATCTTTCCTCGAAGAACTAACAATAGTAACAACAAGCCCAGGCCAGCCAAAACTCCTCAGCCTTTAATAGTAACGGCACCATCTTTTTCCCATTGGAGTCATTCTAGATTCCTCCTTTCTTCCTCACTCCCTGTATCGAATTGATCACCAATTCTTGTTGGTTCTGCCTCATTAAAAATTTGGTCGATACGTATTTATTGGACATCTCTGTTAAGTTCTGGGAAACAAAGATAAATAAGGCACAGTCTCAAGAAACCCATGATTAATGATGGAAGCAGACTTGTAAACCAAATATATGGTGTAATGTGATACGTGAACAATATGTTATGCCAGGAGTGCTGTAGGGGCAAAAAAGAGGACAGGAACTCAGCCTGGGGGAGGGGGCGTCAGCGTGGGCACCAACAAAATTTTCTAGTTCGTGCCTCCTCTCCATCCCCAATGCCATATATTGCATCAGGCTCTAACCATTAACAACTGGACTATTGCAAAGCCTCTTAATGGTCTCCGTGTCTCCAATCTAGGCCTCTATCCATATATTTTCCATTCTGCTGCTGGCTCTTTCAAAAATGCAAATTATGTACATACACACTTCACCCCACTTAAAGCTCATGAGTGGTTTCCTGTGGATTAGAATAAAAATTGAACTCCGGGTTTACCATACAAGGCTAGTAACCATATGACCCCTGCTTAACTTTTCAACCCTTTAATAGGTACTCCCCCTGCTCCCCACAGCCCTATTTACTAACTTGTGATTACTTTTGCACGTTATTCTCTTGATCTAGAATCCTTTCCTCATGTGTCTTCCTAAAGAAACACCACTTTTCTTTCCAGACTCCATAAAAGCTCACTTCCTGGGCCCTGCCCTCTCGTCCTTGGGCACAATTATTCATCCCATCCTCGGTCTTTTCTTGGTATTTGGAACATCCCCTGTTACCCTCATCTCTGTTCTGGACTGAAACAGTCTGTTAAACACCTACCTGTGTTCATCACCAGACAGAACACAGGGGCTATGTCTTTCACATCTTCGTATCTGTGCTGCCCAGAACAGTGTCTGACACGTAATAGGCACTTGATAAATGTTGGACACACGAATATAAGTAAATACCTTGAAAACAGGTGCATTTTCAGAGACAGTAGCTTCAAAGAAACCACCTACAAACTGAGAAGGAAATTCTGTTGAAAGCAACTAGGCAAAGAAAAGTATGTAAAGATGATTTGGTGTTGACATTACCTGTTAATTTTTAGTCAGAGATGTTTCCTTCATTTACAGTTAACAGTCAGCACCTAACCTGGGATACCCGTTCTAGCTAAAGCAAGTAGTTGAGAATCCCAATGCCTCAGAGGATCCCCAGAGACATGGTGTGCCGTGTCCTTTCTCTTCAGTTCTGGTACTTTCACCACTTTGTGATTTGGGTAATTTATCATCCTGGAGCCTTGATTTCCCTATCTATGTAATGAGAGTGATATCAGCTTGTAATGAGTTCAGTAATGGCCCCTAAAATACATGTCACTCAGAATGTGACTTTATTTGGATAAGGGTCTTTGCAAGCCTAGTAATTAAGGTAAAGATCTCAAGATCATGAGGTGGGCCCTGAATCCAATGGTAGTTGTCCCATAAGAAACAGACAAGGAGACACAGACGCAGAGGAGAAACCCAGAGAGGCCACGTGAAGGTAGAGATTGCAGGGATAGGTGTATCGGCCGAGGAATGGCAGGGGGCTGCCAGCGGCCACCGGGAGCTGGGACAAAAGCATGGGGTGGAGGCTCCCTCAGTCTCCAGAAGGAGCCAACCCTGCCAACACCTTGATTTTGGACTGCTGGCCTCCAGAACTGTGAGAGGCTAAATTTCTGTTGTTTTAAGACACCCAGTTTGTGGTCATTCATTATGGCAAGCTCTAGGAAACTAATACACAGCCTGGCCTGGCCCACTGGGGTTTTGAGAAGGTCAAATGGGACAGTGTCTAGGGAGGTGCTTTGTGAAGTTCTGTAAGAGCACCAGGCTACAGAGCTGGGGAACAGAGGGGTGGAGCTCCTAGCCCAGCACTGTCAGACAAGCAGTTCATTCCCCTGACCTGAGGGGAGGCTGACTTCATTTCCAGGTGGCCCTTCCACTGCAGGCTCCACTGCTACCTTGAGAAGTAACTCACCCTCTTCAAAGTGCTTTAAGAGCCCCAGGCCACAAGTACCATGAAGACAGAAGCCTACAGACTCTAACCCATCAGGTTACTTCTTTTTTTTTTAAAGAAGGGGATTTTTTTTTAAATTTTTATTTATATTATTTTTGGCAGCGTTAGGTCTGTGGCTGCGCATGGACTTTCTCTAGTTGCGGTCAGCGGGGTCTACTCTTTGTTGCAGTATACGGGCTTCTCACTGCGGTGGTTTCTCTTGTTGCAGAGCACGGGCTCTAGGCACACAGGCTTCAGTAGTTGTGGCTCACGGGCTCTAGAGCGCAGGTTCAGTAGTTGTGGCGCACGGGTTTAGTTGCTCCGCGGCATGTGGGATCTTCCCGGACCAGGGCTCAGACCTGTGTCCCCTGTGTTGGCAGGCGGATTCTTAACCACTGCACCACCAGGGAAACCCCATCAGATTACTTCTTGAGGGTGTTTTTTTTTTTTTTAATTGAAGTGCAGTTGACGTACAATATTATATAAATTACAGGTATACGGTATAGTGATTCACAATTTTTAAAGGTTCTATTCCATTTATAGTTATTATAAAATATTGGCTATATTCCCCGTGTTGTACAATATATCCTTGTAGCTTATTTTATACATAAGTTGGTACCTCTTAATCCCCTACCCCTATATGGCCCTTCCCTGATTCCTTCTCCCCACTGGTAGCCACTACTTTGTTCTCTACACTCTGCTTCTTTTTTGTTATATTCACTAGGTTGTTGTATTTTTTTAGATTCCACATGTAAGTGATATCATACAGTATTTGTCTTTGACGCAATACACTTAGCCTAATACCCTCCAAGTACATCCATGTTGCTGCAAATGGCAAAATTTCATTCTTCTGTACTGAGGGTGTTTCGTACATAGTCAATTTCTGGCCCTTGGACATAGGTTAAATTCATTCATTATTTATCCTTTATTCTCCTAGCTGCTCAGCTGTGCCCATCTGAATGCTTTGGCCTGAGATGGTTAGGGACCTGGCTGCCTCCATCGCCTGGGGGCTGATTGAGTATTTACTGTGATCCAAAGCATTCCAGACTCAGGGAGCAGACAGGCCCTCTGTAAATCAGCATGGATATCCTGTTACCTCCCAGCACCGTGCTGAAGCCTGCCCCAGCACTTCTGGGCCTGGCCTTGAAGGCCAAACTAGGGAAAACCATTTGCAAAGCTATCACCTCCAGCGTAGTCTTGTCGAGATGATTGCTACCACCCTCCCCCAGGAGGGCTTGAAGAGCCACCTGCCCGTTCACCCTCTGAAGCAGAGAAAGGCCTGTATCAGAAGCAAACCTGAAGATCCGCCTTCAGCTGAGTAAGGAAGACATACCCATTGCAAAGATCTGAGTCCTACCTCTAAGGGGAGGGCATCAGTTCACTCTCAGCAGACTTGGCCATGACAATAGAGCTTAGAGCGATGTTTCTCAAACTCCAGTGTGCATATGAATTCCTTTGGGATTTTGTTGAGGATGCAGATTTTTTGGCCCCCATCCCCAGACTCTGGGGCATCTATAGGTTTGACAAGTGCCTCTGGTGATTCTGATGTAGGAGATTCCCAGGGCTATACTTAAGAAACCCTGCCAGTAGAGCACGTGGCTTAGAGACCTGGCCTACAGCTGAGCTTGATATAGACTGAGGTTTGGATGGCAGCTCAGACGCCTAAGTTCTTAGAGCTTAGTCAAGTTGTTTAGTTACCATAGCCTCTGTTTCCTTATTTTAACATGAGGATAATAGCGCCCAATGTATATAGTTGTTTTGAAGGATTAAGTGATGTAGTAGATATGACGCGCTTAGTATAGTGTCTAGCATACAGTAAGTGCTCCAAAAATGTTAGAAATATCATTGTTGTTATTGGGGCAGGTGGTGGGCAGGGCAGGAGCCTAGAACTGGTATCCTAATGAGTAGGGGGAGGCCTGATGAAATCTGAGCAGGTCAGCTGGGACATCTGTTTCTCAGTAATAGGGCCGGAGCTTCCCTGTGGATTCAGGGGCAGGTCTTGATTCCCCAAGAGGGACTTGCAAGGGGGAGGCAGGGCCTGTTGCTCCTAGGAGTGTCTGAGGGCATCGGCAGCTTCCAGAAACAGAAATCTGGGTTGGGGGCTGAAGCACTGTGCTATATATTTGTTTTGTATTTTTCGTATATTATGATGCTTTGACATCTTATAAACATTGCTGACTGGGGAGAGACTGCCCCTCCCAGGGCTAGTCAGTTCTTAGAGACAGCAAAGGGCTCAGCCAGGAGCAGGCCTTTGATAGCAAACTAACCACTCCAGAGCCATGCCTCCTTTATCTGGTCTGTCCACCCCAGGGGGCAATATTCCTCTACCTTAATCATCCCAGGGCCATGCACCGGACCACTAAAGACCACCCCAGTAGCCTAAAGCCTGCCCAAATTATTCAAACTACCAATCCTAAACTGTTTACCCTCCCTTGCCTTTCCTGCAGAACCCCCCAATAAAGGCCATGGCCTAAGCTCTCCCCTGACCCTATCTACTGTCACCTGACCAAAACCTGGCTCTTCCCCTGTACCCCTGCAAGGCATGTGGTAACCCACTCTCTAGGACTTGTGAGGGTCATACACTCTGTTTTCCTGAGAGTCGTATTTGGGATAGTCTTGGAGGGTAGGGTGGTTGAGATTTGCTAGAGGATTGATTATAGGGCCTGAGAGTAAGTGGGACTGACTGTAAGGATGTTGGCTTAAGCCCATGTGTGAATGTTGGCCTATTTATTGAGATAAGGAATGCTTGGGTAGAGAAGATAAGCCTCCAGGGAGAGGGCTCAAGAGTTTGGTTTTGTCCATGTTAAATTTAAGTTAGACATCCAGGTACAAAAGGCATTGGATATATGGGTCTCTATGTGTGGAAGAGGCTGGGGACTGACCTAAAAACTAGAGAGTCCTTGGTAGACAGATAGGACTAGATGATATCGTTTATAGAGTAAGGGTGGGTGGAGAAGAGATCCTAGGACAAGAGCTCTTCTACATTTAGAGATCTGGAAGAACAGAGGCTCCAGCTAAAGAGAGTTTTATATTATACCTGGCCTCCACCCCGCTTTTTTTTTTTTTTTTTTTTTTTGGTACACGGGCCTCTCACTGTTGTGGCCTCTCGCGTTGCAGAGCACAGGCTCTGGACGCGCAGGCCCAGCAGCCATGGCCCATGGGCCCAGCCGCTCTGCAGCATGTGGAATCTTCCCGGACCAGGGCACAAACCCGTGTCCCCTGCATCGGCAGGTGGACTCCCAACCACTGCGCCACCAGGGAAGCCCTGGCCTCCCCCTTTTTATATCACCTGCCTGGCCCCTGTAAGCATTTGGGTGGTTAACATTACCAGTTCTGGAGTCAGACTCACCCAAGTTAGAGACCCAGCTCCACCATTTATCAGTGAGAAAACTTTGCCAAGTTATTAACCTCTCTTCAATTAACTCTTTCTTTCTTTCTTTCTTTCTTTCTTTCTTTCTTTCTTTCTTTCTTTCTTCCTTTCTTCCTTTCTTCCTTTCTTCCTTTCTTTCCTTTCTTTCCTTTCTTTCTTTCCTTTCTTTCCTTTCTTTCCTACTTTCTTTCTTCCCTTTCTCCCCTTTCTTTTCTTTCTTCCCTTTCTTTTCTTCTTTCTCTCTCCCTCTCTCTCTCTTTCTTTCCTTTCTTTCGTTCTGTCCTCCCTCTCATCCTCCCTCCTGTTCTCCCTCCCTTTTGTAAAGTAGGGATAATAGCACCTACTTCCATAAATTTTTATGAAAATTAAAGGTGAAAATGCATGTAAATGGCTCAACACCTAGCACATAGTAAGCTCTCATTAAAGTTTAGCTCTTATTAACAATGCTGTGAAAAATGCTTTATAAATCATGATATGTTAAGGAATTACTATTGCTACTACCATTATTATTTTACAGATTCTCAATTATATATACTTTTGGTTCCATGATCATTGAGATCATTACTCATACATATGACATATTATGTAAGAGAATCTGAAGATGGCCTCTCAGTGACCTTGAGAAAACCCACTTAAGTTGTATCTGGATACTTCTGTTCCCCCAATAAAATGATTATTTCAGATGCTTAAACAAGGCGAGAGAAAACTGCAGTATTCGGAAGGGGTTTGCCATAATCAGTCTCTAAACATCCAGCCAAAATAACGCTTCACACTCTTTAAGTGATGGGATCCCTGAAACAGAAGATTCTGGAAGAAAGGTTTGCTAAGACACCTCAGCATCCAGGTATAGAGTTCCCTGGAGACCGTCCGCCCTTCCCCAAGATTTTATGATAAACATGAGAATTCTTGAGGGACCTTCTCTTCCTGGTACTTAAAGAAGCACAAACTGCTGCAGAACTGGACTGATTTGGGTAATTTGTTCTCTACGACTTCTCTCAATAATTGAAGTACAAAGAGCCTTGCCAGGGATCTGGAAGAACAGGTATCCTGGCCCAGAGTCAGATGCTTCAATCCCTTCTGGGCCTTGAATTCAAACTCCATCAGTTTGGATGGAAGGTAGGTCCTTATTGGCTGCAGGGTAGGTCTTCAGTTTCTCACCAGAATGGCACAAGAAGTGAAAACGTGCCTCTTAGAATCTACCAGAGCCTCCAATAATCTTTTGTTTTCACAGGGTAAAGGGAATAATAGGACACTCTTTCAGTCCAGTCTGGTTAGTCCATCAGGGCAGCGTAAGGGGGAAGGTAGACACGTTTTAGAGTTTCTGGAAGCAGGAAGCAGCAGACACTGAGTGCCTGAGACTGGCAAGAACTCCATGTCACAAAATCAAGATGTTTCCAAATTCATCCAGAGTTTTAATTTTACAACATCCATTGAGTATTAACCAGCTATTCTAATGACGCATTGTCAAGTTGTTAAATAATTCAGTTAACCAATAATTCAGTTAACCCAGGGTTAACCAATTCCAAGAGATAGTAAAAGACTGGCCTGTAAGCATGGCTTTTATAGGCAAATAAACCAATCCAGAGCCCTCACCTCCAACCACCTCCTCTGTGGGCTCTAATCACCCCGGGGCCAGGTACCAGACAACTAGAAACAGTTTATGCCCCAGAACCTGCTGAAATTATTGAAATTAGCCAGTGCTAAGCCTGTTCTCCCTGCCTCACCTGTTTACCCCCATGTGTTCCCTGTTCTCTCTGCCTCCTAACTGACCCTGGTGCTTCTCCAAGTGGCCCCCCCCTCATCGGGCCTTTTCTCTTGTGGTCTGTGAGTATAACAAACCATCCTTTCAATGGAAATCATTTTCTGGTCTGTTGGCCTTGACACCTGAATAATGATAAAACTTACCATTTTACAATAACTTTCTGGGTATGGGGAAAGAAGAAAAGCAGGAGTCAAGCTAAGGGCAACTAGGAAGGAATTAACATCCTTGTCTCTATTGGAGGTGGGGGGATGTTGAGAAATCCTATGCGTGTACATGAGTTTTAAACCCTGAAAAGAATTCCAACAGTCAGAATTTGATCCGTGACTGTTTACCTAACAGACGCTGCCCTCTCTTGCAGAAGCTTTTGTTGCTCCCTCTGGATGGAAGTCAGTAAGTCAATGAGTCATACTACTTTTCCTATAAGTAGTAGGCCCAGGACAGGATGTCGAATGAGTACAAAACACCAGTCATAACAAAGCCCTCCTCAGGGGAATTCGTGGCACCTGGAGCAGATTGCCCTTTGCTGATTTCAGTGGCTATTAAGGGAAACCCTGAAGGTGTGAAAAAAGAGGAAACTGTCCCAAAGGACCATCCACCTGGCAGGATGTATGTGGCAGGAGAGTGGGGTTACATTACCAGAAGTCTTCTAGGATTCTCTTGAGGGTCGTTAGCTAAGTGTGGCTTAAGTGCTGATCAGATATAATACCTTGGCATCCGAGTCATATGAAAATGCTACCCTGCCCTTTGCTCACTGTCTCTCTGGGTTGTTACCTCTAGCTACTTGGTACCTGCAATCGTGGTGGTTTCACACACACAAGGTTTGAAAAATGAGAGTCTTTGCCCAAATTTGGTGCATAGCTCTGATTCAAATGTTGTGCTGCGAGGTTTCTCATCTCGATTTCTAGAGCTTCTCGTAGCTTAACAAATCTGGTTCTGGGTCTCAGAAGGTGGGCCACCATAGTCTCAGTAAGTACCTGAGTCCATACAAGATCAATTTGACTTCTCTGTGCCTCAATTTCCTCATGTATCAAATGGGGAATATATTTAACTACCTAAACATATAGAATGAGTTTATGTATGTAAAAATTAAGAATAATAGTACTTAGTAAGCACTCAATAAATATTAGCTCTCATTAACCACTAAGAAAACCACCAGGTGCTAAGAAGTAAGTCATTTGAATTTTGTGAGGAGTAAACTATTCTTGACTCTCACATGAAAGGTGGAAGGAATCAGGGTTCGTTATCTTAGTTTCAGGGATGCTTAGGGTCTGCCCCGCAAGTCTCAGAAGCTCAGAAGCTAAGGAGTAAATAATCATCTTCCAGCTTAGGAGCATAATTAAAACAGGATCATCAGAGCTTAACCTGCCTCCTGGAAGTCTGGTTTTCCATCCAGACTGGAGCCATTCCCACTCCCTCAGAGACAGACGGGTCCTGGGAGTTTAGGAATCTCCAAGGCTGGCACCCTAGCAGCTGATGGAGCAGAAAAACAAAAAAAGACTTCCCCATCAGACATATCCAGGCTCAAAATACATTCTGAGATGTAGTAGCTCAGAACTCTGTTTGGAAAGCACTTTCCCTCCCTTTGCCTGGTTAATTTCTTTGTCCTTCAGAAGCGATTCAATGTTGTTCCCTATGAAAAGCGTTCCACAACTGGCTCAGTCCAAATCCACTGTTCCTTTCTCTAGTCTTATTTCTGTTGTAACATTCCATTGCCACTCAGATTGAATGGGACTAAAACGATATATTACAGAGCACTGTGTTGTAATTTTGCTGCTGACGTGTCTGACCCCGTGAATCTGGATGCTTGGAACATGAGTTCCTCAAAGTCAGGGACTATGTTTCATTCATCTTTGTATCCCCAGGGACTGTCAAGAATGCTGACACAGAAACTGCTGGGTAAATATTAGGGTAGGTGAATGAAGTAAGGAAACTCCTCTGAGCATCAGTTTTAAAGTGGGGAAAAAAGGATGCCAACTTCCCAACGTTGGTGTGTGGATGAAGTGAGATGGTACCTATAGTTTGTGCAGGATAATCACAGCTCAGATTCCTCCCTGTGCTCACTATCTGGCCCAGGTTGGCCTTCAATCAATGGTTATTTGCTTTCTTCCCACAGGACCCCTTCATGGAGGTGACTTTCCCATAAGGGTCTCTAGTCTTCCTTCCCAGTCACCTTGGGAGGTCTGCAGCCCAATGACCTGAAGCCCAACCGGGCATCTTTCCTTAAGTCCTCTAAGTCTGCAAAGATTAGCCTTATTTCACCCAAGGCACCTTTCTTAGACTCTCCAGCCATACTTTCCCCAGAATTATTATCTGGAACTTCATGTCTTGTGGTTTTGGGGCAGGGATTCTCTCAGAGTCTGCAAATTTTTTTTCCTTCAGAAAGCCAAGTGCCCCTGCTGCCTCCTCAAATTCAATTAAATATTGTGGTGGAAACCTCAGAGATTAGGAGGAAATTTACCAGATATAGCAGGACCCACTGAAACACCTTCTGGGCTCTAAGACTATTTTCTGGACAGAAAAACGTTCTTTGCTTCCACTGGAGAGCACCCTGCTACACTGTCGCTATTTCGGTCAGTCAGAAATATGGGTTTTATTCCTTCTCCCTCTCCACCAACCCTTTTCCGAGCTGATAATCTCCATGATATATTCATCCTGGTCACCTGCAATCCAGTAAAATAGGTGATGTAAACCGTAGCTGTGGGGAAGGAACTGTTGCTCATTCAGACATCAGCTTTCCACCCCCCGAGGGAAAATTGGCTCCTGTGAGGAATGGAGGTCTGAGAAACTCAATACTCTGTGATGACGTATATGGGTAAAGAATCTAAAAAAGAGTGTATATATGTATATGTTTAACTGATTCACTTTGCTGTACACTTGAAACTAACACAACATTGTAAATCAACTATACTCCAATAAAAATTTAGAAAGAAGATCTAGTAACTGCGCCCCTGGGCATTTCCAGACAATCAAGTACGTTGCAAATGACTCTGAAACAGGATGTGTACTCCCTTATGGACTGCCCCACAGCACTGCGTGCTCCTGCCATGGCGTCTAGGGAAATCCCAGGCCTCAGCAGCCCTGCAGGAAGACCTTAACTGGAGACCATTCTGTCTGTAGTTCTATGCAGGCTGCTGGCAGGTGGAGATGGTGTTGCCTGTTGGCAGTGGCACCCCATCCAGGACGCTGCAGCTCACTGCCAGATGCTGCAAGATGCTGGGCATGCACTGAGCTTTGGAGTTTGCCTCCGGGTTCCAGAGGAGGGCAGGGTGACTGATTGTAACACAGCCAGGCAGCCCCTGCGCCTGCCAAGCATCTGTGTGCTCCCCAGTGGGAGCCACTGCCAGTAGTCCTTGTCATCAGGAACTGATGGAAACACCACCCATGATCCCGTGGTGCAGGTGCAGCTCACGGCTCCTGAGTTTTTGCTGCATTGGCCCAGCCTGTGCTCATGGTAACCCGAGTGCTAACACCGTCTAACTTCCTTGATTCTACCAGGGAACCCCAGCAACGGAGCCTCTGTTCTGCTACTCTAAGAAACTAACCTACCACACTCCCAACACTGCCCATTGTTACTGAGATGGGCTTCTCAGGATCACTTAAAGTCATCAACACAGATTTTAAGTCAATCTTGGCCGAATGCTTTTAGGAATGCCAAAAGGACCATATTTTGGACATGAGTGTTCTGAATACAAACTAACCTTTAGAATGTCTGTGTTAAGAAGAAAGCAGAGGAGAAAATTAAAAAAAAAAAAAAAAACCCAAGCAAACAATACAGCCAATTAGATGTGACAACACTAGCTAGAAATGCTGTTTGGAAACATTTTCATCTCTTCTAGAAAGTGCTTAAATAGCTGTGTGTGTGTGGGGGGGGTCCCACAGAATAAAAGCATTGTAATAATCCGTTTAGAACAAGCTTGCTAGCTACAGCCAAATCACTGGCTAATTTTAGTAAATCCATTTCTATCCCTTATCGCCCCCCTTCTCTTTATTTTCCACAGTTTCCTGTTTTAAATTACAGATTTCTAAAGGTTCAAATGTCTGGCATCAAAAGCACAACCCATAAAATAACAATGAACTGAACTTCACCAAAATGTAAAAACTGCTCTTTGAAAGACACTATTAAGGCAATAAAAAAGCCAAGCATTGGAGAAATATGCTTGCAGAGCACATATCTGATAGAGGACTTGTCTTAGAATATATAAAGAATTCTCAAAACTCAGTAAAAAAATAAATAACCAAATACTAAAAAGGGAAAAGTATTTGCACAGCACTACACCAAAAAATATATACAGATGGCACGCCAGCACATGAAAAGATGCTAAACATCATTAATTAAGGAAATGCAAATTAAAACCAAATGAAATGCCACTATATGCCTTTCACAATGGCTAAAATGAAAAAGACTGAGCATACAAAGTATTGGCAAAGATATAGAGGAAGGAGAACTCTCAGACACTGCTGGTGGGAATGTAAAATGGTATCACCTTGGAAAACAATACAGCAGTTTCTGAAAAAGCTAAACATATACCTACCATCTGATCCTGCTATTCTACTCCTGTTTGCCCTAGAAATAAAAGCATATGTTCATACTACAGCTTGTTCACTGATCATATCCGATTAATTTACAATAGCCCTGAACTTGAAACAACCCAACTGCCCATCAACAGGTGAATGGATGAACAAACTGTGGCATATTCATACAATGGAATGCTACTCAGCACTTAAAAGAGTGAACCACTAATACACATAGCAACACAGATGAATCTCAAAATAACTATGCTGAGTGACAGAAGCCAATAATAAAGGTGTACATACTGTATGATTCCACTTGTATAAAATTGGGGATAAAGATGTGGAGAAGGGAAAGGGGGAAGGTTTACAAAGAGGCAGGAGGAAACTTTTGGGAAAGAAACATATATTTGCTATCTTGATTGTGGTGATGGCTTCACTTTTTTTTTTAATTGAAGTATAGTTGGTTTACAAAGTTGTGTTAGTTTCTGGTATACAGCAAAGTGATTCAGTTATATATACGTTTGTGTGTATATATATGTATATACACATATATATATATTCTTTTTCAGATTCTTTCACCTTATAGATTATTACAAGATATTGAGTATAGTTCCCTGTGCTATATAGTAGGTCTTTGTTGGTTATCTATTTTATATTTATTAGTGTGTATATGTTAATCCCAAACTCCTAATTTATCCCCTACCCTCCTTTCTTCTTTGGTAACCAAAATTTTGTTTTCTCTGTAAGTCTACATCTGTTTTGCAAATAAGTCCATTTGTGTCATTATTTTTAGATTTCACATATAAGAGATATAGGATATTTGTCTTTAGCTGGCTGACTTCACTTAGTATGATAATCTCTAGGTCCATCCATGTTGCTGCAAACGGCATTATTTCATTCTTTTTTATGGCTGAGTAATATTTCACTGTATATATATACCACATCTTCTTTATCCATTCCTCTGTCAATGGACGTTTAGGTTGCTTCCATGTCTTGGCTATTGTAAATAGTGCTGCAGTGAACACTGGGGTACATGTATCCTTCTGTATCCTTCTGGATATATGCCCAGGAGTTGGATCACTGGATCATATGGTGACTCTATTTTTAGATTTTTAAAGGAACCTCTATACTGTTCTCCATAGTGACTGCACCAATTTACATTCCCACCAACAGTGTAGTAGGGTTCCTTTTTCTCCACACCCTCTCCAGCATTTATTATTTGTAGACTTTTCTGATGATGGTCATTCTGAGCCAGTGTGAGGTGATACCTCATTGTAGTTTCGAATGCATTTCTCTGATAATTTGCGACGTTGAGCATCTTTTCATGTGCCTATTGGCCATCTGTATGTCTTCTTTGGAGAAATGTCTATTTACATCTCTTGCCCATTTTTTGATTGGATTGTTTGTTTTTTTGATATTGAGCTGTTGGTACATGATAGAAATTAATCTCTTGGTATCATCATTTGCAAATATTTTCTCCCATTCTGTAGGTTGTCTTTTCATTTTGTTTATGGCTTCCTTGGCTGTGCAAAAGCTTTTAAGTTTTATTAGGTCCCATTTGTTTATTTTTGTTTTCATTTCCATTACTCTAGGAGATGGATCCAAAAAAATATTGCTATGGTTTATGTCAAAAAGTGTTCCGCCTATGTTTTCCTCTCGGATTTTTAAGAGTATCCGGTCTTACATTTTGAGTTTATTTGTGTAGATGGCTTCACTTCTTGATTGTGCTGATGGCTTGATGTAGCGTTTAAATGTTAAAACGTTAAATTATGCCCTGTAAATATGTATAGTTCATAGTATGTTAATTATAGCTCAATAAAAATGTTATAAATGCCTGGGAGAGGGATCCCGTGGGATACTTTTTCTGTGCACAGTTAGAAATGGTGATGTCAGCATATTATCTCCACCCTTGGGTTCACGGGGCTCTGGATTCATGAGGCATCACACGGGGACATCTCCAAAGCATTCCGAACCTGTAATTTGGGATTGCTTTTTTTTTTTTTAACGTCTTTATTGGAGTATAATTGCTTTAAAATGGTGTGTTAATTTCTGCTTTATAGCAAAGTGAATCAGCTATACATATACATATATCCCTATATCTCCTCCTTCTTGCATCTCCCTCCCACCCTCCCTATCCCACCCCTCTAGGTGGTCACAAAACACCGAGCTGATCTCCCTGTGCTATGCGGCTGCTTCCCGCTAGCTAGCTATTTTACGTTTGGTAGTGTATACATGTCCATGCCTCTCTCTCACTTCGTCTCAGCTTACCCTACCCC
Source organism: Stenella coeruleoalba (assembly GCF_951394435.1). Lineage (NCBI taxonomy): Eukaryota > Metazoa > Chordata > Mammalia > Artiodactyla > Delphinidae > Stenella > Stenella coeruleoalba. Next base: position 175,448,638 of record NC_137169.1, read on the forward strand.
CTCCCCGTGTCCTAAAGTCCATTCTCTATGTCTGCGTCTTTATTCCTGTCCTGCCCTTAGTGGGATTGCTTTTGAGGTGAAGAAGGTATCTGTGGGATAATCTATTGACAGCTCAGGTCGCCTTGACACACATGTATCTAGTCCTTTGCTCAGTGCTCATGGGAATATGGTTTAAAACAGGAGACATTCTAGTCCTTAGAGGAACTTATGAGTTCAGTGGAAAAAGCAAGTCAGCTTCAGCATATAATGATTCAACAAAAAAATTATATAGTAGGCTTAGATCTTAGTTCAATACCATGATCTGGTTTGGAATTATTTGATCATTTATAAAACAGGATGGTAATACATATCCTGTCCCTTTTGGAGGTGCTACAAACATCAAATAATTGAATAATTGTGGGAAAGTATTTGATAACTACTTCAATGTCAGCTATTATTAGATGCACGCAAGGAGAAGTAGGAGGTGAGGACTGTATGGTTAAGGATTGGTGGGATTGCCGGGTAGAAACTCCCAGAGTAAACAGGGAACACAGGAGATGAAAAGGGCTCCAGAATGTCCATTAGCTGGAGAATTATACTAGCTAAGAGCAGAACACCTGGGCCCAACTCATCAGTGTGGGACCCTCATAATTTGAGATCAAATTAGTGGTAGTTGTTTTTCATTTTTTGACTATCCAAAAACCATCCCCTCTTCCTAAAAGCACTTGCATTTTCTTTAGGGGCGCCAGTTCTCCCCTACGGTAGATATACTTGGTGGAAGGGAATTCAGTTGCCTGTGTCTTGAACCCAGTCCTAAGGGCCAGAGATTGTTGACCATTGTGTCTGTCCAACAGCCTTTCCTTCTCAGGAGACCAGAATCTCCCCTTACTGTTGGAATTGTTTCTTCTCCCGGTGCTCATGTGGTTATAGGGAACTTCCATGTGTTCACATCTTCCACATCCACAGTCTCTGGATGATTGCTTTACAAGTGGGTGTTGGCCCAAGCCAAGCCTATCAGGGTCCTTTCCTGGCCCTCTTCAAACTGGCACTAAAATGAAAGAGGTGGACCTTGTCTGGAAGTAAAATCTATGAAACATGAGCCATGGCATCTACACTATCATGCAGAGGAAGTTGACCTGTAGTAGAAGAACAGAAGAGACAGAAGAAGAGAGCCCTGATGGCGTTCCAGGCCCCACAATGGTTTGGTTATTCAACTCCTCTTTTGCTTACATGATTTATTGTGTATTCTTAAAACAAAAACAAAAAACTCACCTTTTTGCCTCGCCATTTCGAATTGGGTTTATGTCACTTGTAACAAAATTTTCTATTTAATAAAAAGAGAGGAAGAGAATGTGAATTTCAAAGGTTTAGTTAACTGTTGAGCACCTACTATTTGCCTACTGCTCTCACATATCTTTAATGAGATCTTCTGAGATCTGTGGAATTATTTCATTTTACAGATAAGAAAAACTGACAAATAATAATAGAGCCAGTAACAGGCAATAGAGCTGATGATGATCAGATTCAGGACGCTACTCAAAGTCATTAATTCCAAAGGCATCCACACTCTTCCCACTATTACGTATTACCCTCCTATGAACACAAGCTCTTCCAGGACCATGTCTTATCAATGCTGGTATTTTCAGCACTTTGAACTTTTCTTGTCACCTAATGGCCGTCTTGTACATATTGGTTGAATGAGTGAAGTGTTAAGTTAAATTAAAATAGTTCTGGGGGACTTCTTTGGCAGTCCAGTGGTTAAGACTTCACCTTCCAGTGCAGGGGGCATGGGTTTGATCCCTGGTCAGGGAGCTAAAATCCCACATGCCTCCTGGCCAAAAAACCAAACCGTAAAACAGAAACAATATCGTAACAAGTTCAATAAACACCTTTAAAATGCCCCATATCAAAAATAATCTTAAAAAAATAGTTCTGAATTCAAAGAACTAGGAGGATAGGGTCAAGCAAGATTTGATAGTCTCTGCAAATAAGGTGTTTTACATAATTGTTATATTACTCCAAATGAGTGTAGAATTAAGCTTTCCTGCACCTAGTAATATTTTAAATACAGAGAACTTGCTCTCTAAAGGAACCTATGATGAGTCTTTTTAAAACAATAATTATGCTTCCTTTTTGACATCTGCATAAATCTAGATTTTCCCATCATATGTTTATTTAAAGCAGGAGCTGTGGACCTCTGGGCTACATATTTAGACTTCAGATATGTTTTGTTTAGTTGGCAGAGTGTTAAAAAAATTGAAATATTGCCAACATTTACAAGCAGGAATTTTTAAATTAAACTTGGAAGTTTGGGTTTCTTTTTAAAAATGGGATATTGTGGTAACACAGAGCTTTTGTCAACATGTGGCCATAATCAGCTGAATGAAGGAATGACTGCCCCCTTTGGTCAGAAGAAGGCCACAGAATCCCCATTTGATTCCCTCATGCTACTTACCTTCCTGTGTGCATTTGCATGAGCAAACCTGGTTTAAGTTGTATTGTCTCTTTTTTTTAAATTTTTAAAATTTTATATTGGAGTATAGTTAATTTACACTGTTGTGTTAGTTTCAGGTGTACAGCGAAGTGATTCAGTTATACATATACATATATCTATTCTTTTTCAAATTCTTTTCCCATTTGGTTATCACAGAATATTGAGTAGAGTTCCCTGCACTATACAGTAGGTCCTTGTTGGTTATCTATTTTAAATATAGTAGTGTGTATATGTCAATCCCAACCTCCCAATTTATTCCCTCCCCTTTCCCTTTGGGTAACCATAAGTTTGTTTTCTAAGTCTGTGAGTCTGTTTCTCTTTTATAAATAAGTTCATTTGTATCATTTTTTTAGATTCCACAAAGAAGTGATATCATATGATATTTGTCTCTGTCTGACTTACTTCACTTAGTATGATAATCTCTAGGTTCATCCATGTTGCTGCAAATGGCATTATTTCATTCTTTTTTATGGCTGCGTAATATTCCATTGTATAGATGTACCACATCTTCCTTATCCATTCCTCTGTCAACGGGCAGAGGAATTTAGGTTGCTTCCATGTATTGGCTATTGTAAATAGGGCTGCAGTGAACATTGGGGTGCATGTATCTTTTCAAATTATGATTTTCTCTAGATATATGCCCAGGACTGGGATTGCTGGATCATATGGTAATTCTGTTTTTAGTTTTTTAAGGAACCTCCATAGTGGTTGTACCAATTTACATTCCCACCAACAGTGTAGGAATGTTCCCTTTTCTCCACACCCTCTCCAGCATTTACTGTTTGTAGACTTTTTGATGATGGCATTCTGACCAGTGTGAGGTGATACCTCAAAACTTTCACTCATTAAAAACATCATTAAAAAATGAAAAAGTGAATCATTGTCTGAGGATAAAGTGTTCAAATATCTAACAAAAGACTTGTACGCAGAATAATAAAGAATTCCTATAAATGAAAAAAATGTATTCTCTCTCTCTAAGTCAGATAGAGCATGGGAAGAGCACATATAGAGAATGGAAAGATTCTACTCCATTGTCTTCCAAAAACCCCCAAAATTCACAGGCTGGCAGCTGTACTTTTTAAAGGCATGTGTTTTCCTGACTACCTAGAAATCTCTATTTGGTAAATGCCAGAAAGTTACTTCTCACACTGATTCACTTGGTCAAATAATAAACTTGATTTTGTTACTGGCGTATGTACCAGCAGTGGACTCATCCTCTAAATTATTTTCCAGTAATCTTCCCTAATGGCATTGAAGTGCAAATCGAAACGAATGCAAAACCAAGAGTTTGGAACTCTGGGCAATTAGCAAGCTCATTTGTTGACTTGACGAAGGAGAAAATGCTGATGTAGAAGAGAAAAGTACTTTGTCACTTTTATGGTGTCTGGACTGTCCTTTTGCTTTGTTGCATTGTCTTCTTTTGGTTTTGGTTTCTTATGATGTAACCCTGGTGAAGCTAGCAAAGAAGATGAGAAGAATTAAGATTTATTTAAATCCCCCTTCATCCCATTTGTGAATCACCTCCTTTAGACCATGCAACACCTATATATGATATACAGAAGGACACAGATGTTAAGCACATGGGGTCAGAGCCAGAATAACCAGGTTCTTACACTTACTAGAGCAGGGTCTTATTAGTGAAGTTCTTTAACTCTTCTAATGTCTTTGCCTTCTTAGAAAAAAATTCTAAGGGTTTTGCATCCTGACTCTATGACTTGCTGTCTGTGTGTCCTTGGACAAGTAGTTAACTCCTCTGTGTCTCAGTTTCCTTAACTTTATATAGGGATGATGTCCCTAGCAAATCCTTCACAGGATCACTGTGAGTACTGTCAGAGCATGGTTTCCTGAAAGTTAAAAACATTCATATATATTTTAAGGATTGTATCAAAGGTTTATTTGACAATGATGGAACCAGGAGGAGGGCAAAACTGGTTTAAAAGAAGATAAGAAACGGATACATAGTCACTGGAAAAGGGAAAGAATGCTGTAATAAGATTGCAACGTTTGATACAAAACTGGTTAATATCCTACAAGGAAAACAACCATGACTTTTGTGGTTATCTTTTCTAACAGACAAAAATCATTTGCAAAAGTCATTTGTAACATGTCAATTTCCTAACAGTTAAAAACTACCTATGTAAGTCCTGGACCCAAACAATAGTAAATGGAAAGTCAAAGTTACCTCCCCTAAAAAGTCATAGGGCCTTTAGGCAGGTTTAGACACTACTGTGTAAAACTTTGAAAACTCATGATGGAGTCTTTTTACCTTATTTCCAAATTTCAGATCATTTTACTTAAAAGGCTTAAATGAAATAACGTTCATAAAGCCCTTGCAATGGCGCCTACTAAGTGTTCATTAAATTTTATGTTTTTTCACCATTACTCGTGAAATAGGGGAAAGTAAGTTTTCTACCCCATGTGATTATTACAATAATTAGACTATATAAGCTCTTAACATCATGCCTGGCACAGAGTAAGCCCTCAACAAATACGAGTGTTGTTATTTGTTGCTAGAATGTCAGATACTATATAAACATATTGTATGATCATATTAAGAATCCATGACAGCAACTTTGCACATGATCACAAATTCTGTGAATTTTGACATTATTAACCTTTAAAGAATGCACAACTTTCAAGTAGCTTCAATTCCAAATCTATATAGTCTTATCAAGCGGCCTTAATTTGTTCTAAATTATATGGGGAACACCTGAAACCCTTCAGGAGCAAGGCTCTTCTTAGACTAATCAGTCTGTCAATCAACCAATGAGGTGTCCATGGAATCACACTGACCAATCTGGATTCTGTGGTCTTATTTCATGGAATACATTTTCACAGGGAGCAAGTGAATTATCCCTTTTCTTGTAAATAGTGTTCAGTGAGGTTGTCTGTCTTCAAGTCTGTGCATTAGATGTGACAGATTGCGTATTCTCCCCCATGAATAAGATCTATGAGCTTTCCTACACTAGACTATGCCTACTCTTTTTGATCCTGTCCTCTCTAGAGAATACCCAAGACCTGCAAAATGTTTTGGGGAAAAGAGGAGTGCCCAGATTAAGAAATGAGGACAGATACTGTTTTTCACTGTCTATATTGGTTTCATTAGCAATGCCTATGCGTATTGAAAACTAGCCAATATTTAGAGGTATTCCCCAATAACGAAGCCTAAAGGCAAGATAGTTCTTTTCCATTCACACTTGACTATTATTGAGCACCTACTCAATGTAATCTCCCACTACCTCTGTTATCTCATTTAATTTATGCCAAGGGCAGAGATCATGCTTTGAGCGAACTGTTTCATACCCAGTGCAGTTATAGGATTGAGAATACTGCCAGGGTGGAAAATTTTTCCTCTACCCTCTTAGGTTCAGGAGTGTGAACTAAACCAACAAAAGATAGATTAACAGGAGAAAAGGCACACAGTTTTTTATTCATTTATGTGCACGGGAGTTCATAGAATAGAAGTGAAATTCAAAGAAGTGGTTAGACTCAGGGGCTTACCATTTCGACAAAGGAAAGGGATTTGTTCTTCAAGGGATAATAAATTGTGAGGAAGTGACTAGGAAATATTTGTGGGAACTACTGGGAGATAAGAGTTATTTTAGTAAGGTCTGTTTTTTGCAAACTCATCTCATTGTCAACTTTCCATCACTGGTAATAAGAGTAATCTCCTTTGGGAGGTGGTGGGAGGCAACTTCCTCAATGGGAAATGTAGGCCCTGCTTTTAAGCAGATAAGTGGGGTGGGCAGAGGACTGTGCCTGCAACTGTTGGTTTTTCAATTTCCTTCAACTCAAAATAATCCTTGGGCCAAAGTGGCATATTTTGGGGCAGTATATTCTGGACCACTTCAATACCCATTGGGTATGCAAATGTTGACTCTTAGAGGCATTCAGAAAACTTCAAAATGAAAGGAAAGAAGAAATAGGTCATAGGAGCTACTTTGAGCAGCTTTACATAAGCTGGTTACAGCTATCAAGGAACATAAAGCTTGGAATCTCATACCTATTTAGAGAGACTAGAAGGTAATTAAACACCCTTGCACCTAATCTACTTTCCCAAAGGAGAGTGGAGAAGCCAAATTGCTCACATTGGAGAATCCTCGCTGTTACACCATAAATTTCCAAGGAATTGCGAAAAACAGAAAATCAGTATTTATTATATACAAACTATACAATGTTATCAGGAGTAAGAAAACCGTATCCAAACTCTGTGACATTAACAGGAATAAGAAAACCACTCAGCCTTTTGTTAAGAAATTAGGCTCAGTCAGTGGGTAAAGCCCTTGATCCATCAGTGAATATATTTGAGGCCTGTGGCTTTCCATCACTCTCTTAGGCATTCCAATTTTATTTTATTATTATTTTTTAACATCTTTATTGGAGTATAATTGCTTTACAATGGTGTGTTAGTTTCTGCTTTATAACAAAGTGAATCAGTTATACATATGTTCCCATATCTCTTCCCTCTTGCATCTCCCTCCCTCCCACCCTCCCTATCCCACCCCTCTAGGTGGTCACAAAGCACCGAGCTGATCTCCCTGTGCTATGCAGCTGCTTCCCACTAGCTATCTATTTTCCGTTTGGTAGTGTATATATGTCCATGCCACTCTCTCACTCTGTCCCAGCTTACCCTTCCCCCTCCCCATATCCTCAAGTCCAGTCTCTAGTAGGTCTGTGTCTTTATTACCATCTTGCCCCTAGGTTCTTCATGACCTTTTTTTTTTTCTTAGATTCCATATATATGTGTTAGCATACGGTATTTGTTTTTCTCTTTCTGACTTACTTCACTCTGTATGACAGACTCTAGGTCCATCCACCTCACTACAAATAATTTTGTTTCTTTTTATGGCTGAGTAATATTCCATTGTTTATATGTGCCACATCTTCTTTATCCATTCATCCGATGATGGACACTTAGGTTGCTTCCATCTCCTGGCTATTGTAAATAGAGCTGCAATGAACATTTTGGTACATGACTTTTTTTGAATTATGGTTTTCTCAGGGTATATGCCCAGTAGTGGGATTGCTGGATTGTATGGCAGTTCTATTTGTAGTTTTTTAGATTAAGAAACCTAAGTGCCACAATTGTAGAAACTCCGTATTGGAAGGAATTATTTGTATTCAAAGGCGGTGTTCATGATTATGTTGAGCCTTTAATAGTTCGTTAATTCACATGTGTAGGGGAAGACTTTACCCTCTTAGGTTCTGTATTTGGGGCCTATATATTGAACTGACAAAAAGACGGACTAACAGGAGAAGAGTATACAACTTTTATTTGATGTTCATATTTTTATGTGGCATGGGGGGCTTCATGGAAAGAAATGAAAACTCCCAAGAAGCATTTATACCCAGGGGCTTAGATACCATTTGAACAAAGAGTGATAAATTGTGAAGCCATGATAAGACTAAGGAAAAAGGTGTTTGGGATAGAGGTGGTATATTGTGGGAACATGACTGGAAATTAATTGTGAAAACTAATGGAAGTTAAAGGTTATGTTAGTAAGGTTTGTACAGACTCATCCTGGCATCAACTTCTTGTCTCTGATGACAAGAATATTTTCCTCTTCATGATACAAGGATGACACCTTTTTCATGGGAAATTTATGACCTGCTTTTAGGTAGAAAGGGGGAGGTCAGAGAACCTCCCCTTCCTGCATCTGCTGTTTCTCAATTGCCTTCACCTGCAGATAATCAATAGGCCAAATCAATATGCCAATAGGTCACCCCAAAGTATATTTTGGGGTGGTATGTTCTGATTCCCTTTGATTTCAGACACACACAGCAGTGAGTGGTAGCTTACAGTGGGCAGCAGCTTGAAGAGAGACAGCTCTCTGACCGGGGGTCAAACCCTGATCCAGTGGTGAGAGCATAAAATCCTAACCACTAGAGCACAAGGGCCAGTGGCTAGAGTTTGGGTTCTGGGTCCTTGTCTGTCTTGAAAAGAAAAAATTCTGACAAGGAGACAGAAGGTAGAGAGGAAAGTAGAGTGTTTATTAGAAAAGCAGAGTACATGCGGACGGAAGCATAGGCGAAGTCAGCAAGAGTCGTGCCTAAGGGAAATTTAAATCCTTTACAAGGGGACAGTCTTCCGGGTCTTTTTTTTCCCTCTGGCCAATTGTCTTTCTTTGCCCCCATCGCTGATTTGCCTCAGGACCTTCCCCTATGTTCGTGGGCAGCTCTCAGCCAAGATGGATTTTAGTGCAAGGGTCTTGGGGTGGGGGGTGGGGGGGGTTGACATGACTTATTATGGTCTGGCATCCCCTGCCTTTTTACCCCTGAGGAGCCTTTCTGCAGTGTCTCCCTTACCCCAAGGATGGGAAATATGTGACTTCTTGATCTTTTGCTCAAACAGGATTTAGCCCCTCTCTGTCCCTGCCATGACTGTTATCTAAAAGTGTTCACAGGAAACAAAGTCCAGCTATTTACCCTGTCCCTGTTATTTGTATCTCGAAGTGCAGACAGGAGGCTGGTCATAAATATCTAGCCTGGAGCCCACTTGCCTCCTGCCTCAGGAAATGTGAACAGGAGGCCAGTTGTAAATGCCTAGCCTGGAGCCCAGCTATCTCCTGCCTCACCCTTCTCATGGTTTTAAGTTCCATCTTTTTTAAACAAACTATGGGGAATATGATTGAAAGAGAGGTCCTTTCCTACATGGGTCTACTTTTAAAATAATATGTAATTTTTAAAAATTGAGGTATAATTGACATATGACATTATATTAATTTTAGGTGTACAACATAATGATTAAATATTTGTATATATTATGAAATGATCACTACAATAAGTCTAGTTAACATAGTTAACTTTCACCATACATATTTACAAACTTTTTCTCTTGGGATGAGAACTTTTAAAATTTACTTTCAAATAAGCAACACAATAGTATTAACTATAGTCACAATGTTCTAATTACATCCACATGGCTTATTTACTTTATAAGTGGAAGTTTATACCTTTTGACCCCATTTACCCATGTTGCTCATGTCCTATTCCCCACCTCTGGCAACCACCAATCCATTCTCTGTATCTATGAGCTTGGATTTTTTTTTTTTTTTGATTCCACATATACACGAGATGATACAACATGTGTCTTTCTCTGCCCGACTTGTTTCACTTAGCATAATGTCCTCAAGGTCTATGCATGTTGTCACAAATGCAAAAATTTCATGTTTTTAATAGCTGAATAATATTCCATTGTATGTATATGCCACTTTTTCTTTATCTGTTCATCCATACATGGACATTTAGGTTGTTTCCATGGCTTGGTTATTGTAAATAATGCTGCAGTGAACATGGGGGTGCATGTATCTTTTCAAGTTAATGTTTTTGTGTTCTTTGGATAAATACTCAGAAGTAAGATTGCTGCGTCACATGGTAGTTCTATTTTCAATTTTTTGAGGAAATTCTGAACTGTTTTCTGTAGTGGTTGCACCAATATACATTCCCACAAACAGTCTACAAAGTTTCCCTTTTCTCCATATCCTCACCACCATTTGTTATTTCTTGTCTTTTGGATAGTAGTCATTCTAACAGGTGTGACGTAATATCTCACTGTGGTTTTGATTTGCATTTCCCTGATGATTAGTGATATTGAGCATCTTTTCATGTACTTGTTTGCCTTCTGTATTTCTTTGGAAAAATGTGTATTCAGATCTTCTGCCCATTTTCATATTGGATTGTTTGCTTTTTTGCTATTGAGTTGTATGAGTTTTCTTTTACAATACTTTGGATATTAACCTCTTACCATATATGTGACTTGCAAATATTTTCTCCCATTCTGTATGTTGCCTTTTCATCTTTTTGATGGTTTCTTTTGCTACGCAGAAAGTTTTTAGTTTGATGTGGTCCCACTTGTTTATTTTTGCTTTTGTTGCTTTGCTTTTGGTGTCAGATCCAAAAGATCATCACCAAGAGCAAAGTCAAGGAGTTTACTGCTTATGTTTTCTTCTAGGAGTCTTATAGTTTCAGGTCTTACATTCAAGTCTTTAATCCATTTTGAGTTAATTTTTGTGTATGGTGTAAATAGCGGTCTGGTTTTGTTCTTTTGCATATGGCTGTCCAGTTTTCCCAACACCATTTACTGAAGAGACTGTCCTTTCCCCATTGTATATTCTTGGCTCCTTTGTCATAAATTAATTGACCATATATGCATAGGTTTGTTTCTGGGTTCTCTATTCTCTTCCATAATCTATGTGTTTGTTTCTATGCCAATATCAAACTGTTTTGATTACTATTGTTTTGTAATATAATTTGAAGTCTGGGAATGTGATGCCTCCAACTTCGTTATTCTTTCTCAAGATTGCTTTTTTTTTTAAACATCTTTATTGGAGTATAATTGCTTTACAATGGTGTGTTAGTTTCCACTTTATAACAAAGTTATACATATACATATATCCCCATATCTCTTCCCTCTTGCACCTCCCTCCCTCCCACCCTCCCTATCCCACCCCTCTAGGTGGTCACAAAGCACCGAACTGATCTCCCTGTGCTATGTGGCTGCTTCCCACTAGCTACCTATTTTACATTTGGTAGTGTATATATGTCCATGCCACTCTCTCACTTTGTGCCAGCTTACCCTTCCCCCTCCCTGTATCCTCAAGTCCATTCTCTAGTAGGTCTGCATCTTTATTCCCATCTTGCCCCTAGGTTCTTCATGACCATTTTTTTGTTGTTTTTTAGATTCCACATGTGTGTGTTAGCATACGGTATTTGTTTTTCTCTTTCTGACTTACTTCACTCTGTATGACAGACTCTAGGTCCATCCATCTCACTACAAATAACTCAATTTCGTTTCTTTTTATGGCTGAGCAATATTCCATTGTAAATATGTGCCACATCTTCTTTATCCATTCATCTGTTGATGGACACTTAGGTTGCTTCCATCTCCTGGCTACTGTAAATAGAGCTGCAATGAACATTGTGGTACATTACTCTTTTTGAATTATGGTTTTCTCAGGGTATATGCCCAGTAGTGGAATTGCTAGGTCGTATGGTAGTTCTATTTTTAGTTTTTTAAGGAACCACCGTACTGTTCTCCATAGTGGCTGTATCAACTTACATTTCCACCAACAGTGCAGGAGGGTTCGCTTTTCTCCACACCCTCTCCAGCATTTATTGTTTGTAGATTTTTTAGTGATGGCCATTCTGACTGGTGTGAGATGATACCTCATTGTAGTTTTGATGTGCATTTCTCTAATCATTAATGATATTGAGCATTCTTTCATGTGTTTGTTGGCAATCTGTATATCTTCTTTAGAGAAATATCTATTTAGGTCTTCTGCCCATTTTTGGATTGGGTTGTTTGTTTTTTTGATATTGAGCTGCTTGTAAATTTTGGAGATTAATCCTTTGTCAGTTGCTTCATTTGCAAATATTTTCTCCTATTCTGAGGGTTGTCTTTTCATCTTATTTATGGTTTCCTCTGCTGTGCAAAAGCTTTTAAGTTTCATTAGGTCCCATTTATTTATTTTTGTTTTTATTTCCATTTCTCTAGGAGGTGGGTCAAAAAGGATCTTGCTGTGATTTATGTCATAGAGTGTTCTGCCTATGTTCTCCTCTAAGAGTTTGATAGTGTCTGACCTTACATTTAGATCTTTAATCCATTTTAAGTTTATTTTTCTGTCTGGTGTTAGGGAGTGCTCCAATTTCATTCTTTTACATGTACCTGTCCAGTTTTCCCAGCACCACTTATTGAAGAGGCTGTCTTTTCTCCACTGTATATTCTTGCCTCCTTTATCAAAGATAAGGTGACCATATGTGTGTGGGTTTTTCTCTGGGCTTTCCATCCTGTTCCATTGATCCATATTTCTATTTTTGTGCCTCAAGATTGCTTTGACTATTGTAGGGTCTTTTGTGATTCCATACAAATTTTAGTATTGCTTGTTCTATTTCTACGAAAAAATGCCATTGGAATTTTGATAGGGATTGCATTGAATCTATAGATTGCTTTGGGTAGTATAGACATTTTAACAATAGTCTTTTGATCCATGAACATGAAATATCTTTATGTCTTTAGTTTCTTTCATTAATGTCTTATAGTTTTCAGTGAACTTCCATCTTTCTAGTCATTTCCTTACTGTCTCCTACTTGTATTTATCACATCCGACACCCAATGTCCAGGAGTGATTACAAATCTCCCATTATGCTATAATTAATAGAGTGTAGGAAAACCATCGTTTCCATCTTTCAAATACCATAGTTCATGTCAGTGCTGCCAAAGTTGAATCAGTTTTTTGGCTGCCACAGCTCAGAGTATTGACTCATACTCAGCCTTTCATTACACAATTCCTAATCTCCCTCACATGTGCTATTGCTAAGCTCCTTCTCCTCTACCTTGCTTATGCAGATGCTTTTCTGGGGAGGCAGCCCTGGCATTTAGAAGGGTATTTTTAGGTGTGGACTCTTTATTAACTTCTTCATTCATTCAAACAATTTTTATAATTTCTTGCTATTCTGCAGTCATTCTTCTGGGACTATAAACTGAATATGGTGGACACAGTCCTTGAATCTTTCAGTCCAATAAGGAATAGGAACAATTATTCCAGTGAGTACAACTGAGTAAGATAAGAGCTCTAACAGGAAGTACAGGATGCTATGACAGAGTCTCTCACCCAGGTTTGGGGAATTAAGAAATGTTTCATGGAGGAAATGATATGGTAGCTGAAGAGTGAAAGAGATGTAGGTGTTCGTTGAACAAAAAGAAAGGAAGAATGACCTCCCCACCAAAAAAACAAACAGCTTGATCAAAGAAAAGAGAAGCTGCATGGAGATTTTGAGACATTGAATCAGGTTAGGAGTGTAGGATCAGGAAGAAGCAGTAGAGAACAAGGCAGTAAGGGTAAGCCAAGTTTGAGTTTAAACATGATCCTAAAGAAATAAGGAGGTATTAAATGATATAAACAGAGTAATAGCATCCTATCATCACTTTAGAAAGATCACTCCAGCTTCAGAGTGAAGAATGGACTGAAGAGAGACATATTGTTGAAGGCAGGGAGACCAGTTAGGCTGTTGCACTACTCCAGCTGAGCCATGGTAGCAGTCTGAAACACAGTAGCAGCAGTGGCTATGGAGAGAAGGTGAGCAAGATATTTAGAGGTAGAAATAACAGAACCTGTTGAAAGATTAGCCAAGAGGGTGTAAAGGAGGGAGGTGGTAAAAATAATACCTGAGATTTTGGCTTGAATACCTGGATGAACACCGGGCACATTCACTGAGAAAGAGAATCTAGGTAGAGGAGCAGGTGTTTCCTTGGCTTTGTTGTTTGTTTGCTTGGGTGCAGGGTGAGTAATAAGTTCTGTTTTGCATGTGATGGGTTTCAGTTGACAATGGAGATGTTAAGTAGGAAACTGAATACAAGAATGTCAATCTGAATGACAGATTCGAGCTGGAGTTAGAGATTTGGGAATCATCAAGTGTATTGATAGGAAGTTAATACAGGGAGGGAATGAGAGGTTCAGTGGTAAGAAGAGACAAGGATATAAGAAACCCAACCATTTAAATTTTGGAAGAGGAAGAGGACTCCGCAAAGGAGGAAGAAAGGGAATGCCCAGAGCTACAGATGGAAAACCAGCAAGGAACTCTCAAGAAGGAGGAAGCTATCAATTGTATCAAATACTGCTGAGAGGTCATCCAATGTATTTTCATTTTTTTACTTCCTTGGAGGTGGAATTGTCAGAAAATCAAGTTTTGAAACTTGTCTGACACTTGGATTTCAGCCAATTCATTAGCCCACAGGTTATTAAATATCTGTTGAGCACCTGCCTTGTGCCAGGCACTTTTACCTAGATACCATGGTGGTCAAAACAGACAAGGTCCCCAACTTCTCACAGAAGATGGGATAGGGTAGTACTTAAGAGCATGGACTTTGTTTAAAGCCCTTCTCTTCCACTTAATAGTAAGTTATTTAATCTTTTCCTGCCCCAACTTCATCACCAACTAGGGCTTAGTTTCATCATCAGCAAAATGGGGATAATTATAGTAAACCTATCACATCGTTGTTAAAAGATAAGTTTTTTAAAAGATTTATTAATAGATGCAAAACTAGTCAAAATTAATAGGGTGGTAATCAACTGCATTTTACTGAACATGAGAGGTGACGTCTGAGACAGGTAGGAATTAACCAGATGATGGTAGGAGAGAGTAGGAAAGGGGAAGAGAAATGCACGTAAGTCTGGAACATTTGGGGAATTGAATTTAGCCTAGTCTAATGGACTATAGACTGCAGTGAAGGGAGAAAATGGTCAGAAAGAATTTGAAGATCTTCAAACCCTTGAACACTATGTCTAGGAATTTGGATTTTAAGAAAAGGATGAAATGTTGAACAGTTTGGTACAGGGAGTTGATAGGAATTGATTTGCATTGTAACAAGGTCTTAGGATTTCAATCAAAGAGCTGTGTAGAAAGAAACAAGACCGAAAAAAGGGAAATGAATTAGGCATTTTTACAGTTATCCAGGCAAGAGATGGTGGTAGCCTCAACCAGGGGCTTAAAGTAGTGATAGAGAGAAATAGAATCTAAATTCTTTACAGAGGACATCTGACAATGAGTGATGTGTTGTAAAGAGTAAGAGGGAGAAATTAAGTTTCCAACTCAAGTTATAACTTGAGCATCTGAAGAGATGATGCAGTCATTAACTGGGACAGGGAACACAGAAGAGGAAACGAGTGTTTGAGGGGGAAGATAGTAAATTTAGTTTTGGGCATGCATGTAGAGTTTGAGTAGCCAATGGGGCATTAAATGGAGATGTTAATGTAGCTAGATATGAATCATAGAGGGTAGAGGCAGATGTGGAGTCACTGAATATAGGAAGGAAATAAAGCTTGGTTTAGGATAGCTCACCCAGAGAGAGTAAGGAGAGAAGACCTAAGACGAACCCTGGGAACACCAATATTTTAAGGATGGGCAGGGAAAGAGCAACTACCAAGGAGACAAAAGGGGGCAATGAAATGTGTAGATGGAAAACCTGAGGAGTGCAGAATGGCAGAAAAGAGTGTTTCAGGAACAAGAGAGGGAGGGTCAAAAATACTAACAGAGAGTGCTCACCATGCAATAGGCACTGTTCTAAGTGTTATACATATATAGCTCATCACATCCTCTCAACAATTCCACATGATAAACACGATTATTATCATCCTCATATTATAGATAGGAAACTGTCAACTGAAAAAAAACGCACGACCTAAAACTTGAGAGTTATGTTTTTTTTAATATGAGGACTTAAGCCTGGGACACAGCATCTCAGATAACTCTGAGAGACTGCTCCGAAGAGGCAAGGTGGGGAGCCAGGATATACAGGAGTTTTTGCAAAAAAGACCAAGTAGTTGAAACATCTGAAGATTATTGTTAATTAAAGAAAACCAGATATCTCAAGTTAAGGAAGTTAGCGCTTTTCTTTATATTGGAAGATGCAAACGTCTAGTCTCATTGAAATCATTCCTTTGATATGCACCTCAGCTACGGGGGCTAGAATTCTGTGCTTTCTCATCCTGAGTCTCCTCAGAGTGCACTGCTGGGGGTGGCTGCAGAAGTTGACCACTAGATAGCAGGCATCCTGTTTTTATCCTGAGTTCCCTCAGGGCTCGCTGTAGGGGCAGCTGTAAAGTGACGGCTTGATGGCTGCAACATCCTGTGTTTACTGATATGGCAGGCAATATTTTTTATTCACAAAACCAAAGCCAAGAAGTTAGATAACCTCTCAAAGCTCGCATGAGGAAGAGTCATAATTCAGATTCAGACTCTCCGACTAAAGAGTTTACGCTCTTAATACTCTGCTTACTGTGTTGTCACACACGGCAGAGGTCAGGTCTGCAGAGTCTAAGAAGTGTTCATTAGATTTAACAAGACAGTTATTAGCAACCTGAGTAAGAGGAGTTTTAGTTGTTGGTGTAGAAAGGCATATTTGAGTAAAGGAGTGAATAAGAGACAGTATTTTTTTAAGCAGTTTAATTGTGAAGGGGAGATGAGAAGATAGTGGTTTAATGAGAAGGGATAAAGGAAGATTGTGTTATGTTTGTGTGCTAAGATGGAAGAGAATTGACTTCATTTAAATATGAACAGCAAGAAACTCAGTCGAGAGGGGTGGTTTAAGACACAGGGGAAGGAAGAAGTAACCAACAGGTGGAAATTTCTGAGAAGGAGGTGGCACACAATCCAGAGATCCCTCCCCGTCGATTGTATCGTGAGAAAGGTAGGAAAGATTGAATAAGGTAGGTCCCCTTGAAGATCTGAGGGATCTGAGAATTAGAGGGAGTTCCTATATGATGGAGGACAGAAGTTCATATATTGTTAGGGGGCATTGTAGGATGGAAGAAGGGCAGGTGGGGGTCCAGTCAGGGCCAGAGATTCAGATCAGAAAGTCCAGATCCCAATCATTATAGTATGGGTATAGCTGGCCAGTCTCTTCTCAGACCTCATCTTATCCAAAGCCCTCTTCACAGGATCCTTGGGCCTTCAGCTTCTTGCTCAAGAATTTCGCAAAGCCTAAATATGGTCCCTAGGTTTTTTCCAGTGGAGTCATTCATGCAGTCATGAATCACACCTGGAGGTTATTCGAGGGTTCAGTGCGTCTCACAGGCTCTTTACCACACCTGAACACACTTCACAAAGATAGGACATTCCTCCTACAATCATTTTTGTGGAGGACTTATTGGAGGACAAATATTTATCTTAACAGCTTTGAAGAAAAATAAAAGCTTATATCTCTACCACGAGGTGGTAAATTTGTCTTTTCCTGATTTCCACTGAAGAAGCAAACAAACCATCTTCCTTCTCTGGAAACTGTGAGTGAGCGCTGGGGGGATCCCTCACGTACCTATCTTATGACCTTACTGGATATAAAAATTTTTTTGCAATTTCACAATTCTAAATGTATTGTTGTCTGTTCCAGTGGGTATGTTTAGAGGACAGATGATAAGCAGCTAGGTATCTAAGCAACTGTTCTATGACAGACTAAAATTGGGGAGCTACAAGTGAAATCATAAGAAGCACAGAAACATTATGTTAAAAAGGTCACAAGGCCAAAAAGCATTGCCAGGGGTTCCAGGCAAGGGACTGCAGCTGAGCATCAGAGCTGCATTGTGACAAGACACTGCCAGGCTGCCATTGCACTGTGGTTGTCAAGGGAACTCAGGTAAACTCTCTAGGAGAGTCATCATTTCTCCTTCTCCAGCCTTCCCCATCTTAAATCAGTAGTTATCTCCTGTCATTTATATAACATTTTAAAAATATGTATACACAATATTGTACACCTGAAACTAATATAATATTGTAAATCAATTATACTTTAATAAAAAAGAATAAAACTATGTATAACTGGACTCCCATCCCAGAGATTCTCTTTTTCGACAAAACAGTTACTAATGTTTAGTTGACATACGATGAGCTAAACCTACTTAAAATGCACAATTTGGTAACTTTTGCCATAACGGCATCACCACAATAAAGAAAATGAACACATTCATCACTCCCAAGAATTTCCTCCTGCCTCTGGGCAATTCTTCCCTTCCACTACTCTAACCCCCATTATCAGAAACTACAGATAGGATTTCTGTCACAATATATTAATTGTCTCCTGAAATTTTGTGTAAGTAATATTAGTATTTATTCTTTTTTGTCTTCTATCACTTGCATAATTTTTTTTGAGATTCAGTCATGTTGTTTGATCAATGGTTTATTACTTTTTATTGCTGAATAGTATTTCATTGTATGCATATATGACAGTTTGTTTAACCATTCATCTGTTGATGGACGTTTGGGTTATTTCAAGTTTGGGACTATTGCAGATTAAACTGCTATGAAAATTCATGTGTAAGTGATTGTATAGATACATGCTTTCCATTTCTCTTGGGTAAATACCTGGGAGTGGAATAGCTAGCTCACATGGTAGTTGTATTTTTAACTTTTTAAGAAGTTGCCAAACTGTTTTCCAAAGTGGTTGCACCATTTAACATTCCCACCAGCAGCCTATAAGAGTTCCAGCTACTCCACATCCTTTCCAGTACTTGATATAGTAAATCTTCTTTTTTTTTATTTTTTTAGTTTAGCCATTTTAAAAGGTAAGTAACAATATCTCATTATGGATTTAACTTGCATTTCCCTAATGACTAATGATGTTGTGCATCTCTTCATGTGCTTATGTGCCATCTATATGTCTTTGATAAATGGGCATATCCTTTGCCCATTCTTGTTGGGTTGTTTATTTTCTTATTATTGAGTTGTGGGAGTCCTTTATATATCCAGATACAAGTCCTTTATCAGATACATGCTTTACAAGTGTGTTCCCCCAGTCTGTGGCTTGTCTTTTCATTTTCTTATTAGTATCTCTCAAAGAGAACCTTCCTTTTTTCTTCTTTTTTTGATGAAGTCCAATTTATTCATTTCTTACTAAATGGATGATCCTTTTGATGTCATATTTTTAAATCTTTACCTAACTCAAGGACACAAAGATTTTTCTCCTGTTTTATTCTAAAAGTTGTATAGCTTTTACATTTAGGTATATAATCCATTTTAATGTAATTTTGGTATACAGTGCAAAAATGGATTAAATTTTATTTTTCTTTGTATATGGATATCTAATTATGAATGATTCAGCACAATTTGTAGAAAAGACTATCTTTTCTCTACTGAATTGCCTTTGCATATTTGTCAAAAATCAGTTTACAGTAGATATGGGAGTCTATTTCTGGACTCACTGTTCTGAATCACTGATCTATGTGTCTATATTGACACTGATAAAACATTGTCTCAATTACTGTGGCTTTATAATAAATCTTGAAATCTGATAGTATTTATCCTCTAACTTTGTTCTTTTATTTTGAAGTCGAATTGTCTATTCTAGATTTTTTGCTTTTCCATATGAATTTTAGAATCAGTTTGTCAGTGTCTACAAAGAAACTTGCTGAAATTTTGATTTGGATAACATTTCATCTATAAATAAATTTGGGGAGGATTGATATCTAATAAAATTGAGCTTTCCCACCATGACCATGGTAAACCTCCATTTAGAACTCTAATTTTTCTCAGCAATGCTTTATATTTTTCAATGTACAGGCCTTGCACAGCTTTTGTAAAATTTATCCCTAAGTATTTTATATTTTTATTACTATTTACATGTTTTCTTAAATTTCAATTTCCAAGTGTTGAATGATTGTATATAGAAATAAAAATTGATATTTACATATTGATTTTCTATCCTGCAACTTTGCTAAACTCACTTATTAATCCTAGTAATATTTTGATAGATTTCATAGGGCTTTTTACAGAGATGTTCATGCTGTCTCTGAATTTAAAAAGTTTTACTCTTCTTTTCCAATATGGATACCTTCCATTTGTTTTTCTTACCTTACTACACTGGTTTGAACATCCAGAAAAATGTTGAATAGAAGGGATGATAGCAGACATCTTTGTCTTATTATTAATCTTGGAGGTAAATATTCATTCTTTCACCATTAGGTGTAGGTTTTCTGTAGATGCCCTTTACTGGTTTGAGAAAGAATTCCTTGTTTGCTGATTTTTTTTATAAGGAATAGATGATGGGTTTTATCAATGCTTTGTTTGCATTTATTGAAAAAATTATATAGGTTTTCTTTATTAGTCTGTTAATATGGTGAATGAGGAAATACAGTGACTGATTTTGAAATGTTAAAACAATCTTGCATTCCTGGAAAACTCCAATTGATCATGAGTTATTATCCTCTTATATATCATTGGATTTAATTTGCTAAAATTGTATTTAGAATTTTTGCAGATGCCACCAAAAGAGCTCTATTGTACTAGAGCTCATCAATGAAGTTGGCAAAGTTGCAGGATACAAAATTAATATATAGAACTCTGTTGCATTTCTATATACTAACAATAAATGATCAGGAAGAGAAATTAAGGAAACAGTCCCATTTACCACAACATCAAAAAGAATGAGATACCTAGGAATAAGCCTACCTTAGGAGGTAAAAGACCAGTACTTGAAAAACTATAAGAAACTGATGAAAGAAATTGAAGATGACACAAAAAGATAGAAACTTATACTGTTTCTTGAATAGGAAAATCAGTATTATTAAAATGACCATACTATCCAAGACAATCTCTATAGATTGAATGCAATCCCTATCAAAATACCAATGATATTTTTCACAGAACTAAAAAAAATAATTCACAGTTTTCTATGGAAACAAAAAAGACATGAATAGCCAAAACAATCTGGAGAAAGAAGACCAGAGCTGGAAGGATCAGGCTCCATGGCTTCAGACCATATTACAAAGCTATAGTAATCAAAACAGTATGGTATAAGGTTAACAGCTGATCTTTCAGGAGAAAATCTGCAAGCCAGAAGTGACTGGCAGGACATATTTAAAGTGATGAAAGGGAAAAATGTACAACCAGGATTACTCTCCCAGCAAGAATATCATTCAGATTCAATGGAGAAAATAAAAACTTTACAGACAAGCAAAAGTTAAGAGAATTCAGCATCAACAAACCAGCTTTACAACAAATGCTAAAGGCAGGAAACATGAGAGAAGGAAAAGACCTATAAAAACTAACCCAAAACAATTAAGAAAATGGTAATAGGAACATACATATCGATAATTGCCTTAAATGTAAATGGAATAGATGCTCCAACCAAAAGACATAGATGGGTTGAAAGGATACAAAAACAAGACCCATATATATGTTGCCTACAAGAAACTCACTTCAGACCTAGGGACACATACAGACTGAAAGTGAGGGGATGGAAAAAAATATTCCATGCAAATGGAAATCAAAAGAAACCTGGAGTAGCAATACTCATATCAGAGAAAATAGACTTTAAAATAAAGAATGTTACAAGAGACAAGGAAGGACACTACAAAATGATCAAGGGATCAATCCAAGAAGAAGATATAACAATTATAAATATGTATGCAACCAACATAGGAGCACCTCAATACATAAGGCAAATGCTAACAGCTATAAAACAGGAAATTGACAGTAACACAATAAAAGTGGGGGACTTTAACACCTCACTGACAAATGGACAGATCATCCAAAGAGAAAATATATGAGGAGACACAAGTTTTAAGTGACACATTAGAGAAATTGACTAATTGATATTTATTTATAGGACATTCCATCCAAAAACAACAGAATACACTTTCTTCTCAAGTGCTCATGGAACATTCTCCAGGATAGATCATATCTTGGGTCACAAATCAGCCTTGGTAAATTTCAGAAAATTAAAATCATATCAAATATCTTTTCTGACCACAACATTATGAGACTAGATATCAATTACTGGAAAAAACTGGAAAAAATACAAACACATGGAGGTTAAATAATACACTATTAAATAACCAAGAGATCACTAAAGAAATCAAAGAGGAAATCAAACAATACTGAGAACCAAATGACAATGAAAACACAGTGACTCAAAACCAATGGGATGCAACAAAAGCAGTTCTAAGAGGGAAGTTTATACCAATACAATCCTACTGCAAGAAACAAGAAACATCTCAAATAAACAACCTAACATTACACCTAAAGCAATTAGAGAAAGAAGAATAACAACAACAACAAAAAAAAACCCAAAGTTAGCAGAAGGAAGAAATCATAAAGATCAGATCAGAAATAAATGAAAAGAAATGAAGGAAACAATAGCAAAGATTAATAAAACTAAAAGCTGGTTCTTGGAGAAGATAAACAAAGTTGATAAACCATTAGCCAGACTCATCAAGAAAAAGAGACAGAAGACTCAAATCCATAGAATTAGAAATGAAAAAGGAGAAGTAACAAATGACACTGCAGAAATACAAAGGATCATGAGAGATTACTACAAGTAACTATATGCCAATAATATGGACAAGCTGGAAGAAATGGATAAATTTTTAGAAAAGCACAACCTTCTGAGACTGAACCAGGAAGAAATAGAAAATATAAACAGACCAATCACAAGCACTGAAATTGAGACTGTGATTAAAAATCTTCCAACAAACAAAAGCCCAGGACCAGATGGCTTCACAGGCGAATTCAATCAAACATTTAGAGAACAGCTAACACCTATCCTTCTCAAACTCTTCCAAAATATAGCAGAGGGAATAACACTCCCAAACTCATTCTACGAGGCCATCACCCTGATACCAAAACCAGACAAAGATGTCACAAAAAAACTACAGGCCAATATCACTGATGAACATAGATGCAAAAATCCTCAACAAAATACTAGCAAACAGAATCCAACAGCACATTAGAAGGATCATACACCATGATCAAGTGGGTTTATCCCAGGAATGCAAGGATTCTTCAATATATGCAAATCAATCAATGTGATACACCATATTAACAAACTGAAGGATAAAAACCACATGATAATCTCAATAGATGCAAAAAAAAAAGGCTTTTGACAAAATTCAACACCCATTTATGATAAAAACTCTCCAGAAAGTAGGCATAGAGGGAACATACCTCAACATAATAAAGGCCATATATGACAAACCCACAGCCAACATTGTTCTCAATGGTGAAAAACTGAAACCATTTCCTCTAAGATCAGGAACAAGACAAGGTTGCCCACTCTCATCACTATTATTCAACATAGGTTTGGAAGTTTTAGCCACAGCAATCAGAGAAGAGAAAGAAAGAAAAGGAATCCAAATTGGAAAAGAAGAAGTAAAACTGTCACTGTTTGCAGATGACATGATACTATACATAGAGAATAGCAAAGATGCTACCAGAAAACTACTAGAGCTAATCAATGAATTTGGTAAAGTAGCAGGATACAAAATCAATGCACAGAAATCTCTTGTATTCCTATACATTAATGATGAAAAATCTGAAAGAGAAATTAAGGAAACACTCCCATTTACCATTGGAACAAAAAGAATAAAATACCTATGGATAAACCTACCTAAGGAGAAAAAAGACCTGTATGCAGAAAACTCTAAGTCCCTGATGAAAGAAATTAAAGATGATACAAACAGATGAAGAGATGTGCCATTTTCTTGGATTGGAAGAATCAACATTGTGAAAATGACTATACTACCGAAAGCAATCTACAGATTCAGTGCAATACCTATCAAATACCATTGACATTTTTCACAGAAGTAGAACAAAAAATTTCACAGTATGTACAGAAACACATAATTGAGAAAGAAAAATGAAGCTGGGGGAATCAAGCTCCCTGACTTCAGACTATACTACAAAGCTACAGTAATCAAGACCATATGGTACTGGCACAGAAACAGAAATATAGATAAATGGAACAGGATAGAAAGCCCAGAGATAAACCCATGCACATATGGTCACCTATCTTTTTTTTTTTTTTTTTTTTTTTTGCGGTACGCGGGCTTCTCACTGTTGTGGCCTCTCCCGTTGTGGAGCACAGGCTCCGGACACGCAGACTCAGTGGCCATGGCTCACGGGCCCAGCCACTCCGCGACATGTGGGATCTTCCTGGACCGGGGCATGAACCCATGTCCGCTGCATTGGCAGGCGGACTCTCAACCACTGTGCCACCAGGGAAGCCCGGTCACCTATCTTTGATAAAAGAGGAAAGAATATACAATGGAGAAAATACAGCCTCTTCAATAAGTGGTGCTGGGAAAACTGGGCAGCTACATGTAAAATAATGAAACTAGAACACTTCCTAACACCATACACAAAAATAAACTCAAAATGGATTAAAGACCTAAATGTAAGGCCAGACACAATCAAACTGTTAGAGGAAACCATAGGCAGAACACTCTATGACATAAGTCACAACAGGATCCTCTTTGACCCACCTCCTAGGGAAATGGAAATAAAAACAAAATAAACAAATGGGACCTAATGAAACTTAAAAGCTTTTGCATAGCAAAGGAAACCATAAACAAGATGAAAAGAAAACCCTCAGAATGGGAGACAATATTTGCAAATGAAGCAACTAACATAGGATTAATCTCCAAAATATACAAGCAGCTCATGCAGCTCAATATCAAAAAAACAAACAACCGAATCCAAAAATGGGCAGAAGACCTAAACAGACATTTCTCCATAGAAGGTATACAGATTGCCAACAAACACATGAAAGAATGCTCAACCTCACTAATCATTAGAGAAATGCAAATCAAAACTAAAATGTAGTACCACCTCACACTGGTCAGAATGGTCATCATCAAAAAATCTACAAACAGTAAATGCTGGAGAGGGTGTGGAGAAAAGGGAACCCTCTTGCACTGTTGGTGGGAATGTAAATTGATACAGTCACTATGGAGAACAGTATGGCGGTTCCTTATAAAAACTAAAAATATAATTACAATATGACCCAGCAATCCCACTGCTGGGCATATACCCTGAGAAAACCATAATTCAAAAAGATTCATGTACCACAATATTCACTGCAGCACTATTTACAATAGCTAGGACGTGGAAACAACCAAAGTGTCCATTGACAGATGAATGGGTAAAGAAGATGTGGCACATATATACAATTGAATGTTACTCAGCCATAAAAGGAAACAAAATTGAATTATTTGTAGTGAGGTTGGTGGGCCTAGTGTCTGTCATACAGAGTGAAGTAAGTCAGGAAGAGAAAATCAAATACCATATGCTAACACATATATATGGAATCTAAAATTTAAAAAAAAAAGGTTCTGATGAGCCTAGGGGCAGAACAGGAATAAAGATGTAGACATAGCGGATGGACTTGAGGACATGAAAAGAGGGCAGCGTAAGCTGGGATGAAGTGAGAGAGTAGCATTGACATATATACACTACCAAACGTAAGGTAGATAGCTAGTGGGAAGCAGCTGCATCACACAGGGAGATCAGCTTGGTGCTTTGTGACCACCTAGAGGTGTGGGATAGGGTGGGTGGAAGGGAGGCACAAAAGGGAGGGGATATGGGGATATATGTATATATATATATAGCTGATTCACTTTGTTATACAGCAGAAGCTAACACAACATTGTAAAGCAACTATATTCCAATAAAGATGTTAAAAAATACATATGACCCGGCAATCCCACTACTGGGCATATACCCTGAGAAAACCATAATTCAAAAAGAGTCATGTACCAAAATGTTCATTGCAGCTCTATTTACAACAACCCAGAGATGGAAACAACCTAAGTGTCCATCATCAGATGAACGGATAAAGATGTGGTACATATACACAATGGAATATTACTCAGCCATAAAAAGAAATGAAATTGAGCTATTTGTAATGAGGTGGATGGACCTAGAGTCTGTCATACAGAGTGAAGTAAGTC
Source organism: Stenella coeruleoalba (assembly GCF_951394435.1). Lineage (NCBI taxonomy): Eukaryota > Metazoa > Chordata > Mammalia > Artiodactyla > Delphinidae > Stenella > Stenella coeruleoalba. The sequence goes on from NC_137169.1 coordinate 175,474,324, forward strand.
AGAAAGAGAAAGACAAATACCGTATGCTAACACATGTATATGGAATTTAAGAAAAAAAAGTCATGAGGAACCTAGGGGTAAGACAGGAATAAAGACACAGACCTACTAGAGAATGGACTTGAGGATATGGGGAGGGGGAAGGGTAAGCTGTGACAAAGCGAGAGAGAGGCATGGACATATATACACTACCAAACGTAAGGTAGATAGCTAGTGGGAAGCAGCCACATAGCACAGGGAGATCAGCTCGGTGCTTTGTGACCACCTAGAGGGGTGGGATAGGGATGGTGGGAGGGAAGGAGACGCAAGAGGGAAGAGATATGGGAACATATGTATATGTATAACTGATTCACTTTGTTATAAAGCAGAAACTAACACACCATTGTAAAGCAATTATACTCCAATAAAGATGTAAAAAAAAAAAAAAAGATGTTAAAAAATAGAACAAAACAGTATGGTACTAGCACAAAAACAGACACATAGTCAATGTAACAGAATAGAGAGCCCAGAAGTAAACCCATGCACTTATGGTCAATTAATCTATGACAAAGAAGGCAAGAATATACAATGGAGAAAACACAATAAGTGGTTCCAGGAAACCTGCACACTTACATATGAAAGAATTAATTTAGAACATTTTCTCATACCATATACAAAAATAAACTCAAAATGATTAAAGACCTATGTGTAACGTTGAAAACCAAAAAACTCCTAGAAGAAAACATAGGCAGAACACTCTTTCACACAAATTGAGCAATATTTTTTTGGATCTCTCTCCTAAAGCAAAGGAAATAAAAGCAAAAGCAAACAAATGGGACCTAATTAAACTTAAAAGCTTTTGGATAACAAAGGAAACCATCAACAAAATGAAAAGACAACCTACTGAATGGGAGAAAATATTTGCCAATCACATGATTGTTAAGGGGGTAATATCCAAAAAATATATACCACTCATACAACTCAGTATCAAAAAAACAAAAACAAAAACCCAAACAACACAATTAAAATTGGACAGGAAACCTGATGGACAAAATAGGCATATGAAAAAATGCTCAACCTTGCAAATTAACAGAGAAATGCAAATCAAAACCACAGTGAGGTATCACCTCACAGCTGAGAGAATGGCCATCATTAAAATGACCACAAATAACAAATGTTGCCAAGGATATGGAGAAAAGGGAATCCTGTACACTGTTGGTGTGAATGTAAAAAATTGGTGCAGCCACTGGGAAAACAGTATGGAGTTTCCTTTAAAAACTAAAAACAGTACTACCATATGATGCAGCAATTTTGCTCCTGAGTATACATCCCAAGAAAATGAAAACATGAATCTGAAAAGATACACACCCCAGTGTCCATAGCAGCTTTATTTACAATAGCCAAGATATGGAAGGAACCTAAGTATCCATCAACAGATGAATGGATAAAGAAGATGTTGTGCAATGTGTGTGTGTGTGTGTGTGTGTGTGTATATATATATATGTATAGATATATATATGTATAGATATATAGATATATAGTAGTATTCCATTGTATGTGTATGTATAATAGAATGGAATACTACTCAACCATAAAAAAGAATGAAATTTTGCCATTGCAACAACATGGATGGACTTGGAGGGTATTATGCTTAGTAAAATAGGTCAGACAAAACAAATACTATATGTACCACTTATATTACAAACTTTGTGTGTCCATAAAAATAAAACAATCTAAAATATAAAACAAAAATTAAAAAAACTAGTGAATATAACAAAAAAGAAACTGACTCACAGATATAGAGAAGAAACTAGTGGTTTGTTTGTGGTGAGAGGAAAGGAGGGAAGGGCAAAATAGGGGTAGGGCATTAAATGGTGCAAACTACTTTGTATAAAATAAATAAGCTACAAAAATATTTTGTACAGCACAGGGAATATAACCAATGTTTTATAATAAATATAAGTGGAATTTATAAAAATTTTACATCACTATGTTCTATAACTGAAATTAATAAAATTGTAAATCAACTATACCTAAATAAAACTTTCTAATTTAAAAAATTGAAAAATATCAGTTGACTGTAGATTCATGAATTTATTTCTTGACTCTGTACTCTTTTCCATTTGTTTATATGTCTGTGTTTACGCCAGTACCATATTGTTTTGCTTACTGTAACTTTGTAATATATTATGAAGTCAGGCAGTGTTATGCCTCCAAGTTTGTTCTTCTTGCTCAAGAGTGCTTTGGCTTTTGGGGATATTCTGTGATTCCATGTGAATTTTAGAATTGTTTTTTCTGTATCTCTAAAGAATGCCATTGGGATTTTGATAAGGATTGCATTGAATCTATAGATCATTTGGGGTAGTATGGACATTTAAACAATTCCTCAATCCATGAACACAGTGTGCCTTTCCATTTATCAGTGTCTTTAATTTTATAATTTTCAGAGTACAAATCTTTCACTTCTTTGGTTAAGTTCATTCTAAAATATTTTATTCTTTTTGTTTCTATGGAGAATGTGGTTATTTTCTTAATTTCCTTTTTGGGAAGTTCGTTGTTGGTATAGAAATGTGATTGATTTTTACCTGTTGATTTTGTATCCTACAACTTATAGACTTCATTGTTAATTCTAACAGGTTTTTGTTGTTAATTCTAACAGGTTTTTGTTGTTGTAGTTAAGTCTTCATAGTTTTCTATGTATCTGATCATTTCAACTGCAGAGTTGATTTTTCGTCTTCCTTTCCAATTTGAATGGTTTTAAAATTTTTTCTCATCTAATTGCCCTATCTAGGACTTCCAGTACTATGGAGAAAAGAAATGGTGAGAATGGGTGTCCTAGCATTGCACCCAATTTTAGATGGAAAGTTTTCAGTTTTTCTTCATTGATTATGATGTTAACTGTCAGCTTATTAGATGTGGGCTTTATTGTGTTGAAGTAAATTCCTTCTATACCTATTTTGTTGAGAGTTTTAATCATGAATGGATGTTGGACTCTGTCAAATATTTTTTCTCTATTGAGATGACCATGTGGCTTTTTCACTTCATTTTGTCAGTATGTTGTATCATATTGATTGATTTGCATATGTCAAACTATCCTTGCATTCCAGAGATAAATCCCTCTTGGTCATGATGTATGATCCTTTTAATATCCTGGTGAATTCGGTTTGCTAGTATTTTACTAAGTGTTTTTACATCAATGTTCATTAGGGATATTGGCCTGTAATTTTCTTTTCTTGTAGTGCCTTGTCTGTTTTTGGTATTAGGGTGAAGTAGGCCTCTTAAGATAAGTTTAGAAGTGTTTCCTCTTCTAGTTTTAGGAAGAGTTTAAGAAAAATTCGTAATAATTCTTTGAATGTTTGGTAGGATTCACCATGAAGCCATCTGGTCCTGGACTTCTCTTTGTTAGGAAGTTTTTGATAACAGATTCAATCTCCTAATTTGTTATGGCTTTGTTAAGGCTTTCTATTTCTTCTTGATTTAGTTTTGGTAGGTTGTATGTTTCTAGGAATTTATCCATTTCTTCTAGATCATCCAATTTGTTGGTGTGATTTTGTACATAATAATCCTTGATAACCCTTTTTGTTTCTGAGGCATCCACTGTAATGTTTCCTCTCTCATTCTAATTGTACTTTTTGAGTCTTCTCAGATATTTTGTCTAGGAATTTAGACTCTCGCTAAGAGTTTTGTTTATCTTTTCAATAAACCAACTCTTAGTTTTGTTTTATTCTATTTTTCTCTGATTTATTTCTGCTCTAATCTTTATTATTTCCTTTCTTCTGCAAATTTTGAGCTTAGTTCTTCTTTTGTAGTTTCTTGAGATGTGAAGTTAGGTTGTTTATATTAGATCTTTCTTCTCTTTATTTTAGACATTTATTACTCTAAACTCTTGGTACTGCTTTCATTGCATCCCATAACTTTTAGTATGTTCTGTGCCTTTTGTTGTTGCTGTTTCAAGATACTTTTAAAATTCCCTTTTGATTTCCTCTTTGATTCAGTGGTCATTCGAGTGTATTGTTTAATTTTCATTTATCTGTGAATTTTGCAAATTTCTTATTTGTATTGATTTCTAGTTTCCACTTTTGGGAAAAGATACTTGGAATGATCTCAATCTTTTTTAAGTTTGTTAAGACTTGTTTTGCTACCTAACGTGATCTGTCCTGGAGAATATTCCATTTATGCTTGAGAAGAATGTGTATTCTTTGATTGTTGGGTAGAAAGTTCTGTACATGTCTGTTAGCTCTATTTGGTCTATAGTGTTGTTCAGGTCAGTTGTTTCTTTATAAATTTTTTGTCTGGGTGTCTGCCTATTATTATAAGTGGAATATTGAAGTTCCCTACTATTATTGCACTGTGGTCAATCTCTCCCTTCAGATCTGTCAATATTTGCTTTATATATTTGGGTGCTCTGATGTTGTGTGCATATATATTTATAATTGCCGTATCTTCCTGTTGAATAGATTCTCTTAACATTATACAATGACCTTCTTTTTTTAAAGACATTTATTTAGTTATTTTTGGCTGTGCTGTGCGGCATGCAGTATCTTAGTTCCCTGACCAGGGATCAAACCTCGGCCCACTGCATTGGGACCGTGGAGTCTTAACCACTGGTCTGCCAGGGAAGTCCCTCCAATGACCTTCTTTGTCTTTAGAGACAGTTTTAGACTGAAAGTATATTTTGTCTGATATAAATATAGCCATCCCGGATTTCTTTGGTTTATAATTTGATTTATAATGCACCTTGGTGTGGTCTTCTTTGGAATGCTTCAGTTTGGAAACTTTTGAGCTTTCTGAATCTTGATGTCCATTTTCCTCCCACGATTTGGGAAGTTTTCAGCTATTATTTATTTAAATAAGCCTTCTGCTTCCTTCCCTATCCTCCTTTTGGGACTCCCATAATGCATATATTCATCTAATGTTATCCCATAAATCCATTATTTTAATTCTTTTTGTTTCCTCCTCTGACTAGATGATTTCAAATTACCTTTCTTTGAGTTCCAAGATTGTTTCTTCTGCTTAATCAAATTCATTATTGAAGATTTCTACTGCATTTTTTCATTTTATTTATTGAACTCTTCAGCACCAGAATTTCTGTTTTGTTTTGTTTGGAGATTTCTATCTCTTTGTTAAACATCTCATTTTGTTCATCTATTGTTTTCCTGATTTTGTTGAGTTATCTGTCAGTGTTTTTTTTTTGTTTTTTTTGTTTTTTTTTTGTTTTTTGCGGTACGAGGGCCTCTCACTGTTGTGGCCTCTCCCGTTGTGGAGCACAGGCTCCGGACACGCAGGCTCAGCGGCCATGGCTCACGGGCCCAGCCGCTCCGCGGTATGTGGGATCTTCCCGGACTGGGGCACGAACCTGTGTCCCCTGCATCGGCAGGCGGACTCTCAACCACTGTGCCACCAGGGAAGCCCATCAGTGTTTTTATATAGCTCTCACTAAGCTTCTTTGAAACAATTATTTTGAATTCTTGGTCAGGCAAGTCATAGATCTCCATTTCTCTGGGGACGGTTATGGGAAAATTATTTTGTTCTTTTGGTGATATCATGTTTCTTTTGTGTGTGTGTGTGTGTGTGTGTGTGTGTGTGTGTGTAGTCCTTGCAGACTTGTGTTGATGTCTGCACATTTGAAGGAGCAGTCACCTCTTTCAGATTTTTTGTAATGGCTTCAGTGGAAAAACCTTCACCTGTGGGTAGGTGTGAGAATGTCAATTGGGTGTGGTGCAGTGGCTCCAGCTCTGTGAGGGGGAGGGGCACAGTGGCATGGACACCAGGCAGCTCTGTCAGCTGAGGTCAGATTCAGTGAAGACCATAGGAGTCCTCAGCAGCCAAGGCTGTGGGTGTCTACAACAGCAGCAAGGGCTGTCTAGGTCCTCACTGGTGAAGGTTGCTGGAATACTCAGTGGTGAAGGCTTCTAGGGTCCTAATGCTCTCCTTTCCCCCCAGAGTGGGAAATTGCAGCTAAGGAGGTCCTTCTTGGTACCACTTTCTTGGTTGTAGGTATGCGCATGGTGGTGGTGGTTCTGGGGTCCAGGATGTACATGCATATGCACATATCTCAATGAAAGGGTTAGAGGTTGTGGTATTTGCATGCACATGGTGGCATAGGGAAGTGGCACTGAGGCTGGAGATGGTGCAAAGGCTCTGGCCTTGGTGGGGAGGTGCACACTGATGTGTACTCTGGGCAGCTTCATCAGCTCAGGTTAACATTGGAGAAGACTGGAGGGTACTTTGTGTGAAAACTGCACATGTCTACAGCAGTGGCGAGGGCTGCTAGGTTCCTCCTGCTCTCCTTTTCCCCCATGGGGGAAGGTCATAGCTGAGGGGATTCCTCTCGATGCCAAGCTGTGCTGGACTGGGACATGGATAAAATGCTTCCTATGACTTTCTATACAGCTATCCTGAGTTTTTGCACTGCACTCATTTGCTACAGCTTCTTTATCGTACTCTGGAGCTGTCTTAGAGAGCTTTTTCATGGTGGATAATTGTTTGTGGGTAATTGTTTAACCACTGTTTTTGTGTATGGTTGAGCTTTGGGGCCTGTTAGTCTGCCATCTTGCTGAGGTCACTTCCCTACACAGAGCTTTCTTTGTAAAAGTGTTTTAACTATAAATTCAATTTATTTAACAGATATAGAGTCATTCAGATTATTTAATTCTTCTTGAGTGAGTTTTGGTGGTTTGTGTCTTTTAAGGAACTTGTCAATTTCATCTACGTTTTAGAATTTCTTGGTGTAAAGTTGTTCATGATACCCTTCTGTTTTCTTTTTAATATCTGTAGAACCTGTGGTGATGTATCCTCTCCCATTTCTAATATTGGATATTTGAGTCTTTTCTGTTTTGTTTTGTTTTCTTATTAGTCTGGCTAGAAGCTTACAGTGTTATTGATTTTCTCAAAAAATCAGCTATTTTTATTGATTTTTTTCTATTTTCTATTTTGTTAATTTGCATGCTGATATTTACTGTTTTCTATCTCATGCTTACTTGGGGTTTAATTTGCTCTTCTTTTTGTAGCTTCTTAAGGTAAGAAGCTGAGGTCATTGATATAAGTTCATTCTTCTTTTATAATATAGGCATTTAATTTCCCCTTATGTACTGCTTTAGTGGCATCTCACACATTTTGATATGTTGTGTTTCATTCAGTTCAAAATACTTTCTAATTTCGCTTTTGATGTCTTCTTTGTCCCATTGGTCCTCTAGAAATGTTATTTAATTTCCAAATATTTGGGGATTTTCCAGATGTATTTCTGTTTTTGATTTCTAACTTACTTCCAAAGTGGTCAAAGACCATGCTTTGTATGACTTAATTCCTTTTCAATATATTGAGGCTTGTTTTATAGCCCAGAGTATGGTCTATCTTAGTAACAATTACCTGTACACTTGACAAGAATGTTTATTTTGATGTTGAGTGGAATGTTCTATAAATATCAATTAGTTCAAGTTAGTTGATAGTGCTCAAGTCTTCTGTAATCTTACTGAGTTTATGTCTAATTGCCCTATCAATTTTTTTTTTTTTTTTTGCGGTACGTGGGCCTCTCACTGCTGTGGCCTCTCCCGTTGCGGAGCACAGGCTCCAGACGCGCAGACCCAGCGGCCATGGCTCACGGGCCCAGCCGCTCTGTGGCATGTGGATCCTCCCAGACTGGGGCATGAACCTGCGTCCCCTGCATCGGCAGGCGGACTCTCAACCACTGCGCCACCAGGGAAGCCCTGCCCTATCAATTTTTAAGAGAGAAGTATGGGAAGCTCTCACTATAATTGTGTATTTGTCTTTCTCCTTCAAGTTCAATCTATTTTTGCTTCACATATTTGTTGTGTTATTAGATTCATAAACATATAGAATTGTTATTTTTGTAATTGTCTTTATCCCTGTTAGTATTATTTGCTATGAAATTTAGACCTTCCAACCTTCTTTTGATTAATTTGAGCATGGTATATTTTTTCCATCCCTTCATTCATAAGCTATTTGTGTCTTTATATTTCAAGTGTATTCCTTGTAATCAAGATATACTTGAGTCTCACTTTTTATACAATCACACAGTGTTTGCCTGTTAGTTGTGTTATTTTGACCATTCTGTTTATTGTGATTATTGATATGATTAGGTTTGTCTAACATGTTATTTGTTTTATGTTTGTTCCCTGTGTTCTTCCCTGACCCCCTTCTTCTTCTTTTTCCTGCCTTCTTTTGGGAATACTTAAATAGATTTCATGATTCCATTTTATTGCCTTTGTTAGCTTATTGGCTATAGATCTTTGCATTGTTATTTGAGTGTTTGCTTTAGAATATATAGTACGCTCCTTTAACTTACCAAACTCCATATTTGAATGATACTTTACCACTTCATGTATAATAGAACTTTACAATAGTATATTTCTTCCTTCCTCAACTTTGCGATATATTTGTCAAATATTTTACCTCTACATGTGTATAAGATTGCAATACACTAAACACCACGTTGTTATCATTTGTGTTTAAACAGTTAATTGTCTTTTAAAGTGATTTAAAAAGTGGGAAAATATCATAAATATTTATCCATGTAGTTACCATTTCCACTGCTCTTCATATGTTTTTATAGGCCATATTTCCACCTGGTATCACTTTCCTTCTGCCTGAATGATTTCCTTTAACATTTATGATAGTGCAGATCTGCTGGCAAAAATATATATATATGTGTGTATATATATATATATATATGTATATATATACATGTGTATATATATATATATATATATACACACATATATATATATTTCTGGTTTCTTAGTCTGAAAAAGCATTTTGCCTTCATTTTTAAAAGGTATTTTCTCTGGGCCTAAAATTCTAGGTTGACAGTTGCTTTATTTTAGTCCTTTAGAGTGTGATTCCACTGTCTTCTCACTTGCATTGTTTCCAATGAGACATCTGTTTTATTCCTTACCTTTATTCTTCTGCAGATAATGTATCTTTTATTCATTTGGCTGCTCTTAAGATTTTCTCCTTATCACTGGTTTTGAAGTTTTATTATGATGTATCTTGATGTAATTTTATTAATGTTTTTGTGCTTAGGGTTTTGTTGAAATCCTTGCATGTGTATTTTTATCGTATTCATCAAATTTGGGAACATGTCAGTCATTACTTCTTCAAATATTTATTCTGAAACACTCCTGCACTTTAGATTCTTCAATTAAAAATATATTAGGCTGCTTGAAGATATTCCAAAGCTCATTAATGCTTTGTTCATTTTTAAAAATTATCTTGTGTGTTTCATTTTGAATAGTTTATATTGCTATGTCTTCATAGTTTTCTGATCTTTTATTTTGTCATGTCTAATCTGCTATTAATCCCAGCCATTGAATTTTTATCTCAGCCATTGTACTTTTTATTTCTTGAAGTTTTCTCTAGCTCTTTTTAAAATAGCTTCCATGTCTCTAGTTAACTTTTAAATTATATAGAATACAGCATTTAATTTCAATGTCCTTATCTATTAGTTCTAGTATCTGTCAGTTCTCGGTTATTTTCAATTATTAATCTCCTCATTATGGATTGCATTTTCTTCCTCCTCTTTATGCCCAGTAGTTTTTTTATTGGATACCGAACATTTTGAATTTTACCCTGTTGAGCGCTGGATATCTCTGTACTCTTATACTCTTGGGCTTAGTTCTGGAACATAGTTAAGTTACCTGGAAACACTTTAATTCTTTCTTGTGCTTTTAAGATTTGTTAGGCAAGACTGAAGCAGTTATCAGTTAAGGGCTAATTATTCCCCACTACTGAAGCATGAAAACTTCTGTTTAATCTACCCATTGCCCCTTGAATCTTAAGGTTTTCCATTCTAGGTGTTGAGAATAGACACTATTCTTGGTCCAATATGAGTGTTTCATATTAATCCTTTAATCCTTTCAGATTATTCCCCATAGTTTTAGATAATTTTTGTACACATATGCACTGATCAATATTCAGATGAATACTCAAGGAGTACCCTCTGCAAATATTCAAGGCACACACTCTCTCTCTCTCTCTTTATAGCATTTTTCTCTCTGATACTTTGTCCTGAGAATTCTACCAAGTTAATTTCACCAGAATCTCAGCTTTCCCTCTCCAGTCACAGTGCTCCACCCTGTACCAGAATCTGGCAACAACCTGGCTGCAAGCTGGGGTAATCACAAGACCTACCTCGTTTCTTTCCTGCGACTCAGAGGTCACTGTCCTTTGTTTGCTCATGCCTGGCGTCTTGCAAACCATTGCTTTATATATTTTGCCCATGTTCTGGCTGTTTCCAATGGGAGGGTAAACATGATCCCTGTTACTCTTAGTCAGAAGTAGAAGTCCCAGAAATTCTGTCTCAGGAGGTATTGGATTAGGCTTAACATATGATTCTGAGAAGCAACCAAGCTTGGGGGCTTCTGCTCTAGGCTAAAGAATAACCTCAGGAAAAATGGTAACTTCCACAGTCAAATAAGCAATAAGATGAAGGGAATCTCTGTTTTCCTTCCATCGTAAGCAAAAGTTAGAAGATGTTTCCTTCCTGCTGCTATGGCCCTTTGTCTAACCCAGAGCATAGTCAATCTTATATCTTTCTCCTTCAGTGTTAAGATTCCAGGAAGTACTTCCTGGAATTGCCTACTCTGTCCTCTGACTCTACATTGCCCTCTCCCCCCCTAGTTACTGGTAAAGCTCACAACTAACCTTTGAGGATGATAGGTTGATTATATTATATGTTGTTCTACTTTGCAGACCGAACAATTGAAGGCCAGCAAATGGTGTAGGGCATCACCCAACCAGAGGCAGATCTAATAAGGAAATCTCTGGGTTCCCTTGGGAGTCCATAGATTTTAACAGAGAAAGGAAGGTAGCCCTTGGGGGAGGACCCAGAACTGCCAGTCTGCAGCCTGAGACCTAGAGACTTGTGTCCCTTGTAATTTTGCCCAGACAGGTGCTGCTGCAAATGCTATTCTTGTTGTCAGGACTCTAATTTGGGATTAAAACACAGCAGCTTGGCTCACTATCTCAACACTTTAGTTATCACTTTCCCTCCTAGAATTGCAGTTAGAGATTTTTTCACCTTCACGAACTTGTGGGAAAAAAGGGTACCCCCAAATGACTCCTCATTGCCTCATGGATCCAGATTCAGAAGAATCCACCAGAGAAAACATCACTCACTCAGGCTCCCAAGGCAAGTAGAAATGGTGTATTATCCCCTTGTTATAAGTGAGGAAGCTGAGACCTTGATGAGTTATATGTCCATGGGCCTGTGCAGAGATAGCTCTAGGTTAAGGAAAAGTAAGTGAGTGCTTAGGACCTTGGAAACACCAAACTTAGTCTCTGGTTTCGCATTAGAATACAACATAAAGTGAAATAAACATACCTCCTACTGGGCATTTCAGGACTATCATCTAATGGCTAGAGTGATTATCAATCTTTGCACGCTTGTGAAAGGTACTGGTTGACTGCTGGTCAGATCAATCGGAGCACAGTAAGTTTAGCCAAACAAACTCAGCAATGCTTAGCATAACGGCCAATCACAGAGCTGTTGGGTGATGGTGGTAGTTCTTTTCAAACCACCAGAACTCTGATAACAAAGTGAATCTAGTTGTTTTCTATTATATTAAGCAACATATATCATTAAGAAAAGTGAAGTATCTGTAAGGTAAAGCTTAGTAAAACAATAAGCCTATGTTTATCCCCCAAATGTCTATCAGTAGAAAAAAATATTCCAACAGCAGAAAATTTGATCGAGTTATGCAAAAACAGAAAGAAGGAAAGAGGCTCTTTAGAAGATGGTTTTGTCTCCTGTATGACTTTTGCCTGGGGCCTAACTACTACCTCAAGTTGCCTCCTAATCATATAACCAGAAAATGTAGAGCCGGAATTATTAGGGTTCTTGGTATTAATACTTAGTTGGGTGGCTGGCAAATACACAATGAATGAGTTAATGAGAGAAGAAATGAAACTCCTTTTCTGGCCTACTCGGCCCTTCCTGATGTACCCTCAACCTGTCTCCCGGTCTTCTCACCTACTATGCTCCTTGTTCACTCCTCCAGTTTCCTTGACATTCTTGTTCTTTTTGAAGCATGACCTGCTCATTCTTGCCTTAAGATCTTTGCACAGGCTGTTTCCTTTAGCTAATTGCCCTTCTCCAGATCTCAACATGGTGGACTCTTTCTTACTGACCTTTCCTGATTCCTGATCTAAAATGGCTCATTAATCATCACATCACATCCTCCTCCTGACTTTCACCTTAGTATTATCGCCACCTGGTATTGGTGTATTTGTTTTTTCTCTCTCTCTCTCTTCTTCATTAAAATACAAGCTCTATAATAACCAGCATTTATATAGACTATGTGCCTTGCATCATTCTAGGAACTTTACACATGGAATAATGTGTTTAATCCTCATAACAACCCCATGAGTTTAGTTTATTATTATTACCCTTATTTCACAAGTGATGACACTGAGTCAAAGTCTATAATGAAATCGAGCTGTGGGGAGATGAAATAACTTGTTAGTAAGTGGCAAGGCAGGGCTTCGAACCCAGGCAGTCAGACTCCAGAATGCATGTTCTCTCTGCCCCCTTCTGCAGGGAGTTGGGGACTCTTGTTAGTCAGGGTCCTCCAAGAAGCAAACACCAAGATGGGAGTAGACATGCAAGAAACTTACTGGGGGAAATCCCAGTAACAGAATATGAAAAAAGAGCTGGAGGAAACTGGTAGAGAAGTTAGACCATGATGGAGTTCTGACCCTGGTGACGGAGAGAGGGGTGGAAGGCAGAAGAAGGAGGGAAAGAAGGAACACCACAGATTGCAGTATCATTTTAAGAAAAGTCTCCCAAAAAAGTCAGTCAGAATCATGCATCAGAGGAGTCATATCTTCCAGGACCTAGCCTGCGTTTGTACCTCTGCCAAGTTCCTTCATTAACTGGGAGCAGTCCTTGGGAAGTGCAGCCTTGGCAGGAATATGGTGATGGATTTCGGAGCACAGCAGCTGGGGCTGTCAGTTAATGACATTGCCTGAGATGTGTATTTTTACAGTCACCACAGGGATGCTGCCTTGTTAAACTACCATACCTCGGACACCTAGACACCTAGACTAGCACATGGCAGACACTTAATATTTGTCAACTAAATAAATTACCCCTTGGAAAATAAATATACTTAATGATTGATTGTTGGATATAAACAAATAAGTGAACAAATGAACACACAAAAGAAATAAAAAGAAGTCTCCTAACTCCTTTAACATTTGCCCATCACCATTGTTGCTTTGGTGAAAAGCAAGAGTGGGAGGAACTTCAAATAGGGTCATAGGGGACACAGTATCTGCTTCACCCTTTCTTCTTGGGAATGCTGTGTTTAGGCAATGATTTACAAAGGTAAGTGTCCTCCCCCAGGGAAAAGAATGCCATTTGGCTGTTGTTTGGGCAGATGTACTTCTGAACACTTCAGACCTGCACATTTCAAGAACTTAATCCACATGAAGTAATGATAGTTCACTCTCCTGAATCCATTCCAAGCTGTCTAGATATATCGCATTGTGTTTTGTATCACAGACAGGCCCTCTCAGGCTCACAATTTCCTTTTTCTTTCTTCCTTTTTTCCCCTTTTTATTTTTGTTTTCCTCTTTTCCCCTTTCTTTCCATCTCTCCCTCTCTTTCTCCCTCCCTCCCTTCCTTCCTCCCTTCTTTCCTTTAAACAACGAAGATGTATTCTCTCACAGTTCTGAAAGCTAGGCATCTGAAATCAAGGTGTGTCAGTAAGACAAAGCTCCCTCTGGGGGCTCTCAGGGAGAATCCTTCCTTGCCTCTTCTTCGCTTCTGGTGGCTCCTGATAACTCCTGGCTTAGAGCTGCCTCACTCCAATTTCTGCCTCCACCATCAGATGCTGTTCTCCCTGTGTCTTCTGTCTCTATATAGAAATTTTCCTCATCTTCATTTTTAATTCTGGCCAAATATATAGAACATAAAATTTATTTTAACCATTTTTAAGTGTACAGTTCAGTGACATTAAGTGCATTCACCTTGCTGCACAACCATCACCACGTCGGTCTCTAGAACTCTTCGTCTTGCATCACTGAAATTCTGTACCCGCTAAACACCAACTCCCCATCCCCCTCTTTCCCCAGCCCCTGGCAGCCACCATTCTACTTTCTGTTTCTATAAATTTGACTACTCTAGGTACCTCGTATAAGTGGACTCAGACAGTATTTGCCCTTTTGTGACTGGTTTATTTCACTTACCATAATGTCTTCAAGGTTCATGTTATAGCATGTGTTAGAATTTCCTTCCTTTTTAAGGCTGAATGATATTCCATTGTACATTGTATTCGTTTTCTAGGGCTGCCATAATAAAATACTACAGGCTAGGTGGCTTAAATAACAGAAATTTATTTTCTCACAGTTCTGGAATTTAGAAGTTCAAGATCAAGGTGTCTACAGACTTGGATTCTTCTTGAGGCCTCTCTCCCTGGCTTGCAGATGGCCACCTTCTCACTATGTCCTCACATAGTCATCTCTCTGCCTGTTGTCAGTGTGCCAATCTCCTCTTCTAGCCAGATGACCTCATTTTCCCTTAATCACCTCTTTAAAGACCCTGCCTCCAAACTGTCACATTCAGAGGTAATAGGGTGAGTACTTCAACACATGAATTTGGGCCGCAGGGCACAATTCAGCCCATGACACCCATGGAACGGTGTTCAAAATCAGAAGGTTAACATTGATACAATTCTATTATGTATTCTATAGTCTTGGTTCAAATTTTCCCAGTTGTTCCAGGAATGTCATTTTCCTGAATGAGGATACAATCCAGGTTCAGACCTTGCATTAGTTATCCTGTCTCTTTCATCTCCTTTAGTCTCAAACATGTTTTCAATCTTTCTTTCATGACCTTAATTTTTTTTTTTTGGCGGTACGCGGGCCTCTCATCGTTGTGGCCTCTCCCGTTGCGGAGCACAGGCTCCGGACGCGCAGGCTTAGTGGCCATGGCTCACGGGCCTAGCCGCTCCACAGCATGTGGGATCTTCCCAGACTGGGGCACGAACCCATGTCCCCTGCATCGGCAGGCGGACTCTCAACCACTGCGCCACAAGGGAAGCCCCATGACCTTAATATTTTGAAATGTATTGTTCAGTTATTTTATACAATGTCCCTCTTTGTATGTTTCCTCGTGATTAAATTAGGTTTTGCATTTTTCAAGAATGCCACAGAAGTGATATTGTGTCCTTCTCAGTGCATGATATCAGGAGGCATATAATGTTAATTTGTCCAATTTCTGGTGATGTTATCTTTGACTATTCGGTAAGGGTGGTGTCTGCCAGTCTCCCCCACTGTATTTTTTTCCTTGTAATGAATAAATATCTTATGGGGAGATACTTTGAGACCATGTAAATATCATGTTTCTCATACTTATGTCTACAAATTTTAGTTTCCACTGATGATTCTTGCTGAAAACTATTACTTTAGCGTTTACTAAGTGGTGATTTTCTAGTAATCCTTCTACATTTATTGGAGTGTAATTCAAGGAAGAGCTTTCCTTCCTCCACCATTTATGTATCTATCCAATTATTTGTATCTGTGTGCACTTATGGATTCAGTTTTACTCTATGAGTTATAACCTACGGTTACTCATTTTGCTGCTCAAATGGTTCTGGATGTGGTCATTGGGAGATTATTCATTTGGCTTCAGTGTCTTTTTATATGGCTCTAACAGTTTTCAAGCATTTCCTAATCTCTGACCCCACAAGATGTTCCAGACTTATCTTATATTTGTCCTGCCCAATCCTTGAAATGTGCCTTTTCTTCAAGGAGTCCTGGTTCATTTTATTGAGAATTATACTTTATTGAAGCAGTTACTTTTACTAGAGAATAGGCACTAGGTGTGCTCATTGGTGTAGGGGTATAATTGCTTCCATGCCTTCTCAGCAGACAGAGCTATGAATGCACACAGACACACACACACACACACACACACACACACACACACACACACAGAGCTACTTTTATATCTATCTGTATATATATATATATTTTTGAAGAATTCTTTAAATTTTCTTTAATAGATGTTTATTGGAGTATAATTGCTTCACAATACTGTGTCAGTTTCTGTTGCACAAGAAAGCGAATCAGCCATATGCATACACATGTCCCCATATCCGCTCCCTCTTGAGCCTCCCTCCCATCCTCCCTATCTCACCCCTCTAGGTGGTCACAAAGCACCGAGCCGATCTCCCTGTGCTCTGCTGCTGCTTCCCACCAGCCAACTATTTTACATTCGGTAGTGTATATATGTCGATGCTACTCTCACTTCGCCCCAGCTTCGCCCTCCCACCCCATGTCCTCAAGTCCATTTTCTATGTCTACCCCTTTATTCCTGCCCTACAACTAGGTTCATCAGTACCACTTTTTTTTTTAATTCCATATATATGTGTTAGCATATGGTATTTTTTTTTTCACTTTCTGACTTACTTCACTCTGTATGGCAGACTCTAAGTCCAACCACCTCACTACAAATAACTCAATTTTGTTTATTTTTTTGGCTGTGTGATATTCCATTGCATATACGTGCCACATCTTCTTTATCCATTCATCTGTCAATGGATACTTAGGTTGGTTCCATGTCCTGGCTATTGTAAATAGTGCTGCAATGAACATTGTGGTACATGCCTCTTTTTGAATTATGGTTTTCTCTGGGTATATGCCCAGTAGTGGGATTGCTGGGCCATATGGTAATTCTACTTTTAGTTTTTTTAAGGAACTCCATACTGTTTTCCATAGTGGTTGTATCAATTTACATTCCCACCAACAGTGCAGGAGGGTTCTCTTTTCTCCACACCCTCTCCAGCATTTGTTGTTTGTAGATTTTCTGTTGATGGCCATTCTAACCAGTGTGAGGTGATACCTCATTGTAGTTTTGATTTGCATTTCTCTAATAATTAGTGATGTTGAGCAGCTTTTCATGTGCCTCTTGGCCATCTGTATGTCTTCCTTGGTGAAATGTCTATTTAGGTCTTCTGCCTATTTTTAAACTGGATTATTTTGGTTTTTTTGATATTGAACACCATGAGCTGTTTGTATATTTTGGAGATTAATCCTTTATTGTTTCATTGGCAAATATTTTCTCCCATTCTGAGGGTGCTCTTTTTGTCTTGTTTATGATTTCCTTTGCTGTGTAAAAGGTTTTAAGTTTAATTAAGTCACATTTGTTTATTTTTGTTTTTCTTTCCATTACTTTTGGAAGTGGGTCAATAAAGATCTTGCTGTGGTTTATGTCAAAGAGTGTTTTTCCTATATTTTCCTCTAAGAGTTTTATAGTGTCTGGTCTTACATTTAAGTCTTTAATCCATTTGGAGTTTATTTTTGTGTATGGTGTTAGGTAGTATTCTAATTTCTTTTACGTGTAGCTGCCCAGTTTTCCCAGAACCATGTATTGAAGGGGCTGTGTTTTCTCCATTGTATGTTCTTGCCTCCTTTTTCATAAATTAGATGCCCATATGCACGTGGGTTTATCTCTGGGCATTCTATCTTGTACCATTGATCTATATTTCTGTTTTTGTGCCAGTACCATACTGTCTTGATTACTGTAGCTTTGTGGTATAGTTTGAAGTTGGGGAGCCTGATTCCTCCGTCTCCCTTTTTCTTTCTTTCTTTCTCAAGATTGCTTTGGCTTTTCAGGGTCATTTGTGTTTCCATACAAACTGTAATATTTTTGGTTTTAATTCTGTGAAGAATACCATTGGTAGTTTGATAGGGATTGCATTGAATCTGTAGATTGCTTTGGGTACTATAGTCATTTTCACAATATTGATTCTTCCAATCAAAGAACATTGTATATTTCTCCATCTGTTTATGTCATCTTTGATTTCTTTGATCAGTGGTTTATAGTTTGCTGAGTACAAGTCTTTTGCCTCCTTAGGCCAGTTTATTCCTAAGTATTTTAATCTTTTTGTTGCAGTGGTAAATGGGAGGGTTTCCTTAATTTCTCTTATTTTTCATTGTTTGTGTATAGGAATGCCAGAGATTTCTGTGCATTAATTTTGCATCCTGAAACCTTACCAAATTCATTGATTAGGTCTAGTAGTTTTCTGGTGGAATTTTTAGGATTTTCTATGTATAGTATCATGTCACTGGCAAACAGTGACAGTTTTACTTCTTTTCCAATTTGGATTCCTTTTATTTCTTTTTCTTGTCTTGTCTCTGTGGCTAGGACTTCCAAAACTATGTTGAATAAGAGTGGTGAGAGTCTTGTTCCTGATCTTAGTGGAAATGCTTGCAGTTTTTCATCATTGAGTATGATGCTTGCTGTGGGTTTGTCATATATGGCCTTTACTGTGCTGAGGTAGGTTCCCTCTATGCTCATTTTCTGGAGAGTTTTTATCAGAAATTGGTGCTGAATTTTGTTAAAAGCTTTTTCTGCATCTATTGGGAGGAGCATATGGTTTTTATTCCTTAATTTGTTAATGTGGTGTATCACATTGATTGATTTGCGTATATTGAAGAATCCTTACATCCCTGGGATAAATCCCACTTGATCATGGTGTATGATCCTTTTAATGTGCTGTTCGATTCTGTTTGCTAGTGTTTTGTTCAGGATTTTTTTTCTGTTTTTTTTCTGTTTTTTTTTTCTGTTTGCTAGTGTTTTGTTCAGGATTTTTACATGTATGTTCATCATACATGGTCTGTAATTTTCTTTTTTTGTGATATCTTTTTCTGGTTTTGGTATCAGGGTGATGGTGGCTTCGTAGAATGAATTTGGGAGTGTTTGGGAGTGTTTCTCCCTCTGCAAATTTTTGGAAGAGTTTGAGAAGGATAGATGTTAGCTTTTCTCTAAATGTTTGATAGAATGTGCCTGTGAAGCCATCTGGTCCTGGGCTTTCGTTTCTTGGAAGATTTTTAATTACGGTTTCAATTTCATTACTTGTGATAGGTCTGTTTATATTTTCTAATTCTCCCTGGTTCAGTGTTGGAAAATTGTACCTTTCCAAGAATTTGTCCATTTCTTCATGGTTGTCTATTTTATTGGCATATAGTTGTTTGTAGTCATCTCATAATCCTTTGTATTTCTACAATGTCAGTTGTGATTCCTCCTTTTTCATTTCTAATTTTATTGATTTGCATCTTCTCCCTTTCTTTCTTGATGAGTCTGGCTAGGGTTTTATCAATTTTGTTTATCTTCTCAAAGAACCGGCTTTTAGTTTTATTGATCTTTACTATTGTTTCCTTCATTTCTATTCATTTCTGCTCTGATCTTTATGATTTCTTTCCTTCTACTGACTTTCAGTTTTCTCTGTTCTTCTTTCTCTAACTGTTTTAAGAGTAGGGTTAGATTGTTTATATTTCTTGTTTCTTGAGGTGAGATTGTATGGCTACGAACTTCGCTCTTAGAACTGCTTTTGTTGCATCCCACAGGTTTTGAGTTGTCATGTTTTCATTGTCATTTGTTTCTAGGTATTTTTTTATTTCTTCTTTGATTTCTTCAGTGATCTCTTGGTGATTTAGTAGCACATTGTTTAGCCTCCATGTATTTGTGGGTTTTACAGTATTCTTCCTGTAATTGACTTCCAGTCTCATAGCATTGTGGTCAGAAAAGATGCTTGATACGATTTCAATTTTCTTAAATTTTCCAAGGCTTGATTTGTGACCCAAGATGTGATCTATCCTGGAGAATGTTCCGTGTGCACTTGAAAAGAAAGTGTATTCTGCCACTTTTGGGTGGAATGTTCTATAAATATCAGTTAGATTTATCTGGTCTCTTGTGTCATTTAAAGCTTGTGTTTCCTTATTTATTTTCATTTTGGATGATCTGTCCATTGGTGTGAGTGGGGTGTTAAAGTCCCCTACTATTATTGTGTTACTGTCAATTTCTCCTTTCGTGCTTGTTAGCATTTGCCTCATGTATTGAGGTGCTCCTATGTTGGGTGCATAAGCATTTATAATTGTTATATCTTCTTTTTGGATTGATTCTTTGATCATTATGTACTGTCCCTCCTTATCTCTTGTAACAGTCTTTATTTTAAAGTCTACTTTGTCGATATGAGTATTGCTACTCCAGCTTCCTTTTGATTCCCATTTGCATGGAATATCTTTTTCCATCCCTTCATTTTCAGTCTGTATATGTCCCTAGGTCTGAAGTCAGTCTCTTGTAAATAGCATATATGTGGGTCTTGCTTTTTTATCCATTCAGACAGTCTGTGTCTTTTGTTTGGGGCATTTAATCCACTTACATTCAAGGTTATTATTGATATGTATGTTCCTATTACCATTTTCTTAATTGTTTTGGGTTTGTTTTTGTAGGTCCTTTTCTTCTCTTGTGTTTCCCACTTGGAGAAGTTTCTTTAGCATTTGTTGTAAAGCTGGTTTGGTGGTGCTGATTTCTCTTAGTTTTTGCTTGTCTGAAAAGCTTTTGACTTCTCCATCAAATCTGAATGAGATCCTTGCTGGGTAGAGTAATCTTGGTTGTAGGTTTTTCTCTTTCATCACTTTAAGTATATCCTGCCACTCCCTTCTGGCCTGCAGAGTTTCCACTGAAAAATCAGCTGATAACCTTATGGTTATTCCTTTGTATATTATATTTTGTCTTTCCCTCGCTGCTTTTATTACTTTCTTTTAATGTAATTTTTGTTAGTTTGATTAATATGTGTCTTGATGTGTTTTTCCTAGAGTTTATCCTGTATGGGACTCTCTGTGCTTCCTGGGCTTGGGTGACTATTTCCTTTTCCATGTTAGGGAAGTTTTCAACTATAATCTCTTCAAATATTTTCTCAGACCCTTTCTTTTTCTCTTCTTTTTCTGGGACCCCTATAATGTGAATGTTGGTGTGTTTATTGTTGTCCCAGAGGTCTCTGAGATTGTCTTCAATACTTTTCAATCTTTTTTCTTTGTTCTGCTCCTCAGCAGTTATTTCCACCATTTTGTCTTCCAGGTCACTGATTCATTCTTCTGCCTCAGTTATTCTGTTATTGATTCCTTCTAGTGTATTTTTAATATCAGATATTGTGTTGTTCATCTCTGTTTGTTCTTTAGTTCTCCTCGATCTTTGTTAAACATTTCTTGTATTTTCTCAGTCTGTGCCTCCATTCTATTTCTGAGATTCTGGATTATCTTTACTATCATTACTGTGAATTCTTTTTCAAGTAGATTGCCTATTTCCTCTTCATTTATTTGGCCTTGTAGGTTTCTACCTTGCTCCTTCATTTGTGACATATATTTTTGCCATCTCATTTTTATTTTTTTAATGAGTGGGATTGTGTTCCTGTCTTACTGGTTGTTTGCCCTGAGGCTTCCAACATTGGAGTTTGTAGGCTACTGGGTAGAGCTGGGTCTTGGTCCTAAGATGAGGAACTCCATGAGACCTCATTCTGTTGAATATTCCCTGGGTTCTGAGGTTCTCTGTTAGTCCAGTGGTTTGGACTCGGAGCTCTCACTGCAGGAGCTTCGGCTGGATCCCGGGCTTGTGAACCCAGATCCTGCAAGCTGCCTTGGTGGCAAAAAAATCCCAAAAAACACAATAATAACAAAGTAAAATATAAAATTAGACTAGGAAATTAACAGATATGTTAGGAAGAATATAAAAATAAAAATATAGATGAATCAACAACTGGAAGGTACATCAGTACCACAATATTAAAAAAGAGGAAGAGGGAAAAGAAAAAAAGGGGGGGATGGAAGGCCTTGTCTGTGGAGGGTGGGGCCTAAGCAAGGGTGAGTTTTGGGTGGTGGGCAGGACCAATGCTCAAGACCCACAGGGCTGGAAAAGGCCCTGGGGGCTGTGGGGGGTGTGGCTTAGGCTCAAGGAACAGAAGGGGCCCAGGTGTGCCCCCCACCCCTGGTCTCAGAGGGCATGGGACCTCACCTGGTAGCCCAGCAGGCTTCCTGGACTCGAGTGGGTGCAGCAAATGCCCTCCTCTCCTCTCCTGCTCCTCCTGTCTGAGAGGGCCCATCCCTCCTGCCTCTCCTTATCTCCCTGGCCTCCCTGTTATGCACTCAAGGACCCACGCAGCCTGGAGGGGGCCTTGGAGGGCAGGGGACTGGCCTAGGAGCTCAGCAGGCTCCCTGTACCTGAGTAGGTGGGCAATCACCCTCTGCTCCTTTCCCACTCCTCCTGGATGGTTCCTCCTGCCTGCCTCTCCTGATCTCCCTTCAGCTTCCTTCCTATGCCCCCAAGTACCCACACAACTTGGAGGAGGCTTTGGGAGGCAGGGGATCGGTCTGCAGCTCAGCAGGATCCCCAGCCTGAGTAGGCAGAGCAATCACCCTCCACTCTTCTCCCTCTCCTCCTGGATGGCTCCTCCCACCTGTCTCTCCTGATCTCCCCGGCCTCAGGGGCACCGATCCTGTCTGGCTTCCACTCCTCCTCCCTCCTCAGTCCCCCACATCCTACCGGTTCACTTTGGGGTTCCTCCTGTCTCCTTGGGCATCAGAGTCCCCCAGCAGCAGCTGGCAGGCACCCTAGTTCTGTATATATTTTTAAGTCCTTGAGCTTATACTAATGCCTCCAATTTTAGTTCAACTTCACAAGGCTTATTCTAGCTTTCCCCTTTTCCTGATCTGCAACTCCTTTCCCTGACAAAGAGCAACCTAGCTCTTATTATTCATAATATATTTGCCGACTCATAGAATACTCATAAAGTAGTTTCAGAATTGCTAACCCATAACCCTGTGGAAAACAAACCTACCAACTAAAGTATAATATTTATGTAGTTTTTCCTTTTTTTCTTTTCTATTTAGTCTTAAATTATATAGTCAAACTTCTATTTTCCAAAGTTACATTGGTTAGTTATCCACTGCCACCACCATGCCATCAGTGTGGTTATATTATTGGTAATAGAGTTTGGCTCATACTTTTCTGTTTATATTCCTTTTGGAGTCTCCTTCACCACCATTCATTTTAATTATATATCTATATTTTGAGTATGTGAGATATTAATATAGATCTAAGTCACAACTATACAATTTTTATTTTTTACTCAAGAAGTGGTGTCCCCCAATTCCTACCACATTCCCGTTTTTCATCCTGTTTCTACCCACTGCCTGTGGCTGACCAATATTATTAGTTTCCATTTCATCCTTTCTATTTTTTTAATAAATAAGTGTATTTATGTATATTTTCTTTTCTTTTGTTTAAACAAAATATTTTTTTTGATGTGGACCATTTTTTTTAAGTCTTTATTGAATTTGTTACAATATTGCTTCTGTATTATGTTTTGGTCTTTTGTCCACGAGGCATGTGGGATCTTAGCTCCCCAACCAGGGATTGAACCCACACTCCCTGCATTGGAAGGGGAAGTCTTAACCACTGGACCGCCAGGGAAGTCCCTGTATATTTTCTTATTTTTCCCTTCTTATACTCAAAGTAGCATGTGATAGACACTCTTGCATAGATTGCTTCTATTCACCTAATATTATGCCCTAAAAATTACTCCATATTCGTTCATAGATAATTTTCTCATTTTTTTTTTTACAGTTACATAGTAGTACTGCATTCTGTGGATGTACCATAGTCTATTCAATCACTTTGCTGTATTTAAATTGTTTCTTATATTGTACTATTACAAACAATTCTGCAATGAATAATCTTGTGCATGTATGTCTTTATATTGCTAAGTGTATATCTTTAGGGTAAATTTCTACACTACTTATAGCAATTGCTTTGACTCTTTGCTGGGTCAGTAATATTACTAAACCTGGATTTGGGTCTGCTTTCCTGAGAGCAGTAAAGCCAATCTATTGACACCAGGTTGTCATGAAGCATTTATTGCAGGGTGCTGAGCAAGGAGAACGGGAAGCTCATGCTCAAAAGACTCAAACTTCCTGATGACTTTCAGGGAAGGATTTTTAAAGGCAGTGTAAAGGAGGGGGTTGTAGGGTGTGTGATCAGTTCATGCACAATTCTCAGATCAGTTGGCATCAAGGTGAAGTTTCAAGAATCACCAGTCTTCTGGTTTCAACCAGTCTGGGGTCTAAGTGCTTGCGGTCAATGGTTTCCATCCGCTTCCTGTGGGAACAACTTAGGAATGTGTGTCAGACCTTTATCTATATCTTTCAGGGAACTGGGAGTTCTGTGATTCAGCTATGTGGCTGGTTTATAGTCTAAATTGTTACCAGTCTCTTGGCCCAATAAGTATTTTTCATTTCTACCTCTTCACATTTCCTAATCATTAACTCTTGAGCCAGACTTTTGAAACCCAGGGGAGGCCTGGGAGACTAAAGCAAAAGCCCTTTATTTCAAAGGCCAGGGATACAGGGGCTTGTATGTGGTTTCAATATCCCCTTTTCTTTGATACTTCTCAATCTTGAGGGGAATATGTTCAGGACATGAAGGGGAATAAAATTTTGGATAGAGAGGTTAATCATAAACCCAGCAGAGGAACTCGGTTTCAATAGGTAAGTGCGTATGTATTTTTTACTATGTAAGCACAAATTCTTCTCCAAAAGACTTGCACTAGTTTATATTCCCATCAGCAATGTATGAGAGTGCCTGTTTCTACATAGCATCACCAACAAAATGTCTTTTGTTGTTGTTGTTTTCACCTTTATGCTGGATAAGAACGGTATCTCAGTGTAATTTAATTTTCATAAACTTATATTTCATAAAATCTAATTATGATTGAGATTGAACATTTTTTCATATACTTGAAGGTCATTTTATATATATTTTTATTTGTCTATTCATATCTTGTCAATATTTTAATCAGAGTTTTGTGCCTCCCTTCTTAATTTTTATAAGTTGTTTACATATTAGAAATATTCGCTTTTATCTGTTATATATCCTGCAAATATTTTCTACTGGTTGACTAGTTCCCTTTTGACTTCGCTTGTTGGGGCTTTTGCCATGCAATTTCTGTTTTGTGTACTCAAATTTATCAGAAGGATAGATGATTTCAAGACAGTGTCCTATAGGATGGTTGAAAGAGTTTCTAGAGAAGAAAAGCTTAAGAAAATAATCATTAATTTTCACTTATTTGGATTACTGTCATGTGAAAGAAGGACTAGACTTATTATTCTGTTTCTCCAAGGGAAAGAATTATATTAAATGACTTAAAATTGAAGGACACAACTTTTGCCATAATGCAGTGAAGGGCTTCCTAGTGATGTATGGACCTTTGTTTTATAAGCAGCTTATTCTGTATCACCAGAAGAATTAAATTAAAGGTTGCTGTCATAGTGCAGGTTATTCTAAAGGTCAAATATTAGTCTTTGGTACAAAGTAAGATGCCATTTGAGCTGGGGTAGTAAGCTCAAAATGGATTGTCAAAGACAGGAGTGATTAGAGCAAATTTGACATTGAGTGACTGAGCCAATCTAAGGTTGAAAAACCAAGAAAGTCTAGAGCAAATCAGAATGGGTAACAGGGGCTTCCCTGGTGGTGCAGTGGTTAAGAATCCGCCTGCCAATGTGGGGGACACAGGTTTGAGCCCTGGTCCTGGAATATCCCACATGCCGCGGAGCAACTAAGCCTGTGCACCACAACTACTGAGCCTGCGCTTTACAGCCCGCAAGCCACAGCTACTGAGCCTATATGTCACAACTACTGAAGTCCATGTGCGTAGAGTCCATGCTCCACAACAAGAGAAGCCACCGCAATGAGAAACCCACGCACCGCAACGAAGTGTAGCCCCCACTTGCAGCAACTAAAGAAAGCCCATGCACAGCAACAAAGACCCAATGCAGGCAAAAATAAAATAAATTAATTTTTAAGAAATGGGTAACAGAAAAAGGACTGGATCATATTTAGAAATGTGGGTTAATATCCTCAATGATTTTTTGCTGAGTATCCAGCAAGGTAAATTGAGTTAACATAAACTATACCAATAGAAACCTTGATAAATTTGCATTTTCTATAAATATTTATTGAGCTATGGCTCTGACACTGTCTAGGTGATCTAAATATAGCAGAACAAAAAAAGACCTTTTCCTGGTTTTGCAAGGCATGCAGTATTGAAAGTTGCTATTCGCCCTCTGTGAATCTGCTTACCAGAACTTTGTTCCAGGTCAAATTATTTCACCTAACACATAAGAATATCAAGAAATGTCATCTTGCTGAAATTCAGATGACTTATCTGGCTGGGCTGAACTGAACCAATTGTATTGCCCATATATTTCATTCTACATACTTAGAACAACTTATACAATTTAATCATGACTATTCTAACAGAAGCATTTTCAGTATCACCCCATGAGAATTCAGAGGGATGAAGGGAACTGATAAGGTGGAAGGTAATAATCATCCCAGGCTGGGTGAATCAGCAATGGACCCCAAGCAGGACTGAAGACCTCATACTCTCAGGATCTCCATTCAATGACTAGACTACACAGCATGACAATTTGGCATCCTCGTCCTGTGCCTTTATGTTGCCTAACAACATACAGAGACATCCATAAAATTCATGGAATAGTGAAAAATTGCTTGAGACATCAGGCTAAGATTTACCCTAAATAGCTGCGTTTCTCTCAACACTTGAATTTAAGTTTATGGACCTCTGGGACATAGAATAATTAGATGTCATAGACCTTTCAACCTTCGAGCTAGAAGATTCTGTACAGTCCACCTACTCTAACATCCCATACTGCAATGGCCTGGAGAGGTGAAGAGGTCTTCCCAAGATCACAGCTGGTTAATTGTATTTCAGAGTCTTCCACACTGTGGCTCCTGGGTATCTCATCTTCATCTCAGGCTGTTTCCCCCTGTTCTCTATATTCTGGCTCTCATCCTCCTTTAATTCCTCATATGCATGATGCTCTCTTTTGCCTCTAAGCCTCTGCACATGCTGTCCCCACTGTTTGGATTAATTCCTCTTTATCTCTCTCTGGACAACTTTCTCACTTAATTTGCTGATCTCAGCTTATCCCGTAGGCTTAATAAAGTCTCCTCTTCCATGTTCTCATAGTACCCTTTATATCCCCTTGAAAATGTTTATCACACCTGCAATTACATGTTTGATGCTTATTTCCCACCCCACCCCCACCCCCCTGCCAAAGTCAGTAAGCTCTTTTTGTCTTATTCCCCACTGTATCCCCAGATGCTAGCCCAACATTTTTGGACATAGTGGTTACTCAATAAGTGATTTTTTATTGAATGGAAACCAGGATGCAGATTTAGTTTTTCTGGTTCCCAGTGTGACACTATTTCCACACAATAGTCCTGACTCCTGACTAAACATTCTTTCCCTCTGGAGGTATTAGAGGACACTGACAAGGATCAAGTATTTTCTCTGAGGTCATATGATTACTGCGGTACTTAAAAAGTATCTTAAAAAAGAAAGATATTTGAGAGATTAGAGTGACCCAAAGTTAGATGCATGAAGCCTCACATGAGATAAAAATGTCAGCAGGACAATTTTTCAATTTGTAAGACAAAAATACACGTTTGGTTTGGTTAAATCCTGTATCACAGCAAATGTCATCCGAGATTATCCAACCAGCAAGATCAGCCCATCAGTTCTGATATTTACTGGTGTGAGAGTTTGCCCTTATTGCCAAGGTTTTTCTGAATTCAAGAATACTTAGGGAGTTACCCACCGCCAGTCCCTCCCATCAGGAAACTTGCACAGGCCTATTAGATAGCCTCATCCACGAGAGAGCAGAGAGCAGAAACAAGAAGAACTACAATACTGCAGGCTGTGAAACAAAAACAACATTCACAGAAAGATAGACAAGATGAAAAGGCAGAGGGCTATGTACCAGATGAAGAAACAAGATAAAACCACAGAAAAACAACTAAATGAAGTGGAGATAGGGAACCTTCCAGAAAAAGAATTCAGAATAATGATAGTGAAGATGATCCATGACCTCAGAAAATGAAGGGAGGTAAAGATCGAGAAGATGCAAGAAATGTTTAACACAGAAATAGAAGAATTAAAGAACAAACAAAGATGAACAATACAATAACTGAAATGAAAAATACACTAGAAGGAATCAATAGCAGAATAACTGAGGCAGAAGAACGGATAAGTGACCTGGAAGACAGAATGGGGGAATTCACTGCTGCAGAACAGAGAATAAAGAAAAAAGAATGAAAAGAAATGAAGACAGCCTAAGACACTTCTGGGACAACATTAAATGTAACAACATTCGCATTATAGGGGTCCCAGAAGGAGAAGAGAG
The DNA here is from genome assembly GCF_951394435.1 of Stenella coeruleoalba. NCBI lineage: Eukaryota > Metazoa > Chordata > Mammalia > Artiodactyla > Delphinidae > Stenella > Stenella coeruleoalba. The sequence continues at coordinate 175,502,365 of NC_137169.1, forward strand.
AGAGAAAAGACCAGAGAAAGTATTTGAAGAGATTATAGTCGAAAACTTCTGTTTTCGACTGGGAAAGGAAATAGCCACCCAAGTCCAGAATGTGCAGAGAGTCCTGGGCAGGATAAACCCAAGGAGAAACACGCTGAGACACAGAGTAATCAAACTGACAAAAATTAAAGACAAAGAAAAATTATTAAAAGCAACAAGGAAAAAATGACAAATAACATAGAGGGGAACTGTCATAAGGTTAAGAGCTGATTTCTCAGCTGAGACTCTACAAGCCAGAAGGGAGTGGCATAATATATTTAAAGTGATGAAATGGAAGAACCTACAACCAAGATTGCTTTACCCGGCAAGGATTTCATTCAGATTCGATGGAGAAATCAAAAGCTTTACAAACAAAAGCTAAGAGAATTCAGCAGCACCAAAACAGCTCTACAGCAAATGCTAAAGGAAATTCTCTAAGTGGGAAACACAAGAGAAGAAAAGGACCTACAAAAACAAACCCAAAACAATTAAGAAAATGGTAATAGGAACATACATATAGATAATTACCTTAAACGTGAATGGATTAAATGCTCCAACCAAAAGGCACAGGCTTGCTGAATGTATACAAAAAAAAAAAACATATATATGCTGTCTCCAAGAGACCCACTTCAGACCTTGGGGCACATAAAGACTGAAAGTGATGGGACACAAAAAGATATTCCATGCAAATGGAAATCAAAAGAAAACTGGAGTAGCAATACTCATATCAGATAAAATAGACTTTAAAATAAAGAATGTTACAACAGACAAGGAGGGACACTACATAATGATCAAGGGATCAATCCAAGAAGAAGATATAATAATTATAAATATATATGCACCCAACATAGGAGCACCTCAATACATAAGGCAACTGCTAACAGCTATAAAAGAGGAAATCGACAGTAACACAATAATAGTGGGGGACTTTAACACCTCATTTACACCAATGGACAGATCATCCAAACACAAAATTAATAAGGAAACAAAAGCTTTAAATGACACAATAGACCAATAGGTTTAATTGATATTTGTAGGACATTCCATCCCAAAACATCAGAATACACTTTCTTCTCAAGTGCACATGAAACATTCTCCAGGATAGATCACATCTTGGGTCACAAATCAAGCCTCAGTAAATTTAAGAAAATTGAAATCATATCAAGCATCTTTTCTGACCACAATGCTATGACATTAGAAATCAATTACAGGGAAAAGAACGTAAAAAGCACAAACACAAGGAGGCTAAACAATATGTTACTAAATAACCAAGAGATCACTGAAGAAGTCAAAGAGGAAATAAAAAAATACCAAGAGACAAATGACAATGCAAACACGATGATCCAAAACCTATGGGATGCAGCAAAAGCAGTTCTAAGAGGGAAGTTTATAGCTATACAAGCCTACCTCAAGAAACAAGAACAATCTCAAATAAACAATCTAACCTTACACCTAAAGGAACTAGAGAAAGAAGAACAAACAAAACCCAATGTTAGCAGAAGGAAAGAAATCATAAAGATCAGAGCAGAAATAAATGAAATAGAAACAAAGAAAACAATAGCAAAGATCAATAAAACTAAAAGCTGATTCTTTGAGAAGATAAACAAAATTGATAAGGCTTTAGCCAGATGCATTAAGAAAAAGAGGGAGAGGACTCAAATCAATAAAGTTACAAATGAAGAAGGAGAAAACGGACACCACAGAAATACAAAGCATCCTAAGAGACTACTACAAGCATCTCTATGCCAATAAAATGGACAACCTGGAAGAAATGGACAAATTCCTAAAAAGATATAACCTTCCAAGACTGAACCAGGAAGACATAGAAGATATGAACAGACGAATCACAGGTAATGAAATTGAAACTGTTGTTAAAAATCTTCCAACAGGGCTTCCCTGTTAGCACAGTGGTTGAGAGTCTGCCTGCCGATGCACAGGACATGGGTTCATGCCCCGGTCTGGGAGGGTCCTACATGCCACGGAGCAGCTAGGCCCATGAGCCATGGCTGCTGAGCCTGTGTGTCCAGAGCCTGTGCTCTGCAACGGGGGAGGCCACAACGGTGAGAGGTCCGCGTACCGCAATAAAAAAAAAAAAACTCTTCCAGCAAACAAAAGTCCAGGACCAGATGGCTTCACAGGTGAATTCTATCAAATATTTAGAGAATAGCTAACACCCATCCTTCTCAAACTCTTCCAGAAAATTGCAGAGGAAGGAACACCTCCAACCCATTCTATGAGGCCACAATCACCCTGATACCAAAACCAGACAAAGATACTACAAAAAAAAGAAAATTATAGACCAATATCACTGATGAATATAGATGCAAAAATCCTCAACAAAATAGTATCAAACAGGATCCAACAGATTAAAAGGATCATACACCATGGTCAAGTGGGACTTATCCCAGGGATGCAATGATTCTTCAATATACGCAAATCAATCATTGTGATACACAATATTAACAAATTGTAGAATAAAAACCATATAATCATCTCAATAGATGCAGAAAAACTTGTGACAAAATTCAACACCCATTTATGATCAAAACTCTCCAGAAAGTGGGCATAGAGGGAACCCACCTCCACATAATAAAGGCCATATATGACAAACCCACAGCAAACATCATTCTCAATGGTGAAAAACTGAAAGCATTTCCTCTAAGATCAGGAACAAGACAAGAATGTCCACTCTCACCCTTATTATTCAACATAGTTTTGGAAGTCCTAGCCACATCAATCAGAGAAGAAAAAGAAATAAAAGAAATCCAAATTGGAAAGGAAGAAGTAAAACTGTCACTGTTTGCAGATGACATGATGCCATACATAGAGAATCCTAAAGATGCTACCAGAAAACTCCTAGAGCTAATCAATGAATATGTTATAGTTGTAGGATACAAAATTAATGCACAGAAATCTCTTGCATTCCTATACACTAATGATGAAAAATCTGAAAGAGAAATTAAGGAAACATTCTCATTTACCATTGCAACAAAAAGAATAAAATACCTAGGAACAAACCTACCTAGGGATACAAAAGACCTGTATGCAGAAAACTATAAGACACTGATGAAAGAAATTAAAGATGAAACCAACAGATGGAGAGATATACCATGTTCTTGGATTGGAAGAATCAACATTGTTAAAATGACTATACTACCCAAAGCAATCTACAGATTCAGTGCAATCCCTATCAAATTACCAATGGCACTTTTTACAGAATTAGAGCAAAAAATCTTAAAATTTGTATGGAGACACAAAAGACCCCAAATAGCCAAAGCAGTCTTGAGGGAAAAAAATGGAGCTGGAGGAATCAGACTCCCTGGCTTCAGACTATACTACAAAGCTACAGTAATCAAGACAATATGGTACTGGCACAAAAACAGAAACATAGTTCAATGGAACAGGATGCAAAGCCCAGAGATAAACCCACACACTTATGGTCAATTAATCTATGACAAAGGAGGGAAGGATATACAATGGAGAAAAGGCAGTCTTTTCAGTAAGTGGTGCTGGGAAAACTGGGCAGCTACATTTAAAAGAATGAAATTAGAACACTCCATAACACCATACACAAAAATAAACTCAAAATGGGTTAAAGACCTAAATGTAAGACCAGACATTACAAAACTCTTAGAGGAAAACATAGGAAGGACACCCTTTGACATAAATCACACCAAGGTCTTTTATGAACCACCACCTGGAATAATGGAAATAAAAGCAAAAGTAAACAAATGGGACCTAATGAAACTTGAAAGCTTTTACACAGCAAAGGAAACTATAAACAAGATGAAAAGACAACCCTCAGAATGGGAGAAAATATTTGCAAACGAATCAACGGACAAAGAATTAATCTCCAAAATATATAAACAGCTTATGATGCTCAATATTAAAAAAAAAAATCAAAAAATGAGCAGAAGACCTAAATAGACATTTCTCCAAAGAAGACATACAGATGGCCAAGAGGCACACGAAAAGCTGTTCAATATCACTAATTATTAGAGAAATGCAAATCAAAACTACAATGAGGTATCACCTTGCACCAGTTAGAATGGGCATCATCAGAAAATCTACAAGCAACAAATGGTGGAGAGGGTGTGGGGAAAAGGGAACCCTCTTGCACTGTTGGTGGAAATGTAAATTGATACAGCCACTATGGAGAACGGTTCAGAAGTTCCTTAAAGAACTAAAAATAGAATTACCATATGACCTGGCAATCCCACTACTGGGCATATACCCAGAGAACCATAATTCAAAAAGACACATGCACCCCAATGTTCATTGCAGCACTATTTACAATAGCCAGGTCATGGAAGCAACGTAAATGCTCATAGACAGACGAATGGATAAAGAAGATGTGGCACATATATACAATGGAATATTACCCAGCCATAAAAAGGAACGAATTTGGGTCATTTGTAGAGACATAGATGGACATAGAGACTGTTATACAGAGTGCAGTAAATCAGAAAGAGAAAAACAGATATGTATATTAATGCATATATGTGGAATCTAGATAAAAGGTACAGATGAACCAGTTTGCAAGGCAGAAATAGAGACACAGATGTAGAGAACAAACATATGGACACCAAGGGGGGAAAGAGACAGTTTGTTGGTAGTGGGATGAATTGGGAGATTGGGATTGACATATATACAGTAATATGTGTAAAATAGATAACTAATAAGAACCTGCTGTATAAAAGAAATAAAAATTAAATAAAAATTTAAAACAAAAACAGAGAAGAGAGTAATGCTGTAAAAAAAACAAACAAAAAAAGGTTACCATAGGTATAAGTCCCAGAAAGAAAGGAGAGAGAGTGATTGGGGCAGACCTGAGAACTGAAGAGATAATGGATGAGAATCTTTTGAATGATTCAAAATGTTCAGCAATCTCCAAAGAGGATGAATACAAAGAAAGCCAACCAAAGCACATAAAGTTAACCTGTTGAAAACCAAAGACAAATATAAGAACTGCTGATTCCAGTTTTCCCCAGTAGCCAGCCGCTGCCTGGGCCATGCCTGATATCCAGTCCTTTTCCTGATTTGTAAAATGCTCCCAGGAAATAAAATGCTACCAATTTCAGCTCACATAGAAAGGAGTCTTCCTCCCTCCAGAATTTTGTGTTATCTAGTCCTTATTGGTTCCACATTTCTTTGATGTCTTAAAATACTTTTTTCAATTGTCCTATTATTTCTTAGTTGTTACAGATATAGTTTTCTTTTTTAAAAAATATACATATCTTTAATTTAGTTTTTTATTATTTATTTATTTACTTTTGGCTGCGTTGGGTCTTCATTGCTGTGCGTGGGTTTTCTCTAGTTGTGTTGAGCAGGGGCTATTCTTTGTTGCAGTGTGCAGGCTTCTCATTGCAGTGTCTTCTTTGTTGCAGAGCATGGGCTCTAGGCATGTGGGCTTCTGTAGTTGTGGCACATGGGCTCAGTAGTTGTGACACACTGGCTTAGTTGCTTCACGGCATGTGGGATCTTCCCAGACCAGGGATCGAACCTGGGTCCCCTGCATTAGCAGCCAGATTCTTAACCACTGCGCCACCAGGGAAGTCCCAGCAGATATAGTTTTCAACTCTCTAATAAAAACTGGAGTGCCAGTCTGCTTACAATCAACTGTTACATACTACTTTGATGTGGAAGTTCCCTTATATCACTTTTTATTTAAAGAAAATAGTTAAATTAACAGCAAAATTTCAGAAATTTGGGGAGGCTAATCATCCACTAATCTTAATGATATTTTATTTTACTGTCTGTGAAAAATAAAGGAGTTCAGTAAATTATTTCAATCAGTGTTCAAAGTTAATAAAATCTCAAACATTAAGAAAATATTTTAATATGTCATAGGAATATGAGAGGATATGAGAGAAGAATGAGATATAAATGTTGCATGTATGCCTTGCTTATATTCACAGTACATTATTATATATTTATAATTCAACAGGCTTGAATTAGTAAGCTCTTTTCAGTTCCCCGTGACATGTAGGTGACTAGATCTCTATCCTTGTTATACTCTGAATTCACTGAGCTGACGTGGTGCCATGACTAAATCTGGACAGTGGTTTGCTGTTAAATGTCTGGTAACTGGCTCTTCAAGGAAAAAAAATTTTTTTAAACCCTAGTTTGTAACATTTGCCAATTCCATGTTGTAAATATTCCAACCATGTCCAACTTCAAGCTACCATTAGGAAGTTACTGAATGTGGGGTTTGGGAAGAGAGATGAACAATTGGCTTGTATGAGCCCATGCCAACCAGCCCCAGTATACCACTGGGTCCCAGGATTGACTGAGCTGAGGGCAGTGAGAGGGAATTCTTTAACAAAGCCCATTCAGTCTCTCTTAAGGTCTCACCACTGGCTACTCCGATGTGGTCTGAGTGCACAGTAGGCGGCCTTCAATTATCCTTTCCTTGTTCCTTTGCCCATTATTCATTTTACACAGGCAACTCAGAAACAGCATCTCCTACAGAAACACTAAGAGAATAATAACAATAAAATGAAAAAATGTTGCTAAGTTCCATGTGTGCTATTCCAGCTGCTCCCCACCCTAACTATGACCATGGCAAGTCAGACCGCTCTGCTTCACTTGTGAAATAAGAGAAGGACCCCCACATGGGTCCCACGTTGAGCTGCTCTAAGGCCAGGACCCAAAGGCAGAGGCAGTGCTTGGAGATGGAAGCAGCATACACAAAACAGAAGACTGTGTCATGGGGACAGAATAAATGTTTTACATTGCCTATGTAGCAATAAAATCATCTCTAGTTAAAAATAATTTATACATTTATTAAGATATATACCCAGATTTCAAGTGAGAGCCAGCTCTCAGTGGGAAGGAAATCTTAGTGGAAGGCAGGGAGAAGTCCGGTGGTTAAAAACAAACCAACAAACCAACAAACCAAAAACCCCAGCAGCTGTCATACATCTAGTTACCCCAAGGAAGAGTGGATAAGAAGCTAAAAGAGTCTGGAAGCTTCCAGAATGTCAGAGTTAGAAGAGCTCTTGAGGATCATCTAGCTTTACCTCCAAACCAGGTCAATGGTCTCCCCCACAGAGGAATCTTTTTTTTTTTTTACATCTTTATTGAAGTATAATTGCTTTACAATGGTGTGTTAGTTTCTGCTTTATAACAAAGTGAATCTTAACATCCCCTGGAATTCAGAGATTTCTTTCTCTTTAATTTAGTTTCTCTATCCTCTAATCAAGTAGTATCCAAAATTATTAGAAAATTATGACTCTGACATCCCTAAATATGCTGAGAGTCTATGACCTTACTAAATATGGACAAAACTTAGAGAGGGATAGGAATGTTTCATGTTGATTGCAAACTTCAGATGACTTGCTGAGCCATGATCCATCACTGATACCTGATAATTGATCAACACAGCATTAAGGGAGAGGAAATATGGAGAAACGTCAAAGCAGAGGGAAGTTGTTTACTTCTTTTATGCCAGGCTTTCTCTGTTATAATTCATAAGGGACACACAGAGTAAAAAATAAGGTGTCATCCAGAATTTGGAAAAGGGGTAAATTTCCCTCACTGAATTATGACCAGCATATATGACTCTGGTTACAGCAAAGATATGCAAAGTCATCTGAAAAATACAGCAAAGTTTGACTGTAACCCAAACGGATATATGAGCAGCGCTCACAAAAGCAAACAGTCAGGATGGGGTTGGTCAGTAAGAGAAACTTAGAAAAAGATAATTCATAGTGGGATGACTTAAGCTACATAAAGGAGGCAGAAAGTACATAGCAAGAGACCAATGTGGGCAGAACTTTTGATTCCCACTGGTAGGGCCCTCTCTGTAGTGTACGAAAGGATTCCAAGCCTTCCTATCTGGGGAGCAGAATCTCATCTAAATACCCTTGTTCTGCTTGGCTGTTTTTGGAGAATGTAGCTTTTCAGAGAGATTTGTCTGTTTATAGTGGATGTGGTCAAAGTGGAGAAAGAGAGAGGAGAATAGGAAGGTTGTCTGAGAATCCCTTAAGGAGCTTTCCAGGAAGTATGGGAGCATCATAATGGATAAGGCAAGAAACCACGTGTATGTTGAAGTGCTCTCCATGTGACCCTGATATCCCCCCAACACTCATTCCTGAATATCACCAGACTTTAGAAAAAGAGCATATCACACACACGTGAAATTCCAGCCCATGTGATGATTATACAGCTGGCCCTTGAACAACATGGGATTTAGGGGCACTGACCCTTTGCACAGTTGAAAATTCATGTCTGACTTACAGTCGTCCCTCTGTATCAGTGGTTCCTCCTTACCTACAGATTCAACCAACCAGGAAACACGTAGCACTGCAGTATTTACTAGTGAAAAGAATCTGCGTATCAGTGGACCCTCGCAGTTCAAACCCACGTTGTTCAAGGGACAACTGTATTTCTTTTCATAAGTTAATAAGTTATTCGTGATGTACACAGCAATTCCTGTGAGTTTAGCTAATGTAAAGCTACCCCTGATTAACCAACTCGCTCTCAGAAACCCCAAATCATTTTCTGGTCCTCGAAACTGATGACCAAAATCTGGACTGAGGTGAAATCATCTGGTTAAATGGCAGCCTTCCTGATGCTACCTGACCTCATGATGGGGACTCTTAAGTTTAGGCAACGAAATGTGGGAAGACTAATATCATAAGCTCTTTCTAGTTCCTACCTATGAAATGGGGATAATACCTTCTACATAGGGTTGTTGTGAGAACTGAATCAATATCAGTGATAAAGAGCCTGGAACATCCTTAGTGTGGCAGGCTAGCTTGGAAGGCTGGGTGCTCACCAATCCATTTTCTTGTGCACAGAGAAATGTTACATTTCCCAACATCCTCTGAAATTAGACTGAGTCCACCAGATTCTGGCTAATGGGATGTGGGTAGAAAAGTCCCTACACAATTAGCTCCCCCTTTCTCTTTCTATGGTGCTTCTTAGAAGCTACATGTTTAAATAGCAGTTTCACAGGATGCAAAGGTACTGAACCCTGAGGTCACTGCCAAGCCGAGAGCCCCCAAGGAGAGCCTCTGACCCGCATTAGATAAGGGTATAAGCAAGAAATAAACCCTTGTGGTTCTTAGAGCAGCTAGAATGAATTCCTCTAACAAAGAAATTGGTATCTTGAATTGGGATGTTTCTGAAAGCAAAAGCCCAGAATTTGTGCCAGGACCTAAAAAATCAGCACTGAGTGACAGCAAACCATTATTGGAGGCTAAAAAGATTAAGATACATATTAAACAGGGCTTCCCTTGTGGCGCAGTGTTTGAGAGTCCGCCTGCCGATGCAGGGGATGCAGGTTCGTGCCCAGGTCTGGGAAGATCCCACATGCCGCGGAGCGGCTGGGCCCGTGAGCCATGGCTACTGAGCCTGCGCGTCCGGAGCCTGTGCTCCGCAAGGGGAGAGGCCACAACAGTGAGAGGCCCACGTACCGCAAAAAAAAAAAAAAAGATACATATTAAACAGTGCCATACATTTGATGAAACACTAGAACTTGAAATACAATGCTGTAACCTGGATGTCAGATCATGTGTCTAATGACTTCATAAATTTAGGGGAAGAATCTGGAAAACAGGATGCTACCAATGCATGTTGGATACTCTTGGTTGCATTTGATGAGGTATTAGAAGAAAGAGATAAGTTCAGGAAAGACTCAGCTTGTTTGCAAGCAGAAATAAAATGAATAGAAAGTCCAGAAATCCAGGGCTTTGCAGGATTGTAAAAGCTGGCTGCTTCTAACTCTGAAGTGTTAGAGATGGGATTTTTGAAACCTCTGAAGACAAAACCCTGATAAAACTTCTTATTTGATGAAAGTGACTAGGGAAAAGATCAGATTAAAGTGACTAGGGAAAAGATCAGATTGTGGTTTCATGATAGCCGTATTTAAGTTGAGATAGAGAACAATGGGGGTGAGAAAATAAAGATTTGAAAAAGCATATTTGAGAACTCTGTCTCAGGAGAAATCTGGGTGTGGTTACTGGCATATGAGATGCACTGGAAATAGATAGATTAGAAGTCCATTATATTTCTGAGGGAATTATGTTACTGAAGAAACCATTAATGTGGATTTTAAGAAGGACTTTATTTTTCAAAACTTAAAACAATCCTCAAAACTTCCACAAACATGGCCTGCTTTAAAAGCTGCACAGTCCCCCCAAAGGGTACTTTATAGGTTTAAGAAACAAGGGGAGCCTCCTTGAAGAACCAGGAGCCACAGAGAACAATGAACAAGAAAACTCTTCAGAATCAATACAATAGAGGAACTACCCCACCCCAAAGACGGGTGCCTTTATGACATCTGCCTAACAAGTCACAGAATTGCTCCAGACAACTTTCTGTACAGTGTCTCCACTCTTCCCCTTTCTGAAGGGGTGTTTACTGTGGTTATCCCAGCCCTGTCCCATCCGTGTATTCTCTGTGCGGGCAGGGGAGGGGAAGGGAGATGCATATAACTTTCTCCTTATTTCATCAATTGCCAAGCTAAGAAAACCTACATGTGGAGCTGATGGAAAGGGCTGCCTAACACCTGGGTTCCTGAGCTTCAAGCAGGATACAGAGACTGGGTGGGGCTTTAATTGGCCTCCTTGATATGTATGTCCTATGTGTGAAAGCAGGAGTGAAAAAGACTTCCAGATTGGCAGCCTATGGCAGAGGCCTGCTAGATGCTCACCAATCCCGTTTCCCTCTTCTTGACACGGAAGACTACATTCCCCAGTGTACTTTGCAATCAGGTTGGAACAGTAAGAATGGGTTCTGGCCAGTGGGATGTGGATAGACGTGATCATACTTAGCCCCTGTACTGTCTAAGAAGGTGGTCACTAAATTTAAGTCTAAATAAAATAAAAAATTGAATTTCTCAGTCATAGTACATGCCAAGTACTCAATAGCCACATGTCCAGTGGGTACCATACCGGCTGGTACAGATACTGAACATTTCCTTCATCACAGATGTTCTATTCAACAGTGCTGCTTTAGCCCTTCTGCAGTGACCTTGGCAGTCATTCCCTAAATGAGATGAAGGCTCAGAAGGTCCAAATAGTGGAGAGAGGGGTGACTCTAATGATTAGGACAAATTTTATAGATTTAAGTTTCAATTAGAAATAAAAGGTGCCACTAGTTAAACAAGTGACCAGTGGAGGAAACAGTCCTATTTATGCCTGTGGCAAAGAACTGGGGACAAGGGGAATAATATCTGCTGCTTTAAGAACAATGTTATCTTCCTTGACACTGAAAAGGTTTGCATCCTTTATCTGCTTATGGTGTTTGTAAAATGATACGAAAATAAGCCAACAGACTATCCTGACTTCTAGACTGATTATCCCCTCAGAAATCTTATTAGCACCCTTGAATTATGCTCTCTATGAAGGCAGAGTTTGTAAATCATAGGTAAACCTCAAGGCTTGTTGAAACATATTCCTAATCAATAAAGTTCTGGGATGCCTGCAAAAGTGCTTCTGGAAAATTGAATATTATCTAAATTATGATTAGGGCCAATGACTGCATGTATGGTTGAAAGATTCCCTGTGGGCATCATAAAAATTCTTGCCACCCCTCCACCCAACAGGATCAAGTTAACAGAGCATTTTGTGAAAATATTCAGAAGGAAATAAAGTAGATCTTTTTTTAACTAAAGAAAACAGAATCCACCATCATTTCCAACCTGACATAGTCTCTTTTCTCATCTGATTCTCCACAAGAATCTAATGGGTAACAATCATCCTTCATGATCTTAGCTTTCTCTCTGATGATTCTGACAAGGTCAAATGTCCTATGTTAGTCTGGAGCCACAGGTGTTGTCTATTTGTCTTTCATGCATAAATATGTGTCTATATTACATATAGACACATACCTCTTCCTTTTTAAGATTTTGCCTTTCTTCATATCTAAATGCAAGAATGTTCCTACATACACAAACATATCACACTGGTAGCATTTTGAGGGGAAAGGCAAACAGCATGATTCTACCACTATCTATGTGACCACAGGCATAGTCACTTAATTTTTCAGGACCTTGTTTCACTCTAAAATGCACACAGGAATGAAATAATCTCTAAGATCCATTCTTGTTAACTCACATTATTTATGACTTTCATGTAAAGGAAAACCAAATAAAAAATATATCAAGAAATACTCTACTTAAAATTTCATTGTCCAGCTTAACCATTTACTAGTTTTAGGCAAGAATGTTTGACTTATTTAATAATTCCCATAAACAAATTAAACTTTGTTTGAATTTCCCTATTTTTTTGAATTTTTGAATTTTATTTTATATATATTTTAATACAGCAGGTTCTTATTAGTTATCCATTTTATACGTATTAGTGTATACATATCAATCCCAATTGCCCAATTCATCACTCCACCACCCCCACCCCCACCCCCACCCCCACTTTCCACCCTTGGTGTCCATACACTTGTTCTCTACATCTGTGTCTCTATTTCTGCCCTACAAACCCATTCATCTGTACCATTTTCCTAGGTTCCACATATCTGCATTAATAGACGATATTTGTTGTTCTCTTTCTGACTTACTTCACTCTGTACGACAGTCTCTAGATCCATCCAAGTCTCTACAAATGACCCAATTTCATTCCTTTTTATGGTTGAATAATATTCCATTGTATATATGTGCCACATCTTCTTTATCCATTCGTCTGCCTATGAGCATTTACGTTGCTTCCATGACCTGGCTATTGTAAATAGTGCTGCAATGAACATTGGGGTGCATGTGCCTTTTTGAATTATGGTTTTCTCTGGGTATATGCCCAGTAGTGGGATTGCTGGATCATATGGTAATTCTATTTTTAGTTTTTTAAAGAACCTCCATACTGTTCTCTATAGTGGCTGTATCAATTTACATTCCCACCAACAGTGCAAGAGGGTTCCCTTTTCCCCACACCCTTTCCATCATCCAGTTGTTTGTAGATTTTCTGATGATGCCCATTCTAACTGGTGGGAGGTGATACCTCATTGTAGTTTTGATTTGCAGTTCTCTAATAATTAGTGATGTTGAACAGCTTTTCATGTGTCTCTTGGCCACCTGTATGTCTTCTTTGGAGAAATGTCTATTTAGGTCTTCTCATTTTTTGATTTTTTTTTTAATATTGAGCATCATAAGCTGTTTATATATTTTAGAGATTAATCATTTGTCCGTTGATTTGTTTGTGAATATTTTCTCCCATTCTGAGGGTTGTCTTTTCATCTTGTTTATAGTTTCCTTTGCTGTGTAAAAGCTTTCAAGTTTCATTAGGTCCCATTTGTTTATTTTTGCTTTTATTTCCGTTACTCTAGGAGGTGGTTCATAAAAGACCTTGGTGTGATATATGTCAAAGAGTGTTCTTCCTATGTTTTCCTCTAAGAGTTTTGTAATGTCTGGTCTTACATTTAGGTCTTTAACCCATTTTGAGTTTATTTTTGTGTATGGTGTTAGGGAGTGTTCTAATTTCATTCTTTTATATGTAGCTGCCCAGTTTTCCCAGCACCACTTATTGAAGAGACTGGCTTTTCCCCATTGTATATCCTTGCCTCCTTTGTCATAGATTAGTTGACCATAGGTACGTGGGTTTATCTCTGGGCTTTCTATCTTGTTCCATTGATCTATGTTTCTGTTTTTGTGCCAGTACCATATTGTCTTGATTACTATAGCCTTGTAGTATAGTCTGAAGTCAGGGAGTCTGATTCCTCCAGCTCCGATTTTTTCCCCTCAAGACTGCTTTGGCTATTTGGGGTCTTTTGTGTCTCCATACAGATTTTAAGATTTTTTTTGTTCTAGTTCTGTAAAAAATGCCATTGGTAATTTGATAGGGATTGCATTGAATCTGTAGATCACTTTGGGTAGTATAGTCATTTTCAAACATTGATTCTTTCAATCCAAGAACATGGTATATCTCTCCATCTGTTTGTGTCATCTTTGATTTCTTTCATCACTGTCTTATAGTTTTCTGAGTACAGGTCTTTTACCTCCTTAGGTAGGTTTAAACCTAGGTATTTTATTGTTTTTGTTGCAGTGGTTAATGGGATTGTTTCCTTAATTTCTCTTTCTGATCTTTCATTGTTAGTGTATAGGAATACAGGAGATTTCTGTACATTAATTTTGTATCCTGCAACTTTAGCATATTCATTGATTAGCTCTAGTAGTTTTCTGGTGGTATCTTTAGGATTCTCTATGTATAGTATCTTGTCATCTGCAAACAGTGACAGTTTTACTTCTTCTTTTCCAATTTGGATTCCTTTTATTTCTTTTTCTTCTCTGATTGATGTGGCTAGGACTTCCAAAACTATGTTGAATAATAGGGGTGAGAGTGTACATCCTTGTCTTGTTCCTGAGCTTAGAGGAAATGCTTTCAGTTTTTCACCACTGAGAATGAAGTTTGCTGTGGGTTTTTCACATATGGCCTTTACTATGTTGAGGCAGATTCCCTCTATGCCCACTTTCTGGAAAGTTTTTATCATAAGTGGATGTTGAATTTTGTCAAAAGCTTTTTCTGCATCTATAGAGATGATCATATGGTTTTTATTCTTCTTTATTTATTACTATGGTGTATCACGATTGATTTGCATATATTGAAGAATCCTTGAATCCCTGGGGTAAATCCCACGTGTTGTGTGATCATTTTAAGGTGCTGTTGGATCCTGTTTACTAGTATTTTGTTGAGGATATTTGCATCTATATTCATGAGTGATATTGGTGTATAATTTTCCTTTTTTGTAGTATCTTTGTATGGTTTTGGTATCAGGGTGATGGTGGCCTCATAGAATGAGTTTGGGAGTGTTCCTTCCTCTGCAATTTTTCGGAAGAGTTTGAGAAGGATGGGTGTTATCTCTTCTCTAAATGTTTGATAAAATTCACCTGTGAAGCTATCTGGTCCTGGACTTTTGTTTGGTAGAAGATTTTTAATCCCAGTTTCAATTTCATTACTTCTGATTGGTCTGTTCATATTTTCTATTTCTTCCTGGTTCAGTCTTGGAAGGTTATACCTTTCTAGGAATTTGTCCATTTCTTCCAGGTTTTCCATTTTATTGGCATAGAGTTGCTTGTAGTACTCTCTTAGGATGCTTTGTAGTTCTGTGGTGTCTGTTGTAACTTCTCCTTTTTCATGTCTAATTTTATTGATTTGAGTCCTCTCCCTTTTTTTCTTGATGAATCTGGCTAATGGTTTATCAATTTTGTTTATCCTCTCAAAAAACCAGCTTGTAGTTTTATTGATCTTTGCTATTGTTTTCTTTGTTTCTATTTCATTTATTTCTGCTCTGATCTTTATGATTTCTTTCCTTCTGCTAACTTTGTATTTTGTTTGTTCTTCTTTCTCTAGTTCCTTTAGGTGTAAGGTTAGATTGTTTATTTGAGGTTTTTCTTGTTTCTTGAGGTATGCTTGTATAGCTATAAACTTCCCTCTTAGAACTGCTTTTGCTGTATCCCATAGGTTTTGGATCATCGTGTTTTCATTGTCATTTGTCTCTAGATATTTTTGGATTTCCTGTTTGATTTCTTCAGTGATCTCTTGGTTATTTAGTAACGTATTGTTTAGCCTCCATGTGTTTGGTTTTTTTTACATTCTTTTCCCTGTAATTCATTTCTAATCTCATAGCATTGTGGTCAGAAAAGATGATTGATATGATTTCAGTTTTCTTAAATTTACTGAGGCTTGATTTGTGACCCAAGATGTGATCTATCCTGCAGAATGTTCCATGCGCATTTGAGAAGTGTAATCTGCTGTTTTGGGATGGAATGTTCTATAAATATCAATTAAATCTATCTGGTCTGTTATATCATTTAAAGCTCCTGTTTCCTTATTTATTTTCATTTTGGATGATCTGTCAATTGGTGTAAGTGAGGTGTTAAAGTCCCCCACTTTTACTGGGTTACTGTCGATTTCCTCTTTTATAGCTGTTAGCAGTTGCCTTATGTATTGAGGTGCTCCTATGTTGGGTGCATATATAATTGTTTATCTTCTTCTTGGATTGATTCCTTGATCATTATGTAGTGTCCCTCCTTGCCTCTTGTAACATTCTTTATTTTAATGTCTATTTTATCTGATATTAGTATTGCTATTCCAGCTTTCTTTTGATTTCCATTTGCATGGAATATCTTTTTCCATCCCCTCACTTTCAGTCTGTATGTGTACCTAGGCCTGAAGTGGGTTTCCTGTAGACAGCATATATATGGGTCTTGTTTTTGTATCCATTCAGCAAGCCTGTTTCTTTTGGTTGGACCATTTAATCCATTTACGTTTAAGGTAATTATCTATATGTATGTTCCTATTACCATATTCTTAATTGTTATGGGTTTGTTTTTGTAGGTCCTTTTCTTCTCTTGTGTCTCCCACTTAGAGAAGTTCCTTTAGCATTTGTTGTAGAGCTGGTTTGGTGATGCTGAATTCTCTTAGTTCTTGCTTGTCTGTAAAGCTTTTGATTTCTCTATTAAATCTGAATGAAATCCTTGCTGGGTAGAGTAATGGTGGTTGTTGTTTCTTCCCTTTCATCACTTTAAGTATATCATGCCACTCCCTTCTGTCTTGTAGAGTTTCTGCTGAGAAATCAGCTGTTAAGCTTATGTGGCTTCCCTTGTATATTGTTTGTCATTTTTCCCTTGCTGCTTTCAATAATTTTTCTTTGTCTTTAGTTTTCTCAATTTGATTACTATATGTCTTGGTGTGTTTCTCCTTGGGTTTATCCTGTATGGGACTCGCTGCACTTCCTGGACTTGGATGGCTATTTCCTTTCCCATTTTAGGGAATTTTTCAACTATAATCTCTTCAAATATTTTCTCTCATCCTTTCTCTCTCTCTTCTCCTTCTGGGACCCCTATAATGCCAATATTGTTGTGTTTAATATTGTCCCAGAGGTGTCTTCGGCTGTCTTCATTTCTTTTCATTCTTTTTTCTTCCAGGTCACTTATCCGTTCTTCTGCCTTAGTTATTCTGCTATTGATTGCTTCTAGTGTAGTTTTTCAGTTATTGTATTGTTCATCTCTGTTTGTTTGTTCTTTAATTCTTCTAGGTCTTTGTTAAACATTTCTTGCATCTTCTCGATCTTTGCCTACATTCTTTTTCTGAGGTCCTGGATCTTCTTCACTATCATTATTCTGAATTCTTTTTCTGGAAAGTTGCCTATCTCCACTGCATTTAGTTGTTTTTCTGTGGTTTTATCTTGTTCCTTCATCTGGTACATAGCCCTCTGCCTTTTCATATTGTCTATCTTTCTGTGGGTGTGATTTTTGTTTCACCTGCTGCAGGATTGTAGTTCTTCTTGCTTCTGCTGTCTGCCCTCTCATGGATGAGGCTATCTCAGAGGCTTGTGCAAGTTTCCTGATGGTAGGGACTGGTGGTGGGTAGAGCTAACTGTTGCTCTGGTTGGCAGGGCTCAGTTAACTTTGATCTGCTTGACTGCTGATGGGTGGGGCTGGGTTCCCTCCCTGTTGGTTGTTTGGCCTGAGGCAACCGAACACTGGAGCCTACCTGGGCTCTTTGGTGAGGCTAATGGCAGACTTTGGGAGCACTCATGCCAAGGAGTACTTCCCAGAACTTCTGCTGCCAGTGTACTTGTCCTCACGGTGAGCCACAGCCACCCCCCACCTCTGCAGGAGACACTCCAACACTAGCAGGTGGGTCTGGTTCAGTCTCCCCTGGGGTCACTGCTCCTTCCCCTGGCTCCTGATGGACACACTACTTTGTGTGTGCCCTCCAAGAGTGGAGTCTCTCTTTCCCCCAGTCCTGTCGAAGTCTTGCAATCAAATCCCACTAGCCTTCAAAGTCTGATTCTCTAGGAATTCCTCCTGCCGTTGCCGGACCCCCTGGTTGGGAAACCTGATGTGGGGCTCAGAACCTTCACTCCAGTGGGTGTACTTCTGTGGTATAAGTGTGCTCCAGTCTGTGAGTCACCCACCCAGTAGTTATGGGATTTGATTTTACTGTGATTGCACCCCTCTTACTGTCTCATTGTGTCTTCTCCTTTGTCTTTGGATGTGGGGTATCTTTTTTGGTGAGTTCCAGTGTCTTCCTCTCCGTGATTGTCCAGCAGCTAGTTGTGATTCTGTTGTTCTCACAAGAGAGAGTGAGAGCACGTCCTTCTACTCTGCCACCTTGGTTCAGGGCCACAAATTTTGCTTCTTCCTTAATTTTCTCCCACCAAAAGTATCAGCTCTGTGAAGGCACCATCAGTGGCTGCTTGTTTGTTGTATTTCCAACACCTCACTCTGTGCAGTTCTAGAGAGGAGAGAGCCCCACACGGTGCAGGGCTGCACAGGGAAACTGTGAGGGTGGTCTCTGACCACAGAGAAAGAGACCAACTGCAATTTACCATCAAAGACTTTTACTGGAAGTGGCAAGCCTTCAGTCTATACCACAGTGTTCCAAAGTAGTTATATCACACAGATTCTGCCAGTTTTATTGTTGTCTAAGTGAGGAGACAGATTTCTGGTGCTTCCTACTCTGCCATCTTCCCAGAATCCTCCTACATTAATTGAATTTTGCATGTTAAACCAACCTTGCTTGCATCCCTGGAAAACCCCATGATGTATTATCCCCCTTTACATATTGCTGGATTTGATTTGTCCAAATTTTGTCTAGAATTTTTGTATCTATATTTATGAGGGATATTGATTAGTAGTTCATTTCTTGCAATGTTTTTATTTTGTTTTTGTTTAACTTTAATGTCAAACTCATAGAATGACTTGGAGAGTACTCTCTTCTTTTCAATTTTCTGAAAGAATTTGTGTATACTTGGTATTAATTATTTATAAACATTTAGTAGAATTAACTAATGAAGCCACCTGAGCCTGGAGTTTGCTTCATAAGGTTTTTCACTAAGTTCATCTAAGTTGTCAAATTTATAGGCATAAATTTATTTATAATATTCACTTTTTAGCCTTTAAATACCTATGATCCATAGTAATGCCCTTGATCTAATTCTTGATAAGAATACTTTGTGATTCTTACCCTGTGTAGCTAAATATTTATCCCTTAATTTCAAAGAATCAGCTTTTGATTTTGTTGATTTTTCTCTATTTTTCTGTTTCATTAATTTATGTTCTGACTTTTTCTTTTCCTTTATTCTACTTCCTTTGAATTTAATTGGCTCTCCTTTTTCTAGCTGGCAGCTGAGGTCATTGATTTGAGGACTTTATTCTCTTCTAGTATTGGCATTAATTCTATAAAATTGTGACATTCTACAAGATTTGATAGGTAGTAATTTCATTTTCATTAAGTCTGAAATAATTTTTTTAAATAATTTATTTTATTTATTTATTTTTGGCTGCATCGGGTCTTCGTTGCGGTGCGTGGGCTCCTCATTGCAGTGGCTTCTCTTGTTGCGGAGCACAGGCTTTAGGTGCAAGTGCTTCAGTAGTTGCAGCTCGTGGGCTCAGTAGTTGTGGCTCACAGGCTCTAGAGCACAGGCTCATAATTGTGGTGCACAGGCTTAGTTACTCCGTGGCATTTGGGATCTTCCTGGACCAGGGCTTGAAACCATGTCCCCTGCATTGGCAGGCAGATTCTTAACCACTGTGTCACCAGGGAAGCCCTGAAATAATTTTTCATTCCCCTTTGATATATTCTTTGACTCATGTATAATTTAGAGATGTGTTATTTAGTTTCCAAATTTTGGGGGGATTTTCCAGAGATCTTTCTGTTATTAGTTTTTAATTGAATTTCATAGTAATCAGAGAATATACTTTATATGACTTGAATACCTTAAAATCTTTTGACACTTGTTTTATGGTCACAATATGGTCTATATTGGTAAATATTGCTTGTGCACTTGAAAATAACATGTATTCTACTATTTGCAGAATCTTCTATGCTAGTAAAGTAGATCAAATTAAATGAAAGTGTTATTCAAGTCTGCTCTATCATTGTGAGAAGGTATTGACATCTCTAAAAATAACTGTAGATATGTTTATTTACCCTTGTAGTTCTGTCAATTTTTGCTTCATGTGTCTTAAAATTCTCTTATATGGTACATAAATTTATGCAGTAGAAGTAACAATCATAATAATTTATTTCTTTATCATTATGAAATACTATCTTTATCCGTAGTAATAATGTTTGCTGCATAATCTACTTCACTTAATACTAGTACAGCTGCTTTAGTTTTTTATTTTTACTATTGTTAGCATTGTTTATTTTCTATTCTTTTACTTTTAGTCTATTTGTGTATTTATATTTGAGGGGTGTTTCTTGTAAGTCGCATGAAGTTTCTTGCTTTTTAAAATAAATCGGACAAATCTTTGATATTTAGACCATTTACTTTTAGTGTAATTATTGATATGTTTATTTTCAATTTATCCTGTTGCTGGATATTTTTGTTTGTCACATCTGTTTTTCATTCTCTTTTTTTCCCTGCCTTCATTTGGATTTATTGAACACTTTTTTTTTTTTTTTTTTGCGATATGTGGACCTCTCACTGTTGTGGCCTCTCCCTTTGCAGAGCACAGGCTCTGGACACGCAGGGTCAGCGGCCATGGCTCATGGGCCCAGCTGCTCCATGGCATGTGGGATTTTCCCGGACTGGAGCACAAACCCGTGTCCCTTGCATCGGCAGGCAGACTCTCAACCACTGCGCCACCAGGGAAGCCCTATTGGACACTTTTTATAGTTCTGTTTTATCTCTTTTTTGTTGTTAATTTATTATAAGTCCTTGTTTTGTCATTTTGGGGATTGATTTAGGGTTTATAGTATATAACTTTAACTTATGACTTATTGGTTGTCTATTTTCAAGTGATATTATACAACTTCTCATAAAATATAAGACACAACAGCATACTTTCATTTCATTCCTCCTGACCTTTGTCCTATTGTAGTCATAAATTTTAATTTCACAGATGCTGTAAACCACAAAATGCATTGTACTTTTATTTAAACATTTTTAATTTTTATTGGAGTATAGTTGCTTTACAATGTTGTGTTAGTTTCTACTGTACAACAAAGAAAATCAGCTATTCATATTTATATATCCCCTCTTTTTTGGACTTTATTCCTATTTAGGTCACCACAGAGCATTGAGTAGAGTTCCCTGTGCTATACAGTAGGTTATTATTAGTTATCTATTTTATACACAGTATCAATAGCGTATATGTGTCAATCCCAATCTCCCAATTCATCCCACTCCCCCATTTCCCTTTTGGTATCCATATGTTTGTTCTCTATGTCTGTGTCTCTAAAATTGAAATCCTATCAAGCAGCTTTTCTGACCACAATGCTATGAGATTAGAAATCAATTACAGGAAAAAACTGTAAAAATACAAACACACGGAGGCTAAACATTTATTTTTAATAAATGGTTAGTAAAAATATTTCGTACTTACCCATGTAATTATCATTTCCTGTTTTCTTTATTTTTTTGTGTCGATTCATATTTCAATCTGATGTCATTTTCCTTCTTCCTGAAAGGCCTCCTTTATCATTTCCTCTATTGTAGGTCTCTTCAGATTTCATATATCTAAAAGAAACCTTATTTTACCTTCATTTTAAGAGTGAATTTCCCTGGGTGTAGAATTCTATGTGGATTTTTTTTTTGGTACTTTAAAAATGTTGTTCAAGTGTTTTCTCTCTTGCATTGATTATAATAAGAATCAGCTATTATCCTTTTCTTTGTTCTTCTGTGTATTGGTTTTCTATTTGCTGCTATAACAAGATATGACAACCTTAGTGGCTTAAAACAGCACAAGTTTATTATAGTTCTGGAAAAATATTCAGAAGTCTGAGATGGGTCTCACTGTGCTAAAATCAAGGTGTTGACATTGCTGTCTTCCTTTCCAGAAGCTATAGGAAAGAATGCTGTTTTGCTTGCCTTATTCAGCTTCTAGAAACATTTTGCATTCCTTGGTTCATGACCCCCTTCCTTTTGAAGTCAGCAACATCAGGCCAAGTTCTCACACTGTTATTTCTCTGGTTCTCTCTATGGTCTCCCTCATCCTCTTTTGAGGACCCCTGAGATTATATTGGGCCAATTCAGACAATTCAGGATAATTTTCCTGTCTAGGGTTACCAGATTAGCAAATTTTATTTTATCATCTATATTAATTCCTTTAGGCATATAACATAAAATAGTCATAGGCTCTGAGGATTAGGACATGGACATCTTTGGAAGGCCATGGTTCTGACTTCCACATTCTGTATGTACAATATCATGCCTTTTTTTCTCTGGATGCTTTTAAGATTCTCTTATATCACTAGTTTTGAGCAATTAGATTTTGATATGCTTTAGAGTAGTTTTATTCCAGTTTTTTTTGTTTGTATTTCATCTAGCTTTTCGGGTTTTGTTTGTTTGTTTTTAAATAATTATTTTTTATTGAAGTATAGTTGATTTACAATGTTGTGACAATCTCTGATGTACAGCAAAGTGACTCAGTTATACACATATATACATTATTTTTTATATTCTTTTCAATTATGGTTTGTCACAGAATATTCAATACAGTTTTCTGTGCTATACATTAGGACCTTGTTGTTTATCCATTCTAAATATAATAAGTAATAGTTTGCATCTACCAACCCCAAACTCCCAGTGTATATTTCTCCCTCCCCCTCTCCCCCTTGGCAACCACAAGTCTGTTCTCTATGTCTATGAGTCTGTTTTCATTTTGTAGATAGGTTCATTTGTGCCATATTTTATATTCCACATATAAGTGATATCTTATGGTATTTGTCTTTCTCTTTCTGACATACTTCACTTAGTATGATAGTCTCTAGTTGCATCCATGTTGCTGCAAATGACATTATTTCATTCTTTTTTATGGCTGAGTAGTATTCCATTATATATATGTACCACATCTTCTTTATCCATCCATCAGTCTATAGATATTTAGGTTGTTTCCATGTTTTGGCTATTGTGAACAGTGCTGCTATGAACATAGGGATACATGTAACTTTTTAAATTATAGTTTTGTCCAGGTATATTCCTAGAAGTGGGATTGCTGGATCATATGGTAATTCTATTTTTAGTGTTCTGAGGAACCTCCACACTGTTTTCCATAGTGGCTGTACCAACTTACATTCCCACTAACAATGTAGGAGGGTTCCCTTTTCTCCACACCCTCTCTAGCATTTGTTATTTGTAAGCTTTTTAATGATGGCCATTCTGACTGGTTTAAGGTGGTATCTTATTGTAGTTTTGATTTGCATTTCTCTAATAATTAATGATGTTGAGCATCTTTTCATGTGCCTACTGGCCATCTGTATGTCTGGTTTCGAGAAATGTCTATTAAGGTCTTATACCCATTTTTCAATTAGGTTGTTTTTTTGTTGTTGGCTGTATGAACTGTTTGTATATTTTGGAGATTAAGCCCTTGTCTGTCACATCATTTGTAAATATTGTCTCCCATTTCATAGGTTTTTTCATTTTTTTAAATGGTTTCCTTTGTTGTGCAAAAGTTTGTAAGTTTGATTAGGTCCCATTTGTTTATTTTTGCTTTTATTTTTACTTTTTTAAATATTTTGGAGCTTCCCTGGTGGTGCAGTGGTTGAGAATCTGCCTGCTAATGCAGGGGACATGGGTTTGAACCCTGGTCTGGGAAGAACCCACATGCCATGGAGCAACTAGGCCTGTGAGCCACAACTACAGAGCTTGCGTGTCTGGAGCCTGTGCTCTGCAACAAGAGTGGCTGCGATAGTGAGAGGCCCATGCACTACAATGAAGAGTGGACCCCACTTGCCACAACTAGAGAAAGCCCTCACACAGAAACGAAGACCCAACACAGCCAAAAATAAATAAATAAATTTTTTTAAAAATATATTTTCTTATTTATTTATTTAGTTGCATCAGGTCATGGTTGTGGTTCACCAGCTCCTTAGTTACAGCACAGAGCCTCCTTAATTGTGGCATGCGAACTCTTAGTTGTGGCATGCATGTGGGATGTAGTTCCCCAACCAGGGATCGAACCCAGGCCCCCTGCATTGGGAGCATGGAGTCTTATACACTGTGCCACTATCTCTGCTTTTATTTCAATTTCCTTGGGAGACTGACTTAAGAAAACATTAGTATGATCTATGTCAGAGAATGTTTTGCCTATGCTCTCTTCTAGGAGTTTTATGGTGTCATGTCTTATGTTTAAGTCTTTAAGCCATTTTGAGTTTATTTTTGTGCATGGTGTGAGGACATGTTCTAACTTCATTGATTTACATGTAGCTGTCCAACTTTCCCAGCACCGCTTGCTGAAGAGACTGTCTTTTTCCCATTTTATATTCTTGCCTCCTTTGTCAATGATTAATTGACTGTAGGTGTGTGGGTTTATTTCTGGGCTCTCTCTTCTGTTCCATTGATCTGAATACCTGTTTTTGTACCAGTACCACACTGTTTTGATTACTGTAGCTTTGTAGTATTTTCTGACGTCTGGGAGAGTTATGCCTCCTGCTTTGTTTTGTTTTTTCCCCCTCAGGATTGCTGTAGCAATTCTGGATCTTTTATGGTTCCATATAAATTTTTGGATTATTCTAGTTCTGTGAACAATGTCATGGGTAATTTGTTAGGAATCACATTAAATCTGTAGATTGCTTTCGGTAGTATTGCCATTTTAATAATATTAATTCTTCCAATGCAAGGGTATGGGATATCTTTCCATTTCTTTGAATCCTCTTTTATTTCCTTCATTAATGTTTTATAGTTCTCACCGTATAAGTCTGTCACCTCCTTGGTCAGATTAATTCATTGGGTTTTTTTGGGGGGTTTTTTGATGGATTTTAAAAGGTATTTTTTTTTTTTACATTCCTTTTCTGATATTTCATTGTTAGTGTAAAGTAATGCAACTGATTTCTGAATGTTAATCTTGTATCCTGCTACTTTGCTGAATTCATTTATTATATCTAGTAGTTTTTGTGTGGAGTCCTTAGGGTTTTCTATATATAGTACCATGTCATCTGCATATAGTGACAATTTTAACCTCTTACCTTCCAATTTGGATAACTTTTATTTCTTTTTCTTGTCTGATTGCTGTGTCTAGGACTTCCAATATTATGCTGAAGAGAAGTGGTGAGAGTGAGCATCCTTGTCTTTTTCCAGATTTTAGTGGGAAGGCTTTCAGCTTTTCACCATTGAGTATTATATTGGCTGTGGGCTTGTTATAAATGGCTTTTGTTATGTTGAGATATGTTCCCTCTATTCTCACTTTGGTAAGAGTTTTTATCATGAATGGATATTGAATTTTGTCAAATGATTTTTCTGCATCTATTGAGATGACCATGTGTTTTTTGATTTTTCTTCTGTTAATGTGTTGTATTACATTTATTGATTTGCATATGTTGAACCATCCTTGTGAACCTGGGATGAATTCCACTTAGTTGTGGTGTATGGTTTTTTTATGTGTCATTAGATCCCGTTTGCTAGTATTTTGTTGATAATTTTTGCATCTGTATCCATCAAAGCTATTGGCCTGTAATTTGCTTTTTTGGTGGTGTCTTTGTCAGGTTTTGGTATCAGGGTGATGGTGGCTTCATAGAATATCTTTGGGAGTGTTCCCTCCTTATCTTTTGGAAGAGTTTAAGAAGAATTTGTGTAAGTTCTTCTAAGTTTGGTAGAATTTGCCTGTGAAGCCATCTGGTCCTGGACTTTTGTTTGTAGGAAGTTTTTTTAATTGCAGATTCTATTTCACTTCTTGTGATCAGTCTATTCAAAGTATCTATTTCTTCTTTATTCAATTTTTGTGGGCTGTATGTTTCTAGAAAATTGTCCATTTCTTCTAGGTTGTCAAATTTGTTGGCATAAAATTGTTCATATTATTCTTTTATGGTTTTTGTGTTTCTGTGGTATCAGTTGAGATTTCTCCATTTTCATTTCTTATTTTGTTTATTTGGGTTCTCTCTCTTTTCTTTTTGTTGAGCCTGGCCAGAGGTTTGTCAATTTTGTTTACCCTTTCAAAGAACCAGCTCTTGGTTTTGTTAAGTTTTTATATTTTTTTAAATCTCTATTTTATTTATTTCCCCCTTAATCCTTATTATTTCCTTCCTTCTGCTGACTTAGGTTTTGTTTGTTCCTCTTTTTCTAATTCTTTTAGGTGGCAGGTTAGGTTGTTTACTTGAAATTGTTCTCTTTTTTTGATGAAGGCTTGTATTGCTATGAACTTCCCTCTAAGAACTGCTTTTGCTGCATCCCATAGATTTTGTATAGTTGTGCTTTCATTGTCATTTGTCTCAAGGTATTTTTTAATTTCCTTTTTGATTTCCTCATTGACCCACTGGGTTTTTTCTGTTTTTTAAATTTTATCATGAGACTTAGTTGTGGTTTTTTTTAACATTTTATTTATTTATTTTATTTTTTGGCTGTATTGGGTCTTAGTAGTGGCACACAGGATCTTCGTTGAGGCATGCAGGATCTTTTGTTGCAGTGCATGGGCTCTTCATTGCAACATGCAGGCTTCTCTCTAGTTGTGGTGTGTGTTTTTTCTCTCTCTAGTTGTGGCGTGCGGGCTCCAGAGTGCATGGGCTCTGTAGTTTGCAGCACGTGTACTCTCTAGTTGAGGCACAGGAGCTCAGTAGTTGTGGCACATGGACTTAGTTGCCCCGCAGCATGTGGGATCTTAGTTCCCTGACAAGGGATCGAACCCACGTCCCCTACATTGGAAGGCAGATTCTTTACCACTGGACTACCAGGGAAGTCCAACCCATTGGTTTTTTAGTAACATGTTATTTAGTCTCCATGTAATCGTTTTTTTCTCATTTCTTTTCCTGTGGTTGATTTCTAGTTTCATGTCACTGTGGTCAGAGGCTTGAAATAATTTCTATACTCTTAAATTTGTTGAGGTTAGTTTTGTGCCCTAGGATGTGGTCAGTCCTAGAGAATGTTCCATGTTCACTTGAAAAGAATGTATATTCTGTTTCTCTTTTTTGGATGCAGTGTCCTGAAAATGTCAATTAAGTCTAACTCTTCTATTGTATCATTTAGGACCTCTGTTGCCTTATTGATTCTCTGTCTAGAAGATCTGTCCATTGATGTGAGTGGGGTGTTAAAGTCTCCTACTATTACTATATTCCTATCAATTTCTCCCTTTATGTCTGATAATAATTGTTTTATGTATTTGGGTGCTCCTATGTTAGGTGCATATATGTTGATGAGTGTAAAATCCTCTTCTTGTATTGATCCTTTTATCATTTTATAGTGTCCTTCTTTATCTTTCTTTATAGCCTTTGCTTCAAAGTTTAATGTCTGATATAAGTATTGCAACTCCCGCTTTCTTGTCATTTCCATTTGCACGAAATAGTTTTTCTATTCCCATACTTTCAATCTATGTGTGTCCTTTGTCCTAAGGTGCGTATCTTGTGGACAGCATATTGTAAGCTCTTGTTTTTTATCCAGTCTGCCACTCTATGTCTTTTGATTGGAGCATTCAGTCCATCGACAGTTAAGGTAATTACTGATAGATATGTATTTATTTCCATTTCAAACCTTGTTTTCCAGTTGATTCTTTGTTTCTTCTTTGTTCCTTTCTTTTTCTTTTTGTGGTTTGATGATTTCCTTTTATTTTATGCTTGTGTTCTCTTCTTTTAGGCTTTTGTGACTCTATTGTATGTTTTTGGTTTGTGGTTGCCCTGTGTTTCAAATATTTTAACACCCTCCTATATCTGCTTCTTTTAGATTGATATTCATATAGGCTCAAACACATTCTAAAAAAAAGAAAAAGAATCTGCATTTTCTTTCTTTCCCCACATGTTTTGATTTTGATGTTCCTTTTTCCATCTTCATGTTTATTCTTTGCTGTTCCTTGTGTTTATCATTGCTTTCACAAATACTTTTTTTTCTTTTTCTTTTTATCTTTATATACTGGCTAATTTAAGAGATTTAAATATATAGATGTATATAAAGTATATCTTTATATACTGGCTAATTTAAGAGATTTACTTTACAACTGTGAATTCCTCCTTCCTATTTCTTCTTGCCTCTTTTCTGTTTAGAGATGGCTTTTCAATATTTCTTTTAGGATAGGTTTAGTATTGCTGTGTTTTTTAGTTTTTGCTTGTCTGAGAAATTTTTTATTTCTCCTCCTATACTAAATGATAATTTTGCTAGGTAGAGTATTCTAGGTTGCAGATATTTCTCTTTCAAGACTTTGAATATATTTTGCCACTCCCTTCTGGCCTGCAGTGTTTCTGTAGGGAAATCAGCTAATAGCCTTATAGGGGTTCCCTTGTAAAGAACTCTTGGTTTTTCTCTTGCTGCCTTTAGAATCTTCTTTTTATCTTTAACTTTTACCATTTTTATTATAATATGTCTTGTTGTAGGTCTGTTTGGGTCTATCTTGTTTGAGACCCTCTGTGCTTCCTGTACCTGGATATCTATTTCCTTCTTTAGGTTTGGGAAATTTTCAGCCATAATTTCTTCAAATACATTTTCATTTCCCTCCTGTCTTTCTTCTCCTTTGCGTATCCCTATTATGTGTAGATTGACCCACTTTGTATTATCGCATAGGTCTCTTATATTGCTTTCTTTTTTTTTTTTTTTCATTTGGCTTTCTGTCTGATGTTTTGATTGGGTAATTTCCATTAGTCTATCTTCCAGGTCACTTATTCTCTCTTCTGCATTATTCATTCTGTTATTCATTTCCTTGAGCTCAGCTTTTGTCTCACCAAATGAATTTTCTGATTTTTCTTGGCTCCTCCTTATAGTCTCTAGTTCCTTTTTACAGTAATCTGCATTTCTGTCAATAGCCTTTCTTAATTCCTTCAGTATTTCTATTACCTCCTTTTTGAATTCAGTGTCTATTAGACTGAGGAGGTCTATTTCATTGTTCCTTCAGGAGAATTTTCTTGGTAAATTAAGGAAGTTAATTTTTCTTTTAACTGAAAGTGGTTACTCTGCTTCTTCATTTTGCTTATATGTCTCTTAGTCTGTTAATTTAGGAGAAACAATTATCTACTGTAGTCTTGGAGGGTTATTTATAAGCAGGAGCATCCTGTGTAGCTTGTGAGAGTTTAATATTTTTGTGGCATGAGGGCTGTTTATGGTTTGCATGCTTTCTGTTTCTTTCCTCAGAGAACATTGGGGTGCACGTATCCTTTTGGACCATACTTTTCTCTGGATATATGCCCAGGAGTGGGATTGCAGGATCATATGGTAGTTCTATTTTAGTTTTTTAAGGAACCTGCATACTGGCTGTATTCTCCATAGTGGCTGTATCAATTTACATTTTCACCAACAGTGTAGGAGGTTTCCCTTTTCTCCACACTCTCTCCACCATTTATTGTTTGTAGATTTTTTGATGATGGCCATTCTGACTGGTGTGAGGTGATATCTCACTGTAGTTTGGATTTTCATTTCCCTGATAACTAGCAATGTTGAACATCTTTTCACGTGCCTTTTGGCCATTTGCATGTCTTCTTCGGAAAAATGTCTATTTAGGTCTTCTGCCCATTTTTTGATTGGGTTGCTTGTTTTTATGATATTAAGCCACATGAGCTGTTGTTTGTAAATTTTGGAGACTAATCCCTTGTTGGTTGCATCATTTGCAAATATTTTCTCCCATTCTGTGGGTTGTCTTTTCTTTTTGTTTATGTTTTCTTTTGTTGTGCAAAAGCTTTTGAGTTTAATTAGGTACTATTTATTTATTTTTGTTTTTATTTCCATTACTTCGGGAGATGGATTGAAAAAGATATTGCTGTGATTTATGTCAGAGAGTGTTCTACCTGTTTTCTTCTAAGAGTTTTATGTTATCCAGCCTTACATTTAGGCCTTTAATCCATTTTGAGTTTATTTTGTGTATGGTGTTAGGGAGTGTTCTAATTTCATATTTTTACATGGAACTGTCCAGTTTTCCCAGTGCCATTTATTGAAGATACTGTCTTTCCTCTATTGTATAGCCTTGCCTCCTTTGTCATAGATTCATTGACCATAGGGGCGTGGGTTTATATCTGGCCTTACATTTAGGTCTTTAATCCATTTTGAGCTTATTTTTGTGTATGGTGTTAGGGAGTGATCTAATCTCATACTTTTACATGTACCTGTCCAGTTTTCCCAGCACCACTTATTGAAGAGGCTATCCTTTCTCCACTGTACATTCCTGCCTCCTTTATCAAAGATAAGATGACCATATGTGCGTGGGTTTATCTCTGGGCTTTCTATCCTGTTCCATTGATCTATATTTCTGTTTTTGTGCCAGTACCATACTGTTTTGATGACTATTGCTTTGTGGTATAATCTGAGGTCAGGAACCCTGATCCCTCCAGCTCTGTTTTTCTTTCTCAAGGTTGATTTGGCTATTCAGGGTCTTTTGTGTCTCCATACAAATTATAAGATTTTTTGTTCTAGTTCTGTGAAAAATGCCATTGGTAATTTGATAGGGATTGCATTTAATCTGTAGATTGCATTGAGTAGTATAGTCATTTTGACAATATTGGTTTTTCCAATCCAAGAACATGGTATATCTTTCCATCTATTTGTCTAGTCTGTTATTACTTTTATCAGTGTCTTATAGTTTTGGGAAAACAGGTTTTTGCCTCCTTAGGTAAGTTTATTCCAAGGTATTTTATTCTTTTTTATGTGATGGCAAATGGGAATGTTTCTTGAATTTCTCTTCCTGATCTTTTGTAGCTAGTGTATAGAAATGCAAGAGATTTCTGTGTG
Source organism: Stenella coeruleoalba (assembly GCF_951394435.1). Lineage (NCBI taxonomy): Eukaryota > Metazoa > Chordata > Mammalia > Artiodactyla > Delphinidae > Stenella > Stenella coeruleoalba. The sequence continues at coordinate 175,532,917 of NC_137169.1, forward strand.
CTAATTTTGTATCCTACAAGTTTACCAAATTCATTGATGAGCTCTAGTAGTTTTCTGGTAATGTCTTTAGGATTTTCTATGTATAGTATCATGTCATCTGCAAACAGTGCCAATTTAACTTCTTCTTTTCCAATCTGGGTTCCTTTTCTTTCCTTTTCTTCTCAGACGGCCATAGCTAGGACTTCCAAAACTGTGTTGAATAAAAGTGGCAAGAGTGGACATCTTGCCTTGTTCCTGATCTTAGAGGAAATACTTTCAGCTTTTCACTGTTGAGTATGATGTTAGCTGTAGGTTTCTTGTATATGACCTTTATTATGTTGAGGTATGCTCCCTCTATACCCAGAGAGTGTTGGTCATAAATTGGTGTTGGTCAAAAATTGGTGTTGAATTTTGTCAGAAGCCTTTTCTGCATCTATTGAGATGATCATTTGGTTTTTATTCTTCAATTTGTTGATGTGCTGTATCACACTGATTGATTTGAGGATATTGAAGAATCCTTGCATCCCTGGGATAAATCCCACTTGATCATGGTGTATGATCCTTTTAATGTGTTGTTGGATTCTGTTTGCTAGTATTTTGTTGAGGATTTTTGCATCTATGTTCATCAGTGATATTGCCCTATAATTTTATTTTTTTGTGGTATCTTTTTCTGGTTTTGGCACCAGGGTGATGGTGGCCTCATAGAATGAGTTTGGGAGTTTTCCTTCCTCTGCAACTTTTTGGAACATTTTCAGAAGGATAAGTGTTAACTCTTCTCTAAATGTTTGAGAGAATTCGCCTGTGAAGGCTTCTGGTCCTGGATTTTTGTTTTTTGGGAGTTTTTAAATCACTGATTCAATTTCAGTACTTGTGATTGATCTGTTCATATTTTCTATTCCTTCCTTGTCCAATTCTGGGAGATTATACCTTTCTAAAAATGTATCCATTTCTTCCAGGTTGTCCATTTTATTGACATATGGTTGCTTGTAGAAGTCTCTTATGATCCTTTGTATTTCTGTGGTGTCGGTTGTAATTTCTTCCCTTCATTTCTAATTTTATTGATTTGCGTCCTCTCCTTTTTTTTTTCTTGGTGAGTATGGCTAAAAGTTTATCAATTTTGCTTATCTTTTCAAAGAACCAACATTTAGTTTCATTGATCTTATTGTTTTCTTCATCTCTATTTCATTATTTTTGCTCTGATCTTTATGATTTCTTTCCTCCTACTAACTTTAGGTTTTGTTTGTTCTTCTTTCTCTAGTTGCTTTAGGTGTAAGGTTAGGTTGTTTATTTGAGATTTTTTTTGTTTGTTTACTGAGGTAAGATTGTATGCTATAAACTTCCCTCTTAGAATTGGTTTTGCTGCATCCCATAGGCTTTGAATCCTTGAGCTTTCGTTTTCATTTGTCTCTAGGTGTTTTTTGATTTCCTCTTTGATTTCTTCTGATCCATTGGTTGTTTGGTTGCATATTGTTTAGCCTCCACCTGCTTGTGTTTTTTACAGTTTTTTTTCCTTGTCGTTTATTTCTAATCTCATAGCTTTGTGGTTGGAAAAGATGCTTGATATGATTTCAATTTTCTTAAATTTACTGAGGCTCGCTTTGTGGCCCAGCATGTGGTCAGTCCTAGAGAATGTTCCATGTGCAAGTGAGAAGAATGTGTATTCTGCTGTTTTTGAATGGAATTCTCTATAAATATCAATTAACTCCGTCTGCTCTAATGTGTCATTTAAGGCCTGTGTTTCTTTATTGTTTTTCTGTCTGGATCATCTGTCTATTGATGTAAGTGGGATGTTAAAGTTCCCCAATATTATTGTGTTACTGTTGATTTCTCCCTTTATGGTTGTTAGTATTTGCCTTATGTATTGAAGTGCACTCATGTTGGGTGCATATATATTTACAATTGTTATATCTTCTTGGATTGATCCCTTGATCATTATATAGTGTCCTTCTTTGTCTCTTCTAATAGTCTTTATTTTTAAGTCTATTTTGTCTGATATGAGTATTGCAACTCCAGCTTTTTTTGATTTCCATTTGCATTGAATACATTTTCCTGTCCCCTCACTTTCAGTCTGTATGTGTCCCTAGATCTGAAGTGGGTCTCTCATTGACAGCATATATATGGGTCTTGTTTTTGTATCCATTCAGCCAGTCTATGTATTTTGGTTGGAGCATTTAATCCATTTACATTTAAGGTGTAATTATCCATATGTATATTCTTATTGCCATTTTGTTACTTGTTTTGGATTTGTTTTTGTAGGTGTTTTTTCTTCCCTTCCTCTTTTGTTCTCTTGTGATTTGATGACTAACTTTAGTGTTGTGTTTGGATTCCTTTTTCTTTTTTGTGTATGTATCATAGATTTTTGGTTTGTGGTTAACATGAGGTTTTGATATAGCGGTCTATATATAAACAAGATTGTTTTAAGTTGCTGGTCTTTTAATTTCAAATGCATTCCCAATATCCTGCATTTGTGCTCTCCTCTTCTCATAGTTGATGGTTTTGATATATTTGTGTGTGGATGATTTCCTACCTTTAATGTATGTTTGCCTTTACCAGTGAGCTTTTCCATCCATAATTTTCTTTTTTCTAGTTTTGTTCTTTTCTGTTTAGAGACGTTCCTTTAGCATTTGTAGCAAAGTTGCTCTGGTGGTGCTGAATTCTCTTAGCTTTTGCTTGTCTGTAAAGCTTTTGATTTCTCTGTTGAATCTAAATTAGAGCCCTGCTGGTTAGAGCACTCTTGCTTGTACATTCTTCCCTTTCATCATTTTAAATGTATCATGCCATTCCCTTCTGACTTGCAGAGCTTCTGCTGAGAATTCAACTGATATCCTTGTGAGAGTTCCCTTGTATGTTAATTGTTGCTTTTCCCTTGTTGCTTTTAATATTTTTTTGTCTTTAATTTTTGTTAATTTGATTACTATATGTCTTGGTATGTTCCTCTTTGGGTTTATCCTACCTGAGACTCTCTGTGCTTCCTGAACTTGGGTGACTGTTTCCTTTCCCATGTAAGGGCAATTTTCAGCTATTATTGCTTCTAATATTTTTTCAGGTCCTTTCTCTCCCTCTTCTCCTTCTGGGATGCCTATAATGCAAGCTTTGTTGTGTTTAATGTTGTCCCAGAGGTCTGTTAGACTGTCTTCCTTTCTTTTCATTCTTTTTTCTTTATTCTGTTCCACAGCAGTGATTTCCATCATTCTGTCTTCTAGGTCACTTATCCATTCTTCTGCCTCATTTATTCTGCTACTGATTCCTTCTAGTGTATTTTTCATTTCAGTTATTGTATTGTTCATTTCTTTGTTTGTTCTTTAGTTCTTCTAGGTCTTTGTTAAACATTTCTTGCATCTTCTTGATCCTTATTTCCATTCTTTTTCTGAGATATTGGATCATCTTCACTATCATTATTCTGAATTCTTTTTCCAGTAGGTTCGTTATCCCCAGTTCACTTAGTTGTTCTGGGGTTTCATCTTGTTCCTTCATCTGGGACATATTCCTCTGACATCTCATTTTGTCTAACTTTCTGTGATTGTGGTTTCCATTCCACAGCCTGCAGGACTGTAATTCTTGCTTCTGCTCTCTGCCCTCTGGTGGCTGAGGCTGTCTACGAGGGTTGTGCAGGCTTCCTGATGGGAAGGGCTGGCTCCTGCCCAGTTGGGTGGAGCTGGGTCTTGTCCCTCTGGTGGGCAGGGCTGTGCTCAGGGAGACTTTAAACCGCTTGTCTGCTGATGGGTGGGGCTGGTTGTTTGTTTGGCCTGAGGCGACTCAGTACTGGAGCCTACAGGCGGTTTGGGGCTAATGGCAGCCTCTGGGAGGACTCATGCCAATGAGGACTTCCCAAAACTGCTGCTGTCAATGTTGCTGTCCCCACAGTGAGCCACAGCAACCCCTGCCTCCACCAGAGACCCTCCAATACTAGCAGGTAAGTCTGGCCCAGTCTATTCTGGAGTCACTGCTTTTTTCCCCGGGTCCTGGTGCACACAGGACTTTGTGCGTGCCCTCCAAGAGTGGAGTTTCTGTTTCCCCCAGTCCTGTGGAAGTCCTGTGATCAAACCCTGCTGGCCTTCAAATACAGATTCTCTGAGAACTCCTCCTCCCATCGCCAGAACCCCAAGCTGGGAAGTCTGATGTGGGGCTCAGAACTTTCACTCCTGTTGCATAACTTCTGTGGTATAATTGTTTTCCAGTTTCTGGGTCGCTCACCCAGCAGGTCTGGGGTTTAATTTTATTGCAGTCGTGCCCCTCCTACTGTCTTGTTGCAACTTCTTCTTTGTCTTTGGATGTAGGGTATCTTTTTTGGTAGTTTCCAGTGTTTATTTGTTAATGGTTGTTCAGCAGTTAGTTGTGATTTTGGTGTCTTTGTAAGAAGGGTGTGAGCTCATGTCCTTCTACTCTGCCATCTTAAGCTAATCTCTCTGTTTACATTTTTTTTTTTTTTTTTTTTTTTTTTTTTTTTTTTTTTTTTTTTTGCGGTACGCGGGCCTCTCACTGTTGTGGCCTCTCCCGTCGCGGAGCACAGGCTCCGGACGCGCAGGCTCAGCGGCCACGGCTCACGGGGCCCAGCTGCTCCGCGGCATGTGGGATCTTCCCGGACCGGGGCATGAACCCGTGTCCCCTGCACTGGCAGGCGGACTCCCAACCACTGCGCCACCAGGGAAGCCCTGTTTACATTTTTTAATTCTCATTTCTCTGTGTGTATGGTTTTAAAAATTTTTCTTTTACTATATCTTCAAGTTTACTAATTTTTTCTTCTAAGCCTAATCTGCCATTAATTTCATTAGGTTTATTTTTATCTCACACTTTGTTATTTTCATTTCTAAAAGCTCAATTTTAGTCACTTTTATATTTTCCATGTCTCTTCTTAAGTTTTGAGCATATGGAACTCAGGTATAATAATTGCTTTAATGTCTTTGTCTGCTAATTCTAACATCTGTATCAGTTCTGAGTCAATTTCATTTGATCACTTTATCTCCTAACTATGGGTTGCATTGTCCTGCTTCTTTACATCCTGGCAATTTTTATTGGATGTCAGATGTTTTGAATTTTACTTTCTGAGATGTGCGATATTTTTATATTCCCATAAATATTCCTGAGCTTTGTTATGGGTTGTAGTTATGTTACATGAAAACTGTTTGATCTTTTCAAGTTTTGCTGTTAAGATTTATAAGAGAAGACTGGAGCAGTTATCAATCCATGGCTTATTATTCCCTATTACTTAGGGAAGAGGCTTGTGTGTACTCTACCCAAATCCTCCTCAATTTTTTAGTTTTTCAGTCTGGTTTTTGGGACTAGACATCATTCCAAGCCCTGTCTGATCACCAGGCACTGTTACCTCTAATTATAATCTTTCAAATAGTTTTCCCCCAGCCTTGAGTAGTTTCTTCATATGCATGTGCTAATCAGTATTCACCTAAATACTCAAGGGTAAATCTTTGCATATCTCCAGAGTTCTGTCTCTGTGTGGCGCTTTCCTTTCTGGTACTCTCTTTTTAGCAACTTGAGCTGCCATAGTCTCCTACAAACTCTCCATTCCTTATCCTCAGCTCAGGGAGTTCACTGGGCTCTCCGTGATTGCCCTCCACCCTGCACCATGGCCATCATAATGCTCTATCTCTCATAGGAATATGGTGTTTCCCATCTCTCAAGGACCATTTGCCTTCATTGCCTGATATGTAGTGTCTTGCAAACCTTTGTTTCATATATTTAGTCCTTATTAAATTGTTTCAGTTGTAAGGTTAGATATGGTCCCTATTATTACATTTTACAGAGAAGCTGAAGTCCCCATAGCCTCATTTTTTTTTTAAAGAGTAGAAACTATTTTGCATAGGCAGCAAGGGAGAGGAATGGAATTCTAGAAGTCATACTGCCTTTCTTAGAGGAGTTCACCTTCCTCTAGCATGTCTCAGCATCAGATATTTATTTGGTTTCTCGTTTTCTAGTATATTCTTTAATATCCATGCTGGATCTGCCTTTATGTAATGCTGCAGCTTTCTGTGGACCATTCTTCCTGGGTGTGTACTGTTGGTAGAGAGCAAAGTGTACCTAATATTGATAACTCATGACATACCAAAACAATATTTTACTATAATATAACCTCCAGAGAAAATATTTCGAAAAATTATTCAGAAACATCTCTTTCTGATATTTCTGGACTACACAGGTCTGAATCATAGATGAAAGATCAGACTATTTTATGAGTGTTTTTGAACTCCCCAATCTTTGTCCCCTTCCAAAAAATAGTTTATTCAGTGATGATAGTATTTAAGATATATGGTCAGAGAAATGTATTCATCATTCATTTATCCACTAAATAAATATTTGAGAACCTATTATGTGCCAGGCACCTTCACTCCCTTGGGTTGTATATGTGTGTCTCTCTTTAGCACTTATACCTTTATTACTCTTTGTTTTGTGTTAGTATATAATGTCAATCTCTCTTCTGACTTGTGAACTTATTTCATTCAAAATCCATACCTTATTTAACATCTATATATCCGTCATAGCATTTGACATGTTTTCTAGAATCTAGAAAAACCTCAGTAAAGGATTTCCATTTGGAATGAACTTTTAAATACACATGTGCATTTGTGTTTTTGAGAATATAGATATATACCTTGTCTGTGTATTCCTTACTTACTGACTTGCAGCTTTTACACAGAAAACAATTTTCAGGAGACAATATAGTCCTTTCTTTGTAAAAGTCATTCCTTCTCAGCAGTAACTGTTGTATCTCTGCAAGTTTGATCAAAGCAAGGCAAGAGTCCCTCAAGAGGCCCTGGTTGTTGAATTTAGAAGGAAAAGTGTTTTGTTTCTTATGCATATTTGTAAGAGGACTATGCTTGGGAATGATGGTGCTAGTCATTTACATCTATGGGACATAATCATTCCTGTGGATGCACTACAGCTCCAGGCTGAGAGATAGCAAGGGTAGTCCAGACACATATAGATATTACCTGTTTCTCCCAATAGCTTTTAGCTCAGACTAAATGATAACATATGAGGGCTCTTAAAGGAAAGTTTTCAGCAGAGGTTATTTTCAGCTTTATTTAGGCACTACTGACCTGTCTACTTAGTTATTTTATAAATCTTACCAGGGATAGGAGCTTTTGGTTTCTATCTTTATTTACTCTTCTGCACAAATTTGGGGATGTATCAATGGATCTTTGCTGTCCTAATCTCTCCGGGTCACAGAGAAAAAAGTACTTTGGGAACAGCATAATGGGTTTACTGCTCATAACTAATTTTAAATGTATGCAGTTACAGGCACATATCAAAACCTCCCTCAAGGCATGAAGCCCCTTTTGCTTACTAGTTTAGTCTGATTTTTTTTTTTTGCGGTACGCGGGCCTCTCACTGTTGTGGCCTCCCCCGTTGCGGAGCACAGGCTCCGGACGCACAGGCTCAGCGGCCATGGCTCACGGGCCCAGCCGCTCCGCGGCATGTGGCATCTTCCTGGACCGGGGCATGAACCCGTGTCCCCTGCATTGGCAGGCGGACTCTCAACCACTGCGCCACCAGGGAAGCCCCTGATTATTTTTTAAATGGGCAATATTTATCTATAGGCCAATGAGAGCAAACTCCTGCTAAAATATCTATTTCCTTTTTTAAATTTTCAAAAAAATACTAAAGATGAACAAAGATTTGGGTTAAAAGATGAGCCTAAACTCATGTTTCGCAATCTCACTTTCACCTCCTCTCTTTCTTTGCCTCTTCCTTCTCTATTTACATTATGTTTGAACTTTGTATTTACATGAATGAGTTAAGAGGAAAACTTTACGTATAAAAATGGGTTAAATAAAAGGTCTCTGACTGGATTTCTACTTAAAAGCATGATGAAATAACATGGACTAGGGCAAACTTAGCTTATAAACAGCTAGCAAACTAGATAATATACATGTGTCTTAGTTCATTCGGGATGCTTTAACAAATTATCATAGACTGTGTGGCTTATAAGCAACAGAAATTTATTTCTCACAGTTCTGGAGGCTGGAAAGTACAAAATCAAGACACCTGCAGATTTGGTGTCTGGTGAGAGCCCATTTCTGGTTCATAGATGGGAGTCTTCTCACTGTGTCCTTACGTGGTGAAAGGGGCTATGGAGCTCTGTGGGGTCACTTTTATAAGAGCATTAATTTCATTTATGAGAGTTCATGGTCATGACCTAATCACCTCCCAAAGGCTCCACCTCCAAATATCATCAAGTTGAACATTAGATTTCACATATGAATTTTGGAGAGACACAAATATTCAGTCTATAGTAACACAAAACAAGTATTTTCCAATGTTTTACAACAAGCAGGACAGGAGCGTGTCCCCTATTAGATAAATGGAGATAAACAAGTAAAGTGAGCCTTGTGATCATCTTGGATTTCCGCCTGGAGGCAACTTCTAGGCTGTGGGCATAGGTGGAGGGGGGTCAACTCAAGCAGGGCCCAGTGACCTTCATGAATTCAAGACATAGATATTCGGAAATTAGGGCTCAAGGCAGCTACAGTGGTGGATGGTACAGTACAGAATTTCAGAAAATATGTGCAGAAAAAGAACTCCAGAAACCTAAAAAAGAATCTTCATGAATCTTTGCTGAATACAAGCTGTACAGACATAGAGGAAAACCATACAAAGCCAGGTAAAGAAAACCCAAGAGAATTGTAATCAGAATAATCCCCAGAGCTCATACAGGTCAATGAGATGTTTAAGCTGTGAGGATGTATTCAAACTATGGCTAGCCAGATTGGAGAGCCATTGGTGATCACACCAGGGCATTCAGTGTAGACTCCACAGCTTGGCACTAGGGCTATGCTATCATAGGGTGAAGACTACTCTAGACCTGCTCTAGAAAAGGTTAAAGACAGGCCTTAGAGATCAAACTGATCTGTAAATTACCTAACTGCCTGCCCAACACTCTTTAAGGAAAGACAACACAATCCAGACACTCAACAACATAGTATTCACAAAGTCCTGCATCCAGCAAAAATTAATAGACATTCCAAGAAAAGGAAAATGTGACTCATAATTAGAGCAAAAATCAATCAATAGGAACAGAAATGATAGAAATGATAGCATTAGAATTGAGTGTCAGAATTGAGATTAATTGTAGGACAATTCAACTGGTGTTGAACAACCAGCTGGTGTTTGAGAATTGCGTGGTGGTGTGTGGGGAGAACCCTGCCCCACATGCATTGTAATTGGTGACCAGAGTCAGACATGGCAAAGGAGAATTAAGGGAGAGGACAGAATTAAGTTTGCTAATCAGCTAACCTTAAAATAAGGAGATTATCTTGGATTATCTGAGTGGGCCCAAAATAATCACAAAGGTCCTTAAAATTGGAAGAGGCAGGCAGAGGAGAGAACCAGAGTGATGGTAGTATGTAAAGGACTTGGTTGACATCGCTGGCTTTGAAGATAGAGGTGGGGGAGGCCCGTGAGCTAAGGAGTGCAGGAGGCCTCTAGTAACTGGAAAAGGCAAGGAAATAACTTCTTCTCTAGAATCTTCAGAAAGAAATGTATCCTGTTGACACATTGACCTTAGTCCAGTGAGATCCACGTTGGGTTTATGGTCTATAGCAGTGTAAGATAACAAACTGTTGTTCCTTTAAAACACTAGATTTTTTGTGATTTGTCATAGCAGTAGTAGAAAACTAACACTCTTGCTGAGGGTAAAATCTCAGGGAGATTCTTACACCAACAGGGCCATGTTCTTCACCACAGGACTCCTAACCCCAATTTAGCCACAGCTCATTTGCACATGGAGGACATGCCACATAAAAGCAGCCCATCTATAATCTGGCCAGTGGACAATCAGGTGTTGATTAAATTGGATTAATCAGATGTTTTCCCTTGAGCCTTGGAACTAGAGATATGAAAGAGCCAGAGTTCAATAGAAACAGAAGATAGAAGTGGAAAGGCCCAGAAGGAGTCAGCTCTGGAAAGAGTAGCTGAGTCATGCTAGTAGGGCAGAGTACAAGGGTGACCATGAATGGATGCCTACTTCCAAGGGGCCAGTTATTAACCTATTTGTCAAGTTGTCAGGACTCTGCAGTATCATGAATCTCTTCCAGTTTCGTTGACACCTTGATATGGTCAAGATCACTGTTATTCTTATGTCCAGATGTATAAAATTCCCTCTGGTACTAGGATCAACCTTGCTGAATATAGCCATTCATTTCCTATAAGCAGTGGAACTTATGTATTACTAAGTGCCTAGAATTTCAAAGGTTCTGAATGATTAGTGCCTCCCCAAGGATTGTTTAGAATTCTCATACCCTGTTTCAAATTTTAGTTAAGGAAGGGCCTAAGCAGCTGTAACAAAGAGACTCCAAAACAGAGGGACTCAAACAAGTTGTAGGTTTATATGTTCCTCATTTAACAGTCAAAGTCAAACAGCCTGTGCATGGTAGGTCAAGCAGTTTCACCCTACAAGATCATCCAGGAATCTAAATTCCTTGTACCTTGTTGTTTTACCATCCCTTAGGGTGCTTTCTGTCTCTACATGTTTCAGTCTCACTCACTAGCACCACAACTGCCTTCCAGCTGAAAGAAAGAGGGAAAGAGACAAAGTAGATGGCAAGCATATCCTTTCAAGACACTTGTGCGTATCACTTCTGCTTACTTTCCCTTGGTGACAACTTGGTCACTGGCTGAAAGGTTGGCTGTGATGTCTTCTCTGGTTTGGTGGTCCTGTGACCTTCTAAAATATCAGTGTGGAGGGAGAATACTATTCTTGAAAGAATCAGGGGGAATGAATACGGGGAAACAGTTATCAGTGTCTTCCACAGTTTCTAATGTTCATCTGAAAATACTACTATTATAGGCTAGGTCCTTGTTGTGCCAAGGATAACATTGTTATAACAGTAACACAGTGTCTGCCCTCACGTAGCTTACATTCTAGTGGAGTGAACTGACACATTATAATTTGGTGTGATTATTTTTTTAATTAATTAATTATTATTATTATTTTTGGGGGGCTGCATTGGGTCTTCATTGCTGAGCGTGGGCTTTCTCTAGTTGTGGCGAACGGGGGCTACCCTTAGTTGCGGTGCACGGGTTTCTTATTGTCGTGGCTTCTCTTGTTGCAGAGCACGGGCTCTAGGCACGTGGGCTGCAGTTGTTGTGGCTCCTGGGCTCTAGAGCGCAGGTTCAGTAGTTGTGGCACACAGGCTCAGTAGTTATGATGCATGGGCTTTGTTGCTCCGCGGCATGTGGGATCTTCCCGGACCAGGGCTCGAACCCGTGTTCCCTGCATTGGCAGGCAGGTTCTCAACCACTGTGCCACCAGGGAAGCCCCTAATTTGGCGTGATGATTGCTCTAATAGGGAAACTATAGGGAGCTATGGGAATATATAGTAAAGGTACTCAACCCAGCTTCAGTTCTCCCTGAAGCCTGAGTAGGAAGCATGGCAAAATGTCGTTGGGAAAGATTTTCTAGGTAAATAAAAGTGTGTGTTTACTTCCTGAGGTGAGAAACTTAGTGCATGCTGAATAAAGAAACCTAAGAAAGGGTGGTGACTCTCTTAGGTCACTCGAGTACCTTCTAAGTGAATCACTCATTTTTTTCAATAAGATATTTTCAGTGCTTATTATGTACTAGTCCCCTTCTGGGCACTGGAAAGCTGGAATGAGAGTTAAGACAGTGTTGTTAAGCCAGAAACTGCCATTCCATAGCTATGTAAATTTCTTTGTGTTCATGAAATAAGACTAGACTGTCTAACTTTTCTCCCAAGTAAAATGCCCAATAACCAATAATCTCACAGGGACTTTAATTCTAACCAGACTTTCAATATATACTGAACTGCTAACAGATTAGATGTACAAATACAAAATCTCATGACTCAGAGCATCACAAGGGGTTACCTGGTAGAAGGTCAGTATCCATAACAGTAAATTATACATATAATAATTAGATTAGCAAGCAGTGATATAGAATCAGGTTCTGTTCTAAATGCTTTCTGTGTTAATCTATGTAATCCTTTTAAGAACCACATGAGGTGGGAACAAATACTGTCCTCATTTTACAGATAGAACTGACTCTCCCAAGGTCAGTAAGTGGTGAAGCCAGAATTTGAACCCAACCAATATGGCCCCAGAGTCCTTGTTCTTAGCCTCTATAGAAAACTGTGAAATACTTGGTAGTTAACGTTACACAACAGGGTCATGTAGTCTCTAAGATGTGAATTGCCCTTTTTTTCCCCCCTTTCTTTCATACTGAGTTCTTATATCCAGCACCTCACTAGAAGGTTCAAGTATCACTCCACAGAGTGAAGGTCTTGTAAATGATTGTCAGTAATTAGGAAATAAATTGATTAGGATAATATTTAAAATTTGATTATATTTTTGGGATGATGAAAATGTTCTCACATTAATTGTGGTGATAGCTGCACAACTCTGAATATAATAAAAAATACTGAATCGTAACTGTAAGTGGATGCACTGTGTGACCTGTGAATTGTATCTGAAGCTTTCAATTAAGACAAATCCATGTGACTTCAGTTTATTGTCACCACAGCTAAAGCAATCCCCAGTCCTTACCTGGCAAGTGGGAGGCATGGGTGCTCTCTCCCTCCATTCCCGGGATGGGTCCCTTTTCACAAACTCTTTTCAATCTTGGAAACCTTCAAACCTCCAAGTGAGATGTGTCATCTCCCTTCACATCTCTCCCCCAGTTCTAATGACGGTGCTGATGTGAGGGAAGGGGGCGGAGCCCAGGAACTGGGTTCAGATCTACATGACACACTTTAACAAGACAGTAGTGTTCTAGATCATACCCCAAGGAGACAGAGGAATTTGGAAAGAGGACACCTGGATAAATTAGGGATGTTTATCCTGGGTGTCTTGATAACAGTCTTCAACTATCTGATGACCTGTCTTCTGGAAGAAGAATTAGACTTAGGTGGCTCTAGAGGACGGGTCTATGAGTAATAGATGAAAGTTACACAGAGAGGGGAAAAAACGCCATGAAATGGGGCCCATCTCAAATTGCCACCTATTTAGTCAGGTCCACCTTAAAATACTACATTCAAAAGCTTACCCTTTGATATTTAAAGATTGGCTCTACATGGTATGTGCAAACCAGAGAGGAGTCACACTGACAGGAAATGCCCTGGGTCCAGTTCCACAAAGGACAAATTTTGGAGCCTGAATTAAAGATTCTGTGAGTGTCTGTCTAATCCCAGATACCTTTATAATTAATATCCTTTATCCTGGCTGAGTCAGTGTGAGGTCTCAAACCTTCTATGTAAGAGCAGACTGGCTCAAATCAGCTGATGCTTCTAAGAAACTCCTCAAGAAGGAAAACAAAACATTATAGCTTCTTTTCCTTTGAAGCTGACATCAGCTACTAACAGAAAAGAACTTCCAAGCCTATAAATATGGTTACATCTAGTGAGTCTCAGTTTTCCTTTTTGTTAAATATTTTCTCCGATAGATGATATTTTCTGGAGGGAAGATATAAAGAGACTTTTGCAAGAAGAAAGGACCATGTAGCCCCCAAATGCCATAAATGGAGATAACTTTGGACTCAGAAGGGAATGTGTATTTGAGTTTTTATTTTAGATCAGGCTGTAGTTGGCCTATTGTGTAGCCTTACACAGGATAGATTTCTTTTTCTAATTTTTATTTTATATTGGAGCATAGTTGATTAACAATGCTCTGTTAGTTTTAGGTGAACAGCAAAGTGATTCAGTTCAGGACAGATTTCTTATCAATAAAATGAGGTGCCCTATTTCTCAAACATGGCTTCTCGGACCACTTTAATCTGAATCATCCAGGATGCTTATAAAATGTGAAAATATGGAGCCCCTAGACCTACTAGGTCTAGGGGCTAGACCTACTCTATCAGTATTTCTGGAGGTAGAACCCAGACCTACTCTATCAGTATTTCTGGAGGTAGAACCCAGGAATCTGCATTTTCAATAACAGCCTAGGGGATTCTGATGTATGCTACAGTTGGAGAACTATTGGGTCAGATAGTCACTAATATCCCTTTCATCTTGAACATTTTCTCATCCAGTACTTTTTTATCCACTTCGGAGAACCTGGAATATCTTTCAAGTAAAGATTTTGTACTGCATCTTACCCTTTATGGAGAGACCTAGGCTGACCAATGGTTGGTTTACCTAGGAGTAAGGGGATTCCCAGGATGCAAGCCTTTCAGGCAAACTGAAGCAAGTCTGTCATCCCATGAGGACCCAGCTGAAGTGATTATTTCTTCCACTAGAGAGACCTGCCAGTCCACCAGGATGCCGGAAACGTCTCTGTGTCAGTCACAAATACACATCTAGCTGAGATTATAATTCCCGGCACTCTGATAGCAAACGGTCAAGACACCGATGTGCCCCTTGGCATGAGGGTCAGCTCAGAAACTGTTGCCCTCTCTGTAGTCCATTTGCACGACTCGCAGTGGGGATGGGTGGGTGGGTGGGCTTCCGTCTTGGGGGGAGTTGGCAGGGCAACTTCCATCAGCCACTCCCATCCATCTGTACAGCTTGTAGCGTGAGCTAACGTGAGTCATCTCTGCTGCATCAGTGCAAACCACCCATGGGGAGTCCGACCTCTGCCTATTTCTAGAGAGGCATTTAATGAAGACTGACCTAATTCAAGCAAAAATACGTCTCAATTAGTGTGCAACTAACCCACTGATTTTTTCTAGAAAAGAACCTTTCTGCCATGCTTGGTGACTCGATGGTGATGCTTGGTAATGGTGAAGTTGCACTTTGCTTGTGTGAATGCTTCTCCTCCTCCTTCTTTCTTTTCCTCCCTCTCCTATCCTAGCTTTCTCTCTCTCTCTCTCAAGGAGGGTTAGCTGCTGGTGATCAATCATGGTGCCTGAAAACCCTCTCTTAGTCCCTCTATCTGGCAGAGCAGCTCCCATTTTTCATTAAATGAATATGGAAATTAGAAATGAAGAATAAGCAAATTGGGACTTGTCTCTGAGACAAGAGTGGGGGCATGATTTAAAAATAGATCTATAATAACGTATAAAGACTGATGCAACCATAACATTTCTTATGTGAGGGATAAGGGGTTGCCTTCTTAGATGAGAAGGCACTGTGATGCTTGGAGTGATACACTTTGAAGATGGAGCAAGGGTTCACAAGCCAGAGGATACAGGTGGCCACTAGAAGCTGAAAAAGGCAAGGCAAGGAACTCTGCCTCAGAGGCTCCAGAAAGAACCAGCCCTGCTAACACCTTGACTTTAGTCCAGTGAAACCGACCTCTGACCTCCAGAACAGTAAGAGAATAAATCCGTATGGTTTCAAGCCACTAGTTGGTATAATTTGTTGCAATAGCAAAAGGAAACTAATAGACCATTTTAACTAACTAGCTGGCTCACTCATTGGAAACTACAGATTCGTCTGTCAGTGTGCCACATCAGCCAATCGTCAAAGCCTGCCTAATCCTCCCCTAAGTGGACTTCTCAATTCCGTCCACTTCTTTCCATCTCTGCTGTCATTATCCTCGCCCAGGATAATGGGTTTCCCCTACAGTGGATTCCTCCTCTTTGAGCCCCATTCACCTCGTTGCAGCCAAAGTGTTTTTGTTTTGTTTTGTTTTGTTTTGTTCTTACAAATCAGACCATGCCATTTCTCTGCTTCTAACCACCTCAGCGGCTGGTCACTCACTTCAGGATAAAGTCTCGGGGATAAACAGAGTCACAGGTCAGAGGGTTTGTGATAGAGGTTCCCAGAGCCTCCTGGGAAACGGCCCCTCTGGGGTTCTACAGCACAGAACTGAGGGATTTATGTGGCCCGGACTGTGTTAGGCTGTGGAGGGGGTGGAGTTGAGGGTGATAGATGGGAGCTGTCCTCCAGCCTGAGAGTTCTGCCCTGTACAAGCCTTGTCATCACGGTGTGATTTCAAGACTGATGAGGTGCACCAGTGGAGGCATCCCCTGGCACCTCTCCAGATTGACCTACACGGAGAACAGCTTCAGTGTCATGCCTGGCAGTGGAACCTGGAGGAGATGGTTAGGCCTCCAAAGGGTCTGACGTAACCTCACTCATTCACATCGTCATCTTTGGCAGTGTACTCCCAGTGCCCGATTTGGTGGTCACAAGATTGTATCTCTGACTGTCTTGGAGAACATTTTTATTTCTCTTCAGTGTATACTGACCGTCGTGACTTTCTTCTGTATCCTTTCGGTAAGCGGACCCGCTCTGGCTCACCCATGCGATATCTGTGTCTAGTCTTCTCATAATTTAATACTTGCCATTGACTAACACGGTGGTTGCGTGAAGGCTAAGCTCTGAACACGGTCTCTGTGCTCTCCCTTAATGCCCCAACCTTATCCCTTCACACACCCTCTCAAAGCTCTGCCCTTGAACCACAGCAAGCTACTAATAGGTCCTCCCACACCTCTACCTGGTACCCTCTTCCCCACTCTTGTGGCCCAGCTACACTCCGCTATCCTTCAGCCCTCAACTCAAATACTGGCTCTCTCAGGAAGCTGTTTCTGACTCCCAAGCCCCTCTTAGGGGCTTCCATAGTTCCCTGAAAGGTCCCCCTGCGTAAGAATCACACAGTGGGGCAGTGGTTTGTTTGTTGTCTGTAACTCCATTAGGCGGTGGACAGCTCGAAGCCACTACTTCATCTGTCTTCTTCACCATCAAAATCCTAGTTCTTGGCACCATAGTGTGTGATTAATAAATACATTTGATGAATGGGTGAATGGATTCATAATAACAGTAATCATGTTTTATGGAATGCCTGCTATGTGATAGGCACCATGCCAGGTACTCTGTGTGTGTGTGTGTGTGTGTGTGTGTGTGTGTGTGTGTGTGTGTGTACAGCTGACCCTTGAACAACACAGGTTTGAACTGCTTGGGTCCACTTATCTGCAGATCTTTCCAATAAATATAGTACCTGTATTTTAATTTTACAGATCTTTAAGTAAGTATAGGGAAAAGTTTGTGTTCAATTAGAGAACAAAATATGTGGAATCAAAAGAACTAAGGTTTGAATCCTGATTCTGTCCAAACTGTTTCGGCTTCTTGCCCTTGTTTGAGTCACTCATCAGTTCCTCTGTTTTTGAGGCAGAGATAGCGGTATGCAGATTTTCGATGGCTTGGGGGTCGGCGCCCCTAAACCCTGCATTGCTCAAAGGTCGACTGTAATCTCTAATCCTAAATACAACTATGCAAGGTTGGTCTTGTTATCCTACTTCTGTAGTTGGGAAAACCAAGGATTAGAGGCTAAGTTACATGGCTGGGGTCACTATTCGATGCATAATTGGAATTTGGGGCCAGATCTATCTATTGCTTTATGTCAGTATATTTACTGAGCTGTATTTATAATGAAGCACCCTTTTCCCCTCTCAAACCCCTCCCAGCCATTCACACTGTAATCCCATCCAAGTCAAACCATCAGATCTGGAGGCCCAGGAAAGCAGTGTTCCCAGCATGCCTGGGAACTGGGCCTGGATTCTATCCTTTGTTTCCAGGCCCAAATAGTTTGATGTCACAGCTCTTCCTTTGAATTCCTTTGAGGCAGGTAGCTCTGTGTTGGTCTTGGTCTTTCTCTAATACCTCCTGGGACTGTTGTGGGGGAATTATAAACAGCCTTTGGGGTGGGGCTGGGGGATGTGAAGACTCAGGGTTTTTTGTGCTTTTTTTTCAAGAGAGAGGACCCATAGCTTCCATTAGATTCCCAAAGGAGTCTTCTGGATGTGTGAGCAAAAGGGCCTCCTGGGTATTTCTCTGCTGTTTTCTTTGCCTCTTCTCTTTTGGAAGTTGTGCTAGGGTGGGTGGAGCCTACTCTGGCTGCCCAGATTCACAGGAGTCCTCCTTGATCTCTGGAAAACCCACATTAGAGCTTTTCTAAATCTCATATCCCTCACGTATGAATGAGCTTGGGCCAGAATTGACACCTAGGCTCCTTCCTGCTCTAGCATTCTGGTTCTATGATTCCTGTGTGTTACAGAATTATTTAAGTATCAGCACATGGAGGCTAAAGGTATTTTATGCACACATGAGGTCTTGCATGCAGAAGCAGGGGCCGGAGATTTGGAAGCAATACCTGACGCATGGGGGTCCCCTTCCTGCATGGACTCACGGCTGCTGAGCCACGTTGCTCTGCCTTTTTGGTACTCTGTTCCCTGCAAAGCACTGCAATTTATTTATGTCCAGAGCGGATGCCTTATGAACTAATAATTTTTATTGACCACCTAGCAATGGTTTTTTTAAAGGATTTTTCTGATTTTTTTCTTTCTTTTAATAGAGTAACAATCAGGCCGTTGACACTGAATCTGATTCTCTTACATGTGCCATTAATTTGTCAGTCGCTTCATATTTCAAATTGCCTTGAATATTGCTAGTTTATATGTGTGCAGTATTTTTAATATTGCCATTAACTTGATTCCTACTTTTACAATTACTACCTCCCACTAATGTTTCTCCCATTTTGTTATTAAATGAATATGGAAATTAGAAGTGAAGAGTGAGCAAATTAGGGCTTGTTTCTGAGACAAGAACGGAGGCGTTATTTAAAAATAGATATACAATAATGTTTTGCTTGCTTTTTAAGGCTTAATTTATTCCGTTCTCGTTAGAAACCTGTCTACAGATCAGATTGTCCTCTGTGTTTCACTGACAGAAAAGGAACACCCACCCGGCATACTCTTCTGGTTAGAACGTGTCTCTGAGGGTTCAGTTTCTCGGATTTAGGGGGGTTGGGGAATGAACTTTTATGTGATGATAATGACAAGGATGGTGTTCCTATGGGGCGGGCACTGGCTATTCTCTTTATATGCAGTAACTTGTCAGTACCGTATAACCACCCTAGGAGGTAGTTACTACTATTGTTCCATTTTATTTTATTCTATTTTAAATTTTTTTGATAAATTTTTTTTTTTTGGCCGTGCCGCACAGCACGTGGGATCTTAGTTCCCCGACCAGGGATTGAACCCTTGCCCCTTGCATTGGAAGTGCAGAGTTTCAACCACTGCACTGCCAGGGAAGTCCTATTGTTCCATTTTAAAGATGAAGAAAGTGAGTGTTAGGTTAAATGGCTTGCTCAAGGGCACACAGTTCATGAACGGCGGTGCACAGATGTGAACTCAGTTGGGTCTGACTCCAGCACTTGCTTTTATAACGTCTCTTCTCCTCTTTCTCTGTGTTGCCTCTTATGCTTGCGGTGTTCTAGAGTCATATACACCTGTGACTAGTCCCAGTATTTTGTGTTTAAGGGACTGACATCTTGGTCTTTGGGAATTTTCCTAGCTTATTAGCAAAGGAACTTGGTATACAAGTAAAAACAAGTTTTTAATATTGTAGAAAATTTAAAGGACATGTGTTAGGGTAACCAACAAGTGCTCAGAAGCATAATACAGAAACACCAGAAAGAAGTGCAGAACAGTGTCTATTTTTCTTTATATATGTTTCCTAGTGCCATTACCCTGTGAAATACTATGGACCTATGGTCTAGATTAGAAGGAAACCAAAAAAAAAAAAAAAAAAAACCCCAAAACCCTTATTAATCCATGTAGAAATTCCTTACAGACCAACATTTGCCTAAACAAACCAACTAGTAATCCCATAAAAGAATGAAGGTAAGGAAGACTCTTGCTGACATTCCATCTTCCCAGCTCCAATGGTGATCAAAGTCATGGGAAAGAAATTGTGACGGGAAAATACGCAAAACCTGAGAGTTGGACAAGATCTCAGAAGTTTCCAATCCAGCCTCCAAGGACCTAGGCCATTTTCTTATAATCAAAACCGTCCAAAAATGTGGTGCAGTAATTCTTACTTAACAAAATCATATGTCTTTGGGCTTGAGAGGTTATCTTGGATGGAACTGCAGAAATGGGGGACTTATCCTAGAATTCTTGGTTTTATTTAATTGATAAAATAATTATTCAGATTAAAATAATAAACCCAACCCTAGGATTAGAAGATGATGATGCTTCCCCAGGGAGAATGAGACAAAAAGTTGTCCTCCAAATGGAGACTCAAAGGGACCACTGGACCCGGGGACTGATTTCTATCTTTTTATTAAAGAAGCCATGATGGTCAAATAAGGAATGATATGGGCAGAAGGAAAGAATGGACAGTATTTCCTGAAAGGCTTGGGGAGTCTGCTCCGTCCTGAACTTGGCAGCTAAGCTGGTGTCCCATAATCTTCTCCCTCTTTTGGGAGGGAGGCTGGTTATAGTTCTTCTAGTCAAGAAGCCCTGTGTCCCATAAAGAGATTCTCCGCCTATTTTTAAACTCCTCCCCTGGACATAGTATTTTTCTGATTAGAAAAATTTGCCCAACTTTTTCCAACTAGTTTATCTGGTTATTTATTTATTTGTTATTTCCTCTAAGATGAAGAACATTTATTAATAAAAGAAAATCTTCTAGGACCAGGATGTCCTTGGAACTTTGGGAAACTCTGGAATTCCTCATAACTAGCTGGGCTGAGCAGACGTTGACATCCAGAAGCTGCTGCCCATCCCCCTTGAGAGTCCTGGCAACGATTCACTTCCATGATCTCCCTTTTGCGTGGGAGCAAAGAAACATATGGAGTGAGAGAGGGAATCAGGCCGATTAATTCTTTACAACAAGGTTTTATTTATTTATTTTCTTTGACCCCACCCCCCACCCCCCCAAAAAAGAAACAATGAAAGTTGTTCGTCTTTCTTTTATTTTTAATGGTTTTCCTTTTGGATCCAAACGAGCATTTATATTACAGGATATCCACCTGGTTAACATGCAGTGCTGAACTCTGGCTTTGGGAGAGATGCACCGATACCGGGGGCAGTCCAGCACTGGCTGCCATTCCAACACGGTCACTGAAGGGGCATCAGGCTGGCACACCGCGGTGGATGCTGCCTGTAAGGAAGTGTCTCAAGTGCGTTGACGCACACGTGTTTTGTAATGCAGGTGGCAGCATTTTAACAGCCTAAGGCAGATCACCCAATTTCCCTCTTGGTCCCATCTGATGTGCTCATCCTCTAAGAGCAAACCAAGCAGGGGGAATGGCCTGCCCTTGGGTCCCAAAGGACGGAGGGCATGGCCTGGGCACCCTGTTGTCCACTTCCTTGCAGTGTTATCTTTTGAGGCTAGTGCACCGTGTGGAGTTTGAAATCTATTCCTGATAAAGCTTATCTCCTGTCCCGCTAACTGCCTCTCCTCCCTCTCCCCTCCTATGGTGCTTGTGCCACTAGGAAGATCAATGAAATCTCTCCACTACTGGCACTACTATATTGAAGAGCTGTTAGTTAAGGTCATCGAGATTGTCTTCAGGCTGCTTGAAAGCGAGAACCTCCTTTCTCTCCATCTCCCAAGTCTGGAAATTTTTTTTCAGGGCTCTATTAATCTTCTGA
Organism: Stenella coeruleoalba; assembly: GCF_951394435.1. Lineage (NCBI taxonomy): Eukaryota > Metazoa > Chordata > Mammalia > Artiodactyla > Delphinidae > Stenella > Stenella coeruleoalba. The sequence continues at coordinate 175,554,185 of NC_137169.1, forward strand.
GGCCTTCAAATCCACTACCTAGAGTGGAAAGAACCCCTCGGCCCCCGATATCATGCTAACAAGTTGACCCGCGATCTGGCATAAATGAGGATCCCAGGTCACGCTCCTCTAAGCCTTCCTCTACCTGGGACCAGCTGGTATTTCTCACCTTAGCCTTGTCTTTGTCCTAGAGCTTGTTTTCCCCACCTCTACCCAACTCGTCCCAGCTATGAAATGCCCTGCGCACTTAGTGCTTTAGATGTTTCTCCTCTGTTTGTTTTTCTGGGTGAGTTCCCAATCTTGGACTCAGTTTGAGTGGAGATGGACGGCTCTCTAATGTCACCAAGAAGGAGGTTCCTCTGCAATCACAGCACTTAGGGTGGCTTTGTATAAATTTTGGTTGGTCACAAAACCCCAGGGTAGAAAAACACTGACTGAAGTTTGGCCTGCAGGCTAAGTATATATGTCCACGGGTAGCCATTCAAATATAATACCTATGTTTTTACTAAAGCTGTTGGGATCTGCTTAATGCTACCTACCTCCATATCAAATGTAACTAAGACCAGAACTACAGTATACTTTAATTGGCAGTTAGATTACCTTGTTTAGCCCTCATTTCCTATTATTTTATTTTTTTTAAATTGGCTAATGGCACTTTGAAGCTTTGCAGTGTGTTTTTCCTGCTCATCTCTTATCAAGATTTCTAATAGATTTTGAGTGGTGGTTCTTCTGTGCTACAGGCCATCACTAGAAGAAATTAGAGAGTACTGGAAGGAAAACTGAGTCACCAAATAAGGTCAAATGTGAACCTGGCAGTTTTGACTGATTTAGTCTCCTTGCAGTTTGGGGGTCCCCCTCTGAGTGAACCAAGAAGGAAGTGGTACTGCCTGGTACACATTCTCGGATCTGGTCCAGAACATAGAGAATAATCCATCCTTATCTCTGACAAGCTGGCAGAAGAGAGAGAGAAAGACCCACGCATATTTCCAATGCTGAGTAGGAGAAGGGGTCTCAGGGAGGATCGTACGTGTTAGCTTGTGAGCATTGGATCTAAGACTGGTTCAGTGTCCACAAAGGAGACGCTGGACTGGGAAGCTCTGAGCATGGACACTCAACTGCCTTCCTGGATTCAAAAAAGAAAGTCTGGATTTTTGTTGTTGCTGTTAGCAAGCTAAGATGAAGAGGAAGGGAAAAGGGGAAAACCAGAGGGTGAAATTAAAGTAACTCCTGGATTCAGGATCCCTTAAACATGAAGTTTCTTCAAAAAAAAAAATGCTTACAGCAATGCCAAGAATGTCATAGGTCCTAAACGGGATATAGGGAGTGAAGAGTTTTCTAAACTGATTTGTGGAGACTTAAGTGCTTTATTTAAATGATGAGTTAGTAACTTACTTGCAAACACTTGACACACCCGGGAACTAGCCAAGCATTAGTATTTTAATTTTCCTAATAAGGGAAAGAAAGTAGAGAGAGGCGATACCCTGCTGAAGGCACAGGTTAGTACAGAAGGCTGGGATAGATTTTATTATTTTTGACTTTCAATAATTTTCATTTACCAAATTACTACGCCCTTTCTAAACTTTTTTATCTTTTCATCAAGACATAAATTTTGTATTTATTGGTTAAAGATGTCCTAGAAAAATTCTGTATCCATTCTATTATTTCCTTGGCTTTCCCTAAGTTTTCAGAGTTTTTCAGTCTTCTAGATAATATGTTAAGTCCCTAAAAGGAGAAGAGACAGAGAAATGAGAGACAGAAGCTGACTTAGAAGGAGAAAGAAGACAAAAAGGAAACCAGAGAGAGAAAATAGAGCTGGTACTGTGTAACCTCAGATTTTGGACTTAAATATCACATCATTAAATTGGACAGCAATTAATTCCTAAAGAGAAGCTAATTCAGAAACAATGCAGAGCACACGTTTACCCTTCTTTGCTGTTCTAGAGCAGGTCTCTTACCAAAAAGTGCAACTAACCAAACAAAAAAAAAAAATCCAAAAAACACCCCCATAAATCCCCTTATCTCTTTTTACCTGATCTACTCAACTCTTTCGGACCCCCAGAAATAAGAATTCAGGGACCTCCCTGGTGGTCCAGTGGTTAAGACTTCGCCTTCCAATGCAGGGGGTGTGGGTTCGATCCCTGGTTGGGGAGCTAAGATCCCACCTGCCTCAGGGCCAAAAAACCAAAACATAAAACAGAATCAATATTGTAACAAATTCAATAAAGACTTTAAAAATGGTCCACATCAAAAATAAAATCAATCTCAATAATATATTTACATCACAGCATGACTTATTATAAAATCTCTTCTTGCATTTAGAAGGTCAAGATACCAGCCCCCCTATTTTTAGCATGGGGGGGAGGAAGTAAGACTATAAAAATAGAAGCGCAGTCTGGGGACACCCCAGCCTCACCAGCAATGTGATAGGCTCTCCTCTGAGTCCCATTCTTGCTTCTTAACTAACTGGCTTGAATTTTAAGAGCAGCTTTTCAGGCCCTTGGGTAGGTTGGGACAATCTATGAATCAGTTATCTTTGGCTTGCAGTGATCTCTCTGGGATGCATAAGCCTCAGAGGCTCAAAGCAGAAGGGACTCGAGAAAAAGACGGCCATCAGAAACCAAAGACGGCTCTTTCCGTTCCTAGTCTTTTCTGCCCCCAAGTGGTACATCTCTATCTCTGACAGGGTGAGTTGTAGCATACGGCAGCTGACAATCGCCCCAGCAAGCTGCAGCTGAGCCTGCCACTAGAGCCAGCAGAGAAACCACGGGCTGCTGCTTTGCTGGGTTAGACCTGCCTGTGATGACTGGGTGGTTCAGAGAGGAGAAAACAAAAATCAAGAAGACAACACTCCTGACAGAGGCAGTGTTTATCAATGTGGGATCTCCTCTGATCGCCCCGTGAAAATGTTAGGTCGCAACTCCTGAGTTAATCTCGTTTGGCTTTTGTTAAAATAAGAGTCTCAGTGTGGATATATAGTTATCCAAACCAGGACCTGATTCCTCATGGGGCTCCTGTCTGGAGTTAAACCATCATGCCCTGACTGGCCACTTGCATGGGGCCACTGTCCTCCTTTCCTACAGCATAAAGTCCTCTCCCGAAACTCCAGGGAAGTGCTCAATGCTCTGGAAACCAGGGGGGGAAGGACAGACAGGATGGGTGAGAAGCAAATGAGGAAGAATCTACCCCAAGGCATGGAAACGCCTCTCTTCACCCTGATTCTCTGCATACACACTGGCACTGGGCCTTTAAGATCTCAAACATAAGAGACATGAAACTGATAAAAATAGCAGTGAACGTTCCTTAACCTTCTCATAAAACCTCAGCAAAGTAGGTGACTTTCTGCTCCCCTCCTGTTACACATGCACCCCTTTTTCAATACAACCTCATAAGATGTATTATAGCTGAGCTTAGAAATTAAAGAATCTCTCAACTTATCCCCGGCTTGACCCACTAAAGAAATATTCTGTGCAAAAACGAGACATCTAGAGCAGGCTTTAGAAATAAGGATGTAATGAAAAACTGAGAACTTTCTTAAAGCATCAAAGTTATTCAATTTTGTTCCATTTTACTCCAGGAGAGACCTGATTTCCCTACGATGGGCTTTCATCGAGTATGTGGACGATTCATACACACCAGCAAGAGCTCTGCACGTTACACTATCTCAGATCATCTTGTATCACCAGGTGAGTCCCCGACTGTATTTCATGAGGCTCAAGCGTGCCCTAACGGCAGAGAGCCCGGCAGAGTCAGGCAGGTCGGCAGATAAGCTTGGACTGGGTGGACTTAACCATCTCAGGAGTTGGGTCATTACTAACGTGTGGCAAAGCAAGGGCTGGGCTGGGAGGACAGAGGGCGCCCAGGCTCATCACATAGCCTATGTGAAGGAGGATGTGTGTGGAGGATGCGTGCTGGCCGAGTGGTGGAACATGGGGTCTTCTCTTTGTGGTGGCAGAGTCAAGGGAAGGCAAAACCAGCAGATCTGGAGCTCAGCTTCAGAGAACTGGTATCAGTGATTTCGGTACCTCATAGAAACACTGAATGGGGAGAAGTGAAACCCAGATCAGAAATAGATTCCTCAGCTAGAAAAACACACAGCCCCACGTTGGGCGGCTGTGTTCACGGCTCATGTTGAGCCTGGGGGACCCTCAAGGGTACCGTCCCGTCACGGTGTAGGTAAGTCTATCCTGACCCTGGCTCACAGGGCACCTTGGCCTAGAGCCTAGAGCTCTACCCCCTTGTCTGAAGGCCTGCTGGCGCTCTGCCCCCTTGGTGACTGAGACAGGCAGCGGGACACACATATGCGTACACGGAAAGAGAGATGAATTCCCCACCAGAAGTCTGTCTGGAGCCTTAAGTGAAAAGAGGAGTATCTAAACACAAACCTAGTTAGAACATCCCTCTGCCTTGGTTTCTTTTCTTTTCCTTCTCCTTCCTTCTTTCTCCCTTCCTCTCCCCACTACCTCCCTCTTTCTTATTCTGAGGGGATCCCGAAGGCTCACACTGGCAAGGGAAACTGGACGTACAGCTAAAGATTCTTCCGAGGGGACCTACAGTGCTGAGTTTGAGCACGCTGTGTATCTCAAACACTGGTGGTGGTTCTGTTTAGCTTGGAATTTCTCAAGATGCTGCCTTACTTTTTAATCCAAAGAGAAGCACAGGTTTTGAGATTTAAAGGTGGGGGGGATCTTTTCGAGGGAAAGAGGCAGAATCTGACACCTAGGAATGGATCTCCAGGTTGGCTACTGGGGGAAGGTTAGGGTTCATATTTATTCAGAGGTGGAAGGAAACCATTGCAAGATTATGCTAATGCGTTCCGTGACTTCATAGAAAATTGTCTTTTATTATCTGGTCTTAATAGAAGGGTAAATGCAGGCTAAGGGATTAGAAACCTGATTTCTTGGTCAGGGGGAGATGAATTAAAGAGATGAGTTCGTAAGTTCATGGGTACTACAAAAGCCCAAGGAGTTGGTCAGGGGCCTGCATCTACAGTGCAGTATGCCACTTTATTCAGGACTCAAGTGCTTGTGTGGATGTGAGTTTAAGGAGTTCAGATGTCCAGGAAGGTTTCCTGGCACAGCAAATCGAGTGTCTGTAATGTTGTCTGCAGGCAAATCCCACTTCTGGTAATTGCTCTGCCAGCCTCAGTGCCTCCTGTTGCAATGGTGTAAGACGTCACTTCAACACCCATTCTCAAAACACAATGCAATAGACTCGCTGGTGCAGAATGGCCGTCCTGTGTCAGCCGTTCCCTCAGGAAAGCTGCATTTCCGAGGTGGAAGAAAGCAATTTTGTGCGAAGCAGCCCATAGCAGCACTTTGGCAGGAAAGGACACCGAGCAGGGGAAACCTTTAAGACAGTACAAGGCCCCGAGTCTGAGTCTCAGGTAACAATCCCGCCTGTTAGGATCAGGGGGTTACACAGTCACACTCCCAGTTACCCCTGAGCACACGCGTGTGCTGAGTGGGAGAGGAAAGGGAAAAAAGACGAGGGTTTCAGAGTGGGAGGCCTACGTCTCTGCCTCACTCGTCTCCTGCCCCAGGACTGCTTTGGTTTGGGGGCTGGCTCTGGGCCGTGAAGCTCCATCCATGTCTAGGACAGGAGGCAGGGCCATCACAAAGGATTCTGCAGCCACAGGGTTGAATCTGGCTTTGCAGAGCTGATACGACGATGCCTTATTTCTATTTCCACAACAACAACAAAACAAAAAAACCCAAGTTCGTAATAACAGCCACTGACTGCTCCTACCCAAGACGTGAAGTCTGCCTGGGCCGGAGGAGAATTAAGAGTGTTTATCCGCTGCGATCTCAGTTGGGGGCCTCTGAGTGGCCCCATGGAGGGTCCCGGGAGGCAGGTTCCATCTGCTCCTGGCTGGGAGAGGAGGGCCCTGCCTGGTACCCCGCGCAGGAAATCCTTCCACCTAACGGTGATGGTGCTGGAGGACTGGAGAGGGACATGAGGGGGTGATGTGTTTCCACCGAATGGACAATCGATACAGTGAAGGAGAACTGATCAGCTAAGAAAGGGCTCTCTTCTTCTCAATGCTTATGAGTCTTGGGGGTTAGGAACAATGTCCTGAGGTTGTCTTCTGCTCAGCTCTGCTTTAGGGATGGGGAAAGCCCAGGGGAATATTCAGGACCACCGGGGTCCCAGGCCTGTCACCTTGTGTACTGAGGCCCCACTGGAGCCTGCTTTGCCAGAAGGAACAGCCCAGGTCTAAGCTGAGGTATATTTACTCATCACCTTAAAGTATCCTTGACAAACTGACCCTCAATCACAAACTAGCTGCAGAAGCTGCCCGTCCAAGCGTCCCTCCCTCACGGGAGCTCCTCAGTAAACTCAGAGCGACTCTCTCATTGAAGCTTCTCTGGTTGCAATCTGTTGGCCTTTCTCATCTCTACGGAAGAAGTCCCTACCAGGTGATGTGTAGCTCACCTTGGATGTGTGTGTGCTGCCCTCTTGGGGAGTGGCTGGGGAGGCCAGGCCACTGGCACTTGGGCTCGCGGGCCTTGGCACGGCACTGGCTTTGCTGCTTGGCAAAGAGCTCTTCTGCTCCTGGCCCAGAGTCTGGGCTGACATGCAGCCGGTATGTGCTGGGCCGGCTGCAGCGCCGTTCCACATACTGAATTACCTCTATACTGGTTGGAAAACTGACTCTGCCTGAGCCCCTTAAGTGCCCCCCTGCCACACTCAGCCCACCCTCGGGGCTCCCCCGTGCCCGGCCTCTCCCGGGCTAAGTGAGGCCTGTCGGGGCATGGGGTGCCAGTGCTGAGGCCGGACTCCACGCTCATCAGCGGGTGCCCTGGTCACACGGGTTGTTAAATACTTTGAAAATGTCACCCTTACCAGAGCCTTCGGCACCTCCCTGGACCTCAGGGGGCCTCCCTGGCCTATCCTCAATGAACACAGCACCTACTGAGTGGGTGACAGGCCTCAGACGGGACTGCAGCGACCAGCAGCAGCAGCTCTCCGCTCCTTTGCCCCCCCCTCCCCCCCCGCTATGGTGAGGGCTGCCGGCCTATGGCTTTGCTCACCCAGACCGGCTCTCGCTGCTGCTACCACAGCGCCCCGACCCCTTCCCCTTCCCCCTCCCTCTCTGCCTCCTACCCTTGACATCCAATGCTCCTGAACTCAGCCTGTGCTTCCTCTGGGGACGCAAGCCGCAGGATAACGCATGAGATGCCGTCATGGTTGGCCTGGTGGCAGGGGTGCTGGCCGAGGAGGAAGGGCTGGTGAGGGAGGAGAGTCCTCTCCCAGGGTCTCCATGACTCCCCAGTTAAGAGCCAGAATGTCTTCCAGGCTTCTCAGGGCAACAGGCATAGCCACAGGCCGGCCTGACATCCCCGCGGCTATAGAAAAGTGGGCAGGGGCAAGGGGAAGCAAAGCCATCCTCGTGTCCTTTCTCCCCTGGGAATAACCCTCCATGTTCTTGTATATTCTTTCCCCAGCAAAGAGGCAGAACTATGGCAGTGCCCATCTTGCCAAGGGAAATACAGCGATTTGGTGGGTTTGACCGGTTTTCCTTCTGTCCTTTCCTTCCTCTTCTCTGATAATGCACGGTGTCCTTCTATCTTCTTCCTCCCTCTTCCTCCCCCCCGGGCCGCACTGGCTTCCCAACTGGGGTCTTGGTTTTCTCCGTGTTGAGAGAAGAGCATGCATCGGAGGGGGGCGCGGCCTCTAGCATTTGTCGTCTTCTTCCGTATCGCTCAGAAGGTCGCTGACGGCTCCACACATCATGCCTGGTCCAGGCCCCCCGTGCCTCCGCCGCCGATAGTGCCCATTGGGCATCTGCCAGCTGTGCCGCAGGGGCGGGGCTGAGCCGATGGTGTTGGACCGGCCGAGGCTGGTTGCCACAGCTGCTTCAAAGGTGAGCGTCTCCTCCTCGCCACAGTCCGAGGCGTGGGAGTCTTCGTGCAGGGCCAGGTAGGGCTCAGAGATGTAGCGCTGTGGGGAGGAGGGGTGGCCCTGCTGTACGTACCGGGGGTTGCAAGGCTCGGGCAGGCTGGCGTCATTGCCCTCCAAAGCTTGGGAGGTCAGTGGGGAGCCACCCTCGCTCCCATCAGCAGGTGGGGAGATGCTCCCAGTGTGTCTTATCAGGGAGCTGTAGGAAAGGAGGGGCCGAGGCTTCGGAGGGACAGGTGGGAGCTGCCGACGACTTCGTCTTGGGGTGCTGGTGTCGGAGACGGAGGGAATGGAGCTTTCACTGAGGGACCCTGTGCCCTGTGCGGCAGGAAGAATATGGCATGTTAGCCTGGGTTTGGCATCATTCCTACTTGGGACCTGGTTAAGGTCCCTAACCCCTCCTACAGAGAGCCACCAGAGTCCCCTCTGCTACCAGTCACATCCGCTCAGGGACGCAGAGATTACAGGAGACTCGGGAGCCAGTACCATGGAGACCAGGGTATGTCAACTTTCAATATGCTTATGCATCTCTGGGGTCTTGTTAAACTGCAGACGCAGCTCAGAAAGTCTGGGGTGGGGCCTGAGATCCTGCATTTCTAACAAGCTCACAGGTGCTGCCGGTCCTTGGAACAAACACGTTGAGTAGCAAAGATCCGGAAGCTCACTCTCTCTAGCACGTGGCACGTTGAAAGAAAGACTTGAAGCTTTTGGGAAAGACAACTACATGAAAGGTAAACGAATGCTCTAGAGTTGCTCTGTCTGGGGAACGTTCTTGGGAATTGGATCTAAGGGCATGGCAAATACCTTCCCTCATCTTCTCTTTTTGCATCTGTGTTTTCAGTGGCGTGCTAAGACTAACTTGGCTTCTACACCCCCACCCCCCACCCCCCACCCCCCACTTATCTGCTGGTTCAGGCCTGACACACCTAGTCCCAAGGGTCTCTGAGCCCAGGGGTTGGTACATGGACCTCCAGCTCGGTGTTGAGGCTTAAGGTGTGCGTGTAACCTAGGAACCACATGCTCAAGATCTCCTGGGAGATTCTGGGGTCCTTCCAAGTGCAGACTTCTGGGTTCTACTATACAGCGGGTCTCACTACTGAAGCAGAAGCCTTGAGGTCCCAGGAACGTGCACTTATAACAAGTCCTAGGTGATTCTGTTCTATACTAAAACTCGACACCACCATTCTAGAAGTAAACTTCTCAACTGCGTCTGAAAGTTGGCTGTGGAAGCCCTTCCTCTTGCCCACTGCTCACTGCCGATGGGTCTCACATCTGGACTCCGAGAGTATTGGAGCAAGGTAGGGCAGGGAGTGAGGGATGGTAGTCAGGAGGAAAACAGGGCCAGAGAGTGTTTTCACACAGCTCTCGTAGTTGTATCTTAGACCCAGGCTGACGTTTCAGTAACTGGCCGGAAGGAGAGATGCTCTTCCTCTTGGGATGGCTGGAAGCTAGATAGATGAAGTTGAATTGATCTGACTTTTGAATCCTGTGTTGAGAGAGGAATCACCATTCCAACCAATACTAAGGGTCACACGACTGGTCAAAGCTTTTCTGGCTAAAAAACCATCCTTTCCTCTGAAATCTGCCTGAGATATTTATGAACTTATTTGTTGTGACTTTGTAACTCTGGATACTGAGAACCAAGATGGAATGACCCCTAGACACCATTGTCATTCTTGGGGGGCTCTTTGGTTTTCTGTGAATCCGTATCATTTCTGAGTACACAAGTGTTAAGTAAAAAGCTAACCTCTATGCACAATGGATGCAGTTTCCTGTGAAGCTGAGGTCTGTGTGGGTGCTGGATGCCCACATTCTGCACCTCATGTTAACAGCCCGCCCCTCCCTGTCTTCTGCAGAGGCTCAGCTTCCTCTTCATGCTCACCGGTCTGTTGGAGGTCTGCGACCTGCACTCGCTGGGAGACCGGGACTGATGACGTTCTGGGGACTCCCAGTCGGCCTGGGTCCCTCGCTCCTCGGAGTTGCAGCGGGAGACGTCGGGAGAGAGAAGATGCTTTCGCTCTTTCGATCGTCCCCGCTCTCTGCCCCCTGAGCGGTGGGTGTCGGACTTGTGGCCTATGAGAGATGACAGAAGCAACTATCGTAACTCTGCCCATCCCGGCCGCTGAATACAAAGATAAGTCTTACAGCTTGGGACCAGGCCCCTCAAGGACCCTGGCTTCTGCAGACATGTCAACGGGTGATCTGAAAGGGAAGAAGGAGAGAAAGACTGGAAAATTACCCTTTTGTGAAGAGGTAAGTGTGCAAGCTGCCACTGGAAAGACTTGCAAATTCAAGGATGCAATCACTCTCTTCTTCCATTTACGCTAGATACAATTCAGGTAGAATCTCTGCCAGCAATGTGGCCCAAGAATCCTCTATGTCCTAAACATGGGTGTGTAACTTTTTAGAGGGAAAATGGCACTAGCAGAAGGGAATTAAGAAGTTGCTATGAACAAAGTAAACACAGTTACTGTAATGCCCTAGGACTGAGGTCAAAGGATTTCACTTCTAGTCCCCTCTCTGCCGCTTGCTGGCCCTACGCTATGGGACATGTCACTGCTTTTTTATCTTTGTTTCTTCACTTAGTAAAAATAGTTTGAACCAGACTAGTGATTTTCTGTTTCTATCAATATGACCCTTTTCCTTAAAAAACAAAACTCAAATGCATAAAACAATTCCAGGTAGCACTGTCTGGGTCGAAGTGCAGTTAGTGGGTAACGCTCTGCCCTCGCCAGGGGGTCTCTAATGCTTCCCTAAGGCAGTGGAGTGGTTTTGTAGAAGGCCCTTGGGAAAACTCTGTTTTAAAGATTTTTATAGCCCTGGTCTGGAAGAAAGAAATCTCATCAGCCTTTGTGATGACTAGAGAGGGTTTTGTTGCTTTGTTTCATGATGTGAGTCAGACAGGAAACCCCCTTTGTTAAGGAGCATTGTTCCTTCACTCTCCGCAACCCCATCTTTATCTAGATTCTGTTCCTGTGACTTTCAGTTCTCGTCAGAAAAGAGGCAAACGGTGAAGACTCCCTCACCTGAGTCAGAGTTCAGGCGGTGGGCTGACAGCCTCAGGGAGGAGTGGTAACTCCGGCGACGCGACTTGTAGGTGTTTTCGCTGCTTCGCTCCATGGAGAATTCCTCCAGCCAAGAGGAATTTGAACGCTTTTCCCGAATAGTGGAAAATGAACGTCTTATGGAGCTAGGGTCTGTCACCACCTGGAAACATGAGCCCCCCAGAAGAACACAAGGTATGGATTAATTACTGAAATGGTCTAGAAGTAAGGAAGATGTAGGACTGAGATTGTTGAAGACTGCAAATTGTCATCTCCCATAAATCCCTTTTGCTCAGACCTTAGCTGGAGGAGGCTGTTCCAGAAAGTGTCTTTACGTTAACATAGTCACTGGGCTGGTGCAGGGCTCCTCTTCACGCTCAGGAAAGCAAGGAGCTGAGGGTCCTGTGCAAGCTGCCCATAGAACCATCTACCCTGGAGACTCAGCCAGGACCTGCCGTGAACCTGGAGCCACTTTGAAACAAGTGAGGGCAACTGTCAAAAAGTCTCCACCACGAAAGCAGCACGGCTTTGCCGCTTGTTTCTTGCCCTCCTCGGGGAAGGCGCCACCCTATAGCGCTAGAGCTTAGGAGAGCTGGTGAATGAGTAGCTCCTGAGAATGCACTGCGCTCTCTCCATCAGTCCCACCCCAGCTCCACCTTAAACTCTGGCATTTTGACTTGCCACAGATGTGAAAACAGATCCACAAAAACTTCTTGTCTCTGTCAAAACTTGATGTAAGACAGACAGACAGAAAAAAGCCAGGAAAACAGACAAAGAAATGAGGCGTGGCCTGCACTGGTTAGGACAGACAGTCCTGACACAGAGCTGTGTGTGTACGTAACTGCCTATGCGCTAGAGGAACCAGGAAAGGAGAAAAGGAGGAAAAATGCACAGGGGAAATCCTGGAAAATATTTCCTGCATGGCTGGTTGGGTCTTGAGGATGTTGAGCCCACCCGGGGGCCTGCCCTTTGGCTGGCGAGGCTGTTGTGGTTAGGGTTTCATTGGAAACACGGTGTGGAGGAGCAGGCTCTGTAGAGAAAGCCCGTGAGCCAGGTTTTGCTTATAGAGAAGGGGTGGGGGCAGGTCAAGGGCTCACCTGAAGATATCAGATGTGTGTTCAGAACCCACCAATTCAATACAGCCCAGGATGCCACTGCATGTGGTAGGTGGTGGTTGCGTTTTACCTGGGGATCCACAGTCAGGCGTGGCATAGAGGATGCCCTCCCAGATCCCGCATGCTCCTGGGTGTCCGGAGGAAGGTAGATGCCATGGTTAGAGGGCTGCACGCTTTTTAATTCACTAACCTCTGGCTCCTAGAAATAAACACACAGCCAAGCTTGTGGGACCTGATTCCATCCCATTGCTTCTCACTTCCAGGGGATGATTCTGCCTCCTCCATGTGAAGAACGGCTTTCAGAAGGGACACTTGCATCTCTAAGGTCTCCGTTGTATGTGTATATATGTTTGTGTCTATGTGTGCACATAGGTGGTATACCAGACGTCCCAAACAGAAAGCTCTAACTAGGATTGAGGGATAAGGATCACCTTTTCTGGTTAAGTATCATCTTAGTTATCACTGAGCAATGCTTCAGATTTTATAGCTTTGTGAAATTTACCTTCTGCAAGTTGACAGTATGGGGTTTATGCTTGTAATCTGAAGAAGCCATTTGTCAATTAAATAGAAATCACTATTTTAAGGAAAGTCAGCAATTTCCGGTGTCAGGTTTATCTTCTGAAACCTTAAGACACGTGATTTTAAGAGCTTTCTTATGATTGAAACCATCCAATAATGGGGGGTGGGTAGCCATCTTTCAGGAATGCTTTGGACTAGTGCAGGCTAATAGAAATATAATGCAAATCACTTATGTCATTTAAAATTTCCTAGTAATTATATTTTAAAAAGTAAAAAGAAACATGAAATTTAATAGATTTTATGTAACCCAATATAGCCGAATATTCTCATGGCCACATGTAATCAATATAAAAAATTAATGAGCTATTTTACATTTTTTGGTACCAAGTCTTTGACATTGGCATGTACTTTACACCTATGGCACGTCTCAATTTGGACTAGTCACATTTCAAGTGCTCAGTTACCGTATGTATTGGACTATGAGAGCACTTGAGAGCTTTAAGAAGGTTGGATGGGAGATCTCTAGGGTCGTGCCCAAATCATTTAATTTTCCTGGTTAAAGAATGTTAGTTTGGCAAATGTACGTGCTCTGTATAGACAGCTAGTGTCATTGCGCAAAGAGTAGAGCCGCTTTAAAAATGTTTACGTGGGCCACCCAACAAAGAGACCTAGGAATATCTTAGACATCTGGAGATTATACCAGAAAAAAAGCATTTTACATTTAGGAAATGACACCTAAAAACATGGGTGTATGAGTCGGGTACTATTAAAGGAAAGGGGGCCTGAGACACCCCCTTGGCCTCAATGACCATTTGGCTGAGAGGTTCCTGGTGTGAACGGGAGGACTGCCTTCAAAGGACATGATGTGTGCACCTGAAGAAGTTACAGTGTTTGCAGTATGTGCTCTTTATATCGCACCCAGGTCTGACTCAAAACAGACGTGATAACGACACTGCAGTCTACGTGGTAACAACAACTGCAGCCAACGGGTATCAGAGGTGGTGCAAGACACGCCCACACACACAAATCATGGCCATGTCCCAGGACGTTGAGCAGGGAGCCCCAAAGGATGGGCAGGAGTACACAGTGGTGAGTGTATAGCATGGGCTGACACCTGAATTGCATTACAGACACCAGTATTGACAATGAGATGAACATATATCCAAAAAGTCCTGGCACTACAGCTCAGCCCTGGGAAACCTGCGGAAAGGGTGATGTAACGAAGCCTCCCTGTGAAAGAAAGGACACGTGATTGAGATTTTTCTCACCAGACAGACACATCACCAGGCAAGCCATAAAATGACGAGAGGCCCTTTTTAGAATTAAAACTATCTGGACCAATTAGTCCCTTTTCCCCTCTGAAGGCTACCCATTCCATCAGACATGCCCTCCACAAGCAGGCCACACCCACACTCCACCCACACATCCATTCAGGAAGGCGCTGGGGTACACTAACAGTGGGGAGGGGTCAGGGAAAAAAATGAAGGGGAGAGAAGAACACAGGTGAATTAGAATCAAAGTGACATGGGACTCACTTAATACAAGCTGTCTATAGAGACTACTGCAAAGGTTGGGTTTTACCCTTTTTCTTTCCAGACCAATAACCACCTGGATTTTAATTCTAAGCTCCAGAGGGAACTTGACCTCATGGCTCCTGAACTAATAGTAAAGTCCATCATCTCTGGGAGTCCCATTTTAGCTTTGTATTATCAAAATCTAAAGTTCCATCTGTCATCCATTGGTGCCATCCATTCTTATGATGATTCATCCTAAGGTTCCCTCTCAAAGGCAAGATTTCATTTGTCACTTCTGCTTCTCCATTTGATGCCCAGGGGCATAAATTAAGAGGGCTTGGCCTGAAGCATTATAAGTTCCTGAAGCAGGTAAGGAGCCTCTGGGGTTGTAAAACCCGAAGAGGGAGCATTTGTCAAAGAACATGAGAAACTCAGCTATGAAAGGGGAGATGGCAGGAAACTTTCAGGGTAATTGGTTGGACGATCAGAAAGGTTTTTTTTTTCTGATGGAGCAAGGCTATGGAATAAAATTTGAAAATGAGAGGGGGAGGGATCAGGAAACCAAGGAAGTATTTTTGAGGTCATGTAACTCATTCATTCACCAGAGATTGCTGTTCCTGGAATTGTCCATCGTCAGCTGGGTCCATACAGGCCAACTGGAATATTTCCTGCGGGGAGAGTGGACTCATCGAAGGGTATCCACTCCGGCCACTCCTGCAAAGCAATGCCAAGTTCAGAGGTAATGTGCATGAGAGAAAGAGAAACAGTCATGACGTAGTTGTCATTACCAATTCCCACCCAGACAAGACTTCCTCCCCAGCAAGGGCAATACCCTTTAGCCTTGGCTGGCTTGAAAGCCTGATAACTTACAGGTGGCTGGCCCTAGAATAGAAAATTTTTTTAAAAAAGCATTGGAAAAGAGGAACCACTGTTTTCAACCTGCATTTGGAACCATTCATCATTTTGCTGGCGACTAGCATATCTGTGACAAATGACATCATTTGTCACACTCAGCCATATGGAAGACCAATGCTAGATTGTAAACCTGTTTCTGCTCAGTTTCTCCATTCGGCAGAAAAATGCCATAGTTTAAAGTGAACAGTTTGTTTAAATATTAAGCAGTCATGGTCTTTTAAAAAATCTCCTCCACTCTCAGAAAGAATACGGTTTTATTGTGCCAACATCCCTGGCCAAACCAAACAATTCAATGCCATGAACATTTATCGAAGGACTGCTCTGTATCAGACACTGCTGGTGTATGAACTGCATGGAACGATTTCAGAAGAGGTGAAAGAGGTGACAACGTCTGGGTCGATGGCTATGTAGGAGGATGCTTCAATGGTGATGAGGTAAAAAAGGACAGGGGCAGAGTTGGCCAAGTGTTTAGGGGCCTCTGAACGAAAAGCATGGAGAGCTGTTGCAGTGTGCCTGCTATTAACCACCGTTTGGTACCTGAAAGACACCCTCAGCCTATGGGATCCACTGGGCTGGTTAGGAAAAAAAAGAGGCAGCCAATCATCTTTCCTGAGAACTTGGCGCTGCTGCCGCCACTCATTGCTACTAGTGCAGTAACAGTTCCTCTTTGACCTAAGCCAGCATGCAGACTGAGCTTCCTGATCACGGGAAGAGGAACGTGGTCAGTGACTGGGGCAGCAGCTCCCTCGGTGGGTGTGGAATTAATTAGGAGGGAGAGATGGGACACCGTCTCTGCCAGTGTCCCATCTGCTCCGGAGACAGCCACTGCAGAGTCTCCTGCTAATGACTGTGAATCCAGTGGAAAATCCGAGACCTAAGCAAGGATTGCCAGTTACTGAAAAATAATCCGTTAGACTGGGATCACAGGGGAAAATCTGAAGCACACACTTTTCACCCAACCTGTCCCCTCGCTGCTAGTGAGGGCTTTAGCTGAATTGTTACAACTGCTAGAGAGCAGTCTGCCGTTTAAACGACTGCTTAAATGGCAATCATCTTCTTCTGTGTGCCTTGGCCTGAGAACCATGGGAAACAAGATAAGCACTGCTCAATAGGAAATGGGCCCCCTTTTGTCCTACAGAAAATGAGTAACTCCAGGATCCCCAGTAGGTAGACAGGACACTTAAAAGCACTGAACAACCTTATAGACTTGAAGAATTTGAACCCTGAGTAACCTCTTTGAAAACCTTGTCTGGCTTCTCACTGTTATTAGGAGAGAGTCCAGAGGCCTCTTTCATGACCCACTTCCTACC
Source organism: Stenella coeruleoalba (assembly GCF_951394435.1). Classification (NCBI taxonomy): domain Eukaryota; kingdom Metazoa; phylum Chordata; class Mammalia; order Artiodactyla; family Delphinidae; genus Stenella; species Stenella coeruleoalba. The sequence goes on from NC_137169.1 coordinate 175,570,480, forward strand.
TGGCCACCCTCCTCTTGCATTACTTTCCCTTATTCCCTGAATTCCAACATGCTGGGCTCTCTCAGTTGGTTGAATGTGCCAGGCTTCTTTCTGCCTCAGGACTTGAATAAAGGCTGTTCCCCAGAGTGCCGGATGCTTCTCAAACACCCGGTCCCTTGCAAACTCATTTTTGAATTCATCCTTCAAAATTCTTCTTAAAAGGCACTTCCTTAAGGAAACCTTACCTGATAAACTCGTCAGAGGTCTCTCTCACACGCAACCAGATCATAATGTATTTTTTTCCCATCCTAGCGCTCACCAGAACTGTGATTAAATCATCAAAAATGACAAGTGTTTTTTTTCCTGATAATCTGTTTCATGTTTGTTTTTCTACCAGCTGTAAGCTCAATGAGAGAGGAGCCCTGTCACGTCCACCACGCTACCTCCAAAGCAATCTCTACTTGAACAATTCAGGGCTCTAGAAACACAAGTGGTTCCAAAGAACCAGCCTGCTGCTCCACCAGCATCTCCGTTTCAGGAAATGGACCAACATCCACCTAGAAGCTCAAACCAGAAACCCGAGGGTCATCTTGGACTCCTCCCTGTCCCTCACACCATGTAGCAAATCAATCAATCACCAAATCCTATCCGTTCTGTGTATTAATTGCCTCTCAAGTCTGATTCTCTCTCCCCATTTCTATCCTGTTAGTCCAAGCCACAGTCTCACGATATTCACAATTGCAGCCACGTACTAAATGGTGTTCTATCTCTCGAACTGCTTTCCTCCAATCCACGGAGCCCACACTGGATTAAAGAATGATCTTTGGAAAGCCCAAACCTGATCATGTCACTCTGATGATCGTGTCACCCATTATCCTTGGATGACACTAAACTTCTGTATCCTGCCTGTAAACTACCTCTGTATCCCTACATCCTGGCCCCTCCAAATCCATCACCTGCCACGTCCCCTGCTATCTCTGTGCTCCAACCATCATGACAGTTCTTAGGTTCCTTAAACTTACCATACTTTACTTTATTTCACCTCTTGAAGTACCTGCTTTTGAGTCTCAATCAAATGTTACTTCCTCAGGGAAACTTCCTCAAATCCTCAAACTACGTGAGTTGCTTCCCTTACACAGAGTCACAATAGGCTACCCTTCCACATTTTAACCTTTATCACTCTTGTAATTTCTTTTTTAAGAACTGTGTCCATGGGGACTGTGTGATCATCTTGACTGAATCCCCAGTGTCTGAGCCAGTTTTGGGGTCACACCGACTCTAGGTAATTATTGGTCAAATCAATGAGTGAATGAATTAATTAATAAACATATGGGACAGAGGCTGGAATAGTCCAATGATGGGAGTTAATTTGTACAGCAAATTGTTGTGGCTAAAACAGATCTAGACGGTGGAGGGTGTCCTCTATTTCTAAGCCAAAGACCCTTGAAAAACACTGTAAACTCTTCCAAGGAGGTAGTCCTAGTACTCTAATCATACCTCTTGACCACCTTCCCGCACAGACCAAAGATAAACATGTACTTGTTTTTTTGTAGACAGGAGAATCCACACCTGCTACTTTAACACCTCACATGTTTTGTAAAAATGACCGACGGCCTCGGTCATTTTTTTTCTTTTCCAAATGCGTTGGATTGTGACCTTGGAAAACAATGCTTTTCAAAAACAGGTCTCCAACACCACAGGCAGAAAGAAATTTATGGCGTGAGAGATTCCAAATGGTATTCTGACTGAGGGCTCATTCCTAAACCTGGGATTTCACTCCTCTGACAATGACTGAAGTTGTGATATTTAGTGATTTACTGGTTCCACGAGAGCTAGACTGGAAAAGTCACTAATCATAACCAACGACAACAAGCCATTTACGCTGGGTAGAGGGACCATTTGGGTACATCACTTGTGATGAGAGAAAGAAAGCATTAAAATGAAGTATGTGTATTACATTAGATCCTTTATGGCTAATGACCACATTGGGGCTAAGGCTTACAACTCGGAAGAATTGGCACATGCCTTAATTAGGGTTTTGTTTCCACTTTCAATATAGAAAATTAACAAAAAATTGTTTTGCCTGATTTAAGGTTCTTTTTGTTCATTACAGATAACACAGTGTAGTGGGAAGACTCTGGGCTTGCAAATAACTGACTTAAATTCCGATTCAGCTTCCTACCAGCCATATGGCTTTGGGCCACTTAGTGAACCTCTCTGAGTTCACTCTAAAGTGATGATACTAATACAGCCCCTTACTTCCTTTGTCCATTCACAGTGCTCCCTGTCTCTGGAGCTGGCCACGGCACCAAACACGCTCAGTCTGCTTTTCCATTACCCCTGCTGAATAACCATCTTAAGATACAACATGTGGTCTTCTCACCCTCAGAGAGGGGACCATCCATGCATCTCAGCGTTAGTATTAGCTCGGGCACTTCTAGGCAATGAGTTTCTGGATCTGCCCGATGGCACACGTGATAATGCAAGCAGGGGAGTCATGGACCCTCTGGTAATACTCACAGGCCTGAAACGGGGTCCTGCTGGAGATAAGGCAGGGCTTTGGCATTAGCAATGATCTCCTGAGGCAGAGATGACGGCTCCATCCGCTGGAACATGGGTGCGTTTTTCTGTGTTAAAAGTGGAAAGGAGGAAAAAGGAACTCAAATGACTGTGGGGGGAAAATACCATTTGAGTAAAACAGGAATACGACTGATACCCTGTTTGACTATCTGAACCTCTGCCCCACTGGTTTTCTAATCCCTTGATCCTAGGGAGGTTCCTGGACCCTGCAAAGCAAAGCCTGACCTCTGCTTCTAAGCACTTGCAGGGCACTGTGCCCCAGGGATGCACAGGCCTGTCCCTTCAGGGGCCCACCCAGCCACCACGCTGTCCTTGACCTTCACCTGTTCCTCCAGCTGCTGCCTCTGCTTCTTCACCTTGCTCTGTTTATAGTAGTCCATGATCATCATTGCTGCATAGATTTTGCCCACAGTCAGGTCAGAGGCTGAAGACACAAGTGTGGCATGGAGGGGAACAGGGAGAAGACACGGGGGGGGAAAGTGAGGACACCTAGGAAGCAGGTTTGCCCCTTCGGCCACCCACCCATCCAGCATTTATTGAGGGTTCCATCTGTGCCAGGCGCTGAGGCTACAGACTGAACAGGTCCCCATGTCTAGCCTCAGGGAGCTTCCACGGCCACCCAGGGAGGGTGATGTTACCAATGATGTGCAGCACATCAGTAAGCACCTCCCCACCCCCAGAATGGTCTAGGTTTCCGTCTCTTAGTAACACCACCTTCTCCCCAACGGCTTGAAGGTTTGCTGAACTGTGTTATGTGGAAGGACAGAGCTATGTAGCCAAGAAGTTTCATCCACCACCGCAGTGACCTATCCTAAGAAACTGTTCTCCAGTGTGGAGGTTCCTCAGAAAACTGAAACTAGAACTACCATGTGATCCGGCAATCCTACTCCTGGGCATATATCCAGACAAAACTGGAATTCAAAAAGATACACACACCTCAGTGCTCATAGCAGCACTATTCACAATAGCCAAGACATGGAAGCAACCTAAATGTCCATCAACAGATGAACAGATAAAGAAGCTGTGGTACATATATACAGTGGAATACTACTCAGCCATAAAAAAGAACAAAATAATGCCATTTGCAGCAACAAGGATGCAACTAGAGATTATCATACTAAGTCAGAAAGAGACAAATAACATATGATGTCACTTATATGTGGACTCTAAAATATGGCACGAAATGGAAACAGACTCACGGACATAAAGAACAGACTCGCAGACATAAAGAACAGACTTGTGGTTGCTAAGGGAGGGAGGGCGGGGGAGGGAAGGATTGGGAGTTTGGGGTTAGTAGATGCAAACTATTACATATAGGATGGATAAACAACAAGGTTAGTATAGCACAGGGAACTATATTCAATATCCTGGGATAAACCATAATGGAAAAGAATATAAAAAAGAATATATTTATGTATATAATTAATTATGTATATAATCACTTTGCTATATAGCAGAAATTAACACAACTGTAAATCAACTATACTTCAGTAAAAAAAAAAAAAAGAAACTGTTTTCAATTAATGACAAAAGGAACTTGAGAAGTGAGGGATTTTTGTTTCCTAAGAATAAAAGAGCACCCTTCCCTTATCTCCTCGATCATTCTGTGTTCCCCCCAAGGGTGTGGTCTTGGCGTGCTGGGCCCACAGTGACGAGGATACCCTGGAGGAGACCCCACACCTTTGGGCATGGGCACAAGCAGATCTAACATCTTCTGGGACAGGTGAGGCCAGATGGCCAGGGTCTCCTTCTGTAGCTCTGAGTCTAGCTGCTGCCTGTCCGCACCACCTAGGGGAAGATACATTTATTAATAGCGAAAACAGAACAGACACAGAAATAACAAGGACGGAGGGAGGAGGTGGGGCAGGAGCTGAGTCAGCACGGCACGTCATATTCTCAGAGGGGATCTTGGTACTTAGCGACAGTGGACCTGGCAATACTGGGTCTTTCTGCTGAAGAAGCAGAACACATTTTGGCTCCGTTTTCAGTGACTCAGGGATATCCTGTCACAGAGAGCCGAGGCCCTGGGACCAAGATCAGCCTCCTCATTGATTCACAGAGGCTCCCAGCTGCTCAGTATATCAGAAGGGGGAATGCAGAGAGCCACGAGCCAGCCTCCTCTGCCTTTATACGTGTATCAGTTCTTCCAGCGATCTGACTCCAGAGTCTGAGTGACCTGATTTTTTTTTTTTTTTTTGCGGTACGCGGGCCTCTCACTGCTGTGGCCTCTCCCGTTGCGGAACACAGGCTCCAGACACGCAGGCTCAGCGGCCATGGCTCACGGGCCCAGCGGCTCTGCGGCATGTGGGATCTTCCCAGACCAGGGCACGAACCCGCGTCCCCTGCATCTGCAGGTGGACTCCCAACCACTGCGCCACCAGGGAAGCCCGAGTGACCTGATTTTAAAAAGGATTTGGGTCAGGCAAGAGCAGGAAGCTGGAGGCCCATCTGCAAGTAGTAAACCCTTTCTTTCCTAAACCACTGAATTAGAAATCAAAAGGAACAAAATACTGCCATGATAGCACCTGCCACAGAAGCCTTCCAAGTTGTTAAAGGCACCACATAAGGGGGAAAAAAAAAAAAAAAAAAGAACTGAATCAAAACTCATTTGTTCAATCAACAGATATTTCTAAAATGCCTACTTTGTGCCAGACACCAAAGATCACATACTGTTGAAGCCAAAAGGAGGCTTAGTGATTATCAAACCGTTCATTTCACCAAGAAGAAAGGGCAAATATAATAGCTACTGTAGCTCAGAGGTGAAACAGGGACCCTACTATTTGATCTCCAGGTCACTGCCTCATGGATGAAAGGCCAAACATTTCCATCCTGCGCCACCCCGCGTGAGTTGTTTCAGAATCTTCCCCCCCCCCCCCAAGCTTACTGACCTTTGGCGATTTTAATGTCCAGAGCTGTCCGGATCAGAGCCATAAGCGTGGAAGTGAAGTGGACAGTCATGTCCTCAGCCACTGGCATATTCATCAGGACTAACCTCTGTGTGAAAGAGAGAAAAGAAACAGCAGGAGGAAAAAAATATATCGAGAGAAACCTTGGTGAGAAGGGAGGAAAAGTGCAGAGGTCAAATGCAGAGACAAAAAAGAAGGGCAAGGATACCCCCGTCCCCTGTCCCAGTCCTGCCCTCTCCCGGCTTCTCACTTAAGGCTCATTGGCTGCTGTTTTGTTTTGCTTTGTTTATTTCTAGGGAATGATGCCGAATTCCAAGGGAAGAGGGACTAATCATTCTGTAGGACTCCTCCACAGTCCTAAGAATGTCTTTAATAGGGATTCCTAAAAGCAGTGGCTCAGGGGAAGGAGTCAGCTCTGTGAGGTGACTCCATTCCCTGTTTCAGGGCTGCTCTACAATTCCACTTGTCCCATGAATACCCCCCAAAACTCACATGGGGGAGATTGTGCTTTGCTTATCTGACTTGAAAGATGCATCCTGATGCCCCCTTTTTGAGTCTTTAAAAGATGAAATTTGCCAGCACATGGTTGAACATGCAGAAGTCCAGCTTATCCAAAAGATGAAGTGGAGCAGAATGGAAAAGTGGGAGAGTGCAAACAAGGTCTAGGGGAAGAGGGCTGGGGAGAGCAGAGAAGAGAAGGGTGATCAAGGCAGGAGCAGAGTGGGCAGGCCTTGTTCCCCTCACCCAAAGGAAGGGGATCAAACTGAAATGGCCAAATCCACTTTCCAGAGAGTATCTTGCTTTTGGAATTCTTTAACTTTTCCTCCAATCCCCACATCCCTTCTCCCACTGAGCTTCACCCCAGAAATGCAACGAACTTAGGGCCACATTCCACCACCCGGTACCGTTAGATGTGGAATCGTGAGCAAAAAGGATGCCAGCCCCTAAGCTTCAAAGGAGGAGCCATGTAGTGGGGTGGATAAGGGTCCCTAATGGGCCCCCCCCCATTCCAATGAGATGCTCTCTGGAGCTTTCAACTTGGAGGTAGCAGCAGGAGAAGGTCCTCCAACAGAACCACCAGCCTAGCAGGAAGGCAAGTGTTTCTTCCCAAGACAGGGTTTCTAAAACTCCATTGGAACATCTTGCTTAACGTGATGCCACAAACGCGGTGTCTGAGAGTGTAAGGCCAGTTTCTTGTTTGTATCTGACTTCCATCTCTCTCCCACTTCTTTAGGCTTCTAGAGAAGTGGCGACATTGCTAGGGTGTATTCCTAGGTGAACGAAAGAGCTCCAGAGTTCTGGGTCAGTCTAAACAGCAATGGGGAGTTAGCAGTAACTATTATCCATTGTGGAGAAAAAGTTCAGGCCCCAAGGCTCTGAACACCCCAATGGCAGTTGACTCCCAATGCACAATGCTGTCCTAAGCAAGCTGAGGGGAGTCCACCCATCTCAGTCATGCCGAGAAGGCAAATGTAATGCTGAAGGCAACTTGTGTCCATCATCACCCTTTCCTTTGAACTGCCAGGAAAAATGGGTAGCTGGGCTAATGGGGAAGGGAGCTGCATCCTTCATCACGTATCATGGGATGGAGGTTGCCGTTCCTCTTTCTTTTCTGGTACCTAGAAGGAACCATGCCATCGTTCCTCCCTACGTCATGGAGGAAGAAATTTGTTAAGAGTTTTCCTCTCTCCTAAAAATTTCTTCTTGAACCATGTTTAGAGGAATTTCTGCATTATTTCCTGAGCTTAGCTGATGGAAGATTTTTTTTATAAGCTCTGATAGCTGTCTTGCTGCAGGCTTTCTTCTTGCCCATATATGCTATTCCACAGCCCACCACTCTGCCTTCTCTAGAAGGAAACATGCTACTTAACACTTCCTTTCTAGTAACCCACTCACAAGAAGCCACACACTTGTAGAAACAGAATAACATTAAAAAAAAAAACCCACGGCGAATAGTCTTACACACCACCTTGCGTATCGATTCAGGACTTCACCCCTTCTGTGAAGTTTCATGACCTTTTCATCTCATCATTCCTTTTTGCCTTGGTTCCCTCCTCTCCCTCCCCAGCCCGGCTTCCTCCCCACGTCCTGACCTCCCCACAGCTGGCGCCCATTTCCTGCTGGTCACTAGCCCAGAACAAAGGAAGAGGTGGTCTACCTTATATGCCACCTTGGAGGGACATCTCTTGCCGAGGCCTAGCGGTGGTGACATGAGAGTCAGCATTTCATACATCTCAGTGTAATGGATGCGGCCACTGCTCATGGCGGGGTGGTAAGTGGGGATGGGGGCAGGGTGGCAGGGCAGGGAGGGTGGCAGGGAAAGGATGCAGACAGGGAGGAGAGGAGAACAGGCATTCCCGGGGAGCCAAAACAAACAAACAAAAGAGTACAGAAAACAGGAGAAGAAAAACGAAACAAAATGGACAGACAGGAAAAGAACAGGAAACCCGTTAATCAAGGCAGGTCGTACACGTGTCTCCATCCTGGTGCGGGTTTATAGCACACCCAACACAGACCCGGGAACGTGGCGGCAACCTTTGGTCTCTCTGCGCGGCTGTCACAGGGACCGGTTTTCTCCTCCAGGATGAGCATCACCCTACCTCTCTGTTCAACTCATCCATCCCCCATCCAACACAAGCTTGTCTTCAATTCCCAGGGCTGTGCGAGAGTGGTATAAACCAGATAGACGGTGTTCCAGCCGTGGGTTAGGATTTCTGGCCCCGGCTGGGGACGGGGGTGCTGGCCTGGAAGTCAGGCCTTTCTCCTGCTCTGAACCCGCAGGCGGAGCATCGTGTATCCCCCTCTGTGGTGTGAGTGCAGCAGGAGACGGCGGCTCGCGCTGGAAGTGCTGCGCTACGGCTGCTGGGCAGAGTCGGCCCGTTGCTTCCACCTGGCTCTGGTGGCAAGAGTGCTCTTTGTGCCCCGGCATGCCCCGGGGGCGACGGCATGCTGGGGACAGAAGAAACAAAACCAGGAGGAGGAAGAGCATCTCGCATGCCATGCTGCCCTCCCCGGCTCTCCCACATGCGGCTGCAGGTTTCACCAGGGTGGAGTTTAAAGAGTCTCTGCAGAGGCAGCTGTTCGGCCTCCTGAGTATGGGAATCACTTGTCACCATCCCAGGCCATCTCCTTCCCATCGCCCAGCCTGGCATCTTCCTGGGCCTAAGTCGTCTTCCGGCTGCCAGACTGTGCTACGCACCCGGGAGCCCGCGCATCCCTCCTGTAACACCAGGAGAGACTTCCTTATCTAGTGGGCTTGGCCTTGGACAGGGACTGGGTGGAGCCACTGTGCTAGTCGAAGAGGGAGGTCCTGTGCGCCCCTGAACAACGTCCTTGGTCTCACAAACAAACAGTGACTCGGCAGTTACAACAGAGCTCTCGGTGCCTCCAACAATACACGGCAGGACCCTCAGGCAAGAAACCTGCTCCGAGCCCTCGTCCTCTGCTGGGACCTTCCCAGACCCTCTGAGCTATTAAATTCTCCCACCGACTCTATCCTCTTTGCCTTCTTGACTTATCCTCCCCTCCTGCCCTCATTTTTTTTTTTTTATGATTTCTCACCTCCCTTTTGTCCTATAGCTTTTATAATCGCTTGTGGCCAGACTACCCAGAGCTGGGCAGAGGTAGGCATGGCTAGAATCACACTTTTCTACACCGTATATGGGATGATGCTACTAGTTTGCTAAAAGGAGGCTCTCTGTCTCCAGGGAAAAGAAACCAGAACTCCTTGCTGGATTCAAAAGATTTCTGCATTCTCTGGAGGAGGGAAAGGTCCCTCTGGTTAAATCCACAGATTAAGGTGGAGTGAGAAAGAGAGAGAGGAGAATGTGTGTGTTATACGTGCACGAATGAGTGTGTGCATGTGAAGAAAACAGAGGTCAAAGCAGCCTCCGTTATTAAGTCCTTAACTCTTTTTTTATCCGCCGTCCCCCCAAAACGTTCCCTTCTTCCTTGTGTAACAGCTGCTGGTTCTGGGAGGGTTTGGACCTCTTTAAACTCAAAGGAAAGCAACATGAAGGTTCCCTCATGTGGCGCAGTGGTGGTGGAGCAGAACGGAGAGGAGGGGGGTTGGAGGCTGCACCCCGCCGCCGGTCACGGTCATGGTCATGGTCACAGCTGGGGACCGGAGGCAAACCTTGCAAGCCACCCTGTAGGGGCAGTTCTCTCCCAGGCCCAGAGGTGGCGAGATCACCCGCACTAATTTGTACATATCCTTATACGGGATCCTGCCGCTGTAAAGGAAGCACAGGTGGGTTAATAGGACACTCAGAGAAGGGTAGGAGAGAAATGACAGCCTAGCCACGAAGGGGATGGCTGGAGGAGGAAGGGCAGCTGCTTTCCTTGGGCCCAGCAAAGCCAGATTAGGAGAGACTGAGGACGAAAAGCATCAGAGAACCACCACCTTGCAAACAGCGAGGTAAGTATCAGAGAACCATCACTGCAAACTGCACTGCCTCGGATTTTCTAAGGAATCAGAGCTCATTCAATGCCTAGTGGCCACGAGCACCCAGAGATATCTGTTGGGCCTATACCTGACCAGATGCAGAAAGTGGACCCTGGGTCCACTAGGCCTCTAAGAACAAAGCCCACCAATTCACAAATACCTCTGACTGCCACCAAGAGCAGACACCAGGCTGCCGTGAAGCAGACTGCAGAACCCTTTGCTTTTCACAGACACTGATCACAGTCAGTTACTCAGACCCACTTGTCAGGGCAGTGGGAAAGTCAGCCTCCTTCTACAGAGTGCGAGAAAGAAATTTCCCATTAGGCTAGTTAGCAAGGAGCACAGTTGGCATGAGGGAATTTGCAAAGGGCTTTGCTTCTCTTTGTGGCAGATTTTTCCCCCGAGTTCTGCTTGGGCAAACTCTTCTCAATTTGGCTGGAGCCTGCCGGGATCTGTGCTCAGAAAGCAGCCTGCAAGGGAGCCGAAATGCTCTCCCGCCAGCCCTGCTCCTGCAACCCAGCCCATAGGCAGCTTGGTCAGATCCAGTCAGAATTCCAGGAACACTGTGACCTATCTTATCACTCCCCTTTCACAGAGCCTGCTAGAGAATTCTGATTTCCTGTGTAAAGGACAGACTCAACAGTTGATTCATTTTCAGTGGCTAAAGCATCTGCTCCCTCAGGGGCCAGAACAAGTCAGCAACGGCCAGGGATCTGAGGGTCTGGACACATCCTGGTACAGACCAGGGCTTCCACCGGAAATGATGAGCACGCATTCTCCACCTCCAAGCATCCGATCCTCGCCAGTGATGTCGAGACTACAACTTTGCCCCAGTGTCACTCTTCCTAATCTTTTCTTGATTTTGCTGTTGATTCCTCCTCTTCTTCCAAACAGCAGCTCAGCCGTACTTCCAGGTCTCTTGACTCTTAAGGGAAGGTTCATTTTACCACGTGTTCTTTTGTTTCTCATTGTGGATGGGACGTGGGTGCGTTGGTCCTGCTGTCTACAGGCTGATGTGCTCTGCAACCTGTCTCCTTTTTGAAGACATCGGCTTACTTTACCTTGGTTAGTTTCCCCTCTCATCTCATAGAGAAGGCCAGTAAAACTAAAACCAGGACAAGTTACGCTGTGAATTTCAAAGTAGACACAAGAGGTTCTCTTTGGTCTTTTTGCTCTTTCACAGCTCATGCGTCTGAGTCTCATGATTAGTTCTCGTGGAATTGTTCTTCCCAGCAGATGGAAGAACTGGGGAGCAGCATGTTTAATGCCCAAGGCAACTGGGTCCCAAAATAATGTGAACCCCAAGAAGCTGGGGTTTCTGAGAGCCAAGGGCACCTGAGTGAGGCTAGGTGAGCCATGGACTCCTTTGCTAGCAGCTGCTTTCTCCTCTCTCAGGTGAGTGAAGAGGTCCCTTCTTGGTCTCCCGATCCCATGGCCATCCAGCTTTACAGACACCAGTTTTTCATATTTTCTTTCCCATATGGTAATTAATTATAACAACAGTTAATACATGATTTAATATATTCTTCACAACCAGCCTTCAAGGTAGGCAGGATCATTACCACTATTATACAACAAATGTGGAAGCTCAGAGTGGTTGAATGACTTATCCAAGGCCACAGAGCTGACAAGATACAGGCCTGGCTGCATTCCCCTGTAACACAGTGCCCACTGCATTCTAAAGCAGCCTATCCTACTAGAAAGAAGGCCCAGAAAGTACAAGCCATTGCTCAGCCATTGTAACAGGAATGGATTTAGAGAACTCTGTGCTAAGTCATTAATAATGACTGAGGGGAAGAGGAATTCTGATTCACTCTTTCAACATCTAAAGCAGGGACCCAAGTTCAACAAGCCTCATAGGAGGACAGATTTGGGAAGAGTCTTAGATTATGAAGTAGTTCCAGGTGGAAGCAACGTGGTCCATTCCCATGAAGGATGGAATTTCTTGTAGTATTTTCAGAGGGGGACCAGAATGGATAGATTGGCGAGATAAAAAACTAAGATGACTTGGGACAGAAAACTTCCCATGGAGTGAGTGCTCACAGCACTCTTACCCTGTCTTCAACTGTGAGGACCAAAAGGCTGCCTTTGAACTCTAAATCAGGGATTAGCAAACTTTTTAAGTAAAGGGTCAGATAATACATATTTTTGAGTTTGAGGGCCATGCTGTCTTTGTCACAATATGCAGCTCTGCCTTGTAGTGTGAAAGCAGCCACAGACGGTACATAAATGAGCATGGCTGTGCTCCAATAACTTTATTTGCAGGGCTTCCCTGGTGGTGCAGTGGTTGAGAGTCCGCCTGCCAAGGCAGGGGACACGGGTTCGTGCCCCGGTCCGGGAAGATCCCACATGCCGCGGAGCAGCTGGGCCCGTGAGCCATGGCCCCTGAGCCTGCGCGTCTGGAGCCTGTGCTCCGCAACGGGAGAGGCCACAACAGTGAGAGGCCTGAGTACCACCAAAAAAAAAAAAAAAAAAAAAAAAACCAAAAAAACCCCACCAAACTTTATTTGCAAAAATAGACAGTGAGCCACATTTAGCCCATGGGTTATAGTTTGCCAGCCTCTGCTTTAAAGCCCAGAAGGCACAATATCACTTGAGAACTATTGGAAAGTGAAAAAGACCTAGGGAGGTCATCCCCGCAAATTCCTGCCATCTAACTCAGTTCCATGCAATAAAAATCCACAAGTATTTAAGCAATCAGTTAGAAGAATAACTTTCTCGCTTTTTTATATAATTTCAGAGTTATCTGAAACTGTACCTTTTGAGAGGGATGAGATAGAGAAAAGACGAATGTCACTGACCATGGTGGCCAGATGTCCAGCTGGCCCCAAAAACACTTGTCAACCCCCCTGGTGACTCAGAGGGGTCCACTAACCATTTTGGAAGCTCCTCTAGGGACTGACTCAAACACTCTGAGGTGCAGACTGTGTACTGAGATAGGCAAAGAAAGGGAAAAGCCTGTCACAGAAGGAAAGAGAGGGGAAAGGAAGATAAAGAAGCTAAGTGGTCCATAACTGGCTCGATCCCAGAGCCAGTCTGAGGACCTGGCCTCTTCCACGGGCCACAACCAAGAGGAATCTCCTCTCCTTCTCTAACAAGCAAGCATGGGTGTCTCCAATTCCAACCTCTTCCTTGAGAACTCCAGAGGCCCTTGATAGGGGTCTCACGGGGGGCGCCGAGAGGCCTACGCACCATGCCGCTCTGTCATACTCTGCCCAGACACGGACAAACTCGTCCAGGTGGTGAGGCCCCAGGATGGATGAATCCCGAGTCAGGTACTCAAAGTTGTCCATGATGACGGCCACGAACAGGTTGAGCATCTGGAGGGCAAGGGGTGGAAGAGGAGTTAGGAGAAACCCAAAGCAGAAAAACAGGCTTCAAGGCAAATAAAGAATTCAGAAGTGTGTGAGGCTGAGGCTCCTAACCAAAGCACCGTTGATCCTGCCGAAGGCAACGCAGCATTTTCACGACTGAACTACACGTCTTTCTGCGTGCATTATGATTTCACTTTCCTCTGCCACTTTATATCTGCAAAGTACTCCTCAGTCCCTTTTGTTATCTATTAAATTTCTTTAATTATTAGTGCAGCAGCAGCAACACGTTCTCAAAGGCTAGAGGAAGTCAAGGCCCGACACCAAGCCTCCCTGCCAGCCTCCCTCCCCAACCCCTGCTCCCTAAAGCGGCCAGTGAGAGAACTGGTGGGATGCCTTATAGCGGATGAAGGGCTCACTGTGCGACAACTTGAAGCTGTTCGCGGCTCTTAAGTGCTTCCAAGACCCTGTTCTCCCACTTATTTGTTCAACAACATTTATTGTGCACCTACTATGTTCCAGACAGAGCTCCAGGTGCTGGTGGTGGGAGTTAAGAAAGGTCTGGTCCGAGATACATTTCCATAACTAGCACGTTGCTTAAGGCATAGCAGGCGTTCACTAGATGTTGTTACTTGAATATTCTTAAAGACATTTAGTATTTACCAGAGACTGTGATGTGTTGGAAACATACAAATGTTACAGATTTTTTTAAGAGCCATGAAAGAAGCATGTACAGCAGGGACAAAAAGGAGTATGGGTTCGAATTTCATATAATTTTCATGTCATGAAATATTATTCATCTTTTGATTTTTTTTCTCAACTATTGAAAAATGTAAAAATCATTCCTAGCTCATGGGCCATAGAAAAACAAGTGGGAAACTGGATTTGGCTTGTGGGCTATAGCTAGTGGAGCTCTATATAGTCTTATCCAGCAACAGGAAGCAACAGGAACCCCTAAAGGGGTTTAAACTAGGAGAGAGACCAAGGGCTATGTGCATTCAGAAAGAACACTTGGTCGCAATGTGGAAGGTGTGGAAGGTGAGCGGGAGACCAGGGGGAGTTTTGCGATGCTCTTGAACTAAGCCATTGCCAGACAGCAGCCTGGATAGAGAGTTTAAGGAGGTGGACTCAACGGGCCTCGACCACAGTGAACAGCACTTCTTTGTTGTTTCTTGGCCATCCAGCACCCATATACTGTACTTCCGGTCTCCTGGGGACACACCCCTTACCTATTCCCAGTTAATATGGTTTAGTGGGGCACCACCATGACCCAGGCCTCAACCAGCCATTGAATCCCATCTCCCTGGGCTACAGTGTCTGGTAAGCCAATCAAGGCCAAGAAAATGGCATTGAATCTTCTGAGCAAGAGACTTGTTCTTCCTTGCTGGCCTTGAATACGTGGGGAGTGAGGTACACAGCTGCTGCTACAGCCATCTTGGAGCCAAGGACTGGAGTTGTTGGAGAAAAGAGCTCACATGCAGAAGCCTGGAGAAGAGATCTGACAATAAAGAAGGAAACCTGGGCCTGGGGATGTCATCTGAGCCCCAGATCAAGCTTGCTTAAGCCTGTCCTGCCAGACCCTTCATTTATATGAGCCGATGAAATCCCTTTTTGCTTAGGTCGGATGCAGCTGGACTTTCTGCCACTTGCAAGGGAAAGAACCTTGCCTGACAGAGATGAATTGGCTGTGGAGGTGAGCGAACAGGAGCCTCTGTTGCTGATTCCCAGGTTAAGTGGCTGGGTGGGTGGAGGTGCCAGGTATGCAGACAGGATACACAGGATAAAGACAAAGTCTGCAGGATGGAGTTGCTGGGAGTCTTCTCTGCAACAGAGACTGCTGGCTGCATCCTAATTATTATTAATGTTAACAAAAACTATTTGTATTATTAGTGCTTTACGTTTGCATAGTCTTCTATAGTGTTGTGTGCGTATTCACACCTACCAGACGTTTAATGCTTGCTCTAACCTTTCGTGAAGCAGGTTTAATTACCACCAGCCTTTCAAGGACACAAGTGCTTCCTAGACACGTCTGTGTTCTTTAGCTCCAAGCACATAGCTGGGCACATCCCAACGCACCGGTAAATCTTTCTAGAGTGGTTGGCTTGAGTTGAGAAGCTGTGTGACTTGCCCAAGGTCACGGAGTCAGTGTCGGGCTGAGATTTGAAAGCAGATCATCTCATACTGAATATAGCCTCTATAAAAATAACATTAATGTGAATTATGCAGTAGCCTCTATCTCAAAATTCTAAAAGTACCTTTATGGTCACTAATTAATTTTCCAGTTATATCTCTGGTTTCTTTTGAAATATTTATTAAACACTTAAATGATGAAGGATAAAATGGAGATGTCTGCATGGCCTTCTATATGCTCCACTTCCCCCTGTGATAAGCACTGATACTCCTGTATGAGTTTCACCTTTCAGTTCTAGGTGACGGATGCACTGAAACTCACTGACGGCTTCACCTCAGCGTCTAGCTCAGTGTGAACCTTTTAATGGCCACTCAATAAAGATGTGCTGAAAGTGCTGAACACAGGAATGAATAAACAAAAACTCCAATTTATATCATCATTCTAAATTTCCTTGGTTATTTTCATTATAGATTATACATCCCTATTTCTAAATAAGATAATATTTTCTGTTCTTTTTTCATCAAAAAACCTTTCACATCCACGAGAAGGAACACATGTATCAGCTCACTATACCAATAATACTCTTAGCAGCAAGTACTTTTTCTTCCCATTTTACAGAAGCCACAAATGGGAAGGTGTCTTGGCCAAGGCTAGAACAGCAACAACGCCAGTGTGGGCTCCCCAAGTCTCCAGTCAGTTCAACCCCTGCTACATCGGCCTGCCCACCACCCTTACCAGTCTGTGTGTTAGCCACTTCCCCACACCCGACAGCTGGACACATGGCAAGTCCCCTTGGGATCACTTGAAAGAGGCAGAAATTCCTGGACACCAAACAATTCACTCTGGGATTCCCAGCCATGAAGCTGACCACTTTTAAGTGGCATTGCTTTCGTTTTAGATTTTTTGTGTAGCCGGTGGCCTCAGCAGTGAAGCCGAGCCCAGGGACGTCAGGGTGGCCAGAAACGCCAGACTGACCCTTCCAGTGATCTGGTAGCACCTCGCCCATTCTTCTCTTTATCACCGCTTGTGTGACTGTGCAGGGTAGAGATTTCTGGATGCTGCTGTGCTAAGTCATGTTTTCTCCCAAAGAAAGAATTAAGAAGGCACCTAGGGCTTCTCACTATTTTATAGGTGGGCGTGTGGCACGTATATTACTCAATATTTACTAATGCCTAAAGCAGTCATATCCTTTCACGTCTATCAAGCTGGCCAACTGTCACCAGACGTAGCGACATGAGAGAGAACCGCATCTACTACATTGTATATTGTCATCATCCTACTCTGATGAATGCTATCCCCTTACAGTTTCAGAGTACGTTTTCTCAAACAGTTCAAAGGTCTCCAAAGGAGAGATAAAAGATTCTGAGCCCTGCTTGTGAGATAAAATACTGGAGATACAGAAGAGAAAGATTCACTCTGGGTCACAACTGATTCAACGTGATATTCAATACTCTATTCACTGAACCCTACCTACTCCCCTAATTAGCTCTTCTCACACAGTCCTCGCCTAGAAGCAGCAGAGACATCTCTCAGCCATGGCAAGTCACCCACCCTGGCCTCCAAGAGCCTCCGTGAGGAGGCCTATTTCTCATCATGGGCTGGGGTTCGTGGCGGAACGTACACCGAAGGAAACCTCTCATCTGTTTATCAGAGGGGGGGACTGGGCCACGTCTCAAGCCAAGAGCACACTGCTGCTCACCAAGAAGGAACAGAAGAAGATGAAAGAGACGAAGTACACGTAGGCCAGGTCGGTGCCACAGCGCTCGCTCTCGCTCTGCCCTGAGGGTGCGGTGGTGTCAGGCTCACAGCCCTTCTCCCCGAGGCACGACAGCATTATCTCCTGCCAGGCCTCACCCGTGGCACTCCTGAGCCCAAAAGACAACTCGGTTAGTAGCAGCAGGTCTGCGTGTCCTAACCTCTCCTCAGCACTCTTCCCGACTCACTCATCTAGGTTCCTCTTATGCTCAGCCTCCTTCGAGTGCGATGGAGAGTACCAGTGAGGTCTCTCCTGGGCTCTGCCACCTCACCCACTGCCTCTCCATCTTCTGTTGACAGTGGTAGAGAGGGCAGTGGGACTCTCTAAGACCCCACGTAAACCTGGTCATCCGTGGTTTCAGCCCTTAAATGGAATCTGGCCTGCAATCCACCCTCACCTTCCCCTTCTCAAAGCCCTGGAGGATGTGTTGAAACTGCATTTTTGCAAATTGACTACTGAGTCAAAGATGTGGAGGAAACGTTCTAAAGTCAAGTCATCGGAGCAGTTTTTCGGACATCCTGCCCCTGCTTCCGCCCTCATCTCACTGTCTATCCTGTGAGCAGAGACAAAGGGGAACGGGCGGAAGAGGCAGGCCGACTGTTTCTCTCTCGCAGGAGAGCTCCAGCCACCACAGTTACGGATCCAGGTACCTGAAGAGTAGCATGAGGGACCCAAAGAAACTCCGGAAGTTGTTGTGCCGGTTGATGTGACTCTCCTCATCTAATTTTATGTTTCCAAAGACCTGGATGAGAAAAACAACAGAAAGCCCTGAGCATTATTGAGCGGTGGGATGTGTCCAGTGCAGGATATTAGATGTACCTGCAGGCTTGGTGAATTCACATGCGTGGCTTCTCCCACTGGCCTAACCATGAAGCAGACAACTCAAAACCCAGGAAGGCTGGTAGACCCCCACGTTCTTGGCCTGATATGCGGGAAGAGTTATATTCTCCAGTGACGCAAAGAGGATGAATGCTTGCAAGGACCGCAGAAGGCAAGATCTTTGAAAGCCATTCTGCTTAGATGTAGTTCCTCCCACACCTAATTTGGTCTTTTTATTTCTGTGATACCTACTCACTATGGTACTCAAGCAGTCTGTCAAAGACATTACCCTATAATAGGCATGCAGGGAACGAGTTACCCCTCCCCTCTTCCTGTCTCAGCTGGTAATGATGAGAACACTTGCATTTGCAGAAGATGTGATTTATCCCTTACAAAGGATAAATAGGCAGATGTTGTCCTGGAATTTGCAAGCAGTTTAAGTCAGAGAGGGGTATCTCTATCTTCCTTGGATATGTTCCCATCTGAAGAGTCACATCTCAGAAGTGTGATACAGCTATAACCCAGAGTCCATGAGAATGAACACACACCAAGTCCAGGCCAATAGGATGAAGACAGTCTGCAAAACTGGATACTTGGAAAAGGAAAAAGAAAATGGATTGGGGCAGATCTGGCTATAGAGTGAGTTTACTAATCTGCTGTGGGTCTCTGGGCTTAGAATGAGGTCACTGTGCAAGTTCATGTGAAAAAAAGAGGGAAAAGTCAGAGATCTTTATCTATAGTGAATAATGATGAGCTCTCAGACACAGTGCTGTCTGGAGCCAAGGTCGACCCCATGTCTCTCTAGATGGGAAGGGTGCCCTTACACGTGTACTTTCCTCCCCAGACATGATTCAGATCTCAGGATCTACTCTCACGAGGCAATGTCTGTACAACCGAAGGCTTACAGGTCACTTTTCCGGCCTTTTGAGATTATATTGAGCCTGTATTTAACATGCTTCAGTTTACCTAATACGTGCTAAATGGAACACATTTCCCGCCCCCCCCCCCCAACAGTGTCTAGAATGTGCAATTAAGAACAGTCTCTGCTATTTTGCTCAAATAGCTCCCACTGACACCTGCTTGGGGAATTTGTTCTCAACGCTGATTTTCAAAACCTAAATACTACTTGTCTCTCAGGGAGAATGGAGGTGGCAAGCTAGGCAGTGCTGGGGAGGAAGGGAAGGAGGGAGATAAGGCTGAGGGTCCCCAGTCAGACAAATAGTAGCACTGAAAAAAATCCCACTCAAACAATCAAACCTAGTTCTGGATGCCCCAGGAGGAAACCGCCATATATCCTTGCCCATGTTCACATCCCCTTCTGTCTTTCTTTACACCCATTTAACTCAAAATCCATAGTTTATGCCTGATTCATCACACGCACACAACTTACAGTGTATTTCCTCCCTGTGACACTCCTGAAGCCATTATTCGTTGTCCCCTTTACGATATTCTCGAATACCTTACCCAATCGTGAACTAGCTGGAGGGCACACTGTGAGTTTACAAAAGTTATGTGTGTAATAGTCAAGGAACTACTGTCAAGCCAATAATGTATATTTATAATGAATGTGGTGTTTAAGTTTTTCCACCTTTTGAAAAAGCTTTTCACTTACTCCTTGTCAGTAACCCAAATCTCCTACATCCAAAGGAAAGGCTATGGAAGAGAAAGGTTTGATGAGACCCACTGGAACACTTAATGAAAGTATAGGCTTAAATCTGTTTCACTTGGGATTACAGAACTTTAGAACTAGAAGGGACCTGTAAAGCTATCTATCCAACTCCTCTACTGCACCGGTGATGGGGTTAAGGCCCAGAGAGGTTCAGTGACTTGACCAAGTTTGCACAGCTGGTCAGTGGTGGAGCTGAGGCTGGAAGCCTGTAGCCCCAGGACTCTCCCAAACCCAGCAAGTTACTCCTTCCTTCCATCTTCAGACTTCTCTGCAAAGCTCTCTTCTTCTAAGAAGCCCTTGAAAGTTCAGAATAATGGTGCTTCTCACAGATACCTCCTATTGCTAGTTCTCTTTGCAATGCTTGTCTACTTTCCTTTTGCTTTTCTGTTTGTACGGATCCCTCTGCTTTGTTATGACTGTATGAGACACAACCTTTCTAGGTACAAGCTAGGTGTCTGCTTTGTGCGTGGTGTGGGGTCTCCGTCATGGGACAGGATGAAGATGGCCAGCTAAAGGTAAGTCACAGTGGGAATGGCATTCATGTCTTGGTGGAATGGAAGTAGTGATCTTATTTTTTGGAAATAAGTCTGAGGGCAATAAATGATTACCCATTGTGGTTATTGTAAATATTGCAGTTTCACAACTGAAGAACTCCTATCTCCCACTAAAGGGTCAGAGAAATACTTGTATTTGCTTGTTGGTGGGAGGAGAGACAGTGCAGAGAACTTGCAGTCCAGTAGGAACATGGGCTGCAGAGCAGACAGAGCTGAGATTTAAACTCAGCTCTCCCACTTACTATCTGAGATCTTGAGTGTGTTACAAGTTACTTAGCCATGCTAAGCAACAGTGGAGACAATGAAACCCACATATAAACATTTTCACATCACTCCTGAATACATCAGTCATGTATCTTGTGGTGTGTGTGTGTGTGTGTGTAATATATATATTTGCGGGGAGAGAGAGAAAGTGAGGGAGAGAAAGGGAGGCAGGAATGGGTAAGAATATCTATGTAGCACAGTGTCTGGAACACTCAGGAATTCAAGTGATGGTAAACGGTATTATCATCATCAGTAGTATTACTAACGGGTTAATATTAGAGATGGTGTTATTCTAGTTTATTTTGCTGGAAGATGAAAAGGGGATAAGAACTATTCTAAGCATGGACCAAAAAAAAAAAAAAAAAAAAGAACCCTAATTTAATCAAGTTTCATTTGGCCGTTCAAGAACATTTTAATTCTAGAATCAAATATCTGAGAGTTTGGATGGACTTAATAGAAGTCATCAAGCCAATCTTCCACTTCAGCTGGGACTCAGCTTGCACCCACTTCTGACATCATCATTAAAGCTCTACCAAAATATCCTCCGTGAAGGAGAACTCATTACTTTTCAACCAAATCTCACAGTTTTTGACACTTGACATTCTATTGTATTTTTGGAGAACAAAACTCTCCAGTCATGGGATCAGAAGATGAACAAAATTTGGAAGTGCAGGCAAGAGAGAGGAACAAAAAGAAGACATTTCAGAGAAGCGCTCGAAAGGGCTGCTGACACGTCAAGCCTGGGGGATGCGTGCAGTGGCTCCAGGTGGCAGCCACCACTGAGAAGGCAGCTGGCCGTTCAAAGGCAGCCAGACCACCTGACTGCAGAGACTCCCACTTGGCTGAGGTCCTACGCTGGGGTTTAGTCTCCAAATCTCCAAGTCAGAAAATCAGCCTCTCGGAGCCCAGCAGAGAGCCTGTGTATCCAACTAGACAGGTGCATGGGATGTGCTGCTGGCTGTTTACGGTAGGAGTTCACCCACCACAAATGACAGCTGCCTTTGAAAGATCTTTTGGCCTCTTCTGCTCAGTGGGTTTCTGGTTACCTGCCTAAGTACCCTAGGTGGGAACCTCATCCACTTCTCAATTCCGAAACTGGAAAGGATGTGGTAACCAAGGAGAACCATCCAGCGAGCTGCGTGGTCCTTTGACAGGCATCAGCCGGGATGTGGCCCTTGGGTTTCCTGAGGACTGGGCACACTGCCAGGAACTCTGAGCTGTTCCCAGTGGTGGGTCTTAGGGCATCAATCTCAGCCATGTGGGATGTAACTCGCATACATTTTGTGCTGCTGTCTGCAGAAGAACAACCACCTGACCTTCTTTTAGGTCTGGCTCAAATATGGGAGGGTCCTGAGATACGGATCATCACGAGCCCTACCCTATCCTTAGTCTGGTGGGGGGAACCCCTCTGGCTAAGAACAGCGGTGTCATCTTCACTGGAGTCCAGCTGCTTATGAGGCAGCACCATGACCTGACGACCTCAGAGGAAGCCCCTGTATCAGACCACCCTGACCATCTGGGCAACCCGAGTGGGGAACCCTGCACACGTGAATTCCCAAGGTCATATTGCAACACGATCCTGGGAGCGAGCCTCAGGGCAAGAAGGGATTCTTGAAAGGACCTCAATCCTGTAGGCTCAGGCTAGAAAGCCAGAGACAACCTGGGCAACAACTGTCCCCCACCAGAGCCCTGATGCACCCTCTCTCACCTGCATCCCAATGATGGCATAGATGAAGAAAAGCATGGCAATCAGAAGGCAGACGTAGGGGAGGGCCTGGAAAGAAAGCAGAGACACGACCATGAATTTAAAGGCAGGCAGCTCCAGGGTCACCTGCAGCACGGGCAGACAGGAACTCTTGTCCTGAGACTGACTTAAAACACAGGGCTGGGGCTCTCTATTCACCCGGATGTTCTATTTTGGGATTCCGTACTTTTGCAGATGTCCATATCCTCTGACAGATATGTAAGCTGGTGGCCCCAGAGAGGCTTGTAATTTCCCCTCTGTCGAGAATATTCCCTGACCCACAAGTGTGTGGCCCATATATCCAAGAGAGAGCTAGGAAAACTTCTTGGGATTGGGATTCATCCCACTCCGTACGCAGAATATTAATAACCTGGGCAGTTGTGATGCAAATTACACAGCAAGCATTTAGCTTTGGCTCCCAAACCCCTGTATTACCCTTCCCAACCCTCGCTCAATGTGAGGTTCATAACGGAGAATTTGGAAGCAAAATGAAATGGCTGGGGTCTCAGTTGCCGGTCAGTTCCTAGCAGGCTCCTTCAAGCTCTGATGAAACATCTTTTTCCAATGTTTAAGCGTCCTGACCTTTCATTCTGTGTCACGCAAAATTCCAAAAAGGCTTTCAAAGCGTGAGCCATCACAAAACCCTGCCATGAAGCCACATGGCACAAAATTCCACACTGTGCCAGCTAACTGCCACTCTGGGGTGACAACACTTTACTGATGGGGGTGAAAGGGCGAGTGCAAGAGACAGAAGGCCGGGAACTGCCCCTGGTGGCTGGGGGAGGATGGAGACATAGGGCAGTCTGGTTTGGAGGCCAGGGTGGGCATTATAATTCTGGGCTGATCTCCGTGCTGACATGGAAGCCCCTCTTCTTTACCACCCAGGAAGCCTCCCTGGCAGTTCGTGCAACTCCGAGTCTCCACCCTCTCTCGAGTGTGTACAGCGTAACTCCCCGGAGAGCAATTGAAGGCTTTCAGACTGCATGAACCAGGCAGAGCTTATCAACAGAGCTAACTAAATGAAGAGCCCTGGGAGACTTTTACAACTTGAATAAAGAATAACATTAAAATGCAATAGGGCTTCCCTGGTGGCACAGTGGTTGAGAGTCTGCCTGCCGATGCAGGGGACGCGGGTTCGTGCTCCGGTCCGGGAAGATCCCACATGCCGCGGAGCGGCTGGGCCCGTGAGCCATGGCCGCTGAGCCTGCGCGTCCGGAGCCTGTGCTCCGCAACGGGAGAGGCCACAACAGTGAGAGGCCCGCGTACCACAAAAAAAAAAAATGCAATAGAGGGGTTTCCCTGGGGCGCAGTGGTAAAGAATCTGCTTCACAATGCAGGGGACACGGGTTCAAGCCCTGGCATGTGGGAAGATCCCACATGCCGCAGAGCAACTAAGCCCGTGCGCCACAACTACTGAGCCTGCGCTCCAGAGCCCGCAAGCCACAATTGTGAGCCCACGTGCCACAACTACTGAAGCCTGTGCGCCTAGAGCCTGTGCTCCGCAACAAGATAAGCCATGACAATGAGAATCCCGCGCATCGCAACGAACAGTAGCCCCCGCTCACCGCAACTAGAGAAAAGCCCGCGCAGCACCGAAGACCCGAGCCAAAAATAAATAAATAAATTAAAATGCAATAGAGAGTTGGTGGGAGAACCCCTTCTCCAGTGGAGTGCTGATTCTCAAGATCTGTGAGGAGCGACTACATCCCGAGGGGGCATGTGAAGACACCATCTGCTGAAAGGAAAGAGTAGGGAGGCAGGTTTCTCTCCCAGCTTTGAGGAGAGGACCAAAGAGTCATCCTGATCTCTCTTCTTGTCATGTTGTAAATTCCAACACAAAATAAGGAAGAGAGAAGAACTGAGTAGGGGTCAGTGGTGGAGAACTGGGTGATGCTCAGGGTGGGGCTGGGGAAGGTAGAGGCAGGGGCAACGCTGTTTACACAGTGTTACTTTCTGCTGTGTACGCACAGAGGCAGCCTTTGTTAAACCAGCTTCAAGGAAACAACTTCTACACTGTTCCAGGGCTGCACCATCCATCACAGTGTCACCTGGAGGCAGATTCAGCTGTCTTCACTGTTCTCTCTCTATTCACTGGAATACGCCAACCATTTGGTCATCAATTTTTGACATGCTTTTCTTTGCCCTCGATAGTATACACTTTGACAGAGAATCAGTGATCATGAGAATATGACAGGCTGACACATATTTCTTAAGAGACTCACTAACAACTGTAACTTGTTGCACAGGCCTCTATAAAAAGCTTTTAAGACCATCTTGTGTTTCAAATTCTAAATCCAGATCCACCCGAGACTCAAATGGTAAATTCTTGCTAAGGTTTTCAATTTCTCCTCTGTCACTGAGCTTTCGAGAACTAGTTTTCATTGAGGTGACACCTCTCTGGGAGTCATAGCACCAAACAATTATCTGAATCCAATAAAAATGTCAAGGTTGCTTGTGGGACCCTGAGCGTCCTTACAACTGGCCTCACATCTCAGACCCCCAGGACTTTGCTGAAGAAGTAAATCAGTAACGATGGTGTGGCACGAAGTCCCTTTCAAGTGACAAGAAACCATGAATTCACTGACAAGCTTTCTTTAGTTCAATCTGTAGTTAAAATGTACAAACAATTAAAATAAAGAAGGCAATTCAATAAATTCATGATTTTTCATCTTTGAATCAATTTCATCAACCACATTTTTAAAGTACATTCATTGAAAGACTCTTTTTTATAGGAGGAAAATAGTAGGCTTTTGAGCAGTGTTGATGTCCCCCAAAGCTGAAAAACAAACTCATTATATTTGCTAGAGCTTGAAGATATTGAAATATGTTTGGAGAACTTCTTTTACTGGAAACCTCTGCCATTATAGTGGATCTCAGGTATCAATTTTTAACTTGTTTATTACATATACATCTCTGTATGGCTCCATGAGATCATTCAGAAGAAGCTCTCACCACATTAACCTTGCTCAGGTACCCTCTGGGTTTGTGGGATGCAGAGGTAACTATTAGCATGGCATATATTCAGTGGTTCAGGAAATACACTAATGATGACACGGGTGGGACTGGTATGAATCATCTTGTTATAAAACACAACTCAAGGAGTCCTTTGAAAAACCGTTCTGTGAAATAAAGCCACGGACGAATCCCTGAAAAACGCAGAGGATATGTGACTACAGGTGGCTGGCTCTGTCCGTGGATGGGATTGCCCAGGGCATACTGAAACACCTCGGGAGGGAGCACACCTCATAAAACGAGGCCCCTGCCTCAGTGGACAGAGAAGGTAACTGAGTTACAAAGTTGGGGTGATTTTTTAGCATGAGATTCTAGCCAGTTAGTCATAAGCTAACCGCTGCCTGGCCAAGTTGTGCTGTAACTAAGAACTGCTGTGTTTATCTAATGCTTCTGACAAACGCCCATCCCCAGAGGCGACGGGACTTGTGGAATCATGCTGCATTGCCTGGTGTGCTGTCTGATGTGACAGGGCCGCTGCAACCCTCAGAGGGGAGGAGCTTGTGCCCTTTACCTTAAAGGACTGCACGAAGGTCCAAAGTAAGATACGGATGGTGTAGCCTTGACGCAGAAGCTTGATGAGGCGGGCGGCTCGGAAGAGCTTCAGAAAGCTCATATTGAAGCCACTGGTGTTCACCAGCTGGTGGATCAAAAGGAAACATATCATTAGTGACATTATGGTCATTTAGAACATCTAAGCACTGGTATTTGTGTATTTATCTCTCATTCAGATCATAGAATGGAACATGGATGCTGTCTTTTGTTTTTAACCCCATTTTCAGCTGATGGGCCAGTGGGGACCATCTCTCGGAGCCTCCCCAGGCCTGCCCTCTATTCCCAGAAGGAAGGCGTGGAAGTACCACAGATGGATGCCCCACATACAACTGACAAAACTGGCCTCCCCAGTCTTCTCTAAGTAGTCCTAACTCTGCACTCGGATGCCAGAGGGCAGACCTAACAATCTCCCTTGCACATGATGGCCCTCCAATATTCAAAGACTTGTGATGAGCTCTCCAAGTCTTCCTTAGGGTGAACCATTTCAGGGAAACAGTTCAGGTCTAACAAGTCTGAGGGCGAAGACCCTGTGCCTCTTTTGTGTCTCTCAAAGAATCTAGCAGGACACTGTGCACACTCGGCCTCTCCTGGGCCCTCTATCCCATTCACCCCCATCGGATGGCTGCTATCTGAGTCGTGCAAATGGGACCAAGCCTTCCATGAGATCCAGCGCCATCCAATGTTCCCATTTTCTGGCAAAAGCTCAGGAATGAGGAAGTGAACAGGGGGCTGCACATTGGATTTGTGGAGTTACAAATGGACAATGTGCAGAGAATTTTTTTTTAATGCAACCCCAGGGCCAAGCCTAAAGAGAAGGACCAAGGAGCCACTCACCTTGCTGTCTGTCAGAATAATTTCTGTGATACTGCCGATCACCGTGATGAAGTCAAAGATATTCCAGGTGTCTCGGAAATAGTTCTGCCAAGTGAATTCAGCCACGGGAGCATCCGGGAAAAAAAGGAAAAGAAAACACGGGAGAAAATGGAAAAAAAGACATCTTTCATGACATAACTTTGTCACTTGGAATTAAAACTCATCAATTCCAGGACAAGTTCATTGTAACTTTCGCTTTAGTTTCCTATTTCTAACCAGAAATGCTGTTTTTCCTTCACTAATTTGAGAGTTTCTCATTTGGGAAGCAGTTTCATCACTATTTGGAGAGCTTGTTTTTGAAGCTGTCACTAAAGAGCTACATCAAAAAAAGTGTAAGATTTTTTCATGTAATATTACATAAAAATATGTAAGAAAGAGATCTGTGGCCTAGAACATTTTGATGTCCAAAAATGAAAGATCATAATTGTCACCTACAAGACAATAAAATTATTTACAGTATTACTCCAAGGTTTTCTATAACTTGTAAATTATTATTTATATAGCATCATGTGACCCTATAAATATACAGTTCTGACTTTCAACTAACAATGAAAGTCACAGAGATGTCCTAAGTGACTAAAGATCAAAGATGTGTCAAAAATCGCTTCCTAACTCCACTGAGCCTTTTCACACCAACTGCTGATTGGCAATAGGATGAACAAACTCATCTTTCCCCCGTTTCCCTGCTCCGTTACACCTTTCGAGGAGGTGTAACTAAATACAATACAAGGAAGCAGCAACAGAATGAGTGGGTTAAAGGACACGAAGAAGTAAAGGACCTGGATAATGCACCAGCCAGCCAACGTTAAGCTTAATAGAGAAAGTGGGCTCTGCTCCCATCTCCAGTGCTCCGGTGAAAACAGACCTTGGACTATATTTCTTAAAAGAAACAAAATGCTTGGGACTCCAAGACGTTACCCACTTGCTCTTGGGTGGCGCTTCCCGTAAGAGACCCTCAGAGCACTGCAAAATACACCCTCTTCCATCCCCACAACTGGCATTCATGAATCCTTGCTACACATGCCAGATTTTGTGCCAGGTCCTCCCTTGGCATTCTTTCAGTTCATTTATTCCTCCCATGGGTGCTGTAAGTAGGTAGTGATAAATACCTCATAAATTACTGAGTGGTAGGGCTAGCAGGAAGAATGGGTAGAGATACGCGATAAAGAGAGAAATGTTCTGGGGAGAGAGAAGGTACGTTTATGAGCACCTACTCAGGACCTGCCACCTTAGGTATATTCCCTCACGGGACACACACACAGTATCTAAGGCTAATGGCAGCTATCGTTATCCTCCTTTTATGAATGAGAAAACTGAGGCTTAGAGAGGCCTGTCTGATTCCAAAGTCACAGGCACCTGCCAGGCATGTACAGAAACTCAGCACACAGCCTCAAAAACTCACTGCTGCTAAGGATGACTACCTCAGGAGTGGGGTCAAGTTGAGTCTCTGAGTTCCTCAATTCTCAGTGCTCTCCTATTACCAACCCGGGGTGAGCTTCCTAATTCTTGGTTAGGTCCCTATATGAGAGCTAGAATATAAAACTAGCTCTCAGGGGACAGAAGCCCTAGATTCCAGTAGAGGAGGCCTTACAATACAGTATGGTAGAGCACAGCATAACATAGTACAGACTAGTAGATTACGGTGGACAAAGTGTGGGCTTTGAAGCCAGAGAGACCAGGATCTGAACACTGGCTCTGCCTTTCAGTAACCTTGTGCAAAGTACTGAATCTTCTTGAGCCCTAGCTCATCCGTATAAGAAGAAAACCATAATGGCCATCTAATAGAGTTCTTATGAAGCTAAAATGGATAATACATAAAGCTTTTGGTACTTAGTAGACAACCAATGTATGTCAATTCTCTCCCTCTTTCTTTTTCCTCTTCCTTCCTTTTCTATTCCCACTCCACTTTCCAATTCTACTGCCTTTTATTCTGTAATCTTCAAAGAGCGACACAATTTTTCTGACCTTCAATTTCCTCATTTAAAATAACAACAACAACGATAATGACAGCTTCTGCCATGCCTATTTCAGAGTCATCGAGGAGATCTGACAAAAACAGTATATATTAGGGCGTTCTGAAAATCTACAGTACTATATCAATGAAAAGACTTATTCGGGACTAGTGGTGCCTTTTATAGTGTGAGAATGCTTCTAGACCTTGAATGAAAATACGGGGCTGAAGGTGGGAAGGAGGCAGGCTTTGGGGCCGAATCATCTAGTTAAGCCTGTAAGCATGTATTCGGCATTCACCATAATTTGACACAGAATTGGGGACTTAAGTCACAGACGACGTCAATCCAACATGCGAATAATCAAGATGCAGGGAAAAACTTGCCCTGTTTTTACACAGGCTTCCCCCACCCCCTTCTCCTCCCGCCCAGGGCCAGACTGTATTATAATGGCATCTTTGTTGCTGGTAGTTTACTTTTCTTTATTTCTCCAAGACTCAAAAGGGAGTCAAGCAACCAACAATACAGCCACCTGCAAGGGGTTCCCTTCAACTCTCCTCCCCAAACCATCAAATCAATGACTTTTCAAAGAACCACCAGGAAAGCAATCGCACCGTCAGGAAGCAATCGCCACCGTCAACACTCACAACCATCAAGCCGAGGCCAGAGTCCCTGTTCAAGCTGCCACCAGACAAACATATTCAGATAATCAGCTGAGTTTCTCTTCTTGCAGGGAAAGCCATACACATATAATTTGAAATGGTAGCTCACACACAAAGTAAGTGTGAAGCGGCTGTCGGGTGGGTTTACCTGCAGCCCAGTGATCTCACTGTAAACACTGAGGCAAGGGTGGCAGAGAGGATTATTTTGTTTACAGGACACTGAAGTGAAGGGCTAGGTTTGCTGCACACCCTTGAAGGTAGATGCGAAAATCTGCCAAACAACTATAATTAGTAGTTGAGGAGAAGTAAAAGGAGGACTCATGCCAGAAAAACTCAACCCAACCCTCCCCAAACCAATTCCAGAAACTGCCCCCCGACCCCACACTTGCTCACTCTCTCATACACACACTTTAAAGGCCATTAGCCTTTGGAAGCTTAAGTGCTAAACATTTATTTTTAGTGGCAGAAATTACTCTTCAGGTAACTAAAGGGAGGAGGATTACTAGGTAAAGTCTGTTATTTGCTATGTTTGAGGCTAAGCGGGACAGATATTTTCCCATTTGAGTTATAGATTTTAAACCTTTCACCAGTAAATAAGCGCTCAGGTTTATTAGTCCAGTCCTTGTTTTGCTCTTCCTGACAGATAAATCTTACTAAGTTCTAGTAAGACTCAATGACTGTCGCCCCTTGACAACTGACAGACTTTGACGAGAACAGAGCTGATAGCTAGAGGTAGGAGCTGGGGATCTGGTTCTCTTTGTCTTTTCTCCAAACACCCTCACACATCATCCTGTCTCTACGGCAGTTTTTTGAAGCAGTCGAAACAAGCCCACAATTAGGTGGGCAGGTGTGTGAACCCTTTCTGGAATAGCGGTGACCGCCCTCCCTTCCAACAAAGGCTGGCAATGTACCCAAAGAGAAGGGAAGACAAGAATGGTGCCGGGATAAATTCCATGACGTACCAAGAAGCCAAACGCAATGATCTTTAGGACACATTCCAGGGAGAACACCATGGTGAAGGCGATATTCAGGTACTTCAGGGCCAGTTCATAGGTACAGGGAGCAGAGTAGTACTGCCGGGAAGAGAAAAGAGGAAAGAATCAAACCCCTAAAGGTGAGAGGGTCCATGAGAGAGGCTGGCCATCTCGCGTCCCTGCCCTTGGGGGACATTCTGGTGTCATCTAGGGCTAGAGAGGAGAAGCACACGTCCTAGCAAAACAAAACAGAGGAAAACACAGGTCTTATTAGCAAAATGGCCAGTCTTCCTAGAGTTGAAGGTGAGAAGGGCAGAAACATTTCCTAGAGTTAATTACTTTACCATTTAGTATTAAAAACCTCTTCCGACACTCTTAGAACCCCATGATCATCTACATCTCCTGACATCTCCACCCTTGTCTGCGTCTGATTGCCATCACCAACCTTTGCTTTCAGAGTTCCTGGACTGCTACTATATATTTCACTGCATTTTGCCCCAAAGACCCAAAGGCTGGGCTGTGGATGGAGACAAGATGAAAGAGAAATTCCACGATGGAAAAGTACGTAACAGGGCTTCCCTGGTGGCGCAGTGGTTGAGAGTCCGCCTTGCCGATGCAGGGGACACGGGTTCGTGCCCCGGTCCGGGAAGATCCCACATGCCGCGGAGCGGCTGGGCCTGTGAGCCATGGCCGCTGAACCTGCGTGTCCGGAGCCTGTGCTCCGCAGCGGGAGAGGCCACAGCAGTGAGAGGCCCGCGTACCACAAAAAAAAAAAAAGAAAAGTAGGTAAGGAGGCAACAGACTGGTAAGCTGGAGTGTTTTCTCAGTGTCTCGGGCACACACACAAGTGCTCTGCGAGGGGACAGTTGCCGAGGCTCAGCCTGCCCGAGTGCCTCCCAGCCACCACCTTCTCACCTTCATCATCAGCACGACAGTGTTCAGGGCGATCATGGCCATGATGGTGTACTCAAAGGATGGAGACACCACAAAGTGCCAGACGCGGTACTGGAAGGTGTGCCTGTTCTGGGGCATGTAGCGGGTGAGTGGTTTGGCACTGATGGCGAAGTCGATGCACGCCCTCTGCAGGAGAGTCACACTGATTAGCCAAGCTCAGATTCCCTAAACCTCGCACACGGGTGAGCTCTCTGTTAGACGGTTAGAAGAAGAGGACAGTGTGTGAGAAGAGGCTAGGGCTGCGCAAGCAGAGGTAAAAGCAGCAAAAGAAATTATCTGGACAGAGCTACAGGTGAGATGTCACCTTAAATGAATACACAGAACTAGAAGGGTTCGGTCCCATGCGGTAAGGACTTGACGGTTATTAATAATGCCCTTTTACACAGCACAAGACTTAGATATTTGGGCAGGAAGTTCACAGTCAGAAGTAAAAATCTATCTTCCTGTGCATTCCCATAGCACTTTATTTGCATTTCTCTTATGGACTCTAACAATTTCTAGTTCAGTTCCAGGATAAAAACAATGGACCCGACAATGTGTCAGAACTACGCTTGTTACTACAAAAGCAGTAATAAGTTAGACAGGTTCCCTGCCCTTACAGCAAATATACACCATTGAGGGACGCAGGAAGGGAAGCAGACGTGTCAACGTTATAACGTTGGCACACGTCTTTCACCCCCACCTCCAGAAGATGCGCCACATAAACGCAGGGGCTGCATCTTAAACACCTTACATCCCTCCCAGTTCTCTGTGTCTCATACCTGGGCTTTAAACAGAGCGGATACTCCAAAAACATTTATTTAATGACTGGCTAATGCATTTCCCCCCAATTCTCTCTCTAATTCACAACAAAATGGAGAGCATTCTGTCTTCCTCCTAACACTGCTGGTCTGAGAGTCCTTTCCAGAGCGCCCCCTGGCCCTACACTCCAGACCCCTCGTTTCACCTCGTTCTTCTCCAGGCTGCACTCCTCCATCATCTTGTCCCCTTGCTCCTGGAAGGTGATGATGATGAGAGCCACAAAGATGTTGACGAAGAAGAAAGGAAAGACCACAAAGTAGACCACGTAAAAGATGGACATCTCCATGCGGTTGCTGCGGCTCGGGCCTCGGTCTTCCTCTGTCACATCGACAGAATGCTGCA
Source organism: Stenella coeruleoalba (assembly GCF_951394435.1). NCBI lineage: Eukaryota > Metazoa > Chordata > Mammalia > Artiodactyla > Delphinidae > Stenella > Stenella coeruleoalba. The sequence continues at coordinate 175,602,756 of NC_137169.1, forward strand.
AAACTCTGGGGACATAACAAGAGGGCACGGATGGTGGACGGCGATCTTGGAAGCTGCTGTGACTCAAGGCTTCATTAGCAGATGTACCATCTACTGTATTTTCTTATCTGACTTTTTAAACTTGGTGGATCCTCTGTGAATTTGGGGCTCCACAACCAAGCTGGCGGACCCCCAATCCACTGTTCTTTCTAGCCCCGGTGCCATCACGCATCCAACTCCTAAACACCAGAGTGACATTACTTTATAGTTGAGGTTGCCATAAAATACCAAGAGACTCCTGAATTTCCCTTTGGCATTTTGCTGCCACCAGAAAGTGGTGTCTTGGTTACCGCCAAGTCTCTGAAAAAATAAGCCTGCAGCTACGAGCAGCATAAAAACTGCATTCTGTTGTCTTTGACACGTGAGGTATGACCACAGAAAGCATCTCTGGGTTCTGCCACCGCATCCTTAACCCTTGACCCTCATGTCCAGGGCCAACTCGGAGGGTAAATCTGTCTAAGACAGTCCTCAGGGACTCTCCTACGGTGCAGAGAGCTGTTCAAAACTCATTTGTTCCGTAGGAATCAGATGGCTCTATTCAACTCCTTGATCATGGGCTGAAACACTGTGTTTCAAATATTTCCCGGACTTCGTCAGCTCCCTCCTGATTCCCGCCTGAAGGATTTTCATTCTTCCTCTCTCCTGCCCGTCTTACCTACTCATAACCACTTACTTTCCTTGGAACAATAACAAAGGGTTAGCCTTGCTTATCTCGAATCAACTTCTCAAGGCAAACACATGGCCCTAGCCCAGCTCACAGACAAGCATGCCAAGCCAAACCCATCACTCACTGAGGCCATCCTTCCCCTGTGGAGACGGTGAAGAGGGTCAGCAGGGCCCAGATGATGTTGTCATAGTGGAATTCATGGCGCTTCCATTCTCGGCCTTTCACCTCCATCTTGTTTTTCTCGTGATCTACATAGTTTCCTCTAAAACCAGAGCAGAAGTGAACCAGAACCTCTTCACTACAGCTCATGGAAGAGCAAAGAAATTCTAGGGACTTTGATAATGTACAGTAGTAATTATCAGCATTCAAACGTAAGCAAGAGGGGATTTTATTAAGGCAGTGTATTATCATGGAATAAAAATGAGATTTGGTGCCCAACAGACATGGAAGGTTAAATCCTAATCCTTTCACTAGTCACTGTATAACCTTGAGCAACTTCCTTAAACTTTCTGTGCCTAGGCTTCCACACCTATAATGTGCAAATGAAACCTATCTCAAAAGGTCATTAGAAAGATTTAAAATTAAAACCTGATGCAAAATGCTATGTTCCATGTCTGACACAAAAGAGGTACTCACTCAAAATGTGGCAACTTCTTATTTTGCCTTTTTTCCCAAAAGAGGAATGGATTTGAGAAAGGGGGAAAGAAAAGACCTATCTGTAAAGGGCTGTGTGGACCTTGGCAGAACGCACTTTAGCAGAAAGGGAGTGGTATGTGCTGGTGGCGCTTACATGCACTCCTTCTCTGTGTCCTTGGAACTGTCTGTGCAATAGAAGAACTTGCCCTTGAAAAGTTGAACTGCGATGACAGCAAAGATGAACATGAAGAGCTTATAGACAATTAGTATGTTGAAGACATTTTTCAAGGAGGTGACCACACAGTCGAAGACAGCCTGTGAACAGAAAAAAAGAGCCCTGGTGTGTGAATCCCTGAAATGGCCTGTGTATTTGCCTACAGCTGAGTTGGACCCACACCACCACCAGCCAGCCCACTGAGAAGGTGCCCTAGGAGATATCACCCTGGGAAGAAATGACACTCATGGGATTCGGACCTGTTTTCTAAGCTGGTCATGACTGTAGGAACGTATAATTTAGGAGGGGAACACATGTTCTGAATCTGGAAGGAAACCCAAAGCAGTAGAGACCAAGATGGTATCAGGCAGTGGACGGAGTCCTTTGTGGAATCCTATTACGGGCACTCCACTTAGTGTGAAACAGAAATTTATTCCAGAAAAGGGATCCTTGAAATCATTTAGCCTGTTTTAGGCGTTAAATAGCTTATCCGTAACTTCATCTATTTGGGGCACGTTCTTAGATTTGATTTATACACTGAATATGTATTGTTTTCTCTTAGCCTTTCTAAATAGATCAGGGAGTGATAATAAACTCTCATCTTTGTTCATTTTAATGATATTTTGTAATAAGTTCACACATTTACCCCAATTACATTCCACACTTCACGTAAATGTTCTCTAGTTTAAAGCTGGCTGTGCTGGGGATGAAGATTCAACAGGTGATGTGGGAAGGGGTAAGAGCCACCCTCTCTTAGAGATGGGAGGATCAGATGGACAGAATCAGGAACTTGCACTTCAGTTCAAGGCAGTCAATCTCCCTCTGAAGAATCCATTGTAGGCCCTAAGCCATGAATAGTTACATGGGAATTCAACACATTTCAAACCATTTTTAGGTTATTTTCTAGGTTTGTAGGTTTAGCTCACTGAAGAGTCTAGCCCCACAGTGGCGCTGCATTTGAGCAGTTACCTCTTCACAGCGCTGGGTGAACACTGCTGGTTTAATTAGTTCAGCACTGCAGGGAATGTGAGTGACACGCAGCCTCGTGGAATTATCAGATCCACCTACATTTCCCTCAGGTTATGGAGCTGCAGAGCAAAGAGCCAGCCCTTCCTAATTAGTTGGAATTAACCAAGGTTGGGTCGCCTTCTTCAGCCTGTTAATTAATCTCATCATCCTGTCCAAGCCCTTCTCAGGACCCCAACATAGCTCAGAGGAGGAGACCAGTGGACCTGGGCTGCAGCTAACAACATTGGTTAGGGCCCCAGGCCTCCCGGCCAAATTTTTCTGGGGGTGAGGCAGAAAGGAATGAATGTTCACAGGCACTGACCCCGGCCAGGCCCTGTGCTGGGGCCTGTCACCAGGTGGAGGGTTATAATGAACAGAGTGTGAAAGATTTCCTGATACCGTGGGAGATGCCTGATCCAGGAGGGAAGGCAGGGCAGTGGAGGAGGAGAGCAGGCAGTGAGGACACTTCCTCTGGAGCACGAGTACCTCTCCTCGGGAATCCACGCAGGAGGCCAGGGCCCTGGGCTCTGAGAGGAAGCCACGTCTCAGCCAGTTAGGGGTCTTCCAAAAAGACCTTCCTGTGGTCTTAAGCCTTTGATCAACCTGGTTGGTTTAACACCTCTCTGCAGAGCCAGAGGGCTGAAAGGGAAGCAGTTGGGGTGGCGGTGGAGGGACTGGTGGGGAATATCAGAGGTGAGGCAAACCCAATGGGAAAGAGGAACTGGGGAGCAGGGGAGTCCCTTGTTCCCTCCCTGGAGGTGGCTGGCTCTCATTTGCAGGAATTCAGGAAGGAAAGACTTTTCTCCCATGAGGCTTCAGCTTCCATCACAGCAAGGGATCTGTGTGGGAGAGGCGGGTTCCACAAGCCAGCAACCTAAGGGCAGGAAGGCTCAGGGAAGGAGCTCAGGGTGGGTGAGCAGGTCAGAGGGCAGGAGAACCCAGATAATAGACCTATGAAGACACAGGTCCTGGCAACAGGGAGAACTTAGTTGTGTGAGCTCACTTCCCCATTTCTTCTCTGCTTGTGCCAAAAATGACTCTGTGTCCTTGGGCAAGTTATTGGCCTCTAAGATATGAAGGGTCAGGGCTACAAGATTCTTTCTTTCTCTAGAATCATGAGGAAAGAAACCAGCCCAGGTGACTTGGTCTGACGTAGTATGTGGACCACAACACGCAGGGCTCATGCTCCTTCCATTGTGGTGTCTGACCCACCTTAATGACACAGGAGGCTCCAGGATAAAGCCACACAGGGTTCTTCCTATGACTTCCCACAGAGGGTGGGGCAAAGGTCCTTAGAGACAGATTTTTTAGGATATTGGTTATTTTCCTTTGAAACTCAGACCCTTAGTTCAAGCAGATGAAAAGAATCTCAGTCTCTGTGTGAGCAAAAAGAATATCCCCAGAAATAATTCTCCAAAAGCAGGCCACCTAGGCGTCTCTCTCTAGAGGAAGGGGAGCTGATGGGAAGAAACTGGCGAACGTTACCTTGAGCTTGGGCAGGCGCTTGATGGTCTTGAGCGGTCTCAGCACACGCAGCACCCGCAGGGACTTGATGGTCTTGATGTCCCGGCCCTTGTTGCTTCTGCAGGGGAGAAGCCCCGGGAAATCACAGGACAGGGGACAGTTAAAGTGACAGTCACACTACTACATTAACAGCAACAGGGAGAAGGGAGAAAGAGGTGGGCAAGAGGCCTGAAACTGGGTCAGAGTAGACCCCAAACAACACTTTCTGGGAACATTTTCCAATCACTCCCCAGCATGCACACACTCATATGCACGCACACTCATGCATACTCACAAAGGGCAAGACACAGGCACACCACAGAGGCACCCGTGCACACACGTCAATCAACACTTCCTACCCCTAACAGCCGGAGCAATGCTGCTCATGACCACACTGACCAAATGGACATGGAGGATCAATCGACTGGGGAACACGACCGTAGCCCGTTGTGGACAGGCATGGTGCCTAGCCTAGGGAGTCTTCAGTAGAAGGCTCTCAAAGAGCATGTGCTGAATTGAATAGGGAGCCATGGTTGACAGCAAGTCTCATCAGAGGACTCTGCCTAGTCCTTCCTTCAGCTCTAGGTTTGTCACCTCTGCACAGTTCATGAGTTCAGGGGAGAGCAGGGTAAGGAAGGCTGGTGGGGACATGACACCCATGCTGGGCTGGGCTGCTGGCTCCAGAGAGAGCACGTCATGCAGGCTTCTAGCCAGGACTTGGGCTCACACCCCGATTATCCCTGTGCGAGTGGCTCTTCCAGCAGTCCCTTCCCATTTCCAGCCCTCTGCACCTAGCACAAGCTGCAGAGAGCCTGCAGTTGGAGGAGGCCCAAACTGCAGCCCCCGCCCACCTTTATCCTTGCCCTACAGCTGATGACCCTCCCTCTTCAGCCTCTTGGAAATGTTTGCTCCTAGTAGACAAAATACATCTTTCTATTTTTAGGAAGGAAATGAATAAATCAACCTGCATTTCTCTCTCCACCCTGCCCATCCCTTGAGATCTTTGCATTCGAGTCAAACAACTGCAATTTGTAAAACATGCAGATGGTAGAAAATGAGACTCTAAATAGTGAGCTCAGGTTCTGGTTCTTTCCTCACGTTGGCCCAGATCACCGTGACACCAACTATCGGAGGAAATGGGATCCATCTAGAACATCAGATGGGAACTACAAGGCTTCTGCCTGCTTTTCACCCTGTCCTTCCTGCCATACCCATCCTCCAAATAGGGAGATCAAAGGCCGTCCATTCCTTCATACAAGGCAAGGCAGGAAGACAGTTAATGGAAGGCTGACCGCCTAGAAGGTGAATTCTGAGACCCTCTTAAATGGTTACAATCCATGATGTGTAAGTTGCTTTTACTCCGTTCTAGATCTGAATATAGATAACCCGAAAGTATCACATTGATATCAATGGCCTTTTGCATCCGTGGGCTTTGTATATTTTATAAACTCTTTTACTTTAGTAGGATCATCTATCTACCTTTCTAAAAAGGCAACATATAGGCCGAAAACATATCCAAACCAATAAGAATGATCATTTCCCAAGAAGGCTTGGTGACTCCTAGTTTCTGTTCTCTTGGATATCAGTGAAAACACACCACTCACATAAACTCACCACTCCTTTCTTAGTGAGCCAGTTCCTTCCCTCTCAACCATACTTTCTCCCTCCTCCAACCCACTCCCCATATTTTTTTACTTCAAAGAAAACTGAAGAAAAAAATATTTACCCCAAGGCATTCCTATGGAGGATCCAAGCAGAAAGCAGTTAAAAAAAAAAAAAAAAAGGAGGAGAGGTAATGGAGAGAAGGGAGATAGTCAGTAAATTCAGGGAGAAAAGAGAACTTTAGGACAACGGGAAATTGGAGATGCCCAGACCCTAGAGATCCCGCTTACAGCCTTGGCACTTGCAGAGTCCGCACGCTTTGTGAAGGAGAGGAAGAGCCAGCACACCATCGCTCCACACCCACCTCTCCACCCTGCAGAGGCAAAGGACCTCTTGCAAGCGTTAGGGACGCTGCCTCGAACTATATGGCATTCCCCATGTGTACTTTATTCCATGGAGCCTCGCTGAATTGGAGTTTTCTAAATGTAGTCTTTCACCTCCATTTCCTTAGTAGCCTTCAGACAAACTCCTTCTGTTTCCAGTGAATTTATAAGAAGCCAGGCTAGAGGAAAAATGCCTGATCTGGGCCAGAAACTATGTCTTGGAAAAGGAGTTTCAAGACATAGTGGCATACTTATGCTTATGAAGGAGTTCATTTGAAGAGTGAGACACCATGTCCAGGAGAGGGCTACTCTGACATCTCTCAAAAGCACAGATGGGCCATACCATAAAACCACCTTGAAACACGGGGGAAGGCATTGTCTATCAAGGTCCTGATGTCACATAAAGGGATGCCTTTTGATAAATTAAATGACCACCTGTCCGTTGTGAGCTATTTACCGTGTAGCTTGCAGACAAATCATCCCAGTTCTATTGGTGCGGCTTAAAAATGACAAAAATAAAGATGGAGAGCATAAACATGAAACATTTGAGATAGAAATAATAAAAGCTAACTTTCTGAATATTTACTCTTGGCCAGACTCTGTTAAGCACTTTTAGTGCAACTCTTTATTCGGACGTCCTAATAACTTTCGGACAAAGGTATTATTATCTCCATTTCACAGATGAGATGCCGAGAGGCTGAGTGCCCAGCAGTGGCAGGGCAAGCTGGGACTTGAACCCAAGTCTATATGATGCTCAGAGCTCTTGCTCTGCACCATTAAGCTTCTGCGCCAGCAAGTTTTTGGTTCTAGGCTCTGTCAAACAGCTCACCAAATTCTAGAGCTGGAACAGATCCTTGAAATCCACTTAACTGCAAACAGAACTGCAGCCTGTGGAACGTGTGCCTTGCATAAGATCTCAGTAAGTGAGCCCCAGTGCCACGGGTGAACAGCCAGCTGCTATGAAGAAGTGCTTAAAATTCAGCCTTTGCTTCTTGGTTGACAGTTGGCTGTGAAGGGTACTTTTTTTTCCTTTCTTTTAATTTTTTTTTACTTACCACAAACGTATGTTACACCACCATATACCACAAGCAAAGATTTCCAATGACCATTTTATTCAGTGAATGATCCCACATTCAAAATTATATTAATTTTCACTGTAAATACCAAATGAATGGTGGTTTGAGAATTAAACCCAAGTCCTTATAAACCTTAAATCCCTCATGTGATAATCTCCAAATGCTCAGAAGGCAGAGGAAATATCTTCCCCTGAGTTATAACAGTGTCTTCTCATGCATGAGACTGGGCACGTGGTAGGTCAGCCAAACATACCTTTATCCATTCATACAACGGCACTGATGGAGTCCTTAATAAATGTCTGGCACTATTCTAAGTACTGACTACACGGTTGTGAACAAAACAAATGAGGTCCCTTCCTAATCTAGGAGGGAAGACAGGCCTTAAATAAACAAGCAAACAAATGAAGGTATAATTGCAAGCTAAATGCTTGGGAAAGATGGAATCATTTGACTGAAAATTTTGCCAGAATAACTAAATAGGTCACCATCTTTTCCCCAGGCTACATTCATCTTTAGCAAAAGCTCAGGGAGAATCTTCCAAATCCTTGAAATGAGAGAACAAAGTGGTCCAGGCTTTCACCTTCCATTAGCCCAGGTCCTTAACACCAAGACCTTTACATCCAGTAGACTCTAAATGGGTTCATACTCACAGATGCCCATCATATTGAAGGAAAGTTCAATAATTTTTTCTCCTCATACACACCCAGATAAAGGACAGAATTTGCTCTCTACAATTAATTTTGTCCCAGGATCCTAGTAAAATGTCATGCTATAGAACAAAGGGGATCTCTGACGACCTGTGTGTGTGTGTGTGTGTGTGTGTGTGTGTATGTCTCCCTTGGTTTGGGAAGTGGAATGCTTCGATGGTACACTCTGATCTTAACAGCTGATTGTGGTTGCCAAAGTACTGGGCTATTAGTCCCATTCTGACTCCTACAGAGTTGAGCCAAGGATAGTAATCAGACACAGGCCAAAAGTAAAATAAAGATTAGTCATTGCTCTGCACATCTTTCAAACAGGTCTGCAGAAGAGCTACTGAAAAGCTAGGATTTTGAGTGGCTGTAAAAAAACATGCTTGGGTTCTCAGTTTTGTTAACATACATTCAGTACGAACTTGAAAACTGTCATTTGAAATGAAAGGAATACTGGCTGACAAAGCCACAGGGTCAGGAAAAGCATCAACAACGTAGTCCCCATTAATTAAAATATAGCATAAATTTACACATGGGCTAGGCTAAACTACCTCTCCCAAATCCCTGCATACAAGAGTCATTTAAGCCATTATCCAAGTCAACAAGATTGCAAGGGAGAGGTTTTATCAAACCAGGAGAACAGACTCTTCAAATACATCAACTGCAGCATATTGTTTAAGAAAAAATTCATGAGCTTTTTACAGCTCATTTAAATATAATCATTTGATAACACTTAGCTACGCTTTGCTATTAACTGTATAAGCGGAATTTTTTTACACTGCCTGGCTAATCGGTGAAATTTTATCAGGTTTAAAATTGACTCTAGAAGTTTTAGCCACAGCAATCAGAGAAGAAAAAGAAATAAAAGGAATCCAGATCGGAAAAGAAGAAGTAAAGCTGTCACTGTTTGCAGATGACATGATACTACACATAGAGAATGCTAAAGATGCTACCAGAAAACTACTAGAGCTAATCAATGAATTTGGTAAAGTAGCAGGATACAAAATTAATGCACAGAAATCTCTGGCATTTCTATACACTAATGATGAAAAATCTGAAAGAGAAATTAAGGAAACACTCCCATTTACCACTGCAACAAAAAGAATAAAATACCTAGGAATAAACCTACCTAAGCAGACAAAAGACCTGTATGCAGAAAACTATAAGACACTGATGAAAGAAATTAAAGAAGATACAAGCAGATGGAGAGATATACCATGTTCTTGGATTGGAAGAATCAACATTGTGAAAATGACTATACTACCCAAAGCAATCTACAGATTCAATACAATCCCTATCAAACTACCACTGGCATTTTTCACAGAACGAGAACAAAAACTTTCACAATTTGTATGGAAACACAAAAGAACCCGAATAGCCAAAGCAATCTTGAGAAAGAAAAATGGAGCTGGAGGAATCAGGCTCCCTGACTTCAGACTATACTACAAAGCTACAGTAATCAAGACAGTATGGTACTGGCACAAAAACAGAAATATAGATCAATGGAACAGGATAGAAAGCCCAGAGATAAACCCACGCACATATGGTCACCTTATCTTTGATAAAGGAGGCAGGAATGTACAGTGGAGAAAAGACAGCCTCTTCAATAAATGGTGCTGGGAAAACTGGACAGGTACATGTAAAAGAATGAAATTAGAACACTCCCTAACACCATACAGAAAAATAAACTCAAAATGGATTAAAGACCTAAATGTAAGGCCAAACACTATCAAACTCTTAGAGGAAAACATAGGCAGAACACTCTATGACATAAATCACAGCAAGATCCTTTTTGACCCACCTCCTAGAGAAATGGAAATAAAAACAAAAATAAGCAAATGGGACCTAATGAAACTTCAAAGCTTTTGCATAGCAAAGGAAACCATAAACAAGACCAAAAGACAACCCTCAGAATAGGAGAAAATATTTGCAAATGAAGCAACTGACAAAGAATTAATCTCCAAAATTTACAAGCAGCCCAATACCAAGAAAACAAATAACCCAATCCAAAAATGGGCAGAAGACCTAAATAGACATTTCTCCAAAGAAGATATAGACTGCCAACAAACACATGAAAGGATGCTCAACATCACTAATCATTAGAGAAATGCAAATCAAAACTACAGTGAGGTATCATCTCACACCAGTCAGAATGGCCATCATCAAAAAATCTAGAAACAATAAATGCTGGAGAGGGTGTGGAGAAAAGGGAACCCTCTTGCACTGTTGGTGGGAATGTGAATTGATACAGCCACTATGGAGAACAGTATGGAGGTTCCTTAAAAAACTAAAAATAGAAGTACCATATGACTCAGCAAGCCCACTACTGGGCATAAAACCTGAGAAAACCTTAATTCAAAAAGAGTCATGCACCACAATGTTCACTGCAGCTCTATATACAATAGTCAGGACATGGAAGCAACCTAAGTGTCCATCGACAGATGAATGCATATAGATGATGTGGCACATATATACAATGGAATATTACTCAGCCATAAAAAGAAATGAAATTGAGTTATTTGTAGTGAGGTGGATGGACCTAGAGACTGTCATACAGAGTGAAGCAAGTCAGAAAGAGAAAAATAAACACCATATGCTAACACATATATATGGAATCTAAAAAAAAAAATGGTTCTGAAGAATGTAGGGGCAGGACAGGAATAAAGACACAGACCTACTAGAGAATGGATTTGAGGATATTGGGGAGAAGGAAGGGTAAACTGGGACAAAGTGAGAGAGTGCCATGGACATATATACACTATCAAACGTAAAATAGCTAGCTGGTGGGAAGCAGCCGCATAGCACAGGGAGATCAGCTTGGTGCTTTGTGACCACCTAGAGGAGTGGGATAGGGAGGGTGGGAGGGAGGGAGACGCAAGAGGGAAGAGATGTGGGAACATATGTATATGTCTAACTGATTCACTTTGTTATAAAGCAGAAACTAACACACCATTGTAAAGCAATTATACTCCAATAAACATGTTAAAAAAAAAAACCATGCATGCTGGGGCTTAAAGACAAGAACAGGTAGACTGGGAACTTCTGTCTTTCTTTCAGACACTTCCTTCGTGTGGCTGCCACTACGACCTTCCTTTTTCCCTCCCAAACCCTGTTTGCAAGGCAGCTAGGGTGTAAAATGCAGCAGTGGGAATCCCAAGAGTCCATGGACATTAATCATCTTCAGTGTCCCTGCTGGGGTCCAAAGTCAGATAAAGTCCCTCTTGAGGTGACTCTTAAGGCTGGAGTCTCAAGCAATGACATCCTTCTATCTGTTCACAGCTGGAAATTTCTAATTCCAGCTCAGCTGGCATCCTAAATCCACAGTTAACGGGCTACCTGACGGCTAAATTTAATTTTAATCCTTCATTCTCTTCCACAGAGCAGTGGAACTGGATGAACTGTCTGGCGCAGTGGTAAATGGGTCTTCTTTGAATGGAGTAGGACTTTGTCAACCCTTTTTCCCCCTACAAGATTAGTGAGTAGTCAGAGCTTCCTGTGGGAGACACCCCTCTCACTTTTAAAAGAATGGGGGCTGTCAAGAAAGAAGCCCCGAGGCAAAACTTGAGGTTTGAGGGGACTGCCTCAGACACAGGCAGACAGCAAAGGACAGGAGAAAGGGTCAGGCAGGTGTAAGGTGAAGTATCAGTTCCATTATTACCAAGCTCCGCTGAGTGTGAGCGCGTACCAGCATTTCAGTTCTAAGTAGTCACTCCTTTCTCATGTATGCACACTCCCACCTTCACAAACACAAAGCCTCAAATGCAAAACCAGAACCAGAGTACCATTTCCAAGTCTAAAATTGTCTGTGCTTGTGTATCTCGTTGAATGAATTCAGAACCGGCTCTGCTGCTGTGGCTGGTTCTGAATGCGTTCAAAAGACCTTATCCATCTTAGAGACTAGGGCAGACCGTCAAGTGTCAGGAAAGTGACATACTTCAATGAAAAGAATGTACTAAAAGCTAACGTGGGAATTCCGGTTCCTTCTGGCATCAAGAGGCGATTGACTCATGTTTTTCTTTCCTGGCTAAGGACCGAATAATGAAAGGCCAAGTGCGGCTGTGATCCAGATCCCCTGCGTGCCAGGGAGCCCTGACCTTACCTCGTGCCCTGCTATGATGGAAAACGGTAACGGGAAGCTTTGGCGTCAGCTGCCTGAGAGCCTGCATGACTGACTGATGTACACAGCCGTGCTGGGGAGGAGGTGGGAGCTGAACTGCTAGTTATTTTTCTTTTCAACTGTTTGTGTTGAGAAGCCATCATAAGCTGTGAATTTACTATTTAGAATCCAACCCAGGACAGCTCACCTGGTGCTTGACTTGAGCTGGTCAAGTAACATGTTATAGAGCAATAGGAATGAAGAGGAGGGAGGGGCCTGGGCTGGAGTGCAGGATCACACCCTTCCCATCCTCCCCTGCGGTCCCTACTGAGGTGCTGGCCTGGCCCCGCCCACCTGCCTGCCAGAAGCCCTTCACTAAACACGGAAGACGGGAAGCCTGAGGGCCAGACAGCATCGCCATCAATGGGCAGGATCCCATAAGGTTTATGTACTCAACCTGCACAGTGGACACATGACCCCCCTACAAGGCAGCCGACTCTGGGGGGTGCCCCAAAGTGAGGGGGTGTGTCCAATGTGCAGATACCCAGAAATGCCAAGGCTGGAACCATCCCTGCTTTCCCACCCAGCAGACCGGGAAGCAGAAGTGATGGCAACAGGGTGTGAGAAAAGTGAGAAAAGCAGTATCTGGTCTTTCAGTGGACAATAATTATCAAACAGAAGAACCCCACTTTTTCAAATAGAAAAAGATAAAAGAGAAAGGTTTCAAAGGCCCAGTCACTCACCAGACTTTTCTTGAAACCACAGAGAGGAAGAGGCACAGTCAGGATATTTATAGTTGGCAAACACTCCGTGTCCCCACGTGGCCCAGAAAGCAGGGTGTTGTGAGGGCAGTGGGACGAGGGAGAGCTGTAGCCAACCTCTGTCAAAACTTTGCCCCCTCTATACAGGTATTGGGCTTATGGAGGGAGACCTGAGTGTTCTTATAAATGCTTTATAATGTAAAAGTGGACTCGGCAGAACAGGAAGGGTGCAATACAGGTATCTTTCCATTTATTTTCTTATCCCTTGCTATGCCCACACTCAGAAAATAAACCCCCTTCCCCTCCTCAAAAGTCAATACAGTGCCCACATGGAATTCGTCGAGTTTACATTATAAAGAATCCCTTCACTTCACATATGCAGCTATAAAGAAGAGAGATCCCCTTCCAGCCAATACAAAACAGCATACACGCTCCTAGAAAATATACATGATGGCAGGGGCAGACTGCTGCAGCAGAAGGGCTCAGCTTTCTCTGAGAATTCAGCTAGAGGCCATTTTCTCCCCTTGGTTGGGGTGTTGCTCCTGGGACTTTGGCTGGGTCCTCAGAAGGCTCTGGCCGCCAGCGGTGGAAGAGATACCAAGTCACTTCTGATTTCTGAGGAGCCACGGAAAGGTATTACCATGACAATCGCCATCAGTTCTGCTCAAATTGAGCAATAACGTTTGCAGAAGCCTCAGTAAAACAAGGTTCAATTTCAAGGAGAGAGAGAGAGAGAGAGCAGGAGTAAGGTTATGTGAATGGTGGACATTCTTAGGGGCAAAAATATGGGATATGACAATCAGAGTTTTATCCACAGGGAGGGATGTCCTTGACAGGCCTACAGAAAAACTCACACGTGGTTCTCTTGGCCTGAGCCCCTGACCACAGCCCCGCAGGGGGACGTAGGCCTTATTCCGATGTCAACCCGTTTCAGGTCAGGCCCTTGCTTTGCTGTCAGGGGAAACCCTGGCTAACCCTACCAAAGTGATAGGAGAGCTGAATTCTCTGTGCCCTTCATGAGGAAAGGGGAGAACAGAGTTAGAAAGCATGAGCATACGAGCAAGAGAAAGCATTACCTGGACCTCAGCAAACGTGACGAAGGCCAGAGGAGGGGGGTGTGAGCCTGTCCCATAAGCAGGAGAAAGGGGAGAGGAAATGTGCATGGCAAGCTTAGAAGGATGCTAACAAAAGAGAGAGTGTGCATGGAGAAGGATGAGCAAGTACCATTTACATTTTGGAGAGAAATGAATAAAAAGTTCAAGAAGTGAAATCACTAAAAGCAAGCAATGGGGCTTCCCTGGTGGCGCAGGGGTTGAGAGTCCGCCTGCCGACACAGGGGACGCGGGTTCGTGCCCCGGTCCGGGAAGATCCCACATGCCGCGGAGCGGCTGGGCCCGTGAACCATGGCCGCTGAGCCTGCGCGTCCGGAGCCTGTGCTCCGCAACAGGAGAGGCCACAGCAGTGAGAGGCCCGCGTACCGCAAAAAACAAACAAACAAAAAAGCAAGCAATGGATCATAACGCTCAATCCATCACAATACACGTGGACCCCAGAACCAGGGGGTTTCTGGGGTACCCTGCACTGTACCTGATCTGAGGACCAACAGAGAGGCTTCGGCTCCGGGGCTGTTAAGGCTTCCCCCGCCACAAACACCAAAGCTACCACTGCCACGTTTCAAAGGGCACAAAGAAAGAACAAGACAGATGACAACCCTCCAGCCCGTCGTCACTGCTCTGGATCTGAGGAGACACAGCTGGACTGTGGACATGTGGCAGGCGTGCAGAGGCTTCCTTTAACACACACCTCCTTCCCACTGGCACCAACACAGGCCAGGTGTGTGTGCACAACAACCAAGTCTTGGAAACCAGCCTGTGTTCAACTTTTTGTGTACGTTATGTCTCAACACACATTTTACTCCATATTCGGACTTCATGACGTGATGGAGAATGGAAGCACAAGGAAGGGAATTCACGTTTACTGATCGCTCACACTCACTCGGTAAGGCTCTGGGCTAAGCCCTTGACACACAGTATTTTGTCTCCATGTCAGAGATGAGAAACGGAGGTTAAGAGGGTTAATACTTTGCTATGTTGCTCTAGGCCATGAAACTGGTAAGTGGAGGAGCTGGGCCTTCCTGACTCCACAGCCCACCCCCTTCCTCCCACTCTGCCCTGTGACCCCAATGAACTCCGTTCTTTCCCAAGAGGACGTGGCTCCTTTCCTATATGCTCCTCTCTCCTTGTCCTTTATTTCTTCAAAGAGAGACAACGTATTTTACCGAGATCAAAGTAAGGGAGAAGAACAATATGGTGAACAATGTACACAAATGAGTTGGAAAAATGAAAAGGGAACTTGACTTTAAAAACTCAGGGGTAAGATTTATCTCTAACATGAAAAGGTGGACCTCCTTAGGAGGAAGGCAGACTTTGGTGCTTCTCCCCTTGAAGGAAGAGGAAGAGGAGCTGGGAGCCCCCTTATTAGAGCCAGAGTTGCCTTTATTTTTATCTTGCTATGAGAGTCCACACAGGGACCAGATGCTTGGAAAAATGTCATACTTTTGTGAAATCTCCTTGGGAACAACAGTTCAGAAACGTCTGATAGGAGGTTTCCTTGTGAGGGGCACAGGTGACTCCACGTGACTCTAACGGGGTAAATACACTGGTGCACGTAAGGACAAAGGACACTGGAATTGTCCTGACTGCCAGCTCAGGGTCACAAGTCACATTCAGCCTGGTTCTCCTTTGGAGGGTCCCCCATAGCTGGGGCAGCAATGGACACAGTCTACTTCCAGGTTCTGGGAGGTCTCAAATTCTTGGCACAGCTGGGGACCTTTCATCTCTCCTCCCACTCCTGGCCACCTGAGGAACATTCCTTCTTAACTCTTACCCCATTTCTTTCTCTGCCAGATGGATAGGGACGGAAGCTGACAGTGTCTGGGGAGAAGGTGGGACAGATGATCCCTATCTGACCACTTGGGTCTGGGAAGGTCAAGCCTACGGAGGTGTTTTGCTCCTCCCCTTTTGTAGCTGTCATCCATGACAGAAGCTCCCAAATGCTTTCCTTGTGCCCCATCACACAGTGTAGCTCGTCTTGCCTAGAACACCTGGCTTTCTCTTGTACTCAGAAGGCTGGAGGGCATATTCTATTGTGCCATCCGGCAAAGGGTGAAGCTGCTCTGACAGTGGAACAAGGTACGGACAGAGCCCAGAAGGCTGTCATTCATCTTCTGGGGCCCTCTACCCACTAGCTTAGGGAAAACGCTCTGACAATATGTCTACTTCCTAGCTACACCCTGGAGGGCTAGGAAAGTCCTTCCCTGGATCAGTGTTCAGAAAAAAAAAATCCCCTAACGTAATGAACATGGTTAGTCACCTGAATGGTTTAAGACTGTTTTCCTAAGTGTGTTACCAAGGAAAGTTGGGAAAGTCTTTCCTTCTGGAGTTCATCATATTAACATGCTTCTTATGTCCTTGGGATAGCTCTGGGGTACTTCTGCTTATAAGCAGAGAATCTCCCCACACCCCGCACTCTGTGATTCCCCAACTCTGCTCTACCCGCTGCATTTTTCTTTCAAGCTGATCCTTTGTTTGACAGAATCAAGAAATGAAAGGGTACCTCGGCTGCCCCTGGGTCCCGCGCCGAGCCCATGGGGGCACACAGGTGAGTGCCTGCCCAGGCCCACTCATCTCGAAGGGAGGAATGCCAAGGCCTTTGGCTTCTCCCTAGAGACTCGCTCTGCTCCTCCTTCACCAGTCCCACGACTCAGGGCGTGGGAGCTGAGGCTGTAAGGCCCTCAGGAGCCCTGTCGAGGGGTAACTGGGAAGCAGACTCCCAGGGCAGCGTTCATGGGCACCACTGAGTGAACTGGCCCTGGAGAAGCCCTCAAATCAGCCGTCTCAGAAAGGAAGGAGGGAAGGGAATTGAACGAGAAAAAAAGAGTTACTTACGCCAGAGCAAAGGCCACCAATGCACCAACCACTACCACAAAGTCGAGGATGTTCCAAAGGTCTCGGAAGTAGGACCCGTCCTGCAGGATCAAGCCCTGGTCTATCATCTGCAGGAGGATGTGAACAGCCATCAATGAGCCCAGGAGGTGCCGGTCATACGTGCCCTGAGCTCTGGGCTCCCCATGGCAATGTCCCCACTGCCACTGCCTCTAGAAAGCAACCCACATGGGGACCCAAGAAGCAGGAGGACAGGTCCCGCAGGCTCTGTCCACCTAACTGTGAGGCCCAAGGCCCTTCTCATAGCCACCAGGGTTCACTTAGACTCCCTGGCTCCTCGAAAGCCGCCACATCCCTCCTTACGTTAGTGGCTCAGAGCCCCAGGCATCGCCACATACGCACAGACGAGAAAAATCTCAGATGGGTGAGACTGGGAATAAGATGGTAACGTGGGGTGTTCTAGTGGCAGGGAAGAGAGTGGAGGGCAGTGAGTAAGGTTGGGACTAAATGAGGCCAGGAAGACGTCTCTACCTAACCCTCTGCCTTGGCAGGTACCCAGGCTCAAACCAGGAAGCGTGTTGGGGAGGTGAGAACAGTCCCCACGCCTGGAGCACCTCTCCTGCCTGCCTGAGAGGGGGCCCGCCTTCTCCCCGGGCCATGCCCACAGGTCTGCACCAGTCTAAACAGATCCCCACAGTCACGTCCTGCCACGACAGACCTCACTGGGATCTGAGGCTGGAGGAGGGGTCAGCAGAGGCGCCGCTGAGATTCTGACATTGATCAGGAGGTGACAGTCCTGGGGAAGGGCACCAGACTAGAGAGGCAGACGGGTGGCCCATCCAAGCCCCAGAGCCCAGGTTTGCTCTAGAGGCTCTTACCTTTATAACCATCTCAAAGGTGAAGACGCCAGTGAAAACATAGTCAAAATACCTCAGCACCTGTGAGACACATAAGGTAGAGACCACCAGGCTACACACACCCCTCAACACAGGCTCTCCTGCACGCCCACCCCAAGCCCCGCTCACTTCTACCTTGGAACAGAAGCTCGGAGTTGTAACTGCTAATCAGACGCAGGGAAGAGAGGAGCCGTGGATACTGCTGGGGCCCCATGACCCGCTGGCCAGTCCTTGGCCCTTCCCTCCCCTGTGGTCAGAACTTAATGTCTTGGGTCCGAACTGCCCCCCAGGTCTCTCCCTCCCTGGGATCCTTGTCCGTTCCAATCCTCCCCACCCCCTTGACCCCTCCTGACATCCACCCTGGCCCTCTAGGAGGTGCCTCAGCTCCCTGGGAGGAGCTGCAGCGCCCTGATGTCACCCACATCACCCATGCCCCTAGGTCAGACCCCACATCCAACCCATGGGTGACTGCAGACCCCCTTTCAAGGCCATGGCTGGCTCTGGGTGTAAGGCCCACTGCTGAACGTAAAGGTAAGCAGTGTGGTTAGGGTTAGGGTTGCGGGTGGGGACTGGCCTGGAAGCGGTTCACGCTTTGCCCTGAGGACTGGGACCAGGCAATCTCTCAAGCCTCTCTCATTCTCCAGGAACCTTCCTTAGCTCATCTCTAATGTTAGGATGGGAGGGGCTGCGATGGGCGGTACCAGGGTACTACGGGGGCTGGCAGTCAGCCCCCGCGCACCTACTTTGTTGCGCTCCGAGTTGGTCAGGACGGGGTCCTCGGCCGCCAGGGCGATGCTGCTGGCTGCGATCACCAGGAGGATGCACATCTCAAAGTAGCGCAGGTTCACGATGTAGTGGCAGGCCCTGCGGATCCTGTGGGCGGCGGATGAGCCCGCTGAGCCGGCCCCCCTTCCCTCCCATCCCCATCTTTCCTCCCCACCCCCACGCACATCAGCCTCTTCCAGACAGCCAGGCCCTGGCCAGAGGGGGAGAGCCATTTAATTTCTCAGGCACCACCCTTGATTGAAAGTGCTGGTGGGGGGAAGGTAATCAGATTGGTTAGAGGCTGCAGTACGCAAGCCAAGATACGTTATCTGCAAGCACATCTGAGCTGGGGGGAGCCGCGGCCAGCACCAGATGACACACGCTCGGGTGGCTACAAGGTACCTTCCACTGGGTCTCAATGTCTACTCCCCAACTGTACAGAAACTGGGGCGCAGCAAGGGACTCCTAAGAACCAATAAACGTAAAAGCAGACCTTGATCCTAAGATTCCTGATGGAAGCAGCAACAGGCTTCCCTGAGCCTCAGGTATTCTGATTAAAGTGACTATTCTATAGACAGCATCCTGGCCTCGGTTGGCCTGACATCTCTTAGCCCCGGCTCCTTCCTTCCCAGGGCCGTGCCTGAATACTGCCCACGCGGTCACTGAAAGCCTTCTCACCTTCCCAGACTCAGAAGCTGGTCTATGTGTACATCTTGCTCATTTCCAGGGTGGAAGGCAGCTTCTCTTTCAAAATTCTATCTTTCCTAAAGCTAACCTTCCAGATTCTTCCTCGCCAACCCCATCTCATGCCCTGCCTCTGCTCTGAGGGACACACCCACTTCAAAATTCACACGGAGGGCAGCCAACGGATGATCTAGTTATCCAAGCCTCCCTATTCTCAGCTCTGTCCACCTCTGGAATATGTGGTGACACATCCCAAGTAGATTTCCTTCCTTCTCACCACGCCCCACCCCCCCCAACCTGCTAACCAAAGAGTAGGTGAAGGGTCCTTCCCTCATGACATTTCTCATTCTGTACTGTCTTAAATTACTCTTTAGACTATGGGCACAGAGTTCCAAGGCTGTTCATTAATTCCATGACTGGCCTCACCTAGTGAGCACCCTGGAGTCTTCAGATGTCTGGCCACATTCCACCAGGAAGGCTCAGGAGGAAGACTGGACCCCCATCCCTCCTTCTCATCACCCCGCCCTGGCTCAAACCTGGGCTGTTTACTCCAGCACCAAAGGGAGGTGGCAATGGAGGGTGTCTTACGGGTTGGTGGTGCTGAAGATGAACATTGAGCTGTGAGGCACCATGGCTTTGCCCGTCTCACGCTTCTCCTTCTTCTGCTGCTTCTTCTCCACTTCCTCTTCATCCTCTTTGATCTCTGCCTCTTTCAAGGGACTGGCTTCTCCATCAGTCTTGCTGCTGACTGCAAGAGGAACGTGTTGAAATCTTCAGAAACCTTGCTACGTGCAGAACGGTGCCCTTCATTTTCCACTGGGGATGGGATGGAGGGGACGGGAGAGGCAGCTAGGGATGTGCCTGGCAAGGTGCCTGAAAACATCGGGGTGTTTGCTAGATTATACTGAGTTAAGCCCTGCTCTCTTCCTAGCCTTACCCTTGCCCTGATTTCAGGTGGTATAGCCCTTTTCTTTGCCATATAAATGATAATCATGTTTCCCGGGGTAAAACAGAATGGTTGTTTCTGTTGTAAAGTTTACAAAGTTTATTTATATCTAAACTCTGAACTCTTTGTATATATTCACTTATGGCATTTTTCACATCAGTACACCTTGGACGGCATATATTATTATTCCCCTTCTACAGATGGGAAAACTGAAGTTCAGGGAATTCAAGGACCTATCCTAAGGTCATACAGCTGGCATGGGTTCCCAATTCAAAATTCTACCTCCTTTCAAAGAAATCACACTGCAATGGAAGATTTTAAGAAGACATTACTCTGTTTGTGGCAGCCTTTCTGGCTGTGCTTTTTCCCGTCATGATTAATGTAGAAACAAGAATGCAATATTCACGCGAAGATGGGTCCATGACTTTATCCCAGGATTGAGAGGATGAAGAAGCAGAGACAGAGTGGGGCTGCTGGACCACTACTCTCTGTTTCCTTATGCAAGTCCCAGAGTGGGGTGAGTGGCAGAGAGGATGAGGCTATCAGAGTGGGGCAAAGGAACCTCTCCCACATTCCCATTCACTGAATGCTTCTGCCCTGGAACCTTGTGTAAGTAGCAAACCTCTGAGGTCCTGACCCCTTCCAGGTCCTTCCAAAAGGTAAGTCATCCAAAGTGTCCAAAAACCCTGATGACACGCTCTTACCTACGACCAAGGACAGGGACTAGCCCCAGAAAGAGAACAGAGGGGGGTCAAACTTTCTTAATGTTGTGGAGGGCCCCCAAAACTTCATTATTAGAACATAAAATTAAGTAAGACAGAAAAAAAGGTTGTGAGTCTGAGATCCTGAGACATGCCCACCCAAGTCAACCCCAGGGGCACCGGATATGCGAGATTTCACTTTTTAAAGTAGTACTGGTACTCTGAAGAATACTTTGAGACATTTTCTTCACTTTGAGAAGGTGAAGAAACAGAGACAGAAGTGGGAGAGAGAAAAACAGGGAGAGAGGACTGTTCTGTGAAAAGAGAAAAATATGGGGAAAGAAAGAGAGGAAAAAAAGCAAGAGTGGAATCCTGTGGTCATGATTCAGTGATGATAAGGTGGATGGTGGGATTAATGCAGAGATGGGTAGGGTGTCAGGGCAGGGATGGGTGTGGGTTAAGTGCTTTTGGGTTGTTTCCGTTTAAGGTCTCACAGGTGAACATCCATTGCCTTTAGGAACTATAAGAGAAAGTGTGACTAAGAGCTCCTAGGAGAAAGAGAGTAGATAAGAGTAATAGATTCATAAAATGTTAGCACAGGGAAAGATCTCGGAGGTCATCCGGTTCGATGCCCTCACTTCACAGATGATAAACTGAGGCCTCGAGAGACACAGGGTTTAGGAGGCTACACACTGCGCACAGCCAGTGCCGGCCCCAGCCCACCTGCCATCTTCTGTTCCAGCAACGGTCCCCAAACTGTCAAGTGGCAGAGCACCTGGGGGGTCCCAGAGAATGCCGTCAGATATTCATACAATAAATCAAATAGCTGAATATAAAAATGGGTCAAAAATCACGTGTGATCTCTCTGAAGACTCTAGGATGGTCACAGGGGCCAAAGGCCTAAGGACATTTTATGGGCAAAACTTAAGATTGAGAAAATTCTAACTTATTTTTCTTGCAAACTGGGAAAAAAACTGCTGCTGTTTTTTTTTTACATGTTGAAGAGTGAGTTCATCCCTCTGGTGGGGTTTTCCACGCAGCTCTCCAGGGATGATTCCAGAGCCAAGACTCCCCCAGCCCCGGGCACGATGAGCAATGGGGGTGAAGGGGACAGGAACTGTGTTCTCACTGTGCACCACGGTCGAGTCCACCAAGGGGTCCACGTCAGGGATGGCGATGGTGACGCTGGTGCTCTCGGGGGCAGCCCTGTCCGTGTTGGCCGTGGTGCAGGAGAGGTCGGGCTCACTCTGGCTGATGACCCGGCCCATGTCCAGCTGCACGTCCCCCAGCAGGGCTTGCTCACTGCTGCCCTCCGGCTCCTGTTCCGTCAGCGCTGCATCCTTCTCCGCTTGCAGCTCTGGTTGGGGCAGGGCGAGGGGTGTGTTGGCCTCGTCGAGGGCTCCTGCCAGCCCGGAGCGTCTGTGCACCATCAGACTATTGGTCCTGTGAAGAGAGAGGGGGACACAGGCGGTGCTCAGATCGAGAAGCTGTTCCGAAACGTCTGATACGCCTGGCGAGAAGCAGAAGTGCGGGGAGCCTAAGCAGCCCTGCTGGAGAGCACTGGCATCCGGTGCCTCCCACCCCACCCAGCCAGGCAGTATCCACAGACAGTACCCACTGCCTTTACTCCTATCCATTCATCCACTACCCACTCCCAACAGGAGATGCCCTGGTGTTCAGGGGGGTGGACGCCACCGCCGTCATATTTACACACGCCTCGTAAAAGGCGCATTAGCATCACCTCCATTTTACTACAGGGGAAACCGAGGCTTGGAAGGGCTCACGCTGAAGAACCCCTAACTCCAGCCACGCTGCATGCCTCGGGCATGCTCCTGCGTCTCATTTACCTCCTTAAGTCCTGGGATCGCTCTTCCTCCTGGATTGTGGGCTCCTTGCCCCCGTGGCTGTCCCTGGGCTCGAGGTCCCTCTCCCCCTCACTGGGCACAGCTTCATCCAGACTCCGCTCCTGGCTGGCAGACCTGCTCCTGGAAGCGGAGGAGGACTCCTTGCCCTCCGTCCTGACGCGGCGGTGCCGGCTGCGCCGCTGGCTCTGCCTGTGCCTGGCCCGGTCCTCGAAGGCCACCACGGTCTCCCCGCCCCCGGCCTCCTGCTGGGTCGGGTCACAGTTCCCATGACAGGGCCTGGCCAGCCAGGGCGGCTCCCGTTTGCCCAGGGACACGGGGCTCCTCTGGTTGTCCAGGGCACTCGACAGGTCCCCTCCGTCCCCCTGGAGGGACCCCCCGCGGCTGACGCGCTCCTCCTCACACTTCTCCAGACCCAGGCCCAGGGCCGGCCCCTCGATGGGCCTGGGTCTCCGGTAGAGGCTGGGGTGGGCATTGAGTGGGTGGAGGGAGCTCAGGGGGTTGAGGGGGTTGAGGGGGTTCATGGGTGGGGCCTCCTCCTTGTTGAGGGCCTCCTGGCTGGGCATCTGCATGTGCCTTCTCAGCTGGCTGGTGCGCTGCTCCCACACCGACATGTGGTGTCGGCGCCTTCGCTCCCTCCTGGCAAAGGGGAGAGGGCGAGGGCTTGGTCAGAGCTGACGGCTAAGGGCCAGGGAGGGCGGCCACGGGGCAGAGGCCAGCCCTCGGTGGCCGTGGGATGGGGGGGACACACAGTGCAGGGAGCGAACGGGAGAGCCCAGGACCTGCAGACAGGGTGCACAGAAAGACGCGAGGGGCCGAGGGGGTGGTGGGACCACTGTCCCCCGGTCCGTGGGGCTTCCCGCTCTAATCACTGCTCCGCAGGAGCTGAGAGGGGTGGGGTCAGCCCAGGATTGAGTCCCGGTCCCCAGGACAGTAGTACGAAGGCTTACCAGATGTCCGCTCCCCCAGCTCCCCTCTGCTTTCAGGGCAGCAGCCTGTACCTGCTCTGTGCCCACCAATGGCCCTTAGTTCAAGGTGAGAGGCCTTTCTTCCTCCTCCTCTCCCTCTCCTTTCCCTTTCTGAGGACAGCCTGGGAGAGCCAGGGCTGAGAAATACAATGGGCAGGTACTATCCAAGGGTGACGGATGACAGTGGCGAGCAGACCCGTGTTATGAAAGGTCTTGGCATCACTCTTGCAGTGATGCAGTGGGGTCTCTTCCACAACCACTAATAAAATCCACAGGACTCTATGTCCAGGGACCACCAGCAACTCATACTCGAAACAACCGCTGAACAGTCCAGCTCAGGGGCCTGGCTGAGCATTCACGTGGCAGCGGGAACACACAAACGTGACACAGAGAGTGGGCTCCCACGGGGGGGGTGGGGTGGACGCCTATGCCCACACTCACACACGCCTGCGGGCGCACGCCTAGAGCCCGTGCAGGGGATGCTCACATGTGCCCACACGCATCCTCACTGGGGCCCACACGTGCTGTCCACAAGTGCCTGCGTGAAAGGCACCCCACCGGCACTAACGACCCACACCGACACATGCCCACTCACAGGCCACACGGAAGAGCAAACTGCACACGGGGTCACATACCTGAGACGCACACTGAGATAGGCACATGGTGAGAGGTGCGGAGGGGCAGATCCACAAACCATGTGCACGGAACGCCCACGCACACACCATGGCACACACTGACACGTGCACGCCCGATGCCACTCTGCCCACGGCAAGGACAAAGACACGGTGTCCCCGCACCCACACGTAACCACTCACAAACACGCAAACCGGTACACACATACAGGTGGCTGCTGCGTGGCTCCCACATCGACATGTGGTGTCTTCTCCTTCTGTCTCTTCTGGGGAAGAAAAATGGACAGGTTCAGTTTATCCTGACCTCTAGGACCCGCAAGCCCCACGGCCACCAGCCGATCTCCGGGGAGAGGTGCAGAATCCCCTACGTGTCTGCTGCCCTCTGTACACTCCCAACCTTCAGCTCTCCAAGGGGGTGACCTTGGTTCCTTGCTGTGTGCAAACACACGGATCTAGTATTGAAGCAAACATGCGGGCACACAAAGGGTCTATTGCTTCCCGGAGGTAACAGCTTCGGATACTCAGTCATCAAGCCCCACTGGCACTCACGCTTTCACCTAAATATCCTTCAGAGACCTATTTTGGAAACCCTGTAAACTTGGACAAAGAGTTGTATTTCCCCCTGATCATTTCTAGGATATTCACAAGGGTGTGACTCCCCAGCTCATCACTCCAATCTCACACAACATGCAGGGAACAAATGCACTGCCATGCACACCATCGAGGCCACCAAGTAGCCCACGGCCAAAGGCGGGGCCACCACTCCGTGGGCTGCTGTCCACATACTTCAGGATGTAAGCAGTGCCCCCTGCATGTGTGCAATGCAGTGGCCCTGACCAGAGGCCTTCAATGTTCAGTCTATTCAGCTGGGTAAAGCACAGTATTAACCTTCCTGGCCTTGCACAGGGAAAAATCTCTTCTACAGATACACACGTGTTGTGTCCTTTCAAACACAAGGAAGGTCAGAATGGTAGGGTAGAGGCATCACCCACAAAGGCAAACAGGAAAAATGAAGCTGTCAGTGCTTAGGTGGAGGATTGCACGTCTGGGACACCTGTGGAATGAGCTTGCCCCAGTTCCTGGGCTGACAAACCCAGTCTGGCCCAATGGGCCCTGCCTGGACCTGGGAGGTTGGCAAATGCTGCTCCTTCCCCGATGAAACTGACACCCACCAGTGGAGAACACGCAGGCAAACTAGCACTGTTCAAACACCGTGTCCACATCTGCAGAGAAGCGTGGTCCACGGTGGGCAAAGGGAGCGGAGGCAGCTGGTCTGAGCCTGAGGAGGCACAATGCACATAAGCACCCCTGGAATGGATGTGGGTATCACTGTGGAGACACCTGTGAGCTCCGCAAATGAATGCACCCCTCAGCATTGACAGCTGCAATGCACGCAGAGTGGCCATGCCAGGAAGCACGGGCAGCACAGAGAAAGGGAAGCACACGCTCTAGACGGGCAGCATGCACTCCCACCAGGAAAAGCACCTTCCACTGGCTATTTGCAAATTCTCAGATATTCAAATGCCAGCCCCCTAGGAGCACATGTGTAAGAGTGTAATTACATGGAAGAATTCTCTCTCTCTTACATGCTCACATGTGTGCATACCCACATATGCGCACACGCACACGCGCATACACACACACGCGCGCCAGGCAAAAGAGAGAACCAACCTCTAATTTCCACACAAATCAGATACACACTTCAAACTTCACTTCTCCAGTCGCACATACAAAGATCCAGACTCATATCCCATCACAACCACTAATATGTCTTCATACCTAAAATCACAGAGAAGCATCTTTCCAACTCATGCATATATGACCTCACATACACCTTGCAAGGACCCTGTGGATCAGGAAGGGTGGTTGGTATTCTTCATTTCGAAGATGGGGAAACAGGGATTCTGAGATGCCAGGAGGTTCCCTCAGCGTGTGAGGGACCGAGCTACGACTAGCACTTGGGCCTTTTAATTTGTAACAATGTTCTTTCCGTGTTTCTCTATGGACACCACATTCGCACTTAGTTATACCGTAGTCCGGAAGTCAGGAGTCTGGGCTGTAAGCCCAGGCAGCGCACACACACCCTGACAACGTTCCACCTGTAGCACCCACCTCGCAGCACAAGCACTGCACCCAAAGCCTGGATCTCTGCTCATCTTGGATGGTCACAGCACCTCTCCCACCTCACTGTGGCCGGATACGCACACAGCTCAATGCCTACTGCCATGTGCCTACCAGCATCTCATTCATTCTTTCATTCCATAAATAGTGATTTTCTACTCTGGGCCAAGCATCCTTCCCCCGCGTATCTCTAACCCACTCCTCCTCCAGGCTTCCTCATCTCAGTAAATAGAACCACCTACTGCTAAGTGACAGCCAGCCCTACCCACCAGCATGTTTGGATACCTGTGTATATGTATTTTTAGCCCAGGCTCATGAGCGCAGGGAAAGTGGAGTAGAAACTGCTCAAGGCCCAGAGAATGCTCTAGGGAGCAAGGAGTTGTTTCACCTTTCTTCATCAATCTTTAAAAAATTTGCCGGGGGGAGGGGGGAGGGGAGTTTTTTTCTCATGCAGGGGAGGGAGGTCCCCACACATAACTCTGGAATGTTCCTACAAGGCGAGGCCGACGACATTCATAGGCTTTCACACGAGCTCTGGGCAGAGAAGGGCTCCCCCCTGATCAGCTTCTAGTAATAGATGACAGGGTCTGGGGCCAGGCTAGAGGTCCAGCTGCCAGGGCTCTCAGACCCTCCCCAGTGATACCCCAGGACCCCTCACTAAGTTCTCAGGACGGCCAAGAAGCCACAACAGGAATTCCGTGGTTCTGTGGTCACTTCTCAAGGCCCTTCTCCAAGGCCCTCCCCCAGCACCATACAGTGGTCAGTCGCCCCGCAGGGCCCATGGCCTGCCGGTTCCACCAGCAGCCACAGGGCCAGGCTGGATCCTCAAAGAGTCTACACTCGCCACTCTAATTTATCACCTCCCATTCTCTCCCTAATCCGCTCCAACTGGATTCTGTTCCCACTGGGCCACTGAAACGGCTCTCGGGAAGGTCGCTAACAGCGTTCATTTTGCCAAACCCAACGCTCCCTTTTCTGTTCTCATCTTACGTGATCTTTCAATGGTCCTGAGCTCCGCCGTCCACTCCCTCCGTCTGGAAGCGTGTTCTTCTCCACGTCTCCAGGACACCACGCTCCCTCGTTCTCTCTCCCACCTCCGGGCTGCTCCCCATCAGTCTCCTCGCGGGTTTTCCTCGAGGCCCGGAGTGCTCTGGCCTCTGTTCTCAGCTCCTCGCTTCTCCAGCCCACCTCTCCCTGAGTCAGCCCGCCCGGGCTGACAGCTAAAATGCCGTCCAAATGCAAACGCTCCCCCAAATCCTTATTTCTAACCCCGACTTCTAAACTCCAGACTCACAGGCCAACAGCCCGTTCAACATCTTCACTTGCATGTCTTACAAGCATCTCAAATTTAACGTGGCCAAAATGAACCTTGGATTTCCACTGTTCTCCAGGCTAGCAGTAAATACCACCATCATCTACCCAGTTGCTTAGGTTCAAACCTAAAAACCTGGGAGAAACGTTTGTTTCTTCTCTTTTTTTTTTTTCATCCCCACCTCCATCACATTTATTCCATCAGCTCATCCTATTGGTTCTCCCTCCAAAATACAGACTGAATGGGATGACTTCTCATCTTCTCCATTGCTACCATGGTCTGTCTAAACCACCACCAGCTCTCACCTACTTTACTCTAAGAGCCAACCTCTGTCTTCCTGGCTCCAGTCTGGGCCCCTACAGTCCATCTCCACAGAGCACAGGGACCTTTTAAAAGTGTAAATCCTAACCTATCCACCCTTCCCCTCTAGACCCTCCTATGGTTGTAACTAGAATAAAAGCTAAAGTCCTTCACCTGGGCCTTCAGAACCTCCCGGGCCATGTCTCCTTCTCTTCCCCCTTGCTCCCTTCATACCAGCCACACTGGGTCTTGCTGGGGATGTTCCACCTTCGTAACGTCACACGACCATCTTCGACACATTTAGGTCTCTGCTTAACTATCATCTCTTCAGAGAACCCCTCCCAGATCGCCCGAAGGTACTCCACCCAATTCCTGTTCCTCTGCCTTAGTACCCTGTTATATGTATTTGATAGCTATTCTCACTATCTAAAATTATTTCGTGTATTTATCAGCTATCTTGCTCACTGAAATAAAAGCTCTGTGAAAAAAAGAGAGCCTGTCTTGCTCACTGCTGTATTCACAGGACGTTTCCTGGCATGGAGCAGGCGCCCTGTGAGAGTTCACAGCTTTGGAATTGAGCAACTGGCTGTCAGCACAGGAGCCCAGGGGTCTGTGAAGTGGGGACAGCGACTCACTCGATGGAAGGCATGTTGGGTGCAGACATCGGGCTGACCTCCTTGGCCTTCTGCAGCGCGTGTTTCTGGTTGAAGGCCTCCTCTTCTTCCTGTTCATCCTAGACACAAAGCAGAGAGGGCTTTGTCTGGGATCCTCGTGAAGGACAGCAGCTCCCATGGCTCTCCCCAGAAGGCGTTCTGGAGACCAGGCGAAGCGAGACAAGAAGGGCAAGAGGTGAAACAAGGCAGAATGAGGTCAGGTTGGCTCACAGACCTCGGGTGGCCAGCAGCCAGCCCCCTTGAGACAGCAGCCTCCTGGCCAGCAATTCTGGCCTCCACCCTGCCCCACCTTCTCAGGACAGCCGTGCAGTTCTACCCCAGTGCCAGGCCTCAGGGGAGCTGGCCGGGGTTGTGGAGGTCAGAGGCCAGAGCCGACACTTCTCAGGTGCTCTGCAGCGTCTGGAAGTGATGGAGGGGGACCTTCCAGGCACAGCCCCCTGAAGTAAACACCACACTTCCCATCACGCCCTCTTCCCTGCACAGCTAAGTGACCCCACCCTGGGGCCCCAGGCAGGGACCTTATCCCCTCACCCACATTCCTGCTCATAAATGTCCCTCTATGTGATGACAGCAAGGAAAGCCGGTTCAGGTAAAATGACTAGAGCTCCTAGGAATACACACATCTTCACAGCCTGCTCTGGTTTTCACACACATCATTTTACTTGATCCTTGCAGTACT
The DNA here is from genome assembly GCF_951394435.1 of Stenella coeruleoalba. Lineage (NCBI taxonomy): Eukaryota > Metazoa > Chordata > Mammalia > Artiodactyla > Delphinidae > Stenella > Stenella coeruleoalba. Next base: position 175,631,917 of record NC_137169.1, read on the forward strand.
CCTGTGAGGTATGCAAGGCAGATATATCATTCCTTTTTTACAGATAAAGGAAGCAAGGCTAATGGAGACCAGGGGTCAAGCACAAGCTAAAAGAGCCAGTGAGTGGTCGATGCACGACTCACAGCCAGCTTTTCAGATACTAGAGCTGGTATTTTTCCCTGCCTGCAGAGAAGAAGACCCTCAAGGACGTAGGGAAGAGCAGTCACGGAAACATCACCAGGTTGCTATGGGCTCTGCCCCAAACCAAATGTGTATTACGTGGGGAGAAGTTTTCACTCATCTCCCTAGACCATCCCACTGCAATCAGTATTGCCTCCACCCCTGAAGAAATGACTCAGAGGAAAGAAAGGAACAGTTCTTTGAGCAATGTAGCAACTAGCTTCATTGAAACTTCCCTCAAGATGACCATGGCCACTGGAGTACCCCAGGAGACACAGTCTAGGAACAGAGATGCTCCTGGCCCCTCTCACCCCCAAACCCAGAAGTATGAAGGCACATGATTGAGGTCGCACAGCCACAGGTCACAGGAGCAGAGGTGGGACTTAAATCCAGGACTTTGGTGTTTTCTTTCTTTTCCAGGGCGTAATTCTGCAAAGGATATCTTTGGGAGTTTGCAGTGACTAAGTGATTATCTTCTACGTCCCATGAGAGATCCAGTCTGCTCCAAGGCTCAGCAAACTCAGCGAGGGTGAAGCAGGCTCCTTTCATGGATGTGTGGCTCTCCAGCTGTCCACAAGCTCCCAGAAGGGGCCTTCCTGGCAGGCTTGAGCCAGGCAACGCAGACTTTTGGATGCAGCCCCAAAGGCCAGCAGGCACCCAACGGCACTAGAGAACCATCGGATCCCCGGAGAACAATGCTTACCTTGGTCAGCTCCTGGGCATTGGCCAGATTGTCCACAGCGATGGCCAAGAACACATTCAGCAGTGTGTCTGGGGTGATGAGTTAAGGATGGGCAAGTAAGAAAAGCCAAAGGCTCCAGCAAGGCTGAGAGGGCATCCCCAGGCCTTTCCTGCCTGGGACACCAGCAGGAGCAGAAACCACCCCAAAGAGTCACTTAAGCAGGGGCTGTCGGGGGAGGGAGAGAGATGTTATGCAACTCTGTTTGATGCAGAATATGTCTTCTCTCCTTCCACATGTCATCTCTTTGTACAGGACAAAGAAATACCTGAATCAAAGCTCCCAGAGGGCAAAGTGAGCTACTTTGTGACAAACTGGGCTTCCATTTCTGTGACTCACTGCCTAGCTTTCTTTTTATGGGTTTTTCATGTTTAGTTTATAGTCTGTTCTGGCCCCTAGAAGTTTTCAGGGCAGAAAACTTAAAGAAGTATCCCTGTTCTGTGAGACTATGGAAAATGCAAAAATATAGCTGCAGCACATGGCTGTCCCTTTTCACTCTAGCAATCCCAATTCAACGCAAGTCCCACCCCTCAAAACTTCTAATGATCATGTAGAAGTTTGCAGTTTATAATGTAACATTCGAGCAAATTATCTCATTTACTATTCATAACCATCAAAGGAGAGAGATATTGCTTTTTCCTTTCAGATGTGGAAACTAGGTGCTCAGAGAGATTAAGTGACTTTCCCAAGGCCACACAGCTGGTAAACAGAGTTGCTGGGATTAAAACCTAAATCTTTCTGGTCTAGAGCCCACGACCAGCCATGGATTTTGGAATTAAGTGCACTTAGTTTCTAGTCTCCCTTCACAACTTACTAACTGTTTGACTTTGATTAAGTTATTTCCTCTAAGTCTTATAAGGTAAGGATTAGATGCAATAGTGCCTGGAAAGCCTTTAGTACAGGGTCTCATGAACAGCACAAGTACGATAAATGTCAGCTATGCTCAGTAGTATCAGCATTAATCATGATACTAATATTTTTGAGAACTTACTATGTGGAAGGCTCTGTTCTATATTAACATATAGAGCTGCCACATGATCCTGCAATCCCACTCCTGGGCATATATTCTGGAGAAAACTAGAATTCGAAAAGATACATGCACCCCAATGTTCATTGCACACTATTTACAATAGCCAAGACATAGAAGCAACCTGAATGTCCATTGACACATGAATGGATAAAGAAGATGTGGGATATATATACAGTGGAATACTACTCAGCCATAAAGAAGAATGAAATATTGCCATTTGCAGCAACATGGATAGACCTAGAGATTATCATACCAAGTGAAGTAAGCCAGACAGAGAAAGACAAATATCATAGGATATCGTTTATATGTGGAATCTAAAAAACATGATACAAATGAACTTATATACAAAACAGAAATAGATCCACGGACATAGAAAACCAAGCTTATGGTTACCAAAGCGGAAAGGGGGAAGGAGGAATAAATTAAGAGTCTGGGATTAACATATACACAGTACTATATAAAAAATAGATAACCAACAAGGACCTTCTGTATAGCACAGGGAACTATACTCGATATTTTGTAATAACCTATAAGGGAAAAGAATCTGAAAAATATATATATATGTGTAACTGAATAACTTTGCTGTACACCTGAAACTAATACAACATTGTAAATCAACTATACTTAAATTAAAAAGTCTTTTTTAAAAAAGTAAAAAAAAAAACCATATAATTAATTCATTAGTATTATAATCTTGTCACTATTTCAGCCCATAGTGATCTCTGTCTTTTCTTATTTTCCCCAGCTCATTGTATCTCCAACCATTTACTATAAGACTCATATGTTTTTATTTGTGATGATAATCTGATAACTTAGATATTATGATATCTGATCATTTGGATGATACTTGCTTATATTTATCTTCTTTACCCAACTAGCAGATGTTCCTTAGGTCGGGATCCTTGTGCCTCTTAGTACACCTAGCAATGGTCACCCCAGTGCTACCCCGCCCCCCCACTATTACCACCATCAGCACCACTACCATCACCTCCTCCTCCTCACATGCTGGTCCCTGCAGGCAGCCCAAGAGAAGCCTTTTAGAAAGGATACAGTTTCCAAACAAGGTGAGCACAATGAAATAGATAGCTGACCACATGCCTGAGCTGACCCCACCCTGGGAGCGGATCCCATTGTACATCACCTCATTCCAGTCCTCACCCGTCAGGATCTACGCAAAGCAAACAACAGGCAAATCAGAGACCTGGGTTGGATGAGAAAATGGGGTCAACGGAAGGGGGAAAATTCTGGGCCTGGGTCTTTTCCATCTACCCCTTGCTTGATTATCCTGCGAGAGAGAAAAAAGTGTCACGGCCATGAATAATCCTCAACTTCCTTCTGATATGTAAGAGACATTGAAAACAGAAGGAGAACATCAAAAGGAAAGATTCTATTCCTCAAAATATAGAGTCTCCTCACCCTGACCCAAACATCAGCTTTGCCCGGCCTGTGGGAATCACACAGATGAGGTGGTCTGGTCACTGCCTGACTGTCCCCAGGAGTTGCCAAGATACAGTTCCTGAGACAGCAGCATTATTGGAAAGGGCCTCATGGGCTCCAGTTCTGGAAACCTGGGTTCTGGTTCAGCCTCAGATTCTGGCTAAATAGCGTTCTCCTTTAGCTCTTAGACATTATTGATTGAGTTTCCCCCATGATTTAAAAACAAATTTTTGGGGGGGGGGTGCGTGGAAAAGATGCTTCTTTAAATGCACAGGTGGGTTTGAAGATACTTCCAATTTCATAGAACCAGAAATGCGATGTTGCTGAATGACTTTGACTAACATCTCTTGCAAACTCACAAGTGTAAGGAGAAAGCCAATGAGGTCATCACAATAGAGCTCTTTTATTATTGGTAAGGACATAGCTATAGAAATGCTAGGGATTATCGTGGTGATGATTACTCAGTAAGCAAGAGTACCCAGCTGCCTGAGAGGAGCTTGGAGAGGAAAGGGAGATTCTCTTAACACATCATTTTATAGTGTGTGCACCAAGGGATCCCAAGTAACATTTTTTAACGTCTCATACCTGGAATACAGTCATGATGGCTGCAGGGAAGGTGTCAAAGTTTGCTGAAGGAGTCCCATCATTAAAGTTGAACCTGAAAAAGGAAATTCAGAGAGAATGAAATGACCAAGTTTTCCTTTCCCGAGATTATGCCGTTTTCATCACTACTTTTCCCCTTTCTCCACATCCCCCTGTGCCCTACTCTCCCCTCATCCCAGTAACTTATGAAGACAGTTTTGGTGACTACTACTGGGGGACTGTGCACTTGAAGGGCCCTGGTAATGGGATGGGGTCTGGGCCGATCCTGAGTTACAAAGCCCCAGGCTGTACCTTTCAGGGACAGCTCCAGAGAGAGGGGTCCCCTCAATAAGAACCCTGTACAGTGTGAACAGATTAAAAACAGAGATATCTGTTCCACACACATGCTCGTGGTTGATTTGAGCCACAGACACGAACAAACGAGATAGTTAACATGGCAATCAAATTAGTGACCCCAACGCTCACAGGTTGAAGTCTAGGTTTTGAGGCTCCTTTGGATGCAGAGTTCATTGGTGCTTACCTGCCTCCAAACAGCTGCATTCCTAGGAGAGCAAAGACAACGATGAAGAGGAAGAGAAGGAAGAGCAAACTGATGATTGACTTCATGGAACTCATCAAGGAGACCACCAAATTCCGGAGGGATGCCCAATACCTACAAAAAACCCAGACAGCATTACAGCAGTGAACACTAAATACCAAATTATCTCCATGCACAGCTGGGCATCTGCCTGGTGGTCTATGAGATAAGCCGCATCTGCATACTTGTAGGAAGGAGAGATGACAGCAATAATGTGGCTCCCTTGGGAATGTGGCACAGGATATGGCATCATGGGCATTTTTCTGGTTTAATCTTCGGAGAAGAAGAAGGAACTGGAGAACGGAGTGGGGGGTGGAGTCAGAAAGGGGATCATGTGGTAAGGGCATGTGGGGATGGAAGGAAATGAATATAATAAGGCAGAGAGAAGCATCCACTCTCGAAGGTGGTTGGGAAGAGTCTAGATTCTGATCACTTACTTGGTTATTTTAAATATTCTTAGAAGCCGGAGAGCTCGCAAGACACTGATTCCAAAAGATGTACCAGGTCTGAAGATCGCCCAGACCACTTCAAAGATGCTGCCCACTGTGACCTAAAGAGCCAAACCCAGCCACGGTGAGAAGAGGAAAAGGAGGAGGAGGTGAATGAGGAAGAGGAGAGAGGAGCAATCTTGTATTCCGCAACCAACAGCTCTCACTGGGCCATTGTGAAATTCAAACTCCCCCCTCCCCCACCCAGCCCACCTGCAACAGGACCACCTGTTTGTGAAGGCTGCCAAGGAAAAACAAGACTCTACCACCTCTCTCCCCACTGCTCCCCACTCCCCTTGCTAAATTTCCTCCTTCATACTACAGATTGCTTTACTGACTGCTGTTCTGTCCTTTGTGAAAACTGCAGTAGTCATTCACCACTTCTGCACACATCTGACAGCCATACTGTTCTTATAACACCTTGAACAGACAAAAGAGTGGTCCTCAAATGAGAAAACAAGTTTAAATTAATACACGTTGCATTCCAATACAAAAACCTCTGAGAAGATCCACGTTCTCTCATTGTCCTAGAATTTAGTGCTAACAAGAATGTTTCAGTCACCTGTATCTTTCAGTCACTCAGGACCCCATACCCCAACGTGATGGTACTACTTGGTGGCGTAGAATCTGACTGCTATAGAAATAGCAACGTCAAATCAACCATCCAATTTGTTTTATGCTTTAATTATGTGTTTATTGAAAGCCTACTATATTCCACACATTGCACTAGGAGAAAGAACAAAAATTAATTCTCACAGCAATGCTGAAAAGTATGTACATAAGGAAACTAAGGTGAAAATGGGCTTTCACTAGTTATTATGCCTGAAAATTGCCTGTACCCAGAAGCATATGTTCCAAGTTAAAATGCAGATTGGCAAGGGCTCAGAATCGTTAGCACCTAACTGGAGATTTGGCAGAAAAAGAAGTAGGTTTGGCAGAAAGAGAGATGGTTCAGGAACCCAAAGTTTTGAAACCTACTTCTGCTGCTAACTGGCTGTGTGAACTTGCCCACGAGGTCTCCTATTTACTCATGTGTAAACGGGCAGCCTAACTCCCAGCACCTAACATCGTGGACATCAGACCCCTGCAAGCAGTGGAGGACAAATATGTACGTGAGAGCACCTTGAAGACTGTTAGTAACGCACACATTTATATATCAATATTATTTAGGAAAGTGGACACTGGGTGAAGTAGTCTATGTGGGGACTTGCTAATACACGAGTGTGTATGTGCATATGTGCGTGAATGTTTAAGGGTATACCCAGATAATTTTCCCAATTTTAAAGTGAACTCAAAAAATAAATATATAAGTTGCTCATTTTTGATTGAACCACCTTCTGGAATCAAGTCTTTTGTCCTACTCCCCCAGGCTTCCCCCAAGACAATAAGTGGTTCAAAACTTTGGCTACGGGTAGCTTTGTAAAATTTACCAAAGTGTTTACTCTGTGGTATGTGTGTTACCGTTCAGTAAAACATTAAAACATTAAAAACATTAAAAATAAAAGAGCATTTAAAAGACCCAAACAAACCCTAGGACGGCAAGGGTTCACTCATTCCTGACCTCCCTTTTGCTAATCCTATCTATTCCCCTTTTATAGATTCTGATTTCAGTGCTTCACGCCCAGAGCCCCGGAGCAAGCTGCTTATCTCAAACCGTGGCACAGCAACACCTGGCAGAAGGATGGGCGGGCTCCAGAGCACTTACCCCAAAATCAAAGCAGTTGAACGAAGAGTGAAAATAAAGACGAGGCCCCATGCCGTACATCTTCAGGGACATCTCCAGGAGGAAGAGTCCCAGAAACAAAAATTCTGCATAGTCTGAAAGCATTAAAGGCAGAAGCGTTGGTTCCATGGATGGCACGGGCTTCTGCCCTCCCCGGTCCAATCGCCCCACCTACAGAGGAACCCTCCACAGCAGCAGGACCTACACAAGCGGGACTTGCAGTGACCATGCCGGCTCAGTGCCAGGCAAAACCTAACGAAGTCTGAAAACGCTCAGACCCAGGATGAGTCCCAGGCACACTCCACAGGTCAGCTTTGCTCTCTTGACAGGTGGCTTTGTCATTGCCCTTCAAATGGTAGATGGCTCTCAGGAGAGAGAGAAAGGGCTTAAGCATGGCTTTGATGAAAGAGCCGGATTCGCTCTCCACACTCTCGGCAGTGACAGCCTCTGGGAGCCTCACTCGCGCCCAGCGGCAGCCTTACCCAGAGCTGACCTACACGTTTCCTTTCTGGTCTATTGAAGGTATCCATTTCCCTAGGAACTTTTTCCCTAGGACTTTGGTGACCAAGACACTCTCACTGAGCCTACTTAAGGCACTAAGCTGGCCTTAGACTACCCAAGGTGTAACACCATCTTGTTGACTCATCAGCAAAGATTTGTTGATCTGATTCAATAATGAATGACAGCTAGGAATGGTCGTGTGATAACCCCGACCCCTTGAGGACAGCTCTGGCCTCGGTCACAACGTGGTGGAGAGGCAGAACTCTGGGTGGGCAGGACCACTGCCAGGCCCACGTGACACCTTGCTCTCTTGACATTCACACCCCAATTGAGCAGCTGCCGTGAAAGCCAGTAGTCACCATTCACTTACAGAGGAGGTGGGTGAGCCACTGGGGCTGGTTGTGATGGACGATGGCCACACAGGCGGTGTTGAGAGCCACAAGGCTCAGCACAATCCAATAAAACACCTGGGATTTAACCATGTGGCGGATAGAGATACGCAGAAGCCGCTCCTTGTGCCGGAAGTAGGAGGCCCCGTCCACCTTTGTACTCTTGATGCTGGCTCGGGCGAGGGGTGTGCCTAAGTGGGAGAAGTAAGGAGGAAGAATGAGGCTGCAAAGGACATCACCCTCCGTGGCAAGCAGGTATTCGCAGGGCAAGGTGGGCAGCTTTGGTCCCAGGGCTAGGGGACTGCCACGTGTTATGAGCTAAGAGTTTCCACAGCACAGCAGGGGACCCTGCGTTTCCTCTGGGCACCCTCAGTCCTAGGAAACGGAAAGATTCCCCAGGCAGGACACCAGGCATCCAGCCGGTATCTTGAATCCTAACAGGATCGTGTTTATGTCTGTAACAGATTGGGCTTCTCTCTGGCTTTTCTTTTTAAATATGCTTCGGGCACTGGAATCATCCTGCCGCATTTGTGATTTTTCTGCCACTGGAAGCCTAAAGCAGCGATGAGCTCTGTACGCCTCTTCTGCTTTGGAGGATGAAGTCAGACCCTTCCCTTTTATCTGGGGAGGAAAAAATCTGCCATCAGCCAGAATCTCTAAGGGAACCTGAGGTTGAACACCAGTCATGTTAAAGGGTTGTCAGTAGGAATTTGTGTAAGTATCACATGGAAGCAGGCGATGGAAGTAGGTAGATGCTACTATGATTAAGCAAATGATTGCAGGTTCTCAAATGGGTGTCCTCAGGATCCTTTGAACAATTTCCCAAAGTGGGTTCTCATTATCACATCCAGGAGAGATAGGATATATATGCCGATGGGATACATCTGCCACACTCGAAGAATCTGGGTTGGATTCTTGGCCCTAAGCCCCATGTTTCACATAACAGTATCCCCTGGTCCATCTTTTTCTGTAAGTCATTGTCAACTAGATTAGATTCCAACGCCTTTTCCTAATTACATCCCAAAGTTCTGGATTCTTTGGCCTCCCTTCCTCCTGGTGGTGTTTCTCCAAAGACAGGATGTTCCCTTTCAGAGGAGGTTCAGAGCAGTGAAAGGAGATCTGACAGCCTCCACTCACCCACAGAGGAGATGTCGACACAGTGCTCGTCGCTGGAGTCCCGCGTCATGGCCTCCGTCCGGCTCCTTTTGATGGTTGCCCTTCGGAGCACTACACCGGGGAAGGCGGAGGCCAGGGAGAGGACACAAGAACAACCGGATCAGTCTGGTCAGAACTGAGGACTGTGGGCAAGAGGCCCCTCTGACACAGGCGCCTGCCTTTAAATACCCGAGCCAGGGTTAGTGAAGTCAGCAGCACCTCTGACACACGAGGCTCTTGAATCCCATGGGACAAGGCTCCCGAAGCCTTGCTAGAGCTTATCTAAATGCAGTAGGTAACAGGTACTCCGTATCTATTTGTTCTGGTTCTTCATAAACAATGTCACTTCCTGCCAATGAAAGTGGTCCCAAGATGATCCCCACAAATTGTCAAAGAAGATCCCTTTCTGTGCCATTGGTTGTATGATGGCTTTTTCACTGCCCGTATCAAGCACACGCCCTGGAACAAAGCAACTCTTGGATTTCATTTTCATCACTTTAAAAAACATTTAAATCCATGACTCAAGTCCCTTCATTTTAAAGCATGAGGGATTTTATGACAGAGAGACTTGCGTTTCAAATCCCAGAGCGCCCCTCTTTTCTTTCTTTCTCCTCTTTTGATCAAGAGAGATTGCCTCTGCAGAAGAGGGGGCAAATGCGAAAGGAATGAGGCCCTGGAGCACTTCCTTACCTTCTAAGGCTGACGTTCCAGCATTTTTATTTTCTTCAGCGAGCATGACTTCCTCTATATGGAAACAAATGGTTTAGTAAATTATCGGTAAATGCCAAATTACTTTGCAACATGAAAATCCCTCAGGAACGGCTCTGGCTCCAGGGCAACAGAGAGAGAGCAAAGAGTTCAGAGCTGGTCACAGGCATCAGCAAGACATCAAAGGTCATGAAGGGAGCACCCGAAGGTCAGAACAGAAAGGAAGGTCTTCAGTGAGGGGGTGTTGGTGGGTGATCGGTAAGATTCAGCTCTGTCTCTGATACACTGTTTAGGAGAATAGCCCTGAGAGCGAAAGCTGATCTTTTTAACTAAAATCCCCTAAATTGATAAGAATGACAAATTTCCATTTCTGTTCTTTCTTTTATCCAGGTTCCTTAAACCTTTTCTAGCAGCAGGAGCTCCCTTAATTTTGCTTGTCTGCAGCCCCCAGGTCATAACACCTTACCCCTTCATTCTGAAGGTGAGACCGTGTTTTGGGTTCTAGCCTACTCCTTTAAGGAAGGGGCGGAGGAAGATTCTCACAGCCACCCAAAAGAGAGGAGCAGGGCTTATGGGCTTGCCTCCTCTCCCCGCCACCACTTCCATCCTGCCTAGCTGAGCAGAGCTTGAGCTGAAGAGGCTTGGGCCTATCATGAATTTGTCCCTGTGATATAATAAAATATAAATATTTGGTTTCTGTCCACCTTCCTGGCACAGAGCTTCCAAACCCTTGGAATTTACTGTCTTTTGTACGCTAATGAGATGACTCACTGTGGGAGAGGCCTAGTTAGTGTAAGCATGGGGGCTGGTTTCCCCCAAAAACCAACCACATGATTAGAAGGTTGTAACTTTCAGTCTCATCCCCCTCCCACCTCGCAGGAGGGGAGAGGGTCTTGAGACTATTCAATTACCAATGGTCAATGATTTAATCAATCACGTCTACGTAAAACCTCCATAAAAACCCTACACGACGGGGCCCAGGGTGCTTATGGGTTGGTGAGCATATCAGGGTACTGGGAGGGTTAAGTGCCTGGAGAGGGCATGTGGGATCTGCATGCCCCCCAAACGCCACCCTCATACCTTACCCCGTGTATCTCTTCCATTTGGCTGTTACTGACTTGTATCCTTCATAATAAACTGGTGGTAGTTTTTCCTGAGTTCTGTAAGTCATTCTAACTAATTATCAAACTTGGAGCCCTCTGAAATTCTAGTCAGCCGGGAAGAGGTGCAGGTCACCTGGGGACCCCACCGTGGCTGGTGTGTAAAGCAGAGGCAGGCTTGTGGGACGGAGCCTTTCACCTGCGGTGTCTGCACTAACTTCACGTCAGAATTGAGTTGAATTGTTGGACACCCCAACTGGTGTCAGAGAGTGGAAGGCCTGGTCGGCATTGGGACGATGTATTTGGTTGCTGGCGTTTGGAAAACAACCACTCAGTCCCCTGGACGCCCCTCTTGGCCTCCCCAGGAGCAGCCTGTACTCCGCAGCGGCGTCATCATCGGCAGGATACTATTTTCTGCTAAGACTTATCAGAATATGCCTCACTGACATCCCTCCAAACTTATCAGCAAAACAGCCCTTCTGTCCCGTGTGTGCTGGGATTCTGAGCCCTACTATTGGGAGTGGTGTGGATGAGTTCTGATCCCTGCCCCCGTCTCAGCCACAGGCGAGGGAGCTGGAGGCCCCAGCAATCATTCCCTAAGATCCCAGCTGCTGGGGAAACGCTTGCAGCAGGGTCTATGAAGCAATGCTTTAATTTAAGCACTTCTAACAAGTAAAAGGACAGGCATAGGAGGGTAAAGTTATTACCATAATTCCACCTGCATAGAAAACTGAGAGCATATAATGTATTTCCCAGGGAGGGGAACATTTTGAGGCTCGGAGGGTACCATGCAGGATGGCCATTATAAAGTCATAACATTTAGCTTTCGTTTTTAAGTACAGCCCTCCGGCAAAACTAAGTTGACAGGTTAAGTGTTATTGGTGGGCTGCTCCTTGATGAGGACAAAGAGGGTTTTAAAGTCATTAATAGCACTTGCTTTTGGAGGGCATCCTTTTAAAATTAGGTACTTGTTAAAATACCTCATAGCAACATGAACGACCTCAGCCAGAGAGTCTTTTTCGTTCTGTGCGGTGTCGGGGCTTTGGGATCAGCAGATCCGAGGACCCCCAAGGCAGATGGAGGGTGTATGGTGCTGCTGAGTACCTCTGGGAAGCGCTCGAGGGCTCTGGATGGGCTGGAACGGCCCTCCCATCCCCCCCCACGCCTCTTGCCAAGTTCGCTTTCGAACTTGAGCATGTCTTTCCAGGCAAATGTAACCCATATGTCTCTGAATCACTCACGCTCCACTTGTAAAGGGAAGGGCCAGGAAGCACAATTTGACGTCGCGGTGCGTCTTTTTTTGCTGAGAAGGAGAGTGCTGGCTTTGCCAACTGGAAGAAAGTGGAGCCTTGGGATTCTGCATGCGACTGAAAAGCAGAGCCGCAAAGAGCGGCATACCGGGCTGCCTGACCCCGAGCAGGGCCGTGGCAAGGGCAGGGAGGGTTGTCTTCCAGCTCTGCTGCCAGCCTACTCGCTAGGGTGGTCTGTCAGACGGCTCCCCTGCCCAGGAAGCCAAGGGCAGTTGGGAACTTCAAGCTGCCGGCCTGGCCTGGAGGCAAATCTGCTGAGATACTGTTCCAGGAAGAGGGAGGGGAGATTCACATTAACCTCCACACAAGAGCCTCAGAGGAGAAAGGGCAAAATGGAAGTACAGTCGCCACTCTCATGGCTCCTGCTTCCAGAAGCAGCAAGTCCCAAATGAGACGTGGCTTTTATCTGGCTTTGACGTGGCACTTTCCACCACACATGCCCTCTCACCCCTGAAAGATAATCCAACGTTGACTCCTGAACTGAGAGAGCTTTTGTGTGCTGTGATCTGAATAAGCGTCATAGCATCATTCCAAAGCTTAGAGAAGAATAAGGGTCAGGCACCTAAGTATCCAATCCTAGTCCAAATTTTTCCAGAGAGACCTCTTTGTTCTCTGCTTTCTACCAGGAATACAGCAAAGATGCTGACTATCATGTGTATTTTTTTTTAATTAAAAAACAGTTTACTCTTTTGCTCGGGATGATATACAACACCAATGCAACGCAACCTTTAAAATAATACGGAAATCAAATACATCCTTTTTACTGACAGGTGTGGGGTGATCGATGTCCCTCATAAGCAGCAGAGCCACAGTCAAACTTGCATCCGGGGGCTCTGTGGGTTAATGAAATCGGGATAAATCTGGACCTATCCTCGGGGCTGGGCAAGAATTTTTCCCGAGGCTGAGCCACAGAATGAGGAGCTGATGACAGTGCAGGGAACAGCGAACACCAATTCTCACCATCATCTATTAGCTGCCTTACTGCAGTGGCCTCACAGTCAGTCTCCCTGCTTCTGGCCTTGTCTTCCTACTGTCTGTTCTCAGGGCAGCAACCAAGTGCTCCTTCAAAATCTTAAACAGAGCATGTCCCTTCTCTGCTCAAGACCCTCCTGTGGTTCTTGCCTCATTCACCGGAAAGTCCCAAACTTTACAGTGGCCCGTAAAGGTCATACACAATCTACTGCCTCTGCTCCCACCACAGCTGCCCTCATCCTTACTCTCGACACCTTCCCCTGCTCACACCTCCTGCTATTCCTGGAGGGCTCCTGGCCCCTCCCACATTAGAGCCTGGGCACTGGGGTCTTCTTCCCTCAGAACTCTCTGTGGCTCACACCCTCATCTCTTTCGAATCTCTCCCCACACGGGTCTACCCTGACCCTCTATTTAAGACTGCAACCTACCCTAAACCCCTAACCCTACCTTGATCTGTTTTCACTGTACTTATCACCTTATCAAAAGTAATTATTTTGTTCATCGCTGCCTTCCCCAGCTACAGGGTAATGAGCTCCACAAGAGCAGAGCTCTGGGGGAATTCTCCGGCAGTCCAGTGGTTAGGACTCAGCACTTTCACTGCGGTGGGTGGGGGGGCCGGGTTCAATCCCTGGTTGGGGAACTAAGATCCTGAAAGCCGCGTGATATGGTCCAAAAACAACAAAAAAGGTAGAACTCTGGCTCATTGCTGTATCCTAAGTGCCTAGAACAGGACTTGGCACAAAGTAAGCTCTCAATAAATATTTGTGGAATGAACAGACTGTTAGTAGTAGTAGTAACAGTAGTAGTGTAGAATGTCATCAGCCCAAACTCATGGGTTATGTTACCTTTTACTCAGTTCACCTTGCTAAAATGCCTGCCTCGTGAAAGGCGTTTGGCTGAAGAACTGGGACAGACTCCAGAGGGAGAAAAAGGGACCAGCGGGGAATCCGAAAAGCCAACAAGTCATCTCGAGCTTCTCTCTGCTCTGGTCTAGGCTGCCCCTTTGAATGGAAGTATTGGGAGTGGGAACTGGGGCAGGTCCCTGATGTCTGGGCAGCCCATCGCCAACCTCCTCCAGCCCCCAGGCCTTACCTGCTTTGTCTATCCACGCGCGGTACCCATTCAGCTCACGCTCGATCTGCTGCTGGCGCCGCAGTTTCATGAAAGCTCTCCGGTTCTCCACTCTCTCTCTCTCTTTGGCAAATTCCCTGTGGACAAAGCAGATAAGATTCACTAGGTTTGGGCAGTGCCATGACTAAAAGAAAGGGTGAAACAAGCAGGAGGGAGAGCATGTTTGAACAGGCACTGTGTATACCCCATTTCCTTTGTCCCAGGCTGCAACGGGGATCTCCTTAAAAGGTTGCACAGAAATGCACTTCGTTCAGCCTCCTGCAGGAAGCCTTCGCAGATCAGTTTCATTCCAGTCAGCACTAATGCTCTCTGCTTGCTCTATTTTGAAAGGTATTGACTTAGTAACGTGACCAGCTAGCTTCCAGAATGCTACGTTATGTCTCTCCGGCTACAACGGAAGCCCTTCACCCTCTGAGGGGCCCAGCTACCCCTTCTGCTCTTAATAACAACAGTGACTAATGTACATTGACTGATGATTACATGCCAGCCTATATGAAGTTTTTCATACCCATTAACTCATTTAATCCTCAAAATCACCCTATGAGGTAAGCACTATTAAAATTCCTATTTAACAGATGGGGAAATCAAGGTTTAGGGGAGAGAGGTCACTTGCTGGGATCTGAACTCTACCCATAATGCTGTGCTTCCCCTGGTGGCCTGTACCCTGTGGTGATCAGTATGGGCTGCCATGGAAGACCACGACACTGAGGCCTAGAAGGGCTGAAATGCTGTTTGAAGATGGCTGGTCGAGATTAAACAAGAAAGCTAAGGACACAGGAAGGGCACATGGCTCCAGTAGAAAGACAGTAGGAAGATGGGGTGGTGTGGAGGGGAAAATGAGACAGCATGAGGGTCAGAGATAAGACAGAGCCCACTAACAGACACAGGGGACCAGAGCCACTCTGGTCAAGATGATTAAAAAAAACAAAACCAAAACAAAACAAAAACGAAAGCTCCATGGGAAAAAGAAGACAGAAGAGGAACGAGGGTTCCCTGGCAGAGAGGAAGATGATCAGATTCAATGAGTGAACAAATGGGGATCAAGAAATATTCATTTGCTAACAGGCCGCTCCAGATACCACCTCTGCACCAATGCCCATCTCATCACCAAACACCCTTCCAGCCGGAACACCCCTTGCTAGCGTAGTGCCTCCCAGCCACGGCTCACGCACTCTCCTACTGCCCTGGAAGCTGTTGCACTTATTCAAGGTGTTCCCCGTCCATAAAGAGCAACAGCCTGAAGATAAGAGAGTCGAGCACCCACCGTGGGTCCTGCCACCTACCCCCTCATGTCCAGGGAGGAGAAAATGAGCCAGGGGCTGAGGGACGTGCCCCAGCCCCGGTGCAGGGAAAGGAGAGGTGCCAGTCTACCGTGAGGCAGAGGGATATACCGGTTTGGGTCTCATACAGCCCCTCCTTCCAAGATAGAGAGGGATTCCTCGGGCACAGACACCTTACAATGGTCACAATCAGGCTAAGGGCATGGGGACAAGGCACATGGGCAGGGGAAGTTCTCCTGGGCTTGGCTTCAAGCTCGGTGGGTTCTCCTAAGGCTGCTGTGGGGGAAGGAAGAGTTGAGCAGGGCCAGCGAGAGTCAAGGTAACAGAACTTAAGCCCTGGGACACCTCCTTTTTTCACCTGCCTCTCTGGATTTCAGCAATTAGAAAGTAACGAACAGCTAGCTTGGTTCATGGCGTCACCATCTACCAAAGTTCCTACCTTTGGTTCTTTGTCTTCTTTCTATCCTTCCTGTCTGACGAATGCTATTGTTCTGTTGGTTCTATCTTCAGAATAGCACTTGGACCCAGCCTCCCTCTGCATCCTTACTGCCTCTTGGTCCTCATCCTTTCCTGCCTGGACAACTGCAATAGCACCGACTTGGTCTCTCAACCACCTATCTCCCTTCCCTTCATTTCATCTATTTCACAGTTACTCCAGTTATCTTTCTAAAACGTGCACTGGATTTTGCCACTTCCAAACTGAAAATAATAACCCCAGGGAGTGACATTTATGGAGCACTTTCTAATTTCCAAGCACCTGCATCCATTTTGTGCATTTAATCTTTACAACCAAAATGAGAAGGAGGTAGAACATGTATTTTCAGCCTCGATGTAAAAGTGAAACAACTTGCTCAGGTTCAGGTAAGAGATGGAGCCAGGTTTGGAACCCAGGCCTGTCTGCTCTAAGAGCCCAGGCTCCCCGCATATCTGCCGGCCCAGTGGCATATTTCTATGCTGCGTTCTTTATCTTTTCATACGTATGTGTCTTCATTTTCCAACTATGCTCTAGGGAAATCCAAGAGGGTTTTGCAGGAGGTAATGTTTTGAGCAAGACATTGAACAAGGAGAATTTAAGCAGGCTATGAGCAGGGGAACACAGTAATCTTTCTTTTAGCATCTGCATTATTACCAACATCTCCATTTTCCAGCTCAGAAAACTGAATCTTGGTGGTGGGATGAATTGGGAGGTTGGGATTGACATAAATACACTAATATGTATAAAATAGATAACTAATAAGAACCTGCTATATAAAAAATAAATAAAATAACATTCAAAAAAAAAAACAAACCCCAAAACTGAATCTAAGGGGAGTTAAGTGGCCGGCCACTAAGAGGAACCACGACCCTCAGATCTTCTAAATTCCCTCTTCTCTCTACTCTATCCTCCCCTCCTCCACAGTCTCCTCCAACAGCTGCTAAACACCTAACAGACCCTTCAAAGGCCTTCACAGCTGGATCTGAACCTTTCATTCAAACCTCACCTCCCATCAATCTGATCTATCTCTTGCCTACTTGCAGCCCATCACGGCCGTGCTCGAAACACAGCACACTTTCCACAGTTCCTGAAAAAGCAGTGAGGGATCTCAAGGTTTAATTCACACTGCCCAGAATCTGTTCTTACCTTTTGCCTGAGTCTTTTTTTTTTTTTTCAACATCTTTATTGGAGTATAATTGCTTTACAATGGTGTGTTAGTTTCTGCTTTATAACAAAGTGAATCAGTTATACATATACATATGTTCCCATATCTCTTCCCTCTTGCGTCTCCCTCCCTCCCACCCTCCCTATCCCACCCCTCTAGGTGGTCACAAACCACCGAGCTGATCTCCTTCTTCAAGGCCAGGTTGAAATGTCACCTCTAATGTTTAGCTTTCCCCTCCCCCTTCCCTTGCCCCCAGTCTTCTGGCCTCCTTTCTACCTTATCTCTATCTCTTCACAGCTCATGTTACAGCCAGACCTCTATTGTGGTGAGTTGTACATGTGACTGTCTCTCTCCCTCTATGTGAGCTTTTTGAAAACATTTTGTCTTACTCAACTTTGCATCTTCCAGGACTAGACTAGGTCTGGCGTATAGTACTTATTCAACAGATTATTTTATTAAAGATACCCAGGCTGACTTGAGGAGCACACTGATAGCTCTGACCTGATTCCCAAAGGCTTAAATGAGGGGGCGCAGCATCTCTGCACTGACCCAAATGGAGCCAGGTGAACTAGCGGGAATTTAGCAGTTGCCAGGTAACTCCTGGACACTGCCACCACTATTTTTCTTTGTTTGACTCCACTAAAATCTCTGTAGCATTCGTCTATGAAGTATGCAGTGTGGTACCTCTATCTGACCCCCAGGATGACCGCGTGGCTCGATTTCCGGTGGGATAGCCCAAGATACCGCAGCCTAACCTCCCCGTATATTTGGAAGTTTCCTGGCTCCAGTCTCACCAGCTGGCTTCCCTGCTCTCCTCTGCCACTGCAGGCCCCCATTTCCTCCCACCCTCCCACCTGGCATCTTACAGGCCCAGAGCCCAACAAATCTGGCTTGGTCTTTTTAAGAAGCCTCTTGGCTAAAAGAAATAGAGTATGCACCAACGGGGCTACTTCCTGAGCAGCTCCCACGTGTCAGTGGGGGGAAGAAGGGCTGTGTTTGGGGTTCTTCTGTACTATGTTTATCATTTGGCCTTCTGTGTTTTTTTTTTTTTTCATCTTTGCTCTTATTTATTTTACAAAAACTGGATCATAGCATAGTGTCTATAGCACGTGGCCTTCTGTGTTTTGTTTTGCTTTGTTTTGTTTGTCAGCTGGGAGCCTAGGGCAGAGAGTCTGGCACCAGTGTCTTTCACGACACTTCTTAACCCCCTCCCTTGACATCACAGTGTGCCCACGGCTTTTCTCTAACTAATCTGAAGGTTCCATGAGGCCAAGTAGAGGCTGAATCATATCACATTCTATCAAGGACCAATGAAGTTTAATCCACAGCCTAGTATTATAGCAGATTCCATAGATGATAAATAAGATATTAAGCTTTTTAAGCCACATTTGTAAGATTTTTATTTTCTAAATCACTTTCATGTAAATTATTTCATTTAGATTTGCAAAAACCCTGGGAGGTTCAGAAAGGTTACTTCTCCAAAATGACCAAATTATCAGGAGGCAGAGCCAGAATTCAAATGAATGCCTTTTGATTCCAGATGAAGTGCTGTTTCTACGAGGCCTGAGCTGTCTTCCATGTTATGTAGCAGTCAACATTTAAAATCCACAAGAGGGATTTATTTTTCAGCCAAAGGTTGAGGAAAGTAAGGACATAAAAACAGTTTTGTGTTTTTTCTAAAAGGACTATCTTCTTAATTGAGAGAGCAGCGTAAAAATCCATTGCTCTGTGTTGGGTTAATAAGGACCTAGTATCAATGCTACTAATTTGTAGCATTAGTCAAGCTAGTGATGTGTTGCTTGATTTTGTGTCTATATCACAGTCACCATTTATTTATACACATATTTCATTCTGGAGAACACAGGGACAAACAGGATTCAGCTCTATTACTTGCCAAAAATAAGTGATTATTCTAACCTTAGATTCAACATGTCTGCCAGTCTCGTGAGTATATATGTAGCCAGACGGAAGAAAGGGAAATGTGTTCCTCCCACTGGCCCCTCTCTTCTCTGAGGACCTGAGTACTCTCTCCTCTTCATAGAGGATTATCCTGGGGTTATTCAGATGATGATGCTTTTGCAAAGATAAAACATATGGCCGTTGCCTTACTTAGCCATCTCGATGACCACCGCCAAACTTCTTAATGAAAGGTGCCTCAAGGAGTGGCCCTATGGATATCTCAATTTATCCAGTTTCCTTGGATCAAGCAACAGGAAGTTCAAAGGAGAAAAGTCTGGCTTACATTAGAAGAGTGCTCATGTCCTCTAAGAGCACTTAGTATTAGCCTGTGGCTCAAGGTAAGAGGATGGGTAGTCAGTTCCCTTTCATTTCCTCCATGCAGTGTTTCCACACCCCTAGATGTAACAGAACTCAAGCTGAGATGTATCTAGACACTCAGGAAAACAAAAATAAATCCCCATGTGATGTGGCATAAATACCACCAAGTCAATTCTCAGAGCTAGGTACCCAGGTAACCTTTGCTTTTAATAAACTGGGCAGTAAACCTCTCTGTCTCAGTTTCCTCTTCAGCTAGTGCTGCCATTAGAAAGACACGAAACCCCCCTACTCATAACCAGAGCAGGAATAAATCTGTTTTAGTCTGGAAGTCCTGAGTGGATTCTTGTAAGAGATTGTAAAATGATAAAAATTCAATGAAATGGCAACCTATGGAATGAAAAGGCAGCCTATGGAAAGGAAGAAAATATCTGCAAATCATGTATCTGATAAGGGGTTAATATCCAAAATATATAAAGAACTCACACAACTCAATAGCAAAAAAAGAAAAAAAATACCATTATAAAATAGGCAGAGGAACTAAATAGACATTTTTCCAAAGAAGACAAACAAATGACCAACAGATACATGAAAAGGTGCTCAACATCACTAATCATCAAGGAAATGCAAATCAAACCACAGTGAGATATCACTTCACATGTATTAGAAAAGCTCTTGTCAAAAAGACAAGAGATAACTGTCAGAATGTGGAGAAAAGGGAACCCTTTTGCACTGTTGGCGGGAATATAAACTGGTGCAGCCACTATGGAAAAGAGTATGAAGGTTCCTCAAAAAATTAAAAACAGAATTACGATATGGTCTAGCAATCCCGCTTCTGGGTATGTATTCCAAGGAATTGAAATTACTCTCTCAAAGACATTATACACTCCCATGTTCACTGCAGCATTATTTACAATAGCCAAGACATGGAAACAACCTAAGTACCCATCAAGAGATGAACGGGGGCTTCCCTGGTGGCGCAGTGGTTGAGAGTCCGCCTGCCGATGCAGGGGACACAGGTTCGTGTCCCGGTCTGGGAGGATCCCACATGCTGCAGAGCAGCTGGGCCGGTGAGCTATGGCCACTGAGCCTGCGCGTCTGGAGCCTGTGCTCCGCAACGGGAGAGGCCACAACAGTGAGAGGCCCGCGTACCGCCAAAAAAAAAAAAAAAAAAAAAAGAGAGATGAACGGATAAAAAATGTGGTGTGGAATATTATTTGGCTATAATAAAGATGGAAATCCTGTCATTTGGGACAATATGGATTAATGAAGGCATTATGCTAAGTAAAATATGTCAGAGAAGGCCAAGTACTGTATGACCTCACTTATTTGTGGAATTTTAGAAAAACTGAACTCATAGAAACAACATTTTGGTGGTGGTCAGGGGGTGAGGGAAATGGGTGAAGGTGGTCAATAGGTACATACTTCCAGTTATAAGTAAGCTCTGGAGATGTAATGCATAGCATAGTGGCGGTAGTTAACAATATTGTGCTGTGTATTTTGAAGTTGCTGAGAGAGAAGATCTTCAAAGTTCTCATCACAAGAAAAAAAATGTAACTATGTGCGGTGACGGATGTTAACCTACTGTGGTGATCATCTCACAATACATACAAATATTGAACTAACACAACTTAAACTAATACAATGTTATCTGTCAATTATACCTCAATAAAACTGGGGGGAAAATCCATTGCATTTCATTCAAATATTTCTTACTCAATTCTGTTATCCATAATTTTTGGCTGTCTTTTTTTTTTTTCCTGGGAGGAGAAATGGCAGTTCCCCTCAAAACACAGCTGTCACAGAGATGGAAGGATGATGACGTGGAGATGAGCACAGCTGAGCCTCTATTCTGGTTGTCTCATGTGTATGCAAGGTTTGGGATTTTAAACTTCAGTTACCAGAACGAAGGAGGCTGATCTATCTCCCCATACTGCACAGTTACGTACAATTTTCTTCTTACGTCTGACTTAGTGAATTTACATTTGTGACTGCTTTTGTTTTTTAGCAGTTTACATGAGAGGCATAATTTGTACAAATCAACTATTCATACATAACCAGTTCCATATTATTCACAATTAGATAAAGTGCAAGAATGATGTAGATAACCTCAGACAAGGTACAACATCCATGTGCGCTTATCATGTTTGACTGGGGGGCGGGTGGTGGGGAGGAGGTAGAGTTGTCTTTCAAGTCATATTTAGGTTAATGTTAAAATTAATTTCTATTTTATGAACTTCTGAACCAATAAAGGAGCCACAGGTAATTCACAAAGCAGCTCATCTGTATATTGATAAATAAGTGATTGGCTTTGGTCCATAGGGTGATGGGAGGGGCTTTGAACACTCACGTTGCTGGAATTTATTATGAGATGACTAACTGCTGGGGGTTAGGAGTGAGGTTCGCTGAAGCCTTGCTCCAATTGGAAATTCCTGCCCATGTTATGTCACCTCAGGATCACAGGGCACCTGAACAGGTATCTCTGTATTTACCTAGTGGCGAAGATGTGCCGGTAGGTCTGCTGTGACAAGAAATGGGAATAAAGACACAGACCTACTAGAGAACGGACTTGAGGATATGGGGAGGGGTAAGGGTAAGCTGGGACAAAGTGAGAGAGTGGCGTGGACATATATACACTACCAAACGTAAAATAGCTAGCTAGTGGGAAGCAGCCGCATAGCACCGGGAGATCAGCTCGGTGCTTTGTGACCACCTAGAGGGGTGGGATAGGGAGGGAGGGAGGGAGACGCAAGAGGGAGGAGATATGGGGATATATGTATATGCATAGCTGATGCACTTTGTCATAAAGCAGAAACTAACACACCATTGTAAAGCAATTATACTCCAATAAAGATGTTAAATAAAAAAACAAACCACTCTGTAGGAGGATTAGATGGCTCCCAGTTTGGGCTTCTAGCTCCAGACCCCTCCTCCTGGTTCAGTCACACAGGCAGCTTTGTTTACGGATACGGAGGCCCTCGCTGTTGTCATGGCAACCAAAAGGAAGACAAAGCCCGCCAGGAGGGGCTGGCCCCTGTGACTCAAAGACCTGTTTACCCACACTCCTGTACGCACTTGTACACTTCATCACACACACACTGGCACAAAGGCACACATGGTCACACTGGCACGCAGAAGCATATGTGGACAGACTGCCAAGCTCACAAATGGCCACGTGGTCATATTTCTATTAATCTTCAAAGCCCATATTTCCAAAGTGCTTCACCGCCCCCGTGGAACCTTGCCAGTCTTCCTGTAACACGTTTGCTTTAGGAAAGAGCAATTTGGGTTACACATCAAAAAAAACAACCCCTTTGACCCTAACTGTTCTAAAACTAACAAAGAAATTGGGGGAGGTCAGAGAGGCAATTGTGTGTTGGCAGTGTTTTCATTTCGATTTCACTGGAGAATGGCATGGGTGTGGTGGGGTGGAAGGGGGTTGTAAAACAGTCTTTCAGTGTACTAGGAGCCTGGGGAACATTTTCTCCTATTTTTCAGAGGAGCAAACACAGCCCCGAGAAGGTAAATACCTTACCGAAGGTCACACGGTTCAGCTGTATTACAGTTATTTACACCTTATCCCTTGATTTGTTCCAGAAAGGATTTAAGGAGACTTAGGTTGTCAATAAATAAAGGCCAAAACAGCACGCAGTCCTCTAAATGCCATCCAGTGTTGACTCTAACAAGCAGAATGGATGGGCATAGAGGAGGGTGAGGGATGCATTAACTCGGGCACTGCATCATACCATGTCGTTTCTCCTTAGAGATCAGGGGCTCCAGTGAGCAAAAGTCCTTCCCTAAAGCAGTGAAGGCAAATAAATGGCCTTACACAGAGTACTATAGCCCACCCTCACTCCTCCACGCTGTACCCACAGCAATGAAAGAAAGGCCACGAGTCTCACAGGCCAGAATATCAGGTGGGAAGGACCTCACAGACCACTTCCCCAAGTGTCGCCTTTTACATGCTAGGAAACTAAGGCACAGAGAGATCAGAGGGCTTGCTGGCCCGAGGCTGACAGGGTGCTCGGAGGCTGACCTGGAGCACCACTTCGATCTCCAGGTTCCAAAGCCAGTGCCGTTCCACATCTTCATGATATTTCAGTCATGAGACCTCAAAGAGGCAGATTCTTTTAGGATCTTGGGAAATTTGCTCGGTCTTTTTTTTTTTTTTTTTCCTTTTTCTTCTTGACATTGAGATCTCGTTTATTTCTTTGTTTGAGCAGATGCAAGGGAAGGCCTGGCAACTAACATAAAGGACATAATGAAGGAACTATGTCTCCTGTTTTGCTTTTTAACCTTGAAGTTGGTATAATCCTGACTGTTATAGCATAATGATTAAAAGTTCTGAAATGTGACCGAACTGGGTTTAAATCACGGCTCTGTCAGGGACCTGGGGCAAGTTCTTAACCTCTCTGAGTCTCAGTTTCCTCGTTTGTAAAGTAGGAATAAACACTGTACCTCTCTCAAAGCGTTGTGAGGATTAAATTAAATAAGAGATGGAAAGTGCAAAGTATAGTATCCAGCACAGAACAGGTATTCCAAGTGCCTATTTTAAGAACTGCTGACATTCCTAAGAATGTATCATAATACACACAAACTACTATCAGGGTCCTTGTCTATCTATCTATCTATCTACTTATTCTGCTTCCAAAATATAATTTATTGAGTGCCTACTACATGGTTGGCATTGCTTTAGCACATGGGGATACAGCAGCAAACATAAAAGTAATAATCCCTGGCCTCATGGAGCTTACATTCCAGTAGAGGAGACAGGCAACAATAACAAAGATAAGTACAAATATAAAGGATGTTATATACTGATAAGTGCTGAGGGGAAAACAAAGCATGAAGAGGAATAGTAAGTATGGGGGTAGGGTCTGGGGTTTGGGGTAGAGTGGCTGGGAAAGGCCTCGCTGAGAAGACTTGAGAAATGACAGAAGAAGAGTGAGACAGTGAGCCATGCAGACTTCTGAGGAAGAGCATTCCAGAAGAGGCAACAGCCAGGGCAAAGCTGTGGGGCAGGAACATCCTGGAGGAGCTTCCGAAGACCTGAAAGGAGCCAGTGTGGCCGCGCTGGACAGAATAAATAGAAAATGAATGAGATGAAGTCTGAGTGCGTAACAGGCCACATGGAGGTGGGAGGCTAGACCAGGTAGACCGTGGATAATAACCTGACTTTCACTTGGTGTGATCTGGAAACCATGGGGTGGGGGTGGGGGGTTTGCAGCAGAGAACTCATGTGACCTGATTAAAGTTTTCAAAGAATGTCTCTGATTGCCCTGTTGAGAACAGACTGACGAGGGCTAAAGGTGGAAGCAAGGAGACCTCCCAGGTTATTTCCAAATCATGACTGCCTTGGCCAGAGTGGGAGGAGTGGGGACACTGAGAAATAGCGGGATTCTGGGTATATTGTGAGGTAGAGCTAGGAAGACTTGCTGACACATTGAATGTGGAATATAAGAGAGACATGAGTCAAAGATGACCCTCAAGGTTTTTTAGCTTGAGCAACTAGAAGGATGGAGTTCAAATAACTGAGATGGAGAAGAGCAGTTTCTGGGGGGCAGACCAGGAGTTGAGCTGTGTATCAAGTCAGCTGGATATCCTGGGCCCAACAGCACCAATTCTCTGTTATCCACAGGAGATCAGCCAGCTGCTTCAAAACTCATCTGCTGTGACTGAAACAGCCATCCTAGACTCCTTCCACACCCTGCTTTCTCCTCCACTGCCCACAGGTGCTAGAAAGATGTTAACTGATTTTTCAGCAAGATATTATCGAGAAATTGTTTTAGCTATTGCTGCAAATACAATTCAAAACAAAACCCCGCAAACATTCTTGATGTTGCACGATTTCACTCTAACTAGCTTTATCATTTCCTTCTATCATCAGAGATGACCAAGGAGTAGCAGGTACGAAGAACACAGTGAAAAGTTTTGAGTTCTCACAAGCTTGTCCTTACAACTTTTCAGGAAGGGAACTAAGGGACCCTCATACCCCCATTCTTCTGAAATTCTTTCCAAAGTCTACTTTTCAAAATATACAAGCATGTCAAAATAACCATCTTTACTGTGTGTCTAATATAATCAATGACCACTACCTTTCTTTGTAAAAATGAAACCCCCTAGATTAAAAATTGTTGTAATAATAGAAACACATTTTTAACACATATTAAATGCGTTCTATGCCACAGGCATTGTTCTAACTGCTTTACTTCTATTATTTCATTCATCTTCACGACACTTTTAGGTATATACTATTCCTATCTTCGTTTCCAGATGTGAACATAGAAATATTGCCAGAATTTATGTTGAGGAATGTGTTCATTCTTCTTTAAAACTTGGCATACAGGCTAAATCAGTTCAACGTGACTCTTGGAGAGGCACAGGGTTACAAGGCAGAATTCTGATCTCCCGACTCTGATGAACTCCCCCCCAGGCTGCACCCTCTCACTTGAGCACATAGGCACCATGGAGGCAGAAACTCAGGGGCACACATGTCGCTTTCTCCCTCTCTGTGCATATAACAGTGTGTGTTTCAGTCACAATATTTCAGTGAGTTCAAAGCCCTGCAGTGCAGGAAGAATAAGCCACGAGGGGAAGTAAGAGCGTTTCATATTCCTCCTTCTCCCCCATTTCCACCCCCCTGCAGCACTCTAATTACAGTATGAAAGAGGCATCTTGACAGAGAACAAATGGCTGTGTTCTTTTCAGAGACACTTTCTGCATTTCTCTAAGAAGCTGCCGCAATCAGTTCCCTCCCGAAAGGTTCTGAGGCGCGTGAGGAGTGGGTGCGGCTGGGTTCAAGGGAGTGGCTGAGAGCTTATTACCAAGTTCAGCCATTATACACTGAACACTGTGTGGGCATTTGAATTTCCCAGAATCCTTTGTTCCACCTCCCCAGATCATTTAAACATTAAAGATGCCTCTCAGGAAGGTCAAATCTTCTTGGTTCAGCATCAAAGGATTCTTCTGTGATTCTTCTCAGCATCAAAGCCCTTTCTTCTGCTTTGGGATGGACAAGCAGAACCAAAAAGAAGGCCCAGAGCTGAGAGAACAGCAATGGTGAAGGGCAAGGAGAGGAGCAGACATCTAGAAGGAAAAGTTGGAGACTTGCTGTAGGCTAACACACCAAACGTGAGCTCGCCACACACACAGGCTGCCCAGGCCTCCCCACTCACTGCCCTTTTAGATGTTCCACGAGGGGCTAGACAGGAGTTTACAGGGTATATCAGAAAGCTCCTCAAACTGAGTTCCATTTCTCAGACGGAAAATCAAGGCTTAGAACAGCAGCTATACTTGCCCGAGTCTCACAGTCTACACTAAAAACAGCTGTACCTCAACCATTTCTGTTCATTGTAATTGTCCACTTGTTGGTGACCTTATTATGTTATAAACTCTCTGAGGGCAGGGACTGCGTCGAACTGTTCTCATTCAGCGTTACACCCACGGTGCCAGCACAGATGGGCTGCTCAACGAACGTTTACTAAGTGAATGAAGGGCACCACACAGTAAGGGCAACCACCGGACACAGAGCAGGTTCGAATTTTGGAACAAGAGGCAAGAGCGGGTCCAGTGGAGTGAGTGGGGCCTGTGCCGTGTCTCAGTCCCGGGTCCTGGACATGCAGGGTCAACAAGGGGTGGGAGGCACATGTGGGTGTGTGACGCCAGCTTATTCTTTCAGGAGAAAGAAACTTCTTGTCTTAGGCTTTTCTGCTTTGCTTCTTCTCCATCTCCTTCCTTCTCCTGGACACATGGGAATGCCTTAGCATCCAGGCCTAGGTCTTCTCCTCTAGCCATTCTCCCTCCAGATGATCCTGTACAGGCCCACGGAATCAACCTCATCTCTATATTATCAAATCTATAGCTCCAGCCCCAACTCACCAATGAGCTCCAAACACGTTTATGCAACTGTCTACTTGTGATCGGCAACTGGGATGGCAAACAGGCATCCCAAACGTAACATGGCCAAAATCGAATTTTTGATTTCTCCCCCAAATCCCTCCTCCTCTAGACTGTCCCACCTCAGTAAAGCGTATCAGCCAACCTAGGAGTCACTTGCAATTCTTCCGTTCTTCTCACTGCAACCCCAATCCAATCCAATTCCTAGCCATCCAACTGCCTCTCTCCAACTCCACCGCTGTCCCCTGAGTCCAAGCTACTCTGCTCTCTTGCCTGGATGCTTCCTGCTTTCGGTAGCCTGAAGTAACCTCTCTAACTCACTTCTTGTTTCTACCCTTGCCCCAATCCCCCTATTTCCCTCATAGAAGAAAAATAAGGAGTGACTTTTAAAATAAGTCATGTTACCCTCCTGCTTAAGACTCTCCCCTGGCATCCCCCAGTTGTCTACGAGACCCTACGTGAGTCTGACTCTTGTCTGTCTCCTTAACTTCAGGGAACCTTCCCTGATCACAGAACCAAAACTAGTAATCCCACTACCTGTCACACTCTATTACAACTACCTGTTTGATTTTATTAATAACATTTGTTGCTACAAGATTACCTTGTTCAACTATTTGGTTTTTTGTCTTCCCATAAGAATACCTTATGGGGAAAAAGGGGGTCTCTTCTGCCATGTTCACCATTATATCCTCAGTGCTCAGAACAGTGCCTGGTACTTAGAAGGAACTCAACAGATACTTGTTGAATGAATGAATAAAGGTAACAGAACATGCAGAATTATACATTCTTTTCTCTGGAGGTAAGTTACCAATTTGAGTCATGACCATTGCATATCCTATCTACTGGTAGTGTGATCAATTCCTCAACCTCCAAGAATTAATTCTCAACCAAATCTAAAACTAAAATCTGCCCCTTTTCTTAGAACATGAACTTTCAAAGCCGCTCCAAAGCTGGAAAGCATCGATCATGGCAGGAAATTCTTTAGTGTATTCTACTTAAATATTTTCTACTGCAGTTGAGACCTTATCCTTCTGCAGTCTCACTTAAGTTGACGGTTATCATCTTTTATTCAGAAATCTTTCCCAAGTTGAGGATATTTAATAAATCACCATCTTCATTAGTTTGTCTTACAGTTAAGCAGGGTTCTTTGTGAAAATGTAATTAGTTATTACCTCACTGAAAATTTCAGTGTCTCTTAGAGACAAATGCTACAAAAGCAGGTAATGTACAAGCAAAGGTGTTCTCCTGAAAGGCTGGCATGTGGTGGACATTACTGTTTAGGACTATGTAGGCTATGCATTTTCCAACGAGGACTCTGTAGTAATACATATACAACCAAAGAAACAAGATGTTTTGAGAGATAATTAAACATGCGCTATAGTTTAAAAGAACTGTATCTAGACTCAGTACACCTAGCTTTGAATCACAGTCCATGGGAAAGTCATTCAAGCTCTCTGAGGCTTGATTTCCTAATAAATGGCACTGATAAAAACAACCTCACTGGGCTTCCCTGGTGGCGCAGTGGTTGGGAGTCCGCCTGCCGATGCAGGGGACACGGGTTCGTGCCTCGGTCCGGGAAGATCCCACATGCCGCGGAGAGGCTGGGCCCGTGAGCCACGGCCGCTGAGCCTGCACGTCTGGAGCCTGTGCTCCACAACGGGAGAGGCCACAACAGTGAGAGGCCCGCATACCGCAAAAACAAAACAAAACAAAAAAAAAACAACCTCACTGAGCTGTTGTGTCAATGGGCTCAAAAGAGCAAAGGTACCCATCATGGTGTGGAGCATGGTACATCTTAAATATACACAAGCTGAATTTGAATCTGAAGCCCCAAAGTAGCTAGTTCACTTAAAGTATAAAGCACTGTGAGTGGATGACTCTTGCTGTTCATATTTTATCACCTTGGGATATTAACTCAAAACAGGTATTTAGGTCAAGGATAATATAAATCAACACCAGAAAGGAAGGAATACCAGTGAAGTCAGAGAGGAGAAAAGTACATCTTTTGACAAAGTCTATGTTACGAAACATTAGTAAACTATTTAGCTACTTCTCAATTCTAACTGCTCACCTCATAGGTTTCTGGATAACTCTGCCACCTTCAGAAGAAACCACTCCTGCATCGGACTTTTTGATGAGAATTTCCTTTAGAGAAGACGTTCCAGAGTTTGGAACAATCTGGGTCATGTGTGCAAATGAATGCATTAGTTGGGAGCGGGGAGCTGCCAGCTTGGATCATAACCCTTCACCCTAGCATAGACTTCTAAGAACTTCCAAGCCCTTCCCTTACCAAAGTTTATCCTAATATATATATAGCCATCATAGATCTGCTCCTCACAGAGCAGTGGTACTCAAAGTGTGGTCCATGGACCAATGCCCATCTGTACATTGTTACTAGTTCATGATAAAACAAATTCAGAAATTAAAAGTGCTTAGTAACTTCTATAACAATTTGATAGATATTTTATGTCAATCGAATTTAAGAATAAAATTGAGGGCTTATATTTATGTCTCTCTGTATTTTTATTTACTATGGTAATCCATTTTTGTGACAACTGCATTTCACAAAAGTATCAATACTCACTAGGCTGGGAATGTTAAAAAGTGATTTTTCACTATAGATAGTTGGAGAAGCACTGTCTGGAGCAAAACTAATGTTTTTTGTGGCTGGAAGATGTGGTATTGAGATCATAACACTAATTACCATTTATTTTGTGTTTATGATATAACAGAAACTCTGCTAAATGTTTTATAAGCACTATATCATTTAATTTTCATAAAAACACAAGATACACGCTATCATCTCACTTTTAAAAAGAGGCCAAAGGATATTAAAAAACCTGTTTGAAGTCATAAAGTGAAGCAGTGATGGCACCAATATTCTTTTGACCACAAACAGCTCTAAGAGGCAGATGAGAAGCCAGGAGGCTAGTGCCACTTGATGGCCTTATGATTATATTGGTAGCATTTAGTCATATCTTTTCAGTGTATCTTTCTCTTCTTTCCTTTTTTGCCCCTCCTCCTCTGCGTTTTGTTTTTCTTCTTTTTCATTCTTTTCTTTTCTGTTTTCCCTTCTGTCTCTCATCCCTGAGGATGAACTCAGCCAAAAGGATAGAGCCTGAGGTCACAAAAACCCCTGAACTCCACTACAGGATGTCCCTGCCCTACCCTGCTCTGTGTGGTTGAGCGGTTGAAGCCATAAGGAGGCATGAAGTTCACATTCTCATCCTGTGCAGAAAGTATTATCAAATGGTAGTTAAGAGAAACGAGTTCTCATTAAAAGCACCAATATCCAACAGCACAAATCACAGCCACGTCCTTTTGTAAGTTAAACCTGCTCTGCTAATAAACACTAATCATTTTTTCACATATCTTGCATCCAAATATTACAATGAATTCTAAGTTTATGTTAAAATATTACTTATTTTCAAATCTTCATTCTTACCAGAAAATACACCTCATCTGAAAACACTACCTGTGAATACATGTGGCTGCACAGTCATGAAATGGTACCTGCACACAATGGGTCTATACATAACATGTGTATAGCCAGAGCCCCACTTATAGGAAGGCTCACACCTCAGCACATATACCACGCCGACATTATTTCCAGAGGTTAACCTACTGCTTTTCAGTCATGCGTCCTACCTGGGGAAGCAGTAAGTACAGGCTTTATGTCTGAAGGGGTAACTAGATAGGTTTTGACTGAACAATTTTGCTTAAGTGTGATGTAAGGTAGTCCCTATCACGCCAGAACTGTATTTCCACCTCACGCTGCTCAGGAAACTGTTGTATCTCACAGGTAATCTGAAAAGTAAAACAACTGACTTCTAGTTCTGGCAGACTCATGCACTAATGTTCTGAAATACATTTCACACAAAATATCCGGATGCTGGATAAATTACAACACGCATGCTAATTAATACATTCCTAAGCTTACAGGAAAGTAATAGAAATCTCTAAGGTTAAAAAGATAAAAATGATACGTATTATGCAAGTACTGTCCCCGGTCTCATCTTTTGTCAGATTTGTTCCTAGATGTCTGATTTTTTTTACTTTAAAATTCTTCATTCATCTTAATTCATTTCAGTTGAAACTGAAGTATTTTCAGTTGAAATTGAAGTACACTGCAAATATTATTAACCCAATTAAAATTTTGAATTTGACCTATGTCCTATGATCTTGCTAAATTTGCTTATTAGCTCTAGTAGTTTGTAGATTCTATTGTTAGATTTTCAAAACATGCAATCACATTGTCTGTGAAAAAATTACAGTTTTACTTCTTCCTTTCTGATCTGTGTGTCCTTTATTTCTGTTTCCTACCTTTATTAAAATGGCTCGGATCTACAGAACAATGTCGAACAGAAGTGGTGAAAGTGGAAGTTCTCGCCCATTTCCGGATCATAGGGAAAAAAGGGATTCATATTTCACCATTAAGTATGACATCAGCTGTAGCTTTTTAGATGCCCTTTGATCAGACTGAGAAAGTTCCCTTCTATCATTAGTTTACTGTGAGTTTTTAATCATAAAAGATTATTGGATTTTGTTATATTCTTTTTGGGCATCTACTGAGTTGTCACATGTACTTTTTCCCTTTAATACTGTTAATGTGGTACATCACACTGATTGATTCTCAAGTGCCAAGCCAACCCTGAACTCATGGATTAAACAACATTATCCTTTATAGCTTGCCAAATTTGACTGATAATATTTTGTTAAGGAATTTTGCATCTATGTTCATGATGAATATTATTCTGCAATCTTTCTTTCTAATTATATGTTTGCCAGGCTTAAGTACTGGGGTTATACTGTCTACATCAAATGAGTTGAGAAGTCTATCCTCCTCTATATTCGAAAGAGTTTGTGAAGGTTTGGTATTATGTTTGGTAGAACTAACTGATGAAGCCATGTGGACTGGAGTTTTCTTTGTGGGAAAATTCTAAATCAACAAATTTGATTTCTTTAATAGATATGGGTTTAATTAAATTTTCAATTTCTTGTATAAGTTTTGCCAATTTATGTTTTCAAGGAACTTGCCATTTTCTCTAAGTTGTTGAATTTGCTGGCATAAATTTATTCATACTATATTCCTATTATCTAATGTCTGTAGGGTCTATAGTGATGATCCCCTTTTTGTTCCTAATGTTGATAATTTGTTTCTCTTTCTTTGAGATTTAAATTTCAAAGGTAAGTTATACAGTAAAGCAGACAGCATTGAAAGAAAAAGGCAGTGAACTGTAAAGAGATAGGAAAGATGAAAGGGAGGTTAATACAAATGTTTGACAGGATAAAGATCTTAAATAGGTCAAGTCAGAGTTCCATAAAAATAGAGGAGATAGAAGAAGAAGAGGAAATATTTGAAAAGATGCCTGAATTTCTCAGAATTGATGAAATACTCAAATATATAGATATAGTAAGCACCATACATATAAAAGCAGTATGAATAAAAAGCAACCCATAACAAGAACCATACAACACCAAGGACAAAGTCTTTAAAGAAGCCTAAGAGATTTTTAAAAATTATCATTTATCAAGGGATGTCAATTAGGTCTCATCAGTAATGTTGGAAACCAAGATATAGGGATTATATGTTTAGAATGCTGAGACAAAATAATTGTCGCCTTTGAATTATGAATCCTGACAAACAAACTTTTAAGAATGAGGTCAAAATAAAGATAGTTTTCAGATAAATAAAAACTGAAGGAACCTACACCAAAAGATCTCTGCCAAAGGAAACTCTGAAGGATGTACTTTAGAAAGAAGGAAAACAGAGCACTGAGTAGAGTTCCCTGTGCTGTACAGCAGGTTCTTATTAGTTATCTATTTTATATACAGTAGTGTGTATATGGGAAAAGAATCTAAAAAAAAAAATGGTGGATATATGTATATTCACTTTGCTGTACACCTGAAACTAATGCAACATTGTAAATCAATTATACTGCAATAAAAATTTAAAAAATAACATGTTGAAAAACTAAAAACAAAAGAAAAGTTTACAATGGAAGAAAGAATGGTAAGCAGAAAACGTGGTAGACATGCAAGTGAATCTAACAAATATATTTGTTCAAAATTGTAAAGACTATATCTAAATTGCTGAATTAAAAAATTAGAACTTCATATTGACCAATAATAGCTTATAAGCCAAAAATCAGGTGATACAAGTAATTGAGTTTTTATGTTATGAGGTAGGAGGGTTAAGGCATTGAGTTTACAAAAATTTCATTAATTTAGAATGCCTGGAAAAGATTAAAATTCATCCACTAAAAGAAAAGAAATAGAACGCTACCTTCACATCTGATAGAAGGTATAAAGTAGACTAAGTGGAAAAAAGAATTAAAAAGCTGTGTGATCTTTGGATGATAATACTATGCGCTGAAAACCCCAAAGAATCTACATATAATCTAATAGAATTAAGAGAGTATAACAATATTAATGAATACAAATGATCAATTTCCAGAAATCAATGAAAACTAGATACCAGAGCAATTAGAAAATTAATAACAAAAAGGTACCATTTGTAACAGCAACACAAATCATGAAGTACCTAGGAATAAATCTAACAAAAGATGTGTAAGACCTTTCTGGAGTTATGAAATTATATTGAAAGACATTAAATAAGGCACCGAAAATGAAGACATCTATATGCTCATGGATAGACTTCTTATTGTAAATATCAGTCTCCCTAAGTCGCACTAGAGGATGCGAAGCATTCCAATAAAAACCCTAACAGATATTATCTTGGAACCTGGTAAGGATGTTAGAATTCATATGGAAAAGAAAAGCACCAAAAAGAATAAGCTGTTTTCTTATAAGTGGTGGGTCCCTAAATTTTATAAACTTTTTAGAATATAAGAATATCTCTATAACCTTGAGGTAGAGAATGATTTTTTAAAAACAAGTTTTATAAAAACATAAACCATAAAAATAAGACAAAGAAATTCAAACTTCAAACTTCTGTTCATAGTTAGGACATGACAGAACAAAATAATGATGTGCTACAAGCTGTGAGGAATTACTTCTAGACAAAATACTAACAGCAACAAAAGTAATGTTTACCTAGAACATACAAAGAACTCCTAGAAAAAGACAAATAAGCCAAAAGAAATATAGACAGAAGATGGAAACGGGTAAAATACAAATCGACAGTGAATATTTGAAAATATGCTCAACCTCATTAGGAATCAAGAAAACGCAAATTAAAACCACAAGATGCTGTTTATACACATTAGGTTGACACAAAATCAAAAGTCAAAAAGTTTAAGTGTTAACAAGGATGGCGAACAACAGGACCTCTTATAAACTGCTGGTGAAACTGTAAACTGGTACAATCATTTTAAAAACTAACTATGCATTGTCTCATAGAGTTGAAAATGCATATGACCTATAACCCCAGAAAACGACTTCCAGAATCTTCATGGCAACATACTTGCATTAGCAAAAAACCAGAAGGACCCACCAACAGGAGAATGGATAAATAACTTGCAGTACATTTACACAGTGGAATTCTACACAGCAATGACCCAAGATGAATAAAAACATACACAGTACGTTCCAATTCATATAACCAAACAATGATTTATTGTTTAGGGAAACATACATAGGTAGTAAAACTAATGAAAAGCAAAGGGATAGTAAGTACTACCCTTGAGGGGAGGTGGGAGAAGCAGTTGGAGAAAGGCCATTGGGCTCCACTGGTACCAGTAATAATGCTCTCTCTCCAGCTTCACTGTGAATACCCAGACACTCATTTCATTTATGTTTGTAACACATATATGGTACAAACCTTATATAAAATTACATATACATTTTTTCTTTTGTATATGAAATATTTCAGACAGAAGGGTTTTTGTGAGTCAATGAACCATGAGTCATGAAAACACATTGCTTCATGGTTATGAGGGTGTTGAGTTACCTTGAATAATAAGAAAAACAGTACTGACTAGAAGGGGAAGAGCTGGTTTCCAGTCCCGACTCTGACGTAGCCTAACTGCGTGATTCTGGCTAAGTCAACAGTCTCTGTTCCTTACAAAATGGGGATGATAATTTCTCTTGAAGTTATGGTGCAAATAAAAGAATAAAAAATATATACAAAGGTGTTCTGGAAAAGGTAATAAGCCATATATATATATGAAATATACATATATATCAAAAGACCCTAAAAACACATGCAGGAAATAATTTTTCTTCCAGTTCAAGAAACTGTGTCTGTCAGCTACATTCTTTTATAGTTGACCCAATGCCCCTTCTTATAAAAATGTATGTGGCGGTCGGAAAGCACGTTAATATTTATCCTCACCAAGTTCAGCGGGGAGCATCCGGGCTCTCAGACCCAGCTGCCTGTGTTCACTTAAACAGACCCTTTGGCATGCCTTCCTCCCAAGCCTGCGGTTACCCACCTTGTCAAAGGGCCAAGCTCCAGCCAGCTGAGGTTGGGCTTGACAAGCCAGAAGAGCTGTGAGGAACCCCAGGTCATTTAAGTCCCTAAGTAACACACCTGATTTCCCAGCATATCACCCTGAGCGACTTTCCAGAGCAGACTGTCATAGATTCCAGAGCTCATTAAAGGAACATTAAAGATCAAGACAGAAGACACGACACCCTCAATGGAAGACTGTGAAGGCTGGGGCGGAAGTGCCCTCTGTTCCCCCTGCCCCGGCACCTGCTTCCCTGATAACTCCAGGGTCTCTGTTCCCATCTGGCTGCTGGGGGTTAGATGTCATACTTCTTCCTTCATGGGGAGCCCTTCTGTACCCACACCAACCACCTCTCTTGAAATCTGTGAATTAAGAGTAGCTTGTTGAAACACCACCCACCCCACACCCGGTCCCGGTCTCATGGTCCCAATCAAGCCAATCACATTTCTCTTGCCAAGAAGATAGCAAAAGACATGCAGTAGCCATCGTACCAATAGGAGGAACAATAAAAATCAGCATCACAAGTCGCCCAGGATCTCCACCCCTCTTTGAGGGGAGCTAGAGGAAAGTCCATTTTAGAGTCTTTTTACAATTCCCTTTGCCCCTCACCCACAAGCCTGCTTTCCTAAACACCTCCACACAAGAGAGCTCTCCACAGGAAAGTCCTGCTAGCATCCCCACCTTGGCCCGTCCCCTCTGGACATGTCCTCCCTGGATTAGGAGGGCCTTATGATTCCTCCTAGCCGCAATCCGAGCTGCAATATCTGGATAGCAATAAGGACTAAAGGAGGCTCATCATCTTGCTACCAGCCTGAAAGGCCAACACTCAGAGACACGAAGCCACTGCTTGGAAACCTGAGTTCTTACTGACCTCCAAGGCTCTGTAATCAATTTAATATGGAATGAAAGTGTGGTCCTCGGCACCAAATGAAGGCCTGGGGATAATAAGGATGGAAGTCAAATATCAAAAGGCACACCTGACAAGGGTAGATAGACAATAAACACTGAAGAGGAGTCAAGGGGCCGGGATTCCAGCCTTACTCTGACACTTGCCACCTCTGGGTCTTGGTCAAGATAATTCGTGGGGTGGAGGTGACTCTGTGACCTCAGCCATGAAACATTCTCTAAAGGCCTTACTAGCCTGAGCACTTTCAGATTATAACTCAAATGAAACCCAACGTTAGTTACATCTGATGCTCCCAGGAAGTGAAATTTACAGAACTAGGATGCAGGGTGTGAAGCATATGAAGAAATAGTCCAAGTTATAGAAAAACCAAAACAATCGGGGTACAAAATGAGTAAACTCTAGAAACCAGGGATAGTAAAACAATGAGATATAGGTGAACTATTCTAAACAGTCTTGGAGATAAAGTTTGAGAGGGTCTCTTGAAAGTAGGTATAGTCGTGCTTTTCCCACAGAACTGAACATAGCACCTGGCTCATAGTAGGAACTATATTTATGCATTGAATGAATGAGACCAGGATGGAGAACATCTGCTGGAGAGGGAAACACCTGCCCAAACCATGGCAATTTAGAACATTAAAGGAAAGACTTAGGATCCTTCCAGAAGTAAAAAAGAGGTATCCAAGAGAGTCTGAGTCAGTAGGGGTAAGGGGACTGACCCCCAAGGAGGAAGATGGTACAATGCGCTGCTGTCGGTTGGGTTAGTCATCCACAGGGTCCAGCTGCGTTCCCCTGGAGACTTGTACAAGGCCTTCAGAACACAGCACTGACTGACTTGAGGGGTACAGTTTCTGGCTGAGGACAACATGAAATAATAGACGTAAAAACAATTTGAAAAATTAAAAGTGAGCTATGTGCAACCCAGTTAGGCAAGGAAACATCTTCTTTGTAAGCATGCACCTAGGGGGAAAAAGTCTTCATTTGCTCATCAAATTCTCATTCAGCATCTATTATGCAGCAGACATGATGCTGGATGATAAGTAGAATATAACGTTAAGTATACTACTCATAACAGTATGTTACTTTACAGTCTGTAAAAAACCTTCACACAGAGTATCTCAAGAGTAACTCAGTCTTGGACTTCCCTGGTGGTGCAGTGGTTAAGAATCCGCCTGCCAATGCAGGGGACACGGGTTCAAGCCCTGGTCTGGGAAGATCCCAAATGCCGCGGAGCAAATAAGTTCATGCGTCACAACTTCTGAGCCTGCGCTTTAGAACCTGCGAGCCACAACTACTGAAGCCCGCACGCCTAGAGCCCGTGCTCCGCAACAAGAGAAGCCACCGCCACGAGAAGCCCATGCACTGCAACGAAGAGTAGCCCCCTGCTCACCGCAACTAGAGAAAAGCCCACGCATAGCAACAAAGACCCAATGCAGCCAAAAATAAATAAATAAATTTTTTTTTTTTAAAAAAAAGAGTAACTCAGTCTCTGCAAAACATTAAGCCCCCAAAGCCATATAGAATGCTTTAATTCAGGCTGTCAAATTGCAAAGTAGAATTAATCTATTTATTTCCTGTAGCATGATCCTAAAAGGGCAACAAAAAACAAAACAAAAACTCAAAAACTTCTGTTTAGGGAGAACATCCATCTAGAATGGGAAAGTGGTATTATCACCAAATGAGTAACAAAGCAAATTGGCAAACCTAATGAACAACAGAGGAAGAAAATCTGATAAGAAACAGTCTCCTAAACCCAAGAATAAGCACATGGAACACAATTCTGTAAGAGACTAAAAAGTTACAAGCTGAATAAAATTCAGTAGAAAGTGGGAACAAGAATCAAGAGTCTTAGGTTTTGGTACCAACTCTGCCTGTTTGTGCGGCTGTGGGAATTGCTTTTGTTTCCAGTCATTCAGACACAGAATCTTATCCAGTGGCACTGGCTAAAGTGCCGCTTGTTAGATTGGAAAATACAAAGATGTATAAGATACCATTCCGATACTCAAGTAAATCCAATCTTCCCAGAAGACATGCAACTAAAACAATAAAAAATGGAATGTGCTATAAATGAGACATGGATGAAACAGGGAAGAGAGAGGCTCCAATTCTATGGGAGTAACTAGGGAAGGTGTCCACGGAAGATGAGATGTTTTGAAAGATAAGTCGAGAATAAATGGTAACACCAGCCACTGAGAAAACACAGGTTGAACGGTGGGATTTGCTGGCAGAGATGAAATGAGGGCTCAGGATGGACATGCTGAGTCTAAGACGCCAGGGAGCACTCGGTGGGGATGTCTTGCCCTTCTTGGTCCTTCAGTTTCCTCATCTGTGATGAGCAGAATTGACTAAAAGATAGTTTGCATTCCTTCTAGTTAGAGTATCTTTGAGGGTCAGTTCTTTTTTTTTTTTTTTTTTTCCTCGGTACACAGGCCCCTCACTGTTGTGGCCTCTCCCGTTGCGGAGCACAGGCTCCGGATGCGCAGGCTCAGCGGCCATGGCTCACGGGCCCAGCCGCTCCGCGGCATGTGGGATCTTCCCAGACCGGGGCACGCATCCGTGTCCCCTGCATCGGCAGGCGGACTCTCAACCACTGCGCCACCAAGGAAGCCCCGTCAGTTCTTATCTTAAAGTCCCTGACATACTTAAAGCTACTGTGTCCCATCCTCTTTGGAAGAAGGCTAAGCAAAACCTGACAAGGTTGACTAACTAGTGGTCCCATGGAGTCTTTGCGTCAGAGCTTGGTCAGGCAAGGAGGCGATCCAGAGGCCAAGGGTCTGAGGTAACTGCTATGGGGTAATGCAGCAGTCTTTCAAGCTGCTCACATAATGCTTTTGGCTTTCTGCCTTCTTAGCCCCTGAGGCTGGATATGGCCATACGGCCTGTTCTGTCAAACACGTTTGAGGACAAACACTTCACTGCCAGGATTAGAGCCTCCAGAGCTCTCTCTCCCCTTGTCATGGTGTGAGGAGGTGGCTGAAGTACAGTAGGCAGAGGGGGAGAAGGAGGGGATGAGGTCAGAGAATGGCTGCTCCATCAGCCCAGGTTTGAGAGGAAGCATAATACCGAGCCCCCAGCCAGCTGGATGATGGACGTGAACATGAGCAAAAGATAAAGCAACCCTGTGAGGTAGGTATTATTATCTTCTTTTTATAGTTTGGAGAACTGAGAATCAATGAGATTAAATAACTTACTCAGAGCTAGTAGGCGGTGGACCAGGATTCAAGCTCTTGTCGGTCTCTGTTCAAATACAACTCCGTTCCCCCCAAGGAGTTGACATGATTTACTCTGTGGGTCGTAGGAAATTCTCAAAGGTTTTTACATAATGGAGCAACACAGTTAGATCTATTTTTAGGAAAATCGCTATGTTTTTGCCAAGACCAAAGGTGAGGAAGAAACACTATTTAGTAGACTATGGCGGGAATCCGGGCCTGGAGTGACCAAGGGCATTGACAATGGAAAGGAGGATGGATAGGCCAACGGATATTTCACAGAATAAAAAGGAATTTGTAGACCAGACAAGGAAGAGCCAGAAATTTCAAAGGCCCCCAGGATGGCTAAGTGGGTGTGTTAGCAGAGAGAAGAGGTGGGGAGTTTGGTATCAGAAGTTCATTTGGTTTGCAGTATGATGACCTTAAAGTAATTCATTCAGACCTATCACACAATTGGGAATATGGCTTTGCAGCAGAGGAGAGAAGCAAAAGTTGGGGATGTGGATCTAAGGGTCAGAAGGACATGGAAGGCTTATAGCTGGGGGAGTAAATGAGACTTTCCAGGAAGGGCAGGGCGATGTGGCTCAGAATGGCTCCCTATGGGGAGCCAGTGTTTCACCAGGACCTAGAAAAAAAAGGCCAGCAAACAGAGTGAGGGAGACACTACTGACAGCTCTCCTCGACTTCCGGGCACACGCAGGACTGCTCATCTTCCAACTTTGACATTAGGCAAGGCTATGTGACAGGTTCTGACCAATGAAATGTGAGAACTGTTAGGTGGCACGTCTGTGCCAGAACTGTCAGCCTGAGTCTCTGAGAGGTATCTATGATATGCAACCTTGACCGTGTAGCTTGAGTGAAAAATAAACTTCTATTATTTCAAGCTACTGAGATTTGGGGCGTCATTTCAGCCACATAGCTTAATCTATACAAATACTGAGAGGGAGTGGTCAGAAATCTAGGAAGTGAAAAAGAGAAACCTAAGAGAAGACGAAAGGTCTCCATGAAGTCATCAACATTTTCAAATGCTGCAAAGCGTGGAAGAGTTTCATGACTGAAGAGACTATTAACTCGGCAATGGGGATTGCCTGGGAATAACTAGAGACAGGTATGGGGTGTGGTGAAGTGTGCCGTCAAGTGGACTGATGTCTGAAAAACTGCAGAAACCAGTATCAGGAGGTTTTCTTTCTTTTGGCTCTTCCTTTCCGGACGCAGAGAGCCTGAGGGGCAGGGAGGCCTGAGCTGGTTTGCATGTGAATTAGAGAACACACAGTTCCTTGATTTGCCTTGGCCCTGTTGGTTGGCAGCCAACATACTTCTCACTGTGGCAATTTTCATTCGCTCTAGCCCATTGGGTAGCCACATCCTTGGCCTGTGCTCTCACCCCAAACCACATCCCTCTGCCCACTCCCCCGCCCCCGGGGTTGGAGTTTCACGCATTATAGCACATTATAGCTTGAGAAGTGCCCAGCCTGCCTTCACAAGGAGGACAGAGAAACCACAATAAAAGCCCACTCTCTGCCCAGGGAATCCTTCCAGAGCCACCTCCCCACACCCGTGTTCATTCTCCTCACTCACTGACCGCCGCTACCCACTGGGTCCTCCAGCCTGTATCCTGACTCCTGTTCTCTCTGCAGCTCCTTAGACTGGGGACCCAGATTTAGAACATCAGCCCTCACTCTGACTTTGGTCCCCTTCTGGGCATGGATCTGTTTGTCAATTCCGCCCACTATAATGCTAAATAACGAATGGCCTGCCTATCCTAAGCTCCCCACCGGCCACTGCCCACTCAGACCTGCTCCTTGCCCAGCCACGGAGAGGGGGACGGATGCTGAGCAGCACCTCTCAGAACCCCAACCCTGCTGCACTGTCCTGACGGCTAATGTGCCTTGGGAGTGTGGACAGGGGCTCACTCTGTCTCCCCCAAACCAAGCCAGCCCTAAGGGACACAGGAAGTAGAAGCTGTGAAAGCATACCTTTCCTCCACTTTCCCCCATTTCCCTGTTAACAAGTCTACCTCTTTCACATCTTTACATTGGGCCCTTTGGCATTATGCCCTTAGCCTCTCCTTGGCTTTCCTAGGACGCTTGGCCCCCTGAGTTTGCCTCCTTCCAAAAGGCATCATCGCTCTGTGCACTTCCCAAGGGCCAGCAGAGTACAGGACAAAGCACACAGTCTTTGGATTAAGAGAGCCCTGAGTTCAAATCCTGGTCCCTCCATTTACTAGCCGGGGATCCTTGGGCAAGTTACTTAATCACCTGTAGTCCACATCTCCTCATTTGTAATATGAGGAGAACACAACCTACCTTACTGAGTTGTTAAGAGGATTAAATAGATAATATATTAAAATTGTCTACCATACTGTGGTTACTAATTACATCTTGTTTGGAACAAGATGTTTTAGCTTTTTCCAGACTCCTTCATCTTTTACAACTCCATTCCACAACTATTAAAATGATTCTGGGACTTCCCTGATGGCACAGTGGTTAAGACGCCTGCCAATGCAGGGGAAATGGGTTCGAGCCCTGGTGCGGGAAGATTCCACATGCCGCGGAGCAACGAAGCCTGTGCGCCACAACTACTGAGCCTGTGCTCTAGAGCCTGTGAGCCACAACTACTGAGCCTGAGTGCCACAACTACTGAAGCCCATGCGCCTAGAGCCCGTGCTCTGCCACAAGAGAAGCCACTGCAAATGAGAAGTCCACGCACCGCAACAAAGAGTAGCCCCAGGGGCTTCCCTGGTGGCACAGTGGTTGAGAGTCTGCCTGCCGATGCAGGGGACACGGGTTCGTGCCCCGGTCCGGGAAGATCCCACATGCCGCGGAGTGGCTGGGCCCATGAGCCATGGCCGCTGAGCCTGCGCGTCCGGAGCCTGTGCTCCGCAACGGGAGAGGCCACAATAGTGAGAGGCCCACGTACCACAAAAACAACAACAACAACAACAAAAAAAGAGTAGCCCCAGCTCGCCGCAATTAGAGAAAGCCCACGCACAGCAACGAAGACCTGACGCAGCCAAAAATAAATAAATTTTTTAAAATAAGTAAATAAATAAATAAAATGATTCTGTCCTGCCTAGGTACCACTCTTCTGGGGCTCTGTTATTCTAAGATGCTAATAAATGAGTCATGCAAAGCTGCTGAAGGAATATGAGGGAGAAAAAGTGTAACTTTCACTATATATCGTGTTTTAGTTATTTAGAGGCTCTTACAAAGCCTCAACTCAAAGATACAGCGGATGAAAGAAAAATTATGTTTCCACAGGAGGTTAGTTAAGTTGCCCTTAATAATAATAGCTCTATGCTATTGAACATCGATTATGTGCCAGGCACTGTTTAAAGTTCACTGCGTTTATTATCTCATTTAATCAACGTCAAAATAATTCTATGAAGTATTGCG
The DNA here is from genome assembly GCF_951394435.1 of Stenella coeruleoalba. NCBI lineage: Eukaryota > Metazoa > Chordata > Mammalia > Artiodactyla > Delphinidae > Stenella > Stenella coeruleoalba. The sequence goes on from NC_137169.1 coordinate 175,674,951, forward strand.
ATCCCCACTTCAAAGATTGGGAAACTGAAGCTTACAGAGGTTGGAAAATTTGCCCATCATCATACAACAGTAAAATGAAGAGTTAGGGTTTAAACTTGAGCTCTCCAATTCCAAAACCACTATGCTAGACAGTCTCCTAGTTTTGGTAAGGGACTCTTCCAAAACATTCCGATCAAGGGTTGCCTTTTTTTGTCTGTATTTACCCCCAGCACTGTAAAATCCTAATGACTGTTCATTATGTCCTTGTTAGAAGCACATATGTTAGAGATGCCCAAACACAGTAAGAAAAGCCCTAACACTCAGTAAACACTTTATAAACAGGGGCTTTACTATTACTGTTATGACGTACAGCCCTTTGCTACAGCTCCTAGATGTGTGTGTTTACAAGGGAATGGTGACTATTATTTTTGATTTTTCATTTATCTTTTAAAAAAGGCCTTTCTTTTGAAACAATGTGCATCCTCACATGTAACCGCAAATCTCAAAGCCACGGTCTCGGTGGAATGAATGCTCTTTCAGTCCTTTCAGAAGCATCCTAGCCTACCTTCTGTGCCCGGCATGTCTGTCACAGTGCAGAGTGGCTGACAGAGGGACACAGCCATAGTCCTCCTGAGAGACAGCTCAGAGCTCCTAGAAGATGAAAGAGTTGGGGAGGTGTCAAAAGAACTAGATAAGCAGGAGTCCTTGCCCCCAGGACAGGTCTGTAAGTCCATCTTCCTAAAACACTCTATCCCGCATGGTCATCCTGTATCGTCCATCCAGTATACACAATGACTCACCCACCTGCAGGAGCAAACCTAATCCCCTCTTTTGTGAGCCCTGCCATCATCTGGCCAGACACAACTATAAGCCGACCTTGTCTGCACCACTGTCAAATGCAATGTCCTCTATCTCACAAATAAATTAGGGCCTCAAAGCTGGTGCTCGGGCTTCCCCAGTGGCACAGTGGTTGGGAGTCCGCCTGCCAATGCAGGGTACACGGTTCGTGCCCTGGTCCGGGAAGATCCCACATGCCGGGGAGCTGCTGGGCCCGTGAGCCATAGCCGCTGAGCCTGCGCGTCCGGAGCCTGTGCTCCGCCACGGAAGAGGCCACAACAGTGAGAGGCTCGCGTACCGCAAAAAAAAAAAAAAAAAAAAAAAAAAAAAAGCTGGTGCTCATCCTATTCCTCCAGCCTGAAATGCTCCTCTCCCCCAACCCCACTCCACACCGTCCCTGGCTTACCTAAATTTTAGCCACCCTTCAAAGTCCGGCTCAAATCCCCCTTCTTTCCACAAAGCTGCTCTTGTGATAGAAGCCACAGTTGATCCCCAGCCACAGAACGCCTGTTACAGCGATCGCCAACATGAAAGAACGGCAGGTTTAAGCTTCTTGGGGAGGACGCAAGCCCCAAGAGAAAGAACCAGTTCTCAGACTTCTCTTTCATTCGCCTGTTTTTGGTGATCAGAAGGCCATACACCAGTCAAGTGTGCTACAAAGATAATTTCTGTTCTGTAACTATGCTTTCCCGACTGACCTTCAATATAAATATCTAAGGGATGCACGCTGAACTTTCTGGATTCCTTGAATGTGACAAAAATCGCATCTGAGGTTGTACTGTATCATTTTAAATTGTATGTTTAAGGGGGAAAGAAGACTTTCCAATCAACCCTAACAGTACTGTGGGGATCAATATATTTCTTCTCCTCCTGATTATGGAACCAACTGAGATACACAGAATATGCAGGCGTCTGATACAAGAAGACAAAAACATCAGCTTTATTTCGGATCCAGCCCAGTGGAGACATGGCTTCAGCTCCATCTCTAACATTTGCTTCAGCATTTTGAGCCGCCCAGTCATAGGCACAAGCTACGAGTCTAAGCCCGCCCTGTTACAGGGTGCTATCCCGGTAAGCCAAGAGCCAGAGGAGGCGAGGACACCCACACCTGGAGGGCAGGCCGGCCCGAAAAAGGAGAAAAAGGCTGAGGGAGCCAGACCCAGTTCTTTTATTCTTACCAGTTATGAGTCGGGAGGAATGAATGAAGGGTAGGGAGAGAAATGCAGTGTTTTCTGGAGGAAGGTCCTCCGCATGGATACATGGAGCCAGAGAAAAAGGAGGTCCCCTCACTAATAAATGGGTCTAAAATATTGGAAGTGTAATGCAATACAAACAATGGAACCGGCTAATATCTGGAAGAGAGATTGGTAGATTAGTCTCTGCTGACCCAGAGAACTCACTCAGCGTGAGGTGCTCATTTCAGTGGCGTTGCTGTCCTTCTTAGGGGTACAGGGCTCACCTGTATGTCGTCTGGTGAGCTTCCTGTGCATTATGGCCAAAGAGCCCTTTGTGAGTCTGGCCATATAATAAAAAGGGCCTGAAACCTGAACCAGAATCAAGCACTCATTCATTCATTCAACAAACATATTAAGTAATTATAGTGTGCTAGCTACTGTGCTTGGCAGCAGAGATATGACAGCGTACAGACTAATGGGTACCCATGTCAAGCAAGCACAAGGTGGCAGCAGGATCCCCAATTTCACGCAGTTCTAAGAACAAGGCTGTTAATTCACGGATTGGTTCAAAATGCTGTAAGATAATCGCTGATTATACGAGGGAAGGATATGTATTGAAATGTCCACAGCTATTCTAATGAGAAAAAGAAATGAGTGATATTTGAATAAGGATAAGAGAACACCGAGGGGTTCCTTCATTAAATATACCTCTTTTAAGAGTAAACAATTCTAAGATGCTTTGGGTGCATTTCCAATTTGAGTGTGGCAGATGAACAAACCATTACCTACAAATCCTTCTCAGCCCTCACATTTTATGCTTCTCAATGCTGCCTTCTTTTGTCTGAACTCTACACAGTTCTGGGACTGGGGAGAAGAGCTTTCTAGTTATAATGAGTGCCCCGTGATGGAGACTTTCTGTTCTAAACTGTTGTGGTGAGAGGGATACAGTGCACACTGTCACTTGAGTGCCAGGGAACCCACTGCAAGAAGGAACGCTGAGAGGGGGGCAGGTGGGAGGAGAGGAAGGGGCAGCAGAGCAGGACGAGAGCCCGGCTTTCAGAGGCTTCTCCCCCCACAATATGCCTCACACACAATGCAGTTTCCTTGGTCAGAATCTCTTAGCCTCGCATTGTCCGGAGCCCAGGAGGTTGCGAGAAGCATTGTACGCGGCCCGGCAATCCCCGCAGTCTCTGCCGCGCTCGGCCAGGAGCGAGCAGCTCCACAGTCCAGGTCCCCAGGTAGTGGCAGGATGTGTTAAGAGCCTCTTCAGAGGTGTCCTTGGCCTCATGATCACTGCTTTATTATTTGTATTATTTTAATTCTTTCCTTCTGGGCTCCCCTGCTTCCCCTGCAAAACTAGTTCAGAGATGCCATTTTGGAGCTCATTATGTTGTTATGGCAACTAGAATTCTCAAAGTTTATTTCTCCTCCACTTCTCCCTTCCAGGAACTCCTTTTCCCTCTTCCATCTCTTGCCGCGTATATGTTTTGCACATGAAACAAAACATAGAAGAAAATACGACCAATATCACCACCGGGTAAATTTTCTCACACACTTTCTACTTCAGCACTGCTTGTCCCCCTGGGTATTTGAAATTGCCCCTGTTCTCACAATATCCAATTAATATTCTTAGGCTTCAAATCCCTGTGATGTTTGGGAGCAAGGCCTTGGGTAACAGCCATCAGCTTGCCCCTCTCTTCTCTCCTCCTTCTCTCTTCCTGCAGAGAGAAGCAGATTTATTCCTTCCTGCTTATATAAACCATGCACATGCTGTGTCTTATTTATCCTTTGTTAGCCCTTGAAAACAGCATTTAAAAAAAGAAACAGCCACAACTGTACATGAGGGAAAGTGAAAACACCTTGGATGCGGGCTCTCTGGAGATCAGAGGAGCTACAGTTGCCGAAAGGAAAGGAAAGGCAAGCCCCAAAGAAAAGTTACTACATTGATTGTTTAATTATAACATGAACCTTTGCTATCAAGAACCAGATGGAGACAGACAGAGAGGGACAGGAAACCGAAACGAGGAGAGAGCCTGAACTCCCACACTGAACACAAGCCATCGCGAGAGGCTGGCGCTGGCTCCCACCTGCTTCATTCACTTGTGAGGAGGAAGCTCTGAGCTCTGGCATGCTGGGGCACCTGTAGGTGAAATGGTTGTTTGGGCCACACTGCTGCTAAAGGAGTTGTCACCCCAAGGACTCATGCTCTGGTTCTCTGCGCTGGGGTCTGGGTGACCCAAGAGAGGTGGTCAGGACAAAGTACACCCACGAACTCCTTCCTCCTGACAGCCCCACGCCTCTGCTGCTCTCCCCACTGGGGAGAGGGAAGATGACTGGGACAGAGAACATAGGAATGCTAGGCTGAGCGGGGTACGAAACGGACAGAAGGGGCCTGACCCAGATTATGGGACAGTGTCCTGAGGCTCTAAGATTGAATGACCCTCTGGCTACTGAGATCCAATATTTTTAATTCACAGACCAAGTGGGTTTGAGATTAGACTTTGTGACGTCACCAGTGATGGATGAGTGTTTTTGTTCTTTTTTTTGTTTTATTTTGGTTTGTTTGGTTTTTTTTGCGGTACGCGGGCCTCTCACCACTGTGGCCTCTCCCATCGTGGAGCACAGGCTCCGGACGCGCAGGCTCAGCGGCCATGGCTCACGGGCCCAGCCGCTCCGCGGCATGTGGGATCATCCCGGACCAGGGCACGAACCCGTGTCCCCTGCGTCGGCAGGCGGACTCTCAACCACTGCGCCACCAGGGAAGCCTGGATGAGTGTTTTAATTGAGACTCTGCTTACTTATTATATCATTCATCACTGTTAACAGAAGGAGATCTCCACTTGCTTAAGTCATAAAACCTCCAGACTCCAGCATTGCTTAAATTGGCCCATAATAGGATTAGCTGCGTAGATGAGGGAACTAAATAATGATAAAGGGAATACTGTACTTCACAGCAAGGGGAGGGGAGGGTGAAAAGGGAAGGAAAGCTGAGTAGGACAAACGCATGTTGGGATACACTGGAATGGTGGGTGTGTTGGGGAGAGGAGAAGGCGGAGAGAAATGGGTAAGGAGAAGAGTGGGGTCACGCTGACCTCAACTTTCAGGAGTTGGGTTGGCCTTGTGGGATATGACAGGGGTGTCCTGCCCAGCCCATGGCTTCTAAGCAGCACACCTACCCCCAGAGCACCTGTCTCCTCCCCATTGAAGGATGCTCTCATTCTGAGCAGTGGACCGACCACCTGCTCCTCCAGCCCACTCCATACCTCAAGGCTCTATTCCCACTCTGCTTCTTTTAACTTACCTGGACACTAACCTCAGAAATACTGTTCCTGGCACATAGTAGGTGCTCAACAAATGCTGGATGAATGAAATATTCCTTGAATGTGCAGCAAGCAGTGTATGCTCTGGATGGCCCACTTCATATTCCCTCAGGTCCCCTTTGAGTTGTCCTGAAGCTGCGGTGGACGGGTCCTGCGTGCTTTGACAAATGTGACAGTCCCCACTTCAAGTGCCCACACTTTTCTGTTTCTCTGTCTGAGGGACTTCTCCAGTCCCCCAGGGGCTTGATCAGCCCACAAGCAGGGCAGCCTCAAAGTGTCATCACTCAAGGAGGGCCAGGAATTAAGGGAGATTATATGTAAATACATATCCCAATGGCTCAGTCCTCAGCGGAGCAATTCTGAAATATATCCTATATGGTTCCTTACAAGGTTCCCAGTGGGTTAAGCCTCAGCAACCCATACCAGAAACTCTCTCAATTAATACATATTATTTGGCTTTGCCACTTCTGTCTCAATGTCTCCATTCTTTCCCTTTTGCAGCTAGAGATCACTTCCCAAATAAACTACCTAGCCCCAATCCTTTTCTTACGATCTTCTTTCAGAGGAACCCAGCCCAAAACACTACCTGTGAGCCAGTTAGTCCAGCAAATCATTTTCCTCCCTGACAAAAAGAATGGGAAAAAGGAACGGGTGACATTAAACTTGGGGAGAACAAAGGTATGTCATCTCAAGTATCAATGCCTACTTTTCAAATTTTGCCAGGACCAAATCTTGACCAGGGTTGAAAGATTATATACATGGACCAGAAATTCCTAGAAAGAAAGGTTAATTTCTGTTTAACTCATCTGTAAAAATGGCCAACCTAGAGATAGCTGTTTGTTACTGCTTCTAAGGACAGTGCTGAGAAAAGGGGCCAGAAATGAGTGACTGAATCAATAACATCCTTCTTCTCTGGGGAGCAGACAATCTGGGACGTGACTTGGCCTTGGGGTTCCCTCTGACCGTTTTAGACTTTAACTATTCATAGGTGTATGCAGAGGGAATGTAGAAGGCAGAGATATCAACAAAAGCATAGTCCTGGATGCTGGCTCATTATCTCTGGAAGGAATATTAAGTTGCTTGATCCACTGGGGCATCTTTCACTGATGGTTAACACAGAGGCACCCTTTTTAACCCCACCGAGTGCAGAACAGGGGGTGCCCCACACAGATTAATTAACACGTTCAAGATACTACTGCTTGTCAATTTTTTGTAGCCCCATTGGTTGGGAAGTGACATTTTCAGAATAACAGATACTGTCCTTCTAGAGCAAAACACGTGCCATCTCTCCAGTGAGGGAGCCCTTGTGTCAGGCTGAGAAAAGTATGTCTACAGATCTGACACCTAGGTCAGACCCATGTTGCTCTCTCAAGTCTGATGTTTTTCACCCTAAGACAAGAGTTAGAGCTGTTATTCAAAGCCTGTTCATTTGCTTCATAACATGTACCATTAATACGGTGCTACTTGCTTGCTTTCTGTCCTGGCCATTAGAACTTCATGACTATGAAGTTCATGAGGGTGAGGGACCCCACTTCTCGTCCACTATCAAACACAGGTGCTTAATAGATGTGTGCTGAAAAAAAAATCTCCATAAATCATCAAATGGGTGTTTCTTCTCCTTGCCTTCCTCTGCTTAAAAAAATTATCTCATATCTCCTCCTCTCAGTTCTGGGTCTCAGACACCTGCTGGCTGAGGCATTGATGTCTGCTAATAAGATCATCCCTCCCTTGTGTTATATCTGACCACTGGGTATTGTTTTAAAGGAAGAGCATAATGTGAAAAAGCAGGGGCAAGGTGATGGAAGAGGTACTTCTCTGTGTACAGCACACAAGGTCGTGGGAGGAGTCGGGAAGATTCGTGTCCCATTTTACTGCCATTTCAGTCAACTCTGGTGAGGGTCTCCTCTGGTCTGGTCAACTTGAGCTTATGAATTTGTCAGCTGGTAAACAGATTGGTTATCAAGTTTAGTTTAACATGGGTAAGAGTAATGTGGCCCCTTTAACAGGCTTTTGGGTCCCCTCCTGTTCTCTCAAAGCTCTCAATAGCTGTTCATTTCCTGGGTTCTCTATGGAACACACCGTCTCCGTGTTCTCCCTGCGTAACAGAGTTTGCTTCTTCACCAGGAAAGAGTAATTGCAATATTTTTCCTAAATGAGGAATATTTGGGGATGCAATGATAATTAAGTGTTGAGAGTGTGGTGATGCACTTGACACCGAGGGGAAAATAAAGAACTTTTAATTCAACTGCAACTCTAACGGCACTGAAACGTAACAGCTAGAAATGCCAAGTACCCAGTATATAACCAAGTTATGGAGACTGTGATTATCAACCGGGGAAATTGGGAGGTATTATTTCAGCCACCTCAGTGTGCACATGTCTGCAAGCACACAGAAAACATGTCTAATTACAGGGGCCTGACTGTGGGCTGTAAGCTCAGAATGAAGTGAGGCTCTAATACTATTACGAATTTCTATGTGGTAAAATCAGTTACTATGAGATTCCACAGACAAGAAAAAGAGACACTGGTTCAAGCAAAAAAAATTTTTCTAATGTTGAAAAAACTAAGATTTTGGCATAAAAGCCACAGTGAAATGAGCATATGGGATAAATTTTGTCAGCAAAAAAAAATCTGTTAAAAAGCCCCTCAAACAGCCATGGATTTGATACAGTGGCTTATGTCCATCAATCTGATAATGACAAATGTTCCCTCCTTCTCCCTGTAATGGAGAAGGTCTAAGCACAATTGTTAGAGTTGTTCCTTGACACCAGCAAAAGAATGGAGTTCTGCTACAGTCATCTGTGCTCTGCTCTTCAACTAATGTTAAACTTGGGTTTCAGGGAATTATAGCCACTGAAAACAGTGCCCAAAATCTCAGGAAAATTTCTGACAAATGCGGACATCCCATACACAGGAAGACGGCCTTTGATTTGTTCACTAGAGGGTATCTACTGGGAGCGCACTGAATGCCTGTGAATTACGCTTGCCAAGTGCTGGAGAAAGGAAGGTGAGCTCACCATGGTGCCTGCTTTCATAACCCTATGAAAGGGGCAGAGACCTCCACAAATAGCTATAAAATAAGACAAGTGCTCTAATAGAGGATTACCAATAGTGCAAGAAAAACACAGATGAGGGTACTTAAGGGGAATTTGACCTTGAAAGATGAGTCAGAGTTTCCTAGTCAAATAAGGCAGGTGTATGAAGGGGGATATGGTGGTTCTTTCTAGGCAAAGGAATGGAGGTGTGTGTACCTGGGGCATCCAGGAACAGCGAGCGTGTAGCAGGGCTAAAGGAGAGGGAACATAGCATTGAGGCCAGAAAAGTAGGTTGGGCTAAGCTTTGAGAAGTCTTACAAGACAAGGACCATTTCTTTGGACTTTTTAATAAATTGATGATTAAAGAAGCTAGCAGTTGGAGATGTGTTTGTGATTATCCTGTTTTAAAGCCTTTAACTATTAAAATTAAAATTTATTAACTCCACATTCATCTTTCCAATCCATCTAATGTTGGTTTTGTTGTTGCCGTTTATTCTCTTTTTCTGAGAACTTCTTGGTCCATAATGTTTAAAAACATGATCTATCTAATAATCATTGGTTTACATTACTTATATTACCTTAAAATTTCCACATAAATTGTGATATTTTTTAGTGTTCATTGTATATTATTATTTAATTTTTAAAAACCAGCCAGTGAGGACAAAGAAAAACCAGAATTCTCACTTTTTCTGGCAGGAATGTAAAAGGATACAGCCACTCTGGAAAGCAGATTGGTAGTTTCTTATAAAACTAAAGACGCACTTACCCTATGACCCAGCAATTATACTCCTGGGCATTTATCTCATGGTTACGTTCACACAAAACCATGTAGACAAATGTTCAGAGCAGCTTCATCTGTAACAGCTCCAAACTCAAAACAACTCAAATGTCTTCCCAAGGGGTGAATGGAAAAACAAACCGCGGTACACCCACACCATGAAACGCTATTCAGAAACAAACACGAATAAGCTATTGACACGTGCAAAGATCTGGATGGCTTTCAAGGAAACTATGCTGAGTGAAAAAATAAGTCAATTTAAAAAGGTTATATACTATATAATTCCATTTAAATAACATTCTTAAAGTGACAAAATTAGAGCGATGGAGAACAACTGAGTGGTTACCAGGCGTTGAGGAGTGGAGGACAGTGGGTGTGATTATAAAGGGGTAGCATGAGGAAGTCTCATGGTAACGAACTAGTTCTGCGTCTTGATTATGGTGGTGGTTACACAAATCTACACTTGATAAAACTGCATGGAACCACACACACACAAACACACACTTGCACACACACAGGAGTGCATGTAAAACCAGTTAAATCTGAATAAGCTCTACAGATCGCACCAATGTCAATTTCCTAGTTTGGGTATTGTACTATAGTCATGCAAGATGTTATCACTGGGGAAACTAGGTGAAGAGGATACAAGTCTTCCCTGCACTTCTTGTTTTTCAACTTCCTGTGACTCTATAATTGTTTCAAAAACAAACAAACAAACAAACTTTTAAAACAAGCTAGCCAGGTCCTCCACATTGAAAACTTCAACAGCTATTTTTTAGTCATCTTTGTATTGACTCTATGATTCATTCAGCATTTGGGATTTTCTCATTCCTTTTAGAAATCCTGTATTTCTTTGCCCTCTACGATGTGATGCTTTTGTGATATCCTTTTGACCAATCTTGATATTTTAACTCTTTAATAGCTAGCATTCTAGAAATCTTTATCCTTGGCTCTGTTTTTTCTTCTCTACATGCCCTCCACGGATAACCCTATCTATTTGTGCCATCTTCTCTACTATGTTCTGAGAGTGTGTCTCATCTGTTCTCCCTCTGTTCTCAAAACACAGATATTGGCTGATCCTATCTACTTGTTAGGCTCTCCAGAACCTCAAACACTCTCTGTCTGAAATTGCATGCATATTCCTCCCAGAACAGAGATGTTTTTCTTCCTATATTATTCATCTCAGTAAATGGAAAACCAAAGTTCTCCAAGACATTTGCAAGTGAACCTTGGGATGTATCCTAAATAATCTTCCCTCACCCATTACAGCCAATCATTTACGTTGTCCTGACTATTTTATCACCTAAAATCTTCACCTCTGTTTTCCCTTTTTCATTTCAGCCATCAGTGCCTAAGATCCTCACTTTCTCTCCACAGCTAGAGCTCTTCACAGTCTTATTACTAATCAATCACCTTTTTTTTTAAAACCACCTTCCCTAAACCTCAATCTAAAATTCAAAACTAACTCAAATTTTGTCTTTTGATCTTATTAATGAATTATGGTAGTCAGCACATTTTTATTTTTACAAATTCAATTTATCAATTGTTTCCTTAATGGCTTACTGATTTGTATCATGCTTAGAAAGGCTCTCCCCCTTAAAGAGTTTTAAACAGTCCGTAATCTTTTTGAATATTTATAGTTTCATTTTAAAAACGTGTACTTGCTCCACCTGCAATTTACTTTGGTATAAGATATAAGAGATGGGGAGCCAATTCAACTTTTTCTTTACAAGTGACTGGCCAGTTATCAACACAATTCACTGAATAAGTTCACTAATTTGAAATGACACTTACATACACTATAAATTCATATATATATATATATATATATATATATATATATATATATATATTTGAATCTCATTTTGGTCCTCCTATTACTACATCAGGCCACACTGTTTCAATTACTGCAGCTTTAGAACACATTTTACTACTTGGAGAAAAGTCCCTGTTCCTCACTGTTCTAAGAAATGTCTTGGATATTCTTATATACTATAGTTTTCAGATAAATTTCCATTTAGTAAAGTAAATCTTATTTGCATTTATTAATATTCAAGTTAAAGATGAAACTAGGGAAAACAGACATCTTTGTCATCTGAAGCATTCCTTTTAGAGTACAGTGTTTGTCTTCTTATTTACCTAAATGAGAATAAACAATTTAGAGTCTCCCCGTGTTGGAATTCAAGCTCCACAAGGGCAGGACTTTTTGTTTTGTTCTCTGCTATATTCCCAGTTTCTAGAACACTTTCTGGCACAGTAGAAGCACAATACCTATTTGTTGAAAAACTGAACAAATGAACACATAAATTATCCTATTATTTAGGCAATAGAAAGCCATTATAAATAATTAAGGTACACAAACTGTGTAATTAGATGTCTAGTTAGGAAAGACTGCTTTGATCATGGAGAGAAGGCTGCATTAGAGTAGGCAGAGCACTTAAAGAGGCAATTGCTACAGTCCAGGATACAGCTCATGAAACCTTTCAAAGGGGGAATCAGTAGGTCTTGATGAGCAACTAGATGCAGAGAATAAGTAAAACGAAAGGACTAAGGTTAACTAAGGTTACTGTCTTGGATTACTAAAGTGATAATAGATAACAGAGGGAGAGTATGGAAGAGTAGTGGGTGTTTTTAGTGGTGGAGTAGGGGAATGAGGCAATGAATTCAGTTTAGAGCATCCTAAGTTTGAGACATGTAAGGGATACCCAAGTGAAAATATCCCTTTTGGAGCTCAGTAGCAGATGGGTGAATTAAATCCAGGCTGGCCTGGTAATAAGCCACCTTCTTAAATATAATTTTATATTATATTATTTTATTAAACACAAATTAGCTCCTCCTCTGAAAAACAGATAACTTAAATGGGATTTTAAGACAGAAACAGTCTTAAAAGAGGCTTAAATATAGTGTGCAAGTGTGCAATACAGTGTACACTGTACAAGGCAAGTTCAGAGAACTGTACAGTCACCTACGGGGTCATTAAGTACTTCATGGAGGAGCAAAGACTGGAATACAGCATGTATATAAAGTGTGAGCATGAATATAAGCATCATGTACATGTGTGGAAATACGTGTGTGTATGTGTGTATGCATATAAATATGTGTGTATATTTGTGTGTGTGTATGTGTGTGTGTACAAATGTATGTATGTACACACACATATATAAATAAAGGTATCAGAGTGTTCGAGAATGAATCTCGAACCTAGTTATTCAGGTTATGGCAGAGGAGATAACAGTATTGTTTCAGCCACCTAAGAACTTGGCCAACTAAAAATTTAATGCACGAAAAATCCTTCAACAGAGAATGGACGCATTTTTATATTTAGCTGTAGTCTTCATCACCAAAAAGGCACCTAATGAATTCCAGGTCTAATGTTCAAATTGCTCTAGAAAAAGTATGAGTCCATGTAAAACAGTACCTTGTTTTGATGATTTATCTTGACTGTCGTACTCACTGATTTCTCTATTCCTTTTTTGTTAACACTTTGACCCTGCCTCTCGGAGTTGACCTTTCTTGATAAGATTGTTAGTTTCTACCAGATATGACTTCACTGCTCCATCCCCACCACACACATATTCAGACAATGATCCTCCCACCTTGGCCCAGGCCCTCAGAACCATCTATCCCAGTGCAGCCCCTGCTCCCCCAGATAAATAAAAGAGTGCACTAGAGCTTGACTTTTGAGAGGGAACAAATTTTAAACAATAAAAGAGACCTAGAGCCTTTTTCTTCTCAAAGCATTACATTTCACATTCACAATCTCAGCCCATAAAGTTATCAACAAGTGTGATTTCAGGGTATTGGCACTGATTATACTTCTTCATATTAGTACATCTTAAAATGGGGAGCAATGTTCTAGAAAACAGAGATTACATGTGCAACACAAAAATATAAGTTACATGAGGGGAGGGATTTTTCAATTCCAGCATCTAGAACAGTGTTTGGCACATAGTAAGTGCTCAATAAATATTTGTCAACCTAATAACTAAATTCCAAAGAGCATTTTGTGGTTTGTTGGAGCATGTATGTAAATCACACCGCTATGTCTTGAATAGAAGCTGAGCAGCAAAGAGTCTACTGGCAATACCCAGCTCCAGAATGGGAAAAAGTGTTCTGTGTAACCAGGAGCACTGGACTAAGGGTCAGAACACCACACCCTTAGAGTTAGGATTTCAGGCATGTCGCTTGCTCACTTTTGAACTTCAGTCTCCTAACAACACAGTTCCTAGAGTCACTATGAGAATTAAACCAATGAATACCCATGAAATGCTTTCTAAATGAAGTGCTCTACGGTAAAAAAAGAAAAGAAAAGAATAACTGCTTTAGTCTTTCTGTGCTTCCAACAGACTTAGTTGCCCACAATTCCCACTAGGATGACAGCTTTAACTATCCTTAAGTGATTGTTCCCTAAATATTTGCCACATGTGATTTATATGGATTAATATCCTCACTACATAAATAGAAATTTTAAGTTCATGTGAAAAAGATAAATATGGCTAGAGGAAAATGGGCAAAGGACATGAGCAATTAACTGAAAGAAAAAGATCAATAGCTATGTGAAAAAATGTTCAGTATGTGACAATTGCATGTTTGTAACACCTGTTAGATGCAAGCAGGGACCACCACTCTGCAAAGTAAACAGCCGCTCTTGGGCTTTCCCCTGGATCCCCAATGCTAGTGACTGTGCTCCTGACTTTCAAGATACCAGCCTCTTCATAGTCCTCTGCAGTATTATTCTCCAGAATGCCACAAGGGGGTAAGAAATCTTCTAAGAGGGGCCTGGTGTTAGTTGGTTTCCCTTCAATCAGCAATTATGTACTGAGCACAAGATAAGGCACTAAGATGTTAAGAGAGGTCCAATTATGTGGAAAGCCATCTCCAACATAGGAAATAAAACCTGGACTTCCCTGTGGCTCAGTGGTTAAGAATCCACCTGCCAATGCAGGGAACACAGGTTCAATCCCTGGTCCGCGAAGATCCCACATGCTGCGGAGCAACTAAGCCCGTGTGCCACAACTACTGAGGCTGCATGCTGCAACTACTGAAGCCTGTGTGCCTAGAGCCCATGCTCTGCAACAAGAGAAGCCACTGCAACGAGAAGCCCGCGCACCGCAACGAAGAGTAGCCCCCACTCGCAGCAACAAAGACCCAATGCAGCCAAAAAAAAAGAAACAATAAAAAAAAAAGGAATAAAACGTAACAGGTGACAGGGACATTCATAACTCCAATACAAGGAAGACGGTGCATCCTGGGCGGGACAGGAGAGTTCTGCCCCCTGATAAGTCATATTTAAGACTCAAACTTTCTCAGCCTCCATTTCCTCATTTATTATAAAATGGGGTTAACAATACTACCTTACTCATGAGGCTGTTATAAAATTAATCAAAATAATGTGTATAAAGTATTTAGCACAGTATCAGGCAGATAGCGAGCTTTCAATAAATGTTAGCTCTTTTCTTTAGCATTATTATTATTATTGAATGAGATAACAAAATAGTGTAATGTTATACTGAGTAATAGGTTCTAATGGACAGGTACATAGTGCTATGAGAGCATATGGGAGAAAGATTTTAATCCTAACTGCAGAATGGGAGTGGCGGTATGGATCTGGAAAGATCTCATGAAGGAAGTCAAAGCTGAAACAGGTGATGAGGGATGAGCAGGAATTCGACAAGGAAAACTAAGGGGGCAAGGCTTACTCCAGACCACAGGAGCAGAGGGCATTGCTAAGAAACTGCAGGAGGTATAGTGTCCAAGGTGATGGCCACATGTGGAGGTACAGGGGGGTGGTCCAATGATCCATCATTACTATTCCCTCTAGGGAACAGGGTGCCATGGGTGGTCAGCCCGACCAGTGGCATCTGAAAACACCCGAGTTCATGCTAATTGACTCAATGGGGGGACTTGGTAAGTAAAAATGACTCTTTTCCAGTCCTACCTACTGAGGTGTAAACCAAGGTCTGGAGAGAAGAAACCTGCTACTCAGAGCTAACACTGATTAAGTATTTACTATCTCCCAGGTACTGAACACTTAACGTGAATGAGCTGATTTAGTTTCCCCAACAATCCTACATGGTGGATCCTAGAATCCTTGTTTGCCATCGGGTCATCGAGGGTATAGAAAAGTGGAGCACCTTGCCTAAGGTCATGCAGATGACAAGTGACGGACATGGGATTCAAACCCAGGTACGCTCTTGACAGAGTCTGTATTTACTACTAAGCTATCCCCATTTGTGCAGAGGAAATAAGCACTCTGAACAGGGAACCAGAGGACTAGGTTCTAGTCAAGATCTGCCGCTAAATAGCTGCGTATGACTTCAGAAAGTCTCTTCACTCTCTGGTCAGACTTCTTCGGTTATAACATGGAGGCCAGGAGTAAACTACACTTATAGTCCCTTCTGCCTCAAATAATTTTTATCACACTCTAGGGTACAACTCTGACAACTGATACACAAAACAGCTTCTTGGGCAAATGCAGACGCTTTCCACAAACCCTCAGAGCTTTATGTGGGAGTCCCATGGGCAAGCAACTCATCCAGGAGCATGCTTCCAGTCAAGGTGGGAAATATGAACACTCTACTCTGGTCATTACAGGTGTTTGACATGAAATCTCTGTCTGCAGGACTGGAAAGCTCTATATGTCCCACCAGCCACCAAGGGCCCCTTCATTTCCATCGAGTTCTGCGATACTAGATCCCAGATAAATTCCTTTTAACAAGGACATTTAAACTATATGCAAGATGTATTGGGGTCCGGCCAGACCTCCATCCAAATTCTGAACCTGCTGCTCTGTGAGCTTAGGCAAATTACCAAACCTTCCCGTCACAGCTATCCTATTTATAAAGGATAGTACTAACTCAAGGGTCATGGTGGGGATTAAATGAAACAATATGTGTCATGAGATTAGCACAATGCTTGGTGCATAGCACAGTCTCAATAAATTACAGCTTGAAAAAAAATCAACCTAAAACAAACCCTACACTACTGCTGTGAACTCGCCAAAGGTGTAAAATGCGTTACGCTTTCTCAAACCCTACAGGTACAAAACCTAAACTCTTTCCCTCAAAACCTCTTTGTCCTGTCTTCTCCCTCGACCACCTAGTGGCTCAATTCCGAATGAAAGAGACTCACAGACAGAAAACAAACTTATGATTACCAAGGGGGAAAGAGGGGTTAGGGGAGGGATAAATTAGGAGGCTGGGGTTAACATATACACACTGCTATGTATAAAACAGATAATCAACAAGGACCTACTGTATAGCGCAGGGAACTATACTCAATATTATGTAATAACCTATAAGGGAAAAGAATCTGGAAAAGAATATATATGTGTGCATGTGTGTGTTTGTATATATACCTACGCTGTGCGGCACACCTGAAACTTACACGATATTGTAAATCAACTATTCTTCAATAAAAAAACTTTTAAAAAATCTAGAAGTAGTCCAAGACACTTCCCTCTTATTTCCACCCCCAGTACACACTCAAACACACCCACACAGTCACCAAGTCATGCAGATCCCATCCCACCAACACCTCCTGGATCTGGTCCACCTTCTCCATCACCACTCCCCTCTGCCTCACTGCTTCTCTGCTTCTTTCTTCATCTGTTGCTCCAAACATGTCTCCCTGCCTCTAATCTCGCTTCTCCAGGGTAATCATCTTCAAATGCAAACTGGCTGTCTTCCCCGCTAAGCTTGAGAACCCCGCCCCCCACGAGCTCTAGGGGTCAGGTTTGAACTCAGGTTTAGCCCACAGGAGGGGCCCTGCATGATGAACCGCTGCCTCTAGTTTCACCTCCTCTACAGCCCCCGACATGCTTCACTCCAGTCACTCACAATGGCCTCTCATTATACATCTTCCTGACTACCGACCTGATGGAAAGTCCTCTTCCCTTCTTCTTGCTGGCCATTACTCATTCTTCAAAAGAATGCATCAATGTCACCTTCTTCAGGTGGCCCTGCCTGATCCTTGCCCCCATCTAATATAAATGCTCACCCTGTGCTATCTCTCTACCTCTCCACCTAGACTACAAGCTCCCTGGGGGTAGCAGCTCTCTGTCCCTGTCTGATCTCATTCCCAGCCCTAGGAGCAAGCGACATATAGCAAGCACTCAGGAACTGCTCGCTGAATTCCTCCCAGTCGATTCCAGTGTTGGAATCCTGGCAGGAGAATTACCGTGTGGTCCATGCACACGCTTATCTTACCCAGTCTCCTTCGATGTCAGTCTGCCTCGGGAAGATCACACACAGGCCAAACTGATACCCACCAACCCCTCAGAGCGCTCATCTGGACCACCGATCTGGGCATGAACAATTTCCTTCTTAAGACCACCAGCCATTCCTATCTCAAGTCAGGCCCGGGAAATGCTCAAGTGCCGCCTCCTAACATCCAGAGGGAAGCAATGGCAGGTGAGTCAGGATATCCAACATTTAATATTGAAGGTACATTCATTAGCCTCTTGCCTGTGGACAGGACCTAGGTCCTACTCACCTTTGTATTCTCAGCAATGCTTCACAAGATAGTAGGTGCCCAAAATACATGACATATGAACCTTTAACTTTTGATAGGGCTAGAATTCTGGATCTATTGAATTTAGACACCATTACATGTATTTTGAATGACTTCCTTAATTAACCTACAATCTCTTTTACTCATCTTTGTAATCTCAGAGTCTAGCGTGGTGTCCTAAGCACAGTAGCCACACAATCAGCTTTTGCTGAATTGCACTGAATCGTCAAACCTACCCAGCAAAGGAGTTGGTGACAAGACAGACGGACCACAGTCATCTTGCCAGTCATGGGAGCCACTCCACTCATTCAAGAGATGCGACCAGAAGAATTCCTCCTCTTATACGGACAGTCCACCACTCCCTATTAGTCTTGAGGGCAAGAGGACCTGGACAGTGGGCCTTGGCATCTCCTACCTTGTATGTACCAGGTCACATTGTGTACTGAAGACCAGTGTATGAGAATAAGTACATGCTTCAATGTAGGTGCAGATTAAAACTCGTACCAACATCTGTATGGTCAGGATGATATTCTAGGTTAACCACTGGCCAGCTCACTCTAGTTGTGCCACACTGGGTGCCAGTATTCCTGGATGGAGGCCACCTGGTGCAGGTGTATTAAAACAAGTCCCTAACCAGAAGGTGGGAAATTATTACCTCTGGCCACACCTCTGCCAGCAACTCCTGGGGGGTTAGCACCTCTAAACCGCCCTCTTCCCATCTGTAACTAGAGATAGTGTCTACCTAAGCAAAGGTGCTCTGAGAACTGTGACATGCTTCACATACATGCTCCCTGTGTGCATGTGTAAGCAGTCCCTGGCTTGGCTGTCCCTGCCCTGGTTTGGAGATAGCACAGCTGCTCCCCCAAGCCTACCTCCCTCTCTCCAGAAGCCCTGGGAGCAGAGAGCAGAGGCGATGGGATAAGGGTCATTTTCTGTTTGCATGAGCCTTCCGCCCTGTGGCCCCTGACTGCACTTCAGGATGTACTTAAGCAGCCCTGTTTTGTTTCCATGGAGACAGGAAGCTCTGCTTCTCTTCAAGCCTAAACTAATGGTTTTCATCAAATCCCATTTCCTCTGAGACAAGTAAAAATGCGACAAAGCTTCTATCCACACTTCCTGTTTAAATACACTGAAACTGACGAACAGACCTCTGAGCCCTCCTCCCACCTAGGCCCATGCCCCTGGGACAGGTGCAACCATCACTTCCACACCTGGTGGGCCATAAGCACCGGTACGGGCTGCCTGCCCCCACTCACCGGACTCTCCTTCACTTGCCCGGCAGAGGGGTTCCTCCTTCCGTTGCCTTCTCCCTGCTTTAGGAAACCTCGGTACCTAACGTTCAAACTGCCTGCAGGTCACTGGGAACATGTATCCCAGAGATAAAACCTTCAGAGCTTTTCCCTGGCTTATGAGCGCAACTCCCAAGCAACCTCTTACTCGAAGGAGAACGCCTCCATCCCCTCCAGGGGCATGTGAGAACCAGACAAAGCAGGAGAGAGAGCCCATGCCCCCCCACCCCACCCCCACAGCCCTGTACACAGAACTAGCTGCTGCCGAACCCTCTGCAGACACCAGTGAAACCCAATACATGTTGAGCATCAGAACGAGAAAAAGAAACCAGGACAGAAATATTCCAACCCCGGCCTGTAAGGCCCCTATTGTTAACACTCCTTGAAATGTTGGAATTTATTCACACCAGCTGTTCCCAGCTGCTGCTGTCACTTCCTAGGCTTCTCCAGAAGTGCTAAGGAGGCATATGCCATGCAGTTCTGTTTCATCTCCCAGCCTGAGGAGGCCGCCTCCCGGTCAGAGAGGAACTGATGGCCTCGCGGCAGGTTCAAGCCCAACATCACAGGCTGCTACTCAGATGATAGCCACCTGCACCTAACAGGCAGAGTGAACGGACATCGATAATATCAAAGGGTGTAAGAGCTGACGGCTACTCCATGCCAGACCTGGGCTAGGCTTCTGCCTGGGAGAGGGCTGTGGCTATCCCACTTCACAGAGGAGGAAGCAGGCTCAGAGTAACTTGTCCAAGTGCACGATGCTAACAAGCGGCAGGGTTAGGATCTCACCCGTGACGGTCAGATGCCCAAGCTCCCATTTCCCCCAACCTCCCATGCTTTCCCACCCAGAGAAGGATGTAGGAGAATTCAAAGATGCAATTCCAAACTAGAGCTAGTCCATCAGAGTGGACACGGTCAGACAGGAATTGTGTTTCAGGGCAGTGCTCTGTCCCATTTCCAGCTCTGTTATGACACATCCTCAACCCACACTGGAACCTTATCTGGAATATCAATGACCTGTTATTCAATAGTGAGGATCTGACTTGAATTTTCTCAACTAAAACGTGGACAAGTAAGGACAAAGAATGTCGGATAAGATTATACAAACAAGAGATTATCCCCTCAGTAGAAATACAAGAAGAAAGAAGTCTATGGTCAGGTCCCTCCTGGGCAGTCATTGAGGTAGAGCAGGTGACTTGTAGCTATAGGCTATGTGGAGAGAATTACCTATTGAGCATAAAGGATGTCAATAAATGCTCACTGAATGAGTACATACATAAGAAATCGCATTATGTCTTATGACTCTCCACTCAAGACATACACTATTAAGAACTTCTTCACACTGTCTCTTGTCCTTCCTTCATAACCATTTCACAAGTCACCCAAGGCTCTTAGTACCACAGAGTTGACTAATATGGCTGTTTCCTCCTTAATCCTCCTGTATCTGGTCTCTCTCCAGGCCAATCCTCCCCCCACGATGCTAGACGAAGTGTCTTATACACTCCTTTCATCCTGCACTTTTTGTGTGTGTGCAGTAATTTTAAAATTTAATTTCTATTTTTCTCCAAGGCATGCATGTTGAGTTTTAAAGTCAAAAGTTTTTAAAGCTTGTAATGAAAAAATAGCAGCCCACTGCCTCACCCCTTCTCACCCCTGAATCTGACTCCCCAAGGCAACCACTTATAACTCTTTTACCTGGTTCTTCTAGTATTCATTTCCAATTTTATAAATATTATACTTACACAACTGTTCTTCCTTGATAGTTCACTTTTAGTTATCACTTAAGGACTTCCCCACTGTAGAACCTAAGATTTTAGTCTTTGACATTCCCTTCTCCTCCCCCATCCTTATTCTCCCCCATCCTCTTAAGGCAATTATAGCACCATAGGGGCTATCTCAAAATCCAGTGTGAACAATGTATGTCTGATTGACAGCTGAGCGGTATAGAGTACTTACTTTGCTTATATTACTTTAGTGGTAACACTTCTGTATTTTGTGGAATTAATTGCTTAGATTGGTGTGTGTGTGCAAATACATATAAATATTTATATACTCATATACATAGTTTTAGAAAAACTTAAACTCTTATAGGTAGAATAATACACATTGGGAAATATATTAATTTCATTCTTTTCTTAAACATATTTTTAGAGCCCTCTGTCATCCTACTCAAATCTGAACTTGCTGCTCACTAGGCCTTCTGACAGTTATTATCCTTAAGTTCCCTTCATCATCATCCTGGAAATCTCCTTTCTTTCTCTCTAATGAATCCCTTGTTTCCATGAGTCTCGGGGTCCTTCTCTTTCTTCAATTAATTCTTTACTTTTAGTGACTCACATTCTCCAGTAACTCCTTCAGAGAAAGTGTCTCAAAATATTGCTATTCCATCCTCACAGATAATTGCTATTTGGGCTAGGTATAAACATTCTATCTTGGAAA
The DNA here is from genome assembly GCF_951394435.1 of Stenella coeruleoalba. NCBI lineage: Eukaryota > Metazoa > Chordata > Mammalia > Artiodactyla > Delphinidae > Stenella > Stenella coeruleoalba. The sequence goes on from NC_137169.1 coordinate 175,696,311, forward strand.
TTTTTTTCCAAAAAATTTTTTAGGAACTTCTCTATCGGTTTCTAACTTTCAATGTCATGGAGGTGTCCAAAGCCATCCAAATTCCTGATTCTTTATAGATAAAATTCATCTCCTTACTAAGCACCAGAAGCTTCCAGAATATTATTTTACTCAGATGCTCTGAAATGTCATGGTTTATCTTGGTGTAGTCTCTTCTCAGCTGTTGTGTTGAGTGCTCAGTTGGCATTTTTATTATTAACTCACTTGTTCCCTTTTTTCTCCACACCCACCTCCCATCTCCTTGCCATACAAACAACCGTTACACTATATTCAATGTATAGTTTTTATCTGAATGAATTTTTACGAACTGTATATTATGTGTACATGTATTTTTTAATTTATGTGGATGGTTTTATACTGTTTCCTTCTTGTTTTCACTAAACTCTGTTTTTAACATGTACATGGTCTTTGTTGCTCCTGTCACATAGTATGTCATCCAAGAGTTATGTCCACCTAACTACTCTCCTAGTTATAGGTACCCAGGTTGTCTCCAAGTCCCCACCATCAAAAACTAATGCTAGAAAAAATATCCTTGCACGTGTCTCAACCGATCTTTTAATCTGGCGGTATGAGTTTATTAGTTCTGAGAACATTTTTGGTATTTTTCTTTGTTAATTTCTTCCTCTCGATTTCCCTATTTTCTTTATGGAATTCTTATTAGTTCAATGTTGAACCAATCCTCTAATTTTCTTATTTCTGTTCTACTTTCTGGGTGATTTCATCAACTTTATAATCCAACCGTTTACTATTTATTTTTATTACATTTTAATATATTTACATTAATTAATTTTACATTAATATAAATTTTACACTAATTATTTTACATTAATTTCCAAGAGCTCTTCTTAACTGCTAAATGTTCTCTTTTTTTAATAGCTATCTGCTGCCTTGTAGATAAAATAATTTCTCTTCTATCTCTGTGGATATCAATTATACTTTTAAAAAGTTATCTTCCACTCCCTGCATTATTCATGTTCCCTCAAGTTCCTTTTTCCTATTTATTATTTTGATTTTGTCTTTTGTGTTGGACCTTTTCTTTGAATGCTGATGACCCCTAGCTGTGTGTTTATATTTAAGAGCAAAGCACAAAAAGGCTTACTGGAAATTCCTGCACGAATGGTTGGGGCTTGTAGAATGCTGGGTGTAGTGGTTTGACTGGTGGCCCCCTCCCCCAAAGACAGGTCCACATCCTAATTCCTGGAACCTGTGCATGTTCCCTTATTTGGAAAAAGGATATTTGCAGATGTAACTAAGTTAAGGATCTTGAGATGAAGAGGTCATCCTGGATTATCCAGGTGACCCTAAATCCAATGTCAAGTGTCCTCATGAGAGAGAGGCAAAGGGAGATTCTAGACAGAAGAGAAGGAGGCAACTTGACCATGGAGGCAGAGACTGGAGTGACACAGCCACAGCCAAGGAATGCCTGGAGCCACCAGAGGCTAGAAGAGGAAGCAAAGAAATTCTCCCGTAGAGCCCTTGGAGGGAGCATGGCCCTGCCAGATTTTGGACCTCTAGCCTCCAGAACTACGAGACAATTTCTCTCACACTTTTAAGCCACCTAGTTTGTGGTAATTTGTTGGGGCAGCCTCAGGAAACTAATATGGTGAGCCTCACTGAAGGTGAGGGATGGGACCATTTCTCTGATTACCCTCAAATATCAGGATACAGACATCTTTTCTCTTCAGATGGGTAGTTCCCCCATAGGGGAAGGCTGTGAACTCCACCACATTGCTACATTTTTGAGAGCCAAGTAGAAGTGGGCTGGGAGCATGATGTTCAGTTTGTGGACTTTCATGTAACACTCCCGTTTTCAGTACAGAATATCAACCCCACCCTGATGTTACTATTCCACGCTTCTCTGGTTCAGCCTCCTCAGAGAGGAAGTCTTCTAACTTTGGCTGGCGGGGGGGGACAGGCACCTGTGAGCAGTGTCTGGGGGAAGAGATCTAAGATACCGGGTAGAATGCATCTAGGAACTGGGAAAAATCCTCTTGTTCTAGAATCCCCCCCATACCCCAGCTTTTAGACATACCTGGTGCCTCAATTCATGAGCCTTTCTCTCATTTTGCTTTTTTCTTGGCATTCCTCGCTGGAGGCAGTGTAACCTCAGCTTTTCGTGCCACTAGATTAGTTACCATTTACTGGCTTCAAAAGTTCTGTTGACATCTCTCATCTATTTTCATACCCTCTCCTGTTCTCTTTGTCACTGTGTCCTTTCAATATTTACTTCTTGTGTTAGTGGACTTATAAGAGATGTCCAACTTGGTTCAATCTGCCACGTTTAAAGAGAAGGACCACCTTATAAATTTCCATTTCAAGAATGTCTGCCATTCAGACAAGAGATTATGTTCAGTTTTGCTTAGAAAAATGAAAGCCTCTCTAAGGCCCTGTTTTAGCCCTCCTATTTTAGCCTTTCAATTCCCAAATGAAATTTCCACTCAAGTTAAATTTGGTTGCATTCTAGTCTCCTCACTCTCCGTGATGAATCCCATTTCTTCATGTTTGCTTATGGTGTGGTGCTCAACTTCCTGGAATATTCACTCCCATATATTCTATTTTATTCTATTACATATTTTGTATCCCAAGCAAAATCCCAATCCTTTATGAAACCATTTCTGATAGCTTCAGACTATACAGATTTGTCCCTTCCCCAAAACAAATGAACTGTATCTTATATTAGTCAGTAAAAGAACTCCTGTTCCCTGTTTCGAGTGTTTGTGTTGTCTTCTCAGCAAAACGTAAGTTTCTTAAAGGCAGAAACCGTGCCTTATACTTTATGTGCTCTTTGCAATGGCGTTGAACATTCAGTACTTGTTAACTGATGTATACTAATTCAAGCCACAGATATGGAATCTGATGTCCAATACACAATAGAGTAAGAACCTTTTGAGGGTAAAGCCTGTTTCTTATTAAACATCATATGTCTATCAACCAGCACAGTGTTTGACACAGAAGGTCTCTGTTGAGTGACAGAATGAAAGGATGGATGGATAAATGGACTTGCGTTAGCTACCATGTTCAAGGTTGTACCAGTCTAAAGACTTTTCAGTTCCTAAGAACACTAAAGATGATTAAAACAACGGTTCACGACTGCTTTCCCAGAATCTAGAACAGCTTTTAGCACATAGGGGCTGCCCAGTTGATGAAGGTTACATGAATGGATCCGCAAGGAGTCAGGAACACTAGTTTATCGTTAGAAAGGAGAGAGAGACATTTGGCTTACCCAGAAAGCACTCCCAGGACGAGGTTGAGAACAAAGAAGGAGCCAATGATGATCAGTGGGATGAAGTACAGCCAATTCCAGGTGGCTCCTAAGGCATCATTGGTCTGAAAGGAAGAAAAATGGTTCCTTAATACTTCATCAGAACCACCCGCCACGTGAAGGCCTCTGTTCCTGCAGCACATATAGGGTGATGAAAAAGCACAGCGCAATACGGTTAAACACTGCCTCACTTCACTCCCAATTTAATGTGGTTGTAGATTAACTCATGTTCTCCATGTACGCTGTGAAGGGCACCGTGTCAGCCACACATAACATCCTGAATTGGAATGGTCTAACACCCTCACTCGGCAGGTAACTGAACCCAGAAAGGTAAAATACTTTTCTAAGATCATGCAAATAATCACTGGTTTTACAGTGTTTGGTGATGTGGGTTCTAAGCCTTTGTACTCTAAACTGGGCAAGTTCTCAAACGACTGTGGCAGGCTGTGTCCATCACTTTATTCCAGGGGCTGGCAAACACCGTGACAGGTTGCTTGGGAGAGATTAATGTCATCCACCTCCTGCTCAGCTCGTGACCCTGGGCTCTGGCTTTCCTTCCTCCATCATAGTCCAATAGTACAGAGCTAGATCAGGCCTGGCCCTGGGAAGGCTCTGGTAAAAGAAGGAATAAATCTAGATTTGAAGAGTGATCCCTCGCGCTCTCTCTAATGTGAACACGCAGTGAACTGAAAACCGCATGGAAACCCATATTCTGGATTCTTGTACCACAAGTGAGACGTAAGGCCCTTGAATGGTAGGGGGCTGAGGGAGGATTATACAACATGTCTTAGCCAAAAAAAAAAAAAACAAAAACAAAACATAAAGCAACTCTCAGCAGGATGTCTCATTAAGGACCTTTAAACAGTTTTGGAGAATTCTGAAAAGTCCTAACACATGGACCTCTCAACTAAGCTTTGCCTTGACTGTCTCTCCTCATGATATCAACCCCAAATCTTCCTAACAAGTCCACCTGAATTGCATTTTACATATACAGGGCTTTGAATCCCCCCAATCCCACTCCACCCCTCACACACAAACTTTAATACCTCTTTGAAACTCAAAAGTTTCTGCAAAGATATTTTATTCCCAATTCACTGGAGAACCAAGGCCATCCAAATCCAATGCCACGCCTAAAATTCGCACGCTAAATTAGTGAAATGAAGATCTGAACTCGGAATTTCTATTGCAAAGTGTTTCTTATCCCTGTGAGTTACCTTTTTCTCCCTCTCACTACTAACTTTGCAAACATATTTTGATTCATTGTCTTCCTGCTTCCCATGGACTTCTATGACAGTCTATCTTGTTTTTCCCCAAATTATCTCATTTTCCTTCTGCCTCCCATTCAAATATGTCAGTCTATAAAATACAGCCTCCCACTGATCATGGCAGCTATCACTGTACAGTAGATTTTTCCATTAAAAAATAGCTTCTAAGGCAACCTCTTTCACCAGGCTCGTGTCTTTTTGTCTTGCCCCTATGCTGTTCAGAGAGATACGTTTGCAAATGAAGCAGAATAAAAGTTAAAAACAAACAAACACCTTCTGAACTGTATGAACAAAAGCAGAGACCTGCCAATTTCAGTGTATAAGATCTAGGCTCTTTGGTTCAACCAGGTCTCCTCAGTCAAATGTAAGCAGGGCAGATTTGGGTCAGACCGCAGAGAAAATTTCTCCTGATATCAGAAGGAAGATGCAGAAGAACTAGATGCCAAGGGCCACAGGGGGTTTTAATGGACATAGGAAGCTAGTTTTTCTGAGATAATTGAGACATGGTTCTTCCTGTGAGCTACAGGATGGACTGAATGATCTTTGTATAACTAGCTTTATCTTGATCCATGACTATAAATGCAACATTCTGTAAAGACTGGTTAGCGCGGATGGTTCACCGGTGGTGCTCCATCCAGATCAACAAGTTTCATTCACCCCATGGCTCAGACAGTCAGTCCCACCCTGAGAGTTCTTTGGCAGCAAGAACTGAGTCTGCTCCCAGCACCCAGATCACGGCTCAGCTGCCAATACACATTAGTTGGTGTCAGCAATGGCAATGATGAAATTGTGACTTTTAATCTGTTTTTGGTCCCAGGAGTGACTGTGCTACGTTTTGAGGATGGCTAGCGCAATTTCGGTTGGGTGACTATTTGCCAGAGATGCTGCACAGTGAAGAACAATTCCCAAATTGTGTTCTCCTCGTTGCTAGCAATCTGTAAGATGTTCATGTGTTCTGTGGAAAGTGAGCTTCTGGAACCAAAGAAACTGGGGAAACACAGCAGATTATATTTTCGTGTCAGCCTGTGAGAAGATCCACCAAAAAGGAACGTTATTAACTTTATTTCCTCCATCATTTCTTACGCTTCCTTGATTACAAAACCTCCTTTTCAACGGCAGTCTATTAACATATCAGGAAATACAGCCTGTGAGATACAGGGAGAGAAGGACTTCCCTCACAGGCCCCGAGTCTGGAATGTGCTTTCCCAATTCTCTAAAATCCTGCTGATGGATAGTGTCCTTTTCCTCAGTGTGCTGCGAGAATGTTTTGGTTTCGCTTTAACCTACATTAAGGCAAGAGCCTTCACTGTCTGCTCATTTCTGTATCTGGCATCTGACAAAGTGTTTGGCACACATAGATGCTCAACCAATCAATAAATGACCACAATTTGAGTAAGATGATTCTCGTGTTTAAAATATGCCCAACAAAATTCATTCTGATATTCTCCCCAAGTTTTGTCTGAATTGCTTTAAAAGAAAAAACAAAAGTCATCCACCATGGTACTGGGTCCTGTTGGATGAGAAGAACAGAGGAGAAAGGGAAGAGAAGGAGAAAAAGAATATCTGGGAGGACCCCAGCACCAGCGGCTAGGGGGGTTAATAACCCTAGGGGGTCATTAAGGATGACTGACAGCTTACAAGGTTCTTCTGGAGAAAGCAGCTTGACAGCTCCCCGAGATTATTCACTAACCTTTTAATAGACTTGCCCTACCCTCTCTACACCTTCCGCCTCTCCCTCCGGCTTCCTCTTCCCTCAGCCCCTCCCGTTCCTCCTCTCCAGGTGGCCTCACACTCCCACCTCCCATGCCTGTCAGTGGATCGATGACAAGGCCACCAGGACAGGGGAACACACCTCAGCAGGAAGTGGGCAAGCCCAGGACTTCATGTTTCCCTCCTCCAAAATGGCAAGGTTCTTTCTAATGCTGATTAGAGCTTCAATCTCCTTCTGATTCATCGTTATTAAAACCTTAAAACTGTCCAGTGTAGAAGAGACAACTACTGAAGTGTCTTTGGAGATGAAAAAAGAAGAAAGTAATCGACAACTCTGAAGCCAGCAAGTGCCCTGATACCATATGAGGTGGGACTCAGGAGCGCCAAGCAGAAAGGTACCAGTTCAACTGCAGAGTTGTGACTGTGTTCCCTCTGAGGTGGGCATGTGTGCCTGTGACACAGCAGGACACGGGAGAGAGGAGGGGCTGCCTGTGTGAGAGGGAGAACCTCTCCCTTTCCTTCTGTCTCCCCTGTACCCCCTGCTTCTGTGACTCTCCCAAGCGCCTTGCCTGCGGAAGCATCACACTTCATTCTCCCTAGCAACTCTTCCTTCAGGGCCAGGGGACAGCTGTGCTAAGTACTCTTTGCAAGATCCCGGGGAAGGAGACCTACAGCTTTCCAAACATGGTCCACTGGATTCTGGCCCCAGGAGAGCGGACCCTTCCCTGCCCAGACCGTTACTGTGGAGCAGCTGAAGTGTAAACCAGCCCCTCACTGCAAAGACAGCTGCACACAGAGTACCAGCTTCCTCCTCCCCACCATTCATGGAACACCCACTCCGTGGCAGGCCGTACATGAGAGCGCTTTTCTTCGGGCAACGTCCTCTTATTTAAGATGCTGATTCTCCTCCCACCGACCCAGTCAAGCCCCTAGACTTGGCAAGCAGGCTACCCTCCATCTCTCTCACCTGCTGATTCCCTGAGTGACACACACACACGCGCACACGTGCGCAGGATGGGGCTGATGACAGAGAAAGCGGTCGGGGGTGGCGGCCCACCCTGCGCAGGGAGTGCTCAGCGGGTACCAGCCCTGACACAGTGGGAATGTGTTCCTTTGGGAACCTGCCTGACTGGGGGTGGTGAGTGCACCCACTCCCTGCGTAAACAGGCACACATGGCAATTATCACATTAATCTCCGGGTGATGGGGGAGATGGTGGAAGGCAGGGGTGGGAGGAGGACTGGTAAGAAGGATGGAGATGGAGATGACAAGAGGCAGGGGGTCCCTGCCCAGCCCTGGCCTGGGTTGCAAAGGCAGTACTATGGCTCCCATCCTTGGAAACAGGCCTCCACCAGGGTTCCACAAGGCTCTGCAGAAAACAGGCTGAAGGGCCTCCTCCTGGATGTCCACGCCTCTCACAGAGCAGCTCTGGCCAGGGAGGCTGAATGACATATAGCTGAGTGGGGAGGCTGAGTGAATTGCAGCTGGGAAAAAAACGAGGATACTTATTCCAGGGTCCTTTCAGAGGGAAAAAAAAAAAAGGTCTCTCAGGTACACCTGCTTCCCAGGCTGGAGGTGGCGCCCGCTGGTGAGCCCTGGCCTGGCCTGCCGCAGGCTCCGTCTGGGCACCATCGGCATCGTGGGCAGGATAATTCTTTGCAGTGGGAACTGCCAAAACACCTGGGGGCAAGAACTGGCTTCGGTTGCGAACTGCTGGCCTAGAGGCTCTGCCTCAAAGAGAGAGCTTTGGAACTGCCAAGTGAGCTCAGGTCAAGGGAGGGCTGCAGCAGCCACTCTGGGCTGTCAAAGAGGCCAGGCCATTCGTCTCAGCAAAAGCATCTGTCCTAGGCCTCTGCAGACCATCCCGGGGAGAGAAAGTTCAGAGAGGCAAGAGGTGGAGGAAATAAAGTTAACAGTGTTCCTTTTTGGTGGGTCTTCTCACAGGCTAACACAAAAATATAATAAGGAGGCCAAAGACGATTCAACTGCTTACCACCTCCCCTGAGGGAATGACGCCTGGGCATCCGGCACTGCCCAGCTGACTTGCCTCGCCTGGGCCCCTCACTTCATTCCAGCACCAAGCGTACAGCTCCTTTTCATCCCAAGGGACTTGGGACTCGGAGTCCATGTCTCAGAGCCTAAAGGCCATATTTTGTTCAACAAATTTGTGGACCATGTACTAGGCAACAGATATCCTCCTAGGTACTGGGGATAATGATGAACAAAGCAGTCTCAGGTCCTGGCCTTCATGAACTAGTGTCACGGGGAGAACCACATTCAATAAGTGAGCTCACACATGCTGTGCGGCTTTAAACCGAGATGAGTGGGATGAAGGGACCACCAGGGAGCTGACCCACAGGTGCGTCTGATCTGGTCCAGGGGGGGTCAGGAAAGGATTTGCTGAAGCTTTCAGAGTAAAGAGTCACATGAAAGTCTAAGAAACTACCTTGGCAGGAGGCAGCAGAGGTCAGAAAGGCAGAGAAGAGGTTTATCATAGAGGTGAAAGAAAGAGGAGGAGAAGGTTAAGATTAAGAAGTCATACAAAACACAGTCATAAAAAACAAACTTATGGTTACCAAAGGGGAAAGGGGGGTGGGGAGGGATAAATTAGGAGTTTGGGATTACCATAGACACACTACTATATATAAAATAGATAACCAACAGGGACCTACTGTAGAGCACAGGGAACTCTACTCAATGTTTTGTGATGGCCTGTAAGGGAAAAAAATCTGAAAAAGAATGTGTGTGTATATATATATATATATATATATATATATATATATATATATATGTATATGTAACTGAATCACTGTGCTATGCACCTGAAACCAACACAACGTTGTAAATCAACTACACTTCGATTAAAAAAAAAAAGATTCAGGGCTTCCCTGGTGGTGCAGTGGTTGAGAGTCCGCCTGCCGATGCAGGGGAGACGGGTTCGTGCCCCGGTCCGGGAAGATCCCACATGTCGCGGAGCGGCTGGGTCCATGAGCCATGGCCGCTGAGCCTGCGCGTCCGGAGCCTGTGCTCCGCAATGGGAGAGGCCACAACAGTGAGAGGCCCGCATACCGCAAAAAAAAAAATAATAAAAAATAAAAGATTCAGAAGTGTCAAGAGGTAGGGGACACGTGAGAAGAAAAACGAGGGCAGGGAATGCTCTCTGGGAATGAACTCCTGCCTTCCTGCGAGAGCAGCCCCCGGGGCCCCGTGCGGATGTTGTACTGAAACATACACGAATCATAAGGGCACTCTTACTGGATTTTTTCAAAACGTACATAACCGCGCAGCCAGCACCCATATAACCCCAGGGCTTCCCTCACCCCTTCCTAGGCACCATCTACTTCCCTCAAATGTGACGTTCTCCTGACTTCTATAACCATCAATTACGTTGGCCTAATTGGAAAATCACATCTGAGCATTTCCCAGCGTGTCCTGAGCTATCCCCGTTCCCTCTTTGCTCAGGGACTTGTATTCAGAATAGCCCCCTCATACCCTGCCTCCTAGCCTCCCTCCCTGTCCGGCTCTCAGCAGCCTGGATGTGGCAGATTCTGTGCTGCCCCCATCAGGTCTCCTTTACCAGCAGGTGTACCCACCCCCTCCCACCCCAGCAGCTCTGAGTGTTGGCTGCTAACGGCTCACACCTGGATCCTCCTGAGAAGTTGGCCCCTGGCTGAGAGACCCTCCTCATCTGGGAGTTTATGCCTGTCCGAGGGGGACAGTGACCTGGAACCAATAACTCACCGATGCAGGGGTGTCAAGGGCCCAGCCCCTTCACCTCTGCATGGGACAACTTCTGTGGTGCAACTCACTGTGGAGCCGCCTGGGGGATACGACTGAGGCTAAAACGTCTGCAACCACACCTCTGCCTAGTATTTTCTCCTGACTTATTCTACTTCCCTCCTATCGGTACAGGCTTCTCCCGAAAGCAGTCCATAAATAAATCATTGCCACAAAAATCTCTGTCCCAGAGACAGTTTATAGGGAATCTGACTTAAGCCATTAAATCCCTTTCTCATCAGTGTTTTGTTTTTTTTTTTTTGCGGTACACGGGCCTCTCACTGTTGTGGCCTCTCCCGTTGCGGAGCACAGGCTCCGGATGCGCAGGCTCAGCAACCATGGCTCACGGGCCCAGCCGCTCCGCGGCGTGTGGGATCTTCCCGGACCGAGGCACGAACCCGCGTCCCCTGCATCGGCAGGCGGACTCTCAACCACTGCGCCACCAGGGAAGCCCTCTCATCAGGGTTTTGACCAGCCTTACAAAGCAGGTAACATCCTGCCCCTGAGTCACACAGATAGACGGTGGATGGTGTTTCTAAGGGCAGAGTCACTGCCCTTTGACCACACCCACATTTTAGCGAAAGGACACAATGCCCACCCAGCATACCGTGCAACCACTGGGCGAGTAAAGCTTGTGGATCGTGCCATCTGGTTTCCTGTATACCAGGAATGCTAGCCACAGTCTTGGAAGATTATGAGAACACACTGCCCAACCCACCAGTTGGTAGAAGAGGAAACCAAGGTCCAGGCGAGCAAAGTGAAGGGGTCCCAATCTAGAAGCACAGTGGGTCAACTTCTTGAGGACACTTGACTCTCCATATCTCGTTTGGTTCCAGATCTCTTAAAAGCAATCCTACCCATACTGTCTGCACCTTCTAGGGGAGAACCACATTCAAGAAGAAAGCCAACACTAGGCTCCGGCAGCCAGAACATGAAAGCTGTCTTCCCAGTCCCCAGGCAAGAAAGAAGGGTGGGGGGAGCAGGGGAAAAGAGTGAGGACAGAGAGCCCCGAGTGCAACACAGCCACCTGCTGCCACCCAGCAAGGAGGCAGAACCTGTCAGTCCTGGAGGCAGGGCATTTCATTATGTCTCAGATCCCTGAGCATATCTAATGCATATGCTCAGTCTCCCCCCCACAAACAAGCTCCAAAGGCAGCATCTGGCTTAGCCAGGGGCCTGTGACAAGTAATCAAGACTCTCTACGCATTCTGGCCCTCCCAAACCCTCCCGGACTTGATGGCCAGCAGCCACTTTCTCCACTTGCCTGGACTGCCAGTGACCGTCACCGATGCAGCAGTGCCTTAGCCCACATGCAAAGCACCTCCAGGAGGACTTCCTGTTGGGCATTTCACCACCTATTCTTCCCCTTCTCTGACTAGTGGAAAAACAGAGCAGGACAAGTCAGCCAAAGAGGAGAACCAGAAAATAACAGCTCGCCCACCCTGGTCCACAGGCAGTAGCGTGATTCCAATGAGACTACCCTTGGGAGCTCTGCTCAGCATCATGGACCAGTAAGCACTGCCTCACTTTGGACGTGGGCGGTGAGCACCACTGGTGCTGGGCAGACAGGTATTGACGTGTCCGTGAAAATCCATCCACACGCCTGGGAAGAAGACTCGAGAATAAATGTCAAAGTGAGGGAGGATGAGCAGTGCCACATCTGACCAGGAAGGCTGCCGTGACGTTGTCCACGCCAAGTGAGAGCCTCAAAACCCACAGAGCTCGGAGCCCTGCTGTGCCTAAAAACTCTTTGGTTAAATCCTAATAATTCCAAAATCACTGTTATGTGAGGTTTATCGTCACCTCCCTTTCTGAGCCCTGGCCCGGAAGCCCAAAATGGAGATGAGAGATACTTTCAAGATCTTTTAACTGTTGAAGCTGGGTTTGGGTTACGCAGGGGCTCAATATTCTATTCTCTCTACTTGTGTGTATGCTTGAAAACTTCTACGATAGAGGGTTTAAATTTTTCCCCAAATAAAACTGTATAGGTTGTTTATATGGTTCAGGGTCACATGTGGATTTTATGATAACTGGGGGTGGGGGGTAGGCAGGGTAGAAATTAGTGATTTTGTTTAAAAATCTTTTTATACTTTTCCTATACTTTGCAACTTTTCTGCAGTAACTAAGTGGTTTTTGTTTTGTTTTCATGGTCAGAGAAAACATATAGGGGGGGAAAAAAAAGCCAAAGAGGAGGTCCTCCTGCCCAGCGACTGCAGCAGGGTGCCGAGGAGGCTGACGTTCCTGGGGCCACTGGGAAGCCGGACAGTCGACCATACAGTGAGCCATCCAGGCCAGGATGCTGCACTGCTCTGGGAAAAGGCGAGTGTGTTGTTCTGATGCCACCATATGCAGGCTGGCCAAAGTAGGCCACTTAGAGAGGATGCTTCCTATGATGATCAGCTAACACACATCACCCCTCTACACGGCGGGCTGACCAGAGACTGAATGTCTTTTTGCAAGAAAGTCAAGCACCAGTAAGAGCTCAGAGAATGAGAGAAGACACGAGTCTCAGAAGACCCTTCCTTTGAGGCCCAGGGACAAAGGGTGCACAAGGCTTGACAGATCCTCTGCACTGTGAGAGCTTTGTGTAGGGTCCACTGTGTTCTACAAAGACTGTGCTGATGACACCAGGGCAACAGGTCTTCAACCAGTTCCCCAGCTGGTTCTCGGCTCTATCCTACAGTCCTTGGGGGTCAGTCCTTCTGGTTACCATCATTTACTGCATTTCCATGAGTCCCCGGTCCCGTCCAGCTAACCAATCACTATTTCCCATTCATCTAACATGAATACTGTAACTTTCATCATCTTGCAGTACATAGAGCTAGGAGGAATCACAGCATCTTGCACAAACCCCTCATTTTATGGATGAAGAACCAAGGGTCAAACGTTGATTGCTGAAAGATACCCCACTAGTTGATTACAGAAGCAGAACTAGGACTTCTGATCCCCAGGCTACTCTGTATAGCCCTTGTATTCTCTGCCATATCATTTAGTACTGATAAATATGTATGGCCCTGCTCTCTCTGGTTATTTTGTATGTAGTAGTCTAGCTTCATGCTTTCCCTTGGAAGCTACCTGAAGGTGAAGACCACGACGATGTGTCTTACTTCTTCTGAAGGTTTGGAGCACGGAGCTATGAACATGGCTATCGGATTTCATAAAGAAAGGAGTGAGGCTAGAGATATCCTGGAAGGCTTCCTGGGGCTGTGCCGTCACCTGGACTTGAAGTAGGAGAAGGATGTAGATTGGCCCATCAATGGAGGAAGAGAGTCCAAGAGAGGGAAAGAAGTGGGAATGATGAGGCCACAAAGAGTGGCTGTGGGCAGTAGCGAGGAAGGCAAGATGAACAGTGGAGGACCCTGAATGGTGGTCTAAATGTTTGGATTTGCTCACTCCCCAAGAGCTCTTCCTTCCTTCTACCCTCTCCTCTCTGTGCCAAGCCATGAGTTCCCTCATACTGGAGAACACTGCTCAGTCTCTGGAAGGCTTTCCCAAGGCGTGTCACTCTGCTTCTCTCCAGAATTTCCCAGCGCTTAGGCGTACCCCATAGCAGCATATATATTCATTCAACATTTTTGAGTGTGTACTCTGGACAAGATGAGTGAGAAAGGAAAACAGTCCTTAAGGGCCTTGGTATCTGTAAGAAGGCTAAGTCATGAGTATAAATGCCTATAATTGTAAACAAAACATTAAGTGCTGCACTTGGGTTTTTATTTGTACTTTATTACAGGCCCTCTTTAGATGTTATTCTGTCTCTTTCACCTATTGGTCCTCCCTTTCCATCAGGGTTGACTGGTTCTTAAAGACAGAACTGCATCTTTTATTTCTCTGTTCACTCTCTAATGCCTAGAATATTATTCTACAAACAAGAGATGCTCAGTAACATTGTTGACTACCAGGAGATTGTTAACACCACTACCATTCTTCTGCTTCACAGGCCTGCATGAGTTTCCTTCTCTGGAATAAATATATCATCTGTAAAATGGCATCTCTGTTGACATATAGCAAGAACACTTAGCTAACTCAAATATTCAGCACAGCATATAAGAGCAGACACTCAAGAAAAGAGCTTCAGGTCATCATTTTTCTTGGCTTTCATTCCCTCCACAAAGAGCAGGTGAATTAATTTATCACTGAACATCCCCGTTTTAATTAACGACTGCATGTCAAACACTAGGTAAGGCTGGTAAGTGCAGCTGGTTCCCTGAAGAAGCCCCAGGCCAGTTAGTTTCATTTATTTTGTGGCCACAGGAGCCACTCTTACTCCTTGGTAAGAACGGCTTGAAAGCAAGAAACCATGGCTTTGAAGTCTCTATATCTTCAGATTTCAAGAAAACACGCTCAATTAATCTGCATTGGTGCTGATAATTGGTGATAATGAAATGCCCAGTCCCACATGCCTATTTGTCACCTGAGGGGCTGAGAGTACCTGGGTGAGGCTCTTCACTCTGGTCCTACTGGATCACAGTTTCTCTAAGCACACTGGGCTTGGAGAAACACAAGTGCCCAAAACATCACTCCACTCAACTCTCACAGCCGCTGGCAGAGCCTGGCTCAGCCAGAGTCCCCAAGGCAGTCACCTCCACTTGTGAACAGCTTTGTCCACTCACCCCAGTGCTAGACAAATGTTATTTTCTATTTGTTCCATGATGTGAAAAAAAAAATGGGAATCACTGTGCCAGACGACCATCTGTCAGGGACATTGAGGAGGGAATTCCTCGCTTGAGTAGGTGCCTACATCAGACAACAGATGTGGGGTCCCTTCCCACTCAGACCCAGATTCCTCACTGTGCTTCTCCTCTATCTCATGGACTCGAATTCTCCGGTTTCAATTCTACTACTCCCTCGAAACCTTCTCTTTTCTCATCTCCTGATTTCTCCTGTCTTGTTCACTCTGCTGCTGCCCTCCTAGGAATTCACCTTGGTTCTTCTTCTTTCCCCTAAGATACACAGAGTGCATGCCCCAACTGAGCTCTCCCATTGGTTTGGGGGCATAACAATGTTGAAACAAAATACAGATAATAAAGTAATAATGTTCACTGCTTCCCCAATCTGGGAACCATTGGAAAGAAAAATCTCTTTTGGCCTTTCCCATTCTTTGTACAACTTTCGTTCCTGTTCATTAGGGTGGAATGTACTGAGAGCAACCACGATGGGTGACTAATACAGGACTGCATATAAACTGTTGGATGGCAAATCCAACACGGACCCAGTCAGACCTATTTCTGGAAGTACTAAGAAGACCTGATTAAAACATTCTTATCTCCACATTTTCCTTTGACTTATACCCTAAGGCTCCAGTGTAATTGAGAAGGAGAAAGAATCATGGCTTCCATTCGTTAAGCATCTAGTCTACGCTGAACACTGAGCTAGATGCATAACAACCATGTGTAGGAGAGGTGCAACTGTAATTTCATACGCTAAAAACAAACAACAACAAAATCCAGGCTCAGAAAACCTGAGGACTTGCCCAAGGCCCCGTAGTCAGTATGTTACAGAACCCAAATCCAAACCCATGTCTGACTTCCTCTTAAGACATGACATTATGTTGCCTCTTGTATGGTGGGAAAGGGGGAGAGAGACAGAAATAAAAATGTTGTTTTAACGTGGAACATATCTGAGAACAGAGCTATGCGTGCAGGTATTTACAATAGCAGTGCCAGCAGAAGAAATAGTTTCTGACCAATTGCATACTGCAATCCCATCTGAATGTTACGTGGTTTCAACTCCTTTGATGTCTACACCTTAAAGCAGTGGTTTCTTCTCTGCCCTCGATGTCTGATAAGGTTGGAAGGACTTGTCACAGCAAGTTCCCTGGCTAGTAGTGCAACAGTCACTCTGTTGCCAGGGTGATCTTGTAAAGTGGGACGAGTGATTCCCAGCCACGGCTGGCTTCAGTCTTCAGAGCAGGGGAAAGTTGTCATTTCTAACCAGCATCTCTCACCCTGTCTCTCTTCTGCTTAAAACCCTCCAAAGGCTGCCCTTTGCCAAATCCCCCACCACGTGTGACCCCAGCCCAACCTCTCGGGCTCACCTCACAGCCCCCGCCTCCTCGTATACCAAGTCAAGTGGCCACACCCCACTTCTTGCAATTCCCCCACATGCCACGTTCTTTCATAGCTGTATGCTTCTGCACATATTGTTCCCACTTCCTAGAATACCTTCTCTGCCTTTTTCACTTGGAAAGCCTCTACTCAGGTCCTGATTAAAGGTTACTTTTGCCAGGAAGCCTTCCCAGAGTTGGTTGCTCTCTTCACTCTCTGCACTTAAGGCTACCATGCCACTCAACTCTACTGTAATCATGGCTTGCTGGTATGTCTTTCTCTACAAGACTTGACACCCCACAAGAACAAGGAGGAGGTCTTATTTTTCTATCTGCCCCAGAACCCAAGTTAGCTCTCAGGAGGTGCTCAGCAAGTGTTCACTGAGTGAACAGATAAATGAATACGTTAATAAGCTGAATGTATGGCTCTGATTAAATCTAAGACAAGCAAAAGAAAGAAAAGGTGATGAGAAAAGATTTCTTAAAGAGTTAATTAAATGCCTAGAGGTTTCTTTTATCACTAAGAGGGCAGAGTCACTGGATGATTAGAGGGGGTTTATCAGGAATTATCACTTAGTAAGCCCTTCCCAGGTGTATCTTGCCACCGAAGGACTTCATCCTCTAATCCTCTCCAGAAGAAGAAAGGCTTTATCACTCATCTCCGATGAGCTCAGGAAAGAATTAAAAACAAAACTGGTAGCTTCTGCCACTTCATCCAGCTACAGTTTCAGCTGTAAAGCTGGGTTTGAGGGAGGCAGAAAATACAGACTTGATTCTCAACACGAATGTGGACAGTGGTTCCTGCAGGGCCCCATGCAGAGATTAAGGGAACTCTCCCTAATCTCGAAACTAGAATAGTGAAACTCATCTCTCAGCGGACAGTGCGGGGTGGAGTAGGGGGAGGTAACCAAGAGGGGAGAGAGCAGCCCCTTTGGGAAAGCAGCAAAAAATGCAGCCTCTTTGCTGTGGCCTCTGGGCACGAAGGTGATGGGGAAGAAAGCATGTCTCAGGGAAGGTGACCCTGGTTCGCTCAATGTCAAAGGTAAACTTGAAACTTTCTAGATCCCAGCCGGAGGGCTCTGTGTTCTGTCCTCTTAAGCTTGGTGAGGTAGAGATGTTCTTTTTTTTTTTTTACATCTTTATTAGAGAATAATTGCTTTACAATGGTGTGCTAGTTTCTGCTTTATAACAAACTAAATCAGTTATACATATACATATGTTCTTTCAGCTGGGAATTCTTTTAAGCCTCCATCTAAAACCGCCACTCATCCTCTCAAAAAATAAGAAATGCTTTGTCAAAAATCCTGGCCATCCTTCAAGGCCTTTGTTACACTCCATCTGGATGAAATGATGCCCTGACCACCCAGCCAGGGCCGTCTGGTGCCCCAGGGGCTTTTTGGACTTGTTTGGAGATCCTCTAACTCTCACATTCAGAGCCAGCCCCAAACCATTCTCTTGGCTAAACCCTGGTGAGTTATTTAGTCTGAAGAGTATAAACTTCTCTAGGCAAACTCTCTTGATATTCAACATGAGGTCACACAATATCAATAAAAGTCAACACTTTTTGGAGAAATTACTATGTACATTTTGCCCACATTTGCACATTTAATCTTTTCAAGAATGCTTTAAAGCTGACAGTAGTACCATAGCCTTTTTCTCCAATGAGGAAACTGAGGCACAGAGTGGTTAGCTAACCTGCCTGAGGTTGCACAGACAGTAAGTGACAAGACTAGAACTACAGCCAGCAGTCTGAGAACTGAAACATAGAAAATGCTCCACACACATGACATATTAATATTATTTAAATAGGTTAAGTTCAGTTCCCTTTAACCCTTGAAAAAGGGGGAGAAAAAAGAATGGATGAATCACTATTATTTTTTTAACATTTTTATTGGAATATAATTGCTTCATATTCTTGTGTTAGTTGCTGCTGTATAACAAAGTGAATCAGCTATATGTATACATATATCCCCATATCCCCTCCCTCTTGCGTCTCCCTCCCACCCTCCCTATCCCACCCCTCTAGGTGGTCACAAAGCACTGAGGTGATCTCCCTGTGCTATGCAGCCGCTTCCCACTAGCTATCTGTTTTATATTTGGTAGTGCATATATGTCAGTGTTACTCTCACACTTTGTCCCAGCTTACCCTTCCCCTGCCCTGTGTCCTCAAGTCCATTCTCTACATCTGCACCTTTATTCCTGTCCTGTCCCCAGGTTCTTCTATTCCTGTCCTGTCCCCAGAACCTTTTCGTTTTTCTTTTTTAGATTCCATATAAATGTGTTAGCATATGGTATTTGTTTTTCTCTTTCTGACTTACTTCACTCTGTAGGACAGACTCTAGGTCCATCCACCTCACTACAAATAACTCAATTTCGTTTCTTTTCATGGCTGAGTAATATTCCATTGTATATATGTGCCACGTCTTCTTTATCCATTCATCTGTCAGTGGACACTTAGGTTGCTTCCATGTCCTGGCTACTGTAAATAGTGCTGCAATGAACATTGTGGTACATGTCTTTTTTTGAATTATGGTTTTCTCAGGGTATATGCCAGTAGTGGGTTTGCTGGGTCATATGGTAGTTCTATTTTTAGTTTTTTAAGGAAACTCCATACTGTTCTCCATAGTGGCTGTATCAATTTACATTCCCACCAACAGTGCAAGAGGGTTCCCTCTTCTCCACACCCTCTCCAGCATTTATTGTTTGTAGATTTTTTGATGATGCCATTCTGACCAGTGGGAGGTGATACCTCATTGTAGTTCTGATTTGCATTTCTCCAATGATTAGTGATGTTGAGCATCTTTTCATGTGTTTGTTGGCAATCTGTATATCTTCTCTGGAGAAATGTCTATTTAGGCCTTCTGCCCATTTTTGGATTGGGTTGTTTTTTTGATATTGAGCTGCATGAGCTGCTTGTACATTTTGGAGATTAATCCTTTGTCAGTTGCTCCATTTGCAAATATTTTCTCCCATTCTGACGGTTGTCTTTTCGTCTTGTTTATGGTTTCCTTTGCTGTGCAAAAGCTTTTAAGTTTCATTAGGTCCCATTTGTCTATTTTTGTGTTTATTTCCATTTCTCTAGGAGGTGGGTCAAAAAGGATCTTGCTGTGATTTACGTCACAGAGTGTTTTGCCTATGTTTTCCTCTAAGAGTTTGATAGTGTCTGGCCTTACATTTAGGTCTTTAATCCATTTTGAGCTTATTTTTGTGTGTGGTGTTGGGAAGTGTTCTAATTTCATTGTTATACCATCTCATCTAAATATTTTGCTTACCTTGTGCAAGGAGATTGGTGTCTACTTCTAAGCCTCTTATCATTTGCAGGTGATTGTAATATTTATCACACCAAACAATGATTATTTACTTGTCAGTCCCCTGTACAAATTGTGAAATCTTGGAGGACAGGGTTTTGTGGTTCGTTGTATAGCGTACCTGCTATAGTACCCTGAATACTGCTCAATTAACATCTGTTGCACGAAAGGGTGAATGAGCTGATCAAATCCTTTAGAATCGAAATGTAAAGGAATATTCCAGCCATCACTAGTTCAAATTGGATGAACACAGTCCAGAACAGCGGTTCTCAAAGGTGGTCCCTGGTCCCCCAGCATCAGCAGCTTGGGGGGCCTTGTTGGAAATGCACTGGTCCGAAGGTACCAGTAGAGACCTTCGGATCAGAACTCTCGGGATGAAGCTCAGCACTCAGCCATCTGTGTTTTAACAAGCTATTCAGGTGATGCCTGCTAAAGCTTGAGAACTAATGGTCTAGGGAAAAAAATAAGTCTGCCACGGTAGCCTCAGTTGCTATGCTGTTGTATCCAGGAGTGCAAAAGACAGATCTGAGGAAGGAGAAAGTCTGAGGTTGAGTGGGGAGGAGAGAAGATGACAGAAGGGTGGGGGGAGAGATGGAGAGGGAGGAGAAGGAGGGTGGGTGAGAAGGAGAGAGTCATCTCCTGGGAATGAAATGGGTTCATGATCTCAGCAGCATGTTGCCACAGCAACAGGTCCAGCACCTCCCCCACCCCCTCCCCAGGATGACCAGGCATTAGACACACCTACGCTGAGGCCTGAGCCCTGCAGAAAGATTTAAGCTTCAGCAAGTTGGAAAAGCACAGTGAGGGGAAAGCTTATAGAATTAGCTCCCCCCACAGGCTCTGGCCCCCAGGTGCACTCCTGGAAAGGTCGGTTCTTCCTAAGGTCAGTGATCAGTCCCAACAGGCGGTGAAGACACAGCCATGTGGGTTTGCTCCTCTGCACCCCAGCTCACAGCCTGGCTAGGATGGCTCTGCTGCCCTACAGAACTCACTGTGAGAAAGGATGAGTGGCTTAGAGGAGAGGGAGAGAGCCCACCATGCTGCAGGGGTGGAAGCAGAGGAGGGCATAAGGAGACAGGGCTCAGAGACCAGGGATGGATTACTCCAGAAGCCAGGGCGGGAGTCCAAATGGGGAAGGAGAAGAGGAGCGGAGCCTGCATGCAGATTCAAGGGGCTCAGCGGGGAGAGCAAAGGGGTGGTGAGGAGCAGAAGGCTCTCAAGAGTATCTCGGCCCTTTGCTGGAAATGGCTGGAGCTTCCAGGGCACCCACAAGGCAAACGCACATCCGACTGGCTTCCCTAATAAAGGCAAGACAGGGGCTGCAGGAGGACACTGAGATAAGCAAAACGCACAGTGTTCCATATGCTCGATGGAAATAACTCCGGGAAAGCGAGTTTACAGCCAATTAGACATTAAAAGTAAGATATAATTGCTGTTGCTATGTTTGTTTCCAAGAAGAACTGTGTTATGATTAGACTAACAGGCTAGTGTTAGAATTCTGAGCAAACTGCATGGAAGACTTAGTCTCGCTTTGTCTCCGCGTGAGAGAAGAAAGAAGGTGAGAAAAAGATGAATCAATAAACCACCACTATGTTCAAGGTCTCCACCCTCTGAAAACCGCTGTGAAGCCCTGAACCGTTTTTTGGAGGGGGAGAGGGGGACTAGGGGGGACTATGCAGAGATTTCTCCCATCGGATTCCTTCTAATCCGCATTAACAACTCAATGAAGTCATCACTGCAACTCCCATTTTTATGGATGAGGACACAGCCCAGAGAAGTCGAGGAGCATGCAGGTCATAAAACAAAGACTGGGGTTCGAACCTACCTCTGCCTGACTTCAAAGACCATGCTCCTTTACCCACAACAAAGGGCACAATTCTGTCCACAAAAATGGAGGTGGGGAGAACTGGTGGTCCACAAGTTACCCAAGGGCTGTGTGCTATTCCAGGCAGAACTGGGTGTCTCTCACTGGAGAGGTTATTCCTGTGAGATGCTATAGTGTAACGGGAAAACCCTGCCCTCACCTCTTATTAGTTCTGTGACAGTGCGCACATCATTTAAACTCTTAGTGCCTCAGCTTCTCAACTTGAATAATGCGGGTGATAATCTCTCTCATGAAGCAGTGCTGGGAAGGTTAAATGAGAAATATAGTGTGATAGTTAACACCCACCCCACCCCACCATGTTATTAGCCGTGGGATCTTAGGTACGTTACTTAGCTTCTCTGCCTGTCAACTGATTAATCTCTAAAATGGTTGGACTAGGAATAATGCAGCTCAAACGCTCAGCTCAAGGCGTGGCATGGCACGCAGAAAGCATGTGATAAGTGGATGCCGTGTGTTCTACTTCTAGCCAGCTCTCCTCCTCGGAGAGCACAAGCCCATCCCACAGCTGCTGGGACCATCTGTCCCTGACAGCTCACAGCTGCATCCCTCACGGGGCATTGCCCTGTACCTCTGAAGGGGCACCTAGCTCAGCTGGTGTGGGTCAGCCTCTCCTCTGTCCGACTTTGGTCTCCTCACTTCCTCAGGTGTATCTCCCAAAAGCACGCCCCAATCAACACTCTGCACACAATTCTCCAGTGCAGAGTTGCTTTCCAGAAACCCCAATCTAATCTATGGGATCTATATCTCAGTGCTCAGCAAAGAGTAACTGATAACAGCAATTATGAAGTCTTCAAACTCAAAAGGCTATGATACTGTACATGTGACTCCTGGAAGCTTTACAGAATTATTGGCTGGACTGTACGTTCTTTAAGGAGCAGGACCGTGTCTTAAATGTCTTTGTTTCCTTCAAGCACCCTCAAGACAGCACATCCTCTAGAAACATATTTGACTCATACAGGCTATATTTCTATTCAGCCCAGAATCAAATCCATCTGCATGGGTCCAGGGGGTACACATTTCATTTCCACAGCATTGACATACATGGTTCATAACCAGGACATGCAGAGTCTCAGCAGGAAGGAACTTTATAAATGAAATCCCTCTGACAGAATAACTTTGTAAAAATGGGCCACACAAATCAAACAAGGGAAGTAGGTTATATGAACTATTATTAGTATTCTTGAAATATTAAATATTAAACAAAGTTCACATCTGTAAAGATAAGTGTTTCTGACCTGACCCTCCAGCCTCCCTGAGAGAGAGACATAAGCTCCTTGGGGGACAGTCGATCCCAGCACAAGTCTCCTTCTACCCCGCCTCCTACCAAGGTGACACAGAAAGCCAGTGACAGTGCTTGGAATAGAAACTAGTTCCCCTATTCCCAAACCTGTATGCTTGGGTTACACCATATCCTCTGTAATTTGCTCCCGTGGAAGCGTAGGTATAAGAGAAAAGGGGAGATGCGCAAACTTGCCCTTTTGGTGCCGTGAAACAGGTTAACCCCCTGCTGTTGATATTTCCTCAGTGATGTCCACGTGTTAGCTGCAGGGTGGAGAGAGGCTGAGAAAGGACGTCTCAGGCAGAGGATGTGGAGCTGCCAATACTGCATCAGCTCATTCAGTTCAAGGTGACTCTAGTTCGGTCTGAAGTCCGTGGGGCTCCACAGGGATGAGTTCTTTCCTCAGGACCCCCAGACAGACTTGCTGCTCTTTACATCTGTCTGAGTTCTGGTGGGTGGGGTCTTGAGATCCACGGAGCAGTATTCCTGTCACTTCACGAAGCCCAGGCTGAATCTCATCTCCCTGGGCTTGTGGAGCCAGACAGGAGGCCCTCGGAAAGGCCGTGTCGATCGTGTGGCTTCCCTGCAGCCCAGCCAGAGCCATCCATCAGAAAAAGTGGTCAAACCAAGGGTTCCTCAACTTTCCCTTCAGCTTGCAACGAGAGACAGTAAAACAGGCATTTTAACAGGCGAGCTTTCGGCATGTTCCCTGGAAGCCGAGGAGCGAGCTTCTCCTTCTCCTCTTCCCTTGGAGTGCAGCTTGCGGGGCGTGTTCCCTCTTCCCCTCAGCTGCTCGGGGGTTCCCTTCACTCTGAGGGGCAGCATCCAGACGAGGGGCCGGCAGGAGGTCCTGCGATGAAAGGTCCATCCCTGCTGCCCTGCCTGCTGCCACTGGTCCCCGGGAATACAGCTCCAGGGACTCCCCGGAATCCTCACATACTCCAGGTATCTCTGGGCTTACTGCACTACCTATGCCCAAAGCACTATGCTGGGGGAGCAAACTGTTCGAGACACTCCTGGACCTCAGGCAGCCTAAGATGTAGTCAGGGAGACTGGAAAGTGCAACACATCAAGGCCAAACAAATGATACACCAAAAGAAAAAAAAAGACACTCAGAGAGGGGAATAGGGTCTGAGGGGTCCTATAAGACGTTCTCAAAAGAAAGGTCATCCTGGGACCTGAAACATTAGAGCTCTCTGCAGAGGATGTCCATTCTCGGCCAGAGGTCTCCACAACAGCTCAGACTCATTAGCACCCAGCCCGGGCCGGGACAGCATATAATCACCTAATTAACCGAGCATCACGCACCTGGCTGGCAACTCGGCCGCCCTGGGCACCAAGCCTGAGAAAGCGCCCCTGTGATGCGGCGTCAGGCTGGGTTTGTTTGCTCTTGGAGAGTAGGCCTCCAAGGAGCACCTCCCAGCTGACAGTGACAAGCCAGGCTCCTTCCAGCCAGGTCTTCCGGCTCCCTGAGGACAATTCCAGAAGATGCTAGCCTGCCTGGCCTGAGAGGAATCAGGTCAGAGTTGGAAAAAACAACACTAACACTTGGAAGGTGAGCAGGGCTCAGAGTCAGTACAAGCAGAAAGTCTGGCATATAGTAGGCAATCGTGCATGTACATGTACGTGTGTGTGTGTGTGTGTGTGTGTGTGTGTGTGTGTGTGTGTGTATCTTTAAATGATAACTAAGGTAAGAAATTGATAAATGAATGAATGAACGATAGGGCCTCAAAATGGAGAGGCTAAAATAAAACAGGTGTAGTGGGTGGTGTCAATTACACCACTCTGTTCTAGGCATGATATTAAAGTCCCTGGCAGGAGGAAAGACGTTCACCTCACTTGGCATCATGTAGCTGTTTTCTAGCTGGTTTGAACAACCGTATGGCCAGACGGGAGCAGATGGGAACAGAAAAACCATCCTAATCAGTTCTTAATCTTTAAGTACTTGTGAAATTTTAAATTACAAGAGCAATGAGCCTTAGGAATAAGTAATAAACAATACAAAAAGGTATAAAGAAAGCTTTAGTTTCCCCTCACCTCCACCCCATCCCACTGTGTTTACATCATGTCCATGGCCTGATGTGTATACCTCCCCACCTATCTCCATGCACATTCAAACTGACATACAGCACTTTGCTATTTGTTTATTCTTTTAACGGGATCACACTATACACATTACTCTGTAACTTGCTTATCTTATGTAAAACACGTTAGGAATGTCCCTCCAGGACAAACACATAGATCAAACTCATTAAAACACGCCATACACACACCACATGGGCACAGACATACACAGAACCACAGCTATGTGAGTAGGGGGTCCACAGATCTCCCTACTGCTGTTTGTTTGCTCTTGCTTTGGGTGCTGTAAAATAAGGCTGAATACTCTCTCTTGCATATGATATCCATATTGACTGGTCTTTTAATTTCAGTAGGTGCATGTCTCAACAATTGGGCTTACAGGGTCTAAGGCAATACCTATTTTCAGTATTAATTCCCCTAAAGGTTGTAGCAATGCACCAAATACGCCACCAAAATTTCATGAATGCCTCTTACTCCACATCCTCACAGGTACTGGATGTTATGACCCTTAAAAGTTGGCCAATCGGATGGATGAAAACTGGGTTTTATTTAATACTTTATTTTGCATCTTTCAGGGGTCTCAGCATCATTTCAGGTGTTTAGTAGCCATTTAGATTGCCTTTTCTTTGAACTGCTTACTCATACCCTTTGTTCTTTTTTTTTTTTTAACGTGGTTGTCTTTTTTCTTATAAATTTGTTGGGGCTCTTTGTATATCAGTTACATCAGAATTTGCTTTATGTCATTTTTCTCAATCTGTCAATTGTCCTTTGACATTACCTAAGGTGTCCTTTGCCACAGAAAATTTGTAATTTCTTAAGGTTGCTGAGTCCAATATTAGAGTTCCCACTGGAAATTAAAACATTCATGTTCTTTTTTCTCTCCGTCTTGTTGGGGGGTGTCCTGCTTCATGAATAATAAGGTTTCAGTCTTAGAGACTGAACTTACAGACTGAAATAAGGCAGTTCATAGTACAAACTCCACAAGTATACTTGACGGAAAAGTGGAGAGAAAAATAGTAAAATAACCTCTCCTGATGATTAGGGAAGCAAACGCTGTGAACAACTTTTCACCAAAATTCACTCCACGTAGAAGGCTAGGCAAAGACCATCAACTGCTGATTGCTCGTCCTGACACCTGAACCACTCAACACCGAAGTCCACCATGCCTCTGATCCTGGTCATCTTGGGGGGTGGTGGGAGGCCACCACCCAAGCAAGCTCTGCCTCACATTTTCATCTCCTTGAGCACTCGGCTCTGGCAACATCTATACCTTCCCTCACCGCCCCAGGCCAAGGGACTCTGATCTAATGGGCCTCCCCGCACTCCTTGGTATATCACACTTACCTCTGGATTGATAATTATTTACCTGTCATTCTTATTTATATTCCCAACACCTATTACTGTGCCTAACACACGGTCTCTGCTCCTTAAGTAGCTGGTGAAAGAAAGGAGCAAAGAAAAAGGACAAAACTGAGGAAGAAGCATTAAAATCCAAAGCTGAAGGTTCGCAGCTAACTGCCAACTCAAGATCAGGAATGAATCTTAAACATTGCTGAAATTACAGGGTAAGTTAATAATAAAAAAAAAGATTCCATTTACAAAAAGCTGACTGACACATAAAATTTCAAGAACAAGCCTGGTTCATAAAGAGAAGCCCGCCTACACTTCAGGCTTGCTCAGCTGCCACTCTCCAGCTACCATGTTTCACTCTGGGACGAATGGGTTTTGGTCAAGGATAAAGTCTAAATATTCATTTTTCAGACTCTTAATGAGTTTTTAGAATGATCACTATCATTCAGCCCTAACTGCAGCCAATTTTCTCTGAGTTAATCTTGCCATCAATACCCCACCTAAAGACTTTTCTGTGATAAAAAATGATTCATGGGATAGTGTTCACACAATCAAGCTTGCACCTTCCAGAAGCAGAAGTGACACGTTTTTGAATTGACTATCAGACTACAAAGAAGGCCACCAGCAATGAGCTCCTAGGAGAATGGATTTCAAATTTTTAACAGAGGAAAGATAATCTGGTTATACAGATTCCTCCTTTAGAAATAGAGTCCTGGCTTCCTCTCTGTAAGTGCTATTGGACATCCACTCTCCGACTTGGCCTCATGTATGCCCTGAGAGTGAGTGTTTCCATTCCTGAGGAATGCTGAAGAATCTAAGAAAATGGAAGGCTCCTGAGACACCCACAGTGATCAGAGCTGGACACATGCGTTTGCAGTAAGACAGTTGAACTTTTCACCTAGGATGGGGTTCAAAGGTTGCTGACACTGGCCAGTTACTTAAGGGACATACAGACCATCTCAACCCCTCATCATACCATCTAGCTTCTTGGTGGGTTTTTTTTTTCTTCAAAGTATGATTATGCAATCCCATGATTCTAGCTTACAGCTTACAGGGAAAATTTCTAATGATCTAAACATGAAATGCCTAATAGAGAAGTAATTTAGCTCACTTGAGAACTGAAGTGAATATGAACTAAATGTCAATAACAGGATGGAAGAAGACTAGACAGAGAAAGCAGAGGTGGGTTGACAAGACATGACATTAAAACAATGAAATTATTGTATCGCAATTCCAAAAAGTTTAGCAACCTTTAGCCTCACCCACTGGATAAGCATTTTAGTGACACAACTTAAACCTTATTCTCCCTAATTTGTAATAATTAAGGACAGTGGGGAGAAGCCTGGTGCTTATAGAAGTATCTACCATCTTGAAAGGCCTTTCTCAAAAACTACAATCCCTAGACAACATTCCCTTATAGCTGAATTACTGTGCTGGCCTGATGACTCCCCTCCAACCCACTCAGCAGCCAACACACTGCTTTATCACAGCCTTCCTCTGCTCAGAACTCTGCACTGGCTACACTCTGTTCACCAACTAGAGGCCATGAGCGTGACGAGCTGGGCCCAATCTGTCTCTTGGACTCATACCCCCCCTCCCAGATACGATCCCTCCCACATACCCAAACCTGACCTTTCACAGTTCCTTGATAACACACTACGTTTTCCAGATACAGGTGTTGTTTGCTTTGACAGAGAGATCTACTTTCCATATTCTATCATTTGCTAACTCTTCCCATGAGTCCTAGTTCAACAGCTTTCTCTTCTGTGAAACATTCATCCTGTGACCAGCTCTCCATCTTGAATCATAATTATCTGTAACCCTCACAGTGCTTGTAATATTATAAAGGTTAAATAAATATTTATTGAATGATACGGGTGTTTGTTGAAATGAACTGAACTTTGAAATTTTTCATTGTTCTTTTACCCTGCTAGGATTTTTTAAAATAAAATTTTGTTCTTCTGCTTATGAAAGTAATACATGAACATTTGAAAAGTACAAAAAAGCAGAAACAGGAAAGCAAAAATTACCCATAATCATCACCTAGAGATAACCACTCTCATTACTCTCTTAATTGCACATTTTACATCAATGCAATTTAACAAATTTACATACGGAAGTCCTACGCCCTGTGCATCTTTTCCTGAATTTAGATCAAGTCACATACTATGTACTCACCCAGCATTTGGTTGACCAGAAGTCTCTGCCAATGAGCACTCCTACATATCAATAGTACAATGCAAGCAAATGTTCTTGGTGATGCAAGTCTCTGAAGTACTTTCTCCCAAATCATAAATGCATAGAACTTTACTGCTCAGAGAGACCTCAGAAAACACCTCCACTAACACCACCTCTCCTCCCTCCTGCGCATTTGGCCGACATGGCTAATCATTTAAGATACTCTTCAAAGATGGGTTTGGACATGATCTCAGAATCCTCTAGGAAATCATACCCATTGGGTGAAAACTGCATGCAATGTGAAACCCAGTTGTCATCTGAGATTCCATCCACTCATTCTGCACATGGTAAAAGGTCTTGAGAGAGACTGAGTAACTACCCAAGGTCCAAAAGCCCATGAGGGGCAGAGCAAGAGGCAGAACTCTCCAACTTGCCTCTACTGTCCTTTGCTTTATGTCACCCATCTAAGAAAGATGAGATTAGATCTATATGGTTTGAATTTAAAATGTATTTTATTTCAATTTGATTATTTCAAAGTTCATAATTTGCAAAATCTATACACCAGCCTATTAAGTACTACATTTGATTAAACAGAAATTTCTAAGTTTATGGACCCAAAGAAATACCACTGCTTCAGACAAGTCCTGTAATCATGTAATCATCCAGCAAACATTTGAGAACCTGCTCTGTGTCTACTCTCTGCTAAACTCTGGCAGAAAAAAAAATATAAGGAGTGATCCTTGTCCTGGAAGAACTTATTATGTAGGGTTTCTAGGCAACCACTTCAGATCCCACCCTTTTATCCTCTGGAAACAGCCTAAATGGATTTCCAGAAAAGGGGTTGGAGGGAGTGGAGACAACAGAAGGATGAAGTGTGGAGTAAGGAAGAGCTTCCCCACTGTTATGGGCTGCTCTGTGCCCTCCAAAATTCATATGTGGAAGTCCTAGCTCCCAGTACCCTAGCATGTGACTATACTTGGAGATAGGGCCTTTAAAGTGGTGATTATCTTAAAATTAGGCCATTAGGGTGGGCCCTAATTAAATCTGACAGATGTCCTCATAAGAGGAGAAATAACAGACACATGAAGCAACACCAGGGATGCACACACAGAGGAAAGACCATATGAGGACACAGCAAGAAGGTGGTCATCAACAAGCCGAGGAAGATGTCTCAGGAGAAACCAAACCTGCTGACACCTTGATCTTGGAAGTTCAGCCTTCGGAGCTGTGGGAAAATATCTTTCTATTGTTTGAACCACACAGCCTGTGGTGTATTTTGGTTTCCCTAGCAAACTAATATACCTACCAACTACTCTAACATTGCCTTCCTAATCAGAGAAGGTTCAACCATGAAACTTGACTCCTTGAAAGAGAGCAGCCCTCTACTAAGCCAACAGCTGGCTTTCAAAAAGATCTAAATGATTGTGAAAGACTCTCAGGGGAAGGAGACAGAGGAGCTCACCTTGGATATGCCAAGCATTACCTGATAACAGAAATGGGCCAGAGGCAGCTCTGATGGATCCGTGCCAAGGAGAGGTGGTGGAGCTCTGACTGACCTAACTCATCCAGGAGAAAGGAGTAGGGACTCTGCTACTCAAGGACCCTCTTAGGGCAGGGACATTCTGGGCAGTGAGAGAGGCCCTGTACTGGATGCCTTAGCTCAGCAGGGTCTTATATGCCCTTTAAGGAGGGGATACACTCATGACGGGGCTGGGCATGACCCACACCACAGCTGACAAAGCTGGTTCCGTGAGTAGATACTCCCTTACCTATGCGTTGTAGGGAGACTAAGCTTGATACAGGCAAAAACTCTGGCCAGTAGTGGAGAAAAACAGAGCTAGTAGTAGAGAAAGTTCCCCTCCCCTCCTTACACGTATACAATCCTACCTACACTTTGTGCAGGGTCTTCCATGGCTGTAAAGGAGATACACAAAATGTAGCACAAGGCATTATGGGAGTAAAAAAGCATTTCTGGGATCAGCAGTCAAGAGTCTGAGACATGCCCTGCCACTGCCAGGCTGGGTGACTTAATAGGTCATTCAGCCTTTCAGTATCTTGGTTACGTCCCTGGCAGATAGGGTTGATAATACCAATCTCATAGGGTTGTAGTGAGAATCAGGTGTGATAATATATGGTCATGTTTTAAGCCATTATGGAGCTCCACAAATGCTAGCTGAACTGACAATGATTAAATTTCCTTACCATAGCTCTTTCTGCTTATCTAAGTTCTGTCCTCTTTTATTGGCTAGTTGACTTGCAACGTGGACATGCATTTTATATTCAGTTAGACTTTGAGCAATGGAGGGAGGAAGCCATGTGTTCAATTTTTTTCCCTGTCTCCCATCTACATGTATTAGAAAGCTACGGACATGGTAAGCACTTATCACGCACCTATTTGGTTAATGTACAGTCAGCCCTGTGGTACATGCTTGGAAATGGTTCTGTGTCTTTCCGTTAACCCTAACAGCATTGTTTTAACACTCTCGATTCTCCTTCTAGCCTATTCTCTTCCTTCACTTCACCACCACCAGACGTCTCACGACCCCAGCCCGCCTGCACTCTGCTATCAAGAGATCTGTCTAGAACACATTTTTAAAACAATCTCTTATCCAAAAACTTCTAGTCAGCTGATAACTGCCAATATGGTGAAGTTCTAATTCTTTAGCTTGACAGTCAAAGCCTTACATAATGTAGCACCAATCACACATCTTTGTCACATATTTGTCATGAATCTTCCGCTATGGTCAATGTGGCCTGTTCACTGGTGACAGACAATATTTGCTGCATAAGTAGATGGATGTTTGACTAGCATCAAACAAATGACCATATCATGGCTGATTCTACCTCCTTGCTTTTGTCCATGCTCTTCTTCCCTCCTGGAGTATCTGTTTTGGGCCCACTGATTACACACATAAGACACATGATTAGGATATATATGGTGCTGCATGAAGCTGTGTAGGTATTTCCTGCACAACCACAAAGAGGAGGCTTCCCCCTCTTTCTTTTACTTATTTAAGTCCCTCCATTTCTCAAAGGCCGGTTCAATCCTCACCCGCTGTGAGAATGAGCCTTTTCTGACTCCATGGTACACAGGAGTTTCTTGCTTCTCTGCATTCCTCACGACATGTTACCTTCACCATGCCCTTGCCTTCTAGCGCCCTCCATCTTGCATTGTTATTTGAACTATACAGTGGATGGAAGTCTACCAGATAATAAGTCCCTTCAGGAAACTCTCTAAGTCTTCTACCTCTTTGCACCCACCACATTGCTTTGAAAGTAGTGCAATCCACTTGGGACTCCTAGGAAGAGGACAACAAGCTGGGCGCATCTGTCTTCTCAGATTCATGAGCTATCCAGGGTCGACCAGTCCTAAGCATGCTCTGATCCGTGTCATCTCTGGCCCATTTGTCAACTCTACCTCAAAGTCTCACCCTGAGATGAATGAACCCTAAGAAAAATCAGAAATGAATTCAACTGCACATGTCAGCCCATGACTCGACATACGGATGAGGGGTGTCAGCATGGCGAAATGGCATTCTCCAGGTGACTTGTATCTGCATATCTGTCAAAGCAATCAGGACGTGCTCCCCTTCACAGCAAGGATGATGACACGCTGACTCACCGCAGTGAGGCTGCTTTCCCAGTAGTGAGGCTGGCTGCTGCTGATCCATCACCCTACTCTCCCCAGGCTCACCTGTGGCCTTGACGCGCACGTGCGCTATACAGCTAGCTTGGGCTAGTGGCTCTGAAACTAATCAATGGCCCCCCAGTAGAAAGACCTATTTGGGTCACATACTAATGGAACACATGACATCGGCTTTGTTCTCACTGAATTTTCATGGCCATCTATATGCTATAATAATAATGTGATACTAAATATAAAATATGTATAAATAACAATAAAACAAAATAAAAAATATATAATAGAAACTTTTTTTATATACTATAATAACCCAGCAATATAAAGGTTCACCACAAACCTCTCCTCTGACCTCCAGAGTCATATGTCCAGCTGCCTATTCCAGATCCTCCGTGGAGGTCCAACAGCCATCTCAAACTTCACATGTCTAAAACTGAGTTCCTGATACGCCCCTCACAAGTCTGTTTCTCCTACAATTTTCCCCATTTTAGTTAGTTACAATGCCATTCTACTAGTTGTTCAGACCAAAAACCTTCAAATCACCCTTAACTCCCCTCTGTCTCTCACATCCAACTTCTGGTCCATCAATAAACCCATCAGCCCTTTCCTTCAAAACTCATCCAGGATTTTACTCCTTCTCCTCCCGTTCTCTGACCACCCTGGGCTAAGCCACCACGATGTCTTACTGGGCTTAGAGCCTCTTTCAGTCTATTCTCAACACAGCAGTCAGCATGTTACATTTAACATTTAACAGTGTGACCCTGTTAAAACATAAGCTGACTCATGGCACTGGCTTCTTCTAAGCTCTCCAAAGGCTTCTGAGCTCACTCCAGGTAAAAGTCAAAGCCTCATCATGACCCACAAGGACCCTCCATGACCTGGGTCCCCAGATCTCACCCCGTAGCCTAGATTGCTCTCTTGTTGCTAAGCTCTACCCACACTGTCCTCTTCGCTCTTCTTCAACCTCTGCAGACCTATTCCTACTTCAGGGCTTCCACATGTACTATTCTTCTCAGAATGCTTGTTGCCCAGATATCCATGTGTCTTAATTCCTAGCTTTCTTCAGGTCTTTATTCAAAAGCCAACTTCTCTTTGAGGCCTTTCCTACCTATCCTATATAAAATGACAACCTCAGGCCCTCCTACCCAAACTGCCCATGCCTCCTCGGACTGTACCCCTTTCTATCACACTATGTATCACTTAATACTAACATGACTAATATTATTCATTTATTTTACTTTTTAAATTGTTTAGGATGTAAGTTCCATGATGGCAGGGATTTAGATCGTTTTGCTCCTTGCTATCTTCCCATTACCTAGACCAGTGCCTGGTGCATAACAGATGCTCAGTGAAAATGTGCTACATGGTGTAGTAAATCTAATTCAGTCAACTGAAATTCCCTTATTTTACCCATTACTACTGTATATCTATGAATCAAAAATTTGATGATCTTTGAGGTAAATACTTTAGGAACAGACTAATCAGATACTCTGAAGACTATCTTAAAGAGTAGCCTTGACGGAATTTTTACTAGCAGCAGCTATGTATTTGGTGTTCATTCCACAAACATTTAGTGAGCACCTACCATGTGCTAGGTATTGAAATAGGTGCTGGAGATACAACAGTGATCAAGGCAAATATAGTCTTTGACCTTTGACATTTATAAGCGAGCAGAATCAAAGTTTAACTTCTTTACCAAGTAATGAGACATCTCTGAACGTCAACTGTGTTGTCTATAAAATATGGATGAGGATACTTCACCTACCCAAGAACAGAAGACTCAACCAGATGATGTTTGATGTCCCTTCTACTATTATGAATCGAATCTGCCATGCCCACTATCATCCCTTCTCTGGTATCTTCCTACTCTCCCCAAGAATATTTCCCTCTGGTTCATCTAGCCCCCTATCTCACATATCCACATTAATACAGATGCACAGTCACTTCATGGTTGGTATTTCTAAAACATTCGAAACACCACTGCAGGCAAATTAAACGTCATGCAGGGACTCACTGTCTATAACTTTGGGTCTCTGGAGCAAGGCAGTGGGGGCAAGCCATATCGAGTTTGGAGTCTTAAATGAGGGAAAAAAAAAAAAAGAGGAGCTGCCGTGCAGATCCAAGAAGCCTTTCTTCCCACACTGAAAATAAACTCCCTCAGTGCTAGGACTCACCCAGCTAAGTGTGGACAAAGCAGCAGTCATCCAGATGACATGCAAAGCCCTAACGGCACTTCCAACAGAGTCACTGTGCTGATACCACATCACTCTGTCACCGTCACAAAGCTGCGCCCCTTAAAATACCCAGAGTCATTTGGGCTCTTTTGTAATGCAGAGAGGGGTGGGAGGCAATCCTTCCTTGGGGGAACACTGAAAAGGAGGGGCTGTCGGGAATGCTGGCAAAGAACACACTATATACTTAAGCCTGTAGCACTTCTCACTGCTTTCATTGTTAGTGATGGGGGTGGGGGAGAGGGGAAGTAGAAGTCCTTGATAGGGGGACTGCTAGGAAACAGATAAGCATGAGAGCCGCCTAAATCAGAGAGGCAACTAAACAGAAGACAAAGGTGCCCAAGGGAGCTGCACTATTCACTGGCGGCTGAACAAACTCAGATTTCCGACTACCTCTGTCCGAATCTCCTGCTCTTAACAAAGAGTCAGTGCTTATTCACTCATTCATTCAACATTTTCTCGTGGAACACTAAGAATGTGCCAGGTACTATTCCAGGTGCAATTTACCATGGTGAACAAACAGACACTAAAGACGCTAATTAAAAGACAAAAATTACTTACAAAAAAGCACACCTTAGATATAAAGATGCACAGAAAGGTTGAAACTGAACAGCATATCAAACCACTGCCCAAATTTGAAGAAAATAATAAGGAACAGAAATTGAAATAAAAATAAATTTGCAATACGGAAAATCAACAAAATCAAGAATTGGTTCTTTGAGAAGATTAATAAAATTGATAAACCTCTAGCAAAACTGATCAAAAAATAAGTAAATAGAAGAGAGAAAGCAGAGATTACCAATATCAGAAAAGGGGGAAAAAAAAAGACAACATCACTACAGATCCTATGAACATCAAATAACATAATAATGTATGATTAAAAACTTTATGCAACTAAATTTTAAAATTAAGATGCAATTATTTGTGGAGTCTAGAAAAATGGTACAGAGGAACTGGTTTGCAAGTCAGAAATAGAGACACAGATGTAGAGAACAAACGTATGGACACCAAGGGGGGAAAGTAGGGGTTGGGATGAATCGGGACTAACACATATACACTAATACGTATAAAACAGATAACTAATGAGAAACTGCCGTATAGCACGGGGAACTCTACTTCACTTTGCTGTACAGTAGAAACTAACACAACATTGTAAAACAACTGTACCCCAATTAAAAAAATAAAAATAAAGATGCAATGGATAAATTATTTTTAAAACATGACGTAAAATAACTGACACAAGAATAAGTAGGAAAGTTTACAATCTGATGTCTAGCAAAGAAATTAAATCTGTAATTTAAAAAATCACTAAACAAAATAAAACTTGAACTTTACTAAATTCTTTTTCTATATTGGTCATGTTTGCATTGATCACAATTTTTCTCTTTCATTCTTTTAATATAGTGAATTACACTGATTGACTTTTCCACTGCTAAACAAACTTCCAACTTGGATAAAGCCAAAACAAAACTTTAAAAAGTAAAAAAAACCCCACAACTGCCAGGCCCAGATGACTTCATGGATAAATTCTAAGGAAAGAAGTAACTTCAATCCTTCAATCTTATAAATTCTCCCAAAAAATAGACAAAGTGAGGGAACATATAGTTTTTATTTATTTATTTTTATTTTTATTTTTGGCTGTGTTGGGTCTTCGTTTCTGTGCGAGGGCTTTCTCTAGTTGCGGCAAGTGGGGGCCGCTCTTCATCACGGGCCTCTCACTATCGCGGCCTCTCTTTTTGCGGAGCACAGGCTCCGACGCACAGGCTCAGCAGTTGTGGCTCACGGGCCTAGTTGCTCCGCGGCATGTGGGATCCTCCCAGACCAGGGCTCGGACTCGTGTCCCCTGCATTGGTAGGCAGATTCTCAACCACTGAGCCACCAGGAAAGCCCGAACATATAGTTTTGATATCAAGGTTAGGTTTCATGAGGGAAACCTAACCTTGATATCAAAATCTAAGTAGGACATTTTAAGAAAAGGAAAATTATAGACTAATCTCTATTATGAAAATAAATAAAATCATAAACTAGAATATAGCAAATCAAACTCGATAATATAAAAAAAAGCATACATAACAAAATTGGTGCTAGTATAGGGCTGAAGGTTTAATACTGGAAAATCAGTGTAATTCACTAAATTAAACTAACATAGGATGGACTTCCCTGGTGGCACAGTGGTTAAGAATCCGCCTGCCAATGCAGGGGACACGGGTTCGATCCCTGGTCTGGGAAGATCCCACATGCCACGGAACAACTAAGCCCATGCACCACAACTACTGAGCCTGTGCTCTAGAGCCCACGAGCCACAACTACTAAGCCCGCACATCTAGAGCCTGTGCTCCACAAGAGAAGCCACTGCAATGAGAAGCTTGTGCACTGCAATGAAGAGGAGGTCCCGCTCGCCACGACTAGAGAAAGCCTGCGCGCAGCAACAAAGACTCAATGCAGCCAAAAATAAATAAAGAAAATAAATTTATTTCTAAAAAAAAGTCAGTGTTGTCGACTGAAAAAAATGCACAACCTAAAAGTGGAGAATTATGTAAAAAAAGAAAAGAAAAGAATATAGGAGAAAAATCATGTGATCATTGCAGTAAGTAGAGAATGAATTTAAGGAAGTTCAACCTCTGTTCATGCTAAAACAAAAAAAAAACAAAACTTTAGCAATTTAGGAACAGAACTTTCCTAGCCTGAAAAGTGGTATATATGAGAAACCTACAGCAATCATCATATTTAATGAGGAAATATTGAAAGCTTTTCCACTGAGATTGTGAATAAGAAAAAAAAATCCATTTTTATCACTTCTATTTGTACTAGAGGTCCTAGCCAGTGCAATAAGAAACAAAAGGTATAAGGATTAGAAAGGAAGAAATAAAACTATTCTTATTTGCATGATGGCATGAGTATGTATGGAAAAAATCCGAAAGGCTCTTCAGATACACTATTAAAATAAACAAGTGAATTTAGCAAGATAGCTAGATACGAGTTCAATAAACAAAATTCATTTGTGCGTTGGTATACTAGCAACAAAATATTAGAAAACAAACTATAAAAATAATACCAATCAAACAAAACATCAAAAACATTGTTTAATAAAAGATGCATCAGACCT
The DNA here is from genome assembly GCF_951394435.1 of Stenella coeruleoalba. Lineage (NCBI taxonomy): Eukaryota > Metazoa > Chordata > Mammalia > Artiodactyla > Delphinidae > Stenella > Stenella coeruleoalba. The sequence continues at coordinate 175,733,465 of NC_137169.1, forward strand.
ATACACAACATACTATAAAACATTACTGAGAAAAATTAGATATAATAAATACTATGCTCATGAATGAGACGGCTCAGTATTGTAAAGATATCAATTCTTTCCAGTCATCTACAGACTTTATAGTCTCAGTCAAAACCCCAGTAGAAATTTTTTATGAAAATGGATGTTAATTCTAAAATATGTATGGAACTGCTAGGAGAAAAAAATAAAAGCTAAGACAAACCTGAAAAGGGAGAACAAATTTGGAGAAATTACATTACCACATATCAAAATTTATTATAAAGCAACAATTATTAAGAAACTGGTATTTGGAACAAAGACAAAGAGACACAATGGAACAGAACAGAGAATCCAGAAACAGACTCATACACATATGGTCACCTGGTTTATGATAAAGGTGACAGAGTAATAAAGTAAGGACAGTCTTTTCAGTAAATACTGCTAGGTCAATTGGATATCCATTATGCAAAAAAATGAGTCTTAACTCTCACTCACAACATACCTAAAAATCAATTCTGGGTGAAATGAAAACTAAATATGAAAAATAAACCAATAAAACTTCCAGAAACTAAGACAGGAAAATATCTTCACGACCTTGAGGTTGGAAAAGTTCCTCAGTCAACCTGGCAGTTTTGTGTATACTCAAGAAGTGAATGAGGAGGTATCTTACTGGGCACTGTAGATGATAGTAGCTATGGACCAGAACTTTTCACTCTGTTACAAAGAATGATTAAGAATATTTGGTGGGCTTCCCTGGTGGTGCAGTGGTTGGGGGTCTGCCTGCCGATGCGGGGGACGCAGGTTCGTGCCCCGGTCCGGGAGGATCCCACGTGCCGCGGAGCGGCTGGGCCCGTGAGCCATGGCCGCTGAGCCTGCGCGTCCGGAGCCTGTGCTCCGCGGCAGGACAGGCCACGGCGGTGAGAGGCCCGCGTACCGCAAAAAAACAAACAAAAGAAACAACAAAAAAAGAATATTTGGCATCTTAAACCTAAAAAACTTAGATGCACAATACTGTACTCTGTGCCTGGCTGTGTTACAGAACAAGCAGGGTAGGAAAGTGCTGTAGAAAAAGATATGCTCTTGGGTATCTCCCAACACAACTCCTCATACACGCTCTGCTAATCCCCCAATTATGCAAAGACATGTTTGGAAGGAGACTTCTCAAGCTTATATGTTTAGGTTACTGGTCTATGATTTGAGATAGGGGTAAGAGGGATGGCTGGAAAAATTATCCAATTGGTAGTATATGCAGGGACTCTAAGAGGGCTGACCTTCAGGAAGTCTGCTCAGGCCAGACCCCCTTTGCAGTACTGGAGGCAAAAGGCTTGCCCCCTTCTTCTTGTACAACATGGGGAACAAACCATCATGGCTTTTAGACTAAGAGGGAGGTGCCTATGACACACCAAACTGGCGGTGGGCTTTCCCCAGCCTTTCGTTACCATCCACCAAATGAATGCTTGTGTTTGTACATCTCTGGGCCAGCTCCCAGAATGGGGGCGGCTGGGGGGTGGGGTACGGGTGGAGATGTGCTCTGTCCTGGCAGCTCTTCCCTAACTCCATCCACCCAGTTACGAGTTCGTGCTAAGGACCAGGTGGAACAATCCCTCGACAATCCTGGTTTTGCCCCTTTGAGTTTGGGATCCACCTGTGCCACCTACCAGCTGTGTGACCTTAGGCAAGCTACTCACTCAGCCTTGCCATCTCTAAACTGAAGCTAATAGTAGTTCATCTCATAGAACTGTTGTGAGAATTAAATAAGATTATGCATAGAGGAGCTAAATACAGTGCTTCATGACATGATGAATAAATGATTATGAAGATTTGTATTGGCTCATTAGCAATTTTTCTTACAACTTGCACACACATACCCAGGCGAATCCCTCACCGATTCCCCATCCTGACCCAGAGCTCCTTCTACCTCACCGAGTCTGGTGTGCCCCAGTCACCTGCCCCCTCTGTTCTTCTCTTCCTATTTCTATTCGGCCACACTTGGGGCTACTATTCCTAATGCTTGCTTCCCCATCACACCTGACACCACCCCATCCCTGCCACCACTAAGAATGCATCCTTTCCAAACAGCTCACCCCCATTCTCTTACCACTGACCAAACAAACAAAAGCAAATAAAGAAATTAAAAAAAATACAAACGTCTTTTAAATAAGAGGTTGTAAAGGAAGGGAGAGTAGAAGAGGGGGCGAGACAACCAGAAAGCAAGCAAGCGAGCCCCACTGCCATTCTCTCTCCCAGGACCCTCATCTCCTAGATGATGTTTTATTTTCTTGTTCGTCTTATTTCAGGTCTAAGCTCAGGGAGCGCCACTAGCATTTCGCGTTGTTTCCATGTGGCCCTGAGGCACCTTTTGTGCTTGGCAGATGTTAAATAAGAATTGCATCATACAAAGAAATGGCACTGGATAGATGGGCAGGAGGTGGCCCTGCTAGGTAAAGCATTCATTCCGTCAGGTGTAAGGAAAAAGCCAGGGGGAAAAAGTGCCCTCTCTTCATTTCGTCTTCCAAAGATTAATGCCCTTTGCAGACCCTGGGGCTCTCCTCGGAGTCTAAAATTGCCTGCGTGGTCCAGGCTGCAGCCGAAGGGTTGAAACACAGTCAGGAGACACCACTGCCCCAGCCCCACAGGCTCAGAAGCCTCAGTCCATCATTCCTGAGTCTTACAGTAAGAATGCACCATTGGGAATCAGGAATGTGGAAGAGGGCTCCAGAAACAAGAGAGCAGGCAGCTGTAGCAGAGATGTCCCAAGAAGAGAAGAGAAAAGCACCCGTCACAAAGACCCCTGGCATGGGACTAGACAGAGGGGAGGGAGGTACAGGGGAAAGTGAAGCAATCCCGCCCACACATGGCAGGACTGGGGACCTCTCTGTGCCCCTGGGTCTCCTGCGGACATACATAGTGGCTGATAACCTCCACATCCAGGTCTCATCCATTCCCAGTGGTCCTTGTGTTCATCCCGCGCTTTCCACTCGCACTCAGCTGTCATTCAGTCCAGGCCCCCTGTCCCCTCACATCAGGCCCCCTTACAACAGTCTTCCAGTCGCTCCTTGCTTCCCTCCACCCACATATTTCTGCCTAAAACATTCTTCCAAACACAGGTTTCCTAATGGGTCTTCTCTGTTGAAACATCTATAACTTCCCTCGTTTGCAGGATAAAACTCAACCTTCCAAGCGTTAACAGTCAACTGTGGTTTGGTCGATGCTACCTACTTCTTAAATCCTATTTGCTGTTGATTTCTTCAGCTGATCCCTAAATACTTTCCAGCCTTTCTGCTCTTTTTCTTACACCATTATCCTCACCTGGACATCCTTGCCCCTCCTTGTACCTGTCTTCCCAAATTATACCCACCTGTGCTGGTTATTCTCCAGTTGCCTGCCCCTCCCCCATGTATTCCCTACCCTTCTCTGTGCCCTGAGAGCTAGCCCCTTCGAACTCCATCATGTGGCTCCCTAGCCTTCTCACTTCTCACAAGAGGCACCAGCAGGAGGAGGGAGCTGGAGGTATGTCTTTCCCAACTCCCTTGGACTTTGCTGCGGGACTACGGTTGGACCAGGTCCCTCTGTGATCGCAGTCTGGCAGTCCCTCTTCCCTGCTCCCAGCTCTCACTGGGCTCCGCTCACCCCACCCCCATCCTTGCCTCGCTCCTCTGGACCCAACAGTGGAAATGGCCTTTCACTGAAGCTGTCCCTGGGGTCTAAACATCACTGGCTGGCTCTGACCACATCTCTTAAACACTCCCTTCATGAAATCTCTCCCTACCCCAGCTGAACATGCCTCCTGTTTCCTGTCAAGATCCTGCCTGAAACACCATCTTTTCAGCCTCAATCTCAATCCCACCCCCTCCAAGAAACTTTCTTTTCCACTGCAGTTGAGTGATGGCTCATCTCTCGTCACTCCCCAACATCCTTACTTAATTCCAACACTCTTATGGAGCTGTACGGTTTTCAAAGTATTTGACATAAATGAACTCATCTTTTCCTCACAACAACCCTGAAAGATAGACAAGGTATTATTACCATTAATAATCTCATTCGCATTTTGCAGAGAGCTGAAGCTTCTAGAGCCATGGCTGAGAACACGCAGCTATTCGGTTGTCTTAACGCAGTGGTTTGGGCCACAGGACCTTCTGGGATCCCAGGGATACAAGGCCAGTGGGCAAAGGGAGGAAGGATACATCTTGGAAGACAGGGGCTGGAAGGGTCTCTGTGTATATACGACATCCAAGAAAACAAAACCCAGTGAATGTGTGTCCACAAAGTTTAAGACACAGTCCTCAAGGAGTACAAACCTCTATTTGGAAACATGCATACGTGCATGCACAAGTTGATGACACAAAACATTTTAGGGCCAGGTGGGAAGGGGCCTTAGGCCAAGGACTCTTGGTAATTCCTTTCTGAATGTCCTGCCCCACCCCTACCCTGTGTTTGAATCAAAGCCCCAGACACAGAGGTGTTCAGGGCAGATTCATTCATTTGTTCAGCCTCTACAATGGGCCAGGCATGGTGCCGTATTCCGGAGACACCACAGTGAACAGGACAGACAGGGCCCTGCTCTCGTCGAGCTTGCACTTATTAGGAGGGATGGCATTACTTAAAACATTACAAGTGACCGGAATAGCACAATGGTGATAAGCGCTCCAAAGAAAAACAGGAAAGAGTCACGAGTGAGATTTCTGGGGAGAGCTGACTTTGTTTAGGGTCGTACGGAGGGAACATTTCCCTGAGAGTATGTCCTTAAAGCAGATCTAAAAGACGAGCAGGAGTTGACCAGCAAGGGAAGGGGCTCCGAGGGAAGAAACTCCATTACGTGCAGAACAGCATGTCCAAAGGTCCTGAGGCTGGTGCAGCTGTGGGCTGCGTGGTTCTGACAAAGGCCAGCGTGGCCACAGTACAAAAAGCAAGGGCCAGCAAAGCTAGAAAGGCTCACAGGGGCCACATCCCTCACAGATCACGTTAAAGATTTCTGTCTATATTTCAAGTGCAACAGGAACCAAATAAAGGGAAAGGGAAGTGACGTGGGAGACGCGTATTGTTTAAACATCACTCCGGCTGCAGAGCAGAGGATGGATTGAAGAGGCACAAGAGAGAAAACTGGGAAGGCAGGAGGCGACGGCAGCAATGCGGGGAAAGAACACGGCAGCTGGACCAGAGGGGCTGTAGTGGAGATGGGAGACGGGGGACTGGAATGCATTTTGAGGGTAGAATCCAGAGGATTGGGGTTTGATGGGAGACAGAAGGTGAAGGAGTGGGAGGAGACAAGGAGACAGGAGGCTTCTGCTCGTGCCACTAAAGAGGTGGGGGGGGGGCTTTCCTGGTGGCGCAGTGGTTGAGAGTCCGCCTGCCCGATGCAGGGGACACGGGTTCGTGCCCCGGTCCGGGAGGATCCCACATGCCGCGGAGCGGCTGGGCCCATGAGCCATGGCCGCTGAGCCTGCGCGTCCGGAGCCTGTGCTCCGCAACGGGAGAGGCCACAGCAGTGAGAGGCCCGCGTACCGCAAAAAAAAAAAAAAAAAAAAAAAAAAAAAAGAGGTGGTGGGGCTCTTGTACTGGGATGGGGGAGACCAGAGCGAGAGGATGGTGGCGGATCAAGTGTTTAGTTTAAGGCTCGTTTTTCTGAGGTATTTCAGGATGGTGCAGGCAGTAGGTAATTAGATATATATGCCTGGAGCTCAGAAGAGAGTTCTGGGCTAGAAATATAAATTCCAGTCATCAGCGGATCGTCAAGGGACTTTCAACAATACCTCCCAGGGAAAGAGTGTGTGAGAAGAAATGAGGGCCCCAAGGAGAAGCAGCAACCAGAAAGACGGAAGGGAACAGGTCAGTGTGATGGCTCTAAAGCTATAGGGAAGGAGCATCCCATAAACCAGGATATACTGATCAGAGCCACACACCAAAGGTAATATGACTGGGTTTTTAAGCGCTCAAATGGCCTCATGTTTATATCCCCAGGAAAAAAGTACCCCAGGAAAAAAGTCTACGCTAAAATCTCCACGTACATAAATACCTACTAGGTAAAGCCTGAAAGCTCCCTCTGCTGAAAGCCTCCCAAGAAGATCACGGTCTCTTCTCCCACCCAGGACAGAGACCAGGACAAGGCCACTGGGCCCTGGTGGGTGTTGCTCCGAGGGCCCCTGGGACGGGACGGAAATAGCTGCATAGATAATAAGATCTGTGCCCGCTCCGAACTGCTAAGAACACTGGGTGTTGATTAAATTTTCATAGCTCCATGACAGATTCCACCCCCCCGCCCCCCATCTCTTTTTTCCCCGTGTTTCTTTTTTGGTGGTTATTCCTGTTTCCAAAACCTAAAGAAAACACAATAAAAGAGGTTCTTTTCCTGCATGAGTTTTGGCTTGAGGTTTGAGTGCTGCCTGGGGCATCAGTCTGGCTTCCAGGAAAAGTTGTGTCAGCATCTGGGAAACAGTGCAGGCTCTCCACCTCCCCTCTCTGCCTTTTGCCCTTGTTCCTAACTCCCTTCCTTACCTCTCCCTTTCACTGCCTCTTCAAGCAGCCTCTTCTCCGTCCTCTTGTCCACGTTATGCCACCTTCTCCCCCACCTCAGTGTTCTTCCAACTTGTTCTAATTTCTCTCTCTCTCTTTTCCCCTCAATTGCCTCCTAACTTTTTTTTTTTTTTTTTGCGGTACGCGGGCCTCTCACTGTCGTGGCCCCTCCCGTTGCGGAGCACAGGCTCCGAACGCGCAGGCTCAGCGGCCATGGCTCACGGGCCCAGCCGCTCCGCGGCATGTGGGATCTTCCAGGACCGGGGCACGAACCCGGGTCCCCTGCATCGGCAGGAGGACTCTCAACCACTGCGCCACCAGGGAAGCCCACCTCCTAAGTTTAAATCCACGATGTTGAAGCGTGCACGCACACAAGCAAAATGAGGTTCTTTTCTCTCCCTGTCCTCCCTTGCTCGCTTAGTCTCCGGATAGCTCTCCTTATTTCCATTCTCAGAGAAGAACTCTAGAGACTGTGGGTCTCTGAGAGAAGACAAATAATTGCCCGTGCCTTCCTCCACGTTCGGAATGACAAATGGGGCCATTCTCATCTCTCCCACACCAGGAGCGGTTCAGGGGCACTGTCCTCCCCTTGTTCTACAAATTGGACTTAGGAAAAGAGAAAAGATTCACTCTGACCTCTGTTAAGAGCCCCTGTGCTAGGTGAAGGGACGCAGCCTGGACCAAGCCTCCACCCCAAGGAGATCAGAGTGGCCCTGGGAGGTCTCCTCTCCTCCCTCCAGTCGGGATGTGGGATCAGGTCCAGCTGGAGGATAAAGTAGGGCAAGGTGTGTAGTAAGCACAGTTCTACCTCATCCCACAGGAATCGCAACAGGCGACCCAATTTCATCTCCAGTGACTTGGTAGCAGCCTCACCCTTGTCAGTAGAAGTGGCATCAGAAGCCTAATCACGTGAGTGTGAGGCTGGTGCCGTGCAGACAGAACCTACTGGTCCTGATGTAGCTACTGCCCCCTTCCCAGTCTCAGCCCAAGGAGAGGGGAGCCAACCTCGGCTCCTTTTCCCAAACGATTCCATGGCTGCCCACTCCACGAGAGGCGTTACTCAAGGCTGCCTGCAAGATGGGTGGGGTGTGCTTGTGTCGTGTTGAAGGTAGTGGGGTGTGAGCATCCTGATTACTCCCCCAAAAGGAAGGCTGACTAAGGTGGGGCGGGTTCCCCAAAGGCCCACACTCTGGTGGCAGATGGGACCCCAGTCTGAGACAGGGTCAAGGTGGAACTCTGCATCTGCTCAGGCCTCAGAAGGCAATGGTACTTGAAGGCTGGACATCAGGGTACCATTCACGGGAGTCACAAGGACCTTCCTTTCAAATCAGGATGAGTCCAGCAAACACAAGAAGCCTGGCCGTTCTCTTAAAATCAGTGCTTCTATTAAGATGTTATGGAAAAACTCAAGCAAACTTTATGGCCAACCCAATAGAGTAAGAAGAGCTGGCCAGCTCTGTTACCCACAGCTCTGTTACCCACAGCTCTGTTACCCACAGGGCAGGGCAAAGTGTAGAGGGGGGTGGGGCAGAGGTCAATCCCCAAGCTTCATTACCACCAAGTGTCACTTATCTTCTACCACCACTCTCCGCCTGAACTGCCCTCAGAGGTCCACAGGTGGGCTGCTGCAAACCTGACCCCCTAGCCCTGGACACCTGATGGTGAGTCAGCACACGCCCATCACCAGGAATGGAAGACAGTTGGGCAGAGGCAAAAACAGGAGAGGACAAGAAACTGGCTCCTCTAATCACTAGAGAATCCTTCCTGGGTAATCAAGAATTTCTTAGTACAGAGGATCAAAGGGGAAAAATGCTTAATAGCATCTAACCAGTCTTCAAGGGTCCCAAACCCTCCAGGACCTTCATCGAAAGGACAGCCCTACTTTAACATTCTCTCTTATGAAAATTCAAAAAAAAAAAAAGTGTCATAAGCAAAGTCTCCAGCTAGGCGCAGTGGGGAAAAAATACCTGTTCTCTCTTGGAAATACTAATTACAGTGTTCACATATGCATGCCTCATAAAAACATCAGTTTTCACACACAGCTACTCCCCACAATAATATCACAAATCAAAACATAACATGTAAGGATATTAAACAACCTCCCTATTCTCCTAAATGGCCCGTTAGCCACACTTATTTTGAGACAGTTATAGTATAATGATTAAGGGTACAGACTCTGAGAGCAGATGACCTTGGTCTTCTCAACTGTAAAACAGGGGTGTAACAGTCCTATCTGAAAGGGTTGTGGAGACCATCAAGCGAATTTATACCTATAAAGTACATAGAACAGTGCCTGGCGTACAATATATGCTATATAAGTGTTTGCTGTGATGCCTCACCCTGGTCCTTTCACAACACTGAATACCCCCAAGGATATAAACAAGAAGTCTCCCAGTACTTAAGGCCAGTAGGTTTTCCTTCCTGGTTTTAAGGTTCACTGACCTCCACTTCATTCACAGATTTAAACTCTACTCAGTGGGGCTGGAGGCTTGCTGTAGCACCTGGATGAAGGCGTCATGAGGGCTCCCTCGGGAATTCGGATCTCCTCCCCGTCTCCCAGCCAGAGATCTCACAGTTATCTTCATGCATAAAATTAGTTCTCATGAACCCTCAAAAGAATGACTTGCTTTTGTGAATATGACCTCAGCGAGCCCCTGTGTGGATTTATCCAACCTCATACCTGGGATGGTCAGTTTGCTAATAATACTAAGGACAGCTGGGTGAAGGGCTCACACACCACCACCACCCCCGTGGCGGGCCCCGTGGCGGCCAGCTGGCTTCTCGAATGGGAATGCTGTTCTGAGAGCACAGATTAGGTCCCTCATGGCAGCCAACCATCTCACAAATGCACTCCACCCATCAGCAGAGGTTCCGGCGCAATAGCCAGGGGAGTAACAGTAACTATAACAGATACGGTGCATTGACCACAACCCCTCCCTTGTGGGCTCGTATTCTGTCATGTATTCATTCAGCGAATAGTCATTAAAAACTTAGCTTGTGCCTGGTATTGATCTGAGCAGCAACTGTTCAAAGCAGTGAGTAAGACAGAATTCCTGCCTCCCGAGGCTTATTGTAATGGGAAGAGTTAGTCTTCGAACAAATAAATGGGAAAAATATACGCTGTGGTAAAAGGCTAAGTGCTCTGGAAAGAAAGAAAGAAAGCAGGAAGGGGGACAGAGACTACTGGGAAGGGGAAATTCAACCTTAAATAGGGTGGGCATGAAAGGATGCACTGAGTAAAGACCCGAGGAGGGGAAAGGGTGAGCCCACTCTGATCTCTGGGGAAGCACATTCCAGCAGGACAGCACAGTTGCAAGGCTCCGAGGCAGGAACATGCCTGGTGTGTCTACTGCAAGAAGACCGCCGTGGCTGGAGGAGAAGAGTGAGGGGAGAAGAGTGAGGGGAGAAGAGGAGAGGGGCAGAAGGGGGGAGGGGCAGATGATACAGGGTCCTGTGGCTTCCCGGCGAGAGCTCTGGCTTTCACTCAGCGAGACAGGAGGAGCCGCTGGAGGGTTCCCTGCAGGAGATACGCGTGCTGACCTACATGTACCAGGGTCACAGGGCCAGACTTTTTTGTCTTGTTTTGGTTTTTTTTTTTTGGCTGTGCCACACGGCATGTGGGATCTTGGTTCCCTGACCAGGGATCAAACCCGCGCCCCCTGCATTGGGAGCCCGGTGTCTTAACCACTGGACTGCCAGGGAAGTCCCAAAAGGCCAGACTGAAGTGGAGCAGTGATGCGCTCAGGGAGACACTGCAGTAACTCAGGCAAGAGATGTTGTGGCTTGGGCCAGGGTGCAGGGCTGCAGGTCAGACTGGTGGTCAGGGTCTGGATAAATAGGGACTGTAGAGCTGACGGGAGTTAGCGATGAATTAAATGTGTGGTACGAGAAAAAACCCAGAAGAATGGTTCTGAGGTTTGGTAGTTCCAGTATCTAAAAAATCAATGATGTAACAGCTGTGAATAATGGTGTACAGGTGAATAATACACGCAGTGCAAACAAATCGAGACCAGCTGGGAGAGAGCAGATGACAGAGAGCAGTACAGACATTTTCAGAGGAGCCCTGGGTTGGAAAAGGGAGCATTCCAGCACTCAGCCCAGCGTCCAGCACATGGTAGGCCCCCATAAATGTCTTGAATGTGAAGGAGTACAGTTACACAAATAAAAACCAAGCTTTACGAGCAATATCATCTTGAGGGAAAATATAATTTTTATAGAAGAGGAGCAGACGAAAGGAAAAGGAACCAAACCAGAACAGACTTGGATTGAAGAGCTTTGTCCACACCTGAAACCGTATCTGTCCTAAACCAACTCATTGGCTGGTGGTGGGAACTCCTATCTGCCTTCCCTCTAGTAAAGAAGTCCCGGCCATAATCGACAAACTGGCCCTAGAGCATGTTATTATCCTGCTAATGTCCTAGGAGAAGTAATAATATTACATTTGGGCTAAATTCCAAAAAAATAGCTCTGAGAGAAAACCCCGAAGTTCTCAGGGCCTTAATAGGGCCACTGCTGGGCGAATACACATTGAGTTGTAGTTCCTCGCAGCTCAGTCCTTAATCCTCTTTTCTTTTCTTTTTTTACATCTTTATTGGAGTATAATTGCTTTACAGTGGTGTGTTAGTTTCTGCTTTATAACAAAGTGAATCAGTTATACATATACATATGTTCCCATATCTCTTCCCTCTTGCGTCTCCCTCCCTCCCACCCTCCCTATCCCACCCCTCTAGGTGGTCACAAAGCACCGAGCTGATCTCCCTGTGCTATGCGGCTGCTTCCCACTAGCTATCTACCTTACGTTTGGTAGTGTATATATGTCCATGCCTCTCCCTCGCTTTGTCACAGCTCTTTTCTATCTATACCTTCTCCCTGTGCGGCATCAGCCCATCAAGCCCGTAACTCTAAAACCTTTCATAAGTTGATGCTTCTCAAATGTGTTATCTCCTGCTCTGCCCTCTCCCCTGAGCTCCAGGCTTATATATCTAACTACTCACTCATCGTGACACCACTAACTTGGATACCTAAGATGCGTCAAATAGGCATCTCCAATTTAACATACCCCCAACTGAACTCTTGACCCTGGGCAATCAACCTGCCCCTTCTCTAAGCTTCCCTGTCTCGGGAAATGGTACCACTGTTAATACACTACTGTAGCTGAGGAGCCATCATTGTCCCCACCTTTCTCTCTCACCCTACATTCAATCCATCGGCAAGTCCTACCGACTCTACCTTCAAAATACAGCCCAATCTGACCACCGTTCATCGCTGCCAGCGTGACCATCCCAGGCTTCACCACCATCGCCTTCTATTACCTCCACCCTTGCCCACCATGGCCAGTTCTCCACACAGCAGCCAGAGTGATCTTTCAACATATACCAAGTCACACCACCCATCTGCTCAAAACACTTCGAAGACTTCCCATCGAACGTGAAATACAACCCAGCGAGGCCCAATGGGATCTGGCCCCGACTGGCTTTCTGATCCCTCTTCCCTCCATGCCCTTCTGAAGTGCTCCTGCCTTCCTGTTGTTCCTTGAACCCACCAAACAATCACTGTGCCAAGCAAGCCACTGTGAGGTTTCTCTGCGAAGCCTTTCTTGACCACCTCAGACAGAATACGGCTATCGTCTGGCTGTTCTCACAGCACTCAGTCCACAAGGGTGGAAGGGATAACACTGTATCATGGCATCCGCTGAACACAAGTCTGTCTTCTCTCCTCAAAAGGAGCCACAAAGTACCTTCTACCATCCCGGCAATGAGGAGGCTGTCTAAAGTTTGTTGTGTACATTGAGTTGAACTGAATGGCCCAATCATCCACCACCTCCTCTGCCGATCTGTTCTAACTGATGGCAGCAGGGAGCCGTGGAAAGAGCCTGGGCTTTTCTAGTGACACAACACTAGGTTCCAATCCAGGCTTTCTACCTTAATAACTGAACAACCCTGGGCAGGTCACTTAACCTCTCTGTGCCTCAGTGGCCTCATCTGTAAAACAAGGAATGATCAGATTCAACTTCAAGGTTACTGTAAGAACTAGAAGCCACGCAGGTAAAGGACCCGGCACAGTGCCTGGCACACAGTAGGTATATGATAAATGGTAGCTAGTATTATTATCCACATATATCTTGTCTTTCATCTCTCTTTACGGCATTACTGAATGTCCAGAGATTCCAACATAGCATGTTTCGTCCTTCGAGAGGAGAAGTAACACAATGAGAAAGACATCAAGACATATGGATGGGAGAAGAGGCTTCACTCCAGGTGGCGTAAGGGGAGATGGCAGACTGAGGCCACGGGAAACAAGATGACTGACAACAGCAAGATAACCCCCTTTTCCTCTCCAGCCAACCTCTGCCCACTTCTGAACTGTCCATGACCGCAAAAGCCACAGAGGACCCAAGTCCCCACTGAGGTCTCAGTGCCTGAGCGCCGGGGTGGGTCTCATAAAAAGAGATTGGTTGCCACAGCAGAAAAGGATATGCAAGCTCTTCCAAATTAGAACAGGAATTTAATTAAACCAGGAGAGAAATGAGAGATAGGGAGATGATTAAGGCCCCAGGATATTTCCTTCCTTAGAGGCGAGGGGAAGAGGCAGGGACGAGCTAGAATTCACCCCCACTCACAGTCTGCCCCTTTCCTCCCCGCCCCCCAGTCATCTCCCTCTATACCCCCTACTTCTGACTCCTGGGCAATCTTCTTCCTCCGTTTTGGAACCCCTGGGCCCCTACCCCAAAACCAGCTCGGCACAAAACTCTCCCTCAAGACATATGTGCTGCTGACTCATTCTCCCAGCTTGTAACAAAGCTTAAAACTTTTAATTCCCCAGTTTTTAGTATCTTTTCTCACTCTTTCTACTTCATCTTGCTTCACGTTATGAATTATGTACAGTACTTCTGGTACTCAAGAAAAACCCTTTATCAAATCTGTGCAAAAGAGAATTCATGAGTGATTTTGATCGACGAACAGTCTCTTGAAATGACAAAGAGTTCCCCGGGCCTGCAGGGAGCTGGAGCTTGACAGGCACACAGACAGGCACGTGGTGGTAGGGAGGGACACTGTGCTGTGGACATGAGACCTCATTTGGATTCGGTGGCTATAATATGTTCTAAGGACATTCTCCCTTGCGTGTCTCCCCTCTGTGAGCTGCTTAAGACCAGAGCACGTAGGGAAGAGATGTGATCATGTCAGGTGAGCACAGAGGTGGGCAGCTGCCTTACCAGGTAGGGTAGCTCACTGCAGACTTCATGCAGTCTGCAGGGCATGCCTTTGTTTTTTTTATCCATAAACTGTAACTCAAGATAATGTCCACAGGAGGCTGCTTCCCAAATGCCTGAAACAGAGAAAGCGCTTCAAGGTCCTCCAGCAAAGGGGCTCCCGGCGGACAAGCCACAGCACACGCGTGCCTTACCCATCTGAAGGGAGGGGAAAAGCCACCTCTTGTTCCTCTTGGCCCCTTTCTCTGAATCTCCTCTGCCCAAGCTCCCATCTTTCTCCCTCCTCACCGCCCACTTCCCCACTTGCTGAAGACACCCGAGATCTGGCTAAATAACCCACTTTGCAGTTTATTTAGCTCTAAATGGAAGTCGTAAGACAAATGCAATAAATAACTTGGGTACAAAAGGGAGGCACGCGTCCTCCCTCTCACTGTTACACACGTGCACACAGACTAAACAGGGGCGGGTACTCTCCACGGTAACCTTTCCCAGGCTCTGTGGGCCGACGGTCACAGCTGCTTCTAGTAGTGCAGGATGACAGGCAAGGTTCGTGTTCCCGGGTAGACTGGGGTCCTGGAGGGTAGACCAAGACTGCTGGCCCAACGAGGCCACAGAGTCTGTAATTCCCAGGACTGGAACCCCGCTGCCCACTCTTTGGGGAGCATGACCTTGGTGACCTAGCTATTAGCCATGGGTGCCTCTGCTCTTCCCAAGCCATTCAGGTGGCGCGCTCCCTGAGGGGCTGTGTCATGCCACTCCAACGCCACCTGCTAAGGAAGAGGAACCTGTCACAGAGAGAGAGGAGAGTGGGAGACCTGGGGAGGGAAGGAAGACGGAGAGAGAGAGAGAGAGAGAGAGAGAGAAAGAGAGAGAGAGAGCCCTGATTGGAAACCCTGGGAGGAAGGGAGGCTGTGACAGAGATGCACCAGCCTGGCGAACTACCCCAGCCCCACCTGGGTTTGGGAGACACGTTGCCAAGAGCTCGAATGTGATCACGACTGGCGGTGAGGGAGGCGTGATCACCTGGGTGTGCGCGTGCCTGCTGCCCTTTCGATCCTGCCTTTCCTTCCAAATCAGGAAGGGCGGCCTCTCTGATTCAATGGCACAGCTGTACCTAGCAGCACCCCCGAAGGCAGGTGCAGGCACACCTCGGTCGTTCAGATCAAGGTGGGGTCCCTTGGAAAAGCACTCACGTTCCCACACTCCCTTTCTTTTCTGCTTCATCTAGGAATCTGCTCCTTTTATACAAAAGACTCCGGGAGTGGTGGCTCTGTTTTACATCATCAAGGAAACAGTTGGAAAAGGTCACGGTACCGTGTTTTGTGCACAAAGGAAAGAGAAAGATCCTAACGATATTCTAAATATATATATTCTGCCTTATTTCCTAGGGAGCCCACTGATCATATCTGCCAAAACACATTTAAAGATGATACGTGAAAGATCGATTATTGTGAAGCTCAAAAACAGAAATCCTCTAAACATCACTGTTCATAACCTTCAACTATTTTAACAATCCCTTAAATTTATAAAGCATATCTTGGTGCACAAAGCCCTTTCATGCATACATTCTGATTTAATTCTTACAACCATAATATGAACTAAGTGTTCCAATTTAACGGAAGAGGAAGATGAGTCTCACTGAGGTCATGTGACTTGCCTAAGATCATGGTATGGGGGAGGGGGAGTAGACAGAAAATAAAACCTGAACTTGAACCCAGATCTTCTGAGTACAACCCAATGTTGAATACTACCTATTCCTTATGGTATTCGCTATGCCAGCCTAACTGGTTTTCTAAAATATTCGTTCTTTGGTGACAAGTCACATAAGCAACTACTAATTCCTGTTAAAATTAATGTAAAAAGCTCACTGTCACCACAATGGGGAAAAACAAACAAACAAAAAACTCACATGCCAAGCTGCTAACAGCAATATTGTGCATTCACAATTATTTACATCAATGTAATTATATTAATAGATTAATCTATCATATAGATAAAATCTATATAACCACAGTTTTTTTTTTCAACTTTCACAGATCAGAGAATTTTCACAAAACAAATACAAAAGACTATGGGCTTGCCATACAGTTGTTAACTTTTTCTTCTGCCAAGAAAAGATATTAACTTTGAAAATTCAACTTCAAGTTGAACAAATTTAGCTTCCCAAAAAACTGTATTGCTATTATTTTCTCATTATGCCAGACTGCTAAAAACTTCATCAAGGGCTCAGTCCCGGCCCATTCAGGAACACTGCTGGAGATAAATGTCAGGTCTGCCCTAACGCCAAGTGTAGAAAGTCCTGAAGTGTGTTAGAATTTGAGAGCAGCTGTAACATCAGCATTTCGCCAGTTATCCAGAGGTAATTCAAGTTAGTAAGAACTGGCATGAATACGTAAAATGTGTTCAGAAGCCATTTTAGCATCAACTACAGGTATGTTTTTCAACGTGCACATAATATAAATAACACCACGCTTCAAAGCAAAAGCACAGGCCATGAGAGCTCTCAGTACATAGAGCAAATGGAAGCTAAGGAAAAGGAAACATGATGGGAGAGTTTGCCTTACATGCCCCCAGCAGCAATCAGATACTCTATTTGAATAAGCAAAACAAAAACAAAAAAAAAAAGCTCACTTAGCAAAATCGAGTTTATAAGTACACAGCTCTTATAAGCAAAAAGGAGGGAGACACAAGAGGGAGGAGATATGGGGATATGTGTATATGTATAGCTGATTCACTTTGTTATACAGCAGAAACTAACACCATTGTAAAGCAATTATACTCCAATAAAGATGTTGAAAAATAAAAAAAAAGCACTCATAAAGCAAAGAATGAGGGTCTTTTTCAAAGCACTTTCATATGTTTTAGCTCATGTAATTGCTACAAGACTCTTGAGGTTAGGAACAGCTGGTGGTATTACCCGCGTATTACTAATGAGAAGACTAACGCATGTTTATTTATTCATCTGACACTTACAACGATCACAGGGCTCATGGCAGAAGGGGGTCCAGGGGCTGTCCCCCTATCCTCAGTGTAAGTATCAAATCCCAAGCTGATGTTCACAAAGGTAAAAAATGGAACTTGTAGGGCTTCCCTGGCGGCGCAGTGGTTGAGAGTCCGCCTGCCGATGCAGGGGACACGGGTTCGTGGCCCTGTCCGGGAAGATCCCACATGTCGCGGAGCGGCTGGGCCCGTGAGTCATGGCCGCTGAGCCTGCGCGTCCGGAGCCTGTGCTCCGCAATAGGAGAGGCCACAACAGTGAGAGGCCCGCATACCGCAAAAAAAAAAAAAAAAAATGGAACTTGTAAAAGGTGGATTCAGCTGCAGAAAGTGATCCCAGAAACAGAGTGTGTGTGTGTGTGTGTGTGTGTGTGTGTGTGTGTGTGTGTGTGTGTGTGTGTGTGTGTGTGTGTGTGTGTGTGTGTGTGTAGGGAGTCTTCAATTTGGGGTTGTTCCTGGTCACGTTTCATCACAGAAAACAGGGCATACTTTCTCTTCGTTCTGTTCCCAAACCCTAACCATGTCTCAGATTGCCATCTCTTAGGTCTGGGTCTCTTTAAGAGCATTTCAGAGCCAGGTTCCAAGCCAGGAAGGCCAACTGTGTCACAGAAATTAACTACTAATTACACACAAACCCTGTGTAAACATTCCAATAAATTACAGTCCCCCTACTTTTCACTAGTTGGGTTTTTTTGTGTGTGCCTCCACCTGTCACAGGAGAAGGGAGCATGGCGCTGAGCTGGAGCACAGCAGGGAAAGCAGACGGCAGCAACAGTGGGGACAGCCCACTGTCCAGCATTAGCGGTGTCCTTCCCGACAGCAGCTCCTTCATCTGAACCTAGACCCTATGCTGCATATGCTGACAGCCGGGCGGCCTGGAAGCCAGGGCACCCTGGGTGGGTTCACAGAGCCTCTCTGTGAAATTAGCCTATTGATGGATATTTACTGAATACATAATCATGTCTGGGGAACTGTGGTTGATGCCAGAAGACAGAATGGTGTTTTGAAAGGGAAAAGGGACAGAGGCACCTAAAAGACAACTCCTGATAGGGGAATCTGGGAAAAACATCAGGTGAATGCTACTGACGTTTAGGTCTGGGGGAGAGGCCTTAGAGGAAAGATCTCTTTTCCTTTGAGTTTTCAGGGATAGTCAGAGAAGGCTCTGTGGAGGAGGTGGCCAATGTTTTGGAGGAAAAACTAATTCAAAAAACATGAATGTAAGATTGGCAACGATGCATATGAAAGGTACTAAGTGGCTAGGCTGAGAGATAGGAAAGGACCAGTCGGAGAGGAGAAGATCTGGACAGCGAGTGGGCAGTGGAAGAAGATGTTCTGCTTGTCTTCCCTATATGAGTGGTTTTCACAAAATGTTCTAAATAATTATTTAACACCATTAGTGCTTCCTATGTGCTAGGCACATGTCAAGGGCTTTATCCAAGATATCTCGTTTAATTCTTACAACTCTGTGAGGGGGGTACCGAAATTATCCTCACATTACAGATAAGGATAATAAGGCAGAGAGGTTAAGTTGTCCAGGTCCCACAGGTAGTAAGGGTGGGACCAGGATTCCTAACCACTGTTATACCACGTCTAGTAAGAAATCATTGTTTCAAACAAGATCATCAGAACATCAATGCAGAAAACGTACAGAGAGGAACACCTCTGGCATAAATGTATTTTTGCCATTTAATATATATATATATATATATGCATTTATCATACAAAACATGTATGTAATGTAGAATCAATCGCTCAAAACATAAGGTGGTTTTGGGGAAGACGAGCACTAAAGCCGGGGGTAGGATGCCTGCTGCAGTCTTGAATCAGCTTTGACATCCAGTTTATTTCTGTATTTTGTTTTAGTTTCATAGTACTGAGAAAATCCTCAATCATGCAGGAAAGTAATAGCGTGCTAACATATATCACTGCCTGTGAGCAAACAAGCTCAGGCCTGAATTTTTTAAAAAGACTAACACAGAACTACCAGCCTTCTAATAGCACATTTACACAAAGTTCAAACGAACACAGGTGGCAAACGGAGCTTTACTCCAAGGTCTGCACAAATAAGCCAGGGCAATCATGAACCGTCTCCAAGCATGAAGATCTGGTCTCGAACACATTGATTACGTGTGTCTTTTTAAATTAGTTTTTTTTCATCATTTTCTACTTCCTCGATTCTAAGATACACCTTTCTTTGCAGACAAAGGTTTTAGGACTAAGAATATACGAATATGTAACATACAGAATGTAGTAGGGGTTCCCTCCTGAAATGCCATTATTAACATTTTTTTTTTTTAGCGGTACACGGGCCACTCACTGCTGTGGCCTCTCCCGTTGCGGAGCACAGGCTCTGGACGTGCAGGCTCAGCGGCCATGGCTCAGGGGCCCAGCCGTTCCGCGGCATGTGGTATCTTCCCGGACCGGGGCACGAACCCATGTCCACTGCATCGGCAGGCGGACTCTCAACCACTGCGCCACCAGGGAAGCCCCATTATTAACTTTTTAGTAGATCTTATAATCAATGGTATGTATCTTGTATTCAAGGAAGTGTGACAGGTAAAATATATATTTTAACTATAAACAAAACGCAAAGACAAACCATGGAATGGGAGAAAATATTTGCAAATGATGCAACTGACAAGGGATTAATTTCCAAAACACACAAACAGCTTACAAACAACCCAGTCAAAAAATGGGTGGAAGACCTAAATAGACATTTTTTCAAAAAAGACATACAGGTGGCCAACAGGCGTGTGAAAAGATGCTCAACATCAATAATCATTAGAGAAGTGCAAATCAAACCTACAGTGAGGAATCACCTCACATCAGTCAGAATGGCCATCATCAAAAAGTCTACAAATAATAAACGCTGGAGAGGGTGTGGAGAAAAGGGAACCCTCCTACACTGTTGGTGGGAATGCAGACTGGTACAGTCACTATGGAGAACAGTATGGAGGTTCTTCAAAAAACTAAAGATAAAGTTACCATATGATCCGGCAATTCCACTCCAGGGCACATATCCAGAAAAGACAAAAACTCTAATTCGAAAAGATACATGAACCCCAGTGTTCATAGCAGCACTATTTAATAGTCAAGACATGGAAGCAACCTAAGTGTCCATCGACAGATGAATGGATAAAGAAGATGTGGTGCACATATATATACACAAAATGGAGTATTACTCGGCCAAAGAATGAAATAATGCCATCTGCAGCAACATGGATGGAACTAGAGATTATCATACTAAGTGAAGTAAGTCAGACAGTGAAAGACAAATATCATATGATATCACTTACATGTGGAACCAAAAAAAAAATGATACAAATGAACTTATTTACAAAACAGAAATAGACTCACAGACATAGAAAACAAACTTACAGTTACCAAAGGGGAAAGGGCGGGGTAAGGATAAATTAGGAATTTGGGATTAAGAGATACACACTACCATATAGAAAACAGATAAACAACAAGGACCTACTGGATAGCACAGAGAACTATATTCAATATCTTCTAATAACCTATAATGGAAAAGAGTCTGAAAAAGAATACATATATATATAACTGAATCACTTTGCTGTACACCTGAAACATTGTAAATCGACTGCACTTCAATTATACAAAAAGTCAAAAAAAAGATATATTTTAAAAACAACGCAGATGTAGAGAATGGACTTGAGGAAACTGGGAGGGGAAAGGGTAAGCTGGGACGAAGTGAGAGAGTGGCATGGACATATATACACTACCAAACGTAAAATAGATAGCTAGTGGGAAGCAGCCGCATAGCACAGGGAGATCAGCTCGGTGCTTTGTGACCACCTAGAGGGGTGGGATAGGGAGGGTGGGAGGGAGGGAGACGCAAGAGGGAAGAGATATGGGAACATATGTGTATGTATAACTGATTCACTCTGTTATAAAGCAGAAACTAACACACCACTGTAAAGCAATTATACTCCAATAAAGATGTTAAAAAAAAATTTGAGACAATTTTGTAAAGCCACCAAAGTCACCTATGGATCTCAGCTGACAAGTCCCTGATCCAGGGCAAAGGGCAGAGGTGTTGGGATGGGAGAGGGAGAAGAGACCCTGCAGGCGTGGGAGGGAGGCAGCCAGCAAAGTGCCCTCAGGAGGATGGAAATGCCACTGGTCCTGGTCCTCTTTCCTGAGAGCTCACTGTGTGTCAATCACTTTATATTAGACAATTTGTTTTTTGGCGGTACGCGGCCCTCTCACTGTTGTGGCCCCTCCCGTTGCGGAGCACAGGCTCTGGACGCGCAGGCTCAGCGGCCATGGCTCAGGGGCCCAGCCGCTCCGTGGCATGTGGGATCTTCCCGGACTGGGGCACGAACCCGTGTCCCCTGCATCAGCAGGCGGACTCTCAACCACTGCGCCACCAGGGAAGCCCAAATTTTGATTAAAGTAGGACCTCGTAGAAATCCATGTAGTGGGGGAGACGGGCTTTCTGAAGGCTTTCTCTTTAGTATGCTCCCATTTCACCCTCCCCCAGCCCACTCATTACAACCACACGGAACTGTCACACTTCACTGTGGCCTGAGAATCACAAGAGAGCTTGTTAAAAATACAGATTCCTTCTTCCTAGCTCTGTAGCTGCCAGTTCATTAGACCCAGGAGGAGCCCAGGAATCTGAAATTACATTAATTGCCCCCAGGCAATTCTAAGACGGTCCACACTCTGAGGGGCACTGAAAGAAAGTCCTCAATAAATATTTTTCTGGTGAATGATAAGTTGAGGGAAAAATGAACAGAGACCTTTTGGCTGCCTAGTGCCAGAGGCTGGCACTGCGCCAACCGGTCTGGCTGGGATTCCGTAAGGATTTGGCCTCCAGGGTGAGCCAGTTGAAAGTACCTGAAACAGCCACTGAGTCACCAACACACCACCCCCCGTTAATTTCTGCCCCTTAGTCCTAAGGCCTGGGGTTGCCTCAGAACAGAGAGATCATAGCCTAAGCCTGCATGACACACCAGGCACCTGAGGCCTCTGGCCAGGGATCAGAAATTAAATTGTGTATTAGAGTGGGCTAAAAGAAAGGCAAAGAGCCCTGAGCCAGCTTAATGGTTCTGCACAGGTGAAAGATCTGGAGACTGGCTTGGTGAGTGCGTGGTGTGAAATTCAGGCACTTGATCAGGAGGCAAACTTCGCATATTTGGAATCAACCCTAAACACGCTGACATCTCTGGTTTGACAAGTTATTAAGAAATCAAAATGGATATGAAAGAGTAGGAATAATTTCAGGGTAGAAGCAGCTATGGATGGGAAGGAGAAAGAAAGCAAACCACAGTTTTTTTTTATCCCACGGAGGGAACCAGGGACTGGAAGCTGTGGACCCCGGGCTCCGGCCCAGCGGGCAGGGAGCAAGGAGAAAGGCATTGCAGGGTTTAGAGGGAGGACAAGTGATTCACATGGAGAACAGGCTGCCAAAGGCAGCAGCAGAAGCTACAAACATAAATGTTTTTTTTTTTTCCACCTGAAAAGCCGATATCTTTATTTTTTTTAACATCTTTATTGGAGTATAATTGCTTTACAATGGTGTGTTAGTTTCTGCTTTATAACAAAGTGAATCAGCTATATGTATACATATATCCCCATATCCCTCCCCTCTTGCGTCTCCCTCCCACCCTCCCTATCCCACCCCTCTAGGTGGTCACAAAGCACCCAGCTGATCTCCCTGTGCTATGCAGCTGCTTCCCATTAGCTATCTAGTTTACATTTGGTAGTGTATATAAGTCCATGCCACTCTCTCACTTCGTCCCAGCTTACCCTTCCCCCTCCCCATGTCCTCAAGTCCATTCTCTACATCTGCGTCTTTATTCCTGTCCTGCCCCCAGGTTCTTCAGAACCTTTTTTTTTTTTTAGATTCCATATATATGTGTTAGCATACGGCATTTGTTTTCCTCTTTCTGACTTACTTCACTCTGTATGACAGACTCTAGGTCCATCCACCTCAATGTGTTTTTAAAAAGAGACACTCTGGGGCTTCCCTGGTGGCGCAGTGGTTGAGAGTCCGCCTGCTGATGCAGGAGACGTGGGTTCATGCCCCGGTCAGGGAAGATCCCACAGGCCGCGGAGCGGCTGGGCCCGTGAGCCATGGCTGCTGAGCCTGCGCGTCCGGAGCCTGTGCTCCACAATGGGAGAGGCCACAGCAGTAAGAGGCCTGCGTACCACAAAAAAAAAAAAAAAAAAAAAAGACACTCTGAGGAGGAAAACGGGATTACAGAGTACAATGCTAGTGAGGAAAGTGGGCGGGCCTGGTAGGTTTCAGTCCCCCAAAGTTTCCCCAGTCAACGCTCTGAATTGGGCTGACGCAGGGCGAGGTGCCCAGGAGTGAAGTCTGGGAGGGCCCAGGAGGTGTGCCACACCTTCTGTCACGGCTTACTCTGCTCACGGGGACACACACCCCTCACTCACTCACTCTCCCTCTACTGGGGGCAGTTCAAGCGCCGAATTAGAAATCAGAACAGCTGGTTTTAAAGCTCACTGCCTACGTCTTCTATGCAATGAGACAGGTTTCTCAAACTCACTCCATAGACTGAATTTGTCCAGGAGATTCCAGAGTAACATTTGAAAAAAGGCCTATGATCCGTTTACTCCCTTTTCACAGTCTCCCCCCGCCTCCCCACCTCTTTCTTCCCTACCCAGCTCAAATTCCACCTCTCCTGACTCTCATTTTATTGTGCTCACCAGTTAGAACTACTCTGGTGAAAGCCAACTCTCCACGTACTTCCTTGCCTGAACCTCAGGGGCCAAATGTGACTACAGGAAAACACAGCACAGTCACTGGTCTCACTTTCACCCCAGCACCATTAACCCCGAGCGGGTCCTCCATGCTGCCCGGCGATCAGATCCCCACTGCACTTAGTCTCTCGCTCCAACTTCCAGCATTTCCCTCCTCCCACCTTCGGCTCATGACCTGACTTTCTATTTCATCGAGACAATAGAAGCAATAGGCGAATTTCTACACGCTTCCGTCACCACGTCTACCCCCCATCCCGGCCTCTGCAGCCTCCCTCCTAGGACTATGGATGAACCATGAAGCTGGGCTCCAAGCCTCGCCCTCCAACCTGTGCTCTGATGGGCTAGGAGCCCACCCCCTCTCACCTGCTTTCGAAGGCCGCTCCACCAGCTGTCCTCTCTCTCCAGCAGCAATGACTTTTACCTTGAATGACTCATTCTCACCAAAAAGCAAGTGGTATTTCTTCTACCTGCCCCACTCTCTCTGCTTCTCTTTCAACAAAACTCAACACAACGGTCTGTATGGCTGTCTCCAAACCTCTCTTAAACCTTCTCCAATCAGGTTTTCGCCCCTCCCACTTTCCCCTCCTGGCCTCTGATGATTAATTCTTAGCCCTTATCTCCCTTGACCCATCTCTAGGCAGCATTTGATTCAGCTGATCACCGCTGCTTCTTCCTGAAGCACTCTCTTCCCTTGGCCTATAGGACACCCTGCCCCCCCACGGCTCCTTCTCAGTCTTCTTGCTAACTCCTTAGCTCACCCACATCTTAACACTGGAACTCAGTTCTGGAACCTCTTCTCTATAGTTAGATATTTCCTTCCTTGATGGTTTATCCAGTCTTTGCACTTTAAATACCATTCTATACACAGAAAACTCCTGAATTTATTATCTCCAGCCTAGGCTTCTACCCTGAATCCATTTACCCAACTCTCTCCTTACACCATATCAAATAAGCATCGCAAATTTTTCATTCATGTCCAAACTCAATTCTTTATCTTCCTCCCCATCTACTTCACCTCTCAGCCTTCACGGGAAAGGGGCAGACTAACTTCCGGTATCCACTTATTAATCCCTTTGTGTGTTAGACAAGTCACAGGTGAACAGACACTGGTATCAACTGGTATCAGATTCCAGGTGTCATCTATATTACAGGGACCCAGACGACTGCAAGGACACAGGAACAGGCTTGCACAGACAGGGATGTGGGGAAAAAAACAGCCTATTCCAGAGCATGAGTGATCGGTTACAGGAGTCTACAAATTGTACCAACTAGACACCTTATCCTAGGTCAGCTGGTACACCTTATCACTCTGACACCGTAAGATGATGGTAGGTTCCTGGCCCCTATCTGTCAAATGAGCTCTGAGTATGTTCTGTTCCCAGAGCATGTGGAGGAGGTGGTGATGAAAACTAAAGCAGAGATGAGCAAACAACATTCCCTAGTCGCATGGAACTCAGCACCGAACACGTTCTCTGCAGATACTATAAAATCAGAGAAACTTCAGGAAGCTGGAGACGGCAGTTTTCCAGCAGCCCTCGGATGTGGCATTATTCTTTCAACATACAACAATTATATGTTGTATACGTACAATTATTTTTTCAGCAACGAGGCAAAAAGTGAGTTCTCTGTTAACCATTTAGCACAGATTAACTATGTGTAGCTGGGAGAAGGCAACTTAAGGAGCGTCACGGGCTCTGTCACAGACCGAAGGACTTCTGAGAGGGAGGAAGACTCTCAGAAAGCATCAGACCACAGGTTGCCTCTTCTTTCCAAAAGCCAGGAAACAGTATAAAAATCTTCCCACAGCAGCGCAGAGCACCGAGGCAGTCATAACAGATACAGCTGGCGCACCTGTGAAGCCGAAGAACGCACGCCTCCAAAAGTGTCCGCGTCTGCATGAGTTATCAACACCAGGTGAGAAGAGAAATAGCTTGATGAAAAATACAGATGAAATGTAGAAATACAGATCAAAACGACTGGACTTGAAGAGCACAGATTGGGGGGACTGCAGACAGCGAATGGGAACCCCCGCAATCTGTATATTATATTCCTGGTACCACAAACAGCAGAGAACATAAAACCAGAATGACGACAGGGAAATCAGACTCAGCCCAGAATCGGGAGAAAGCCAGATCTGAGAGCCACACCTCACCCAGGTGAAGAAGGTTAGAAGTTAATAATGGAGCCACGGTAACATCTGCGGAGTGAACAGCACTGAGGGAGAAGGTGCTGTCCTGGAGAAGCAACACCTATCCAGATTAGAAGAAATGAAAGGAATTAAACTCGTAAGAAGAGGGGAGAGTCTGCAAATGGAGGAGACCTTGGGAGAGACAGTCAAAACAGGAAGACGCAGCCAGCAGAACCGTAGACTGCTTTGCATCTTTCTACCACAAGAGGGAGGGAAGCCAAGAATACAGTTGGAGTGGGACCAAGCCAAGTTGAAATTTTGGGAGAGACTAAATTGAGCACAGCACGCAGGACTCCAGGTTGCCCTGACAATGGGAACTCTCCCCCACCCTTACAATCATGCATGCTCATGAGAAAAGCTACATGCAAGTGAAGTCAACGGTAATCAATGGCAGAGCCACACAAGGTCACAGGAGGCATTTAGGAAGGGTCTGTGCGGCAGAAAAGGGATGCAAACACCAGGGAAGCATTTAACTTACATAGAAAAAGGTTAAACTGAGTCCACATGTTTGAGAGAGCTTCTGCGTACAGTGTCAACCTGAAGGTTCTCCTAATGGTTTGGTTAAACTGGCGCCAATAAATCTTACGTATTTGTTGTAACCACTGAATAGAAGAGGCATTGGACGGGGAAATAGGGACTCCCTTTACTTTGTGGTCTTTGTGAAGAAATACAGTGGCTGGGTGAATTGGGCCTTCCAGGAATAGTGGTAGAAAGGGAGATCAACAGTTATATCTGCGTCTTATTAGCAGTGGTAATAATAAAAGGCACAGGGGGTAATTTTTCTCTATGTAGAAACATACATATATACATACATCTATTTAGAGTACTCAGGTGACTAGTTGTTCATAGTTAATTCAGTGCTGTGTAACCAGTTCCAATATATATGTAAAGTTTTGTCATTAAAAAATCTTAAGTTAAAATTAAGAGAAGAAAAATAAATACTCAGGTATCGTTGACATGGGCTTTCAGAATCTGCACGTTTTCAACCAAGATCCTAGGCATCTCTAATCTCATACTTTCAATGGGCATAAGCGGGAGAGGGGTGGTAGGTGAATTAGTCTGTACTTTTTATTTAAAAAAAAATTTTTTTAATTTATTTATTTTTGGCTGTGCTGGGTCTTCATTGCTGCGTGCAGGCTTGCTCTAGTTGCGGTGAGCGGGGGCTACTCTTCGTTGAGGTGCGCAGGTTTCTCATTGCACTGGCTTCTCTTGTTGTGGAGCATGAGCTCTAGGTGTGCGGGCTTCAGTAGTTGCAGCACACTGACTCAGTAGTTGTGGCAAACAGGCTCAGTAGTTGTGGCTCACGGGCTCTAGAGTGCAGGCTCAGTAGTTGTGGCACACGGGCTTAGTTGCTCTGCAGCATGTGGGATCTTCCTGGACCAGAGCTCAAACCAATGTCCCCTGCATTGGCAGGCGGATTCTTAACCACTGCACCACCAGGGAAGCCCAGTCTGTACTATTTAAATTGTTATTTTCCCCCATCCTGGATCCTCTTTCCTGTCCAAGCTAAATGGTTGAATTTGGGTAAATTAAAAGTGTTTAAAACAAGACAACAGGTTATGCTAAGCCCCATGTCACCAATGCAAAACTTCATTTCAGTGTCAGCCTCTCCCACAAATGGGCTCTTAAACCAGTCAATCAGGAATCACCTGTTCAGCACTAGTGATCAGGTGAGTCATCTGCACCAGCATCTTCCTGATAAAACCCTGCCACGCCCCAAAGGAAAGTGACCTTGCCACAACTAATCCACTTTTTACTAACTTCCTGGTCCAGCGCACTTCTGCCTACAAAAGCCTTTCGTTTTTTGAACAGCTCCTCAGAGCTCCTTTCCAGCTGCTAGATGGGATGCTGCCCAATTCATGAATGGCTGAATAAGTCAATAACATCTTTGAAATTCACTCAGTTGAATTTTGGTTTCTTTAACAAAAGCTTGTATGACGTGACTCCACCATATATTGCAAGCCCTACACCCACCAGACTGAGGAGTCCACAGCTCTGAACCTTCCTCCAGTAGCAGAGAACCCTAACTCCAGGATGCGCATCCAGCTCCTGCGAGAGAGCTCTGCCTGGGCCATGCTTTCCACCCCAGTCTCCTGCTCAAAGGAAGCCCAGACTTTGATGGCTCCTTCTCTTCCTAAGGAGCCAGACTTTGTCCTTGTTCCACTGGCCTTTTTCATCCACCTTCTCCTGAATCAAGGGGTCGTTACCCATCTAACTACGACCATCGCCTCTGCCTGTGGACTCTTGGCTCCATGCCCTCCCCCTAGATCCAATGCTTTGGAAAGTGATGTCATTTCAAAGTGGGCATGAGTTCATTCTGCCCCATAAGCAGCCACTTTTTGGAAATCAGCCCAACAGCTCATTGAGTTCCCTCAAGTCTGGATCCAGCCACAGGGGTAGCAGGAGGCCTTCAGTAAACTGAAGTTCAATGACTGATGTCATTGTCAGAGGTACTGTGAGTCTGTGGCCCTGGGAGCCCATGCAATCCAAGGTTTCAGAGAATCTGCAGCTTGACCTCTTCTCCCTGCTTCCTCGGTAGAGCACACCTGCGTTCACTGTGTCTGGGTGACCTCCATACCTATGTTGGACAGATAACCTGAGGGAGACTGGAATTTGAAGAGAGCACCAGGAGAGCAGGGATCATGGCACTTTTTTTCCCCTCTGTTTCCCCAGTGCCTAGCACACTGCTTGACACATCACAGATGCTCACTAATATATGTTGAAAGAATGAATGAACAAAGGAACTAATGTAAGTGATGAGTAATTCCTGTTTATCTCAGTACCTTCTGAGCCTTGGCTCTGGAGGACCAACAGATCTCGCCTTTATCTTCAAATGCAACACTTCTCCCTTCAGGCTTTCAATGCATTTATCACATCACTTAGGTGAGTCTACACATATAAGTGAAATACATCCCTCCCAAAGCCCCGCAAATGACACCAGCCGCTGTGGGGACAGTGCTGTCATTTCCAGAGGTGCCTGGTTAATCTGAGTGACACGGCTTCGAGACAACCTTCACATCTCAAATGAGGAGCAACTGGACTCATCAACCTCGCCTCCCTGACCTCCTTCCTGCCACCCCACAACTGGTGAGAATCCCAGAGTGTCCTCAAGGGTTTTCTAGGTCACACATAACCCCCCTGGGCTTTCTGGGCATACGCTGGTCCTTGGGACTTCTTCACTGCCCTGTAGAGCTTTGGCATAATAGCCTGTGGCTGTTTTCTGCAAAGCTCTACCTGCCTGGGAGCTTGGGAATGGGTCCAGGTTAGTGATGGACATTTACTAGGTACCTACTTGTACGGGCTTTATGCAGACCCTGGCTCTTCCTCCATGACAATCTGGTTGAGTCTCTCCTGAGACAGCATTTCCTTTCCTTCCGGTATAGATTATGTCCAGAAGTCCTTCTAAGGGGGGCTTTTTGTAAGCCACCCCATGTTCCACCCATTATTTATACAGACGGAATCAGGTTAGAAGGAAAGGTAAAGGTAGACTGTGGGAGGGCAAGTAAGATGGGTGATTGCTCCAAACGGATCTGCCTTGGGGTGGGCTGGCTGTATGCATAGGAGGGTACGGACCTTTATGAGCACCTATTTACAAAGACAATTTGCCCAAATTGCTTTGCCCCCCCTAGGCCTCCTATGTAGCAAAGCACACACCTCCCCACCCTCTCATTTTAGAACTTAGACTCTGCACCATGCCTTTCATAACTTGTTGAGATCAGACTCTGGGAGGTGGAAGACACTTCAGTGCTCACTCTAACATCCCGCACAGACAGTTAGATAGCCCTGTCTTGTACACCAACTCAGAACTTTCCCAACATGCCCGATCACATGAATCACCAGGGGCACGTGTAAAAAATGTAGCTCAGCTCACCAACTATTCAAAACCACATGAAATCAAAATCTCCAAGGGCCTGTGAATCAGAATTTTCAACAAGCATCCCTAGTGAGTCTTACAATTAAGCGTGTTACTTATGTGCATGTGATGCAATGGTTCTTGAGGGAAGCTACATATTAGAATCAGCTAGGAAGCTTTAAAAAGAAAATCAATGATAGGTCTCTACCCCTAGCTATTCCTACTTAACTCGTCTGGAGTAGAGCCCAGGCGATGTCAATTTTTAAAGCTCCCTCCCAGCTGCTTCTAGTGTGCGGCCAGGGGTGGGAACTACCGGAATACCTTCCCAGGCCAGTGGTAAGCTCTTTGAAGACAGCAACCAACAAATCTATACCTCTTGGTGCCCCTCACTGAATCCCACCACCATGTCGAACCAGTAGCAGAACAAAACGGCTGAGCTGATCTGACTAGCAGTTCACCCATCAAATATGGCATGTAATTTCCTAACTATATTAAGAAGCTGTGTACTTAGCAAGAGGCCAAAAAACAGAGGCACATGAACTGCTCAGTATAGATTATGTCCAGAAGTCCTTCTAAAGGGGGCTTTTTGTAAGCTACCCCATGTTCCACCCATTATTTATACAGACAGAATCAGGTTAGAAGGAAAGGAAAAGGTAGCCCGTGGGAGGGCAACCATGGTTGAGTCTACACACACACACACGCACGCACACACACACACGCACACACGCACACACACACACACACACACCTGCTCCGGCCCCTCGCCAGCTCTACTCACATTGTACAGCACGGTGGTCCACCCTTCCATGGTGATGCACTGGAAGACAGTCAGCACAGCAAAAAGGATGTTATCAAACTGGGTGATCCCATCATTGGGGCCGATCCAGTCCCGGCATTCATAACCAGCTGGGCAGCCCTGCACACCACATGGGTGAGGGGGGTCAAATCCTTCTAGAATACCTGCAGACACATTTGGAGGGTGGGGGATAAACCACACGATGCTTAGCATGAGCTGGAAACGATCCCAGGAGGCCACAAGCATGCAATTCTATTTCCCACAGAAAGGTTTGTCCTTCTTTGTCTCCAGCTCCTACCCTTCTCTGGCATCTCTGCACCTCACAGCTCACATACCATGTGTTCAACCCAATGGTTCCCAACCTCCTGTGAAAATGAAGCCTCCTCCACATGCCCCCCCCACCCCCTCTTTCCTCAGGTCACATCTTCTACCTTCTCCTGAGTCCCACGGGAATTTACAGGACTGGGTCACCCAGAAAGGTCTGAGCTGAAGGCAGAATCTTACTGATTTTCTAACTTCAGACTCCAGGATAGACTCTTAGTTCTTTCTGGGTTCCTTGGGAACAATTATAAACTACAGTCCCTTCCGTGGATCTTAACTCCTTGTTTTTATGGCCTAAATTCCTCATCTTAAATAAGACAAAAATAAAAATCCAACGTGAAAGGTGTCCTTTGAAGATTCTTTTCATAAAAACATGGTACCTAATTGGGCTCCTTCAACCTCTCCCCTGCCCCCTTTCCTCCTAAAGCACTCGACTGAACTTGAAAAGAACAAAGAAGATACAGGGAGACAAGAAGGCCAGATCTGTGTACGCTGCTCATCTCCCAAGCACCCCTGCCAAGTCATGCTCAGAACTCCCCCAGTTCTTCCACACTATGTGTGGGTCACAGCAGAGAGGGGGAAGGTCATGAGCTCGAGCATGGGTGGAAAATGTCCCCAAGCTCTGGAGGGGCCCCAGATCTGACTCCGGACTCCTGGTCTCTCTGGCTGTGGGCCAAAGAGGCCACATACAAAGGGTAATTCTTCAGGCAGAAGGTTTTTGACATGCATTCTGATGGCCTCCTACCAAGGGATGGGGCAGCTGAGACCTTCTATTGAAATAAACTATAAACCTAAGAGGTTACTCGCTTTGCGGTATCAATGCACAATGGGGATCTTTAGGCTGGTTGGGCCTCGTAAAGCTGCTGACTAGGAAGCCTCTGGTTCTAATTCTGGGGTTGGGACCAGCCTCCAAATGCCCTGAAATGACCCCGATGACCAGAGGAGAGAGGAGGGAAGCAGCAGACGTCAGCAAACAGTGCCCCTACCTGAATTGTTCATGAAGCAAGCTCGGTGCAGCTTCCCACTGTAGAACTCCAAGCCGATGATCGCAAACATCAGGATGGCAAAGAAGAGCAGAAGGCCAATCTGCAGCAGAGGCACCATGGCCTTCATGATGGACTTCAACACAATCTGCAGGCCTGCAAGGAAAGCAAGAGAATGATAAACGGAGCCCTCGCTCGGCACCACCTCATACGGCAGGCTGACTTCTTCCTGGGAGAAGAGGGGCAAGTCTGAGGGAAAAGAGCCATTGATCCTGAAATGATAAAGCAGTTCACGAAGGGATAACCAGGATGAGTCAAGCCAAAGACGGCCATCACCCCCTCCCCTAGGGATCAATCCCTACCTCTTCCTCACCATTCCCTGATCATTTACATACCTATCACCCTTCCCTTATTCACTGCACCCATGCTGTCTTCTGGATTCCTCCTATAGATGAAACTTATTAGAATACGCTTCTTTCCTAAAGGGAATTGGGCCCAGCCCTGCTAGGCTGTAAGTCTGTAAGAACAAGGACTCAATCTCAGACCCAGCTCTCCCACCCACTGTTGGGGAAGCAGAATTAGTACAACCACTGTTCATGAAACACCATATCCTTTGACCCAGAAATTGTCCTTCTAGGATTCTAGCCTAAGAAAATAATCAGAGATTTGAATAATATTTAAGTAAAAAGATGTTTGTTGCAGCACTATTTCTAGTTAGAAAAAGAAAACTGGAAATAACCTAAATGAATAGCAACACAGAAATGACTACCCAAGTCAGGGACTGTATAAGACAGACTATAATACAGATTTAAAAATCATATTTCTGAAGAATTTTTTTTTTTTTTTTTGGCGGTATGCAGGCCTCTCACTGTTGTGGCCTCTCCCGTTGCGGAGCCCAGGCTCCAGACACGCAGGCTCAGCGGCCATGGCTCACGGGCCCAGCTGCTCCGCGGCATGTGGGATCTTCCCGGACCCAGGCACAAACCCGTGTCCCCTGCATCAGCAGGCGGACTCTCAACCACTGCGCCACCAGGGAAGCCCTGAAGAATTTTTAACGTCAGGAAAATCAAATGCTTATGATGGGATCCAATACCAAAGTTACAGCATGATCCCAATCACATTAAAATGCACAGGAAAAAATGAATGAAAAAATATGCTAAAGTGTTAACAAAAGTTATATTTCTGAGTGATAGGATAATGGGTGCTCTTCATTTTCTATTATTTCCTTTACTTTCCCAATTTTTTACAAAGATCTTTCATTATCTTTTAAATATGAAAAAAGTCTGCTAAATTTTAAAATGGAAGGTGATGCCGGATTGCCGCAGGTCCTCTATTTATTACTGCAGGGGCTTCCTCTCAGGAGAAATTATTTCTTGTTTATCCCTAATTCTCTTCGACCCTGGATCTGGTTGAGGACACATCAGTAAAGCTCTCAGAAGAGGAGAAAGAAGAAAGGTGCTCACTAGGTATCCCCGACACGAGCTTCAGAGGCCTTAGGACACGCACAGCCCGGAGCGTCCTCAGGTCCACATGTGTGTTGAAGTGGGTTCCCGCAGTGGCCAGGATGCTGCAGATGGAGACACAGAAGGTCAAGGTTACCACAGTCTGCCTTTCTCCCGCTGTTCCACGGGGGAAGCTGGGTTAAAGAAGGATCATCGGCCTGGAAAGCACACAGAGCTGATGCCAGCTGCGTGTGGGCGCACCTGAGCTTGGGTGAATCACCAGTGATTCCGAATGGAATTAAATTTAGCCGCATGGATTTCACTTCGAAAAGGAGGAAAACTGATCATCGCAATGGAATCCTAGCTCCAAATCATTAGTAAAACACAAGGTCCCCAGCATCTGTCTCATCCCTGCCCCGAAACCGTGTCCCCTACCCTCCTCTCTGCCCCTTGCCAATTTCCTTCCCCTCTTTCCAACCTACCAAGGGCCTCACATATTTTATCTTAAAATTTTCTTCGATTCCCCTGTCTCCTATTGCCTTCAGGAAATTTCTCTGGATTAACTGCAGTAAAGGAGTAACTCACTCTTCTTTACCTTGACACTTAGAATTTTTACCAAACAAAATCAATCACTCTGATGCTTATACTTAGGGAATAATGTCACTGGTCCCCATGCAGTATTTTTATAATCACTGTGTGACCTGGATTTGGTTTCTTTGTTTCCACGTTTCTACTTCCACAGCCATATCCAGGAACACACACACACACAACAAAAAATCCTAACAATCCTATTAGATGGTGTACACCAAGTACCTTGTCTTGAGGGGACAATTTATTTCATATAATCCCATGACACTGCAGGTACTTTGGAGAGACAAAGACACTTCAGTATTTATGACAGGTACAGCAGAAGACTAACAGTCAGAAGAACTGGGTTTCAGTCCTGACTCATGTACTTGTGAACTGGGTGCCTTGAGGCCAGTCAACCTCTATGAGCCACGCTACCCTTATCTACAAACTGGGGGAGTACCATGGCCTAGTTACAAAAACAAAACGACATGGAATTGAATGTTATGAGTGTTCTGTAAACTATAACGTGCAAAACAGACATTATATCTAACACAAATGTTAATAATATTGCCTTGACAACTCTAATTTTAGTCTTCTTTCTGTAGGGTACTGCTTTTTCTTCCTTACAACTTCCGGGACAATTTCAGCTATGTGGAACTATTGGGGAATGACTCATTCAGAAAACTGAGTTTTCTGTATGGTCAAAGGGTGGCAAGAATGATTTATTTCATTTAATTATTTTAAGGGGCTTTGGAGGACTGGGGAGAGGCTGGTTCAGCTGAGGGTAAAAAGGGCCTGGACACATCTCGTGACTGGCCACGCGAGGCCCTGCACCATAGTTTTGCTTCTCTCTTTGACGTTAGCTTTACTTTTCTTCTCTTTCCCATGTCATCAACCCTGTTTCTCTGACATTTGACATTCAAGATACCTTGAAGTCTTTTTAATACGTGAACGAAACGTTTATGCTCTATTATCTCTAGAAAGTAGATACAGGATCAACAGAGGCAAATTACACAGACCCAGATTATAATCACAAGCAGTAACTTTGATACAAGCAGTGCTGGCCAACAGCCAAGTGGGCTGCTTTATGTGGTAGTGACTTCCCGACATTCGAAGTATTCAAGGACAGACAGAAGGACTCTCTTTTACGAAGGTAAGAGGGTTCCAACATTGGGTTGAAGGTTATTTAAATGACCAATAGAGATTTCTTTCAACTTTAAGATTCTATGATTCTATATGGATCCAATCTCAAAATCAGAACCAGAAAGAAAGTTTAGTCTCATACAGCATCTCAGGAGCTAGGTGTTCTCTGTCTCTCCCAACCCAAACTTCCATCCTCTCATCTTAGAAGGAGGGAGTTCTGGAGACACTGCTTTTGACTCTATCTTCCAAGGCCAAAGAGTAACATTAGGGAGGGGAGTGATGTAATTTCTAGTAAGTAGGAAAAAACTGAAGAGAAGAGAGAACAAGGAGAAACATGGAAAATAGGAGTGAAAAACAGGACAGAAATAGAAAAAAAACAAAGGAAAAAAGAGAGAGAGAAAGAGAAGCTTCAAGGATAGGTATAGTGATAGAGAAGCAGAACCCCAGGAAAATGGTGTCATTGCTCCCCTGATTCCGCTAACAAGGGAAGGAGACGGTACTCAGTCTTCGGAGGGGCACGCATGGAGGCTGCTTTCCCTCTGGTTCGCTGTCTTACAAACACAGTGGATAGAATCTGCCCCGTTCAGAAACCAGAGTTCTGTTTCCTAGGATACCCAGATACACGTGAGATGCTCTTTCATATCATAAGAAGGGCCAATGAAAATGAAAATCTCCTCCCCAGCCCAGAGATGAACAAGGTACATTTCGGAACACGGAGGTAGGAGGCCAAGGACGACATTAAAGGGCAAGAAGGTGCAGGTGTAGAGAGAAAAAAAGCAGCAGAGGGAAAGCAGAATGAGAGGATGGGCAGTGAGCAAAGGAAATGGGGAGATGAAAGCAATAAGGGAAAGAAGAAGTGAAAGCTGGTAGAGAAGCAAATGTCAGAGAAACAGGGATGATGACATGGGAAAGAGAAGAAAAGTAAAGTTAACGTCAGAGAAGCAAAAATATGGTGCAGGGGCCTCGTGTGGCCTGCCATGAGATGTGTCCAGGCCGTTTGTACCCTCAGCTGAACCAACCTCTCCCCAGTCCTCCAAAGCCCCATCACACTTCAGGCAGGGCTGTGCACCTGTGGCCCTGTGCTCCCCTGGCCCTCAGAATTTTCTTCTCTTTCATCCAGTGCAGGAGGGCTGTCAACTGAATCTCTGGCTGCTGCACATTGGCCGCTGGCTACCTGCTAGTATTCAAATCGTCTTTGAGGGCAGGAATCACGATGTGGCTCCCCAATCCACCTGTCAGAAACAGGAGCAATGGGATCCTTAGAGGAAAAGATCATTAAGGAAAAGGGCCCTATTCTGAGCTCCCATAAAATTCTGTGCCCACCGCCATCACTGCCCTTACCATATCCCAGAGGAAGTCTCTGTGTTCTCATCTGTCTACCCTCTGAGATTCAGAGCTTCTCACCTGGAGACACCGTCTTCCTCATCTCGACAGGCCCCACACCTAGCCCAGGGTCTGGCAAGTAAAAGGTGCTCAATAAATGCTCGAAACTGCACTGATGAAAGTAATAAACGTGTTGAGGCAGAGACCAAATGGACAGACATACTGCAGAAACCCTAGAGCTTATCAATGAAAAGATTCAGATAGCACAGCTGATTTGCTACCCAAACACGCGCCTGTGTGAGCATACAGGAGTGCACAGGAAATCTGGCCTCGAGCACTGTAGGGTCTAATGAGGATCTTCTGATGTACTGCTAAGACTCCTGCTCTCAAACAGATCCCACAGGACAGGATCTGCCCAGCCCTCAGTGGGAGAGCTAGAGAGGGAGGGAGGAAGGAGGAAGACTCAAAATTCAAAGACTTGCCTCCTAGCAAAACCCAAGTACTGAAGAGTACCCAGTTCAGCACAGCTCCAAGCCTTGTGCGGAGCAGGCCTGCACGAGAGGCTCTGGGAAAGTGAACCAGAGGAAAAGACCCTGGCCCTCAGTCTAGTGGAAGGAGACAGACACGGAAATGAAATGATTATAATTCACCGTGAAGAGTGTCAGAACAGGTGTTTACAAAGTGCTGTGAGAATGGGAAATACTGCAGTGGACAAATACAGGGCTTACTATCTGCTAGCATTTTCCAATATGTTATCTCATTAAATCCTCCAAAATATCCTGATATTACTATCGACTCCACTTCATAGGGGAGGCAACTGAAGCTCAGAACAAAATTAAATTTCTAATAAATGGCAAGAACAGGCATTAAAGTTAGTTTTCCTGTGAGATCAAAACCCATCGTTTCCCTCTCTGCCATGACGCCGGGCAGCGTCTTCTCGGTCCCAGGCAGCTCCACTGTTCCTTAGTCCAGTGAGTTGCTAAAAATACCAAGGTTGCAGAGTGTGGTCGCCAAACGAGCCAGGGAACTTGGCTTCCTTCGTTCCAAGGCCACAAACTGCTAACTCCTACAGACTTGACAGCAATCGCTCTCAGAACCAGCAGGGTATGAGGCTCCTCGCACCCCAGGTGGTGACCGCCACAGTACCTACACATACACACAGGAAGGGACACGTGCACCACAAGGTCAGAGCGAGGCCACTGCGGAGGAGTTCAGTTCTGAGTTAATAAAAGCTAAGCTCTCCGCCGTCCCAAGAGGCATACGCATGTGCTCTTCAGGAGTGAGGGCTGTGTTCTCCATTCCTTTTGTCACCATGAGCACAGAGCCTGGTGGAGAGCTCTGGACACACAGGGGGGTCTTAATTACTACTGTATCCCCCCAAGCAGAGGACAATCGGACAGCAAACAAACTTCTGACCAGCACCAGCACAGAGACTGTGTTCTGTAGGCTGTGAATGTTCAAAAAGTGTTTCCTGATGGATGTCAGGGCTCAGCCCTGCCTCTATCGTTTTTGCTTGTAGGTGTCAGCAGGTAAGAAGAGAATGGAGGCCGATATGATTCTGAGGGTGTGGCCTGACCATCACACAGTGGCACAGCACAGCAGACGATGGGAGTGATGCTCTGGGCAATTATAACCAAAGGTCTCTTCCCAAGTCGTCACTCAAAGAATTCTTCAACACTGTATTCCTTTTGACCTTGGGGCTCTGCCATGACCTCCTTGTCGATCCAGATCTAACAGTCTCTTTGCACACATGTATTTCACTATACACTCCCATGGCTGAAGGTGCCCGGAAGCATTGTACAGATATGACACTAAAAATGATTCGTTGCTTATCTGAAATTCAAACTTAACTAGGCATCTCGTATTCTAATTAGCTAAGTCTGGCAACTCTACTTCAGTGGTGACCAGAAATGACCAAGTAAAGAGCCTCCCTCTCAGTGGTTGCCCCAGCCCTAAATGAACATTCAAGTTGTCTTCTGAGAAGAGACACAAGCCCAGGACTGTTAGCATCAGGCCTAGAATTCCCTCCTGAGCTCCAGAAATCCCCTGTTTTGTCTCTGACCATATAAATCCCCAGAGAGAACCTCATTAGCATTTGAAAGCCAAGTTGTCCACATCTGTGCAAAAAGACTGATTAACAGTAGCAAAAGGTGTTAGGTATTTATCCAGCCCATGTTATGAGGAGACCCAGAGGAGGCAGGAAGGCACCTAATTCAAGTTGGATTCCAACCCAGAGTTGAGTCAGGATATCATTTCCTTGGGTAGTCAACAGAAATGAGTTGCTGTGTTCACCTAAAACTGTTCCCTGGGAGGTTGACTCCTTCATCTCTTTTACTATTTTATCTCCAATGAGGCACCAAAGTCCATCATATCTTTCCTCTACTGCATCTCTTAGATTTACCTGTTACTCTCCAGCCTCGCTCTTGCCTGGACTGCCCTTCTTATGCCATCTCTCTCCTGCCTCAATAATATGATCCAGACTTAAAACAGGTCCACAATCAAGAGAGACTTGAACTAGGATTCTGAGAAAGTAGTTGAGCCCATGCTCTCCAGTCACACTGGCTGGTTTTAATACCAGTTCCATCACTCACACAAGCTGTCTGGCCTTATGCAATTGTCTCTCTGAGCTATAGTTTTCTTATCTGTAAAATGGGGACAGTGCTTCTCTAAGAGGGCTGATGTTGTTTAAAAGAGGTTGCTTGCAAAGTTCTTCACACAGCGCTGATTTACCACGGTAGGGTTCCTGGTTGAAAACGACAGAAACTAATTTTAGCCTTCTTAAGCAAACAAACCCAAAAAAAAAGTATATTGAGAAGATATCAGGATCTCACAGAACTGAAGGTATATCGGAAGACCAGGCTGGGCAAACAGAAAAGCAGGA
This sequence comes from Stenella coeruleoalba, assembly GCF_951394435.1. NCBI lineage: Eukaryota > Metazoa > Chordata > Mammalia > Artiodactyla > Delphinidae > Stenella > Stenella coeruleoalba. The sequence goes on from NC_137169.1 coordinate 175,772,432, forward strand.
ATCTTCGTGTAGTTGGCTGAATAATGCTCCCTGAAGATACCCAGGTCCTAATCCCTGGAACCTGTGAATGTTACCTAATATGGAAAAAAGAGGTTTTGCAGATGTGATTAAGGATTTTGAGATGGGGAAATTATTCTGGATTATCTAAGTAGGCCCTGAAAGCAATCACAAGTGCCCTTATGGGAGGGAGGCACAGGAAGACTTGACTAGAAAGAAGGCAATATGGTGAGTGAAGTAAGATGCTATGCTGCTGGCTTTGATAGATGGAAGAAGGGCCCACCAGTCAAAGAGCACCAGCCATACAGCTCTAGAAGCTCAGAAAGACAAAGGAATGAATTCTCTCCTAAAGCCTCTGGTGGGAGCACAGCCCTACTGACACCTTGATTTTGGCCCAGGAAAATGGATTTTGGATTTCTGACCTCTGGAACTGTAAGAAAATTAATTTTCTTTAAGCCACCAAGTTTGCAGTAATTTGTTACAGCAGCAACAGGAAACTAATACACTTGGCAAAGGTCAGAGAATCCAGGACATCTGATTCTTAGGCCACTGTGGACATTCTTAGGAATGTATCTGCCAATGAAAACTCACGTCAGAATGTCACTAGCTTAAAAGTCATGTGGAAAAAAGCCATGTGGTTGAGCTTAAGTCACATGTCTCCTTATACCACACATCTGGCTGCACTGGGACAGTCCTCCACCACTTCCAAGGAGAGCAAGACCCCTAGCAAGAGCACAAACAATGAAAGATGCTCCCAAAAGGGAGGTCAGGGACCATGGAGGAAGCTGGATGTAGGATAACTAAAAAAAACAACAATGTCTATTAAGTAATAAATAGGTGTTGTGGAGGAAAAAGAGAAAGAATGTATTTGTTTTCTTATCTATAAAATGAGGTGGTCAGATAGAGAGCCCTCTCGGACCCCTTCACGCTCTCAAACTCTGTGAGTCAAAGCCTACCCACATGGTGCTACACCTGCAGCTCCCACCAATCTCCCCTTCCTCTGGCCATCCAGAGGGCTGCACAACATCTAACACTTGACTGCATACTGTTCTTGCATCTTAGAACGAAAGTCTGATCATGAATGATAATTAGCTGGACCCTCTTAACTCAGTTCAAAGCCGGCTCCTTGACAGCACATTTCCATCTACCACGGCCCCTTCCCTAACAATATGCCACAGTGGTGCCCACTGACTCAGGGATAAATGAGTGCTAATACGTCCCCCCATTGAGATGGATTGGCTGGACTTGTCCATGGAGCTGTGAGTGAGCCCACAGGCACCTGTACGTGTAACTGGACATCCATTTAAACCACATGTGCACACAATGATGATCTATCAAAAATCTACTAAATTACACCTTATGTTTGGCTCTCCGTTTCTTTTTAATGAATTACTGAAAGTGTGATTTGATCTGGGAAGCAATTTCTAAACACTTTACTTCATCTACTCAAAACCAAAAATGTCAGTATATATTAAATTGTTTACACGGAGACAAGTCTTCCCTCTCCAACGTTCAACTTGACCAAAATATACTTGAGGGAAGACAGTGAGGCTGGGAAAGAGACAACAGGGGTCAGGCCCAGCCCAGTCCCCAGCCTCTGGAAGCGGCCTCCTTTTCCTCCCCAGCCCTTATGCTGGGGCCCCTTGACCCCATTCAGGCTTAGCTCCATCCCAGAGCCCAGAACTCATCTACAACCTACTGATACGTATTGAGTGTATGCCCTGCAGGAGATGCTGGCATTACCATGGAGAACAAGATGGAGATGGTGGTTGTCCTCATGAAACTTCATGAAGAAGACAGGCACTAAATAGATCACAATTATAGGAAGTGGAGGGTCAGGAAAGAAAGGCATATGAGGGAAGTGGAAACAGCACATGAGCTCAAAGGTAAGGTATGAGTGGCCAGAGGAAGCAATGTGGGGAGAACATCCCAGATGCAGGAAAAGGCACGTGCAGAAGGCCCAGAGGCAGAAAGGAGATTGGCATACTTGAAAAATTCAAACAAGGGCTTTTGTGGCTGGAACCTAGTGGTCCAGGGAAGGATGGAGAGTGGAGAGGCTGCAGAGACGAGAAATAATCTTCCCAGATAACAGAGATATCCTCTGGTCATGCCAACTAAAGAGGCTGGGCCCCTCTCCAGCCCAGAGGGTGCACCTAGATTAGTCTAAGCAAATTGTCTAAGCAAATTAGTCTAAGCAAAAGTCTAAGTCCATTGTCGCGAGTAGTGACTGGTTAAGGAATGGGCAGGGGATGGAACTCAGGCCTTTGGTGTAAGGGAAAACATGCTCTGGGGCTTCAACTGACCCACGTTCTTAGAACAAAAAAGCATAAACAGCAATGATTTTCAAAGCTTTTCTGACCACAGCCTATAGTAGAAAACATATTTTACATCATAAGCCAGGGGGCACGTACATATATAATTGTATAATGCTTCATAAAATAATACCTACTCTTTCTATGTGTAATACATTCATATTTTCTCCTCAATTCTTCCCTTCTACCTTTTGTTTAATGCTGGTTGCAACCAACTATATTGCTCTCATGACCCTCTAATGGGGTTTGGCCCACAGTTTGAAAAACGCAGATGTAGAAATCAGCCAATACGTACGCTCATTCTCTCTAAGGAGAGGATGAGATGGACCAACATGAATTGCTGCTTTAATAGTACCATTCTTGGTGTTTTACCAGAACAATGAAACAGTCTGCCTTGAAAGGCTTAGTGATTTTCTAAGAACTGCAGACACAGCATTGTAGGAGGGACCCTGTTCCCTCCTATGGTATCTGAAGTAGCATTAGCATCTTGCTGTCCCGGGGAATGGGCAATGTTAAAGAGATCACATACACACACGCTAACTTCAAAATCATCCTGAGGCAGCCACTTGTTTCTGTTTTGGTTTGGTTTGGTTTGGTTTTGGGGGGGTTGGTTGTTTTTGTTTGTTTGTTTTGGTATTTGGCTTGGGTCAGAAGAGTGGAGTATGGACTTTCTTATAAGTCCACAGATAATGAATCATACCCAGAAGCCCTAACATTTCTTAGGAAGATGGGAGGAGGGCAAGGTCAATTTGCCCCTTTCCAATAGAGAAGATCTATTTCCAGGAGGGAACGAGTAGCTCTGTATTTAATAAAGATAAGGCAACACTTTCTGGATTTTAAAATGGGGTTTCTAATTAAGTTTCATAAGAATCTTAGTGGATATGAAGGAGTCCCAAAATATGCCTTTTGATGAGCAGTAAAATCTTAGCCTAAAAATCCTCTCTTTCCTTTCCCACCAAAAGAAAGTTCAATGCAAGTTGATACAGCCACTATGGAGAACAGTATGGAGGTTCCTTAAAAAACTAAAAATAGAATTACTATACGACCCAGCAATCCCACTACTGGGCATATACCCTGAGAAAACCATAATTCAAAAAGAATCATGTACCAAAATGTTCATTGCAACTCTATTTACAATAGCCAGGACATGGAAGCAACCTAAGTGTCCATCAACAGATGAATGGATAAAGAAGATGTGGCACATATATACAATGGAATATTACTCAGCCATAAAAAGAAACGAAATTGAGTTATTTGCAGTGAGGTGGATGGACCTAGAGTCTGTCCTACAGAGTGAAGTAAGTCAGAAAGAGAAAAACAAATACTGTATGCTAACACATATCTATGGAATTTAAGAAAAAAAAAAAAAGGTCATGAAGAACCTAGGGGTAAGATGGGAATAACGACACTACTAGAGAATGGACTTGAGGATATGGGGAGGGGGAAGGGTAAGCTGTGACAAAGTGAGAGAGTGGCATGGACATATATACACTACCAAACGTAAAATAGATAGCTAGTGGGAAGCAGCTGCATAGAACAGGGAGGTCAGCTTGGTGCTTTGTGACCACCTAGAGGGGTGGGATAGGGAGGGTGGGAGGTGGGGAGACGCAAGAGGGAAGAGATATGGGAACATAGGTACATGTATAACTGATTCACTTTGTTATAAAGCAGAAACTAACACACCATTGTAAAGCAATTATACTCCAATAAAGATGTTAAAAGAAATAAAATAAAAAATAAAATGGGTAAAGACAATTTAATAATGAAGTTGGATAATATACATGAAAGAAAAAAAAAAGTTCAACAATCAAACCATGTCACACCAAGGAGAGGAAGTTGTATTGACATTTGAGACCATATGTTTAGGAAGTTGTGCTGTGCATTGTGGGATGTTGAGCAGCATCCCTGGTCTCTACCCACTAGATGCCTATAGCGTTCCCTCCTCCATTACCCCCTCCCCAGGTTATGACAACTAAGGATGTCTCTAGACATCATCAAATGTCCTCTGAGGGCACCCCTGTTTGAGAACCGCTGCCATAAGGGAACCTCTCAGACAGTGATTCCCTCAAGCTGAGCTACAGTCTGACCAAAGGCAATGTGCTTCACAACTAGTCCCCAACCACGCTGGGAGAAGTACACATAGCCTCTCTCAGGCAGAAGTGAAGAGGTTGCCAGGATGACCCCCAGCCACAAGTCATAATTTTCAGGGACCTCCAGCACTGATGAAAATTCCCTTCTGCTTTCTTCTTTAAAATCCCCTAGGGGATGCATAAAACTGAACCCCACAGTGTCTCCAAAGGAAGACTTAATCCAAAAGAAAAGTTTCCCCAAATGATGCAAGGTGAAGAACAAGGAAACGTAAAGGGGGGTTTTAGCTCCTTAACCTCAGTGTAGTGGAAACAAAGGTCAAGTTCCTACCAGTGGTCCCTGGTTTCTTTCTTTCTTCCCTTTCTTCCCTTCCTTCCTTCCTCCCTCCCTCCCTCCTTTTTTTCTTTCTTTCCTTCCTTCCTTCTCTCTTTCCTTCCTTCCTTCTTTCTTTCCTCCCTCCCTTTCTTTCCTCCCTCCCTTCCTTTCCTTCTTTCTTTCTTCCATCCATCCTTCCTTCTTTCTTTCTTTCCTTCCTTCTTTCTTTCTCTTTCCTTACTTTCTTTTTTCCTTCCTCCCTTTCTTCTTTCTTTCTTTTTCTTTCTTTCTCTTTCCTTCCTTCCTTCTTTCTTTCCTTCCTTCTTTCTTCCATCCTTCCTGCCTTCCTTTCCTTTTTTTTTTTTTTTTTTGTTTAGAAAGTCCCTGATGATTCACTCAGACACAGCAAAGAGAAATGCCAAGGCAATGGGTAGAAACTCTGTCATTCAGGACCAGGTGATGACTATGAGGATAAGAGAAAACTGCCTCAATGTTGTTTCACAGCTTACATAACCCTGTTCCATAGCGATACCATTATCCCCCGTTTTATAAGTGTGAGAATTAAGGCTCACAAAGAGAAATTGGCTAGCCCAAGGTCACTGAGATAGTAAATGGTCAAACTGAGACTCAAACCCAGAAATTTAGATTCCAAATTTGGAGTGATTTCAGTAGCTACAAAAGATAATGGCTAATAGCTACCAATATATCCCAAAGGCACATATATTTGACAAATGCCTTCTCTTGGACAACCAAAGAGCTGCCTCTCTGCAGAGCCTTATGGTGTCCTGTGATTGCAGCATCATATGCACGTTACCAAAACTGTGCCTCAGAGAGTTGGCAAAGAAGAACTGCTGGAGAGGGAAATCCCACATTATAAGAACTCGCTAACATAAATACATGTTCTTTGAGTTGTTTTGCTAGTAGTGGTGAGGGATTTCTGTTGATCTACCACCCACACACTTTCTCTCACCAGGTCTCCTGCAGGACCAGGAACAAGCTTCTGTGAGACGGCTAGCCAGGGAGAGAGCCCAGCTGAGGAACAGAACACAGCTAATTATCCATGTGGGGGCCAAGGCCCTAATGTTAGCCTCGGCAGAAGAATGCACTAGCAAACTCCAATACCAGATTCAGACACCAGCTTTAGAGTCCAGCATGGCCCCTACTGAGTGGCCGCCTATGGTTTGTACTGCCTGTCTTCCCAAAACACCACTCTATCCCTACAGTTCTTTTCAGAAATGACAACGTTCTTATGTGACATGGCTGGCCAGTTTACAGGTTCAGAGACAGGGAGTGCCCTGGGATGTTTGGACTTAGGACCAGAGTTTGGTTGAACTGTTCTGAAGCAGCTATAAAATAAAATATAAGCCATAAAATAAAAGGCTGTCACTGCCCATGCTTCCTCTCACAGAACAAAGCTGGCTGCAGTGAAAGAGAAAAATAAAGCGGATCCCACAGAGGTAAGAAGAATGAAGGAAGGAATTCTGCTGGAGATGGCATCCTGATCCTACAGTTCCTGAGGCCCTACTCTTCCTAACATTTCTGCAACTTGGTGGTCCTGGGAAACCGGGACCCTGAAAAGCCCCTCTTCGCTTAAACTAGTCCAAGTTTAATTTCTGTCACTCACAATGACCTACTCACCTATTCTGTCCAGATAATACCATCTGGATAAGAAACCAAAGTGAAGAACTTGAAATAACTGGCATGGTCAGACAAGAGCTAAGTAAGATTCATGAAAAACAAGGAAAAACTCAGAAACATAACTCTGGCATGGTACCAATATATCAATTAGAGGATGTACAAGCTTTTTTCTTGATGTCACCTTAGCAAGTGGCTTAATTCCTAAGATATTGAAACTTTGGTCTCTCAACAGCTTCAGAAAGACTGAAAAACTACACACATTCATAATCCTGGGGAGAGTCCGAGACCTCTTCTCCAGACATCAAATGCTGATGAGTGCAGGTTAACCCTGGATGGAGGGTTGACTGAAGGGATCCTTAAAAGTAGAAGGAAAAGAAAAGCCTAAGTAATAAAACTCTGCTTTCTCATCGTGTGTTGAGGTAAGGAGCACCGCCCTCCCTTTTTTTGGGATGTCTGGGAAATACCTGGCTGAAAGAATCTGTTTGAGTTTATAAAACATTCTCAAATCAATGACTCTTTGAGACAAATCATGGCTCCATAAATCTTAGAAAAAAATATACTTGTCCATTGTTCCACTTTCCTAGTTCTGCCTACAATGCCTGAGACGCTGACTAGCATGACAGGCATATGCTCTCCATCTTCTAGGATGACAAGTATTAAAAAAAAAATACTCAGATAATTTCCCATACTTGCATAGAAGACAAACCTACAATTATGGTGCATGATGAAGAGGCAGCCACAAAGTCGTTCTAAAATATCAACTCTCTGTAGAGCACCCAAATGAACTAGAGCTATTTGTCAAGAAAACAAAGTGTTTTTTACTTTTCAGAGTCATTAAACCAAAATACATTCCAGTACTTCTGAGTCATATCACATCCAATACCACCTATTTGGAATACAATGAAGAACAAGCAATTTTAATGATTAAAAAGAATTGCGCTTATATCCAGGAACGCTCTGTTACCCAAATCTATTTGATAGAGTATGTAAGCACAAACAAAGTAAGTGGTTTTAATTGCACTTTCATTGTGAATAAATAAAATGCTGAGTTGTTACAGGAATCAAGAGGTTGCTCCTCCAGCTGAAGAACTAAATAGCATGGGCATTTTCTCAGAAAGGAGTTTAAAAGAGCGCCTTTCTCTATTTATAAGGAACAATGGAGTGTGTTCGTTAATAATGGAGTCTAGACGAAGGAACTGCTGCCCCTTGTACAAGTGCTGACACCCAGGGTCCAAATTTAACTCGACGGCATTGCTCTTTCTTTTCAGCTCTGAAGTTATTTTTACCTTGCCAGCTATGCAAATTAACTCATGGCCTCCGAGCATGAAAGAGAGCAGGCTGAGATTGGTTAATATTTTATGAAAAATGAAAATACTGTAAACCACCGTTCCTAGCACTGAGCTTCACATACTCTATAACTGACTCTGTGAAGATAGAGCCATGAAAAATTTCTGTGCTATTCTAGCATCAAAACCAGCAAGGCTAGAGATGACTTACAAAAGAATAAAGAGAATGTTTAGTGATTATATGAAAAAGTTCCATAGCATTGTAGTCAAAGAAATTCAAATTAAAACAACATGATCGCCTGTTCTGCCTATCAAATTACCACCACTAGAAAGACGGTAAATTGGTACAACCACTTTGAAAAATTCTTGAACAATGTGTATATAAAGACACTGAAGATGTTCACAATTTGATCTGGTGGTTTTAGGAAATTATTTTAAGTACAAGCTCCAAACTGAGGGCAAAGTTTTACATATAATGTTGTTCATGGAAGCACTTTTTATGATAGTACAAAATTTCAAAATTACCCACAACTAAATAATAAGAAAACAAATAACCCAATTAAAAACATGGGCAAAAGAAGTGGATAGATGCTGCACCAAAGAGAGATGTGGATGGCAAATAAGCACATGAAAAGATGCACCATTATTTTTTTTTTACATCCTTATCGGAGTATAATTGCTTTACAATGGCGTGTTAGTCTCTGCTTTATAACAAAGTGAATCAGTTACACATATACATATGTTCCCATATCTCTTCCCTCTTGCGTCTCCCTCCCTCCCACCCTCCCTATCCCACCCCTCCAGGCGGTCACAAAGCACCAAGCTGATCTCCCTGTGCACCATTATTAATCACTAGGGAAATGCTAATTAAAACCACAATAGTTATTACTACACCCCTACTAGAAGGCTAAAATAGAAATGAAACAAAACAATAAAAAGCCTGACAATAGCAAATGCTGGTAAGACTGTGGAGCAACTGGAACTCTTGTATATTGCTAGTGGGACTACAAAACGGTACAACTCACAGGCTTTCACAAAAGCACTCTTCATGGCCCCATCCAGGAGGGCCACTGAACTGGGTGAGGATTTCCATTTTGGAAAACAGTTGGGCAGCTTCTTAGAGTTAAACATACACTTGCTATACAACCCAGCAGTGAATGGTTACTTATCACAGTTAGATTCATAATTGCCCCAAACTGGAAACATTACAAATGTCCCTCAAATGGTGAATAAACGAATTGTGATACACTCATACAATTGAACACTAGGCAGCAATAAAAAGGAATGAATTTTTGGCATATGTAACAACATGGATGAATCTCAAAAGCATTATGTTAAATGCAAGAAGCAAGAGTGAAAAGATGACGTAAGTGATTCCATTTATATGATATTCTGGAAAAGGTAAAACCGTAAGGACACAACAGAGCAGTAATTGCTAGGGGCTGAGGCCGGGGAGAGAGGACGGACAATAAACAGGCTTGAGGGAACTTTCGGAGTGAAAGAAATATTCTATATCTTGATTGTGGTGGTGGTTAGCTGGCCACATACATCTGTCGAGACACACAGAATGGTATACCTAGAAAGGATGGCTTTCACTATATGTAAATCATACCTCAGTAAACTTGACTTCAAAACGTATCAGACTCCTTAGTGGGTTTTTTTTTAATTGTGGTAAAACATACATAATATGAAATGTACCATCTTAACCATTTTTAAGTGTACAGTTCTGTGTCATTAAGTACATTTACATTGCTGTGCAAACATCACCACCATCCACCCTCAGAACTCTTTTCACCTCATAAAACTGAAACTGTACTCATTAAACACTAAGTCCCCATTCTCTCCTTCCCCCAGCCCCTGCTAACTACCACGCTATTTTCGGTTTCTACAAATTTGACTACTCCAGGTACCTCAAGTAAGTGGAATCACAATATTTGTCCTTTTGTGACCGGCTTACTTCACTCAGCATAATGTCTTCAAGATTCATCTGTGTTTTGCACATATCAGGATTTTCTTTCTTTTTAAAGCCGCATGATATTCCATTGTATGTCTGTATCACATTTTGTTTATCCACTCATCTGCCAACGGACACCTGGGCTGCTTCCACCTTTTGGCAATTGTAAATAATGCTGCTACAGACACTGGTGTACAAATACCTGTTCAAGTCCCTTCTTTCAATTATTTTGGGTATACACCCAGAAGTGGAACTGCTGAGTTATATAGTGATCCTGTGTTTAATTTTTTGAGGAACCACCATACCATTTTCCACAGGGAGTCTTTAGTGTTATAACAAGAGGGGAATGGTTGAGCAAAGTATAGTGCACTCAGTGAAATAGTATGCAGCCTTTAAAATGCTATTTCTATATTACTTTTAATAATATGGGGAAATTCATCATATAGTCTTAAAGGAAAAAACAGTGTCATTTTAAAGGAAAAATATTTTATACAATATAAATTCAACAATGTGCAATGAGTAAGAGCAGAGAAAAGACTGGAAGGAAATACACCCAAATGGGGACCGCGATCATCGTTAGGTGGTGGGAACTACAGGTTACATATATTTTCTTTATGCTTATCTGTACTTTGCAAATTTTCTTTACTGAGAATGTATTCCTTCTATAATCAGAAAAACATAACTATAAAAAAAAAGGCAAGGTTGCTTGGAGTATCTCCCCAACCTTCTGAAGTCAGCGTCACAGAGAACAACTCACAGGCCTTCACAAAGCACTCTTCACGGCCCCATCCAGGAGGGCCACGGAACTGGGTGGGGATTTTTACATTCATATCAAGACAGGTTTTGATTGATAAATCTGAAAATATGACTAAAATATAACACACGTAAAAAAACTCTCCAATAGTCATTGGATCCTTACCTTAAAACAATCCAACCCTTCTAGTACCAACACGGACTGGGCAGAGGTGACGTTGTTCCTCACGTCAAACCCTCATCTGAGGCCCTGTGTTCCGCATCCTCGGGGGTCCTGCGCTATGAGTGCCCCTCTCCTGTTTCTTCCACTCCTTAATCTCTATCTGTTGACACAGCTCTTCCCTGGGTGCTCAAGGTGCCCTTCTTCACCTTACTTCGCTGTCCAGCTTCTGAAGCTGGTCAACATAGCCACTCTACCTCCTCAGCCCACTGCCCTCCGGCCTCTTCCCTCACCACTCTATGAGAGTCATTCTCATTAAAGGTCATCAATGGCCTCTACGCCCCCAAATCCAACATGTACTTGTTGGTATTCTTATTATAGCACTTGCTAAATCTGTAGGCTTTGGTGCTCTCTCTTTGAAATTCCTCCTTTTCCTTCTGAGTTACCTTTTTTCCTCTGGCCACCCTTCCTCCTCCACCCTCCTTGAAAAGCAGTGTTTCCCAAGGTTTCATACTTGCACCCTCCTCCCTTTTTTTTCAATTCAACACATTCTCCCTCAGTGGCCTCAGTGAAACCAGGCTTTTATCACTTAGATACTAATGACCCCACCCCCCCCACCCCCGATCCCATCTTTATCTGCAGGGCAGACCTCTCTCCTTGCATCTCCAGTCCCCAGTTGGGCACCTCCACTCTGCAGTCCAACCACCTGCTACAGGGCTTCAGGCCTGCATGCACCCTCCACAGTGCTTTCTCCACATGGCAGAGTGAACCTCCCTAAAGCGTAGATCACATCAACTTGCCTAAAATGCTGTAGCTTCTCCCCATGCTTACAACAACGACTTCCCACGAATCAGGTCCTGCATGATTTGGGCCCTGCCTCTCTCACCTCATGTCCCTCCAGTTTCTCCACCACCCTCTGTGATCCAGCCATACCAGTCTCCACTCTGTTTCTCGAACACTCCAGATTTATTTCTGTTTCAAGGGCTTTGCTGGTCCTTTGGTTTGGAACTCTCTTCATTCCACGTTTTCACATGGCTGCTTTCTTCTCATCATTCAGGTGTCACCTGAAATGTCACCTCTTCTTTCTCTAGATATTGTCTTACAGTAATTCCTATAGCTTTGTCTCCGTTAATCTCTCTATCCTCACTGCCAATGTCCTCATCATTTTTCACGTCACTACCTAGTGGTTTCTCTCTGTCTTGCTGCCCTCTTCTCCCACAATCCTATCTCCAGACCATTACTAGAACGATCTTTCTAAAATGCAAGCCTGATATGCAACTTCCCATTTTAAATCCTCCCATACCTCCATGTTGACTTTCAAATAACACCATGATCTAGCCCAGCCTGTTCCCACACCTCCCCCACCCCACCCTCCAATCACCTGAACTAATTATGGTTTCCTACAGGTGTCAGGCTCTCACACGTCAATGCCTCTGCATGTACCTTGCCTTGTCTGGGTATAACCTGCTCCTCCAAAACATTTCCCTCAAAAGTCTGTTCAGTGTGAACCTCCTTTAAGAAGTCTTCCCAAATCACCCTCTCCCCCATCTTCTATCTAGTAACTCATTCTTCTTATCTGTCTTCCCTACTAGACTGAGTTCTCTGAGGGCAAGGCCTGTGCCCTAGTTCCAGTACAATATGGAATAAAGTATGTCTTCGTCTGTTTGGGCTGCTATGACATAATACCAGACTGGGTGGCTAAAACAACACAAATGTATTTCTCACAGTTCTGGACGCTGGGAAGACCAAGATCAAGGTGGTGGCCTATTTGGTATCTGGTGAAACATGTTTCCTGATTCATAGACTACCACCATCTTTTTGCTGTGTCCCCACATGGAGGAAGGGGTTGGGGGAGTTTTCTGGGGCCTCTTCTTATTAGGACACTAATCCCATTAACCAATCACCTCCAAAGTCCCACTTCCAAATATCATCACCTTGGAGATTAGGTTTCAATATATGAATTTGGGGGGGACATGAACATTGCCTATGACAAGGTACCTGGCACACAGTAAGTAGTCAATAAATGTATGTTGCAGGGAAGAGAACTAGATCAACCTCAAGTGGGAAACGATCTTGGAAAACATCAAGCCCAAACTCCAAGCCCCTATATAGTGTTCCTAGGCTAAGATCATTCCAGCCGCTGTTTGGACCCTCACAGGGATGAGAAGCAACGTTGTTCCAAGGCAGCCCACCCCTGACCTTGAGGCTATATAAAGGAACCCCCTCTTAATGGAGCTGCAAGACTGTTCTTCAAGCGTTCAAAGTCCGCACTCCTGGTCTTCTCCAGGCTTACATCCTTATTTCTTCTCTCACGTCCCGTAACTTTTCTTTAGGCCAAACCCTAGTTATTCTGGACAATTTTATGTGTAACCACTCCTTTTTGTCACTTGTTTGGGACCTTAAATTCTGGTTACAGAGGCCTGGATGGCCTTATCCCCTTCTCAGCAGCCATTTCACTCCCTTAAGGTATCTTGAGTCCTTTCCCACAACCCACTGCTCAACCAGCTCCAAGCCGTCCTCCGCTGAGAGACGGGAGTCATGGATGGTTCTTGACCAGGGGGACAACGTGAGCAAAGCTAGGCTTTGGCAGGTCATCCAGCAGTGGTTGAAAGAGTGGCCAGAGAGAGGAGGGACGCCTGGGCAGAGGAGCAAGGAGGCTGTGAACTTGGTGACAGTAAGTGGGGTGAAAAGGAAGTTCATTATCTCCATCTTCCCAGAACACTCGGCATGTTGACGGGATGCGTCTACCCCACGTGGTTGTCAGCAGAAGGACGATTAAAATGCGCAAAGCTGTCAAAAAGGATTGAGGCAGCCACCGTATGGCAAAGGGTGACCGCAGGAAGGTTCGATTTGCTGGTGTAACTTTCCAGAGGGGAAACGAAGGCTCTAGAGGAAAATCAGGAGGCGCTCCTGAGCCAAATACAGAGGCTTCCCACACATCCCTCTCTACTGACACCTGCTCTTTGCACCTCTCAACAACCTCATCACTGGAGGAGCCCACATGACTGTCAAAGGAAAGCCCTGCTGAAGGCCGACAGGCTGAGCCTTCTGGAGGCCAGGAACCAGGGTCCCAGGGAGGACAGCTGTGGGAATGCCGACCTCACGCTCCCCCTGAGCTGATCCCCGACACCCCCAGCCCTCGCCAGAGCCCCTGCTCCCAGAGCTGGGGGGCAGGGGGTGCCCTGCAGCTCCCATCCTTACACCGCGTGATGCCCCTCCCGCTCATCTCACTGTCTCCGACATATTTAAAAGAAAAGCCGTGGGGATGGGGAAGAGGGACTAAAAGTTCTGTGTGAACTGTGAGAAAGGCTGCGAACTAGCAAGTTATCTCTGGTTCTCCCTCCGAAGTCTTGTTTTACACCTCTTGGTAGCAGCAGCCGCGGCAGCGATACTGCACGCATTCCGGTCTCCAGCCCAGTAATTAGGAACATAGGCCCGTCAGAACTGGAAGCTTTAGCATCTTGTTTCCTCAATATGACCACCCGACTTCTGCCCACCAGCCCCACAACGTGGCCTGAGGCCATGCACCCTCCAAGAGAATCCGCAGGAAGTGGATTCGCACTTCAGGATGACCCCTCTTTGGGGGAGAAGGTCCGGATACTATTATGGGAAGAAGTGCATTCAAAAGACCAGTGTCCGCAGGGCTTCTCTGGGGATGAGCTATCCAGGGGAGACAAACTGCTGACTCCACCCACACGCCACCCCCCTCCACACCCCATCCCTTCCAGCAGTTTGGATCTGCTGTGATTACGGAGGAAGCCTGATTTTTTTGCCTTTTATATTCTTGCTTAGAGGTGACTATTATGGGGAAACGAGGAAGCAAGACTCTCTCCCAGAGATACCGACGATATCTGGACGATAATCGATGAGAATGCAACGTCTTGGGAATTTAGTGTTTAGTGCAAACCCTGCATGAAGGTACACCGCACCGCTTCCGCCCCAGAGGGATGAGGTGAGGGGTGTTGATGCCGCCCTGCAAGACATCCAGTAAGAAGATGCCCTGGGGCTTCCCTGGTGGCGCAGTGGTTGAGAGTCCGCCTGCCGATGCAGGGGACACAGGTTCGTGCCCCGGTCCGGGAAGATCCCACATGCCACGGAGCGGCTGGGTCCGTGAGCCATGGCCGCTGAGCCTGCGCGTCTGGAGCCTGTGCTCCGCAATGGGAGAGGCCACAACAGTGAGAGGCCCGCGTACCGCAAAAAAAAAAGAAGATGCCCTGGAACACTCTAGTATATCCACATTTGAAGCAGAAAATCCACGCTGCATCTTACTCCTGCAGTGCCCTTCACCCATGACAGCAGCTGGAGGCCCAAGCACTCCTACACCACTCCAAAACCATTTGCTCATCTAGGTCCATGTTTCCAACAATCTCAGAACATTTCCATTCTTCTGGACAGGATTTAAAGAGTAAAGATGGGTGGAGCTTTTCTGATGAACTCCTTTCTGGGACTCCTCATAACAAAGCTTAAGAAAGATTGCATGTCATGGCAGAAGCCACAGTTCCCATGAAAAAGATTTCTCCCTTCATTCCTTTGTTCATTACTTCCTGCATGAATGTACGCTGACATTTCATGTGTACCAGGTAGCAGACAATGTGAGGAGCTAGCATGCAATGGCAAGCAAGATGGTCACGAGATCAGGGCTTACAATCTAATGGAGCACATCTTCCGAGAGCTAAGACCAGGGATAGAACACAGCAGCTCTGCTGAGGTCATGACACCACGTGAGCCCATTCTTCTGCGTCTTAGTTTTCCCAATGAGAAAACGAGGCTGCTGGCCATAGGGGAAAGAAGCTGGTTGCTCTCTGTATGCAGCCCACCTTCCCACAGTAACGCCAGAAGAAACTGCAGAGGTAACCAGATTATTCTGCTGACACGGGGAGGGTGGAAGAATAAAGAAAAAAAAAATAAGAAAATCTACGCATATGGTCCCCTCCTTCTGGGATTAATGTGATTTGCTTCTTTGAGGACTTCTGCCGGTTAGGGACTCCTTGAGTCTGCAACCCAATTTCTTGTACCTCAAGCTAAAACAGTAAGGAAGATGGCTAGCGGGTACCTCTTTCTGGGTCTGGAGACTAATATTCGGCCATACCTCTGTGTGTCTTATAAATATATAAAATAAATAAAAAAGGGTAAGGCAAATTTTGTTAAGAGAAAAGTGAAACCCAGGTAGGAGATAATATAAGAGAGAATCCCTAACCATTTTAGATAATAACAATAGCTCAAATATGTCTGGAACTTTCAAGTTGGACAAGCATAAACATTCTCCCAACACGAGTATTTCAAAATCCCTAGAAATATTCTGCATAGGATTATTGTCCCCATTTTAAGGATGAGGAGACCAGAGCTCAAGAAGATTGAGTGATCTGCTGTTCGTCCCATAGATAAAAAGCTACAGTAGAACTGGACTTGAACCCAGTCTCCAGCTCCCACATTCAATGCTCGTTTAGACTCAGCACTGAAAGAACATCCAAACTGCTTGTGAGAAATTGGGGATAAAAACAGAGGCCTTGGGCTTCCCTGGTGGCGCAGTGGTTGGGGGTCCGCCTGCTGATGCAGGGGGCGCGGGTTCGTGCCCCGGTCCGGGGAGGGGGGGCTCCCGCGTGCCGCGGGGCGGCTGGGCCCGTGGGCCGTGGCCTCTGGGCCTGCGCGTCCGGAACCTGTGCTCCACGGCGGGAGGGGCCGCAGCGGTGGGAGGCCCGCGTACCGCAAAAAAACAAAACAAAACAAAAACAGAGGCCTTAAAAACCTGAACAAATGTCTTGATTGCCAAAGAGAAGATTCTAGAATGGTAACAAGTAAGCTCATTGTCAACCCCGGAGGAATTTAGCAATACATTGGTAAATAGTTTGTGAGCAGTGAGAAAGCAAGATGATCAAATAATGCACGGGAAAGCTTAGCTCAGTTCCTAGCAGAGGTGAGGAGGGCTCAGTAAATGTGAGGACTGTTCCTATCACTATCATCATTGTTTCTTATTACCAGGAATTAGCATGGGATTGCTTGGAACACACTGAACTAAGCTAACCTTGTTTCTTGCTTTTAAAGGGTTATTGGATGAATAAGTCAGGAAAATGCTTACAATTTGGTATCCCTGTGTTTCAGTAAGGCCTCTGACAAAACCTCTTATGCTATCAGAGCTGTGGACAATACCACTGGGTGAGTTGCTGACATTTGAAAACTCTTGCCCAAATTATACCGATCAGTGAATAAAATATGGAGTTCAAATTCTGACTTTGCTACTTAGAGCCTGTGAGACCTTAGGTGACTTACTTAACCTCTCTGTGGGGTGCCACAACCTCATCAGAAAATTATTATTATCATTAAATAACAGCAACCAACTCAGAAGACCACAGAAGGTTGATGAGATGGATGGATAGACAGACAGATAGATAAGCAGCAAACATTAGCTGTTAATGTAATTATGTTGTCAATTTCAACCTACACGGAGGTCTCTAGAGGTGTGCCACTGAGTTCTAGCATCATTATTTCTGTCCATTTCAACATATTCATCAACAGCTTAGATGACAACAGCAAAAAAAAAAAGTAGAAAACTAGAGGACAATGACAGCTGTTCATACGTAAACGATCTGAGGATGACAGCCAGCCAGCCAATGGTGTGATGAGGGGACTAAAACGTAAGTCCCGATTGTGTTCACAGATGTGTGGTACCCTCTGCAATTTTGCTACATGGGTCAGACCAGTGGAGTATGATGTTCAGTTCTAGGTGTCATATTTTAAGAGCAACACTGGGAAACATGGGGGATGGGGTAGCACAAGGAGTCTTGTCTTGAAATGTCAGGTGAGAAGAAATTGAGAAAAGCATGAATGTTTTGTTTGGTAGCAAGTGGCTATCGCTTGGATGAAGACTTACACTGCTTTTCTTCTTGGTGTTACTTGAGCCAGTGGATCAAATTAGAAGGGGCCAGATTTTGCCAAGAAAGACAGAAAGACAGACAGAAAGGAACGGAGGGAGGGAGGGAGGGAGGGAGGATGGGGAGAGGGGTACCTAGGAACTAACAATGGAACGGTGGTGTGCCTTGCCCAGTAGTGAGCTCTTCATCACAGGAAGAGTCCAAGCAGGGGCTTGATGACCAGACATCAGGGATGCTGTTGAAGAGTTTGATGAACTAGATCATCTCAAAGGCCATTTTCAGTTCTCAGAGGCTATAAACGCCCCCCCTCTGCCCTGCTCAGAGCTCTGTTCCACACACCCCTTCCTCCATCAAAGTCACTGTGGAGCTCCTGATCCCATGAGCACCTGCTAAAATCTGGCCTGCGAGATGCATTTTCAATAGTGACGGATTCAGCTGGATGAACTTGGCTGGCCTGTCTGGAGACTTCGACACTGCGGCAAGTGACCCTCTGGAATCCCAAATGAATTGTGGAGAGCATCAGAGCCTGGGCTTCAAGCCCCCTACTCTGGGGACCTCAGCCACACAGGCCAAACGCTGCATCACTACCTCCCCTCAGCTGCCCACCATCACCATAGCAACCACAGGGGCTGACTACCTCTCAAGGCATTTCAATTCAGGCAGAGGGAGGCCCAGTTTTTCCTGCAGTTTCCCAAAGAGTGAGCCCTAAGGGGATGCAGGGAGGAGGAGTGGAGAGGGAGAGTTTCTCCTATCCTCCCCCAACAGGCTGCCCTGAGGCCACCTTGAGTCATAGCCTGTCATGCATAACTTGACCTTGGCATCCTCTCACGCTAACCAAGAAACAGGAGAGAAAGCCACGGGGGAATTTCATTATTTTTAAGAGTACAATCACGTAGCAACCTAAACATCCCATTCTTCCCCACCCCTCCAGAAGCCCAAAGAAATAAACAGTATTGAGGACTCCAGTGTTTGGCTCTGATACAGCATGAGGATGTAATAGTAATAATACTTTCTATTTATATAGAAATAAAGCTTGCCTTCCAAGGACCTCAGAGAGTCTTAGTAAAATTAAGGCACTACTAACCCCTTGCACCTGGCCCCCTCTGCCTCTCAGTGCAAACTTCCCAAGGGTGACTTCTCTGCTCTTTCAAGAAAGCCTACACCCAGAATGGACTTTACGTATGGAATCTAAGACATGAAACAATAACAATTCATTCCAGAGGGGCAGGGCCCCTGTATATTACTGCCTCCTGCAAAGAAAACTGCACTTATCTCTAGCAAGGAAGCAGAGAAAGCTCAGGGTTTCTCAAGCAAATGCCAGCAGTGATTTCCCTCCTCACATTTCACCCTGTTAACCATTTGCTTCTTCCGTAAACTCCTCCCTGCTAATGGTCTCTGCTAATCTTGTCTCCCACTCTGTGCCTGCTGCCTCTCGGCCTCCCCTCCGGTTGCCCTTGTTTTCTGCACATGTTTAATGCAGGGTCCTGTGGAGTCCATCCTCAGCCTCTTCTCTCTCTGCTGCTCTCCTGGGACAACCTGATCCATGTCTATGGTTGCATATGGCAACCACACACCGATGAACCACAGATGTCCACACAGACCCTTGAGCTGACCTCCAGCCTTTTGACCAGGGTGCCATACCCAGTGGTCCAAAAGGCATATCCAGCCCAACAGAGACAGAATCATCCTTTCCCCCACTCCTGGGCGCTCCTCATCTAGTGTGTTACCCTCTCTCTCAGGGAAGGAGTCCACCCCCCACCTCGCCAAACCTGGGACTCATCTTTGATTCTTCCCTCTCCCTCATACTCCCAATTGAAGGATCCCTAAATTAAGAGTCTCACGCTCTACCGACTGAGCTAGCCGGGCGACTGTGCAGGATCCCTACATTATATCTGTCCGCTCTTCTCTGGTCTCACTGACACAGTCCAGATTCATACCACCATTTTTTTCTAGACAGTAACACGCGTAAAGGAGAGCCTCCTAACTGGTCCTCTGGGCTCGAGTCTTAGTTCTTCCTCCCTAACCAGCATCACCCACTCACGTGTACCACCGGCAAGAATCTAAGCCTTGGTGAGTTGGAAGGTTTATCTGTCCAGGAATTCTTTCTCTCTTGCTTTAACCCTTTAATGATCCTCTGTTGTCTTCATAATAAAATCCAAATGTGTTATCACGGAACACAAGACCCTAAGGTTTCCACCTGCCTATTGGTCTACCTCTGGAACCACCATGCTTGACGGTCCAGCCCCTGCACACGCCAGGCATGCCATTCTCCAAATACAGCAGGCTTGCTCTCGCCTCCACGCCTTTGCTTGTATTCTCTCTGTATGGCTTTCTTCCCCAGCCCCACCGTGCAGCTGAGGAGCCCCTTCTGAACATCTCCATTCAAGCAACAGCTCCTCTGTGTGGCCTCTTTCCCTGACACTTCCAAAAAGAGCTAGATGCTTCCTCTTTCATGCTCCCTGAGCACCTTGTACTTACCCATCTTACAGCCTCACCACCCTATGGTAATGGTTGGAGTCCAGGTCTAATTTCCCAAGATACTTGGACTCCTGCAGGAAGAGGCCGTGTCTTCCATCTGTGTCCCCTGAACTCATCACAGCGCTCGCCATTTACTAAACACTTAAAAACACCTGTTAGGAAGGTACTCAGGTTTCCAGAGCTCCACACTCTGCTGCCATGCTCCTCTGATGGGATTCTAGACAGTCTGCATCCCTTATACAGTACACAGGAAACAGTATATACCTTGAAGAGTATGCACCTTGAATTAACACATCATTTACATGGAGAGTGAAGTCAAAAGAACACACACACTATTACTGCCTTTCCTTTGGACCCAGTATTTCTACAATACTGATGCAAATTAAGATGACATTAGTTAAACCAGAAAACATCAGTCTTTCTCATATGCATTGCTGGAAAGCCATAGCTCTGCTATCTGGTTCTTAAGTTATTCAATTGTGAAATCCTAATTCAGGACTTTACAATTCTCCCTTTCTATTTCATTCATGTAGGACTTTGGATCTCCTTAATTAGGGATTTGGGGAAATCTAATCATTATTATCTACTCCGTTCCCCACCAGAAGATACGTGTCCTGCCCCATGGGGCTCCACTCATCAACAGCTCCTTCTGCCAATGCCCCTTGCTCCAACAAGTATGATGGGAACCCAAGGGTAATTCCTCCTCTTCCCTCCTCCCCCTTTGCAAAGATTCACTCCCTAGAAGTTTCCAGAAAGCTCTACAGTTGCGGCAGTATCATTAAAAGGGAAAGAGATGAATCTGGAAGCAGCCTGGTGGGGAGCTGTTTATCTACACGTCCCCAGCCCTGATTCTTGTGGCATGATTCTGCCTTCTCTCATTCTCTTACTTGTTCCTCTTTCCAGAGGAGGGAAGTATCCTGAATCAGAAGCAAATACCAGGGTATATGCCCAGTAGTGGGATTGCTGGGTCATATGGTAGTTCTATTTGTAGTTTTTTAAGGAACCTCCATACTGTTCTCCATAGTGGCTGTGCCAATTCACATTCCCACCAGCAGTGCAAGAGTGTTCCCTTCTCCCCACACCCTCTCCAACATTTATTGTTTCTAGATTTTTTGATGATGGCCATTCTGACCAGTGTGAGATGATATCTCACTGTAGTTTTGATTTGCATTTCTCTAATGATTAATGATGTTGAGCATTGTTTCATGTGTTTGTTGGCAATCTGTATATCTTCTTCGGAGAAATGTCTATTTAGGTCTTCTGCCCATTTTTGGATTGGGTTGTTTGTTCTTTTGATATTAAGCTGCATGAGCTGCTTGTAAATTTTGGAGATTAATCCTTTGTCAGTTGTTTCATTTGCAAATATTTTCTCCCATTTTGAGGGTTGTCTTTTGGTCTTGTTTATGGTTTCCTTTGCTGTGCAAAAGCTTTGAAGTTTCATTAGGTCCCATTTGTCTATTTTTGTGTTTATTTCCATTTCTCTAGGAGGTGGGTCAAAAAAGATCTTGCTGTGATTTATGTCATAGAGTGTTCTGCCTATGTTTTCCTCTAAGAGTTTGATAATTTCTGGCCTTACATTTAGGTCTTTAATCCATTTTGAGCTTATTTTTGTGTATGGTGTAAGGGAGTGTTCTAATCTCATACTTTTACACGTACCTGTCCAGTTTTCCCAGCACCACTTATTGAAGAGGCTGTCTTTTCTCCATTGTCTATTCTTGCCTCCTTTATCAAAGATAAGGTGACCATATGTGCGTGGGTTTATCTCTGGACTTTCTATCCTGTTCCATTGATCTATATTTCTGTTTTTGTGCCAGTACCATACTGTCTTGATCATTGTAGCTTTGTAGTATAGTCTGAAGTCAGGGAGCCTGATTCCTCCAGCTCCATTTTTCGTTCTCAAGATTGCTTTGGCTATTCGGGGTCTTTTGTGTTTCCATACAAATTGTGAATTTTTTTTTTCTAGTTCTGTGAAAAATGCCAGTGGTAGTTTGATAGGGATTGCATTGAATCTGTAGATTGCTTTGGGTAGTAGGGTCATTTTCACAATGTTGATTCTTCCAATCTAAGAACATGGTATATCTCTCCATCTACTTGTATCATCTTTAATTTCTTTCATCAGTGTACCCTGAGAAAACCATAATTCAAAAAGAGTCATGTACCAAAATGTTCATTGCAGCTCTATTTACAATAGCCAGGACATGGAAGCAACCTAAGTGTCCATCATCAGATGAATGGATAAAGAAGATGTGGCACATATATACAATGGAATATTACTCAGCCATAAAAAGAAATGAAATTGAGTTATTTGTAGTGAGGTGGATGGACCTAGAGTCTGTCCTACAGAGTGAAGTAAGTCAGAAAGAGAAAAACAAATACCGTATGCTAACACATATATATGGAATCTAAGAAAAAAAAAAAGGTCATGAAGAACCTAGGGGCAAGATGGTAATAAAGACACAGACCTACTAGAGACTGGACTTGAGGATATGGGGAGGGGGAAGGGTAAGCTGTGACAAAGTGAGAGAGTGGCATGGACATATATACACTACCAAACGTAAAATAGCTAGCTAGTGGGAATCAGCCGCATAGAACAGGGAGATCAGCTCGGTGCTTTGTGACCACCTAGAGGGGTGGGATAGGGAGGGTGGGAGGGAGGGAGACGCAAGAGGGAAGAGATATGGGAACATATGTATATGTATAACTGATTTACTTTGTTATAAAGCAGAAACTAACACACCATTGTAAAGCAATCATACTCCAATAAAGATGTTAAAAAAAAATTTTTTAAACCAAAAAAAAGAAGCAAATACCACTCGCCCCTGTCTTTACTCCTTCTTCCTCCCCTTCTCTCCAGCCCTTCCGTGATCACCTGCAAGTCTATTCTAATCCATTCACTTCTATTCCTCTCTTAATGCCCTCAAAGCATAAAGCAACCCAGTTGTGTGACATTTCTGCTAACAACCTAACAGGGCTGTGGTATTAGGGAAACCGATACCTGAGAGCCAGGACAGGGGCCCAAAAGGCCGAGCTCTCTCCTCCCCCTGCCCTGGGACTTTGGGCTGGCTTCCCTTCTTTGGACCTCCATTTCTTTATCTGTAAAATGAGGTTAGACCTTCTAGCCCTCAGGGTTGGAATTCTCTTTCTTCCTGGCTTTCCCTTTCTGTTTCCCCCAGACATACCTTTCCTTCCCAGACCACTGCAGTTTGGGTGCTTGGAAAATGCTGCCTGTGCCCTGTTACCAGGAATTTGCTTTACTCTCTGTGCCACAGAGTAAACAATAAAAATGTCATCTCTTCATTATCTGGGCTGACGGAGGGAGGAAGAGACTTAGCCAAGAAACCATGATGGATAAAACCAAAGTAACTTATTGTGTATTTGACTTTGAGAGGAGGTTCGAGACACACTCACAGACATACAACTACCTCTGCCCATCTGGAAACCAGCCCAAACCCTCCCAGCCTGGCCTGCATCCCAGCCTGGGGTTTGGCCGCATTGGTGGGAAGAGGCTCTGAGCTGTGCAGAAAGACCTCATGTGGATAAGATGGTGCTAATTGTGTCATTATTCATAATATTCAATTCAACAGCCATGTATGGGGCACAACTTCTTAATGTCTTGGGACACTCAGAATCCAGGAGAAGGCAGGACTTTGTTCATGATTATCCACGTTTTGAGCCACAATCAAGGTACTGATCAAGTGCTATGAGAACAGAGGGGAGGGGGCTACCTGATTCTAACCAGGTGGTTCTGGGAAGCCTCAGGAGAAGAATTCAGGCAAAGCCAACACTAGTATGGCGGGGCGGGTCCCCCTCACCAGCTCCAACATGAGCCTTGCCTGGAATTGCCTTGAAACCCAGTGAATCCCCAAATAAAGAGTGAGTTCCATTCCATGCCTGGAACTGTGTGAGATGCTCCAGGCTACAAAAGATATTTAAGACAGTTTTGACTACCAGGCATAAAGTAATAAGTGAACAACGCAGTGTTATATTCTGATATAATAAAGGGCTCAATGTGTGGAACTGACAACACAAATGAGATCAAACTGTAATAAAGTGCTAATTGCATGGAGAAGGCAGTGAATAAGAAATCCTCCACAAACATTGTTATTTACTTCCACTGCATCTCCCTGGCTGGTGATGGCAACACCCCAGCTAGCTGTGGGTAAGAACACTTCCTCTACATCTGTAGGCGGCACGTTACGATGGGAGCGCAGGACCAGGAACGGGAGGCCTGGCCCTGGAATCGCCTGGTATGTATCACAGGCAGGTTATTTCCCCTCTCAAGGCCTCGGAAGAGAAGCAAGACTCGAGGCTCTTGAAGATCCCTTCCAATTCGCATGAAGTGTGACAGAGGAACCAGCTGACGTCCAGGCTACAAAAGGACTTAAGGGCATGGGGAGGGGGAAGGGTAAGCTGTGACAAAGTGAGAGAGTGGCATGGACATATATACACTGCCAAATGTAAAATAGATAGCTAGTGGGAAGCAGCTGCATCGCACAGGGAGATCAGCTTGGTGCTTTGTGACCACCTAGAGGGGTGGGATAGGGAGGGTGGGAGGGAGACTCAAGAGGGAAGGGATATGGGGATATATGTATACATATAGCTGATTCATTTTGTTATACAGCAGAAACTAACACACCATTGTAAAGACGTTAAAAAAAAAAAAAAGAAGACACACGCACCCCAACGTTCATTGCGCACTATTTACAATACCCAGGTCGTGGAAGCAACCTAAATGCCCATCGACAGACAAATGGATAAAGAAGATGTGGTACACATACACAATGGAATATTACTCAGCCATAAAAAGGAACAAAATTGGGTCATTTGTAGAGATGTGGATGGATCTAGAGACTGTCACACAGAGTGAAGTAAGTTCGAAAGAGAAAAACAAATATCATATATTAATGCATATATGTGGAATCTAAAAAAATGGTACAGACGAACTGGTTTGCAAGGCAGAAATAGAGACGCAGATGTAGAGAACAAACGTATGGACACCAAGGGTGGGGCGGTGGTGGTGTGATGAATTGGGAGATTGGGATTGACATGTATACAGTAGTATGTATAGAATAGATAACTAATAAGAACCTGCTATATAAAAAATAAATAAATAAAATTAAATTTTACCAAAAAAGGAAAAAAGAAAAGAGAGGGCCCAGCCCCAGCAGGGGCTGATGTGGGGAGACCAAGGGTAGCAGGAAATTGGGAGGGAGGGAAGGAGGGCTGTTGCAACAACTCTAGAATGATAAATCAGCCATCTTCCAAATGCCCTAAGCTGTTCTCAGCACCTCTGTGCGGTAGGCGGAGAGCAGCTCTACCTGCTTTCAGAGAAGAGGGCAGAGGATTGGGGAAAGAGGAAGCTGGCAAGTGCCCAGGTCTCTGAGTTCTCAGGCCAGCATGCTGTGCCAGGCCTCCCTCCTCCTCGGGGATGGCACACGCTGGCAGGCTTCTCAACTGGCCTGAGACTGCTTTAAAACTTGATGACTTGGCATTCATCCCCTTTGAAACCAAGCTCTGCCTCTGCTGGATGTGGACTCTCCATTTACCAAAGTGACAAAGGCCAGCTGGCTGCTTCCCATCACCTGTACCCCTCACTCAAAGCCTCAGCTTCCCTCTCCACGAGGCTGGCCAGCCCAGCTCTCCTGCAGCCCCAGACAGAGCCCCACGGCCCAGCAGGTGGCCACCCTGGAGTCTATTTGGTGACCTCCTCTGCACCTCCATGCCCAGCCATGTAAAGGGGACCAAGGAAAGAATACACCTGAGGAAAACAGCAAAGAAAGAAACTGGATCGGGGTGGGGCACGGGGGAGCTGAGGTAGCCTTTGACCAAGAAACAAAAATTCCTCCCTCCTAGAGATAGGGGGTAAAGGCAGGGGTCTTAAAACCTAGGAGGGAAAAGAAAAAAAAAAGTGACAACTATTATGATCCAAACATGGCAACCTCCCCAAACTCTCAGAACAGATGTCTCCTGGGACCAGGGAGGCAGGCTGTGGTTTCCTCATTCCTCCTCTCTTTCCTGTTCTGTCAGTAGAAATTCTATCCTGGGGCTTCTAGAGTTTCTGCGTCCTGCCCTGATGGATTCTGTGTGGAGCCAGGAGTGGTCACCAGGGGACCCTCCGGGCAGAGGGCCTGTGGGGGGAGATGGGCAGGGCCAGGCCCACCAGGGGACCTCCAAGCTGAGGGCTGCCATCACCTATAGCCCCACGGGAAACACGAAGCCCGATCTAAACTTCCAAAGGTGATAAAGTCCTTTGATATATTTCTTATTATGAGATAGTTCAGGTACTCAGGACATAAGGCAATGTACATAGTGATACACGGTCCCATCTTTAACAGGGGTTACCATTTTCTGCTATTTGCTTCAAATCGTTTTTTTAAAACAGATGAACATTTCAGACACAGCTGAGGCTCCACCCCAACCTGTTTTCTCCCCCACCTCCCTAGAGTAACTGCTGTCTGGAGTTGCTCACAGCAGTTGCATACAGATTTATGTACTTTCCCAATACAGTTTAGGTGTTTTTCTAGCTCAGATGTTTTCAACAGTGTCTAGGAACCACCTGCACCAGGGTTATCTGGGTGCTTCCTTAACGGGCAGATTCTTGATCCTCTCAGGGTTAAGGCCAAAGTTCTGCTTTTTAAACAAGAGCCCCAGGTGATCTTAATGCACACCAAAGCTTTGAGAGCCACTGTTCTGGCTTAGAACGTGAAGCTTTTTAAAGTGCAAAACGAACAACAACCACCAAAACCAACCAACCAACCAATCCCGGGAAGGGTAAGGCATGAAATTGCTGTCTCTTACTGCCCCATGTGAGTGACAGATCCGAGGCAGGTTTTATACTTTCTCCAAACTGCCTGAGGTCACCCTGCTGCTTCACCATCACTGCCTCAGCTCACTCAGAGCCACAATGAAACAACAGTAACATTTATTATCTCCTTGGGGAAGGAGATAATAAATGGGGAAGGAGGTAGAGAAGAGAGCTGAAGTGCCATACTTACCTAAATGTCCTTTGTATCAGCCCACCACTGCCTCCAAGCCTCTGGCACCTTACAGATTATAACAGAGTTAACAGCATATGCCACAACTGGATATCTGTATTTTTGTTGTTATGCTAATTTAGAAGCTAGACACATTCCTTTTTACAGCTGCTTTGAGTTATAATTTACAACCGCAAAACTCACCCATTGAAAGTGTACAATTCAGTGGTTTTTAGTGTAGTCACAGAGTTGTCTGACCATCTGCACTGTCTAATTCCAGGATATTTTCCTCACTGCAAAAAGACGCATCAGCAGCCTCTCCGCCACACCCTGCCCTCCAGCCTTGGGTAACCACTATTCTACTTCCTGTTTCCATGGATTTGCCTGTTCTGAACTTTTTGTCTCAATGGAATCATACAATGTATGGCCTTTGTGTAAAGGACTTCTTATACTTAGCATAATGTTGTCAAGGGTCACCCATGTTGTAGCATGAATCAAAACATCCTTTTCGTAGGTAAATAGTATTCCATTGTATAGTAGATCACATTTTGTTCAGCCATTCATCAGCTCTTGGGCACTTGGGTGACTACCATTTTTGACTATCATGAATAATGTACAGTTTTTTTGGTATGAGCACATGTCTTCACTTCTCTTAAGAATATAGCTAGGAGTGAAACAGCTAGGTCATGTGGTAACTTTATTTTGAGGAACTGACACATTGTTTTCCAACGTGGCTGTACCATTTTACATTCCCACCAGCAAATGTTTAAGGGTGCCAATTTCTCCATATTCCTGCCCAACACTTGTTACTGTCTTTTGACCACTTCCATACTTTCTTTTTTTTTTTTTTTTTTTCATTACGCGGGCATCTCACTGTTGTGGCCTCTCCCATTGTGGAGCACAGGCTCCGGACACGCAGGCCCAGCCATTCCGCGGCACGTGGGATCCTCCCGGACCAGGGCACGAACCCACATCCCCTGCATCGGCAGGCGGACTCTCAACCACTGCACCACCAGGGAAGCCCTTCCATACTCTTTCTTTAAAGCTTTTAGCAAGGAGCCTGGAATCCACTGTTTACAGTGATTCTCAAAAGGTGGTCTCTTCCCTCCCCTGCACACACTCACATACCAGCAGTATCACCATCACCAGAGATCTTATTAGAAATGCTAATTCTCAGGCCCTGCCCCAGGTCACCTGAATCAGAGATTCTAAAAGTGGGGCTCAGCAATCTATGTTTTAACAAGCTCTCCAAGTGCCTCTAAGCTCTCTTAAGTGGAGGCTTAAGTCTAAGAATCAATGCTATAGAATAACGTTTCTTACAGGGTGTTCCATAGCATTTTACCAAGTGATGTTCGATAAAGAAATTTCTTGTCAATATAAGTTTGCAAACACTGGGCCAAACAAAAAATTCTTTACTCAGAACTTTTCAGACCCTTTAACATGTTTATGAGCACTGTGAATCTACAAAAGGAGATCCAGTGTACAGCATTTCCCAAACTTATATGAGCATCAAACCCCTTTTACATGGAGCATCTTACAGGACTAGTGTTCCACAGAAGTTACTTTGGCAAACATTTTTTAAGTATCCTGTGCCACCATTTTCTTTATCAAATCAAAATCTGTTAACAGTATCCTTTAAACTAGTTCTTTACAAAGTCTTTTGCTTCTGTTGTCTCCCACTGCACAGCAAAACGGAGTGGCTTATGACAACAATCATGTGTCATCTCACACAGCAGTCAGGAATCTGAGAGTGACTGAGGTGCCTGGTCCTGGAGCAGGATCTCTCAGGGTCTTGTAGTCAAGATGTCAGCAAGGGCTGCACTTATCTGAGGCTTGACTATTCTGGGTTTCCAAGATGGCTCACTCACCTGGCTTTGGCAGGAGTTCCTCACCACGTGACCTTCCACAGGGCTCATTGAGAGTCCTCATAATATGGCAGCTGGCTTTCCCCAGAGCAAGTCATCCAAGACAGCAAGGCAGAGTGGCAATGCCTTTTATGACTGAGCCTCAAAAGTTATACTCTCCCTTCTGCCATGTTCTCTTGGTCACGAAGACCAACACCGACACAATCTGGGAGACGACTATGCAAGGACGTGAAAACCACGAGTTGAGGATCGCTCTGCCAGTAAGTGACTGGGCTGCGATGGACCCCAGGCAGTGTGGTTCCAGAGTCCAGGATGCTGTGTCCTGCTGCCTCTGTGTTGGTCTTACTAAACATGCTCTCTGTTCTCTGATATTCCTTTAAGAATGGGTAACTCAAAAAGACCAGCCTTTGCAGGTCAGAACTCAGCGTGGGTTCCTCTGCTTGGTGTTATCGTGTCCATACGCTTTTGCAGCTGCTGTTAAGCACTGCAGTTGCCCAGAAACTGAGCTTTTCAGAACACAGGACTGGAACTGTTCATTAGCTAATTAGGCTGTTCTTAACTAATCTGGGATATGAGCATCAATTTACTTCTGTTTATGCTCGCAACAATCCTGTTACTACTAAACTAGAAATCGTGCCCCTTTCCCTTTTTTTTCCCCTTCATTGTCCACCTGACTAATTGGGAGACTCATAACTCCTACAACCTCTAGCTTCTAAAATCCTATTCTTAGAATCCCTCCATCTTTTTTTAGGTGTATCTTTTTTTAGGTGGTTTTTTTTTTTTTTTTTTGCGGTACACGGGCCTCTCACTGTTGTGGCCTCTTCCGCCGCGGAGCACAGGCTCCGGACGTGCAGGCTCAGCAGCCATGGCTCACGGGCCCAGCCGCTCTGCGGCATGTGGGATCTTCCCGGACCGGGGCACGAACCCGTGTCCCCTGCATCAGCAGGCGGCCTCTCAACCACTGTGCCACCAGGGAAGCCCTTTTAGGTGTATCTTTAACTGCTATTATTATGGCAATGGAATGTTGAGTATAAAGCCTCAGCTCCTTTCAAAATGAAATGTTAATATTTTTGACTAAAACCATGTTAAATCTTAGGACCCCTAGGACCTTAAAAACATTCTTGAAATATTTGCCTGCCTTCCTAAAATCTCCCCCTTTTCATATCTGCCATTCATTCATCAGCTTGTTCAATATTCATCAAATATTGCTGAATGACTTCTAAGTGCTATGCACATAAGGAATAAAAACAATCCTATGGGCTTCCCTGGTGGCGCAGTGGTTGAGAGTCCGCCTGCCGATGCAGGGGACGCGGGTTTGTGCCCCGGTCCGGGACGATTCCACATGCCGCGGAGCGGCTGGGCCCGTAAGCCATGGCCACCGAGCCTGCGCATCCGGAGCCTGTGCTCCGCAACGGGAGAGGCCACAACAGTGAGAAGCCCGCGTACCGCAAAAAACAAAACAACAACAACAACAAAAAAAATCGTATATAAAATCATATAACATACTGTGTGCCATAGAGTATGGAGACCATGGTGGTGAACATAGGAGAAATCAGATGAGGCGACAGGAAATTCCTGCTGATGAAGCACCCAGTCAAAGACCTCTGATGTTTATTGTGTGTATGTGCACAGTTATGATCAACCCCACAAGGTATGTAGGAAACGTGTTTACATTAAGGTGGGTTTTGTGAAGATCCTCCATTTCCCTCGTCATAAACAGGCTCTAACTATGCATTGTGTCACCAGCGCATCATAACCACACAGCAGGTATTCACTGAGTATCTGTTGGTGGTTGTGATAAGGAGGATGGAGGCCAAACAGGGACTAAACAGAGAACACTTTAAGTTATTGTAAGACTGGGGACCTGAAATCAGAAATCTTGGTTTCTAATTTCGCCTCTGTCCTATTTGAACTTAAGACCCCTGGTCAAATAACACAGCTTCACCGTACACCACTTCTTACATATGGCAACTGAGAGCAAAGTCTAGACTCTCCGTCAGTCTTCTATAGAGAAAAGGTAAGTTCTAATGGGAGTTTTATCCATTAAGTAATGTAATGGTTTTATATCTAATATTCAGAGGTTACTGACCTGAGGAAGGATTTCTATTAACTAAGAAGAAAGCTTAACATTTTTTTCAGGTTGCTTTTATTCAGCTCGAGGAAAGATTCAGTGGGACTCAGACATCGTAGGACACATGCAGTTGAGCGGCTCATGCAGAATTAGTACTGTTAAAGGACCACTGGAGAAGGAGAAGGAGATGGGGAATGATATATTCTTCCTCCCATGAAGGTTACCCTTGGACAAAGATTGGATCAACTCAGCATTTCTTCATCTGGCCTTAAGAGCATCCTTGAAACATTTGCCTGCCTTCTTAAATTCTTCCCCCTTTCCCATCTGCCATTCAGGAATTCACTCATTAGCTTGTTCCATCATTCATCTGTTTTTCAGCAATATTTGCTGAATGACTACTAAGTGCCAGGGACACAAGGAGTTCAGATAAGCATAAGATATATCCCACTAGATGGGCTGCTTGCCTGCCCTCAAACCCTCAGCAAGCAACCCATCTAGTGGAGGAGACACTAATGTCAATCGTGGGAGTTAAGTTCCAAGTGAGCCTAGCCAGGAAGGAAGGGAAGAATGGAGGGAAATGAGGAATTAGCCAAAGGCATGGCAAGCATGGTATAACAACAGGCGAAAGAGCATGATCAAAAGGAAGGAGGCATGAAATGCATAAAGCTCAAGGAACTGTAAGTAGTCCAGTATAATTGGAGGGCAGGCTGCATATGGTCAGGTCAGGAAGGATCTTAATGGCTCTTGTACTCTGCTACTCTGCAAACAACTAAAGAAGGGCTTTAAGCAAAGAGCTGCATAATCATATTGCATTTTGAAAATCTATGGTGATCCTCTTCTGCAAGATCTTTTTTCAAAATTCAGCAGAAGTCTTTTCAGATTAACATCATACCGTTAACCAGATTTCATTTTGTAGATTCTTAGGGGTTTGCAATTCAGTTTGCTTTATATTGGGTGATATCCTCCGCTTTCCTGACTGAACACCCTTCCCCACATTCTCTATGGCAGCCCCTTATCCATCTTCAACAACAACCAAAAACAAACATCATCTCTCCTGTGATTTTTTTCTTCCCCCAAACACAGTCAACTTCTCTTTCCTCCATGCTCCTAGAATACCTTCTATAGAGCATGACTGCACTGATGCATTCCAGTTACTCCTTACAAGTCTCTCTCTTCCTAGCCTCTGGGTCCCATGAAGGCAGAAACTTGCATTCAATTTACATATACTACAAGCTCATTTTCTCATCAGTACTTGATCGAACACTTGCTCTGTGCTGAACACTGTGCTGGACACTGGTTTTTAATACAGTACTACTGAATGAAGGAAAATTTTCTCATGCAGTATATGTAAATGTGTTTGTGATGTATATGTATATGGAAATTAAAAACTGATTTCTTTAAAGCAAAAGTTAATGTCTTCTTCAGTACTCTGAACATGAGAAATTACAAACAACTGATTTTCTTTAAAACTTATTAACTAAGTTACATATTTGGGATCACACCCTATGACAAAGAAGAAAATGTTGAAATGGTCTCGAGCACCAATACCTAAAAATCTAAAATGTTGAGCTGGTAGGGTGGGAACCAAGTTTCTGGGAACCAACATCCAGAAACCCACATTTTTTTAACTACAAAAGAAAGCACCAGGATAGAGGTTTCTATCCAAAGATTGCTACACGACCTTCTGCAGACCAAGTGGAATGTAACTTTTTGCTGTCTTTTCATTCATTCACCAGGTATTTTTTTGTGCCTGTTATCAGCCAGCTCTGTTGTTAACTCTGAGAAAAATGATAGTTGCCATTTTTTAATGAATTTAACACATTTCAACTACCATGTTAAGTGCTTTACGTGTATTAATTCAATAATCCTCACACTAACCCTATTATTTGGGTAAATTGGCCACTTATTTGGGTAAATTACTTAACCTCTCTGTGCCTCAGTTTCTTCATCTATGAAATGGCAATAATAATATATATCGTAGGGTTGTTGAGGAATTAGATGAGTTTACACATGTAAAGTGTGAACTTCGAATAATGCCTGACATATACTATACTTTCAAATATTAACTAAGTGTCACCACCATCACCACCTGGTTGTGAACATGAGAAAACTGAGGATCGGTGAGATTAGAATAAGTTGTCCCAGCTTCTCTCTCTCAGACAGGCAGACAGTGCACACACTGTGGCCTCTTCTTCTTTCCAATTCCTAGAAATCATTTTACAAATACATATAATAACCACACTGGAAAGCAAGAAGGGAAATAGGCCTTTGGTCAACTAGAGATTGTAATGAATGCCCTTAGGACAGAAAATAGATGCAATTCGATTTTTAAAAGAAAACCACAGCTCCCAGGCCTCAGAGGAGGATGCCACTCCCATAAATGCAGGCTCGCTCCGTGAGTGCTCCTGTCTGCAGACGGTGGACACCAGCGTCTGGAGGGATCCAAGGGTGAGCAACAGGGTGACAGTGGGTAGAGTAGCAGTAAGATCAAGCACACATTTTACTCTCTCCTCCTTACCCTTCTTTCCCTTCCTTACCTCCTTGGACCAGGAAGCAATAAAAGAATGTCTGCCTATAAGCCAGGGCAATGGGCATGGAAGTTGGGTGAGAAAGTGGGGCAGTGCCCTTTGTGCCTTTCCATGCCTGAAAGGAACAGGCGACTGGCCATCAGAGTGACCCACCCAGCAGCAGGTTGCGTCCCTCCACACTCTCACTAGACTGTTAGCTTGTTAGCCTCATAGTCTAATGCCCCTTCAAGCAGTTTGCACAAACAGATATGACAGGTGACGTTACAATCAAGAACCACAAAATACTTGAGGAAATTCAATACCACAAAGTGAGGAAACAAACTCAACAAAGAATTGACACTCAATGAGAATGAATACATATAATTACTAGCTTAGGGGAAAGTGTGAGAACATTACAAGCAGTTTAAAAAATTGCTAGAGATAGGGCAAATAAAGATTTCAATAACTGAAATTTTTTTAAGTGGCTAAATAAACTGAATGGCAAGATAAGACAGTTGAATTAGAGATCTGGAAAATAAAACTGAGCAGTGTTCCCAGAAATCAACACAAAGCAATAAAAAGATGAAAAAAGCAAAGTTAAGAGATATAGTGGATATACAGAAAAGTCCCAACGTTATATATAATGAATGCTAGAAATAAAGAATAGATAAAATGGAGAGAAAGCAATATTAAAAAGAGAGAGAGAAGGAAGGAGCAATTTGAAGGAAGGAAAAAACAGTTCAAAAGTACTTCCCAGAATTAAACAATAAAGATATGAACCTCTGGATTGAAAGGGTCCCCAAAACTGGCATGAAAGATAAAAATAAATAAATAAAAACCATCATGTAAAGCACATATCAGTGAAATTTTACACCACCAAAAATAAGGGGAAAATGCTAACATTGTGTAAAGAAATAATCAAGTTCACATTAGAACTGTCATCAACTACATGGGATAAAAGACAATGGTAGGAAGGTTTAAAATTTTAAAGGTAATCGTGTGTGTGTGTGTGTGTGTGTGTGTGTGTGTGTGTGTGTGTTGAAATGGAATTGAACCTTTTTGTAAAGAAGAAATTTTGGTTGCATTTTGTTCAAAACCAGTTGGAAATCTCTTTAGTAGCTACCCTTTAATATTAAGGATACCCTTAAATTAATATTAATATTAAGCTATCTTTAAATATTTAACAGATATTTACGCTGATTATATTAAAGATGTAACTTTTACATTTCTTGAACGATTTTCCTTTTATCAGAATGGAATAGTCATCACTGTCCCTTTAATGCTTTAACCTTAATGATTTTTTAAAAACTATTATATTTCTTTTTACTGAGATTTCTTTTTATTGACATTGTCTAGCATATTTTTTACCACTCTATTTTCAATTTTCTAATATCATTTTTATTTAGCTAAATCTTTTAAACATAAGTTAAATTTAAATCACAGTTTATATTTTTAAAAGTAAGTTTAATCTATTTACATTTGTTCTGATTGCTATTAAGCTAAGACTTATTTCTACATTCATATTTTCTGTTTGTCTTATTGTTTCATTTCTCTCCTTTCTTGCTTCTTGATGGACTTTCTGGAGTTTCTTTATTACCTTTTTTCTTTACTGGTTCTATTTGTCTACAGCTTCTATTTCAACTTAGGGAATACCAGACCTTGCTGGCTGTGATTAAGAATTATGTGTACCTCGCAACTCCATGAATTTCCATTCCATAGGCTTCTTAATTTAGTAAAAACTTTATTTCTACAATAACACCAACATTATACCAAAATCATATGCATATTATCACTCCAAAATAAATGTTTATTGTTTTTTAATAAGAAGAATGGTTATTTTTTATTTTTTATTTTTTTGGCAGTACGTGGGCCTCTCACTGTTGTGGCCTCTCCCGTGGCGGAGCACAGGCTCCAGACGCGCAGGCCCAGCGGCCATGGCTCACAGGCCCAGCCGCTCCACGGCATGTGGGATCTTCCCAGACCGGGGCACGAACCTGTGTCCCCTGCATCAGCAGGTGGACTCTCAACCACTGCGCCACCAGGGAAGCCCCAATTTTTTAATTATTTAAAAACAAGGTGCAATTTTTCATTTTACTATACTCCAATAAAAATTAATTTAAAAAACAATATGTACTCTAAAAGTTTATTGTTAATGCTAAACTTTTAAAATGAATTTTCAGTAGCATTCCCCATAATTTCAGTGCTTAACCTTCTGAAGAATGAACTTCCAAATCCTTTGAGTTTATAAATTAAATGAAAATACTGAGCTATTGGTGAAATTAATTTAACTGTTACTCTTTACTTACTTTATAAAGGGTATCTACAATAACATATAGTGTTATAACAAATATCTGTCTTGATGGTGAAGCTTTAAAAATATTCCCTTTAGTATCAGAAATAAGATATGAATGCCTTCTATTACTGCCGTTATTCAACATTTTCCTAGAAGTTCTAGCTAGTGTAATAAGGCAAGAAAAATTATATAGAGTGCATGAAATGGAAAGAAAGAGATATAATAACACCTATCTGCAGTTGATGTAATGTTCTACATAGATAATCTAACAGAATATCAATTAAAGAAAGGGTTTGACATGACTGGAGGGTATAATACCAACAACCAAAAATAGTAACATTCCTATACACTAGCAATGTTTGATTAGAAATGAAAAAATATTAATTCATTCACAAGAACAGTAAAATTATAAGGTACATACAAATAACTCTAATAAGAGATGTACAAGTCCTAAATAGAGAAATCTCCGAAACCCTTATAAGACCTAAAATATATCCCAAATAAACAAAGACATATTGGTAAGACTCAATATTATAAAAATGACAATTTTCCTCAAATTAGTCAGTAAATACACTGCATTTCCAAACAAAATCTTAAGATTTTCACACGTTAATTCTAAATTTGTATGAAACTATAATGTCCAAGATTAGCCAATTTTAAAGACAAATGGAGAAGGGATGATTAGCACTGTCAGTTACCAAAG
The DNA here is from genome assembly GCF_951394435.1 of Stenella coeruleoalba. Lineage (NCBI taxonomy): Eukaryota > Metazoa > Chordata > Mammalia > Artiodactyla > Delphinidae > Stenella > Stenella coeruleoalba. The sequence continues at coordinate 175,808,695 of NC_137169.1, forward strand.
AGCATTATAAATACATAGTCATTAATAGGACAAATAAGAACTGATGGACTAGAACAGAGAGCCTAAAAACAAACAATGCATATATAGGAACGTGGCATATAAACAGAAGTGGCATCAGCAGTCAGTGGGCAAAAGATGTACTAGTCACTAAATGAAGCTGGAAACCTATGGAAAAACATATAGGTATATTCATACTTCACATAGTAACACAAAAATAAATTCAAGAAGGATTAGAGCATAAATATGACAAGCATAATTTTAAAATAATACTAGAAAATATAGGGGAATATCTTTATGACCTTCCTGAAAAAAGTCCAAATGACCAATAAACATACTGCCATATCTTCAACAGTCTGGCATTCTACTTATACACTGCCTCTGTCTCAACTCCCTAAAATAAAATGTGGAGTCTGACTGCCTAAGAAGAAAATGAACTCTGTTTAGGTAACAAAATTATTTTTTCTTAGCTGGCTTCCAAAGATCAGGGTATATTCAGGAGTCCCAATTTTTCCCTATAAAATGACTAAAACTGAGAGGTCTGTATGTAGAGAATGTTGCTCTTCTACAAGCTAGGCATCAGTCCTACTGTCTCAGGCACACAAATATTTAATGACAGTTTTCAAAGATAAGGAAGAGCTATAAAATGAATGATAACCAGGTGTTCTCTGTCTTCAGTGAAGGAGATATATGAGGAAACTGAATAGCGTGGCAGCAGAAAGTAACTAGGTTAAGACTCTGGGTTAAGAAAAAAAAATGTCCCTTGACTAGGAAGGTCTGAAATACTATATCGCAAAGGGAGGAAGGCAACATACTCCCTTTTTTCAAATGCTTTGAAAATCAAGTTAACCATTCATCTTGGGAAGAGTGAATAGCTGGTAAATTTAAAGGAGATAAACTCCAGTTCCCTGATTAATCTGACCAAAACCAGAACCACCGATCTAGAAGGACTGAAATGCATACACACACAGAGAACCTTGCTTTCCCGGGAGAAGCTCCAACCCTCTTACCTTTGCTAGAACACAGAGAGGAAGACCACATATGCAGTCTGTTCTGCCCCTGGGCGATGATCTGTACCATCCCCTCCACAGAGCCAGGGAGAAACCTCTGACCTTTTGTAGGAGGTGCTGATCACACTCTCTCACACACACACACACACACACACACACACACACACACACATCCTGTTGCCCCACCATATGGCCCATGAATCATTCACAAAGCTTCTGAATCAATTATTCATCCAAACCGAAGACCAAACACTTTGCTAATTGTCTAGGAAGGAGGGGTGAAGGGGGAAGGGAGACTGACGGAAGGAAAAGGAATCTAAGCCAATCTGACAATTGGCAGTATTAATACTTTATTTATTTTAAAGAAAAAACAACAACAACAAAGCACAAAGAGAAAGAAAATAGCTTCCTCTAAGTTAACTGGATAACTAATATGGGATATGAGCTGAAAGAGAAGAGGCCCTCCCCCCAGAGTCCTGATCAAAGCACTCCACCCCATGGGACCCCATTCTCCACGGCCTGCATTTTTACTCCTGCTGCGTGGGCTGAGGATGAGAAAACACACCAGGGCAGACTATGAAACTGGAGTTCAAGGCTTCAGCTGGGTCCATGTTTCCCTCCCCACCCTCCCCACTCAGCTCCATGGGCAGATACCAACAGACCCTTGCTTTTCACCTCCTTATTCATCCCGCCTTTGTTGGGCATTTATTATGAGTCTGAGAAAACCCAAGTCACCCTAGGGAAGAAGGAAGCAGTACATGTCCCATCCGCAATCTCAATGCAGAGACAAGAGGGCCACAGGAATAACGAAAGAGGAAACACAGCACCTGCTGATGAAGTGAAAATGCAGCTAAGTGCTTAGGGAGCCTGGAGAAGGGGGTCTATCTTGCTGAGGAGTCAGGTCTTGAGCTGGTTCCCACAGAACATCATGGCACAGATTATTAAAAGGCACGCAGGATATAAACAAAGCAGGGTGACAGCAAGTGAAGGAATACAGAAGGAAGCTTTGAGATGAGAAAGGCACCTCCGAGTCTGGCCCTGCTGGGATGAAGGAGCCTTCAGTGACAGTAATGACACAAGAGGGGCAATGGGCACGAGGCAAGGAGGAGATTCAGCTGACGGGTGTCCGGGATGCAATGCTAAAGAGTTTCTTTTCTTCTTTTCCATTCCAAAGAGGAAAGAAAAGTTTGTCAAAAGGTCCTGATCAGGAGACAGGTATACAGAAAGAAATGATTCAATTGCACATGTGATGACAGAGGAGAGCTGGGGCAAACCTGTGGCTAGAAGTCAAGTTACGATGGCCTTGCAGGGCAGGGACTCATTGATGACAATCTCAATGAGGGGAGAGATGACAGAAACAGGCAGGAGGAAAATAAGGTCTTGGGTTGATGAAGACATCAAACGTAACAGAAATGTCTACATGACGGCAAGGCTAATAAAACCCAAATAAATTCTCAAACTTGTAAGTTCCTTAAAGATCATTTAAAGGAATGGTCCTAAAATGTGGGTCACAGGCTCCTTTGATAAAAGCTATGGACCATTTTCCTGGGGGAAAATGCTCATATATATTAACTTATTCAATGATTTTAGGTGATGCAAGACTCCCTAAAGCCCATCCATCCAAACTTCCCAGGCTGCAGCTGGGGTTGTGGCTCTGAAGGGTCTGATGGTGCCTGGAGCAGATCCTAGTATTCCTGACACGCGTCAAGGTCGTTTCCTTGTAACCACACAGACTACTGACACCACTGACAGAAATGGTGATGTTGGAAAAGGTATCATTTTGTAGGAAAGAATTTAATCAAAGAGAAAAATCAAGGAGGTAGAAAAAAATAAATAAAAACTGTGCTGTGAGAAGTTACCTTTCTGGAATGTCTCTGAACTCAGTTAAAAAAAAAAATCACCCTTTTTTCAAATCCCTTGATGTTTGTTTTTGTTTTTAATACACAATTAAATTTGGAGGAGATGTGCCCTTCAAAAATCATCAAACAGGCTCTCCTTCCTCCCTCCTTTCACATAAATACAGGGAAGACAGTCTCAGCTTACCCCATTGGGAAATGGGTCTGCCCTCAAAGAGCAGACCATGAGTGAAATAAAGCCTGAGTCGCTGTCCTTGCTGTGACAAATTCGTTTTCAAATGTCCATCTAAGCCCAGGATTTGCATTCCAGAAATGATGACCTGTGCGAGTTTATTCCCAGGAAATTCTAAGGGTTGGGTCCTCCTGGCAAAGACAAAACCAAACCGGTCAGGGTTGGGGGCTGAGGACGCCACTGAGGTGGAGAGAAGGAAAGAGACATCGCTTTGTAGCAGTTTACAGGAAGGCAGGGAAACCCACCCCTAGAACAAGCTATGGTAATATTATAAACCAATGTTACATCAATAAAAAATAAATTCTTTAAAAAAGAAAAGAAAAGGCTTTTAAATCCTTTTAACAAAATCCCTGATAAAGAAAAACAGCTACTAAGAGAACACAACTGTCATGCTGTTTGCATTCAAGAGTTCTCCTTAGGATAATACATGATATGGTGGATACAGATGAAAGTATAGATGCAGATGTACTTTGACACAACGTCAGGCAAGGATATACATGACACATCGGCAGGCACACATATGGGCAGATCATAAGCCAGAAGCCTGTGCCTATCTTCTTCAAAAGCTGTACAATTTGATTCTTATTCTTCTCTTCTCTTCCATTTCACCTTTCCAGCCCAGCAGTGCCCAGGAGCACCATCAAACTTTAATGGGCTCCCTCCTCTGCAGCACCACAGCCTGAATACAGATAAACTGCATAAGGGGCCTCCATGATTCCTCCTGCTGATGCGCGGAAGTCAGGAGGAAGGTAGACAGGAAAAGACGGCAGCAGCAAGGAAGGTACCAGACACTCTCACATATGTCATTGCATTTAATCTCCTCAACACTTCTGGAAGGCTAGTACTGCTCTCTTTGTAGAGCAGACGATTAAGACTCAGGATGGTTACAAACTAGCCCTACCGTCATACCAAAAGTAAGGACAGGTACTAGGAACGGATCAGTTTGGATATGGACGGGCTTTCCACTACAACAAACAATTTCTCACTGGCACTGACTCAGTTTGACAGTCAAATTGTCAGTGATACAGTAAGTCTTAAAAATCAACTATAGGGCTTCCCTGGTGGCGCAGTGGTTGAGAGTCCGCCTGCCGATGCAGGGGACACGGGTTCGTGCCCCGGTCCAGGAAGATCCCACATGCCGTGGAGCGGCTGGGCCCGTGAGCCATGGCCGCTGAGCCTGCGCGTCCCGAGCCTGTGCTCCGCAACGGGAGAGGCCACAACAGTGAGAGGCCCGCGTACCACAAGAAAAAAAAAAAAATCAACTATAAACTCAGCATCAAGTTTAGTGCTGTTATGTGTATTCATGCTTACAGCCTGCAAAGGAGTGGGGGAAGTGATAGGGAATAAAACAAAACAGATAAAACGTAGTAACTCCACCATAAGACTTAATAATTTGGTTGACAATTATAAGAAACTGATTATAAGATTCCGATCAATACAGAAAAAAATAAGGAAAAGAAACATGAAAAAGAATAAGGTCTAACGAATAGCAAATACTGCATAACTGAAAGCAGATAAATCATTTATTATAATAAATGTTAATGTTTTGTGTTCTTTCAAAAGGGGAAAACTCAGCTGTATAATCAGAAAGCAACACACACACAAAAAAAACAGAACTATCATGAGATACTGACTCCAATTTACTTGTTGTAGTCATGCATAGTTCACTAGTAAACATCTGACTTCTCAACCTTCTTTGTGCAAACTAAGGATAGAAAAGACATTAGTAAACTAAGAAGCTGGTTTTCCCTCTGACACTGGCTCCCTGATCCTCTGTCCTACTGGCCACAGAGTTTGGAGTTTGACAGATGTTAACCAGCAGTGATATCCAGGCCAACATGGACATTTTATAAATAACCTCAGCTGGCTGACTACCACTGGGAAAACAACACAAAAATCAAATAAAATGAAATAAACTACCTGCTTCTCATCCTTACCTTCAAAGCCTGGTCAAAAGAGGTGGCAACACGTGTTCAAGGGCTGCTGACACCGGCTTCTAGTACAGGTGCCAACAGTAGCATTAGAGCAAAATGAAACCAAATTCCCAATGACCTTCCATCTCCTCCTGATTTAACTCTATCACTGACCCTCTTACTACTCACAGCTATGCTGCGTACACAGTAAGTACTTAATAAAAGGTGGGTAGACAGAGAGATGGAAAGCTGAATGGACAGAACAGATTTATTTGCAAACTCTCCTCCTGATCAAATGGTTTGAGCACAAATTAAAACTATCTGTATACAGATGCTATCTCTGTATCAGACTGACACTCCTTGAGAGCAGATATCTTATTACTTATCTTTTTCGTCCAAATACTTAGTAAAATGTTTTATACATGCGTAGGAAATATTGCTTGAATCAACAGGTATTACTAATAATCAGAAGAAAACATTTATTATATACCACTATCTGTCCAACAATTTACATACATTTTCTTTTTTAACCTTCATATAGACAATGAAGAGGTCACTACCTGTCCTCCAAAATTGATGCTCACCTTTCCACAGTGTAGCGTTGTTGCTAGGAAGCAGCTGCCCAGTTAGAGATTAGATCTCCTAGTCTCCTAGGACCAGTCACGTGGCTGGTCCTTGCCAATGAGGTGTTAGTAGATATTATGTGTGTCTCTTCCATGCCAATGAATGTAAAAAGTGACTGTGCCTTCTTCACACTCTTTCTGTTTCTATTGAGATGTAAACCATGAGAACCTGGAAGATGGCAGAGCCACCAGACAGGAGGAGACTGGGTCTCTAAATCACCAAGTGAGTGAAAGCCAAGAACACACTGACCTATTGAAGGAGACGAGATAAATCTATTGTGCTAACCCACCGAAATATAGGGGGTTGTTTCTTAGAGCAAGTAGTGGTACTCAATCTAGCACATAAATCTTGCAACAGAGGTATTTTAGACTTAAAAAACAACAACAAGAAGAATCCAACAGGCTAAATAACTTGCCCAAAGTCACATCCGAATGGCAAAGCTGAAGTTCAAATTCAGGTCTACCTAAACCTAAAGTCCTTAGTCTTTTCACTAAGGTATGATTTGATGTTGATAATGGATGGGCACACATCTGCGAAACAACCACTTCTCCCCACTACCAAGTGCAGTAGAGGCAACACCAGGCTAAGCTTCCTTATTCCTCCCTAAGCCTGGATTGATGGTAAGTTCCATGAGGGAATGGACCGTAACAGTTATATTACTGATATAGTGAGCATCCAATATAGTGCATGGCATTCAAATATTTACTTAATAAATAACGCATGATGGTTTGTCAGATGGATGAGTGCATGGATAGGTGCATAGGTGGATGGGTAGGTGGGTGGGTGGATGGATGGATGGGTGGATGGATAAGTGGATGGGTAGACAAGTATATGGATGGATGGATGGATGGATGGATGGATGGATGGGGAAGAAGTATTACTAGGAGAAATCTGGTGAAAAAAGGACTAACGATCTCTTTCCCCCCATCCCACATCCTCTTGCAGCAAGAACCAAGGATGCTGAGAGTCCTTATATATACCATTATACCTTCTTTCCCTCTTCAGTTCCCCACAAAGTCTCTCTCAGCCTTGCTATGAATCCATAAATTTTCATTGGTGAATTTCAGGGAACAGATTTAAAGAGCTAACACTGTGCTCCTTTATCAAGCAGTAATCAAATCAAGATCTATAGTCAACCTGAAAACCCTTGAGCAAAAAGACATTTTCTTTTAGGACAGTAATACAAGGTGTATATACACACAGGGTCAAGAAAAGACGGGCAAGCAACCCCCAAAAAAGACTTAACTATCCAAGTTACCTTGGATCAACGGTGAAAGACAAAGAACCCAAAGGCTAACTATGGAATACCTCATCTTGGATACAGATCTGGGTATCACTGGCCCAACTTACATCTTTCCCTTCTAGCCACTCCTAGAGGCTGAACCACCTGACCACACTGTGCTGAGCTGCCTTATGTACAGATACACATACATATGTGTTCTACTCCAATCAAACCATTTCGTTCATGAGTGCACGCACTGGGTCTAACTTCCACTTCTACTTCCCCTCCATATCTATACCGCCAGACTGAATACAAGAAATTATAAGCCTGACCAAAATCGAGTGTTAGCTATAGGCAAGTAACCTCCCAACCAGAGACAAGAGTACTAGGCATACACTAGAGTTCAAGCTCTCAAAGCCCTCTCTGGGCCTCAGCCCCTTCGTCTGTAACAATGGGTCACACTGGGTCAGCCATTCTTACCCTTTCAAGAGTGAGGCTCCTTTTTTAATGTCAAGAGTCCAAGACCCACTTGACCCTCCCAGAGGAGTTGTTTCGTTAATATAGCCCCATGACAACTCTGTCAGACAGATGTTATTATCCATCACCACCTCCCCTTTTTTATAGAGATGAAGACATTGAGACCTACAGAAGCTGGATCATCTGCCCACAACCACAGAGCTAGGAAACAGCAGAGCAGAAACAGAGCCTACAGAGCCCAAACTGTTAACCGCTATGCTATACTGACTAAATGAGAAAAACAATGCCACCATTTCTTCAAGAATGCTTCTACATCTGTTTATATCTAATAAATGACAATGGCACCCACACACATTTTAGAAAAATGATACTGTGGTACATATTTGTGGGAAACACTATTCAGGAAACAGCCAATGCTAGGTGCGGCCATGGAGCCTCACGCCCACGGCAATAATGCCAGGGGTCTCTTAAGGTGTATTCTTAAGGTATATTCCTGCTTTAACTTCCTACCTGTGGTCCTAAAATTTGAATTCCTGGGTGACTTCAAGGTGCTTAGCTTTAGCTTGGTTTCAGATCAGTCACAGCTGGGGGGGAGTTGAAGTACTCATGGAAATTTCTCCTCCTTTATTTTCAGTAGTAGCTGTTCAAACTTTGAGCTATCAGATTCCCAGTAGGGAGAACCCTCCTCATATATGGATTTGTTTGCTGGAGAAGAGGGGTTGAACGTCCGACTCACTCTACAGACAGAGCCCTAAGAAGGCGTCTGTCAGAACTAGCGACACATACAGACACACACACACAAATACACCACCTTCTATGGCACGTGTCCTCAACTCACCCAGTCTTTTATTTTGAACCAGGGTGAAAAATGAAAACAGAGAAAGGTTAGGGAGAGTAAGAAGAGAACAAAGCAAGAGCAGGGAGGAGGAAGCTGGCTGCACTCATGTGAAGAGAGGATGTGAATTTAAGTACTCAGTGGGAAAGCCTGGGGTAAGCAGTGAACACCTCCCATCGCTAGCACCGGAGCCCAGCTGTGAAGCCTCCATCCGGGTGACCTGTCTCTAAAACAGAGAACACAACATTCACTCAGAAAAGGAACCGGGAGGGAGGCCTCTATTTCCTTTTTCCAAATGAGAAGTGGGAAGAGGGTGAATTACAGAGCACTTTGAGCTCCCCTCAGAAGGGGCCCCTAAATCACAAAATGGTATATTTATCGTGGTTATTAACCAGAGTTCAACCTGGATCCAGATTCAGCATCATGATGTGTCATGGGCTTAGAAAGCAGGAAAAAGAAACATCCCATAAAGAAGCATGTGGGCTGGCTTGATCTTTTGACTATTGTTCTATCAGAAAAACAAAAATCATAATAATCATACAGCAGTGTTCTCAGAAAAGCATTTTTAAAATAATTTCTCTGCTGAATATCAAAAATAAAAGCCCCCACACTCATCAATTCTTACCCATTATTTGAATCAGTAGGAGGTGCTCAGAGTGTGAACCCAGAAGACAGGACTATGTCTTTACTCTGGGCAGGGCTAACAGATTTTTAGCATAGGATGGGCTAGAGTATAAGGTCTAGAGACTGGGTTTTGGTACAGTTCCAACAGGTTAAACAAAATTATAGTTGAGGGCCAGTGTTGGAAGGAGGAGGCAAGAGGAGGGAGGGAGGGACTCTTCGAAAACATTAATTCTATCCTAATTCTGAGCAGACTTGGAATCATTCCGGGAAGTTCTATTTTCTCAGCGAACATCACCCATCCCCAGTCATTTTCTGCAGCTATGTCTACTTCTCTGCTTCAAACCAGTCAATGGCTTCCCACTGAACACCCTTGGTGATGCCAATGAGACCCTGAATGATGTGGCTCCTCCCCCTCTCCAACTCCCCTCAGGTTACTGTCGCCTCAGACACTACGCGTTGGGCTCCACTGGCCCTTCTGTTTCCCAGAGCTGCCAGGCCCTCTCCCACCTCCAGCCCTTTACACTGGCCCTACCCTCCACCTAAACCCTCCTCGTCCCGCCCCCTTCCCTCTCGTTGTCTTTTCCTAGCCAAAGGCTACTCCATCTCCAGGTTTCAACATTAACATCAACTTCTTGACCTCCTTCCCCTCAGATTAGGTTAGAGTCCCAATCTCAAACCCTCCCGGCACTGTTAACACTTCTCCTTTGCAGCACTTTATACACCATTGCAGTTCAATTTAATTTACTATCTGTCTTCTCTGCTAGACAGCAAGCTCTAAGACAACAGAAACTCTATCTCCATCCAGGGCTGTACCCCTTATAGTCAGCACGATGTTTGGAACATAAGAGGTCCTCAACTAATACTGGCTGCCTCTAGCCTTCCGTCTCCCTTGTCTTCTCCTGGCTCCTCCTGTGTCTTTCCCCATGATTCAAAGTTTCAGATATGGGGGCTAGGGGTGCTTAGCTCTGAGTGGGCCGGGGCCAGGACATACATCATTCTGGTCATCACCCCTCACCCACAGTTTTGATTAAGTCTCAACAGCAAAGATACCCCAAACCAGTTCTGTTTCAGCTGCAGCTCTCCATGGCCACTCATGTGGTCCTAGACTAAGGAACGACTCCTCAAGGACCCTCCTGGCCCTACAGGGTTGATGGGGGAGGAGGTGAGATGCATGGAACCGCCCACAGTGACGTACATCATGAGACTTCACCGCAAATGTCATCTGAAGTGTGAAGCAGCCACACCTGTCACTCTGCCTCCCAGTCACTGTCCCAGAGTTTGAGGCCAGGGAGAAAAGCCATGACCTTGAGCTCCTCTCCTAAGCATTCTGTCACCAAGGCCCAGGCTCCTGACAGAATAGTGGCAGCCGAGACGGAAGGAAATGAAAGACAAGGGGAAGGACATCAGAACTCAGCCTTTCCTGTCAACTCTCCTCAGAGCGAGGACGAGAGTTCTGTGCACAATCCTTCTGATGGGACATTCCTCCTTGGGGGGAAAAGGGCATCCTCTTCAGCCTTCCTTTGTAGCACTGTAGCAGTGCCTTCTGACTTGTGTTTGTGTGAAGCGGGAGGCCAGAAGATGAAGACAAAGACACGGAATATTAAAAAAATAAAAGTAAGAATATGGAAAAATGTAATATTTTCATTGTTGATAAGGCTAAAAATGAAGGCCTTTGTTTCCGCTTTTACTTGGAATTTCTTTGCTGTTGTTGATAATAACCATAGAAGGATTTGACTCGTTCTGATAAAATTAGATACTTCTAAGAGGAAATGAGATATATCTCACGTTCAGTCTGGAGTACTTCTGCCTTGAAGCAAAATGACAACTAATGGGAAATTTTAAATCAGCCACAGCCTTGGAATTTGCAGTAAGTTGCGGTGAAACTTGTCTTTGTAGTCGCAACTTTTATGGAGGTCAATGCCTATTCTGAATGAGCTACAGAACTACAGTATTTTGAATATTTTTAAACCTCTTTTTCAAAAGGCACTCAACGTGCTTTATGTGTATTTTAACATTTATCTTCATTATATCACTGACCTGGGTGGCAAAGTATTTCTGCTCACTGATTTCGTATTTTGCTTTATTGTCTTCCCAAACACTTTTGCTGAGGCGGCTGTGCTGTACAGTAGACATCACACGGGCTTTAGAACTGCTGATAATACGATGAAAATGCCGATCCCTCCCCTTAGTCAGTGTTTGGCCCTGAGCACGTGACAGCCTCTTTGAGTTCTGAATTCCTCATCCGCAAATCGGAGATAATATTTGCCTTGATTTATGTTTCTCTACTTAAAATGATATATGCAAGGGCTGACAAATAGTGTATGAAGGCTTCCACATTTAAAATAAGACATGTGAGCTCCTGGTAAAATGCGAGCCATCATCACCGGCATCAGCATCGTCGTTACTGTATTTGTTTGTCACAAGACCTGGTGAGGCAGCTCGTGCAGGTGCTACCTTCATCTCATAAATGACGTTTCATGAGGAAAGCTGAGATGGTTTAGGTATCACCCAGGATCACACTGAGGTATCAGAAAGAGAATGCATATTAGCGTCAGGACCAGGACTCAGGGCCCCTGAAATCATTTAGTCCACTAAACTAAACTATGTTTCCATATAAGTTGCGTGTGTGTGTGTGACTGCCGGGGAGCATAGCGCATAACTGCGACCAAGTCCTGGATTTGGAGTTAACAAACCAGTATCCAAGTCCCCGCTCACCACGTTCCAGCTCTAAGACCCTGGACACGTGGCTTAGCCACTTGGGTCTCAGTTTTCTCTTCTGGGAGAAATAATAAATACAGAAAGTGGGACAAACTTATCATTCCCCCAGGTCTAAAATTTGTTGGTTAAGTTTTAGCAACCTCAGACTTAAGCTTCCTTTATATGTTCTCCTTAAGCCCCGCACACCCTCTTTTTCCTTTCAGCATCTGCACTGCTTCCTGTCTTAACCACTCTGCACTCCTCACACCTGCTATTTTCTGACTTCAGGGAATCATACATTGAATAGTACTGCTGCATTTCGCATTTCACACTGAACTGTGGACTATATTTACAGTACAGACAGAAGTGCACAAAAGCTCTATCCAAAGGAGGAAACGTGTATCACCCACAGAATGGAAATGTAAACACTCCCTTTAATTCTCAAGTCTCCCTTGTAAATTTAGAGAATGAACATTTATGCTATAGCCATCTCTGCTTTGCAATCCTGCCTTGGAATTTTCACCCCTGCTGCGCTCTTCCACACACAGTCGTGCACATGCCTAAGATTGTATGCACTTAACAGCCTTCCAACGGCAGCTCCAGGCCCAGGGCGGTGGTCTGGCTTAGAAAGCATCTGGCCATCATTTCTTTCCCTTTGTTACCCTGAATGAATATAAAGCCAGAAAAATACTCTGAAACCAAACCACCCGGGGGGTCTGGACCTTCCTCCACTTGCTCTGGCTTTCCTTCCCCCTTGTTGACACCAAGACCAATTCAGGCCCCCACTCAGTTCTCTCCAGTTTGAGCTTCTATCAGTCAATGGAGGCGACAAGAAGCAATGTTTCAGGAAAGAGAAACCATCCCAACAGCAATGTCTTACACCCAGAACACAGTAAGTAGTCAATAAATACCTGCAGAATGAATCATCGATGACTCTCAATACAGAAAAAGGATAGAGTACCTATGTAAGAAGAAATGATCTCCCACCCAAGGAGCAACCCCAGCTCAACTGCCTGTCAACTACTACCTGGGACTCTCATCTGGGGTCTCCCTGAAAGAACTGGGTTTATCATTAGCACAGAGTGAAGAAGAGACCTCCAAGCTCCACATTTTGCCTTCTGCCTACCTCTCCCCTGAATCCAAATTCCATATCCTAACTCTATCTTTTCCATCATGCACCCATCTGGAGGGAAATGGAATTAAAAGAGAACTAATGTTCTGACAAATGGAGATGCTGCAAGTAGCAGCTGTGTTCCCCCAAAGTGAAGCTAGAAATGAACGAGGAGCTTGTGAGGAGGTGGAGGTCTTTCAGACAAGCAGCCACCAACTCTGCTGGGAGAGAGCACTTGAGAAGCAGGCGGAGCTTAAGGACTAGCGAAGCACCCCCACGGCAGCATGAAGGTACAGAAGACCTGGTCTCCTTCTACTGACTCGGGTCTTCTGAGTAGCTCCCAGCCCCCCCATATCACCTCACTCAGCCTCAGTTTCCCCGTCTCTGAAAGGACAAGCTCCAATGTCTCCTCCCTCTACCCAGCCTTTCCCTGCTCCCCACCTTCCTGCTTCGCCCACTTAGAGCAGAGAGGATGAGTAAAAGCCAGGTCTGTAAAATCTCACCAGGCTCACTGGCACGGAGATGCTATATAAATACCAAGCGTTATCATACTATTACCACAGAGATTTAAATTGGGCTGGGGGCCCCGGGGCTGCGTTCGCAACACCTCCCGCACATTCTCAGCACTGGAGAGACGGTGCTGGAGAAGGAAAACTGTGCTTTCCTCGATCTTTAGCTGCTCGGGAAACTCGTGTATTAGGGCAGCCTCCTTACAGAAACCCTCTAAAAATACCTACCGATGTATATTTAGCTCCAGATACCGTCCTCCTACCAACAGGCTCTGCTTGTGCCACTGGTGAGAAGCTGGGGACATCCAATAGCAGCTCCCAGCTCTTCTGCAGCATCTCCTCAGGCTCTTCTCCTCCCCGTCCCCTCTTCCCTTCATCCTTCTTTTCCCTGCTGGGTGATGCACCTCCTCCCAAACTGCAACTAAGGGTATAGCTATGGCTTCCCTCTCCTTTCCATGCCCTTTGCTCAGCGTTAATTCCAGGATGACAAAGACCTGTGCAGCATCCAGCACTGAGTTAGAACTAATCATTCCACCCCTGCTCAATGCCTTCAGTGGCTCCCCACTGCCTTCTGGCTACGGTACAAGCTCCTCCTCACGGCCTCGGCTGGCCCCTGCTGACCTCTCTGCGAGCATCGCTCACTGTTCCACTGGCCAACTCTCCAGAAGCATCCTGCGTGCTCTCTCTCAGCTTCAAGGATTTGTATGTAGCATTCTTTCTCCCAGAAAAGCTCTTCTCCTTCCTTGTCTAAGTCCTAACAGCCTACCTCTCACATCCCAGTTTCAATGTTACTTCCTCCAGGAAGTTTGCCCCAGTCCCCAGAGCTAGGTTGGATGCCCTTCTTCTGGGTTTTCACGACATGCGGCCTCCTGGTGGGGACACTCAGCCCTGCCTCACCCACATCTAGCACAGTGCCTGGCACATTGTGGGTCGTCAACAATGTCCCTTGAAGGACTTGAAGGAAGACAATGTCCCTTCAAGGACTTGAAGGAAGACAGAGGGACAGGTGATCACCTGGGCCCTGGGGTGATGGTCTTGGTAGAGGAAGGAGGCAGAGCCCCAGGCTCAGATACACTTGCCCACTCTTCAGAGTTTGTACCCATGTTCTTGCAGTTAAGAAAATAGTCAAAACAGGTCATCTCCCCCAGAAAAGCTGGCAAAACTGATAGTAAAGCATGTTCTGAACAATAGGTATAGATATAGATAAAGATATAGATATAGATACAGATACAGATATAGATAGAAATGCAGTCTTTGCAATATAGCTCAATCGATGGAAGCTTTCATTACATGGCAAATGCCAGGTGAGGCATTCTTCTGCTTCTTTCTCCATACGCCTCCCCCAACCCACAGCCACCTCTAGGAAGTTGGGTCTTCAATATTCAGCCCTGACCCCAACCCTGCACCCAACACCCAGGAAGCAATTCCCAAAAGGTAACACTGCGAACCTAGTAAATAGGCCCAAATGATATGAAGCCCAATATTTTACTCACCTAGAGGCTGAGTTCCCAGCTTTCATTTCTCTAATAAAGTGATCAGGATGTGAGCAGCCAGGCTGACTCATAGCTACATGAGAGAGATGTGGGTACTGCCTGGCTCAGCCGGACCAAGAGGCAGGACTGGGAATAGGCAACCCCTCCACACTGCCAGCCCCAGGCTGCCCCCAGCACTCTCCTTTGTATCCTATCGGTGACAAGACAATCTGGGATGGAACAAGTGATTCCATTCTACTAGCATTTATTAAGTACCTACTCTGGTCAGGCACAGACAGGAATAGGGTTCAAAGACACAGTCCTGGCCCTCACTTCCCTGTTCCTACCCATGGGTTAAGAGTACCTTTGAGTTCTCATCCTCCGCTATCATTGTCCATCTAGTCCAGGGACTATGACTTATTATTATTTTATTTATTTATTTATTTTGCGGTATGCGGGCCTCTCACTGTTGTGGCCTCTCCCGTTGCGGAGCACAGGCTCCAGACGCGCAGGCTCAGCGGCCATGGCTCACGGGCCCAGCCGCTCCGCGGCATGTGGGATCCTCCCGGACCAGGGCACGAACCCGTGTCCCCTGCATCGGCAGGCAGACTCTCAACCACTGTGCCACCAGGGAAGCCCTATGACTTATTATTAAGACTAATATATAATAACGACTTCGAGTAATTTAGAATTCTCCAGATGGCCTAACAAATGGTTAGAAATAGCATCTCTTGAATTGTTACCAGTACAAGAGAGATTCCAAGTTATGTAAGGTAAGAATTTGTTAAAAGAATAGCAAATTCCACTGTCTTTTAGAAGAAATGAGAATACATTAACCTTGGTGTTTCTCAGTCCCAGAATTTGCTTGAGTATTCAACAATACACGTTTTGTTGAATAAATGAAGGGATGGATGGGTGAATGAATGAATGAACAGGCCAATTAATGAAACAAGCTGGAACTTCGGGTTCAGTTTTTATGTATTAAACCATGAGAGTTAAGTAACGTGCTTTCTTAACCACAGAGCAGGGAGTTGATTGTATTCCAAGCCCACAGAGAGAAGTCTTAGGATGGACACATGGGGCTCTGGTCCTCTTCAAGGTGAAGCCTCAGCTCTGGGTCAGGGACATCTGCCTGATTATGCCACTTCCTGAGCCCATTCCACATTGCTTCAAGGGGGCCAAAGGAACATGCAATCACAGAGCTACAGAACCACAGAGCCTGTGAGGTTGTGAGGTCACTGATGGTGTGGGGAAATGAGCATTGAAGAAGGAACTTGGATCCAGAAGATACAGGCTCAAGTCCCAGCTCTAGTACCTCCTAGTATATCACATACCTTCTCTAAACCTCGGTTTCTTCATCTATAAAACAGGGATAACAAGATCCCATTTTGGGGATTATGAGGATTAGATGAATAATGTACATAAATTAACCTTCTGAACCATGGAACTCCCTCAGCTTACAGACCTAAGGATTCTAAAGGTTAGAAGGTCGAGAGTACAGGCAGAATGTGGTGGCCCAGGTCTCCCAATCTCTGAGCAAAAGGCAGTGATGGAAGGTCTCTGGCTGAGCCAGCTGTCTGGCACCTCAGGGCCCCACCCCTCCACCTCCCATCACACACTGAGAGCTGAGAAGTTGTACGGCCTCAGCCTGAGGCGGTGTCCTGCTCTAGTACCTGTCACTCCTCCTGTGCGCCGGTGGCGGATGTGAGGTGACACCTGGAGCTGAGGTAAGAAGTCAGAGCAGCCAGCACGGGCTGCTGCAGGGGCAGGTGTCAGGAAGCCTAGAGGAGGGGTTGCACCGGGCAGAGGTAAAACACCAGGCTTGGGTCAAAGGGCACAGTTCCAACTCCTGTATCTGCTGTCAAGGAGCTGGTGGTCTTGGACTGAGCACTTAACCTCTCTGAGTACTGGATGACTCCTATCTAAAGCCTGATCTGCCTGCTTCCCTGGGCTGGTATTACAACATATTCACTGCATCTAAGACCCCAACAGTTTTAAGATGCCCCGTGGTTTTATTTACTACGATGAAAGACAAATGCTGTCAATTAAACTATATCATGCCATGATTGTAGGACACGGGCTGATTTTAGAGATGCTCCAGCAGGAGAAATATGCATTTTAGAAGCCAAGCAATGTGGTAGATGAAAGCATCGTGTGAACAGAAGACAACATCTGATTACCCATTCCTGCGGGGTAGAACCGCAACCCTGAGCTCGGATCTCAAGAGTGCCAAGCCCTCTCCCTGGAGAGAAAGAATGAGTAGGTGCAGGAAGAACAGGGGCAAAGTCCTATTGGTTCAGAAGGACAGCAGTCACCTTTCAGCAAAGTTTGAAGAGCCACTAAGCATGGGAGATGCCCGGGCTGGGGGGAGAGAGAGCAGAGAGAACAAGTGACTTGGCCAAGGGCTCAGCACCTGCGCGCACTCGTGTGCACCCCACACACGCAGGTGAGGACACAGAGGGCCTTCTTGGCCATGCTGACAAAGGACTCTGCAAATCTGCCCCTTCAACCACCTGGCAACCCTCATTTGAAGGCAGTGCTTATGGCTCCCACCAGCCTTCTCTCGTCCCATCAAATGGCTGGCCCATTTCCTCTACCTTCCCTCACCCATTCTAGTTCCCAGGCCCCACCCCAGAAAGGCAGATTCTCCTTTAGAAGTACTTCAACCTATCAAATGTCTCTTAAAATGTGACATCCAAAAGATGTACATTGAGTATCTTTAATAATTATTTATAATAGCCAAAACCAGAAAGCAACCTAAGTCTCAGATAAGTGCAAACATGGAGAAGTAAGCTCGGTACATCTATTTAACAAACTGCTGATCAGTCCTTACAGATTTTTACCAAAATATGGAGTAATATGTACTATGCCCATACTATACTGAGAAAAGGTAGCGCAATTACAGGCATTGAAAGGAGAGCTTAGCGTTAGAGGGGATGGAAGGAAAGACCACAAAATAATCAGGAATTTTTCTTAATCAGTGACTGTTTTTTTTCTTTTGATTTTTCTGTATTTTCCAAATTTTCCTTAATGAACATAGAATAGTTTAAAATAAAAATAAATAGACTAGACGAGAAATTTCAAATGGCCTCTGACACGCATAGGCCTCAATGAGACCAAGAATTCACGCAATTATAGCATATAGTCCATATACGTTACAGTCCTCTTCTTTTAGACAGAATCATATTTCTAAAATGACTCAGACTCATTCAGGCCTTTTACTGTACACATCTTCCTTGACTTACAATGAGGTTACACCCTGGTAAAGCCATCATAAGCTGGAAACATTTAATACACCTAACCTAGTGAACATCACAGCTGAGCCGAGTTACCTTCAACGTTCTTAGAACACTTGCATTAGCCTACGGTTAGGCAAAATCACCTAACACAAAGCTTATTTTTTAAGAAAGTGTTGAATATCTCATGTTATTTAAATACTATACTGAAAGTGAAAACGCAATGGTTGTATGGGTATACAATGGTTGTCAGTGTATCGGTTGTTTATCCTCGTGACCTCAGGGCTGACTGGGAGCTGTAGTTGCTGCTGCTTAGCACCACAAGAGAGTATCATACTGCCTATCGCTAGCCCAGGAAGAGATCAAAATTCAGAATTCGAAGTACAGTTTCTACTGAACGCGCATTGCTTTCACATCATCGGAAAGTCAAAACATCATACGTCAAACCATCGTAAGTTGGGGATTACCTGTAGAGTATATATTATTTATTTTAGGGACATTTAAAACATCACCCAATTATTAGCAGAAGTCAAAAGATAACAATTGTCGGTGATGATGTGGAGAAAAAGGAACCCTTGCGCGTTGTTGGGGGAATCGTAAATTGGCGCAGCCACTATGGAAAACTGTATGGAACTTCCTCAAAAGAATTAAACATAGAACTACCATATAATCCAGGAATTTCACTTCTGGATATATATCCAAGACAATGAAATCATTATCTTGAAGAGATAGCTACAATCCCATGTCCCTTGCAGCATTAGTCACAATAGCCAGATATGGACACAACCTAAATTTCCATCGATGAGTGAATGGATAAAGAAACCGTGATACAGGTACACACACACACAGAGGAATATTATTCAGCCTTTGAAAAGAAGTAAATCCTGCCCTTTGCAACATGGATGAACATGAAGGATATTATGTGAAGTGAAATAGAGAAAGACAAATGCTGCATGATCTCAATTCTATGTGAGGTCTAATTTTTTTAAAAGCTGAAGTCATAGTAACAGAGGAAGGAATGGTGGTTACCGGGGGCTGGGAGTAGGGGAAAAGGGAAGATACTGATCAAAGGGTACAAACTTTCAGCTACAGATGAATAAGTTCTGGAGAACTAGTATTCACCATGGTGACTATAGTAAATAATAATGTATAACATCCTTGAAGTTTGCTAAAAGTGTAGATGTCAAGTGTTCTCACCACCAAAATACAACAAAAAAAGTAACTATGAGAGGTGACGGATGTATTAATTAGCTCGATGGCAGTAATCATTTTACAATGTATACATATATCCAATCATCACATTGTACACCGTAAATATATACAATTTTTATTTTTCAATCATACTTCAGTTAAGGTGGGGAGAAAACCCCACAAAACATCATCCAGGTGTACTGCAGTCTTGGACCATGTACTTCTGAAACACTATGCAGAAGGTGTAACTTTATACACTAAATCACATTTTAAATGCAGTTGTAGAATTTTCTTTTAGAAAAATAACCTTCAGAAAATCCTTCTGTAAGGCAACAGACGTTTTTAAACATAAAGAGTCATCTCCGTCTACTTATCTGTTCCCTATATTAAAGGGTTCGATGCTTGGGAGCTTCCATTTATACATTCTAGTCAATTGCCCCTTCAACTTTTTCCCCTTCACTTAATCACAGTTGACATGAAGGTTAAACATATGAGGATTATGTCTATTGCAGAAGACATAATGAAGAGATGCAAATAGTCTCAAACTCACTCTTGTCAGATTTTACCTACGCCCACTCCTCTGGCTCTTCCCTGGGTGTGGGGTGGGGGGTGAAGGTCCTCTTTGCTCCCCTCTGCCTTTGGTCAATCATAATGGTAGCTCCTATCTCCCCACTCCTCACTTTTCTACTCCACTCTCATCTTGTCCTCACGGGTTTGAACAACTGGGCAGCCCGGTAAGGGAATTTCCATGCCACACCCCTTGCTGCCACACCCACACAGGACCCACCTGGCCTGGACTACTCCCCTCCCCTGCAGGTACCAAGAGCAACCTGATACAAAGACACACAAGAAGCCACAGAAGCCCAGGGAGGCAACGCCCATCAACACCAGTCCCAAGGTCCATTGCATATGCTGCCAACAGCGCTGGATCAACCCCAGTATAGGTATACGATATTCATTTACAAAAGAATGACTATCGGATATTTAACTAAATGTACTGCCATCATATATGCTGCTCATGACACAACGCAGTATTACTATGTTAATTTCCAAAGGGATGCGTTGTCAGACATTTTCGTGTGATTCAGTTTTACACCTCCTCGTATAATAAATATGTATAAATCTGTAAATC
This sequence comes from Stenella coeruleoalba, assembly GCF_951394435.1. Taxonomy (NCBI): domain Eukaryota; kingdom Metazoa; phylum Chordata; class Mammalia; order Artiodactyla; family Delphinidae; genus Stenella; species Stenella coeruleoalba. The sequence goes on from NC_137169.1 coordinate 175,828,833, forward strand.
ATAAAGAATTCTGTTGTCAGGACACGAGTCTCAATTATCAGTTCAAAAAATATACTTCGAGTCTTTTCCAACCTCCAGAAGAAAACTGCACCTAATGGCATCTTCTGGCCCATTTTGGGTGGGGGGTGCCGCTTGCTGTAGTGAAAAGACTCACTTGGAAACGTCTCTGCATCCCTAGCCAAACACAGAATGGGAAACCAGAAGCAGCAGCGGCCAGACCTTGGGTCCACGGCCTCTGCCGAATGCCACGTGCGTCTCCAGAGTCCTTGCACCCCCCTGCAGGTGGCTCATCTATGGCTCAGCCCCGTGGGAATCTCACCCTTGAACTTCTTCCTCCACCGAATTCTGCCTTCCCACCCCCAGGTTCCTCGCACCAGCCGCTTCTTCCCCCCACAGGCCCCTCCACACACAAAGACGAGACAGGAAGAGGACTCACCCACTGAGGACCACGATGAAGTCCATGACATTCCAGCCATTGCGGAGGTACGAGCCCTTATGGAAGATGAACCCCAGGGCTACGATTTTGATCCCAGCTTCAAAGCAAAAGATCCCGATGAAATACGGTTCTGTCTTCTCCTGTGGGATGAAGAACAGAGGTGCTGGTGAGAGGAGGACTGTGCTTCATGAGACACAGGCCAAGGCACCCCTGGCTAGCTATCCTCTCTGCTCTGACATTTCCTCTCTCCTACAGGACACCTGGACGTCTGCACTGAGCCAGCCCCAGGTACAGGTGAGGGTGCTGCGGGACTCACGGAGAGCACAAGAGCAAGGGAAGCCAGCTGCAGAAATGGATGGACGTGGGTCTCATGCCCAGGACCGGCCATCCTCCCACGACAATGGCCAACGGTGCTGGCTTTGCCCTGAAGGGGTCAGCTTTCCCACTGCTGGCCTTCACTTACGTTGGAAGCTTAAGAGTTCTTTCTCATCCATGGGTTATCAGGCTGGAGCCACCTACCCGTACCTTTGGATTTCAGGCATTTTGTTTGCCCTCTTTAGAGGGAATACTTTAGACACATGGATGATTTCTTTATAGAGAATACGGACAAACGTTTAGGAAGTTCGGAACAGTGAATGCACATACGCTTTGAGCATCCTTCATGCTCTCTCCTTTACTCTCCCTCTTCCTCTCACTCCCAAAGTCCCTCAGAAAGAGGAGAGAAGTGTGTGTGGACCCCGTGTCCTCCCTTTCTCCTTGCCTGGCTTCCATGCAGTGTATACACAGAACTTCCTGGGAGCAGGAATTTCAAAGGTCAGTCCTCTTGTCTTTATGTATCCCAATGGGACTTGTTACCAACTTGTCCCTCGGCAAAGAACAAACTCACAGAACTGTACAGAAGGGAAGGGAGCCAGGTGAAGAAGCAAAGGAGAAGGGACCCAGGCAAGAGGAAGAACAGGGGGAAAGAAAGATGAGAAGGAAGGAGGCACCTACCAGTCTGCGGGACATTGGGGTCTTGTCATCCTCAGGAAGATGCTGCTCCAGGGCCAAGACGATGCAGTTGGCAATGATGGTGGCCAAGATCATGTACTCAAACGGCGTGGGAAAGGAGGAGTTAAGAAACAGATTCACCGAAGAGAGAGGGACACAGCCGCCAAGATGGCTGTGTACATCAATACACAAACTTTATCAAGCCACACTGTGCGCAGTCTGCATGACTGATGTGAGCAAACAGGCAGGTAGGACAGTGGAGGGTCCTCAGCATGTGGAACTGTAAGCATTTCTGATTAGGCTCTGAACACAAAGTATCTTCTCAAGAAAAGAAAGAGTGTAGCCAATAAATAATATATTAGACATACGGGAGACGCTCCAGATACTTAGTGAATTCAGTGACATATCCAGGAATTAACCAGGACTAAAAAGGGAAGTGGGACGAAGGGAGGAAGAAACACTGATGCTGTTGCAGGCTCCCCGCTCTTCTCAGTCTTCAAACCACTGGACTGTATAATGATGCTTCAGCAAGGATCCAGCTGTGGCTGTTCGTTGCTGCCTCGGGGAATCACGTCTGTAGTGCCCTCTTCTAGAACCTCTGCTCGAATGAATAGAAGAAGAGCCCTTGGAAAAGGAACAATTCTCTCCATGAGCTCCCTTTTCTTTTAATACCCAATTCAGGAAAATCTATAATGGGGCCAGGAGAAACTGGCTTTGTCCCACCTTACTTTCTCCTAAGCGTCTACATCTATAAGAAACAGACAGACAAATCATTAGTCTGCATTCAGGGCAGCAAAGTCGGGGCCTCTAGGAATCAAACTACAAAAGAATGGATAATGAATTCAGGCTTCGTTTTCTGTTGCATTTTTCTGAAGACAGGTGAGTGGGCTCCCTGCGACTTTTTGAAAAACAGGACTACGATTCGAGTGCCAGCATCCCTGACTCCCGCAGAAAGGTTGTGCCGTAAGCCCAGGGGAAGGCAGGAGAGGGGGACTTCTAGAAAAGAGAGAGGGAATCACCGGCTCCAGGATCACTCTGCACGTGGGATTTCGTTCTATAACTATGGCTGTGACAGACAGAAGTGAGCGGTTGCCACTGGTCTTGCTGAGCAACCTGGGATCTGGCAGTTTCTGGAATCCAGGCGGGAGAGATGAGTAGTAAGTTGGATAAAGCGGAGGAAAGGGAAGGGATCTTGTCTCCCCACACATTCAAGCTGGCTGTGTAGGATGTAGGGCCCGGAGCCCTCCCTAGGGAGTACAGAAGGAGGGCAAATCATAAACACGCCCCCACGCCTCCCCATCCCCACCAGGACATGTGTGCCGGTGAACATCAGTGGCAAAGAAGCACTCGCGGCATCTCTGAGAGGGGTTAGGGCAGAGGTGGTACGTGCAAGATGTGAGCTGCCCCAGCGGCTGCTCTAGTCCTGGTGCTGGAATGGGAGGCTTCAGGGGGTGAGATGGCCGGCTGCATCCGAGCCTCCAGAACTATTCATTCTCACTTAGCAGCACCGCTCCCCGCCCCCTGCCCCCATGCAGCCCTGAGTCACAGCCCGTTCTCCAGCAGCTGGCCACCCTCCCTTCCCACACACCCCAACACTCACACGGGACTCATACCCTGGGGACAGCTCTGCTGGCCTCTAGGACCCAGCCACCGGATCTGAAAACTGGATGGATGGGGCTCAGAGGACCTCAAGAGCCAGCCTCCTGCCCCCATACCCTACTGTGCTGGCTGAAACCCTCTCAGTCAGAGGGGAGCCTCACCACACGCAAAGTCCCCCAGCACACCTCGCCACTCTTCCTCCTTCCGTCCTTCTGGGCACCGAGCATGGCCCCTGAGAGCTAAACATGCCAGCAAATACACACCAGAGATGCCCACCGCACTAACAAGCCTACTTTCTTGTGACAAGTCCCCACACACAGCTCGCCCAGGGGTACCAGTGCCCACCAAGCACAGGGGGAGTTCTCCTCCGTCCCATCATGGGCTCTAATCCAGCGCTCTGAACAAGTGCAGGATGACCAGGACCGCGCCAGGATCTGGTGTCCCGTAAGCCCTCTGAATAGGCTAGCCTGTCCTTGGCCTGGTTCAGACACCCAGAATTCCCCAGACCCGAATGGTAAAATGAAGACGGGAACATGGCAGAAGTGGAGGCCCAGGAATCCATGCCCTTTCCTGAGAACATCCCTAGGGAATCGGTACAGATAGGGAACCAAGAACACGACAGCAAGCCAATGACAAATGGCAAAAGAAGTGAAGGGTACTTGGGACATGTTTCTAAGATGCAGGCCACAGGATACTAGTGCTACAAGGACTTGCAGTCAAACAAATGAGGGAAAGCCTGGGTTCGGTCAAGGTGAGCAGGTGTCCTCCCAGCAGGGTGCTTGCAGCCTTTAATACTCTTGTACACAGCATGCACCCCTCCCCCAAAGGGGGCTGGGAACAGGACACAGCACTCCCAAACTTCTTCACCATATAACCCTGCTGTCAGAGCATCTCTCCTGGGGATTCTGTTCATAGGAACACATCTGGGGAGCCCTGATACAAAGGGCAGAGCTCACGGACAGTTCCCAAGGGTCCGGGGGATGCGAGGATGGCGGCTCTGACGGGAGTGAAATTAATGCCTCTCCCACTTCACGCCCTGTCCTGGTCTCTAACAAAAATATTCACAAAGCGTCAGGCTTGGCCAGCCCTTTGCCATGGCTGGAAGGCCCCACACAAGTTCAGAAGGCTACTGGGCAGGTCCAAGGGGCCCAGCACGTGACCTGGGAAGCAGGACCGGGGACACGCATGCTCACATTCAAGCTGCAGATGTCGCGCACTCTCATTGATCTACTGGGGGGACAGGCTTCTTCTCCTGAACACCTTCGAGGGACAAGCACAGACTCAAAAGTAAAGGAGCTCTTAGTTGCTGACCTTCAGGCAAGGCAGCTCCCGCTGGCTGTGCATCTCCAAGGCTTTCCACCCAGCAATGCCCACTTGGGCTGCTGCAGCCCCTCTGTCGCCCCATTCCTCATGCCCACTTCCACACCTGTATCCTCCTGGCCAGACAGTCTAAGCATACAGCTCCCTGCTAGGACCGGTAAGCTCACCTAGCCCAGAATGTCCAGGTGCAGATAGATGAGGCTTCTGAGGGACACAGGGCTAGCTCCTTGGCCATTACCATGAAGCGCGCTCAGTGCAGGAGAAAGGCTGACGAGCCAGACTTCCTGTGGCCAGACAGGTGTCTGGAGGGCCGAGAATTCACGAGGGCGCAACAAATGGTACCACCTATGGCCCAGGGGGCTAGAATCTAGGTGAGGCCTTGGTAGTTCAGTTTCTGAGAAGACCCCGTTCCCACATCCTCCCGACTCAAATCCTCTGCCTGCAGTCTGATGGCTAAGGACCCACTCAGAGCAGTGATCCTTTGGCTTGAAATTCTGAAAACCTCAGGAAATTCCCTGGCGGTCCAGTGGTTAGGACTCTGCGCGTCCACCGCAGGGGGCACAGGTTCGATCCCTGGTCAGGGAACTAAGATCCCACAAGCCGCGTGGCAAATTTTGAAAACTTCAAATGCACATATTCTGGAGAGGGATGTCCCTTTAGGCCTTACAGAGCATCTCGACCTCAGGATGAATTCATGTCTGGGGCAATTAAGGATCTGAGGTGAAATTTTGGTGTAGAAGTAAAGGTGAAACGATGGGAATTCTGTGTATCTGTGACTAGCTGAAAGGAAGAAGGGGGACAGGGAAATTTTAGGAGAGGAGAGCAGGAGAGAACACCCGGCTCAGCCCAGGCCCTAGCCACTCCCTTTCCTTCAACCTCTTGTCCACTTCCCTTTCTGAAGAAAGGACAAGAATGGGCACTTACATCTTAGTGATTTTGCTTCCTCTTGCAATGGCCTTTCTCCTCCTTTCTGGTCATATATCAAGATGGAGGTGAAATTCACCTTGTCTGTAAAGGCTTCTCCCTGTGCCCCACAGCTCTCTGCATGGTACAATTTTATCATCCTTCCTCATACTGATCTCCCCCAAGAAACTATACCTAGAAAGCAGGGACAGTGTTTTGTTCACCTCTCCACTGGTGGTTCTCAGCAGAGCTCCTGGCACACAGTAGGAGCTCACTCAGTGTTAAGCGCAAGGCATGAATGAAAGGGAGGCATCCCCGTCCGTGAGCAGCAGCTCCACTGAGGAGCTGTCATGAAGACCAGGTTGTAGTCACTCCCACTGGCTCGGGCCCCCAGCTTGGGATCTGACTCAGGGGCACCGCTCCCTGTCTTCCTGAAACAGAAGTTCAAGCCCCTTCCCAAGCGCTCTGCTACATCTCCCAGAGGAAGAGCCTGGACCGCAAGTAACAGCCCACAGGGCACAAGGATGCACCTCGCAGGCTAGGCAAAGATGTGCTTGGAAAGGTCAAAGGAAGCTCCGCGTTGCAAGGCCTCAAAGAACAACGCCTCTCATGAAACAGAATGGAAGTCTGTTCAGGACTCTGATGCCTTCTGCCCAGGAATTCAGAGACTCCCATTACATTCTGCGCCTGACACCAAAGGCATTTTGGAGAACACTCTCTCTCCCTGGGGTCTGTACTGTTTGTGGCTTGAGATTTTGATTATATGGAGCTGATGAGGGAGCCTGAGGGCAGGGGCTTTTTTGCCCAGGGACCTCTTGTACCCCAGTGTCCAGCACACAGCGGTCACCCCATGACTGGTTTTTAACTAATAAAGTAATCAATCAATTCATAAGCTAATAGCACAGGAAAACCAGAGCCAGAGCTATCCTTACAAAAGCTACCCATACTTTCTCTACACAGTGCACCCATTTGAACTTTGTGTGCTATATGCCGTGTACACACATTAGCTCTTCAAAAAAAGAAACCAGCATAAAAGACCCCTTTAATGTAAAAAAAAAATTGTTTACGAGCAAAGGAAAACATCTGTCTTGCTAGAAGGATAATGAGTTTTCTTGGAGTAGCAGGATTTCTTCTTTACTCCTTTACTCATTGTGTTATAATGAGCATGTATTCATTTATAATTATAAAATCAATTGAAGCTATATCTATTCTAAAAAAACCCAAACCAACACAAAAACCCATGCCAACCTGAGGGTCATGGAAATCAGCACAAGATTTCTGAGAGGATCAAATGCAGGAGAACAAAGGGACTGGACCGACCGAGGAAATGACCACGGAAATTCTTTGAAACCTGCAAAGATGCCTCTCTCTGCATCAGTCTCGCTGTCTGCTCGCTAGGGGCCTCATTTTATAAACTTCCTTGGCAATCTCCCCAAATACCCCTTCACTCCTTACTCGCTCTAAGCCCATTAATGAGGGCCTGTGTCACTCCAACACTCCCTTTCCCATCTCGCAGCTTCAAGACAATCATTAGGGAAATGATAAAAATAGGATCCCTTATTGATTTATCTCCTTTGCCCAATGCTCCTTCCTTCAAATGGTTGACTTGTTTCCTTAGCAACACAGCTAATTTGAGCAGCACGACTTGGCCTGCACACCTGCTATTTGTTCATCTCCTTCCTGAAGCCCAGAAAGCTGGGGCAGGGGAGAGAGAGGACTGCCCTCCCAGCTAGCTACTGGCTACCACGGAGGCACCGGCTCTGCTTGTCAACAGAGCCCTGGGGGCCTGGCCTGGGAGCTAAGCCCTCCCTTTGCTCACCCAGCAGAGCTTCCCCATCCACACCTCACAGGGACTGATGTGCAGGTACAGGACTGGGAAGGACTTAGGGTCCGAGCAGCAAATCTGGGGTGTCCCCAGGGAAACATGCACCTCTCTACCATCAGGAGGCTGATCTTAGACCCCTATACTCTCAGCTGCTTCCTCTCAGAGCTGTGACGCTAGAATACCAAGGAGGAGACCGAAAGAGCTCAGAGGGCTGAGGGCCCACCGGGGACAGGCAGTCAGATGGAACGCTGTGCCCTCTCTCCAACTCCTGGCCTAATGGAGAACGTGCTTTTGTGGGGGGCAGCCTGTGGTCACCTAGGCACTTCCTGTAAACTCCTGGGGAGTCTAGAACAGCACAGTCTGAGAGGCAGCAGGCCTCAGGACCCATCACCACCCCTCACCCCAGGCCGAGAGCACGCCCCCTACGGGCAGGTCTGTCTCCTTTCCTCCTGTCCATCCCTGCCTCCTGTTTAGGGATGTCTAATTCTAAGAGATGGAAGATTCTCAGAAGACAGCCTGGGCAGCGTTGTGCACATCCTTCCACTCCTCCCTCACCTGCACAGAAATGTCATTCTAACCAGTGGAATGTTGACTCAAAAACAGTCACGGGGGGTTTCCCTGGTGGCGCAGTGGTTGAGAGTCCGCCTGCCAATGCAGGGGACACGGGTTCACGCCTCGGTCCGGGAAGATCCCACATGCCACAGAGCTGCTGGGCCCGTGAGCCATGGCCACTGAGCCTGCGCGTCCAGAGTCTGTGATCTGCAACAGGAGAGGCCTGCGTGAGAGGCCTGCGTACCGCAAAAAAAAAAAAAAAAAAAACCGTCACGGGGTGAGGAGTGCTGCCTAGTCTGTGATTCCCTCAAACACAACACCAAAGGGATATTTTAAATATGAACAATAGTGAAATCCAGCTATCCAAGACCTTCGTGCTGCCTTTTTAATATGAGAAGAATTAGAATCTTCCTCGAGACGTGGAATGCAATGGAGAAAACGTACCTTGGCAATGGAAACCAGAGCCATGGCTCTCCATGCAAAAGTCACCCCGACACGATATTCAAGTCAGAGAAAACCACCGCCACCCGTTCCCCCAGAACCAAAGGAGGACAACAAAAGGATCAAAGTCTAAGATAATACATGAATATGTACACACTACTATATATAAAATAGATAATCAACAAAGACCTGCTGTATAGCACAGGAAACTCTACTCAATACTCTGTAATAGCCTATAATGGCAAAGAATCTGAAAAAGAATAGATACATGTATATGTATAACCGAATTACTTCGCTGTACACCTGAAACTAACACAACATTGTAAATCAACTATACTCCAATATAAAATAAAAAAATTTTTAAAACCCTTTGAAAACTGTAAGGTGCTACACAAATGCACAGTCGTTTTTATTCTCCTACTAAATCAATCTTTAAGCACCGCTCTGGCACTAAGCTTTGGGGGAAGCAGCTGTTAGGGGTCACAGCCTCCGGAAGCGGGCTGGCTGTCTGCAGCCATGGGCTGACATTGAAGAGACCCACCGCAATAAAGGATTTAAAAGAAAATTATGGTAATGGGCCTCCGGGAAGAAAGCAAAGACATTTGGCCCAGACCCTCCTGGGAACATGCAAAGCACATCCAAACACCAGTCCCCAGAGGAGGATTTATGAACCTGATGGCTCTGATGCAATCTCATCCAGTGATTAGAAGGGACATTCATCACACCCAAGGCCAAGGCTAAGAACAGGAGGGGTTGAACCGCCACAGAGGTCAGGCTCTGGCTCCTACAGACCCTGATGGAAATGCAGTGAGATCATGCTGGTGAGATCATATCCCCCGGCCTGGGCTGCAGAGAACAATACATCTGCCCTGGAGGGACCAGTAATAGTGAAGAGATGAGACTTAGGCCTAAAAGCCAGACATGGCCAGAGCCACCACCATCGTTTCCACATGCAGTGTCTGCACCCCTCCCTAGAGGCTGACATTCTCACAGGAATAGCTGTCTCCTAGCCTTTCCACACACATCCTATGTACAGTTCTTCAATGCCTCACAGACTGAAAAAAAAAAATTAAAACCAGCCCTGTTAGGCCTGGGGCCAGCTCTCCTTCCTGGAAGGGTGTTTCACCTTTTCTCCAGATTGTGGCATGAAGTAGGAGGAAATATGAGATAAAAAGATTGAGCCAAGAGGGCTTTCTAACAGCTCTCAGCAAGCCTTCGCAGCCCTGCCCCACTGAGGCCAGGTTCAGAGGTTAGCCACGGTCCAAGGGAGCTTCGGCCCCGTGGCTAACGTGCTCCTGGATGGGCTCCTCCTGGACTTCTCTGAACTTGCTCTCGTGGCTGACCTAGGAGGACAGTGCGTCCAAAGAAGACTCATCCAGAAAAGGGAATAAATAGAGACACTGTATTCTGTGGGGTTCTGAGGGGCTACAGATAAATTTTTTTTCAATTTCCTGAAAAACAATGTTAAGCATCTGAACTTATCAATGTATGAACCACTCTCATCTCTGGGGCAAGTCACACCCTCAACTGCATTCCCATCTCTTTTCTCAGTCCTTATTTTTCGGTTTCCAGGCTCTGTCCCGGGCTCGTCAACAGAGGGTGGACCACACGTTGCCACCGAAGGGCAGGAGGGCTAAACCCCTGTGCTTCCCCGTGTGACAGAAGAATGAGTACACAATTCTGGCTGCAAATCTGGAAATCCATCCTGGATCTCTCCTTCCTTTCCCACCCCCATGGCAGCAGAAACGCACTGTTAACAAGCAGAAAAATGGGGTGGAAGGCTCTGCGTACTTCGTATTGTCCCATTTCATTATCTCATTGCTTTCCTTACTAGAATTTTTCTCGTCTTAAAAAAAAAAAACCCAACTTGTCTTAAAAAAAAAAAAAAACAACAAAAAACAGATTGAAAAACCAAACCCCTTTTCTTTTTTTAAAACAAAACAAAACAAAAATGTATCATGTGACTTCCAGCCTTAACATTAGTTTTTTAACTTTGGTTTCCATGGTGGTGGGATGCAACCTGCCATCACCATGACAACAGCTGCCTCTGTTCAAATTCACCGTATGACAGGCAGTCCTGAACACACCTCTCTCCCTCTCTCTCTGTCAAGAAGATGGAAATGCCATTACACCTACTCCTAAAGACTTAAATCCTAATGAATGAAAAACAAAGGAAGCAACGTTGAGAATACAGCAAAGAGGCAGAGACCCCCCCACCCCACCGAAAGAGGCTTTCTGTTTGCCGGTACAGTCCCACTGCTCACTTAGGGAGGTCAGTGGACTCAGTTACCCAAAACAAAGACCCCTAGCATTACCCTTGCAATGCTGGCTGTGTAGCTGCATTGAACTCTTCATTCGTCTGACTCCCCTGTCCCTGCCCTCTATATAAGATGACTAAAAGGAAGTTCACATTATTGCCAATCTGGTTAACCCGTGCCGAGGTCAGTTCCAGACTCAGCCGAGCCCCAATTCCAAAAGGATGGGGAGTGGCGATTCTGCGGAACTCAGACAGCACCGGCTTCCTTCTCTCTTTTGTCTAACAGTCAGCTGGATAGGTCTTAACAAATTCCCTTTTTGTGTGTCTGACTGAATCCTGGACTCAAAACGCTGTCATTCGACACAGAGTTTTGGTGATCAGGAGACAAATGATTGAACGCTACAGAAAAGGGAAGAAAGAAAGGGGGAACGTTAAAAGCCTCTGGAAGGAAAACAAAACAGGGGTGGGAAAATTACCTGTTTCAGAAATCAGAATCTGTGTTTTGATGACACTCTGATGAATTCAAGCCCATCAAGCATTCTGGCAGCAACGTGCATTTTAGGGAAAGAATGTGGGCTGCAGTCAGCAACCACACCCAAGACTGTAGCCTACCCCACAACCACACTCACTCCGTGTGGCTCAGCCGGTACTCTGAATGCAGAAAGAGAATGAAAAGCCTTTTGTGAAGAAGTCCACAGATCATCTCTGGGAGAAGTTTTCGTTTCCTTCTAAAAACCCTGCACCTGCACCCCAATATTCAAAGCCACCTACTGAGCCTCCAGACCACATGAGAAAACGTTGAACACACTGAGTATACGCAGCTTGGAAAGGGAAGACTTGAGAGAGACATCACAGCTGTTTTCAAATATCTGAAGGGCTAGCTTGTCAGAGGGGGCTTTGATGTCGTCTAAGTTATCGCGAAGGGCAAGGCTGAGACCACTGGGTGGGGTGCCCACCCAAAGGCAGATCTGCGGCAATACAGAAAAGTTCCACTGTTCCGTAAGCGAATGGACTATTTTGTTAAGTAGTAGACTAACTGTTGTACGAATAGATGTTTAACCACCAGCCTCTCTGAAGAGAGAAAAGTCCTGATGTGTAGTGTGTGTCAATTTCTGGAGTGTAAAGACTGTCTCCGTGGTGACTGAGGCTACCAACTTGACACCAATGCACATGGAGTTGGGAAGAGATACACACAGTTGAAACCCACAAGCTGGGACTAGCCAGTTCCACACACCACTTACTATAAGTTCCATGTCTCTGGGAGACCATCAAGGATATTAAGGAAGAGATTCCTGTATTTGATAGCAGTTGAGCTAGATCAACCCTCCTATGCATAAGGAGTTAACAAATGGGAAGGAAGAAAGTCAAGGATTCTTCGGTCTCTTGCTCAAGGGCCTCGTGGGTCAGCATGACTCCCTCTGTCCCTTAGACTCAAGTTGCTCTCTTAGCTGGACCTGCCTTCATGAAGTCTGAAGCATCGCCCGTATCACAGAAGGCTGGTACCTGTGTGGCGGGATGTGTGCCAGAAGCAGCCACGGGTGAAGTTTGCCAGCACCATGAAACGTAAGAATTAATCATCCCATTCTCTCAGGTTGAATTCCGGGAGACCCGGAGGGCTCCTGCTATATCACCGTAGCCTATAAGAGGAACCTACCAAGACACGTGATTAAAAGCACAACCCAAGGAAACAAATCAGGTAAAGGCTCACCTCTTATTCTGGAAGATGAGCGGACCTCAGCCTTTGCTACACAGTAGAATCACCTGGGAAGCTTTGAAAAATTAAGGGTACAGGTATTCCATCTGTAGAAATCCTGATTTAATTTGTCTCAGCTACCATCTGGGCATCAGCATTTCTAGAAGGACCTAGGCGGATTTCAATGTGCAGCCAGGGAGAAGAACATTGCCTTCAGTGCTGGAGGCCATGACAGCTCATGGTGTCCTCAACTCAGCTGAGATAACAAATGAGGAAACAATCCCAGAGGCACCTCGCTAAGAACTGAAAGGTGCCTTAGAGCTCTCTTAACTGATTCAGCACGCTCATTTTATAGATGTAGATACTGAAACCAGAGCAGGAGTAAGACGTTTCCAGAGCCAGGACTAGAAATCTCTATGGATTCCTGAAAAGCTTAGGAGCCGATTATCAGGGCAATCAAATAAAACTCCCTAGCTTCGTGGCCTGAATGGACAGTTCTTAGAAAAAGATATAAGGTATCTTCTTACGGAGTCTACTGCCCCATCCCTACTCAACTGTCCTCAAGAGCGTATCTCTTAAGGTAGGTGTGGATCCCTTTGTCAGGACCACGGAAGAGTCCAGAAAACATTCTGAGAGGAGTGCTCGCCTCAGCAGCCACTCTCCCATCTGCTGAGATGTGATCTTGGTTTTACGTTGGGCAGAAGCCCATTGCCTGCTGAGTACTACCACTTCGTAACATTCTCCAGCAAAATTTTTGGGAAAGGAAAACATCGACCATTGTTCTGAATCACTGCTTCCCATTCTCATTGGATCTGTGCTGGTTGGCGTCTCTTAAATTTTCCTTCTCTTGTCTACTTTTTCTTAATTAAATCCTTTCTGATTAATCATGACCCAGCCTCCTATGGCCCAACCCAGAGAAACACTGAAAACATATACCTGCTAACAAAAAAAAAGGAGGAAAACATCCCAGAAAGAGGATGAGGGGATAGAAGGATGATGACCGAGTGGAGAAAGAGTACTGAAGAAAGCACAGAGGAAATGTGATAAAAAAGGAGCCCTGGACTGAGAGTCAGGAGCCCTGGGTTGCAGCCCTGGCTCTGTCACTTACTGAGAGATCAGTGACAAGTCATGTAACCTCTCTGACTCTCAGCTTTCCTACAGATAACGGAAGGTTTGGTTAGAGTTTCTCTTAGGTCCCCGTAACTCTAACATTCTCTTAGTCTGTGGTGCTAATAATAAGTAACATGATGGGAAGGGAAGTGAGACAGAAAGGGGGAGCGCCCATTATTACAACTGAGAGAAGCCACTTTGGGCGAAGCTACTAATGAGTACATCCAACAATAACACCCAAAGCAGAAGTCCTGGCACGCCTAGGAATACCTTTCAAGTGTCTAAAGTCAATGGAAACACTTCTAAATTTTCAATAGCAGAAGCTCCACGACAAGCTGGACTGGCTAGAAACACCTCTAAGAGATGGTTAATAAAAAGTCAGAATCCTCCAAATGGTGACCTGAAGGTGAACCTGAGGCTGCTTTTCCATAAACCTACTGTAAGCCTTTTCTACTCTCTGTCGGGATAGTAAAGTCTTTTCTGCAGCCTCTCTGTCCCCACCGCCCCCATGTCCTTAACAAGCCGCAAAGGTAAAAGCATTCAGTAAAAGGTGAAAGTTCAAAAACAGTCAAAAATGTTGTCTACTCCACACTACCACTCACACTACGGGTGCCCCGGAAAAGGGAGGGCTGAGAACAGACCTTCTGAGGGCTGGAAAAAAGAAAATGGACTTGATATGCTAATACTAAAAAGAAAAGGAAAATTGGTACTTCCAAATCAAAAGTCCTTTGCAGAGTGATGACATCTGACTGGAGCTTCTGGTGAAGACAGAAGACAAAACAGCAAAGGGCCCCAGTTGCAAATGAAGCTTGCATTCCAGTGACACAGGGCAAGCTGCCTCAGACCCATTTCATGACGATGGGTAAGAGACCTTCGTGCTTTTCCCATCTATCGCTCCTTTACTCCCCCATGGGTTTAGCCTCATACCCAACGGGGGCTACTGATACAGGCAAGCAGTTCAGTGTCATCCTAAAAGATGCTCTGTTAGGGAAGAGTACTTGCTACTCTTCTGGTCTGACCTGAGGCAGTGTGGTACAGTGGAAAGAGAGGAGCCAGTGGAGTCATTCAGACCACATCTACCTGTGACCCTGGGCTAATCATCTTGTAAGATGAGAACAATAATATCCACTTCACACAGCTTTGGGTAAAGTGATAATATGGCTCTGAAGCACACTGCAGAGTGTCTGCCACACAACAGGCATTTAGTAAAGGTGAGGTTCCTCTGAACACTCCCAGGATGTGCACTGAAGGATGGATGACTCTCCAGGTCTGGATCGTGGTCTCTACAGCATGTTGGTAAAATGATATGAAAATAATTCCATGAAAATAAAAATAAATGAAGGTAAGAGAAGAGAAAGGGATGATAACCCTTAGCATCGTGCAGGGTTGTTCTGAACCCACCCTCTTCCACAGTGGAAGTGTGGAAAGCTGTCAGACAGTTCTCATTTCCCAGAATCTATTCCCTTGCTTTGCTCCTTTGAGCCTGTCTACTGAGGTTTGGGACAGAAGTGAGCTCAGTCTTCCTGAGCCTGCACATTCAGGGGTGGGCATTTGTTTGTTACTCTCTAATCATCACCAAGGAGAGAGGTTACCCAGAGAAGATGTACCGTCCCTTATCCATAGAACTTTGGGGGAGGAGGGGCAGATGGTGATCTCAAAAATAAATAAATACATTAACTATCGATGAGAAGGGATTATCATGTTGCCAAAGTGCCCAGATCCTCTGAATTTACATGGGCCCATATCCCCCAGAACTGCCTCTCCTCATGTTACCACATCCACCTACCCACCCCACCTCCAGAAAAGCCCACACCCTTCAACTGCTCCTCATATCAGCAGACCAGGAGAACACATGTATCCTTGTACATCCATATGGCTCAGTTATCTCATAAATACAAACTCCCTTGCAAATACAATCCAAAGTTAGCAGAAAGAAGAGGCAGTTCCTTTCATTTTTCTTTAGGCCCACTCCCTAATATCCTTTGGGTCCTCCACCTGGTCTCCAGAAGCCAAGTGGTATATCCTGGTTCTCCACTCACATCCACATCAGTGCCCAGTTCCCTCAAGTAAAATGCCCTCCAGTATCCTGGTCAGATGACCTTCCCTAAGCTCATTATGCAAATGTCCAAGGGCTCATGGAGCCTCCCCCTCTCTACCACACGCCTCTAACCCTTTCAGAAATTTCATCCACAGTTCACGGAATCCCATTGTGACTCCCTTCTCTGATAGAACAAAGATGGACACTTTAAATACCCAGAAACCCAAACAGACAAGGAGGAGTTAGCTAGAAGGCTGACAACCTCTGAGAAAAAAACCTGCCCAGAGGCCAAGCTGGGGTTCTAGGAGGGACACTTCCACACACCAGCAATCAGGCCATCTGAAACTTGCAGCTACCATTTCTGTACAAACAAAATCGAGTGACTTTGTCTAAGGTTGATAGTTTTGAATATCTCATCTCCTTTTATCAAAAGTTTGCTGGAAAAATTCTGCATCATTATTGCTCCTACAGATATTTTTTTTTCTGGATTGTAAATCCAAGTGTGTCCTCAGGGACAAGGTTGCTGTAAAACTGGCATCAGAGACCCATGAAGAAAGACAGGTTTGGATGTAGATATTTTTAATGTATCTTTAAAAATGTAAACCCAGTAACTTTGAGAAGAAAAACAAAAAGGGCTGGTGGGCAAACCACCTAGTGGCAGTGGTTGAGAGCACGGGCTCTGATCCAGGCCTCCAGGCCTCACTTGCTGCGTAATCTTGGGCAAATGAGTTAACCTCTCCACACTGTAATCTTCCCAGCTGTGAAATGTAGAAAACAAGCATGCATATCTCTGTGGAACTGTCATGGGGAATAAATGCCAATGATCCATGGGACGCACTTAGCACAGGAATCTGGCACATAGTAAATACTCAATAAAATGTTGGGTATTTATTAACCCTACTGACATTAACACTAGTGCTAATACCTAACACGTTTACAAAGGGTTTTCATACATATTAGATGATGCTAGCCTCACAACAGTCTCGCAAGGGAGGCAAAGCAGGGCAGGTGACCTCTGCCTCACACCTGAAGACGCTGAGGCTCAGAGGGGTTACAAAACCAATGCAAGGTCACATAAACATCTGGCAGTGTTCAGGTTAGACAACCAACAAGGGTCAGGAGAAAATAAATGGTATTGTTAGAAGGAAAAAACTTAGCTGCAGAAATTCAATGTTGAGTCAACTGAAATTAACCAGATACTAACAACTAAGATGTATTCATGGCTTACTATGTGCCAGACATCGTTCTCACATATTCCATGTGTCATCTCATCTGATCCTCACAAAAATCCTCTAAGATACACCTTATAGGTAAAATTCCTATTTCCACTTTAGGTTTGAGAATTCTAAGGCACAGCAAGGTCAAGTAACTCCCAGAGGCACGAGCAAGGAAGTGGTGGAGACGGTACCAAGATGTGAATCTAAAGGCCACATTTTTAACTATGACACTCTAAAATGCTTCCAAGCAGGGACTGGTAAATCCTAAACCCTAAGGTGAAGCTTTCATCAGCTGGGCACTGGACTACCTGACGTCTAATATCACTTCAACTCCTACGATCACTTCAACTGTCCACAGGAAAGAAATAAAACATTGTCTAAGTGAGTCTCTGAAAATGACACACAGTGTGGACTTTGCAGAAAGCAAGATGCTATATATCCTGGCCTAACAAAGGCATGAAAGAGGCATAAAGGTGTGTACAGATTTCAGCAAAGCATGTGACAAGGATATCTCGCACAATATCCTTACAGGCAAAATAGAGAGCTAACACCTGGCTAAAGGACCGTTCAGGAAATGTGAGAAAAGCTGAACAGTCGATGAGCACTTACCAGTGCACTAGTAGTAAGCAGAAGGGAGGTCCCCAGTTCTAACCATATTTCTATCAGTTACCTGAATGAAAGCATAAGGCACATGTCTATCCGGGCTGCAGTTGATGTAGCCCTCAGGGTAAAGAGCACGCCCACTAAACAGCAGGGTCTAGAGGCAATGTGCAATGGAAACCACCTAAGTGTTGGAGTCAAACCACCAGGGTTCAAGTTCACTGGTGATGACCTTGGGCAACCGAATGAATCTTCCTTAGCCTCAGTTTCCCCATATATAAAATGTGGATAAAAATATGTATAGAGTCTGAAGTTTACGGATGCTCAGTGAATGTTAGTTCCCTGTCCCCACTTGAAAAGGATGTCTACAGGATGGACTGCTGGACCGAAAACAAGGAGATAAAATGTATTTGAAATAAACACGGAGTCCTGAATTCACATTCAAAAATTAAATTGAATGAGAACAGTTCGAGGGAAAATGAACTCTGTCATCAATTCATAGTGAAAGATCCAAGGCTTTAAGCTGACGACAATCTCAAGTCAAGTCAGAATGCCGTTTCTTCACAGAAAAAAAAACTTTAAAAAATTATTTTAATTTAAATAAATGGGGACCTCCCTGGTGGCACAGTGGATAAGAGTCGGCCTGCCAATGCAGGGGACACGGGTTCAAGCCCTGGTCCGGGAAGATCCCACATGCCGCGAAGTGACTAAGCCCGTGCACCAAAACTACTGAGGCTGCACTCTAGAGCCCGCGAGCCACGACTACTGAGCCCATGTGCCACAACTACTGAAGCCCACACGCCTAGAGCCCACACACCACCACGAAGAGTAGCCCCTGCTCACCGCAACTAGAGAAAGCCCAAGTGCAGCAACAAAGACCCAACACAGTCAAAAATATAGTATAAATAAATAGATAGATAGATAAGTGTGTTAAATGCCAATGTTAGTAAGCACTGTTCTAAGTTCCAGAACTTATAGATAACGGCCCTTCGCTTGTAGGGATTTTAAACCAATACTAAAGCTATGTGGTAAGTGAGTGTTATAAGAAAGTAATAAACTAGGTGGCATATGGGAGCCAGAAGGAGGGAGTTGGCCTTACTCTGCTGAGAGAAATCAAGGAAGGCTTCATGGAGGAAATGACCTCTGAGTACAGTCTTAAAGCCAGGAAGTCGGGGGGAGAGAGAAAACATTCCAGGCAGAGGGAGCAGCAAGTACGCAGGGATGGAGGCCTGGGAGAGGATGGTCCCTTCAAGCGGCCCATTGGAACAGCTGGAAAGAAGGGCATCATGGCGGGTGAGACAGGTTGGTGCCACGTGCAGAGGGGATCACAAGAAGCCCTGTGCAACAAGCTAGGGAAACTGTGTCCAGTTACAAAGCAAACAAAGAACAGAACCCAGACAGGAGCTCAGACTTTCTGACTCTATCTAGCCTCTCTACTTCTGCTTCCCTGTACTGTAGCTACTAGCCATATGTGGCTATTCAAATTTGAATTAATTAAAATGAAATAAAATTTAAAACTGAACACTCCGTCACGATAGCCACATATCAAGTGCTCAAGAACCACATGTGGCCAGCAGCTACAGCACTGGACAGCACAGATAAAAACATACCCATCATCACAGAAAGTTCTAGCCAATAGCACTGCTCAGTACCATAGTACCATTAAGTGAACAAGAAGTAGATTCGGTCTGTGTTGCTTTACAGAACAGACACAGGAAAACAAACAAACAAATGGGTGGAAACTATAAGGAGGAATATTTCAGCTTCCTACACTTTAAGTTTTCTAATAATGGAAGAGCACCCTGACACTAGAAGCCTGATGGCCGTCTATCAGGGTGATGGAGAAAGAGTTCCAGTATTGACTTAATGCTCTTTGGTTAGAATGTTTATGTTTCACCATGGTAGCATGGCTGATGCACTCACACAAACAGATATCTGTAGCTCTTCCACGTGAAGTCCTGTCACAGTTGTACCTAAAGGATACATTGTCCTGATGGCCCAGCATCCCAACATCCCAGAATGTGGGAATTTTCTAACATAGTTAGCATTTTTAAATTGTGATCCATGGACCGTCCCTCCATGAAATTTAATGCAAAATTGTATGTGTATTTTTCAGGAAAGAGGCGTCCACAGCATCACTTGGATTGCAACAGGATTTGTGATCCCAATACAGAAAGCAAGAAAACACTGTACCAGGAGGACGTAACTGTCCCCATACTCCAAGAACAGTCACCTAGATGTCATCTACACAGTCGTTCGGGTCAGTCCCAACTCTAAAGTTCCACAGCCTTAAGCATCTAAAGACCATCACCCTGAAATGAACAGTTTCAAACCAAACATCCTCTGATCTTGATCAAGGAGAAATGAGATGGGCGTATAAAAGAGCATGGAACAGTCCAAAGCACAAAAGTTGGGTAATTCAATCAAGTTGGGGAAGGTGTCACCTGTCAATCTCTTGCTGAGATGCCTATTGGAGACCCTCTTGGAAATCTTGGTGGTTCATTTTCAACGTGAGCCTATGGAACCAAGCACACCCAGTTAGATGCAATGCCAGCTTGTCAGCTGGAGAACTTGCCCACTAAATCTAAAGCTTGCTGAGCTATTTAAAAAATAATGACTTTGTTCTAATCACCACCTGACATTATGACAACTGTACCAGGATCCATCTCCAGGTCCTACAGTATTACTAGAGTTGAAAGGACTCATTTCTAGAACAATGCAGAAATTCCTCTATTATCTGGTGTAGCTGGAGAAGAAGATTTTGGTTAATTTAACAAAAAAGTGATAAAGAGCTACTTTATACAATCAATATGGATTATAATTTGCAGCAGCTCTGAATACAATAAAGTACACACACCATTCAAGCCATGTTGACATAATGTAACGAATGCTTCATTGGCCGTCATATTCAGAAAGCACTACAGCATTCTGTGGTACCTAGGGGCCATCCGTATAAATGTCAATTGTCATTAAACCATAGATCTCTGGGTGCCAATTAATAAAGAGTTTTGTACAACCAAATGCCCGATAACAACAGACACCATGTACTTTCTGCACAGCCTGTGTTGGATATTATAGAGACTAGAGCGACCCTTAGCAAGGTTCAAAAGTAGGGGAAGCTACTTTTCCAACCTCCAAATTCCCATGTAATGACCTTTCAATCCCCTGCCAGCCACCCAGTGCCCTCACCACCTCCCAGCATTCTCCTCTTCCCCTACTAAGGCTACGCCTGGTCCTACAGGTCCCAGTCAGTGCAACACTAGACACATAACAGGCACTTCGCCGATGCTTGTGGTTTTAATCAATAGCAGCTGATTAATTCGATCATTCAACAGCAGTTTACCGTATACTCACCAAGTGCCAGCATTGCGCTAGGTGCTGGAATTAAATGCGCATGTCCTTTGCCTGTTCTCAGAACAGGCTGCTCTCAATTATAAGCCCAGAAAGAATAAGAACGAACTCTAAGTGGATAATGTCATATACTAGCTTACTATGTCCCTGCTCCCAAGATCATCTGCATTTTGGTAAAGAAAGTCTCAAAGACTCACTACCTGAACCCAAAGAACCCCTGTTAACAGCAAGGCTCCAGGCTGTTATATGAGAGAGAGAGAGATTTAGGATGGGCGCTTTGTAAGACTGGTCTTCTCTAAAGGCACTGCCAGGCATAGCAGTGGTTCTTGAAGTACGGTTCCAGGGCCAGCAGCATCAGTGTCCCCTGAGAACTTGTGACAAATGCAAATTCTCAGGCTCTACTTCAGACCAATGAAGTCAGAAACTCCAGGACTGAGGTCCGGTAATCTGTATTTTCACAAGCCCTTCAGGAGATTCTGAGACACGATGAAGTCTGAAGACTAACGGTAGAGATGAAACAGACAGAGTCCATATGTATGACTTCAACACAAAGAAGCTAAATGAGGAATTAGCCTTGATGCTGACAGAAACCACCTGCTGGCAAGGAACATCCCTGACAGAGCGGAAGCAAAACAGTTCCCAATAGGACACAGCTGGAATTGCCAGGACGTCAGCGAGTGACTGCTGAAAATCCATTTCATGCTTTTTGACTCCGACCAGCCCCGTGACCGTGAGGTGTGGAAACTGAGAAAGGTACAGAACGTTTGCAACGCTTCAAACCTCCAACTGAGCTGAAGGCTGGGAAAGACTTGAGAGCACGAACTTCCTCCTCACGCTGGTGTGCAGAGGCTCTCCTCTGGGTCCCTGAGGCCACTCCCAGCCCCCTGTATCTCGGCTACGGAAATGATACCAGACTCTGATTACTGGCGAACCTCAGTTTCTCACACTGACCAGAGCACTTCTCCCCTCTAACCTGTTACCCACTGTGTGGCCACATCCTTTTCATCTCCCCTAAAGGGGAAGAGGAAAAAAAACAGGACACCCCACTCCACCGCCACCTTCTGGCTTTAACGACGCAAGCCTTTAGAAAGCCAGTGCGTACATCTGAAACAGGCTTTCCAAATTCTCACGAGATGAGGCAAAACAGATGCAGCAAAAATGCAGCAGGACCAAATGCAGCCCCCCCCCCCACCAAAAAGAAGCCTCATAATTATGCAGAGTTGCAACAGAGATTCAAATCAGCCACCTACAGGCACAAAGGCCACACTCGGCACAGGAGGGTCCCTCCCTGAAGCCGCTCACTTAGCTGGACCACAGGAGCCTAGAGCTGGAGCCTAGCCTGGACTTACATCCCCAAGCCCCACCCACCTGCCTCTGGGATGAACTACTTTACAAAAATGGATTCATTGCAGGCCTTAAAACAAAACAAAAAAAATTCAAAAAGGCTGAGAGTGGAACTGTTCAGTCCTACAAACTTAGAACTCAAAATACAATAAGAAAAGAAACCCCTAAGGGATAACCCACTGCATTGTCAGGGACAGGGTGGGGTATGGATTGGATAACAGACACTTTTTAAAGTCATTCAGTGCTGTTCTCCTTAATCTGGCCCATTTCTGCCTCTTAAGGATATACCTTCTAGCTGCTCCTTGCTTTCCAGAGAAGGGGACATAGGGGCTCATAAATAGGGTTAAGAGTTTATAGCCAAAGACCGGCCAAAGGTGTGGGGAATGAAAAACTCAGTAAACATTCTTGGGGTGCTCAGTGACCAAAAATACACCATAGACAGCGCACTGAAGTAGGCTTAACGCATAAGAGGCTGCTCGGTCGGAGGAACCTAAAAACTCTGTGCTGTACTTTCCGTCCTTAATTAAGGGCAACGCTGGCAACAGGGCTGGTGAACCTCCACCGGCCCTCTCTGCGTAGGTTTAGAATGTTTGGGAAGAGAAGCGTTGATAGAGGTCCCTGGCATTTTTATCCCTCTTTGAAAGGACTGCTTTAGAAGTCACATGGTGATGGGGGGCGTGATACACTAATTTAAGTGTCTGCTCCCCACTCCAATCCTATGTGAATTCACACTGGAATTTGAAATGAAGCAGTTACAGAAGCCTGCTTCTTAGCTCAGTGGCTCAGCATTTATCAGCGTGAAGACCTAGGAGGATGAAAGGATTCAGAGTGACAAGTGCTTGGGGACATAAATATCTTCTAGTTAACCACGTTCTCTGAATACAGGAGGGGAATGGCTGCAAACTGATGGGGCACCCAAATGTAACAGGACTGGGTAGGAGGCAATCATTACAAAAGCAGCAAGAAAAAAACGATTTAAAAAGATTCTTCCCCCCAGCTACCCTTCTCATGTGTCCCAATCCCACCGCAAAAATATAGAGGACTTAGAGAAAAAAGTTGATTTGTGAAGTTGGCCCTCTGCAAGAGATCTTCCTCATAACCAAGAAGAAGATGAATAACCTTCCTTTTCCAAAAAGCCTAGGAAAAACCCACACATATAATGAATTATTCACAAAGGCTGAACCTAAAAATGAGAGGGAGAAATATAGAAAGATGAAAAGGGCGGAGGACTGGGCAGAAAGAGAAAGTGAAGAAAAGGACCTGGTCTCTCTCTCCCTGAATAAAAGGGTATTAATTACCGTCACGTATAGGTTCCCCCTTTTAATGTCTTAGTGGTCAGTGATAAACAAAATTAGATCAGCACAGTTGCCTCTGATGGGCTGGACCACATGCTGGCCTTGGGGAGCTGCAGCCTCCCAGGCAGCCCTGCGGATGACAGGAGGGAGGCTACTGATGACATGATAGAACACAGAGAGCCAGAGTCTGCAAGAGTTCTCATAGTTTTGCACATCTTGACTGCATTTTATTTCAACTAAGAATATGAAAATGGAAAGAAACCAGATGTTCCTATAAAGAGGGGGAAATGCAGCAGAGTTTGAGGGGGGGAAAAAACACCTACATTTTGTATAGCAGCAGCTAAAAAGAGATAAGCAATTCTGGATCGAGCTACTAATCCCAGAGTCTAGATCTTTCAAAAGAAGATAAAAAGAAGGCCTGGTTTGTGACCACCTAGAGGGGTGGGATAGGGAGGGTGGGAGGGAGGGAGATGCAAGAGGGAAGAGATATGGGAACATATGTATATGTATAACTGATTCATTTTCTTATAAAGCAGAAACTAACACACCATTGTAAAGCAATTATACTCCAATAAAGATGTTTTAAAAAAAAAGAAGGCCTGTTCTCGTTATTTTCTTCCTCCTCCTCCTTTAATTCATAGTGTGCCCTGCACCTAGCACAGGGAAAGCAAGTGGAGAGAAGTGGGGAAATAATGACATGCAAACCAACAGACAACACTATCACATCCAAGATATTTTTGTCTCCATCCTCAAGTCATTTCATTTCTGTCAAACTCCTTCACTCCAACTAGCATTCCAGGCTGCATCCCAATTACAACTGGTCCCCAGGACAAGTCCTAGCCTGGTTTCTGGAAGAAACATTTCTCACACCTTACTTCAAGGGCAAAGCCACTAGGCAACATGGAGATTGTCCTGGGAGACTCAGAAAATGAAGACCTTTATCCCGCAGCATCAGTGCCAGTTACAGTCGCTATCTGTTTCACTGCCTCTGTGCCCAGGTACACAGAAGATGTGAAGACTTTCTGCATTATCTGATCACAGGATATAATTACAGACTTCGTTCTTGTTAGCTGCCACCCTCTGCCCTAATCAAGGTGCTCTGACTCATGAGCCATTAGAGTTACATCAAACCTGAAATTCCTGCCAGGATTACTATCTTTCACAGTGCAGTATATTTATAGGCAACAGAACAGGAGAAAAGTATATGCCATAATGGGAGATTGGGGAACTAAAGCTTTCAGTAATCTTCAGCAAAATCCTCCAAAAATAATGGATAATTGACAACGGGAAATTCTCCACAACAAAGCACATAACCTCTGACTCAAAGCCAGAGCCCTTTGGGGCTATAAAGAAATTCTCTGAAATAAGAAATCACGAATGAGTATCCACAGGTTCATTATAATGAGCTTCATCAGCTCAGTGGCTACAAACACATTTGATCTTCCTACTTTAAACCATGTTCATTTCCACATGAAACATGTGCTCCCCTGCTGAGATAACCCACACCGTCAGTGGGGGAGAAATCTCCCACTGCCCCTCGATGGCACAAAGTCAGACATGCCATTCCTTCCCTTCATCCTCTAACCTGGAAAAGTGCAAACGCGTGGGGAACATCTCACCAACCATGAGGGAGACCCTTTAGGTCCACAGGGCAACTGGGCCTGGGCACAGAAGGGTTAGAGCCAATAAGCTTATGACACAGTGAATGCGGGGTGACATTCACAGCAGCCGATTCCCTGAGAAAAAGAGAACCCTTCTGTTAGATCTATTAGATGAGCAAAAAAGAAAAAGAGGAATCATATAAAATGTAATACCACATTTTAAATCAGATTAGCATTTTCAGAAAGGTTATGGCACCCACTGCAGAAGAGATTGCCATAAGAAAATAAAATTATCTCCCTGTGCAGATGTAGCTTCCAAGAAAAATGAAACACATTCAGAGTGGGCTGTTGACTTGCCACCATTTTTCTTGCCAAATCTAGGTTATCCTATGCATTTCTTCCCATAAGAACGAGATCTGCCCTGTTAATAACTGGACGAGGTTATCACCACCCCCAACCAAGTCAGAGAGTGGCAAGTCTCAATTAAATCATTCCTTCTGTTTAACTGATCTTTTCAGGCTAATCTTATTAAAGACCAGTATTACGTGGTGTTCAGAGACCACTAACACAGCACACAGAAGTACATATTATCCCCCTAGTTCTACAGTGACTTTTTGCAGCCAAGAAAAGATGTATACATCTCAAAAAGTGTACTACATGAATAATCAAAATCCTCAAGCACGTTGCATATGAACATGACAGTTCAAAACAGGTCTTGACATGCGTCCTGAACCTTCCTTTCTGTGAAAATCTGGCCCTTACGTAGAGCACAGAAGTACTTGCCAGGCGTGAACAGGCATACTGAGCACCTGAGGATCTCATTAAAATGCAGATTCTGATTTAGTAAATCTGAAGTGTGGCTCAGGATTCTGAATTTTTTTTAATGGAAGTATAATTGATTTACAATATTATATTAGTTTCAGGTGCACAACATAGTGATTTGATATTTTTATAGATTACATGCCATACAAAGTTATTATAAAACATAGACTATAGTCCCTGTGCTGTACGTTACATCCCTGTGACTTGTTCATACTATAACTGCTGGTTTGTACCTCTTAAGCCCCTTCACCTACTTTGCCCCTCCCCCTGCCCCTCTCCCTTGTGGAAACCACTGGTTTCTTCTCTGTACCTGGGATCCTGAATGTTTAACAAGCCTCCAGGTGATGCTGGTCTTTGCTGTCTGTGGGAGACAAAAGCCTAGAAGACTTCGTTCACCTAGAACTAAGATCCCTCCCTTCTGGTATGCTGAAATTTCTGAAGGACTCTATTAATAATAATAATAGCTAGTGTTTGCAGGGAATTAGGCGGTGTTCTAGGAACCTGACATATATTAATTCATTTAATTCTCCCAGTAACTCATTATTACCATCCTTATTTTACAGATAAGGAAACTGAGTCACAGAGAAATGAAGTAACTTTTCAAGGTCACAGAGCTGGTGAAGGAACTGAGATTTGAACCCAGACAGCTTAGCTCCCAAGCTTTACTGGTAACCAGTGCTCACACTGACTCCCAGTAAGAAAAAGGAATATAATTCCAGAAAGGAATTAGAAAAGAAGAGAGGTGAGACTAGGAACTGATATGCGGTATTAGAGCAAACGCAGAACCCACAGAAGCGCAATGTGTCCACATGGCCACCACCAGAGGGAATATATATTAGTCAATTACACTGTACAGCCAGGAATAAACAGCAAACATGGTGTGTTTTAAATTTGCGAACAGGTCTCCACTACACACCTTAGCAGATGCTCTCCAAACACTAACAGCCTACATGCTGTGGAAGCACTGTGAAACTTCCAACTATGGGGATGGAAGAGACCACTGGGACGGGGCTCAAGGCCAAGGCACTGAGTAGGATGCCGAAATCAACTCCCTAGTCTCTCCTTTGAGTCTCTTTGGTGCATTCTGGCCGAAGACAAGGAAAGAGCGCAGTGAAACCCACAGTCGCACCTTGCGCCGCTCGCAACTCCTGCTATTCTAGGCGGCGTTTTTGCAGCGGAAGAGAAAACGTGAAAAGCGGCGAACGCGTGGTGTAGGAAACGTGCTTAATTTCCCCTCCCGGGAGCCTGAGCCCGGCCGGAAGTGCCCGAGGTGCTGAACCCCGGGGACGGTGGCGCCCAGGCCGCGGGGCAGTTTCGGTGGCGCTGTCCGAGGTACCAACGCTGGCTGCGGGCACACTCTGCCACCCGCGCGGCGGCTGGGCGGCTTTGTCTACCGCCGGGAAACGGGAGGGCGCCTGTCTAGGTAAACAGGCCCCTAAGAGAGGCAGCACCTGGTGGGTGGGAAATTTTAGAGAATTGTAGAAGATGGGCGGGCGGGGAAGGGGGTGCCGCTGAAGAAATCTCTAGGGACCTGACTAGAGCAGTGTTCGCAGCCGCAGCACGAAAACACAAAGAGAGCCGTCGCTTTGTGCAGCTCACCGGCAGGCGGGACTGCAGGGACCGGACCCTTCCCCCTCCCCAGGCCCCCTCACCCTAGGTAGGTTTAACTCTGGTACTGTTTGGCCCCAGGACCATTCTGTGCGGGTAGGAGAGGGAGGGGAGTGCAGGGAGAAGGGGAGAAGAAGCCCAGCCAGCGGGGGCTGTGGGAGGGTTCGAGCAGCAGCAGGAAGAATATCTGCCTAGAGATGCTCCTCCGTTTCTAATGAGGGGTACTGCCTAGAAGCACCACGAGCCAGCCAATCGCCATGCTGCTGAGGCAGGGAACTAGGGAGGAAAGAGGGGAAGGCCAGAGACGAGGGTGGGAGTAGCAGGGAGATGCCCAGACCCCGAGGGGAGTGAGCCACGAGCCTCGCTGCTACTAGAGACCCAACGTGGCTCCAGCTGTCTCCCTGCTGCACACCTGGAGGGTGGGGGAGGGGAGGAGGGAGGATGGGGAAGAAGAGGAGTGGCCTCTTTCGCAGGTGCATCCCTCCCAAGAAATCCCTCTCCACAAGCATCAAAGTCCCATGTCTCCAAGCCTACCCCCACGTATAACACCATCCCACGGGCTTGCTCCCTACTCATCCCCCTCACCATCCAGCAACCCCCAATTCCTAGAGACCTTGCCAGACGCCCATATTCTTAGTGAAGAAAGAGGCAGTGAGATGCCTAATCAGCAGCCCACATTTGGCGCACTTCATTAAACCTGCAAAGAACCTCTCTCTATGCCCGTTCACCCTGACACCGTTACCATCAGAGATTCCCCCCACCAGCTCTTTGTGGAGAGCAGTTCCTCTGGAACTAGGGAGAGACAGACTGCGTGCACACCTCTGGGCTCAGCTGATGCAGCACCCCGCTGATGCATTCAGGCCCAGCAGATCTGCCTGGATCCTGGGCACTAGGAGAGCGCTCAGCTGATGAAGCATTAAGAGGCAGGAGTTCCCAACCCAGGACTAAGGAAAGGATGGGCCCTGATGAGCTGCTCTTCCATGGCTGAGAAGAGAGCCCGAACTCTGCGTTGTCTGGGCTGTGTCATTAGAGATTGCCTCCCCTGACACACTCATTCACTCCACTTCCACTGGAACTTAAACTCAGTCCCCAGCAGAGTTAGCTGGGTCCCAAGCCAAACGCCTGCGTTATTTATCCATTTGTCAACTTGTCTACAGGGTTTTGGTTCAGAGCTCTTGAAGCTTCTGAACTGATAAATCCCCTCATGGAGTCTTGACTTTCCTACAAGCTGATAGTGTAGGTGTCTTCCCGGCTGGTGGGGATGGGGGCAAAGGGGATGGCTTAAAGGGAGGGAAAAGGGGGGCTGAGTATGAAAGAAAACCCAGAGATTAGGGGCAACCCATTCTATGCAGCTTGTGAAGGGACTAGGGGGCTGAGAATCGAATAAAGCCCAGGCACGAAAGGGGCAGACACCACAACACCACGCACCCAGGGATGCTGGAGACTTCCACGTAGGAAATATCAAAAACCAAAAGTCTTACCTTGCAAAACACTAGTGCCCACATCGGTTTCTACAGCACCAAGCTTGCCTCTTAGGTGCACCAAAGTACAGAGTGCACTTCAGCAGAGGCAAATCGGCACCAGGAAAGGCATGGGGGTGCAAACTCCATGCTACGTTTCCCCCCTTACCCGAAGAAATGCAAAGGGGGGAGAGGGGAGCGATGGTGGGCAAGAAAGGATATGGCCAATCGATGAGCTTCTTGGCGTATTTCCTGACAATGTTATCTTCTCCGAAGATGAACAGGGATCTGTTGACGGTGAAACAGTTCTGCCGGACGGGAATGGGGTTGTACAAAGCCATAGTCCGCGCCCTCTGCGCTTTCGACTGCTTGTAGGCGGCCGCCGGCCCGGAGGCCGGCACGGGGGTTCCTTGCCGGTTCCTGCTCTGGTCCGAATCTCCATCTCCCGACCCCGGCCTGCCGACCACCGCCTCCCCGAAGCGAGCCATCCTGAAGTTTAAACAGACAGAATACACACAAAGGTGATCGTGGCCGAACACCCGCACACAGCAACAAGCAGAAAGACACACGGAGTCTCAGAGCCGCATCCAGACGGACACGGGGACCACCGCCTCCGGGGAGCCTCGCGAGCTCTTCGGAAAGGCGGCAGCAGCAACCCCGCCGCTCTGAACTGTTGAATCTAAATACAACCTCTGCGAAGCTCCATTCCTCAAGGAGGAAAAAAAGGGGGGAAGAGCTTGGGTGTGCTCAGTTTCTGGAGGCAATTTTTTTTTTTTTTTCAAAATGCCAGTGTGTGGTGGCGTTCAGGGACTGGAGAGGAGACGGGTGGAGTAGGCTGCTCTTCAAACATAGCTCCTCTTCTGGCAGACGCACCACCTAGTTCTGGGAGAGAGGCAGGCACCGGCCCGCTAGGTAACAGTTTGGTAATTTATTGGTGGGGGGAGGGGAAAAATGAAAACAAAAGAACTTTTCAAGAAAAAAAAAAGACAAGGACGAGGTTATGGTGACATGCTTTATAACGCCAGCCCCCGCAAGTCCATCTGAGAAATCCCACAGCCAAGACTTGGCTCTTTAAATCTGCCAGCACAGACGCATCCAAAGGTTGAGAGACAGAAAGGGAGAGAGGGGGGAGAGCGGTATTGAGGTTGCTGCGTAAACCGCAACGCCCAAAATATCAAAATAAGAAGTCGATCCAACCGGAGAGGGACAAATGACTTCAAAGCTCCTGCGCTTGGGAGAGAAGTTGAGCAGCATCCAGAGAGCCGCGAAGCCCGAGTGCCAGCATCCGCCCGGAGCGCTCGCCGCCGCCGCCGCCGCCGCCTCCCCGGATCAGCATGCAACAGCGATCCGCGGCTGCGCCGGTGAGAGGGCGGGAGAGCGGGAGCGAGCGAGCGGGCGGGCGAGCGAGCACTTGGGCGAGGGAGGAACAGGTTGCAGCTGAGCCCAGCGGTAGCCTGGCACGGGAGTTGTCCAAGGACCGAACTTGCTCACTACCGACTCAGTCTTCCTCTTCCACCCTGGCAGCCCCACTCCGAGGAGCAGAGGAGAAGAAGCACGAGGCCAGGAGGGGGAGAGCGAGCGGAGCGCAGAGGCGCAGTCAGGCGCGTACTGAAGAGCCAGGAGAAGCGGGGGCGGGCCTGGCGAGCTAGGGCGGGGCGGGGATGGAGCCGGAAGGACCCGGCCAACCGCTGCAGGAGGTTCCTGGGACCCGAGGCTGGCTTGGGCTACTGATCGATGTAGCCAGAGGGTAGCGGGCCCCCTCTGCAAAGATCCAGGCAAGAATCGCCTTTCCCCAAGTACTGCTGAGAGGAGACAGCCTGGCGCAGCTGGCGGCGCGGCGGAGTCTCCGCCTGAGAGCCGAGGCCTGGCGGGGGCGCACACGCACGCGCGCACGCTCTCGCGCCTCCTGTCCCCGCCGAGAGGCGCCCGCCGGGGCTGTGCCCCGCGCAGTGACCGGCGCGCCGCCGCCCTAGCCGGGAGTCGAAGCCTTTGCGCTCTACGCGCCCTGCGCCGGGGCCGGGTCGCCGCGCCTCCGCACCTCCCAGGCTCCGAGAGCGCTGCCCCAGGGTTTCCGCAGAGAAGGCAGCACCCTCTTCTGCCCATGTCCCCACTTAGCAGCCTGGAGGTCCCACGAGGGACGCTAGGACCTCTGGGGGCTCCGCACTCTGGTGTTGGAGCCAGCTCTGGCGGGAGCTTCTGCACCCCGCCCCTCTCTAAAAGCGATCTGGGACGACCTCTTGGGTTTGGCTCTAATAGAGCCCTGTATCTCTGGGATACTGAGTTCCGAGGTAGTGAGTTCTAGGCTAAAACTACCTTCTCAAACAGGGAGATCCTCCCACCCCTATCTTTTACTCCCAAGTCCTCTCCACTGACTTCCTCAAACACACCCCAAGAATGAAGAAAAAATAGAATTAGCGTCTGAGCTGCAGAAGCGGGAATGGTGGACTTCACGCCCCAGAGAACGAGTCCCTGGGTTTAGCAACCAAGCCCTTCCGCACAGGTGAGTCAGTGGTTTGAACTGAAGATAGGTACCAGCTGCCCCCCTGCTTTGGCTTGAACGCACAGCCCTATCCAAATCCTCCCCACCTGAGCCATGGAAGAGACGGGGTGGGGGTGGGGGTGGGGGTGGGGTGGGGACAGAGGAAGGAAACAAAGACTGACCATAGCCCGGAGGCTGGAAATCACGGGTGAGTGTGGATTCGCGGGTGTGGAAGGCAGTGTCTGTGTGTGAGAGTAACTGGTGAGAAGAGAGGTGACATCTGAGTGAGAGGCACGTGTGTTCCTCGGTGGATGTGTGTGTGTGCTGGACAAGGCCATGTGAGCACTGACACGGGTCTGCTGTGTGAGAATGTATGTGAGTGTGTGTCTGTGTGAAGGGAAAGTGTCTGGTGCTGGAAAACAAAAGGAATGGTCTCAACACGTCCTCCCCTAGCAGGCACTGCTGCCCTTGGGCATGGCGTGTTGACATTTTGATTCAGGAAGGCCCATTTTAAGCCAAATTACTATTCGAGGTGAGTCAGAGTATTTTGCTTTCCCATTACTGCCTTACTCAGTCCTTCTACCTACCTCAATTGGAGGGTCCTTTTCTGCCTGAACACCTAGTCAGAGTGAAAGGGAAGGCGATACTATGAACCCAAAGTCCCGTCAGCTGTCGGTCATTTAGAACCAGTCACAACTGGCTGTCTCAGTAGCCCTGTAAACCATACAGGAAGAGAAAAGACTTTCGGAAATTATCAAATCCATGCTTTCAGAGGTAGGACCCATAACCCAGAGCACAAAATTCATTCAAATCATTTGACAAATATTTCTGAGCCCTAGGCCCTGTTTTAGGAACTGAGAGCACAATCATGGACAAAATAGATGATGATAAAAATAAAGTATACGCTTCTGGGATTAAATTAGATTGTATAACTTTACTGGCTAGAATGCTAGATGGACCTCATTCTCATGCTGCAACTTCATCCCTCTGCTTCGTGTCCCGGCCTTTGCAGGCTAGAGGGTGGCATGCCTGTTAATTCTCAGAGGAAGCAGGGCTCACCAACCCATTACCTCCTGGAAGAAGTTCATGGAAGATCAGGAACCCTTGGCTTGTGTCTTCAATGTCACCTACTAAGCAGAGATCCAGTACTAATTCCTTTTGCTCTCTCTACAATGTCCTGTGTTCTCTGTTGCTGCTGTAATTCTACGGACCTAGAATTCCCAAGACAGGAGGTTATTCACGGAAACGTGAGGACCCACTGCAGTTGAGGCTTACCTTCCTACCTTCTCAGGAGGCAGGGATCACAAATGCATGTGTTGGGGATGATGTAAAGTGTGCTGGGGAGCATGAAAACCTCTGTAGGGGAGTTAAAAACTGGGAATTCCTAGAGGGTGGAGCCCAAGAGGACAAAGGCAAACGTGACGGCACAAATGGCTTTGGGAATGGACTTGGCCTGAGGACAGTAATGCTGGGAAGAAGGCACACTCTCATATTCACCCCCACCTGGCTGTCACAGCTCTTGAGCCCTTTGAGATCTGTGAACTTCTTTCATGCTTTCCGATGCCCCCATTCTCCCAGTCCCCAAAGGGCTACAATTTTAATGGCTGAACAATATCTTATGTGTCTTCAATAGTTTTCACTTTATGTAACTCTAACTCCAAACCTCTGAGGTCAGCCTGGCAACACATGTATTACAA
The DNA here is from genome assembly GCF_951394435.1 of Stenella coeruleoalba. Classification (NCBI taxonomy): domain Eukaryota; kingdom Metazoa; phylum Chordata; class Mammalia; order Artiodactyla; family Delphinidae; genus Stenella; species Stenella coeruleoalba. The sequence goes on from NC_137169.1 coordinate 175,861,471, forward strand.
GCCTGATGTGGTGAACGAATTAGAGTTTCAGAAATGTTAAGTAGTTTGTCCACATCTGATAAGAGGCAGATTTTAGACTTCTAACAGATCTTTCACTTGATGGCTTTTTCCAATACCCAGGCTAATTTCTCAGGGGCAGTAATAGTGTGATCCCAAATTGTTCAACATCAAGAGAACAAACTATGCAATCACGCTAAGCCTGTGGGAATGCTGGGCTTACCATCCTCAAATTGAATCTGATCAGTGGCCAAATGCTCCTGGGACCACGCTGGGAAGATGCTTAACTGGGAACACATCTACTGCCCTCAAGATCCGGGAGGATCCTTAGAAAAAACTTCAGATTAGGTCACTGCCGTAATGCTCTTTGTAAGGGGAACTTGCCATGTCCCTAGTTCCAGTGTCCTCTTAAAGACCCACAAATGGAAATATAAAAAATCAGCAATTGGGGCTTCCCTGGTGGCGCAGTGGTTGGGAGTCCGCCTGCTGATGCAGGGGACACGGGTTCGTGCCCTGGTCCGGGAAGATCCCACATGCCGCGGAGCGGCTGGGCCCGTGGGCCATGTCCGCTGGGCCTGCGCGTCCGGAGCTTGTGCTCCGCAACTGGCCACAGCAGTGAGAGGCCCGCGTACCGCAAAAAAAAAAAAAAAAAAAATCAGCAATTGGTCATAACTCTGATTGGAAACCGGTTTCCTAAAATCCCTTTCCAGCCCAGGAGGGAGAGCAGCCATATTTTCATGTTGTTAGAGCACCATCTACTGGTCATTTGTGAGCATATCTCTGTGAGCTCAGGTACTTGGCAGCCTAGCACCTCGGGTGCCACACCTCAGAGCCTAGACATTCCTAGACGTGAGCTCTTGTCACTAGCCCTCTACTCCTGTGGTACTTTGTTGAGGCCCAAGCCCCAAATTTCACCAACAATGCCATCAGCCATCTCACAGTACTTGAAACGTGCAGCCCCACACACTGGGCACGTGAGTACAAGGTACACACACATACATACACACACACACACACACACACACACACACACACACACACACACACACACACACACACACACACACACACACACACACACGAGTCAAGATGGTGCAGCCAGAAGGTCTACATGTTTTCCTGCAAGAAGTGACCTGAAAACTAGAAACCCAAAAGGATCCAAGGAAGCAAGTGAAAAACTTTCCTGGAGTATGAATCCCACGCAGATGGTCCAATTCCAAAGCATTAACCCGGCAACTCCTCTAATGGTGCCTCCAGGGCACCATTCAAAGTGCAAGCAAGAAAGAAGCTGACTGGTAGGGGGTCCCTCCAGCATCCTCTGGAAAAGGAAGGAAACAAGGTTGCCACGCTCCCCCCAGACCAGGCAGGCCATGGGAGTTTGTACCAAGATGGAGAGATGTGAGTGGCAAAGATGGAGAAGCACTTAGCCTATTTCCCTCATTCATAAGGCTCTTCCCAGATCTGTCAGGTCTTAGGCCATCTTCACAGGAGATTTCAGCCCACCACTGGGGAGTCTGCACACCTTCGCCTCATCTAAAGGTGTGTGCCCTCACACCAGCTCCACTCCCTCATCTCCCCCTACCCGGCCAGTTCCACTCAGATAGCTTATGCTTAAGTGATCAGGGCCCCTTTTGTTCTATTTTTCCCCTGTTGAGCCTTTCCAAGAAATAGACTCTTATGCAAAGCATTGCTCTAAGGAACATAATGCAGAGAGGATTTGGGATTGGGTTTTAAGAAGAAAAGTTGGCAGGAGACCATATGCAAATTCATAGCAGAGCAGAGGAGCATTATGGTGATGCAGACATCTTGGGAGTCTGGCGGCTTCCACAATACCTTACAGCCCTGACTTGGGTGAAAACATAACTTCACATCCTTATGTAATGTCTGTCCCTAGAACCGGCATTTCTCAAACCTATGCCTGAGAAACCGCACAGCTCCAACCCTCTATCAGCTAACTATAGATGTGCAAAGTTTGCTAAAAAATATTTTTTAAACCATTCATTTACGACAACTCAATATTTCCTGGGTGCCAACCGTGGTGATGTTATCTCACGGCATCTTTGCTGCAGGACTGTTGAGACACATTCTATTACCTGGGGCCCAGAGGTTCAGGGACGTGTCCAAGTGTACAGAGACAGGAAACAGCAGAACTGCATCTCCTGGTAACGAGGTCAGGATTCCTTACAATGTGTGACCACACTTAACATACTGCATGTCAGGATAATGTTTTCCTTGCTTAAGAGTCTGGTCACAGGCATGATCTTAGACCTTGGAGAAGTAAGCCATGACCTTGAGGCGGAGAGTCTCCCAGAGGGTTAAGTTTCTAAGAATGCCCATCACCTGTCCCACAGGGCTGTTATGAAGATTAAGTTAGTTAATATTTATCAAGCTCTTAGATCAGTACCTGGCACACAATAAGCGCCGCATAAGTGTTTGTTAACTACACTTTAGCTGTGACCACGGCACACACAGCAAACACCGCACATCTGACAGCTTTCTGCTTCTGAAAGCAGACTTCAGAAGTGCATCCCACGGGTGGCTGTGGTGTGTGCAGGATAGATGGAGGTGGAGAGAAGTGTAAGCGCCTGAGACTTAGAAAGACGAGGGAAAAGAGAAAAGAAAGCAAAATATTAGAGACCAGAGTCTGAAGACCCCAAAGGTCTTGATACCCGGGAGAGTCGTGCTTGTTTACTTCTTCGTTAATTCATAAACGCATTGAACAAATAAGCACTAACCCCTTTCAATGTGCCTGGCATTGTTCCCAGGGATTCTGAGTGTCAAGGATAAATTAGACACAGTCACGGCCCCTAAAAGCTTACGGTGTAAAAGAGGAGAAGGGGAAAACATCCTTATGAAGAACCCTAAGAGGAGGCAGAATGTGGCGGGCACCCTAAGAGAGCACGGGGTCTGGGGTGGAGGAAGAGCCGAGGAGGGAGGCGTCCCCTCGGGCTGGGGCTGGAGGCGGCTGGGAAAACAGAAGAATCAGTGGCACCCCCTGAAAGAGACAGCACTGGAGACCTTGAGAAGTGCTGGGGGACACAAGAGCCTGGGCGTGCAGGGGATGAAAGGTAGGGAATTCATTAAGCAGTCAGCATCTTTCATTTCTTTCAGTGTATCTAGGATCATAAACGGGTCTAGTATTACCACTTCAATCCTTTGTTTTCCATAAGATGAGGTCACTTTTCGGCCTGGACAAAAGTCAAACTTGAAAGACATTAACCCCTATTGGGAAAGTCATTTTGGAGGTTCAGTGTCTAGCCCCAGACAGCCAAGGATGCCTGCCCCATCCCTGTGCACCTCAGCTCCCACCCTCAGTGTCCAGCCCTGCTGTCCGGCCGAGGCAGGGGACGGCAGGACCACTCCGCAGAGCTCCAGCTCTGACCGACAGGGGTGAACCGAGGGTGCCTCGCCATCTAAGGGTGAGAACAACTGATGCAAACACGCCCATTCACCTGCCCCCTTGGCCTCTTGACTTGGAAAACAAAATACAGCCCACACATTGCAAAGCTTGCTCAGCCTGGGTGGGCTCGGGCTGATGCGTTCATTCAACAGAAAGAAAATGAGAGCCTTCACGTGGCGTCGTGCTGAGGATGAGAGGGCGCTGGGCTGCATCCTGCACTGACGGGCCGCTCTTGACCCACTCACTCCCCACGTTCCACTCTGGAAGAAGATGTCCCACCAGCAGGGAAAGCAGCAGCTCAGAGCCCAAACAGAGCCTCGAGGAGCCCTGCCGGTCCAATGAAGAGAACTCGCACCCACCCCGCCCACCAGGCTTGTCTCTCACAGGACTCTGGGTTGGAATCATCGCAGATTAAGCCACCACCTGTCCATCACCACACCCTTTCTCTCCCACTCTCTCCTCCGCTGAACAGCTGGTTACACCCACCTGGTATAAAATAATCAGAGTGAATAAGGCGTTCCCATATGATATGGACTTGAGGCCAGCTTTGAAACGTGCATCCGAGCAGACCATACTGGTTCTGCCCCTTCCCACCCCCAGAATTTGCACGAAGACCCCACTGACCTTGTATGGTCTTTGTTTTCCCCTCCTTCTCCTGGACCATCATGCAGGGTTTGGCACCACTGACCTCCCCTTCTTCTCAGAGGTCCGCCCCTTAGCATCCCAGTCTCCACCCCTCCCAGAATAAGAGTAAGAGAAGGACCCACCTCACTGCCCGGTCCTTCTCTTACTCCTCTTATTCCTGTCCCTTTATCGTGGGAGGCCCCATGGGTCTGTCCTCCACCCCTTGACCTTCTCTCTCTAACTTCTCTCCCTTTGGGGTCATGTCCTTACCCACAGTTTCAACTATCCTCTACTTCCACGTCTAGCCTCTATCCCGTACCTTTCACCTCATTTCCATAGCCAAATGCACAATTAAGTAATGGGTAACTCTGTACCGACTGGGCTACCCACCATCCTCTCAAACTCAATCTACTTGAAAGTGAATTCTTTATAATTCCTTCAAAGCAAGCTCCCCCTCCAAAAATGCCATTTTCTACCCAGGTGGCATCATTCTCCCTGTCAATCACTTGACTTCAGTGGCTCCTCACTGCCTAAAACATGGCCAAACTCCTTAGCCTGACAACTCAAGACAATCTGAATTCAACCTACCTTTCCAAGACCATCTCCCCGTGTACCAGAGCATTAACCAGACATAACACGTTGTGCCCATGCCTACCTCAAAACTCTTACTCACAGCACCTGCTTCGGACTGACCCAAGCACACGCTTCCTCTTTTCTGCTTCCCCAACTCCGAGGTATCCCTCAAGGTGTGTGGTTCAGTTCAATTCCGCCTCTGCCATGAAGACTTCCATAACCTCTCCAAGTCAATCTGTGATCTCTACCTCCTATAAACTCACAGAGCTTCTGTATTGCTCATCCGCAGTACCCTGTTTACTCACTGTCATTGTTGCCATGGATATAACTTCAACAGTACATGCCTATTTAAGTTTGCAGTTAGGTATGCCATGTCTCCTCCACTGTGGTATAAGCGTCTCAAGTACGGAAGACATATATTCTCCTTCATTATTACCTAGAGTGCCTGCATGATATTATCCTCATAGCAGGCCTTTACTAAACACACAGTCAATGAATGAATGATTGGGTCTCCTGCAACTCTTTTTGGTGAAAAGAGCTTTGGCATCAACCAGGTAGCTGGTCCCTGTCTGAGGGGCTGCCCTTCTCCTAACACATTCTGCCACTGACTTTGAGTCTCTGTTCTGTTGTCTGATGTTTCCAGCTGATCTTTCTGAGTTGAGTGTTCATCCTCCCCTTAATTAGAAGAGACGCTTACCTCTCACGTAGGAGATCAGGTGACTCTAACTCAGGGGGACCTTTTCCAGCACAGTAAGAGCCTCACCCTCATTTTATCCATCATAAATTATGGGGTTCATTCCCCTACGAGGAATATCTCCTGCTCTTTAAAAATGTAGTTGAATTAAGGTTTGGGGAATCAGTTATTAAAAAGAGACATTCAGATCCCTACATAGAGAATATTTTGAGATCCCTTTCCTCAGAAAATAAAACATAGCAGAATAAAATTCTACTTCAAAAAAAAAATCGACTACAGAATTAACTTGTTCTATCTCTTCTCTCTACAAAAAAGGCAAATGTCACCATTATACACCTCTTTCCCTTATGAAGAATTACATGTGAGGACTTCCCTGGTGGCGCAGTGGTTGAGAGTCCACCTGCCGATGTGGGGGACTCGGGTTCGCGCCCCGGTCCGGGAGAATCCCACATGCCGCGGAGCGGCTGGGCCCGTGAGCCATGGCCGCTGAGCCTGCGCGTCCGGAGCCTGTGCTCCTCAATGGGAGAGGCCACAACAGTGAGAGGCCCGCGTACCGCAAAAAAAAAAAAAAAAAAAAAAAAAATTACATGTGAAAGAGACACACACACTTTTGACTGTATGCAGACATACGCACTAGCTTCTGATCTGATCTCAAGTTCTGCCAGTCACGTGTCCAAACATATACAAAGAATCTTCCTATGCTGTTGAGAGCTTTCAGACAGGCTTAATAATACAGTACATTCAAAGGTGAAGAATTATAAGCTCTTTTGAAGATTTCTAAATATTCCTAATGTGTCATTTAAAATGGGAAAGGTGGAAATGTAATTCTCAATCAAAAGAGAGAATTTGTGAAATACTCCTCTCTAATACCCTTAACAAGCCAGTCCCTTGGACACACACACATAGACACACTCACTATACAGCCCTTTCCATTAAAAACTTGTTTTTGTTTTGTTTTGTTTTTCACATAATCACCCCATCACTCAATCACATTCTTCAAAGAAATTCTACCAGATGTAAAGTGGTCACGTATTAATATAATCACCCAAAGCTTCCTATGATGCTATTTTCCCCTTGTTAAAATAATCTCTATTCTCCAATAAGTCATAATTTCATATGAAAATTTCCAGGACTATAAAAAACAAGGAGAAAAAGGGACATGCGTCAAGCAAGCAAAGAATAATTACAAAGAAAATACTAATGAGTGATAACACTAATTGCAATAGGTATTAAATACGTATTATGCGCAAGGCACTGTCCTAAGCCCTTTACTTTCCTTATTTCTCAGAATAATTATATGTGGTAGGTATTATTATAATCTGCATTTTACACATAAGAAAAGCAAAACTGAAAGAGACTAAATAATTTCACTTAAGGTCAGACAGGTGGTGAATGACATCACAGAAACTCAACCCTAAGTCTGTTTGACTCCAAAATCCATTATCTTCACCACCACACTGTACGGCCTCTCACTGGTATCATTAATAGAGATTTGGGGTGGTCACTTATTGTCATGATGATCCTACGATTCCAAGAGGCAAGAAAATGTCCAGACACTACAGCAGGTTCTGAGAGACCCCAGAATAAGCGAGTTACGTGTGTGTGAGGCAAGACAGAATTATCCCTCGGTCCTGGTTGGGTTTATTGCCCCACCTGCGGAAATGACAGCAATAGCGCCTGCCAACTGAATCTCAGGAGACTATTGACAGACCAACTGTGAAAAGAGACTGTCAAGTGCATTGTATTCCAATCCATGCTGGTACTATTAGCCTGACCTGCCTCAGTTCTGCATTGCTACGTCCCCAGGCACAAGCCATGCAAGAACTGAGTCCTCCTTCAAAAACTGTTCAAACTCTCCAAAACTTCTCAAAATCCAAAGTGTGTATCCATGTGCACTGTTTACTCACGATGAACATGGTTTTCTATCCCATTTACTTGTTATCCAATGAATGGCCAAATCTACCCCAAATGCCCCAGCCCCTGAGCTCCCTGGTGGGTCACTCTAGGTAGCTATCTGGAAAAGTTTTCAGCCCAACTCTGGAGGGGTCACTGAGGGAGAGAAGGGAGAAAGGGAGAGGAGATGACGCCCAGCAGCAGAGAAGGAGGGTACACGACACTGCAGACCCAAATATTAGCCAGTGCTCTGTGTTCAGGAAATCCAAGGCTAGTGCCATTCCGACCATTCAGGAATATCGATGCTGATCACTCGGTTTGGCTTGAAGTTTTTTCCTACGAATACTTCTGCTGCCGACGCGTGCCACCAAAGGATTCAGCACACCTAAATCCTCCTGCCTTTCAACTTGTTGTTTCCCTGCCTACCCTCCAGCAGGTAAGACACCCACAGACTCGCGGTGCTCCAGGCTGTAGAATTCACAGGAGTCTATAATGTTCAGGTTATTTTTAAACTTTCAGGCCACTTTCCCTCCCCACGAACAGCAGGCCTGCCATTTAGAACAGTGTTTAACCCACACCCCACCTACTGTGAAACTTTAGCTTTTTGTGTTAAAAGAAAGGAAGCTATCCTTCATGCTCACGCATGCGCACTCACACACACACACACACACACACACACACACACACACACACACACACCCCTAAAAAATGAAGACAGTCACCAGCTCTCTGGAGTGAAAGACCCAGCTCCCAAAATGATGCTGAGCTTGTTGAGATGATGTGTGTGAAAAGGCTTTGTAAACTTAGAGTGTCACACACGGTAGGTGGTATTATTGTGATATTTGCAAGGACAGATACCAGGCGTTATAGGTGATGCCAAAAGACAGCTCCCTACTTCCAAAAGGGAATTATACCGGAACAATCAAAGCATTCAAGGCCCTTCATTTGCCTAGGGAGCCAGACAGGGGCTGGCTAAGTGGTGTTAGGTTATAATTTTCTTCAAATTAATTGCTTATTTTTTTAAAGTGGAAAACATTGGAAGAGAGGGAAAGAAATTCTGAAAACAATTCAACGAAAAGAGAGTGAAGCAGGAAAATGAAAGAAAAAGTTTCAAAGCCCTAACAATACCTACCATTTGTGGAAGGTCTAACTGATAATCACCGTGTATGTGTTACCTCATTTGATCTGCATAAGAATCCTCAGAGGCTTCAACCATTTTTCAGATGAGATCAGAGAAACGATGTCCCTAAACTAAGATCACACAGTGAGTATGTGGCGGAGCTAGACTTGGAGCTAGACCTGCCTGATGCCAGAGGTCACATCCCACACCTCCCTCTCACCGCAAGAGCCACACGGAAGGAGCAAGTGTGGCCTGAACGGTGAGGCTGGGTAAGAGTGGTTTCAAGGGCCCACAGTGGAAGAGCTCAGGGTCACTCTAGAGTCTGTGAGGGTCAGGCAGTGGGCACATAGGCTCCTCCAAACCCAAAATAAAAACATGAACAGTCCCTATTCCTGGAGGAAAGCTGAAGGATTTGCGCGAGCTATGTCCACACAGCCACCCAGGCTGTGGGGAACGGGATGGCATGGACAAAATCCATCACAGACAGTCCCCAGGGTCTTCGCGGTGGGGGGATACCTCTCAGGCCAAAGGCTGTAGCTTCTAAAGTCCCCTTGTTGCCACACTGGTACCTACCATAAAACAGATCAAGCAGCTTTTCCCTCACAGCAAACCTCTTCACCACAACTCCGCACACACGGGAGGGAAGACTCACTGGAGAGCCTTCCCCTCCCCCTTTCGCCCCCCTCCCCCTCTGGCTGAGGCCCTGAGAAGTGATCAAATGATCAGGAGGCTCAACACTTCTACAGCTAAATACGTTCCAAGGGATTTTTAAAACCAGAGTCTGTTTCCCTGGAGGCTATCAGGGTGTGTACACATTCTGCTGCAGCCGGGGCTCAGCAGGAACTGGCTACCCCGCCTCCCTGCTTCCCCGACCCCTCCGGGAGTATCTCCAATCTCCTGTTCTCCCCGCACCTCCCTCGCTGCCCCTTCATCTTCTTCACCTTTTCTTCTTCCTTTTCTTCCCTTTCTTCTTCCTCCTAAAGGGACGCATCTCTCACGGACTGTTCCCTACCCTCTTCTCTATGCAGACCCTCTCTCTTGGTGATTCCATCCATCCAGATGGCTTCAAGCACAGCTAATATATGGAAGATTCCCACATCTTTTCCTTTGGCCTGTTCTGTATAAAGTGTGGTACCACATTCACAACTGCTCAAAGGCTCCTCCACCTGAATGGCCTGAAAGCGCCGTCAATCAACTGGTTTCAAAATCCACTCATCATCTTTCCCTCCAAATCACCCCTTCCCGGGTCTCTAATTCTGACTGCAGCACCACAGTCTCCCCCTAACTCAGGTACGAAACTTTGGAATCAAAGTTGATTCTTCCTCTTGCCCATCTCCTCCACCAACCCTTCCCCAAGTCCTGTCAGTTTTTTTTCTATTCCACTTTCACAGGCTTCCTTTCATTCCATGTGCACCACCACCTCTCAAGGTCAGACTTTTACACCTCCTCAGAAGCTGGGAAGAGCCTCCCAACCCATCTTCCTCTTCCAGGTTCTACCACAAGTGTTCACTGCATAACCCAACTCTGACCCTATGCCCAGCCTGCTGTGCAGCAAAATCCAAGAACTTGTTCAGTGTTGCACTCCCCGTGCCTAGCACACTGTCTGCTAAAACAATCATTACATTTATTTATCGAATGAAGAGGTGAGCTTTCTAATGCCTAACAAATATAACTATGGAATCACGAGACCTTATAATCTTAGGGTTGTATGTAAGCAAACTTAAATGTCAACCCATTTAACTCCTTGTTTCAAGGACCAGAACTAAACAAAATGCCCTGCCACATCTATGCTCCCAGCAACATCTCCTACGACTGTGCAGCTCTCACTGCATGCTCCAATGAAGCAGGGCTCTCGCCAGTCCACAGACACAGAAATACACACCTTCCACAAATGCAAGTCCTCCTGCATATCACTTCTCATTTTCTCTCTCCCTTCTGTCCTCCTTCTATGGTACCTACCTGTCAAAAAACTAGACTTCAAAACCCAGTTCATGCCAAACTTCCTCTGCAAAGCATTTTGTGATCATAACACAACAGGATCTCTTTCTCCTCTGAGAACCTTGGGCACTTTATGACCTCCTGCCTCAGACACTGTGGTGTATGGATCTCTCCTCCCCACTACACTACAAGGGGCTTCATGTATCCGTCCTTTCATTTTCCACACAATTCATGCACTGCCTTACGCCTGGTGGGTACAAAACACATATTTTATTGAATGAATGAATGGTAACTATATGCGAAGCCAAAGGGACACAACCAGGACATGGACTTCTTAGGATCTGTGCCATGTTGGGAAGGTTGCGTGGGCATAGCTAGAAGTGATAAACCTGCTCTGCAGAAGCAGTTCAGCTCAGAGAAGACAGTCCTTGGCTCTTACTTCACAGGGACAAGTGTGGAGGCAAACACAGTAGTCGCTGTGAACCTGCTAAGCTCCCAGCATTCTGAGGACACAATTTCCTTCTTTTGGCAGAAAATGAGGTATGTTTTTAGCCCACTTCATTTGATTCATGCTTCTAAGGATGTGACATGGATAGAAGTGGTCTGTGTTAGATAGGGCGTGCAAGTTGAATATTAGAGCTTACCTATCATATCAACCTCCTCTTCTAACCCCTCCTTTTTATATAAGAAGAGGCAGGTAGAGCAGGGTTTTGTCAACCACAGGCATGTCAACCACAGTACTATCGACATTTCTGAGTCAGACAATTCTTTGTCCTGGTGGGCGGGCCTGTGCACTGTAGGATGTTTAACGGTATTCCTGGCTCCTTACCGACAGATGCCAGAAGCACCTCCCAGTTGTGACAATCAAAAATGCTTCCAGTCGCCAAATGTCCCTTGAGGGGCAAAACTGCCCCTGGTTGAGACCACTGGTATGGAGTAATTAAATGAGTTCCTCAAGACCACACGACTCACCAGCATTGGAACCAGGAACGCAGTAACTCCCAGTAGACTGCTCTTGCCACACCAGCACTGTCTTTCACTTCTCTCCCTCATATCTGATGAGACACAGCCTTTGGGGGCCGCAGTGAACTCAGAGCTGCACATGTGGTTTTCTAATGGCCTCATAGCCCTACATGGGGATCCACACCTCAATATGAGACATATTCCTAGCAGAGACCAAAGGGAGAACTCAGGCTGAAGCATAAGAGTGATCATAATCCAATATCATCTGCTTCAGGCTTAGCAAATGGATCTCAGGCAAGTGGCATTTCTCCTAATACTTCAGATGCTAAGAAATGTGGTTACCAGGCCCCACAGAGAATAGGTTTTCCCCCACAAATTGGCTTTGTCTTCAGTGAAAACTCCTACACGCATGCTTTCAACTCAGTCCTTTACACCCTCACCCCTGCTTCTCCTTCTGTTTGCTTCCTCTTCTAATGTTTAAATTTAGAGGAGAGCTTGAGTCCTTCAATCTCTCCTTTCCCCAACACCTCCTGTGGCTCCCAGTTTGCTTTTAGAATTTACTTTCACTAGAACTTGAGAACCATCTCCCTGCTTCCAGATTCTGATCTTTTATTCCCTAAAAAGACTCAATCACTTCAGGCAAGATATTTTTAGAAGCTGCTTACCAGGACTTGTCAATGATCACTTTTCTAAGTGAACTGCCATTAGCTAAACACTCAAGTACCATCTGAGGGGGCAGAAAGTAATTGTCCATTAATGCACTACTGTTCCTCCCCCACTTCCTTCCTCAAATCTTCTTCTACACTCAGTCCAGCACTGAGTAACCTCTCCATTAGGAACATCACACTTACAAGTCTTGAAGGATGCTGTGTATGCCCCCAGGAAATATCTTATGCTTTCCTATTTTAGTGAATTCTCTTTGTAAAAGTCATTCAAGGATCCAGTACTAGCGACATGGCAGAATAAGAAAAAACCTCTTGCTAAAAATTTCTAGAAAACTAAAGTACAGAAATATATTTTCAAATATATTTTAAAACATATATTGCTGAACTTGCAAAACATAAAAGGAAATCCCTAGGAGGAAATGAAAAACATAGGACTAAGCATGTGAACTGAGACTGCAGCTGTCCCATGGGCAGTGATTAGTCCTGGTAACCTAGAGGATTTAATGGATGGGTTTTAATGCCCATTCAAGAGCAAGAGATAAGGTCTTAAGAGCACCTGTGAACAGAAGTTAAAACTAAGATTCTGCATTAAGCTGGGACACTTGAAGGACTGCACTCTCAGTTAAACAATAAACTGCATAAAAGTCAACTCTATAGCAAAAGGAGATGGTGAAGAAGCTTTTATCTCTGAGTGAGTGAAAAAAGCAAAACCCTGAGAAATCAAAACCCAACATTGTATATGTTATATGAATTTATGAGCTGAATTCATATCACATGTTCAGGAGGGTTCAGAAACCCTTAAGCCAAAGTAAAAACCTGTCCTAGTAACTTTCCTGGGTTAAATAAGAGAACTAAACAAAACCATCCTATGAGGCTACTCTCACAACCCAGATTCTACTGTATTTCCATAGGAAAAACAAGCATCATTAGACATGAGCTTGCAATCAAAACTTTTCACTCACACAAGGAAACAATCTACTATAAGGGAAACTTAGTTGATATAATAAATAAGATAATTAGAGCACTAGAGCTTGAAATAATAGAAAAGGTATATAAAGAAAGACATTAATAGGATACAATGAAAAAAGTTTAAAGTGACAAATACAATTTTTTGTAATGAAAAAGCTAATCTTTGAAATTAAAGGCAGTAGATAAGTTAATTATTAGGTTAGACACACTAGGGAGAGTGTTAATGAACAGGTAGACACATTTGAGGAATCTGAGCATAACGGCACAGAGAGATAAACAGATGGATAATATGATTAAAGGTAAGAGAAAGGGAGAACAGATTTAAAAGATCCAAAATATATCTAATGGGAGTTCTAGAAAGAGATAATGGAGAAAGACAGTATTTGAAGAACTAAAGATTAAATTTTCCAGTATTAATGAAAGACATAAATCCTCAGAGTCAAGAATTTCAATGAGATCTAAGGAGGATGATAAATAAATCCAACCTATACACATTTTAGTGAAATATTAAAAGTTCTAAAATTATGAAGAGAAAAATCTTAAAAGCATCCTGAGAGAAAAATCTTAAAAGCATCCTGTAGGCAAGCATACAGATTGTCTAAAGAAACAACAATTAGATAATCAGCTATAATACTAGAGGCTAGAAATGAGAGAATAATACCTTCAAGTGCAAAAAATATTCAGTAAATTGTTACTCAAAACTGAGATTGAAATAAAGCCTTTCTCAGAATAATAAAGAAGATTTTACCACTCAAGTTCAGGTGAAATAAGTACTATACAATATTCCTCAAGAAGGACATTTAAATGGAAGGAAAGACTGCCATGCAAGAAAATGGCATGATGAGCAAAAAATAATGGTAAACATGAGGACAAATGTAAACTAAAGATAGATAGGCAGATAGATGATAGATAAAAGAGATAGTTTAACTTGTGAATACACACACACACACATACACATACACACACACACACACACACACGACGAAGGCATATCACTAGACAACAGTGCCTTGTAAGGTAGGAAGGATGACCAGAGGTAAGGTATTGGCCAGGAGGAGTACAGACTTGAAGTCAAACCATATATTTGAAGTGAGGTATGTGACTAGGACACCCACTAAAAATGTTTCTATTCATCGTTGTACTTAAAGTACTAGTCAGTGTAATAAGTAAAGAAAAAGAAAGGAACGACATATGGATTATAAAGGAAAAAAAACAAAGCTGTCATTATTCACAACTGATACTGTCTACATAAAAAATATGACAGCCTATGGGGGAAAACCATTCAAAGTAATAAGACAGTTCTGCAAGAATGCTGGATATGAAATAAGCACAGAAAAGTACAAATTCTGATACAACTACAACAAAGAACCAGAAGATACAATGATAAAAAGGCATCATGCAATAGCATCAAAACTGTAAAACAAATCAAATAACAAGATGTGCAGTAAAAGATGTAGAGAAAAAAATTGTAACTCTCTTGGGGGACTTTAAGGAAGATCCAAGCATAGGAAGAAACATGTCATGTTCAGGGCTGGAAAAATAGCTTGAAGATTGCAACCCTCCCTCAAATAAAACTATAAATTCAATTTCAATCAGAATCCCAGTTTAAAAATGAAATACAAGAAGCTTATCCTAAAAGTCATATTAATGAATAAAGGCCAATATCCAAGACAATTTGGCAAGGGTGTGGAAAGGATTTACCCTAATATATGAAAACCACAAGCTATAAAAACTAAATTAGTGAGAGAGGGGTGAAAGGGATATACCATTAGACCAGTGGAATAAAAAAGATGCCCAGAAACAGTGGAAACAAACTGACTAGTCACTAAATGGTGACTAATGGGACAAAGGTGACTAGTCACTAAATGGTGACTAATGGGACAAAGGACTAATCATGGGGGTGGGGGGAGATTAAAGATAAAATTAGAGCCTACCTCTACACACAAAAATTAATTCCAGATGAATTAGAAGAGCCAGATGTGACAAGAAAAACTAAAAATTATAGCTTAAAAAAATACAAATGAGGGACTTCCCTGGTGGTGCAGTGGTTAAGAATCTGCCTGACTGGCTTCCCTGGTGGTGGAGTGGTTAAGAATCTGCCTGCCAATTCAGGGGACACGGGTTCGAGCCCTGGTCCGGGAAGATCCCACATGCCGCGGAGCAACTAAGCCTGTGTGCCACAACTACTGAGCCTGCAATCTAAAGCCCATGAGAAACAACTACTGAGCCTGCGTGCCACAGCCACTGAAGCCCGTGCACCTAGAGCCCATGCTCTGCAACAAGAGAAACCACCACAATGAGAAGCCCACGCACCGCAACAAAGAGTAGCGCCCGCTCACCGCAACTAGAGAAAGCTCGCACGCAGCAACGAAAACCCAACGCAGCCATAAATAAATTAAATAAATACATATTAAAAAAAAAAGAATCCACCTGCCAATGCAGGAGACACGGGTTCAATCCCTGGTACGGGAGGATCCCACATGCCGCAAAGCAACTAAGTCCATGCGCCAAGACTGCTGAGCCTGAGCTCTAGAGCCCACGTGCCACAACTACTGAACCTGCATGCCACAAATACTGAACCCGCATGCCACAACTACTGAACCCGCGTGCCACAACTACTGAAGCCCGCACGTCTAAAGCCCGTGCTCCGCAGCAAGAGAGGCCACTGCAGTGAGAAGCACGCACACCACAATGAAGCCCCAACGCAGCCAAAAATAAATAAATTTATTAAAAAACAATACAAATGACCTCTTTTTATCTCAGTTTGTGGAAGGAATTTTTAAATAAGACAAAATGAACAAAAATCACAAAGAAAAAAGCAGATAAATTTTACCACACTAATATTAACAACTCTGTGACAAAAAGCACTGTAGACAAAGTGAAAAAGACAAGCCATGTGAGGGAGAAGATATTTTACAACCCACAAATCATATCTGTTTGTAAGGACTGTCACAAATCATAAGAAGAAAACACAAACTACATGATAGAAATATGGGAAAAGGATATGAACCTACAATTCACCTAAGAAGAAATCCAAATGCCCAATAAACATATGTTAAATGCTCCATTTCGTTAGTAATGGGGGGGAAGGAAATGCAATTAATGCAGTAATTGGATTTCATTTTACACCCATCAGATTTGTCAAATTTTAATAATTCTTATCATCTCAAGTGTTGTGGAAGATATATGGAAATGGGAACCCTACACATGGTGGGAGGGTAGATGACACAGTCACTCTGGAAAGCAATGTGGTGACACCTGATAAAGTTGGAAATGTGCATTCCAAACCTCAGTAATTAAACTTTCAGGCACCTATCCTAGAGAAAAATCTCACATGTGCCCAAGGAGACATGGACAAGGTTGATCATTTTCACATTGCTTATAACAGCAAAAGCATCAGAACAACCCAGCTCCCCTCAGAAGGGGAGTAAATTAACAACCTGTGATTTATCTATACAGTGCAGGTGTAGGCAGAAAGTGAATAATGAACTAGGTGTTTGTGTAACAACACTGGTAAATCTTAAAAATAAATGTTCACTTTGTTGCAAAAGGGCACATTCCATACATCATTTATATAAAACTTAAAACTCACAAAACTTCACATGCATAGTTTATGAAAACATACATATGTAGTAAACTTACACAAATGCACATGGTAATGAAATATCAATTTCAGAAAAGTGGTGACTTCTGGAGCTATGGATAAGGATGAGGGTACATACATGCACCTGTAACATTTTATTTCTTTAAAAATGGGAGAAAGAGGAAGTAAATATGGCAAATACCATGATCCATTTAATCTTCGTGTTAAGTATATGGATGTTTCTTAATTATTTTCTATACTAAATGTCTGAAATATATCATAATTCAAATAAATGTTTAAGAGAAGTTCAGGAGATATTCTTACTAATTAAAATACAGAGAGGGGACTTCCCTGGTGGTGCAGTGGTTAAGAATCCGCCTGCAAGGGACACAGGTTCGAGCCCTGGTCCAGGAGGATCCCACATGCCGCGGAGCAACTAAGCCCGTGCGCCACAACTACTGAGCCTGCACTTTAGAGCCCGCGAGCCACAACTACCAAAGCCTGCGAGCCACAACTACTGAAGCTGGCGTGCCTAGAGCCCGTGTTCTGCAACAAGAGAAGCCACCGCAAAGAGGAGCCAGGGCACCGCAATGAAGAGTGGTTCCCGCTCGCTGCAGCTAGAGAAAGCCCATGCACAGCAATGAAGACCCAACACAGCCATTAACTAATTAATTAATTAAAATAAAATAAAATACAGAGCTGGCAAAGATCTGGGCGATCTTATCCACTACTAGCAGGGGTGTAATTAGTACAAACTCTCCTGGGGGAGACTGGGCAATATTTCTCAAGCATCATAAATATATGTATTGCCTATGCCCCAATAATTCTAAGAATTTACCCTTATGAGATCACTGAACTTGCACACAAATATGCATTTGTAAAACTGTCCATGGGATTATTAATTCGAACATTAGAAGCTACAATCCAAAATAACAATAAGGAACTGGTTAACATATTATGATACAGTCATACAGTGAAATATCTGACAATTATTTAAGATCATAGGCTAAAATAAATCGTATGGTAAAATAACATTTAAGGACACAGGAAATTGCTCACAGTATATTATTAGGAAAGCAAGTTACAAAAGTAATATGTATGCACTATAATCCCCAGTGAGTACAATAAACTATATTTAGGTATATGTATGTGACTGTTCATATGAATGCATGGAAGCAGGGGAGAAACTGATCCAATGTTAGTGATTAATTATATATGCAGGAAGATTGATCCAATATGAGTGATTAATTGTACATGATGGGATTGTGGATAACCTAAATTTTCTTCTTGTGCTTTTCCATACTTTCTAAAATAAACATAAAGTACTGTTGTGATTTCAAAAGAAGCCACATTATTATATCTAAGATGGGTCTAAGGTTCATATGAGTTGCTCACATCAGCCACTGTTAGCGACTGATGATTTATCCTGCAAGTGCCAGCATTATTTTTAGTTGAGTAAGGGAAGAAGAGAGCATGGAGGGGGGAATGCCTTGGAGTTTGATTGCAAATTGGGAAGGCACAACTGCCTAAAGTATTACAATCTTCCGTCTATGAAATGGATTGAAAACACTTGTCTCAAATTATCTCACAGGGGCACCATCACAGTTATTCATAGATGGATGCTGCTTGGAGCCTCTCAGAAGAAAGGGCTAGATTCCAGCCTCCTAAGTATCACCAGAGGAATGTTTTATAAGGATCTATTACCTCCTTTAATGGCACAAACTCCAGAATCTCCGGACTAAACCCTGGAAAGTGGTCTGCCAGATGAGGGTCAAGGCTGAACCCATCTCAATTCAACCCCACTGAACTGCATCTTCCATGGGATTAATTTATCGTGAGCGCGGTGACGGGAGAGAAAGAGCATGTATCAGGCAGGTTATACACCTAAATCATTTCATCCTCACAACTCCAGGCAGTTGGTGTTATTAATCTCCATACTGAAGATGAGAAACTTAGACTGAGGTTCTATAACTAGGAACTGGTCAAGCTAGACTTGAAACCGAGAGCTCTGTGAATCTAAGACTCAGTCTGGTCTTATTATGGTAAATTACTACTCCTCAATGGAAGAAGTATTTCCTTACACTTTTAGCCAGGGATCCCTTTCTGCAAAAGAAATAACCACTCTAAGTGTAAACAAATGAAACAAATGAAAGTGGAGGGCTACTCTGATTCAGCTAAGAGTGGGAAACCAAACTCCTTCCCCCTGAGCAGGGAGCAGTTCGAATAACACCATCCCGAGGTGACTGCAAAGGTCTTCAGTTGTCCCCAGCAGTGTTCCCCAAGGGTGAGCCTTCTCTAATCTCAACATAGATGAAGGTCCATCCATGGACCTTGTAATCTGTCATCTTGCTGAGGCACACATTTGAATGCCAAGCCTAAAGGCTGCTGTGCAGAGGTGAGTCCATTACTAAAAGCAATCTGACCCACCACCCAGCACCCATCTCAGTGCAGCCCTGCCTTATGATTGGCCTCATCGCAGACACACATGATTATGCCCCCCACTGCCCCCACTCTCGTTTGGGTCATCATCCGTCTCTCACCTGAACTATGGCAATAACCTCAACACTCCTCAGCCTGCTTCCACTCCTGCCTCCCTTCAATTTATTCTCCCAACTGCAATCAGAGTCATCTTTTTAAAAAATCAGATCATCATTCCCCTGCTCAATATTCTTTCACTTCTCCTAATTCTCAGAATGAAATGCAAAATTCTTACCATGTCCTACAAAGCCCTCCATCAGCTAGTGCCTGCCTGTCTGTCTCAGCTTCCCCAGAAAGCAGAGCCTGAGGCAAGGATTTAGGTACGATCACATGGAAGCAGGAGTGAGGGAACAGGGAAGGAAGGCAGGGAAAGAGAGAGCCAATACAAGGGTGTATTACCAAGTTAGCTGCTGCTAAAAGCCCAGGTAACTGTGTATTGGGGCAGTCCATCAGAGGGGAAGAATTCATCTGCTGGGTCTCCTATTGGTCAAAAGTTATCACTCAGAGAGTTAATTTCTCTCTTCAAATTGCAGTTGCCCAGAAGAGTCCCGAGTGTCTCATGGGTCAGCATCAATAGAGAAGCTCCAGGGTAAGAGGTAGGCAGTGCACAGTATGAGGTGAAGGGCTATCGAGTTTTACATGCATAAAGTTGGCCAATCACTACAGTGGTGGCTGGGCTGGAACAAGCAGCCAAAGGTCCCAGAAACAGGTGAAGCCAAGAGTCTCTACATGGCCCATGTTAAGGCATCTGACACGATGACCTCAGATCTGACCATATCTCCTACCTCCTTCTCCTTCACTCATTCCACTCACACTGACTTTGATATTTCTAAGCACAGGCTTGCTTCTGCGCTAGGGCATCTAAGCTAATTGTTCTATGCTGGGAATGCTCTTCCCCCCTCTGCCCATAGTGACTACTTCCTGGTGCTCCAACCTCAGCTTACATGCCACCTTCTCAGAGGCCTTCCTAGACCACCCACCCAGAGACCATCTATGACATCACCCTATGTTAATCGTCCACTTTTTACTATCTGGTATTTTCTTATTTATTTATTGTTGACCTGTCTCAGAAGAATGTAAACTACTTGAGAGCAGAGACTGTCAATCTTGTTCACTGCTATATCTGCATAGTTGGAAGGTACTCAATAATTATAGGTACTCAGTAATTGTAATAGGTACTCAATAATTATTTCTCCCATATTTGTTGAAGAGATGGATGAGTAAATAAGTGATGTAAAATGTATCTTGTGGGGCTTCCCTGGTGGCGCAGTGGTTGAGAGTCCGCCTGCCGATGCAGGGGACACAGGTTCGTGCCCCGGTCCGGGAAGATCCCACATGCCACGGAGCGGCTGGGCTCGTGAGCCATGGCCGCTGAGCCTGCGCGTCCGGGGCCTGTGCTCCGCAATGGGAGAGGCCACAACGGTGAGAGGCCCGCGTACCGCAAAAAAAAAAAAAAAATGTATCTTGTGAAACATAGCCATGATGTGATAGAAAACCCAAGTGAAAGATGAAAAGGCTAACGTGGTGATGCAATGCACCAAAAATACAGGACCCTCAAAAACACTTGCGTATTCCTGGGCTCTGAGATTCCCAGCTAGAGGCTGCTTAGCTCCCAGAGGCCAAGGGCCCACAGCACATCAAATTATGCATGTTTCCTAGATGTGGGTTTCACAGGCTAAATCCTGGCTCCCTCTCTACTGTCTTTTCTCTTCCTAGTTGTGGATGGGACAAGTAGATCCAACGTGTTTTCTTGGGGTTCTTCCCCCAAACAGCCAACCCATCTCAGCTCTTCCACAGCTTTACCCTGAAGGAAGCAGCCCATGCCTTGCCAGGCTGTTTCTGAAATGGCCAGAGTAAAAGAAAACTGTAGGGCTTTCCCGGTGGCGCAGTGGTTGAGAGTCCGCCTGCCGATGCAGAGGACGTGGGTTCGTGCCCCAGTCCGGGAGGATCCCGCATGCCGCGGAGCAGCTGGGCCTGTGCGTCCGGAGCCTGTTGCTCCACGGCAGCAGAGGCCGTAGCAGTGAGAGGCCCACATACTGCAAAAAAAAAAAAACGGTAAAAAAAAAAAAATAGAAAACTGTAACTATTGCTTCCTTTTTTTGCTTTTGCCTTTTGGCAAGCATAGGTTGTGGGACTTGCAGGGCGATGGGGGCAGAGGAGGCCAAAAGGGGACTTTGTAGTACAAGGAGTTCCAGAAGTACCATCCCAGGATCACCTGTGTCTTCTGCCTTCATGTCCTGCCAGCAAGACACCCCCAGCCACTGGAGACCCCTAGCCAGCTACCATAGCAACGCGAGGACAAACTGGGACAAGAGAAAATCATGACACACAGCTCAAAAAAGCAGTTTGAAGAACAGAAGCAGGCTTTCTGGTAAACGGCTAGAAAGGCAGGAAAAGGCAGCTAGAGGAGTGAGTGGAGGAGGGGCACTGGTCCACTGTGGGGAGTCACACAGGTGGACCCACACCATGCCCAGAATTTATATGGGGTGACAGCCCCACCTGCTCCCAACTTTGAGATTCCTCTTTTCACCCCTACCCCATCTCCCCTACGTGTCCCTTCCTCCAGCATCGCTGGGAAACCTCCTTTCCCATGGCAGGAACGTATCAAGGTCTTAGAACATCACCAGGTATTCACCTTCCTATCACTCACAAGCCATGCTGAGTTGAGACACTTCTCCTCTTCCTGGTCTCAGACATTTGTTCAACTTACTACATATGTTCGACTCCTGATAGGTGAGCAGGTAAATATGGAGGCTGAGTCAGCATCTGGCGGAGTCCCAGGGGTAGGAAGCAGTTATGTACCTAGCCATGGGAAATCAGCTCAGCCTCCCCTGTAGGGGTGGTCCACACCGGCCAGCACCAATTGAGACCATCAAAGTAATGCCTCAGATTATGTCATCCATGCCCTGTAGTCCCCAACTCTGTAGTCCCTCACCTGTAAAAAAGTATCCCTTGGCTGGCAGCTACTCCCGTTCCCGGGCTGCCCAGGGGCTGACCCAATCTTTAGGGCATCTCCCCAAAGCCATCTGCCCAGCAGACTCATCTTCCCTCCTTGCTTTTTAGTAGCGAAGTGAACACAAGACCCCCGACTTTTCCCAGCTATCTCTGAATTCTCAACCAGGCAGTCCTGAAGATTACAATTACAATTTTTCCCCTTTTCAAACTTCTAGGGAAAGACAGGTGGAGGAGGAAGAGAGAAAAACGTCCTCTCCACCTCCAGCTGTCACATCCCACAGCCCCACAGCTAATGCAGCAGGTAAATATTAGCTCCCACTGGAACTGAAGAATACCAGAAAGAGAGTGAGGGAGAGCGGGGGTGGGGGTGGAGGGGGCATGTGAATTTCTGCTGCTTAGCACTTTCTTGGCAGCGTGGGAAGCTGGTGGAATAAGCAAAACATGGGCTCTCAACTCCACACACATAAATAAGCTCAGATAGATGCCCTGCTTAGCAGCCCATGACAGAGACCTAAAGAAGGATGGCCCCCTTGGCCGCTCCCCTCTCTGTGCCCTACAGCCACTCAGTTCCTGGAAGCAAGGACCGCTTTCCCCTGAGGAGGGGTGGGAGGCAGGGAAAGGCGTGAAGACACCAAGCAAAGGTGGTGGAGGTTTGTGTCAAGGAAATACCTCAAATCACACAGAGGCTCACAAAACAAGCACACCTCTCCCTTACCCTCAGGCTGCTCACCTACAGTGCAAGATGACTTCTAGTCCTGAAAGGATGGGTCCTTGCCAAAACCAAGTATATGATCTCTTGGTTAGCGGAGTCTCTCATCTTGTCTACCATGGGCTCCCCAGCCCCCTATGGTCTACCCAGCCCTTCCTGCACCAATTCCAGCCTTCACATGAGGCTGCACTCTCCAGTTTCCTCCTCCTCCATGCTCTCTGGACCTGCAGCAGTTATGCACTCTCTCTCTAGAAGCTCTCGATCATGAATCCTTCTTGGCTCCAAATGGATCTGGTCCTTCTCCTCCAGCCTCCCTTTATCTCCCTTCTCATTTCTGGGCTCAGCAACTTTGAAATCAAATTCTTTTCCTCTTCCAATCAGGCTCTCTTCCTATTTTAATCAACGGTGACCATCCCAGCCCCACACCCACAGGCTTTGGCCACTGGCTCCTCCCTCTCCACCCAGTCATGTATTCTACTGAGACTTTTTCCATTCCCTCAATCTGCCCTGTGATGCATCCTACACACTACTGCTCACTGGGCCCTCCTCAGGAGCTGAGGCTAACTCCATAAGGGTGCTACCCTCAAGGGTGTACACCTTGCCTAAGGTGTATATCTCTGGACAAGGCCAGAATGAACGAGTTCAGTCCAACCCAGTAACGAGTCCAAATTGTGCTCAGGGATGCAAGCAAGAGGTCAGAACTGGAAATGAGTGACTGCTGGCCAGAGGTGAGCGTTAAGGCAAGGTCAAAGATCAGCATGTGAGCGGGCAGGCCAGAGCCAGAATACCAGGTGGACCATGTCACTGATTCAGTGACTGGGGTAAGGGGTTCAAGACAGTGACTTGGTTAATTCAAGAAAGCCAGAGATCTGTTGTTATTGTAGTAACAGCTGGGTGAATTTTTTTTTTTTTTTTGCGGTACGTGGGCCTCTCGCTGTTGTGGCCTCTCCCATTGCGGAGCACAGGCTCCAGACGCGCAGGCCCAGCGGCCATGGCTCATGGGCCCAGCCGCTCTGCGGCATGTGGGATCCTCCCGGACCGGGACACGAACCCGCGTCCCCTGCATCGGCAGGTGGACTCTCAACCACTGCGCCACCAGGGAAGCCCCAGCTGGGTGAATTTCTTCTGGGCCCAGCAGGTAAATGGACAAGGCTTCCAAACTTCTTCCTATTATCCTAAATGAACCCTCCAATCTTACCCCCAAAGTTCTTTTCACATTACTCCCTCAAGGGGAAGATTCCTCACAGCCTTCCACTTTATCAAATCCTTTGTCAAACAAAATCGATCTTTGTCCTTTCCTTGAACACTCCAGTACTCAATAATTGTTCCTTCCCTTGGCTCTGGACAGGTGTGCACACCAAAGATTCTCTTGCTTTTGAATTTCAAGGATGAGCAAAATTTCAAAAAGAAACATATTATGTAGCCAACTTTTTATTTTTCTAAGTATGGGCTTTCAAAAACAACTACCACTATTTAGACCCCATCATTTTATAAAAGAAAGAGCATTTTAACACTAAAATTTCAGAAGCATATAATCTCAGAAAATTCTGTAAAACAAATACCTCAGAGATATCACGGGTTCAGTTTCAGATCATCGTAACATAGCGATGCAAAAAAATACCGTAGTAAAGCAAGACACCCGAATTTGTTGGTTTCCCAGTGCATATAAAAGTTATGCTTACACTGCACTGTAGTCTATTAAGTGTGCAAGAGCATTATGTCCAAAACAGCAAAGTACATACCTTAATTTATAAAATACTTTATTGCTAAAAACTGCGAACTGTCATCTGAGCCTTAGCAAGTCACAATCTTTTTGTTACCGTAGGGTTTGAAATATGGCAAGAATTTCTACCAAAATGAGACACAAAGTGAGCAAATGTTGGAAAAAATGGTGCCCATAGATTTGCTCAACGCGCGATCGCTGCAAACCTTCAATTCATAAAAAAGGCAGTACTTGCAAAAGTGCAGAAAAGTAAAGTGCGATAATACAAGGTACGTCTGTAAACTGAGCCTTATAAAATAATCACTACTTGCCTAGCTTTTCTCATTTCACAACAAACTGATGAAAATGTTGTCATCAACAGGCACCAACCCATAAATTAGCATTGGAACCATAAATAGAGATGTCTCATTTGAAAATCATACAGTGCGTTGCAGTTTTGCTTAGTTTTATTTTCTCCCATATTGTTTATCCAACTTTTCAACTGTTCATGTTTTCTCTGTAAGCTAGATGGGAAGACCCTCAAGTTCTGTTTATATTTCTTTGTATCCACCAACTCACAAAGCCTTGTACACATGGGATGAATACCAAGTGAGCGAATGTCAGGTCAGAGCAGGGAAACACTTAAGAAACCAAAGGTAAAGAGGGAGCTAAGCTGTAAAAACAGAGGGGAAGACAGCACTTTTCCACCCCCATTTTTTTTTTTTTTTTTTTTTTTTTTTTTGCGGTACGTGGGCCTCTCACTGCTGTGGCCTCTCCCGTTGCAGAGCACAGGCTCCGGACACGCAGGCCCAGCGGCCATGGCTCACAGACCCAGCCACTCCGCGGCATGTGGGATCCTCCTGGACCGGGGCATGAACCCGTGTCCCCTGCATCGGCAGGCGGACTCTCAACCACTGCGCCACCAGGGAAGCCCTCCACCCCCATTTTACGCTACCTTTATGCTACAAGTCCTTGAATGATGCTGATAAAAACAGCATTTGTCTATGATAAATCTGATAAGTGTGTGTGGTCCAGCCAAAGGGGTCATTAGTTCATGATGCATGAACTAACCTCCCAAGCCTCCGAGCTGTCACCAATTTTTAGAGCAACTATGTAAAGGAGGAGCATTCTACTAGGAGGCAAGGGCCACATTTTCTGCTCTGCCTTTGGGGTGTCATTTCACCTCTTCGAGCCCTCAGCTGCCTCTCCTGTTAAATACCTTTATTTTACATTGTATTGGAAAATCCTCTCCAACTCTGAGCGTTGTGATTTTTTTCACTTCCATTTTATCAGTGTACAAAAAGGACTAACACACAGAGAAGGTCCAGAGGCTTATCCCAGAGGCTTTGGGGAGGACCCCGATCACTAGACCCTCACTCCACCATGCAGCATGGCTATCCTGACACTCGTGAGAGTGACGTGTGACATCTGTGCTAGGCCACCCAACCTGTGGCCTCGATCCCCTTATGAAGCCCTTGGATCACAGCGAAAGTAAGGAAGTACTATTTACTTGAGTGCCTATTATACACCAAGCACTTTCCTTGTGCTGTCCCCCATCTTCTCAACAATTCAGCAAGGCAGGCATTATTTCTCCTTTGTACCGTAAGGAAACTAAGGCCAGGAGAAGTTAAGCAACCGACACAGCACAGTGGGAAAAAAAGAGCAGGGACTTGAACCCGGGCCTCTGATTCCAGAGCCTGTGCTCTCCCAGTGGTAGATCTGGTGGGTGAGCTGTTCCAGGGTAATGTCTTCCACAGCTCCAGTCTGTCAGGGACTGAGAAATCAAGAGCTACTCATGATCAAATTTTCAAAAACACACAATGGAAATATCTTGAGTTTGCTTCGGCACGAGGATCCCGCTTGAGTCCAGAAACTCTCCACCATCAACCACGCCAGCAGTTAGGACTTGATTTATCAGTGTCAGCTCTCTTTCGCTGGACCTTTCCTGCCCTCTGTCCCCAGAAGAACTCTACCATCAACCCCCACACTTCTGGAGTGGGATACACAAGGGTCACCTGTCAGAACACCAGTGTTCTCACTCGGAACCTTGAAATCATCTGGTTACTTCCATTTTTCAGGCCACCCTCAGTACTCACTCCATCTATCCATCCCTACCCTCTTCCTTGTATCATTTAAGTCCATGCCAGGGCCATTAACTCCCTTGAAGGCAGAAACCATTTCTTAAAATCTTTGTATCCTCTACATAATCTAGAACTACGCTTTGCCCCTCAACAGGTGCTCAATAAGTATTTGAGAAGAAGATAAAGGCTTAGGCCTGAATTTCACAAACTGTGAGTCAGGAAGTTGCCACTCAATTCTAGGCAGTCCTCAGAAATGGAAAACACAGAAATACGAATTCTTAATTTTGCTGTATAATCAGGAAGCAAAATTACTGTCTTTGCCTCTGGGTCTTTTCTCTTTAGCCTCTAACGCATACCTACTAGGGCATCAAGGCGAACTGCAGCCTTTTAAAAAAAGATTTTAATGGAAAAGGGATTGTTTTAATGCAGGTACAGTTTCTGAGGACGAGGGAATTGGTAAATTGATATGCGTGAGATGCAGTGGTTTCAGGAAAACACTGCCACTAAGTGTCCAAACACAAGCCCATCAAGATTTGAAGATACTCAAACTATCCTGCTGATGGTCACAGGGTCAGGAACGATGCACGTCCAGGAAAGAATCCAAGCTGGTAAATTTTTACACTCACTCTTCCAGTGTCTGGAGTGCCAGGAGTCTATAGGAGGAGGCGGAGGGACAGAAAGCAAACAGACAGCCTGATGAGAAGAACTGGTACCACAGAGCATAGGTCCAGAGGGGAGAGGCCAGAGCTGAGGCCGAAGGGTTAAGGTTAGAACAAAGCAAGTGGTTTGCCAGGTGTTGTGTGTGGTAAACAAAGGACCAACACCAACTTTGGGGGATGGTTTGCAGACAGATGTGCCTTGAGGAGTCTTAAAGACAGGCTGGTGTAGGTTCCCCACACTGGGAAATGCTTCCCTGGTAGAAAACTTCCAAAGAAGGCTGATCTAAAAGGCTGACAAATGCCTGAGAGCCTGGCTGAGGTAGGCTGGGAGCTAGCCCTGCCTCCTAGATGCTTCCCAACACCTGTAACCCAATGCAGTCCCTGAAGGGCTCCAGGGAACACAGTTTGCAAACCACGGGAGAAGTGTGAAAGAGCCAACCCTTGGATCTAAAGACCCAGATTTCAGCCTGGCTCCGTAACTTACTAACCTCAAACGTCTCTGAGCCTCAGTTCCTGATCTCTGCAATATCCTCTAACTCAGCGGTCCCCAAACTTTTTGGCACCAGGGACCAGTTTCATGGAAGATAATCTTTCTATGGACTGGGGGGATGGTTTCGGGATGATTCAAGCACATTACATTTCTTGTGCACTTTATTTCTATTATGATTACATTGTAATATATAATGAAGTAATTATACAACTCACCATAATGCAGGGTCAGTGGGAGCCCTGAGCTTGTTTTCCTGCAACTAGACGGTCCCATCTGGGGGTGATGGGACCGCCTCAGCTCCCCCTCAGATCATCAGGCATTAGATTCTCACAAGGAGCGCGCAACCTAGATCCCTCCCGTGCGCAGTTCACGGTAGGGTTCACGCTCCTATGAGAATCTAATGCCGGGGAGGCGGAGCTCAGGCGGTGATGTGAGTGATGCGGAGCGGCTGTAAATACAGAGGAAGCTTCGCTCACTCCCCCGCGGATCACCCCCTACTGTGTGGCCCAGTTCCTAACAGGCCACTGGCCAGCACTGGTCGGTGGCCCAGGGGTTGGAGACCCCTGCTCTAACTTACCTGCTGAAGGGATGAAATGAGGGAATATACCTCAAAGAGTTTTGTAAACTGCTAAGTGCATACAAAGGCTTTTACTTTTCCTAAGAACCCTTTCCGCCTATTCAAGCATCTAGGCTTTGAAAGGGAACTCAAAAGTCATGTAGTTCCAAGGCGCTCTCTCTACTACTGAGCATTCCAGCAAAGGCACATGGATCGACTAAGCCCTCAGCTGACCCTAACCATCAGGTGAAGGAAGAGCCTTCACACTGGGGGCTCCGGACTATGCTGTGGGACAGAACTACTTACTGCAGGATGGTGCTAATCACCACATGCGGTGAGCCGTTTCCTTCTGAAGAGGCAGTATTATCTTGCCTACCCCAATTAGAGCATAAGCTCCCTGAGGGCAGCGACCTTATCAGACTTCTTTAGCACTCTTCTTGGCCCTGGGAGTTCCATTAGGTGTCTCATGCTTCTGCTTAAAATACTTTATTGGCTCCTTACTTCCTGTAGGGTCGAGTCCAAATTCCTTAGCCCTGGGGGGCCCCTCTTCTTATTCTGTACGCTCTCCTTGAAGACCCTCATCCACTCCAAGGCTTCAACCTTTAGGCTGATGACCTCAAACAGAGTACAGTCATCTCTCGGTATCTGCAGAGATTGGTTCCAGGACCTCCAGGGATACCAAAAGCCACAGATGCTCAAGTCCCTTGTATAAATTTGCATATAACCTACACACATCCACCTGTACACTTTAAATCACTTCTATACTACTTATAATACTTAATACAATGTAAATGCTATGTAAGTAGCTGCCAGCAAGGCAAATTCCAGTTTTGCTTTTTGGGACTTTCTGGAAAAAATGTTTTTGAATATTTTCAATCCATAGTTGGTTGAATCCAAGAATGCGGAACCCACAGACAAGGAGGGCCAACTGTATTCCTGACCATTGACCTCTCTTTCCCCTGAGCTCTTGACCTTTTACAACCAACTGCCTGCAGGACACTTTGCTGTCTTCAAGGAGAGATGTTAAAAATACTGAATGGGGCTTCCCTGGTGGCGCAGTGGTTGAGAGTCCGCCTGCCGATGCAGGGGACGCGGGTTCGTGCCCCGGTCCGGGAAGATCCCACCTGCCGCGGAGCGGCTGGGCCCGTGAGCCATGGCCGCTGAGCCTGCGCGTCCGGAGCCTGCGCTCCGCAGCGGGAGAGGCCACAACAGTGAGAGGCCCGCGTACCGCAAAAAAAAAAAAAAATACTGAATGGCCCTGGCAAGGGCACTAACCAGTCAGAACAGGAGACCTTCTGTCATGCCGCATATGACCGACATTATCGGTTTAGCTTCTAGATCTTGGGGAGGTCTGAGTGGCTGGCAAGCACAGTGGTGGAAGGGGAACAGGGATGAGGAGCTGCTCTGGGCAGTGGCTCTCTATTGGCAACACAGAAGTATTTCATATTTCAGTAACCAACCAGGCCCAAATGAGTCAACACCAATGAAAGCTCCCGCTTGGCCATCCCACAGCCCCTCACATTCAACCTGTCCACACTTGACTCATCTTCTCCACCCCAGCCTCCCACATCTGCTCTGCCTCTCCAGCCCTTGTAGCTGTGAAGGTGGTACTATCCATCCGGTTGCCTAGGGCAGAAATCTAGGTGAATTCTTAGTACCACTTCCTCTCCCTGAACCCTACTGAATCAGTCATCAAGAGCAAGTCGTATCCTTTGCAATTCCTAAATGTTTCTCCAATTCACCCACTTTCTCCATCCCGAAATTTAAGTCAGGCTACTGCTTTTTCCACTTAAGACCCCTGTAATGAGCCTCCCTGATGGCGCTGCCTCCTCCAAGAGACTCTTCACATCGCAGCTAAAATAATGTCCTTTAAGGCAAATTGGTTTGTGTAACTACTCTTCTGTACTCGTTCAGCAGCTCTCCGTTTCCCTGAGGCTGAAACACAAATTTCTTTACTTGGTCTATAGATTATCTAGTTTTTCAGTTCCCGCTAGGCTAATCTCTCTCCACTTTCCATCCATCATCCTACTCTGAATCCCACCCATCATCTCTGCTTCTAATTCTCTCGTTTGCCTAATTCTCTCTGGCCTCTGGGCCTTTGCCCATAACATTTATTCTGCCTAGAACTCTTCTTCTCTTTGTCTCGAGGCCCCTACACACACACACACACACACACACACACACACACACACACACACACACACACACACACATCTTCCCTCACCTGAAGAAAAAAGCTCCGGTTTGCTTTTATGTCTAGCTTGTATGTCAGTTCCTTTAGGAAGCCTTCCCTGTCCATCCGCTGCCCGGATTGGGTTGGCACCTTCCTGTGTGTCCCCGTAACTCGCTATACTTCCCTGCCTCCCATACAGCATTTACAACACTCTATCGTATTTGCCTTTTTAATCGAGGGAGAGGTTTGTCATTGTTTGCCCTTGAATATCCAAAGGAGATGTTCATTCAGTGTTTGCTGAAATGAAACAGAGGAGCCCGCAGCCCAGCACCTTCACATACAGGTGGTTTGTGGGAAGGCACTGGTCATCAACAGAAAGAAGCCCAGGTGTCTGCTCACCCAGGCTCCTCCATGGGGCCTCCCACCCTCCCGGGTGCAAACAGAAAGATGCCAACACCACTTCCTACAACGCTCCGGACTCCTGATGCAGAAGCTAAGAGGGAGAAGAGATTAGGCTAGACATTAGAAATTCCTCATCAGTCGGAACTGAAAAGCAAGTCAGCAACTTGCAATCCTGATCTGTCAGAGTCACTTTAATCAACATGCAAAGACAGAATCGTGGTGCCCTGCTAGCCTGTCAGAGCAGTACCAAAATTGGAAGTAAAAACCACAATACTGAAGCAGGACATAAGCCGATCACATATTTAAAGTGTATACGTGAGTGTACGTATGTGTGTGTATATGAGGCTGAAATAGCTACAGCCTCCCCAAGTTGTTACTGTGGCAGGAATCTCAGGGATGGGACTGCATGTCTCTGGGGATCTTTCTAACTGAGGCAGAAACCAGGTATCTCTGGCTTGAACTATGAGCTCCCAAAGGCCACAGCATCAACAGCCTACCCAGATCCAAACCAACTGCATCGGCAGGAAATCAATGATCATAACACTGGGGTGTTTTACAGAACGGGTGGCCTCCAGGTGTGGACCCGCTGACAGCCACACCAAACCTGGCATGCCCTTCTGCCCCACCCTGTCTCTCTGGTCCCTGCAATTCCTGCAGAGCTCCTCCAGTTCTGATGCGGCTGGCACAGACACTCCAACCCCTCAGTTTCAGTCAACTGGGAGGGCAGACACTGCTTGCCCAAGGCCAACCTCCTGCAGGGCCCCAGGCATCTGAGATGAGCAGAACAGAGGAAGGAATTCAAGGAAGCTGAATTCAATTCAGCTTCCCAACACCCAGGATAGGATACCACAGGGACAAGATTCCTGGTTCCACCTTAAGCCACTCTTAAAAGATTTGGAGCTTGGCCAAAGGCCCTGAGACAGAGTTTCCTCACTTCCTCAATTGTCTTTCTTGTCCCAGGTGATATAAGTGATATAAAATTGGTTCTGCTGCTCATCAGAGACAGGAGTCTGGGAGAATGAGTAATCTATACTCCACCTCCAGCTCACATCTCAAACAGACTTTAATGAATCTAGAGGAAACATTTATATTTAAACAAGCCTAATTCTGAAGCTCTTGGTTGAGATCCCAGGAGAAACAATATGGAATGATAGAAAGAACAGCATTCAGACTTTGGAGTCTTACCCTCTTAAGAGGGCTCAAATCCTAGCTCTATCATTTACTAAATTTTGGATCTTAGGCAAGTTACTTAATTTCCCCAAATCTCAGTTAACTCATCCCCCAAATGAGGATAGAACTTGCCTAATTAATGCACGTAATGCACGTGCAGGTCTAGCATGGTACTTGGCATACCATAGGTGCTCAATAGATGTTAGTTCCCCTCCTCCTGATTGTAACCTCTAGAATTTAATGCACTATGGGCTTTCTGAAGAAACTATATATGATAAGCATAATAATACCCAGCCCCCAAAGATATCCCCATCCTAATCCCCAGAACATGTAAATTAAGAGGATTAAGTCTGCAGATGGAATTAAGGTTGCTCATCAGCTGACCTTAAAATGGAGAGATTAACCTGGATTATCACAGTTCCATGGAATCTAATTACACGAGCTCCTAAAAGCAGAAGAGGAAAGGCAAGAAACGTGGATGAGACAGATGTGACATGAGAAAGATTCAGCCCACTACGGCTGGCTTTTAAGATGGAGGAGGAAGGTCACAAACCAGAGAAGGCGGCACCCTTTAGAAGGAGACAGCCCTCAGGCTACAGCCAGCAAGAGACTGGACACTGAGATCCTACAACTGCAAAGAAATGAATTCTGCCAACAACCGGAAGGAGCAGGAAACACACTCTCGCCTAGAGCCTCCAGAAGGGAACGTTCTGCTGACACCTTGATTTTAGCCCAGTGAGACCCACACCAGATTTCTTGCACACAGAACTGGAAGGTAATAAATCTGTGGGGTTTTTAAGCTGCTAAATTTATGGTAATTTGTTATGGCATCAGTAGAAGAACTAATGCACTACACTACGTATATATAGATTTAACTTTTTAATAGAGTTCTATTTTGATAGGGAAAAAAAATCCCCAACTGGAATAGCAATCACGTTTTCTTTTACTCAGTTAATGACTCCTAAGAGAAGCTTGGATATTCTGTATATCTGAACCCTGAGGCTCTCATCCAGGTCCTTTCCTCCTGGTGTCCACTAGTAAAAGGAGGCATAACATTTAGAAGAACTTAAGAGCCTTGGAATTATAGTCTAACCAAATCACCCTACGACACAGGAGTACATCATAAGCCTAAAACACCATGGCCCAGATTCTTCTGGGAGTAAGAAAGGCTCCAACAGGTGCAGTTCTAAAGAACACTTTTAACAATGGTGGGCTTGGCCACTTATGCCGAACATGGTATCTGGAAATAACACAATGATCCAGGAGGAACCACAGCCCTACCAGCCACAAGAAAAGCTTTTCTGGTGACATGTATGGCACATTTCACAACTCCCATCAGGTTAGAATCCACCCTGCCACCAAATGGCAGGGTGCAAGAGTCCCCGAGGGCACATGCTATAAAAGAATAACGGGGGTGAGTAGAGACAGCATGGGGACCAAGATAACTTCTTCGTTTTCAGTCCCAAGGACTTCTAGATTTAGACAGTCCAAGCCAAGAAGCTGTAAACATTAATTCAGCATGGCATTTGATCATCTTATTAAATGCCTCTGAATCTTCATATAGTGCATTAGCCACCCAAATGCCAGCAACAAGAAGAAGCTGATGGCAGTAACTCCAAGCAACGGGTGCTGAGGGAGCCCACAGCTGCATAACGAAACAGCGGTCTGCCATATTAATAAGCACATCTATAATAGCTTTATCCACAGTAATCAAGACGAGATGGTACTGGCACGAAAACAGAAATATAGATCAATGGAACATGATAGATAGCCCAGAAATAAACTCATGCACATATGGTCACCATATCTTTGATAAAGGAGGCAAGAATATACAATGGAGAAAAGACAGCCTCTTCAATAAGTGGTGCTGGGAAAACTGGACAGCTACACGTAAAAGAATGAAATTAGAACACTCCCTAACACCATAAACAAAAATAAACTCAAAATGGATTAGAGACCTAAATGTAAGGCCAGACACTATCAAACTCTTAGAGGAAAACACAGGCAGAACACTCTTTGACATAAATCACAGCAAGATCTTTTTTGACCCACCTCCTAGAGAAATGGAAGTAAAAACAAAAATAAACAAATGGGACCTAATGAAACTTCAAAGCTTTTGCACAGCAAAGGAAACCATAAACAAGACCAAAAGACAACCCTCAAAATGGGAGAAAATATTTGCAAATGAAACAACTGACAAAGGATTAATCTCCAAAATATATAAGCAGCTCATGCAGCTCAATATCAAAAGAACAAACAATCCAATCCAAAAATGGGCAGAAGACCTAAACAGACATTTTTCCAAAGAAGACATACAGATTGCCAACAAACACATGAGGGGATGCTCAACAACACCAATCATTAGAGAAATGCAAATCAAAACTACAATGAGGTAACACCTCACACCGGTCAGAATGGCCATCATCAAAAAATCTACAAACAATAAATGCTGGAGAGGGTGTGGAGAAAAGGGAACCCTCCTGCACTGCTGGTGGGAATGTAAATTGATACAGCCACTATGGAGAACAGTATGGAGGTTCCTTAAGAAACTAAAAATAGAACTACCATATGACCCAGCAATCCCACTACTGGGCATATACCCTGAGAAAACCGAAATTCAAAAACAGTCATGTACCAAAATGTTCGTTGCAGCTCTATTTACAATAGCCCGGAGATGGAAACAACCTAAGTGTCCATCGACAGATGAATGGATAAAGAAGATGTGGCACATATATACAATGGAATATTACTTAGCCATAAAAAGAAACAAAATTGAGTTATTTGTAGTGAGGTGGATGGACCTAGAGTCTGTCATACGAGTGAAGTACATCAGAAAGAGAAAAACAAATAACACATATATATGGAATCTAAGAAAAAAAAATGGTTCTGAAGAACCTAGGGGCAGGACAGGAATAAAGATGCAGACATAGAGAATGGACTTGAGGACACGGGGAGGGGAAGCTTAAGCTGGGACGAAGTGAGAGAGTGGCATCGACCTATATACACTACCAAATGTAAAACAGAAAGCTAGGGCTTCCCTGGTGGCACAGTGATTGAGAGTCCGCCTGCCGATGCAGGGGACACCGGTTCGTGCCCCGGTCTGGGAAGATCCCACATGCCGCAGAGTGGCTGGGCCCGTGAGCCATGGGCGCTGAGCCTGCGCATCTGGAGCCTGTGCTCCACAGCGGGAAAGGCCACAACAGTGAGAGGCCCGCGTACCGCAAACAAATAAATAAATAAAAATAAATAAAAACAAAAAACAGAAAGCTAGTGGGAAGCAGCCACATAGCACAGGGAGATCACCTCGGTGCTTTGTGACCACCTAGAGGGGTGGGGTAGGGAGGGTGGGAGGGAGACGCAAGAGGGAGGGGATATGGGGATATATGTATATGTATAACTGATTCACTTTGTTATAGAGCAGAAACTAACACACCAGTGTAAAGCAATTATACTCCAATAAAGATGTTAAAAAAAGTAGCTTTATCCATTAGGCCCACTGTGTTCCAACGTGCCCAGGATGCAATGTTTGGCATCAAGCAAGCCTGGGCCCTTTGCCTGAGATTCATTTCATCCTCTATTAAAGGCAGAGGCAAAACCTAAGCTGTGCTGCAAGGCCAGGATAGCACCTGTGTGGCGACCTCACAGATGCTGGGAGACCCCAGACAGGTCCGTGGTCCAGCAGCCGCTGCCACATCCCTTTCCTGGTCTGGAAGTCCCTCCAAAGAACACCACAGTCTAGCAAAGTAAATAAGATTGCCCCAGACTCTGAGGTCAGCCCTGTTGGTGAGCATGTAAGGAGCCAGTCTAGAAAAATGATGCTATTTTACCTTAAGAACAAACTGCTAGGTGGGCTCCAAGATGACTGCGTGACAGTCATTTGCAGGAAGAAGGATAAGCGTGCGTCCTTACATTCCTCCTCTTCCATGAATGCCGGGGCTGGGTGCTCAGTGTGGAGGGCTGAGGAGAGCAATCATCTCCCAAAAGTGGGGTTGCTGAGGATTCTCTTTGACCCAACTCGGGAGCCATATACAGAGACGCAAAGATGCTTTCCCCAAAACGATGTCTTTCTTTTTGGAACCTGAACGATCCTGGAGGCATGAACCACTAATTTAGCAAGTGAGGTGAGGCTGGGACCAGATTTGTCAAACGCTGCAATTTTTAACTCTAACTTGGAAAGTTCCCCAACTACTGTGTGTCAGGCTTATTTCCCTCTGCTCTTTGAGGGCAGGGCCCCTGTGTGGTGCATCACCTGTTATACATCACAGACCTGGTGTATGCTAAGCACAGGGCAAGCAGGCAATAAAAACATGTGGGTGGGCTGCGAAAAGCTCACCCACCACTCAGAGAGCCACCCCAGGAACTTCCTCCAGGCCAGAGAACCACCGCCACTCTTCATCCCCATCACCATCCTTCATCCCCATCACCATCCTTCATCCCCATCACCATCCTTCATCCCCAACACCCATCCTTCATCTCCATCACCCCACCACCCATCCTTCATCCTCTCCAGCCCTGAAGTCTAGATTCTGGAGCAGGGGAAATGGCTTCAAGGCTTCAGGTCTTCTGGTGTGTTCATATTTTCCTCATGTTTGATTAAATCCATGCTAAACACAGAAGAGGCACTCAGGAAGAGTGCTAAAATGAAAATACAGGGGAAAAAATCTTGAGTTGGAAGATGATGCATTGTATTTTTATCTTTTCTTTTATTAGTAAGTTTACAAAAGAAGTAAACATACAATTCCTCAAACACTAGTTTCCCCAGTGCATGTAAAAGAAGACTCAGTGCTTACGAACAAAGGGATGAATAAGCCAGTTTTCCTACCCTCAAGAAATTCAAAGTCAGGAAGGAGAATGGGACGCAAAAACATATAAATTATAGAACTGATCAAGAGAACAATCTAAGTACCTGTCTCCTTTCCTTTCCCTCCATTTTGTCTTGTTTAAGAATACATCTATAACTAGGACTGGAAAACAAGAATGCCATCAGTGAAGCAGAGGGGTGAGAAAATTCTAAAAGATCAAAAGCCACGGGTACAAACAGACAGGGAGAGAAGACAGAGGAACCACAGCCAGAAAAATGGAAAGAGGAGACCCTAGACGTGGGAGCAATTCCAGGGAACTCCAAGCGGAGTCAACTTCAAAGAACACTCAAGGTAGGGAACTGGGGAACTGCCTTCCGAGCTCTGGGACCAGCTCTTCCCATCTCTCCCGCTGGTGCTGAGCCCCCCAGCAGATGACCGAAGGCTAAAGCAAGGAACACACCTGCCAGGGCCAGACAGATGGGGCCCTAGTAGACAGTGTCTCAAGTAGATAGCAAGGTAGCCCTGAGTTCAGAAAATATATTCTCTTCCCTAAACTCTTCTTCCCCCCACCCCAACTCAAGTCTGTTTCCCTTCCAGAATTCTCCATCTTATTCTACCCTGTCTCTGTAGCCAAAATCCTGAGTCGCCCTTCCCTTTTCTTTCCCTGTCTCTCCAGGCAATCCCCAAGTCCTGTAATTCTACCTGTCGGTGTCTCATAGCTATCTCCTCCTCTCTTTCCCCGGTGGCCTTCTCCGTAGCTTAAGCCCTCTCTTTTAACTCTCTCTCCTTCATGCTCTCCCATATGAAACAATATAGAGGAAAATCCTATTTTGTTAAAGCAATGTCGTCTCTACCCTTGGAAGACACCAGCTCTGTTGGGTGAATACTTTGCTAAGCCACTTGGGGAGATGGCAGAATCCCTGCAAATGCTCACTGGCCTGTGATCAAAGGGAGTCAGCTCAGTGCACCGCAGAGATTCTGCTTGGCTGCCCTGTGTACGCTGCTAGGGTGGGCGCCGAACTGCTTGGAACGATGGAAGGGGTACCAGGGGCCAAAGGAAGAGAGTGAGAGAAAACAGATGAACCAAGCCTGAAATGGAGCTGAGGGAAAGGCATCAAGGAGAAGAACAGAGATGTTAAAAAAGAATTCAAGGAATTCAAGAAACTTTTCCTAAGTGATGTGCAATGCAAAATGTCTTCCTCATCCGGCCCCAGAAAATCTTTAGTCAAAGCTCCATTTCTCACCAACGTGCTGTGAAGCTAGATTTATTCTGCAGATTCGTCCAAGTGCTAAGTCCTGCTTTGAGGTGGGTGCAGGGTGAGAGCTGCCATGTCTAGATCTCATGCATAGTCAAGTACATGGTGCTGCAGTGGGAAGAGGATGGATCCTGGCATTTGACAGACCTGGGATCAAATCCTGGCTTCACCACTTACCACTGCAGTAGCTCTGTCCGCTCACAAAACCTCAGTCTTCTCACATCCACCGGAAGAATAAGAATCCTGCCAGCGCAGTTGTTACAGGACACCCCATCTCAGAAGCTGCTGTCTTCATGAATTTGTAGTGAGACGGTAAGACTGGTGGTCCTGCCTGCAATGAGTTTGTCTTCCTCCTTTTGAACCTGCAACACCCCTTGTACTTTTCCTCAGCAGTTGACTGTGGTTGGAAGGGCCAGGACTCAAAATGTGTTTAAGTCATTTTCGTAGTTGTCTCCAGCATCTTAGAAACAAGAAGAGCACATTTTCCCATCAACTGGGAAAATCCAGGGAAGAGACAAACCTTGAAGTGTGAGGTCAAGGACCATGGGGACGAACACCATGATGTTTGTGATGGAAGAACAATTGAGAAGCCTGAGACTGTCCAAGCCTGTCCAGAACCTTACTTTCATCTAGTATTTAATATTTTGCAAACAGCCTTCACACGTTTTATATATTAGTGCTGTGAGGGAGAGAAAGTAGAGACATTTTGCAAAGAAAGAAACGAAGTCTTAAAAAGCAAAGTGACTCATGCAAACTTACGCAGTTTGCAAAGCCAGAGGC
The DNA here is from genome assembly GCF_951394435.1 of Stenella coeruleoalba. NCBI lineage: Eukaryota > Metazoa > Chordata > Mammalia > Artiodactyla > Delphinidae > Stenella > Stenella coeruleoalba. Next base: position 175,900,103 of record NC_137169.1, read on the forward strand.
AGGACTCGAACCCAAGTCTGGTGTGTTTCCTATCACCTTAGGCTGCCCCTTCGGGCGTGGCGGGCTCATCTCTGTCTGTGCTTTTCTTCTCCTTGGTTTATAAGCATCCTACTCTTCCCCCTCTGGGCTGAGGGAAAGGAGCAAAGTCACCCTGAGCCAGAGGGGAAAGGCTGAGGAGGGTGCCCCAGGGCAGAGTGGGTCTGCAGAAACAGCTCTTCTGCTGAGGGAGTGACCCTCGGATGGGACAGCTGGGCACCGTAGCACTGAGACGCTTGCTCTCTCGTGGGGTGAAACATCATTAGCTGAGCCCATTGCCCCCAGCATCCAACACCTTCTGGGGGTGGAAGAAAGCAAGGGGATAGAAGGATGTGGAAGGACTGAGAATTAAGGGCATTTGAGTCTATCTGAAGACTAACAACCAGGACATAATCATGTCTTCAAACTCTTTCTAGGATCTTAGGGAACCAGGACATTTGGAAGCTGGAAGAGACCTTTGGGGACCCCTGCAATCCGGGTGACGGGCAGCTGGTCTGCTCCCAACAGAGGAAGTGGGAAGGCAGACCACTGGGAAGCTCTTTGGGAGCAGCTGGGAAGAGAAGGCTCAAGAACAAAATAAGGAGCCACGATGAAGGCCCCTGCCCTTCACACCCGTGCCCTTCACACCCGTGCCCTTCACACCCCTGCCCTTCACACCCCTGCCCTTCACACCCGTGCCCTTCACACCCCTGCCCTTCACACCCCTGCCCTTCACACCCGTGCCCTTCACACCCATGCCCTTCACACCCCTGCCCTTCACACCCCTGCCCTTCACACCCGTGCCCTTCACACCCCTGCCCTTCACACCTCTTCCCTTCACACCCGTGCCCTTCACACCCATGCCCTTCACACCCGTGCCCTTCACACCCCTGCCCTTCACACCCGTGCCCTTCACACCCGTGCCCTTCACAACCTGTGCCCTTCACAACCCAATCCCCGCTCCCACATCCCCCAGTGAAGCAGGAAACGGCACTGCTATTCTTACAGCTGATTACAGAGCACGCCAGAGTCGAAGGTCCACGTGGGCTCTAAAATGCTGTAACTGCACTGACTACACAACCTGTGAGGCGTAGATGCGGCAACTTCAGTGTCTGAGCTGTCACATGAGGTGAACGAAGGCTTCCCTAACTCTCCCCCATCCTGTCTTCCATCACCCTCTCCAAGGCTGCTTCACGTTCCCCAAAGTGAGGTGCCCCTGCCTCCAGTCACTCTCTCTGGCCCCTTTCCTACTGCGCTCTGTAGAAACAGGCTAAGAACACACAGGAGTTTGGCTCCAGCCCAGACACACTCGCAGCTGCCCACAAATCCCACTTCCCAGGCAACCCAGCAAGGCAGAGGGAAGAAAGCAGAGGCGGCACTCGATACATTCCTCTGAGGCCCCATCGGCAATGAGCTCCTCCCCATCCAATACGATGCACTTTAAGTTCTGAGAACACAGAGTGATCCACGTGTTTGCATTAACCAAATGCTACAACAGAGCCAACTCGGCACTTCTAACTTGGGTAGGGAAGGAAAAGTATGACCAACACCACAGTGTTCTTAAACCAAGCAGCCATCCCTCAGCACTTCCTTGGTATCAATAAACAAATGCTAAAAGCACTGAATCATTAACTTAGCCAATTAAAAATAATAAATTGAGGCCTCACCACCCACTGTGCAATGCAGATTTGACATATGCCCTGGGGGCCAGGAAGCCAGCTTTTCCAGGCTCTGGGAAGACCTGGGCATCTTACCAGCTGGGGCCCCAGTCAGACCATCCTGAGTTGAGAGTATGGAGCTGACCCAGTCATCCAACAAGTTATATCAACTTTTTCAGTAACACCACCCCCTTTTGCCTCTGCCTAGCCTGCAGGTGTGAACACAGACCAAACACTCCCCCAGATTTGGGGGAGTTTCAGGTGCCTATTGTTCTATGGCTGAATGACAGCTTCTTTTTTTTGTTCGTTTTTGTTTTTGTTTTTTGCGGTACGCGGGCCTCTCACTGATGTGGCCTCTCCCGTTGCGGAGCACAGGCTCTGGACGCGCAGGCTCAGCAGCCATGGCTCACGGGCCCAGCCGCTCCGCGGCATGTGGGATCTTCCCGGACCGGGGCACGAACCCGCGTCCCCTGCATCGGCAGGCGGACTCTCAACCACTGTGCCACCAGGGAAGCCCTGACAGCTTCTTTGACACACACACAACTTCCAGTCCACCTCCCCTGGTTCGCCCCTGAACAGAAGCATTGTGCTACACAGCACATACATGTATTTTAAAAACTGAAGTAAATGACAACTAATTTCCTTTGAAGAATTCCAAGACAACCCTGGGGAATCATTAAGCAGGGCTGGGAATCACTGATGTAAGGTTTCACCGCTAGGGGTGGGAAACTTTTCAGCCTTGGCTCCTGCATCTCCTATGGGAGCACACAATTGCCTCTTTCCCCCGCACGCTCGTGCAACCCAAAAAAGTAGGTAGCCCAACGCTGGAGACCATTTTCCAAAGAAAACATCTACCCGATCACAAGGACTGCCTGAGACTATGGTCGCCAAACCATGCTGAGATAATTGACAGGAAAGCACTTTTGAAAGGTATAAAGCATTCTATAAATGTAAGTCCTTATTATTTCCTATTATTGCATCAAGGATGGTACTCCATGTACCACCCACTCTATTTCCCACTCATTCTAGAGCGTTCTGGTCATCTCATTGGAATTGCCTCCAAAGCTTCGACCCTGTTGCACTTAGCATTCAACAGACATTTGTGAGATTGGATGAACTTGAACAGAGCTCCACAAGGGTATTTCCTAAACGGAAAAGATGCTGTCTCCTTGTAGGGATGGATTTGGCCATCATTCAGGAAGGCCCATTTTTATGCTATTTCCTGTGACCGGATGACATGTTATTCTCTTGGTAGATAGACCACGCTATCTCTGTGGGTGAGACCTGTTTTGGGTGGGGAAGTGCCTAGATAAGCCTCTTGCCAAAGCAAGTGTATACACCCGGAAAGTCGCCAACGAAGTGATGCAACTGAAAGGAGCTAGCAAGTGCTGAGAGCTTGTTCATGGCCGATCACTGCACTGGGTGCTGGGGACACCAAGGTGAGTGGTGCAGACCCAGTCCCTAGGGCTCATCCTCTAGACAACAGGGTGACTGTGCATAGTGGTTTCATATCATCTGCAACTTGGAGCAAGTTGGGGACAGAAAGGAGCAAAAGTCCACCCCTAACCGCCACCGACAAAGGCCTGACCCACTCACGCTAGTCCTGGACCTGGGTTTTAAAGGTGGTTCTTACAAAAAAAAAAAGACATTTGGGAAATGTAAATCTAGCATTCTGAAATTCATGGGGGAAATGTTTCAAATCTGAACTTTCTGTCTGATTTTATGCATGCTGTTCTTCCCTCTCCCGGAAATGACTCAGGAGGCACCAGGGTTTTTACATCTTCATCCCTAATCCCCACCTTCAAACTCCTCCCCCTGCACCCACACCTTCCCTGACACATTTAGCATATGATCTTAAATGTTCATTTATCTTTATAAAGTATGAGATATAGGGAGGGAGGGACGTTTTCAATTTACCTAAGTCATATTATGTTACGAATTTCATTCAGTTCCTCATTTTTTTCACTCAGTGCTGTTCTGAAAGCTTACCCATATTTCAGTATGCAGGCTCTTGCTTCCCTACTGCATGTCCTATAACTGCTCCCACTGCAGTTAACTGTTCCCTTTGTAATGGGCACCTAGGTTGCCATTAACTCCCTGCTATTACAAGCAACACGACAATGAAATCTTCGGACACGGCCTTTCGGATCTATGCAAAGCATTTCTCTAGGATCTATGTTATCTGAGTGGGACTTCTGGGTCATAGGTCATACACATGTTTCATTTCACTAGATTCTACCAAATTATTATATTGATACTTTCCAGAGTCGTTGTACCAGTTACGCTCTCACCAGCAGTCCATGAAAGTTCCCATCTCCCCACATCAGTGCCTACGTGGGTACTATCCAGCTTTCTGAATTCTGGCGTTCTGCTGGGTATAAAGAAGTTAGTCCTAATTGTTTATATTTGTCTTTCTTTGAGAATTTCTAGCTTAAAACACCATCTGACTGACAGTGTTTGATTTAGACTCTCCCACTCCCCACCAAAATACCCATGATGATAAAGGAAAAGATGGACAAAAACAAATAATATGTTTTCTAAAAAAAATAACAACTGAGAATGGAATTGGAACAGAACAAACTTACGAGCCTGAAAGAATTTCCAGAAATGCACCATCCCTCATCTGCAGTTCCTGCTGCACGTCACAGGGAGGCAAGGGTTCTACTGCCCAGAGAACCAGGAAGCCACCCTTCTCTTGCCTGGGTATAACTTGTGAGAAGACAGAATACCACTGCCCACTCTAGCCTTCAGCACCTCTGTTTCTAGAGCCATTACAAGACCCAACTTCCTAAGAAGGAACAGGAAGTGGGAGTAGTGGGGAGGGAGAACTGGCCACAGACTTTGGGTTCTGGGACATGTGCTACAAAATAAGGAAGGTCAGATCAGAGAGAGGACAGTCCTGGAAACAGCACCCTTGGGAAATGTAGCTGTTACCTCACCACACACCTTCCTTAACTCTTCAGCATTAACTGGGTTTGGAGGCACAGTGTAGACGGTGCCATTTGTAGAACAGGGAAGACATGGAGGAGGAGGAGCTTGGAGGATGGGGTAAGTTGAAAGTTCTGGTCTGGACATGTTAAGCTGAAGATGCTACTAGACCCCTGAGTTAAGCTGTCAAGGATGCAGCTGGATTAAGCCTCGGAAGCTCAGAGGAGAGATAAAGGCTGGATCTACAAATGCGGAAGTCATCCACATACGGATTTCTGGAAACCTGTAAGAATGGATGAGATCCTAGCAGATGAGTATAGCTAGAGAGGAGAAGAGGGCCAGAACCCAGACCTGAGGCACACCTACATGAGGAATAGAGCAGAGAGGAAGGGCCAGCAACAGAGACTATAACGAATAGTCACAGAGTTAGGAAGGAAACTAGGAGAGCGTGCTATCCCAAAAGCCAAGAGAAGTAAATGTTTCAAGAACGACAGTCGTCAGCTGTACCAAATACAGAGGAAGAAAAGAAAGGCAGAGAAGGAACCTTGGGACTCAGCAACAAGGACACCACTTTACAAGAGCAGTTTTAGCAGACAGAAGCCTATTAGAGTGGGTTAAGGAGGGAACAGCAGACGAAAAAGTGGGGACGACTATTGACAACTCTTTCAAGAGGTTTTGCTGTAAAGGAGAGCAGAGAAAGAGGACAGGGGGTAAAGAGGGGTATGACATTCAGGGAGGGTTGCTTTTTTTTTTAATATGAGATTATATAGCATGTATTTACACTGGTGGAGATGATCTGTAGAGAGAGAGTGTGGGAAGGTGAAGAGATGACATTGAGAGCAAATGTGGAAATTTTTAAAAGAGAATATAAAACTGTCAGAAGCAAGACTACACACATCAGCCTCGTGGTGAGAAGGGAAGCCTGTGGTGGTATGAGGCTACCCGTGGCACACGGTGATGGGTGGTCTGCTGGCCTTTAGAACAACCAGTCAGAGATGCTGTTTGTGAGCACACAGGGAGGTCCTGGCAGTCTCACTTGAATCATGCATTAGTGACAGTGCTTAGTTGTTCATGTTTTAATGGGTAACAGATGTTTAGTTGCATTTTATTGCATAATATTTTGTTATCAATCACTGAGCTCTTTGGATTTAAGACACCTCAACCTCAGAAATATCATTAAACTAGAATAAGCCAATCCTGGACATTCCAAGTAAGAGAACTCATTCAACTGTATTAGAATTAACTCAAGAGTTCAGAAGGGTAGTCAGATGCACTGGTTCATTCCAAGAATATATCAATATATTGAGAGCCTACTATGTGACAGACACTGTCCTAGCCAGTGGACGCAGCTTGATAAGTAAATGGCCATGGTTCTTGCAAATAAATAATTATAGATTGATAGGGTGGTTAGGAAAGTCCTCTGGAAAGAGAGGATGTGTGAGCCCAGACCTGAAGGATAAACAGGAATCAGGTACATAGAGAACAGAATGGGAAGTTCCAGATAAAAGGAACAGACTGTGCAAAGTGGTAAAACAAAAAGGTCAGGATGTTGGAGGAGGTAAGAGAAAGCCAGATGGCCCAGAGGACAGAAAGAAGAGAGCAGGTGTAGGAGATGAAGCTGGAGGGGCAGGCGGTTTTATAGGCCCTGGGAGTTTTATAGGCCCTGGGAGTTTAGATTTCAATGGGACACCAATCTAAATGGTCGACATACATGTACACAAAAAATTACAGCTTGCCTGCATGCCAGCAATAACATGTTAGAAAAAAGTATCTTGTTCATAATAGCAATAAAAACTATGTCTAGAAAAAAAAAAAAACCTTAACAACAGAATTTGTATAAAGGAAGGAAATTATAATATTTTACTGCAAAAGGTAAGAGAAACCTTGAATAAATACCATATTCCAAGATGGAAAAAATATAAATGTCCCTTTTATCCAAACCAATTAAAGACTGTTGCAATTCCCAACAAAATCCTAACATTTTTATATTACTGCAAAGTGATTCTAAAGTATGCTAAAGGAGACTTTACCTTATCAGATATTCTAATATATTATAAAGTTCAAAATAAAAACAGCACGATAGTAGGAAATAATAGATCAATGTAATTAAGCAGAAATAGAAACAGACTCTACTATACCTAAAATTGTAGATGATGATACAGATAACATTAAAAACCAGTGGAGAAAGATTTCTTCAATAAATACTGCTGGGAAAGTTGGTTAACCATTTAGAATAAAATGAAATTGAATATTAACTAAAAATCTTAAACCAAAATAAATTCTAGATGGATTAACAATGTATTTTTAAAACATAATTAAAACATAAATGAAAATTCCTCGGGCTGAAGAAACAATATAGATCTTATTCCATACAAATGTAAAACTTCAATATATTTTTAAAAATTAAAAGAGTAAAGAATAAACTAAGAAAAAATATTTGTACCGTAATGACAAAAAATTAAAACTTTTAACATATAAAGAGTTCTGACAAATCAATAAGAAAAATACAAACACCCAATTTTAAAAGGAGTGTAGGACATGAATAAATAATTCAATAAAGAAAAGAAACATATGAGTGATAAACATTCAATCATTAATAATCAAATAGGACACCATTTTTTATCTAACAAATTTAGTTTTTTTCTTTTTTTCCCCCTTTCTTTGCTTGCTAATGATCAGTATCAGTAAAGTTACAGGAAAGGTGTCTTTTACTGCTGGTGGAAGTATAAATTGGTGAAAACTTTAAGGAGGTAGCAATTAGATGATTTTACTCAGTAATTTCACTTCTAGCAATTTCTCCTAAGGAAGTACTCAGAACTACAGTCAAAATGATACTTTCAAGGATGTTCATTACAGTATCACCTCCATATAATTCATTCTCCACAGAGAAGCTAAAGAAGTGTTTTTAGAAACCCAGATCAGGGTGTTCCAGGGGTGTGCTGGTAAATGCTTAACAATGGACCCTCTGGAGGATGAAAGCCCTGATTTGTAGCAACTGCTACAAATTTCTGTAGTGTGAACACTCTCACCATGGCCATTTAAGTCACCAACATGATGTCACTAAACAATTAGTTGGGAAGAAATGGGTATAATCGGTTCTCACAAGCCCCCGTGAGCCAAGTCCAGGTCACATGACTGAACGTGTGTTTCTCCCCCACACAAAACCCCCCAGTTGGGGTCCCTCACATTTTGCAATAAAGTCCACACTCCTTGCTCTGTTCCCCAAAATGCTCCATGATGAAGTGGCCCCTGCCCATCTCCCGGGCACCTCCTCCACCCCCTTTGCTCACTCACTGATTCTGAATTTTTTTTTTTATATCTTCATTGGAGTATAATTGCTTTACAGTGTTGTGTTAGTTTCTACTGTACAACAAAGTGAATCAGCTATATGTATACAATATCCCCATATCACCCCTCTTGAGCCTCCCTCCCACCCTCCCTACACACCCCTCTAGGTCATCACAACGCATTGAGCTGATCTCCCTGTGCTATGCAGCAGCTGCCCACTAGCCATCCATTTTACATTTCGTAGTGTATATAGGTCAGTGCTACTCTCTCACTTCATCCCAGCTTCCCCTTCCCCCGCTGTGTCCTCAAGTCCATTCTCTAAGTCTGCATCTTTATTCCTGCCCTGCCACTAGGTTCATCAGTACTGTTTTTTTAGATTCCATATATGTACTGCTTCTGAATTTTGACTGAACTCCCCAAGCTCACTCCCACTTCAGAGCCTTTCAACTTGCCCTTTCCCACTTCTTCTCCTTGTCATTCAAGCCTTTCAACTTGCCCTTTCCCACTTCTTCTCCCACATCCTTCTCCAATAGGATCTCCTATTCAGAAAGATCCTCCCTGACCACTCCATCTGAAGTTGCCACCTCTTAGTTCAGTACATTGTCTTGTTTCATTTATAGCCCTTGTCACCACCTGACTTAGCTTCTTTGTCATGTCTCTCCAGTAAAATTTAAACTCCGTAAGATGACACCTGTCTAGTTACCCCATGTAATTCCCGGTATTTAGAAGAATACTTAGCATCTAGTAAGTACTCAATAAATATGTGTTGAATATTGATAAATTAATTTGTTTTTAATAGTGAAAAAATTTTAAAACACATAAATGCCCAATGATAGGGAAATGGTAAAACTAACATTTATTGATCATTATGTGCCAGGCACTGCGATACATGTTATTTGTTCACCTCACTTAATATGTACAAAACTCTATGGGGGTGAGTACTATTGTTATCCCCATTTTACAGATGAGGAAATAACCAGAGACGTTAAGTCATCTGCCCAAAGCTACACAGAGCCAAGGAAGTAAGTCAAACCCAAGTCAGCTCCACAGGCCCATCTAGATCATCTAAGATTCCAGCGAGGGGGGTGAGGAGGCTTCACTTAGACCAATGAGCCCAGAAACACCCCAGTGCTAGTTTCAAGTGCTCCCTGAGCTATTATTGAAATAGCTTCTTATTTCACAGTTGGCTGCTGCTCTTCAGAATTGCAGTTCTCCTGGGCAAGAGCTCTTTAGGGAGGAAGAATAAGCAGCAAGACAGGAACTAAGTTTACATGAGTCTCTATCTTAACAGCAGCATAAGAACCCCCAAATCTCTCCCTGAACTTCAGCCATTAGCCATTACAAATCCGGTTTTCAAATAATATTGAATGGTATTACTATAATACTCACAATATAATGAAAAGTGAAAGCAGCAAGATAGAAAACTATATATTCTGTAGGAGCTCAATTTGGGGGGTGGGGGGCTAGAAGTTAAAAACACATTTGTATGTATATAAAATGCTTTGAAAAAGACCAGAGGGAAAAACACACCACAATGTTGGCAGCGTTTGGATTCGAGTGACTGGACTGTGTGTAATTTTTATATTCTTCTTTATATTCTTCCTTATTTCCCAATTGTTTTCCAATGAATATGTCTTTTGTAATGAGAGGGAAAAAGTCTATATCATTACATTTTTTTAAACGGTTGAAGATTTTAAAGGCAATGGGATGCAAAATTGAGAGAATGTTAAACAGCCCAGATAAGCAAGATTGGGAGACTGCAAATATGGTTTCTCCGGGGCCAGGCTGAAAGAAGCCTTGCGGGGAGAGGCCTCAGGTACTTAACCTGAGAAACAGCAGCTAGAGAAGTGGTCACAAAGGAGACAAGCACAGGACAGAGAGGGGATGGTGAGGAAAGGTAACAGGGTAGGTTAGGTTTCGAGGGTTGGTCCCTTCCCCCGACACTGGAGGGAGGTAAGTTCTAGGTTAGGGTAGAGTTTTAGGTTCCTGGACCCAATTCCAATACAGGGTGGGGTGTCCCCTACAATTCAATTCAATTCTGACACTATCGACCCAGAGATACCCTACGATTCCACAGGTTAAGGGATCAGTCCTACAAGACCTCCCCCCATTGCCTCCACTTCAGACTCCAATCACAAGCCCAGGTTGTTACCTGTGCTTCTGACCAACCTGCTACAGATTGGAGGTTCCCATCACCTGCTCCTTGGACTTCAGATGCCTACTGCAAGCCCAGGTTGCTACCTGTACCTCATTAAAAGGTATGAAATTTAGCCATTTTCAACAACATGGATGGACCTAGAGAATATCTTACTAAGTGAAGTCAGACAGAGAAAGACAAATATCATATGATATCACTTACATGTGGAATCTAAAAAACAATACAAATGAATCTATTCACAAAACAGAAACAGACTCACAGACAGAGAAAACAAACTTATGGTTACTGAAGGGGAAAGAGTGGGGAGGGGATAAATTAGGAGTATGGGATTTACAGATACAAACTACTATATATAAAATAGACAAGCAACAAGGATATACCAGCAGAGAGAACTATATTCAGTATCTAGTAATAATCTGTAATGGAAAGTAATCTGAAAAAATAATATATATATATTACAATCACTTTGCTATACACCTGAAACTTAACACAATATGGTAAAACAACTGTACTTCAATTTATAAAAAAGAGTCATGATGTCTTCAAAATGATAAAATGACATACCTCTGAGTTTCAGGGTCAGTATGTTGTGATCTAAACCAAGTCAAAAGCAACTGGAGAGCAAAGATGATGTACCCCTGCCACATCAAAAATCACTTCACAATTTCAGCTCCTTATTCAAAGCAAACACCAATTTTCCATTCAAATTTCCTTTTAAGCAGAGCTGAAATTTATCTTTTGCCTTATCTGTACAGTTTGAATTGATTTTTTTTTAGCAAATGGTCATTAATTTCTACATGAAAAATTGAGGAAGAAGCATACTCCTTTGGAATACCATTTTTCTATTTTATGTATGTGAAATAAATTACTCATAATAATTTGTAGGCAAAAATTGTTCAGGCTGTTGTGTGTATATGAGTGCGTTTCTGGGTGGGGAGAGTTCCATAGCTTTCCTGGGATACTTGGAGGAGCCCATAAGCCTGAAAAGGTCACCACAGTTCCAGATCTAACAATGGCTGAACTTATAGAAAAGTTAAGTGTCAGTGGCCTTGTTCCTCTGTGACAGTGTTAGTCCCTGGGCCCTCTATGAACCTTACTTATTTACAGTCATATGAAATTGCAAGGTCCATGTTCAGCAGAGTTGTGACGTAAACGAAAATGTGGGTTCAATCCCAGCTCTAGCTGTGTGATTCTGGGTAAAACATTTAATCTAAGCCTTTCATTTTATCCGTAACAACTGGCCAGGTCATTACAAGCTCAAATTAGATGACATAATGAACATGCTTTGTCCACTATATAATGTCCTAGAATTGTAGGGTTGTATTGTAAGGTACATAATGTCCTACAGATGAGGAAAATGAGGTGAAGGAGAACTAAGTAATTTACCCAAGATCAGACAACTAAGAATTGCTGGATTCAAACTGGATTCAGATCCAGATAAGCCTTCCCCCTCCCATTATCCCAGGACTCAGACAAAAGGATATAAATTATCATCCAGTGAGCCTTGGCCCCTTATTTTACATGTACAGAGATGCAGAACCCCTCAGAGATGCTCTAATTGCCTTCTAAAAGGTCTACAGGAGCGGTCTACCCGCCCCCCAAAAAATGTGGGGGGTCTCAGGAGATAGTCTCAGACAATCTGCTATGTCCCAGGAAAGATGATAGAGGGACTGACTCCTGACAAAGGCTGGACACAGGTGCCTACCCATCTGCAGCCACAGGTCTGGGTCAAAAGCTCTCAACCCTGGCTGCAGCTTAGAATCACCTGGGGAGGTGTAGAAAAAATATATATCAATATACATATATACATACATACATATACATGCATACACACATATCAATGCCAAGACTCCACCTAAGAGTATCTGCATCTGAATCTTTCAGAGTTGGAATCTAGACACCCGTATTTTATAAAGCAAACTGGGAATGGTGTAGGTGGGTCACTGAAGCTCAATGTGTAAATGACGGTCCTGCTTCCTGGCTACAACCTAAGGAAAGTGAGGGACAGAGAAAGACTGCAATGGACTGAATGTTTGTGTTCTGCTAACATTCACATGTTGAAATCCTAACGTGATGGTATTTGGAGGTGGGGCCTTCAGGGGGTGATTAGGTCATGAGGGTGCAGCACCCATGAATGGGGTTAGTGCCCTTACAAGAAGAGGCCAGAGAGCTTGGTGCTCTCTTTCTACCTGTGAGGACACAGTGAGAAGTCGGCCGTCAGCAGCCCAGAAGAAGGGCCCCACCAAAACCCGACCGTGCCGGCACCCTGATCTCAGACTTCCAGCCTCCAGAGCTGCGAGAAATAAATTTCTGTTGTTTAAAAGACACCCAGGCTATGGTACTTTGTTACAGCAGCCCAAACTGACAAGCCAAAGATGAATAATAAACGTTAGTGAAAATGAGATTAAACACATCACGAGAGCATAAGAAAGTATGAAGCTTGTCGGTAAAGGTAAATACATAGACAAAAAATAGCCCTGAGATGTTGCTGCTGTTAACCCCAGAAAGATAAAGAGACATGTCAGGCTACTGGGTGACAGGCTCAGGTCTACCTAATGCCAAGGATTTTCAGCCTCCACTGAGCTCTGCTGCCAGAAGCATCTGAGAGGAGCCCGAGACAGCAGAGTCAAGCCCAGACGCCAGGCAGGTGATCCTGGCTGGTGAAAGTGAGGAAAGACCCAGACCCTCCACTGAGAGGCTCCAACCATCTCCATAGGTGTGCAGACAGGTCGGAGCAGAAAGGTAAGCACTCACAACAGAGGAGCACCCTTGGGAGAACAGGTCCTGGCTGGTGTTCCAGAAGGTTCTGGCCAGCCCCCGTGCCTCTGCTCAGAGTCAAGTCTGTACTGTGTGGATGGGGGGGGGACATGACGTCCTCCCTCCGTGTGGTGCAGGAGTCCTTAAAGCAGTGTGGTGGATGCCATGACATGCCCTGTCTCCCCTTCAGGACTGCAGGTCCTTTCCCCCAGCTGCTGGGATGCTGTTGGCACACAGTCCGCACTGTCACCCCCTCAGGAATTGCCTTACCTGCAGCTGCCCACCTGGACCAAGGTCAGGACACCTTCAGGGCCGGTGGGGGGCGGAGCTGCATGCATCCAGTGTCTGGTTGATGAGGGAAGAGAAAGGCCTGGCCTCTCTGCCCCAACTCCAGACAACTCTGGAAGACCCTCCAAGTTCTAGAGTCCTCTACCTCCACCCCATGAGGTCATCTGAGGCCTCTGTTGAGACGAATTGCAGCCCAACTTCTCCCTCAGCCCAATCCTGCTTCCCTCCCTTCCTCTCCCCCAGTGCTGATCTCAAGAGCACCCCCAACTCTGCATAAACATCCTGCACATTAATCCTTGTCTCAAGAGTCTGTTTCCCAGAACCTGGTCTGCAACAAGCAGCCTCCCACCCCTGCAGCAGCGTGGGAGCAGAGGCCCCAGAGCAATGTGGGAAGGAAGGCAGGTGTCCTAGGCACCGGAGGGTAAAGGATGGGCTTGACAGAGCCTGGCCCTTAGCCAAGCCAGGGCCAAGTGCAGGAGGAGGCGATGCCTGCATCCCAGCCCAGAAGATGTGTCTCTGTCTTAGCCGCATGGCCCCCAACTGGCTCCATAGCCTACTTGGGAAGACGGGGAAGGAACAGGGCTGGGTCCCAGCCAGGCGGCCTAAGAAATTTCCATGTCAAACAGCGTACAAACGTGGGAAAAAATTATTCTCATCAGATTGGAGTTTACGTCAATATCAAACCAAGATTAGTTCTAAGTAATAAAGGCAGGAGGGAACAGAGGCCCAGAGAGGTGAAGTGACTTACCCAAAGCCACCCAGCTCCCAGGTGCTAGAGCCCGGATGGAAAACAGGCAGTCCCACCTATAATTTATCATGTGCTCTGAGCCATCTGACCACACTGCCTCAGACAGCAAGCAAGGGCTACCTCTAATCCAGATTACAAACAGAGCCCAGAGACGTAAAGAGGCTTGGCCAGGGTCACACAGCTTCTTGGTGACAGTCTCCTCTATAGGAACATTTCTTGAGCAACTTTATACAAGCCTGGCACTCTATGCACGGGCCAGATGCTACACCTCATAGGAGTGTACGTGTAGTGAAGGGGGACGGTGGGGTTAGAACAGTATTTATGTTGAGGCAATCTTCCTGGGCCACCTCCCCCTAGAGGGAGCCTGTGATGTGAAGGCAAGGCTCCTCCCTGAGACAACTACACCCAACGCAATCTGGCAAGTGTCACTTGCCTGCAGCAGAACCAGGATCACAAACCTGCCACGTGGGCCAGCACACACCAGCCAGCACCATCTGGACAGTAACCCCCAACCCTGCCCGCCGCCCCCCCAGCCTGTTTCCATTCCGCCCCCCAACCCAAGGAGGCACACAGGGTTCCCTGGAGGAACTTCTGAATTCAGCTAGCCCCTTGCAAGGAGGCCCCTACTCCACCCAGGAAGGCACGAGGGCTCCCTGCTCTGCGCCGGATGCCACAGGTTGAGCCACGAGCGTCCCCGAAGCGTCGCCCTGGCTCTGGATAAAACCGAAGCTGTCAGCATGCTAATTATTGAGAGGAGAGGTTGGGCACACTGACTGACAATTAATGACTCCATCTCTCTGTTTCCTGCTGGCATATTATTAATTCATTGTGCCTCTCCAGTAGGGCCGGAGAGATAATACAGACTGCGAAAGTTCACATTTCAATTTGCAGCCAAGATGAGAGGAGGGGTTTGGGGAGAAGCCTCAGTCCTCAGGGGGCGAGAGGGCACAGTGTGGGAAAGCCTCCTCCACCCACCCCCTCCTTCAACTCTCTCCTACAGGAAGGAAAGCGCGTGTCACAGAGGCTCGATCACAGAGGGTCGCTGGAGCGCGGCTCGTAATCGCCGAGCGACCGGAAACTCCCCTGGAGAGGGGCTATGTGAACAAATTGTGGTTCTAAGGAAACTGCATCTAAGGAATACTATGCAGCATGAAAGAGACACTGTGGTCATCTTTCTAGAAACTGCCAGGGAGAGATATCCATGATAGAATGTTAACTTAAAATTAAAAGCAAAATGCAGACCTGTACGTCTAATATGATTGCACTGTCATGACAGAAGGAAAGGAAGAGACAAGTGTTCCCAGCTTCAGCACAGAAATAAGGGGAAGAGAGTCACCACAGTGGATGATGGCTGGGGAGCGCTGAGATGAGGGGGGAGGGGGATGAAGATGGACTTGACCTCAGCATACCCAGGCCAGGTATGTCCAGCCACCCTACCCCACACCAAAGAGCACGCCCCCAAGTAAGTATTTCTGTACTCTCAGAACAGAAAGAGAATTTGCCTAACTCCTCCCTGTATTCTTTATAAATGTGGGGAGGGATGCAGCTCTCCCATCACCGAGATCAGCAGGTGGTGAGCAGCGTGGCCCGGTAGTGAGATGCGTACACACGGCAGAGGGTCTACACGGGGCTTCCCAGGTAAGAGGAGGAGGGAAGGGAGAGAAGCAAGAAAGGAACCCAACCCCACATTTATTCGTTCCTTTCCACACTGGGCTTTGAAAAACAAATGAGGAAGAGAGGGGGTGAGAGGGGCCAGCAGCAAGGAGAGATGGAAGACGATACGGGTGGGAGAGCAGGCCTCTTGAGGGGCATCCTGTGCTGAGAGGAGAAGCAGCCCCTGAAAACAGCACAGGCCAAAGGTCACAGCAGACTGGCCACAGGGCCTAAGGTGATGCACTTCTTTCTCTCCACCTCTGCTTTCTCATCTGAACGTTAAAAGAGAAATTACGTGAGGCGATGTTTTTAAACGTCTTGCTCATCACAATACCCGGAATACCGCAGGTGGTCTGTATGTGTGTGTGATCTTCAGCACCAAGTATGTCCTTTTCTACATGTGTCTTCATCCATTCTGGCACTTCCGAGAGAAAGACACCCCTGACTCATCTGGAACCAGGCATCCAGGTGAGCGAAGGAAGGGCAAGGCAAGGCGGTGAGGGAGATGGGAAGCCCTGCGCGCTCACCCAGCTCTGCAAGGCCCTCCATCTTCTGGCTTTGGTGTCCTTACCTGTGATATGATGGGTGACCCCTAGGCTGCTCCGGCCCATTCCAGCTACACAGCACTCTGTGAAAAGCTTCCAAGTGAGAGACAATGGCTGCACTACACAGAAGTGACCACTTGGGGGCACCATAAAACAGGAAAAATTATCTCAAGAAGCAGGGAAAGTGTGACAAATTGTGCCGCTGACAGTAGAGGGCGCCCCTTTCCCCATTTTCTTCAAAAAGGTGTCTCAGGGGATAGAATCGCTTCCTATCTTGACGTGTTCAGAAGGCTGAACGTCTTCTGAAGGTACCCAGGCATGGATCATGCTGGCAGAGAGGAGATGGTCGGGTGGCGGGGAGGAGAGATTGGCTCAGCTGTCCCTCAGAACAGACAAGACTGATGCTGCCAGAAAGGGAAGCACAGACACGGACTGGACACCTGGGGCACATCAGGAATGAGAGCTGGGCTTCAGACTCACACATTCTCCTCCCCGCCTCCTCCTTCCTGACCTGGCCTTGAAGGGACGAACCAGGACAACAGAGACTCACCTGACCCCACTAAGTGCTGGCTCCTGGCACCATGCTCTGGAGAAGGTGACACATTCTGGTTTCCCTTAGGGCAGCCAGTGGCTCAGCGAAGGAGCAGAGAGGGTATGAGGGGCGAAAGTCACCAGGCACTGCGGGAGGGGGCTGGGCACCTGCACAGGGACCCCCGCTGCTTAAGCTCCCCACCATGCGTGTCCCCACAGCCTGCTCTCTGAGGGAAGCTTTCACAGAACTGCCAGAAGGTCTGAAGGAGAAAAAAAAGTAGGGAAAGGAAAGTCATTAGAGAACAGACCTAGAAGAAGACCATTTTTTTGAAATCCCTGGAAGACAGGTAAAAAAAAAATTCAAGGATGTGTGCTGAAGCTCCCCCAAAGGGCCATCCATCCTAAAGCCAGTTTCTCGGGGTCACCAGAACTGTGCTGGTTCCCAGGGTGGGCTGGGGGGTGGTGCCCTGTGCCGCTCAGAACTCCAAGAAGGCAGGGCGTATGCTGCAGGTCCCCGCTTGGCTCGTGGCTTCCAAACGTGTTGTTGGCTAGTGATAACGCAGTGTGTTGAAGGCTCATGATTTCTGTGTTCCATTGGCACGTGTCCTGGTTTTTGCAAGGCTGTTATATATACTACAACCCTAAGAGCCTGAAATGCCTTGTCTGTGAGTGAGGGGGCTGAACTCTGCAGGGCTGCCTGCTCAAGCGCCTTCGGGGCAAAGCTGGTCCTCTAAACCGCCTGAATCAGCCCTGTCTGAGGCAGTAGGGAGTGATGGGGACTGCAGTGACCTTCCTGCCCCTCCTCAAAGCATACAAATTTAAATTGTATTAAAATATCGGATCATTCAACAAAGCACTTCTATTCAACTGAGCAAAAACTCTGCCCCCGTGCCCTCCTGGCAATGACATTTTTACAGACTCTAGTATTCTAAGAACTAACCCAGATGAGCCTGATTTTGCCAGCAAGTGACAGCATGTGGAAGGACATCCCCACTTAGTCTGACTCGTCCTGCATGGGGTTAGCTGCCTTTCAAGAGTTCAGAGAAAAATTGGCCACATGGCTTTAAAAATTGAACCAGAAAGCTTCAAGATTGAGACGTCTGGGGGGTTTTTTTTTGTTGTTTTTTTATACAGAATTTGTCACGGATGTTGAGTGTGGTGTGAAAGCTGGCGAGAATGTTGGTGGCGTGTTTGAGTTATCGTCTCTCCCAATCTGGCTGCCCCAGTCCCACCTCCCAAGATAGCACAGCTGCAGGGCTGTGGGCGGGAGTGATGGGTGGGATTTACAGGGCTGGGTCCTCCAAGCCTTTTCATTCACCACAGTCCACTGACCTTGCCATCAGAAGAATGGTTTCTGTAAAGCAACAGCAGTCACCCAGCCCTCAGGACCCCAGTTTCCTCATCTGTAAATGAGGCAGCTGGACCAGGAGGAGGGGAAGGGGAAAGGGAAGGGGAAGAAGGAAATGGCTGGTGCACACCGACTCTTTACCACGTGCTGGGCACTGTGCATTTCCTCGTTTCATCACCTGAGAGCTGCTGGGGTCCACTGACTTATGCAGCTGATCCCAACCCTGACTGCACCCTCTGTGCCACGGACTTCAGCAAACCTCTACGCCCTGCTGTAGACAGGGATGGCAAGTCACGGCTCTGGAAGGTGAGGAACCCAACATTAGGGGGAAAACAACCAAACACTGGACTAAGTACTTGGCATGTTCTTCAGAAAGGTCAACGTCCTCATCCACAATCTAGCTAAGGAAGAGAATGAAACTCTGAATGCTTGAATATTTTTCCCCAGGTCAAATAACACATGGTTCAGTGTGATCAAAGGAAGGTGTGAAGGAGGACAGTGCCCAGATGACCTGCAACTTAACCAACCTGGGTTTTCACGGCCCATGAGGCTTTACACCCCAAGGGCGGACGCTGGTCTAGACTCAGAGCCCTGAGCTCCCCGGACCCCATAAGGTGTCTGGGGGCTGTCAGAGGCCGGGTGAGCATCGAGATCATAATTATAACCATGTCAACTGTTCATTGAGCAATCATTCATTCATTCATTCACTCACATATATTCACTAAGAACCTGGGTGTCAGGCATTGCTCCCAGCACTGTGACTATGGAGGGGACAAGGCTGCGTGGCACTTGCGGGGGGAGGCAGTCAACTGTGTAGGGTGATGTGACCCAGAGTTACCAGATGTCTAGTTTAGACTATGTGGTGAAGGGCAACCTCTCTGAGGAGGTGTCATTTTAGCTGAGGTCAGAATGACAAGAATGGACCAATCCTGTTAAGTTCTGGAGAAAGAACATTCTGGGTAGAGGGAGGAAGCAGGGCAGAGACGTAAGCCGGCACGGGCCTGGCCTGAATGAAGGCAGGTGGGCGAAAGTATAGGGAGGAAGGGAGAGAGTGGTCGGGATGAGGCCAGAAGCCACCCAAAGACCAGGTGGTGTGGGAATGCGTGAGGCAGAGAAAGGAGCTCAGATTCTACTCTGAGTACAAGGGCAAGTTACAGAATCACGGTTAAATTCACATCTTTTATAAACATCCCTGTCTGGTGAGTGAATAGACACATTCCTGATTACAGAGAAGCCAACACGAGGGAGAGGCCAACAGGGAGGCCACTGCGGTGGTCCGAGTGACAGTGGTACAGAAGAGACTGGCAGCCATGGGGATGGAGAAGTGCTCAGACTTGGAATATGTTTGGGAGATGTGTGGGTAGAGGGCTTACCAACTGATTGGAAGCGGGAGAAAAGGGCAGGAGAGCAATAAAGGATCCTGAGAATCTTTGGCTTGAGGCAATGCACAGATGCGATGCCATTTACAGGAACGAGGAGGCAGGTGGGGTCGGTAGAGGGTCAAGGGTTCTGCTTCAGCCATGTTAGGTTCTCGATGCTGGTTAGACCACCACCAGTGTGGAGACGCGGGGCTAGCACTGGGCTACAAAAGTCAAGAGTTCTTAGGAAATCTCCATTCGGGAGTCATCTCTATATATGTGGACCTGGTTGAGGTCACCCAGGGAGACTGTGTAGGCAGAGGCGAGGCCCAGAAAAACTCTGGGGCTCACCAACATTTTGAGGACCCACACCAGCATATGTGATATAATAAATATGGCCAAAATTTACAACAGATCAGCAAGGCAAGTATTATTACTCTCCTCCACTCTAAAAATGCAGAGAGCTTACAATCAGCCCCAGGTCCCACGGTGTACAAGTTTAGAATCAACCCCACTAGTCTGAATTGGGTTCTTGTCACTTGCCTGGGCTGTGTAGTCACTGCAGGGGATACTAAGGTGGGCAGAACACCTCCGTGGAATAAGACAGGAGTTGAAGTCAGAGGGCCTGGTGTGAATCCTCATTAGCTGTGAGATTCTGGACAACTAACGTAACCTCATCAAACCTGAGTTTCCTAGTGTGTCAAATCACATCTTCCTTTTTTTTTTTTTTTTTCATTTTGCAAATATCTATTAAGCGTCTATTACGTGCCGGGTACTGTGCTAAGTGATGGTGACACAATGCGATTCAGACAAACTTCTCTGCTCTACAGTCTAGTGGAAGAGACAGACATGTAAACAGGCAATTACAATATAGCATGATAAGTACTATGATTATGGAAATACTGTTTCCCTCTTCATAGAGTAAGTTGTACCAACCTACGCAGACTTTAAAGTTACACATATTTTCCTTTCTTCCAAATCCAAAGGCAATAATAGTCCCATATGAAATGTTTCCATTCTTTATAATAGTACCTGTGATTTCCATTAGAATAAATAACATGCAAAGCGTCTAGCACGTAGCCAGTGCTCAATCGATAGCGGCCGCTGTTATTAAGACTTGGGTTTTTTGACCTAACGCCACCTCTAGCTTTGCAGCTCATTTTCCTTTCTGTAAATTGGAAATAATAATAGCTGGTCCATAGGGTCATAGTGAGGGTCAGATAAGACAGTATATATGAAAATATTTTGGAAGCTTGAGGGAATTATATTACAGCATTAGTAAAACATGGTTTCATGCCCACTTGCTAGAGCTATAAAACTTAAGTGTTAAACAAAAGGTCTCATAACCAGAACATTGGGCCTGAGGAAACCTTTTAACAGGTTCTTTGGGAAATAACATTCCGCACAAGAAAATCTGCTTCATCCAAATGACCTACAGTCTGTCTTCAGGAAAACGGAGACCCTTTCCTTGAAGTCTCCTCCTACCCTCCCAACTCCCCCTCCCAGCATTTAGCTCCCCCAGGCAAAAGCAAAAATGCTGGAAACAGCCCAGGTTGGTTTCTAGTCTGCTTCGTGCGGCACCAGAGTCCTGAGTCAGCGCCAAGGAGGCAGGATCTGTAGAGCGGGTGGTGTGCGTGTGCCATAGGCTGTGAGCTGTGTGGGCGGTGGACAGGGCCTAGGGAGGGGCTGGAGCCGAGGAGCAGGAGGAGCTGAGGAGGGAGGAGCAGGAAGCTGGCAGGGCCACCGACAGACTCCTTCCTGATTTCCTACTGCAGCAAATCCATGCTCTGCAGAAAGACCAGGCTGCCCTGTCCTACTGCCAGGAGGAGCCTGTCTATAAAAGGTTAAGTCCGGAGAAGCTAGAAGGCAGAAGACAGAAGAGAGAAGAAGGCTCCATCTCCCCAAGGTGCACCACAGACACGGGGTCCTGAGCAGCCCTGAAGGAGGGCAGAGAACAGACTCCCCACTTCCTCTGCTGATTGTTCAACTGGAGGGCCTTGTGCAGTCAGCAACCTGCACAACTGCACAGCTGACCCAGAGAACTCAGTTACCTCTTTCCCTGGAAGCTAGCTGATTGGAATAGGTATCAATTCCCCTCAGTGCGTTTATTTCATCATTCATTCAACAAACAGTTATTGCGAGTCAACTACATACGGGACGTTATTCTATACACTGAAAATAAGCAAAGTCCCTGCTTTCAAGAAGCTTACATTTCAGTGCAGGGAGACAAATGTACACACACAAAATACGTGTGTGTGTGTCTGCGTCTGTGTCTGTGTGTGTGCATGTATCTCTATGTCCTTGTATGTGCACGTATGTGTGTGTTGGGAAAATGATAGTAAGGCTATGATGAAAAATAAAGCACAATAAAGACACCTCAACAGAGAGGGGTCAGGAAGGTCTCTCTGAGCAGGGGCCTCAGTGAAGCGGGGGGTGAGTGCTCTGAGGGGAAGAGCACTCCAGGCAGAGGGAACAGCAAAGGCGAGGGTCCTGCGCTGAGGTGGGTTCAAGAAATGGCCTGAGGCCAGCAGAGCTGGAGCAGATGAGTGGGGGAAAGATACAGAGATGAAGTCGAAGACGCCTGTGCATCTTTGCAGGGGAGAAGTCAAGGTCAAAGTCGAGGAGGGAGGTCACGCAGAGCCTTGTAGACGATGCTAAGGACTGGGGTTTGTTCTGTGGGGTGAGCGCCACTAGAGGGTTCTGAGCAGAGGACTGATGCAATGGGTTTCTGAAGACTCTTTCATGGAAACTCTATGCACTATCTTTCCAGCTCCTTTGTAAATCCTTTTTTTTAAAAAGAAAAAAAAGGAAAGGCAAAAAAGGACGATTCACTGCAGTGAGGGCGACAAAAGCCTGATTGGAATGGGTTCCAGAGGGAATTGTAGGAGAAAATTTAGAGATAGAGCGAATAGACAAACAGGCTTATCATGCTCTACGTGGGCACCAGACCTCCACATGGAGTGTGATGAGGGGTTGGTCCACAGAAACAGGAGGAATGGCCTGGAACAGGGGCCAGATGCAGCAGGTGGTCAATGCGGGTGAGAGCTCGTACAAACCTCTTTGACTGCTTCTATTTTCCCAGTGAAGTAGGAAAGCAATTGTCATGAGCTAGGAACAGGCTGGCAAGAGATGCTGGGGTTTGAGAATGAAGGGAAAAGTGTGTGAACTAATCTCTAAAAGAGTGTGAGGGTGGATGAAAAAGGAAAAGTAGTGGGATTTCTGGGCAGGACTAAGGGTGGACCTGAGGTAGGGGTCACAAATTTACAGCCAGACCAATGAGCACAGCTGTGAGTTTTGCTATAGCAATGTTCAGCTGCCCAGGTGCAGGTGAAGAAGGGGTGGCAGGTGGGACTTAAGCAGGGCTGGAGTTTTGCCAGACCAGTATAATGGAGCACCAGAGGAGCAAGGAAGTTGAGGGTGAAAACAAGGAAGTGATCACCACGATGGTGAAGCATGAAGTGGGCTGAGCAACTTGGGAGTCATCCAGCATCCTGGCCCTCGGCTACTGACTGGCTCTATCTTAGAAGGTGGCAGGAGAAAGAGCTGAGAGAGTAGGAGGAGACCTCAAGTGAAATGTCACCATTTTTCTCTGGAAAGTATTTCTGGTGCTTACAATGGAGTTTAACTTGATAAGATGGGAAGTGAGGATACGGCTGGGGAGGGGGCAGTGACAAAGTAATAGGATCAACATCTTGTGGAGGCCAGTGAGATTAAAGAATCTTGGAAATGCAGCACCAGAGGGCGTGCACTGGACAGAAAGGAGGTGATGGTCAGACAGTGGGATGAGTGAAACTGAGACCGTGGAGCAGTGCAGTTACAACACGGTCCAGGCTAGCCAAGGAGATGAGGTCTCAGCTGGAAGCGTGGAGCAGAATCATCGGGGAGAAGAGGTTAGGGAACCAAGGGGCCAGGGTACAAGAAGAGTTATCTAAGTGGACATGGAAATAACTAAGAACTGCCGGCAGGAGAAGAGATGGGGAGAGAGGCAGTAAACCGAAAGCTGAAATCTTCCTGGCATGAAGGAGAGTGGTCTGGGCTGCAGCAGGAAGGAACAGCA
Organism: Stenella coeruleoalba; assembly: GCF_951394435.1. Taxonomy (NCBI): domain Eukaryota; kingdom Metazoa; phylum Chordata; class Mammalia; order Artiodactyla; family Delphinidae; genus Stenella; species Stenella coeruleoalba. The sequence continues at coordinate 175,923,435 of NC_137169.1, forward strand.
GGTGGTGCTGTCTGATGCCATGAGCTCCAAACTGGCGTTTCAGGACAGGTATGAGGAATAATGGTCTGGAAGCAACAGTGAGAAGCAAGGAGACACATACCCCACCTTCAGGCTCAAGGGTACAAGGCAGTGTGGGAGGGAAGACAGCCATCACGTGACGCGGCTGCAGGTCAAGTAGCATTCTTGGGAGAGAGGCAGGTTCCACTTAGAACAGGAGGTGAAGGGACTGTCCAGAGAAGGCTCTTGCTGATGACGGAACATGAGTCCTAGCCAGTGCGATATCAGGGAATTTGGGAATTTGGGGAGAGGAGGAAGGGGATCAGACTAAGGCATGCACAGAGCCTTGTGGGGAGGGAGTTTGTGGTGAGGAAAAGGTCTTGGTGGTATTGACCACAGAGATCTCCCAACAGACTGCAGTGATGGCTGTGAGTGCTGGGAGCAGGGAGGGTGTGGCCACGTCACTCCCACTTTCTCCGCAACCCACTCCATCTGGAACCTTGCCCCATCACCCTACTGAAATTGTTCCCATTAAGGTCACCTCCATATTGCCAAAACCCAGTGATTCCTCTCCATCATCATTTTATTTGACCTTTCAGCAACATCCAACACAGATGGTGTTCTTTCTGACACACCCTTCTTTTTGATTCTCTGTCCCTGTGCCCTCCGGTTTTCTTCCTACCACTCCAGCCACTTCTTCTCACCTCCTTTGTGGGCTCCTCCTCTGCCGCTAGTCTTAGAGGTTGACATGACCTCAAGCCATTGGTGTGTCTGCTCTGGCTCACCTCCTCATGGACCCGCCCTGATGAAAGCACAGTCTCCCACCATCCCCACAGTCACTCCATCCTCCAACTAGCAAACGTTTAACTTAGAGAAAGACCTAAGAGTTATTCACAAATCGCTAGGCATGGTGAAGCTAAGTTTTCAGTGAGTGTTGTAGGAATTCTTGAGTTAGGTCGTATGACAGACATTGAGTGACATGAAGAATGTGCAAGACAGTCTCTGCCCTCAAGCTGTTCAGCATCCTCTTAAGAAGACAAGACAGAGGTGCATAAAAATATAGTACTTCTGGAATACGAAGAAATACCAACCATCAGAGTTGTACCGTATTCAAATGGTCATCTACTTTCTCCTACTCGTTTTTCAAAGCCATGATGAGATGACTTACCACCTATAAGGTCACCCTGGGAATTAGCCCCATGTCTCTCAACCCCCAAGCCAGTGCTCTTACCATGGCATCTCAATGGGTGGTTGAGATAAGGAGTACTGCGAGAACTAGAATAAAAGGCACTGTGCCTTCAGAGTTAGAAGCACGGATTCTAGAACCAGACTTCCAGGGTACAAATCACTAACGAACCTCAAACCACATTAACAATGCAGTAACTATCAGAGTGACCTTGGGAAAGTCACTTAACTCCCCTGTGTCTCTCGTTGGTTAAATGTGGACAATAATCGTACCTGCCTCATAGTAATGATGAGAAGTAACATGAGTTAGGTAAGGTGCTTAGAATGTTGCTGGCACTTAGAGAGCTATGTAAGGTTTTTAAAACTAATAGCACTGGAAGATGATTAACAGGAAAGAAGGCCTGTTGAGTGCTGAGTGCCCAACTCCTCTCTGAATCCCAGGAGCCTGGTACATGTCACTGAATGAACGAACTAATAACAACCACAGGAAAAGACCACCAGAGATCAGTTAATCTACCCCCAGTTGCACCATACAGGATGTCCACCAAAAGCAGGTAGGTAAATTCCACCATGACCAGCACCGTCAAAAAACACCTGTTGCTAGTCTAACATCTAACAACTCAGTCTAAGGCAAGAGAGAGAAAGACATACAGATCACAGGACATGCAAACATGCAGAATAAACACTGGCATCCGAAGGACAAAGTCCCTGGGTGGGATGTAAATCTGGAGTGACTGAGAATTAAATGAAATACTATCTTCCTCTACTTTGTGACTCCTAGGAGTAATATCCCAGTCCCCAATAAGCATCAATCAGGGTAAAGGTAGCCCAGGACAGAACACAGATCCTTTTGCTCTACACAAAAAGATCAGAAATAAAGTCATGGAGGGGTGGGGGGGGGGGGGGGAAATCTTGGTCAATCTCTTCTATCCACTGAAGACCTGTCCCCAAAAGTAATCATTCACTCAAGAATGACACCAGAAAGAGGAGGGTTACAGCAGCAATTCCGGAGGGAAAAACGAGAGAGATGCTTCCCAGTTGGGTGGATTCTCCACGGTTTATAGAGCTCCTCTTCTCAGGGAAGCTCAGGGTGTGAATCAGAACCCAGGGCTTTCTGCCCAGGCTCTCAGTAAACTAGGTGTACTTCGTGGGGGGATGGGGAGGGCGGGCTCCAAGTGAACCAGCTGTAGCCTCAGTGAGGTTCCGCGCAGCCTAGGGCTGCTCAGTGAGATCAATCGGGTCTGACGATCAATCGGGTCTGACCTCAGGGAACTACCTCGGAGGGTCAAGCCCCTCTTTGGCAGGAGCAGCGATAGATCCGTTCCCGCGGGACCACCGACCCGGTCCCCACGCCCCCTCGGCTCCTCCCTGGCCACCAGCCGGGCTGACGCCGTGCTCCCCCATCCCGCCCGCCGGGTACTCACTCCCACTCCTTGCGCCGCGCCTGCGGGGTGCTCTGCATCTTGTGCGCCTCGTGGGCCTTGATGATGTCGCGCTGCTCGATAAGACCCCCGCGCCGCCGCTTCATCACCTCGGGGCTCACCGGGAGGAAGGGGCTGGAGCCGCCCTCCCAGCCTGGGCCCTCGCCCTCCTGCACCGGGAAGAAGTTGTCGAAGCCGGCGGCGGAGGCGCGCGGGGAGGCCGGCAGCATGCCCGCCTCGTCCGAGGCTTCGGCCTCGAGCAGGGCGCACTGCTGGGGCCGCCATGCCTCCTCCTCGGGCAGGGCCAGGACGTGGCGGTGGCGGCGGCGGCCCTCGGCCCCGGGCTCAGGGCTCCCGCCCGCAGCCGGGCAGAGGGCGGGCTCCAGCAGCCTGCGGCCGGGGCTCAGTCCACGCATGTCGGGCACCATCACAGAACATTGCTCTGCGCGGGGAGGTGGGCGAGAGATAAGGGGTGGGAGGGCGGGGAGGGGAGGGGTGGGCACGAGGGAGATAGAGAAGAGAAAGAGGTTAATGACTTTGTCGTCCAGGGCAAGGCTTCCAGCCTGGCCCAGAAACTGGCACACAGTAGGAACTCAATAAATGATGGTTGAACTCAGGAGCATGCACTGTGGACCAGGCTGTGCGCCAGGTGCTGGGTGTCTACAGTCAAACAACGTAGACTTGATTTGTGCCCCATGAACTTCAGTCTAGCGCAGAGGACAGACGTTGAAGACGTAACTGTATGCAACTGTGATGAATGTCTCAGGGTGCTGCTATCAGGAGAGGAGAATGCCAAAGGCTGTCCTTCTCAGCCCCTATCTCGACAGCTACCTGGCTCTCCTGGCCCGTTGTGGTGAAAGAATGCCCCTAACCCTCTCCCCAGCTCCCCTGGGGAAGTCCTACCCACCACCTGCTGCCCTAACTCTCACACCCTCTCCCGCAGGACTGCCACAGGCAGGCTGTTCGGGAGAACTGGGTCCCGTACATGGGCTCCTTCCTCCTTTCCTTATGCTCATTCGCGCAGGATCTGGGGAGCATGTGTGGAATCAGGTGCCTCGGCGGGCTCCCTTGAGCCTCATTCTCCTCTTCCATGCCAAGGAGGATGTGGCCGGATTTGCCGCTGAAAGATGCGCTCATTCAATCAACATTAACCGAGGGCTCACCACGTGCCAGCCGCTGGGCACGCCAAGATGAGCTGGATGTAGTCCACATCCTCCTTGTGGGAGAAAGAGGAAGAACGTGAATTTGACCACACAACGCCATGTGCTAGGATTGATTGCTATGTGAGCGCATAGGAGGGGCCCCCCAGTCCCCTCCTGAAGGCTTTGTGTAGGAAGGGACCCTCAGTCTGGGTTTACGCAGAGCTTGCCCGGCGAGGAAAGGGAGAGGATTACAGGCAAAGGGGAGAGCATGCGCAGAGAGGATTTAGGGAAACTGAAGGATTCAGAAAGAGTTCCCATAGCAAGTCTGAGGTCTGGGGGCCAGTCCTGACTTGAGAGAACCTGAACTGAGCACCTTTTCCAGATCTCTACCGACTGTCTCCCTCCCAGCCAAGAGCCTGAATTCCCAGCCTCCTCCCATCCATGTTCCAAACCACGCCCCTAGTTCCAAACCACACCCCATCCATGTTCCAAACCACGCCCCTAGTGACACAAGTGGCACACACATGCCCCCTCGGCTCCAAGAAGTACCATTTGCTCTAGACGCTGGGAGGAGCCCTGGCGTCCAAATCACTCGTACAGGGCTTAGTGAGCACCCACTGCGAACTGAGGGCTATGCTGGGCCCCCAGGGGAGGCATCTTCCCAGAATGCTGCCCTCCAGACCCCGCCCCACCTTCCCCAGTCTGGACTGCCTATCAAATCGCAAGTCACAAAAACAAAGAACATTAAAATGGGCAGGAATCTTAATGGTTGAGCCATATCATTTTACAGGTGAGGGAACTGAGGTCCAAAGAGGTAGACAGTCTTGCCCAGGGTCACACTTAGCAATAAAAGTCAGAGCTGGAAGGGGGCTCAGGTTTCAAATTTAGCTCATAGTTTTTCCACCGTATTGATCACACTGCTTCTACCCCACGAAGCAGAATCCCTAGATGCCTCTCTAGGCCCCTCCTCATCACACTAAGGAAGCAGGTAGAAAAGAAAAAAGGAAGGATGATCTTGGCGCGTAGGTGATCAAGCCTGACGCGAACATTAAATAGACTCTGACCTCCCTGGAGAGAGGGTGGGAGATAACTTCTTTATTTGTCTCCTCCCGCATTTCTAGCACCTGGACTGGTCGTCCCAGCCCTACCAGCAAACATCTTGGGAATACTGGGCTGGAGGCCCTGGGAATGTGCTGGTCGGCGCTAGATACTCAGTCACCAAGCTGGGTCAAGAGGACAGGGCCAGGGGAGGTAAAGGGTCCAGGATAAGCTTGGTAGGGAGCAGAGAAGGAGAAAATCATTTCCAACTCTGCACGCAGTTGGGTGGGTCCCTAGAAAGAGTGATTCATGTTCCTCACGTTGTCATTCTGTCTCAACTCTGCTTGATGGATTTTAAATTTATCCTTCATTCCTACAATGTTTAAATGTCTCTCCTCCACCACACACACGCACGCACCCCTCCCGGGCTGCTCCCACTCGCTCCGCAAGCTTCAGCACCGCCAGAAACCCAAGCAGTCTCGGGTTCTGCAGCCTGCAGCCTCCTCTTCCTCATGTCGCCCTATGGCAGAGGCTCCTGGGCCACCCTCCCGGCTCCCACCAGGCCACCAGGACCTGGCTCCTTGTCTACGCTTCCTGGCCCACCCTCTCCCTCCTTCCTGGATTTCCCCTTCCCAGACGCTCTGCCAAGTTGAATCACATCTTTGCCAAAATTACAGCAGCAATAATATGCACCACAGCGCTCCCGCTTCAACTGAATCAATTTTACAAATATCAAAACATGAAATTATCTCATCTTTCCTTTAAGAATTCCTGTTAAACAACCCTTCTATTATTGATATAAATGTTCATCAGGGGAATCTGTCGCTCCCACTGCCTGCCAAGCTGGCCAGTCCCCAGGTCTGGCTATCATCAAGCTGAGAAAACATCTTTCATCTCAGGCGATTTAGACAAGACAGAGTCTACATCTTCCAGGGAAGGACATTTGAATCTACTCTATACTTAGATTTCCCCCAACCCCCCAATTCTGGCATTCCTTGAGTTCCTTGAGATCAGGGATTTTGTCTTATCTTTCTATATCCAGCCCCTAGTACTGAGTTCAACACATAGTAGATTGCTGTGGTGGTCATTGGTACTGTTGGCCCAAGAGTCTGGTTATCCCCTTCCTGGGCACATAATAGGATGCACTTCCGGCCCCCTAGGGTTGAGCAGGGTCAAGCGACCGTGCTGCCCAGTGAGTTGTGAGTGGAGTATGCACGTCACTTCAGGGCTAAGCACTTAAAGCCAGTGAGAAATCTCTAGATCTAGAGGGACAGGCAAACTTTGTTTGTAAAGGACCAGATAGTAAATATTTTAGACTTCGCAGGCTATGCAATCTTTGTTGCAAATACTCAGATTCTGCTGTTGTAGCCTGAAAGCAACCAGACAATGTGTAAATCAATGTTTGACTGTGTTCTGATAAAACTTGACTTGTAAACTTTGCCCTTTCAAGTGCACCTCTTGGACACCATCATTGTCACTCAGTCTGTGCCCATAGGAGCAGGTTCTACAGAGCAGCAGGCAAAAAGAGAGGATGGAGATCCACAAAACAGAATCAAGGGTGGACACACCAAGTAAGAAGCTTCCTGAGGGCAAAGTTGCTGTCCTGTGGGCCCCAGTCCGAGTCCCTAGGGGAAGGAAAACAGGTCCCGCTGCTCTGAGATACTGACCTAAGAATGAGCTCATGAAAGCCCCGAGGGCACCTGTCTTATTCCCCTAACGTTGCTTTCCACTTACCTCTCTTCTTTTTCTTTGTTGCTTTTTTTTGGCTAATGCACAGGGGACGGGATCTTAAATTATAGGGGTCCTGAGGAGGAAGAGGGCTTAGTGACACATTTGCAATCCAGCAGCTCCATTAAAAACTCTTCCTTTGCTTGCCAGGCCACATGGGGTAGCAGGGTAAGGGCTCTCCTTTCCACCCCTACCCCAAGTACCCTGCACTGCCAAAGATGCTAGAGCCAGTAGTCACACTCCGGCCTGCCTCTGAAACCTTCTCCCCTCTCTCCCCTCAGAGCCGAAGTCGAGATCTTCCTCCACTAAGGAACATTATGTCCTTTGCACCATCTTTCCCTTTATATCCTATCAAGAGTTTTAATTTTATTCATCTATTTTTGATTGCTTTAGTAATAATGGCCCAGGCATCCCCTTGGCTCTCAAGCCCAGCAGGTGAGTCTGCCATGTTGAAGACATGCATCTTCCTCTCACTGGGTTCATGCCCATCCCACTCTCACCCCTCACTTTCTAATTCTTCCAGAACATGTGCATCTTCCAGCCACCTTCTGAGAAATGGATACACTAGGAAGTCAACAAGGTCACAATGTTCTTATGAATGTACTGCCTTTATACCCTGAAAGTTTTGAGTTCAGCAAGGAGGAAGAAATCACCATGGAATACACCACCAAGCAGCATGGGTTGGGAGATGGTGAACAGAAATGGGACTGATAGGCAGTAAAAGGTGAGTGGTGGGCACACATATGTGCCTGAGCTGGACCTGACATATCCCAGCCCTGTGCCCTTTGTCTGCCCTGGGCAGGAAGAGGACAGAAAGGTCCCCATCCCAACTGTAAGAAATGAACAATCCCAAGAGGAGAACACTTTTCAATATAAGATACCACACAATTGAGATACCGTTCTGAGTTCTTGTCTAAAAATGATGCTCTACAGAAGAGAACTGACACAATTAATGGGCTTCCTGCCCAGTGAAAGAAAAGGCAAGGAATAACTCTACTCTTCCTCTTCACCCACCTGCTCAGAGAGGAACATTCCTGGTATAGAGATAAATATTCATCTAGGGATTCTTATCTGAGCCAGCCTGCTACCTGACTACAAAGGAGGAGTAAAAGCTGGGTTAGTTCATCTGCTGTAACCTCCCAAGGCTGTGGTTCTCAGGCTTTAGTGAACCTCAGAATCATCTCCATTGCTGGTTTTACAACAGAAGATTCCTGGGACCTCCCTCCAGAGATCCTCATGCAATAGGTCTTGGGTGGGCTCAGGAATCTGCAATTTTAATAAGCACCACCCTACCCCCTCCACCCCCAGGAATCACATCTTGAGAAACAGTGTCCTAAAAGCAGCCTATAGTCCTGAGAGGTTGTGCTGAGTTGGTAAGAAGTAATGAATTAGAAGGTTAAAAGGCCCCGTAGGTAGGACAGTGTTCCTTTCACCCATTTTCAATCTACATCATGAAGTGAAGGGACCAAAAAACATCCAAGATGAGTTCCTTGACCCACCCACACTCCCTGCAAAACTCCATTCCCCCCTCCACGGGCGTCAGTTTTTGCCCCTCCCACATCCCTCTCCATATGTCTGTGTTGTTATGGTGACTGTTCAAGGATGGGCTAATGTCCAACAGCATTTGACAGCTGGTGCATTTTGAACGGAAACCAAGACCCAAGGAAAACACACGACTTCAAACATGGAGTGATCGCTACGTCTGCTGCACTGAAGGAGGCAAAAGAGCCTCGATTTGGTGTCAGCAGCTCGGGGCTCGGGGTATAGTTCTCCATTTGCTAGTCAAGCAAGCTTTCTAGGTCAGTTTCCTCTCCCGAACAAAGATAATAATAATCATTATATAATTTATGTTACATTATACAACAGTTAATAATAAATATATTCTAAAATTATATAATATATTGTCATGGATAATAATATAACCTGTCTTACAGAAGTCTGTGGTGAGAATCAAATAAGATAGCCCCTGGGAAAGAACTTGGAGATGGGAATTATGTAAATATGGAGCAAAGAAGAGAGTCTAGGAGTTAGCATGCTGAAACCAAGCTGCCTGCGTATGAATCCCAGCTCCCCTCTGACCAAATGAATTCCTGGGCAAATGACATAGTCTTTCATTTCCTCATTTTTAAAACGTCACTAAGAGTAGATACTTCATAAGGTTGTTTTGGGAACTGAATATATAAACACGTAGAACAGTACCTGGTAGAAATGCCCAATAAATGTTAGCTCTCATTTTTTATTATGCAAATGACATTTTATTAGAGTAAGTAATGCCAGTAACAACGCCAAAATGTCTGTGGTTTAATACAGTAAAGGTTTCTTTCTCTCTCATGTCATAGTCTAATAATGCGAGTTGGCCTAGAAGATGAAAAAGAGAGACTCTGCTCCATGATGTCATTCTGGGACCCAGATTTATTTCATTCAGGGGCTCTGTCATCCCCTAAGGATGGCATTTTTTTATTACAGGGCTGGAAAGTAAATATTTTAGGCTTGGCAGGTCGTGAGTTTCAGCTGCGGATACTCACTGCTGCCTTTGTAGTGTAAAAGCAGCCATAGATGAGACATAGGCAAATGAATGTGGCTGTTTCAATAAAACTTTATTTACAAAAACAGGCAGCGAACACCTGAGCCTAGAGCCTCAGAGTCCTCCACTAGACTTTTTCTCTCCAGCCTGGAGACAAAGAAAAAGAAAAAGAAAAAGCACTTGGGGGACATTGCAAAAGGTCTTGAGGCCAGACCTGGAAGCGATGGATAGCACTTCTCCCCTCTTGCATTAGCCAGAACTGTCTCCTGGCCCTCCTCAGCCAAAGAACAGCAGAAATGCTGTCTACCTGAGTGCCAAGGACAGGGAGGAGAAAACAGTATTGATCGTCTGCGTCACACTATTGCTACTTGCATCGTGATATAACCACACAAGCGAATCGAAACGCAAATACTCACAAATACGTGAAATACATGGAATATTGGCCAATCCAATGAAGTATTAATCAATTGCTGAAAATTAGCCACATCATAATGTGCACAGAGAGAGATAAACAGATATATTTTACACAAAAGGAAAAGGAGAAACCCTAAGTGGTGTGACAATCAATTCACCAAAGGATCCTGATGATTCCGAAAACAAGACCTCAACAGTGCCGAGCGTTGGTGGGTCCTAATCAATTATGCAGTACGCTCATACCACAGACACATCTATCTTTACAGTCCTTTGATGAATGACCACCCCGCCTCACACACACGCTGGCCTTCAAGCTACATAAAGGCAGAGGCCACAACGACTTTATTCACCGCTGTATCCCTAGCACCCAGCGCTGTAAGCATTCAATAAAGATTTATAAAAGGAAGGAACGGGGGTGGGGGGAGAGGAGGGAAGGAACGTAGGGAGAAAGAAAGACACTCCGCAATTTCCCATACCATAATTTTGCTATTGTGGTAAATTAGTCCCCTTAAAGATCTGGCTTCTGCAGAGATCCTTACAACTACATTTGAGTGGGTAGGAGTGGGTTTAAGGGGCTTTTGCTTGCAACTTTCCAATCTGCTTGAATATTCGCCTTTACTGTTCTGCTTTAAGAACTGCTTACAATCTCTACAGGACCTGTCTGACTTGGAGAGGGGAAGGGAGATGCTTTCACATGGGAGGGGAGACTTAATACACCCCTGTGCAGAAATGCCCATAGATTCATTCAACAAACATTTACTGAGCACCTACTATGTGCTGGGGAGTGATAAAGGCACTGAAAATTCTTTACGGTACCACAGAAAGAATCCAGAAAGAAACCCAAGGGGTGAGGCCCAGTACAGGCACTTTTTTTTTTCTTACTTCTTTTTTTAAACACAACTACTTTGGAATGTAGACCAAAAATTACTTCCACAGGAGTATCTTGAAATTCCTTGAGCATTTGTGACTTTTCCAGGGTTTGTCACTTCTGTCACTCCTTCTACTTCCCTAAGGCACCCAGACGTAAACAGACAGACAAAGCTAAAAAGGAATGCATACGTCTTCTGAAGATTTTAAGGGAAGTAGAAATCTAAGGACAGAATACTGTTCTTTGGATAGGATCTGGAAGGAGTCAGTTATGATGACAGCTGGAAAGAAAGCAAATGCCACAACCCCTTGGACTAGCAGAAACAGAGTTGAGATGCCACAGTTGTCTAGCCTGGGATAGAGAAGGGCTGGGGGGCTTCCAGGAGACCACACGTATTCCCTGAAAGGTATGTGGCCAAACAACTGCAGCATCAGGCTTGGACAGCTGAATCCAAAGTGCTGCAAAAACTCCTCCAGTACCCTTGTTTCCGTCAAATACTTGTCAAGTGTCAATTCCAGGAGCACTGTGGGTCTCCAGCTAGCACCTAATAATATCCCTCCTGCCCACAGAGACCAAGACTTGAGCTGATTTCCCCGGAAGCTGTCTTGCAAAGAGGAGGAAGTTACTGCCACAGCAGAGTTTGGGGTGGGAGTCAGCACTATTTGTGCAGCCAAACGGCATCTCCTCTCTGAGCAGGATTCCAATTCCGTTACAGGCTCTCAGAGGCACTAGCCCAGGAGCAGCCCCTCACTCTGCGGATTTAAGCAGGGAGCATGGTTTGCACTGAGAGAGCCGGTCTGAATCACCACCCACCCAGAGAGATAAGTGCAGAGCCCCGAGTCTGCGTTCAAGGCTTCCACAGTGTGGCCCCAGGAAGAAGGACAGGCCTACAGCCCTCAAGGCCTTGCATCTTGGCCCGCTGTGAGCCCCTGTGGTGGTGGCTGTCCCTTCCAGATGCTGAGCTCTGCCCCATCTGTCTGCCAGTGCTGGCCCCTCCCAGGGGTCAGGCCCCCCGACGTCAGGCCTGTCTCAGAACCCAGCCTTTGTCTGGCCACCCACTCAGCTGTGGTCAGACACATGGGAAGTGACAGTGAAGCCTGCCAGCAAGTGCAAAGTCATGGCTTCTGAGCTGGATGCTTAGGCGCTGACGGAAACAGAAGGATGAACTGATGCCTTCCAAGCGTATCTGGCCTCTGAGAGCTTTGACACTTTCCTTCATCCCACCTTCATCTCTGCACTCTCCGCACTGTTCATTTATGCTTTTTTCCTTCCGGTCACTTACTGTATATTTTGCCACGTAATTATTAATAATGATATTATAATTAACTTGTTTTTTAAGCCAAAGAATTCATTGAGAACAAAATTTGCATTTCCAGGGATAACATGACGTGAGGGATTTTATGCTCAATACACACGCACAATGCAGTGTCGGCAAAACCAGGTGTGCAGCTCAGACTGGTGGCCCCTGGAGCTGTGCACTAGGACACAGGGCACTTGTGAGATTAGACCAACAATTACAGCCACGCTGAAAGTGCCTGCACACCGGCAACAAGCTAAAAAGAAAAACTGGAGTGGGCATCACGGTTAATCTTCCAGATCCTTCCATGCCCCACCCTCATGCAGTCTCTATTCAACCTGGGCAATGGGCTCCAGCACCAGGGTGGGTTCTAGTTAGTCTATGCCAGTCAAGGTAACCCTAACCCTTTGCCAGTGACTAGTTAAGGGTAAGGCACGTGACTCACTTAAGGCCAATGAAGGAAGAAGACAAGCTTACTGGGGCTGTGGAGAGAATTCTCCCGGCTTTCAAGGAAAGCTTTTAAGGGAATTGCCTCTGGACAGTGTCCTACACAGATGTGAACCATGGAACTGCTGCCACCACCTCACTGCCAACCTGAGGACAAAGCTGCCACATGGAGGAGGGCAGGCCACAGGAATGGAGTCACCAGATTCTGTCAGCCTGGAAGCCATCCACCTCTAGACCACTAGCAAGATGAGGCATCACAGCTCCTGCCTGATGGCTGCAGCCCATGCAGCTGAGTTAGATTTTCTGTCACTTGCATCCTAAAGCTTACTAACTGTAGAAGCCCCGTAACCACCCGTACAGTGATAAGATGTTAACTGTTCCACGAGCCTGCAAGACCACTGAATTGTTTTGGTCACAGCAGGGCGAAAGTCACCTCATGCTCCTCTACATGTTTTCTGGTTGTAGTTCATCTTTTATACATAGACACTGGGACTTCAGTCTTGCATGAAATTCTTGAGAGTGAGATTCTAATTCTAAGATTCCCTGGTATAACGGGGAAATGACTCAAGTTAAACTGAATAAAGTTAAATTCAACTGAGCAAGCAGTAAGTTTTAGGTGGGGAAGGGAACTGAATTACATGGAAAGGACTTATTGCAATTAAGTGTAGTATAAAAATATTCAGTGGTCCTAGCAGACACTGTCATCATTATAATCATCAATAAATACAATGGTTAATATTTATGGGATTTTTATTTTATTTATTTATTTTATTTTATCTTATGCTAGATACTGTATTAAGGGCCATTCATGCAATAGATCCTTTAAGATTTCATTTAATTTTTGTGAGAAAACTGAGGGGTGAGACTTCAAACCCTTTGAGACTTCAAAGGGTTATGTAATACCGCAAGGTTAGGGTTACATAGTCATTAAATGGTACGGCTTCTAACGCATGTCTGACTGACTGCAAATGCCCTGCCGTCATCCACTGCATTGCCCTGGCTCTAATGACAGTAATAATACAACAGTAATAATGTTTTATGACAATAACTTTCACTTATTGAACACTTATGCAGAGCCAGAAATGCATGTTTATTACCTGCCCTATAAGGTAAGAATTATTACTATTCTCATTTAATAATGGAAACTCACCCAAGGTCACATCACTAGTAAACACTGAATCTGGACTTCAATATCAGCTTCCTCCCCCAGTGCCCCTCTGGGAAGCTGTACTTTGCAAGTGGAGCAGACCTCAAATGGTCCTATCCCCAGGCCATCTGCATGTTTCGGTGGCTGCATGTACATGTATGTGTAGTGGGTTGTTAAGTTCATGCACGTTTGTGCCGGACTCTCCCTGGCCCCTCACCCGGCTCTGGCTCTATGTCTTTACACAGGACTGTGCAGAAGAAGCAGAGCTATGGGCAGTGGCACTTTCTAAATAAGCACAGCATGGCACGGGGGCAGAGCACACTCTTGGCAGAAATGTCCCAGGCCTCCCCAGGCAGGATCATCACAGAGCAGGCTCTGGGACTGCCCAGAGGTGCGGAAAAGAGGGAGTGAGTCATCAGTTGTGATCGTGTCATCACCTGACAAAAATCAAGTAACAGCTCTGCTCTGGGATGAAACAAGGAAAAAATGGACAAAATGAGTCTTGGGACCTTTCCACCTCCTTTCCTGGTCCCTAGGCTCTCTCTTGCCACCTTATAACCCCATCGTCCGGCTGCCAGGGTCCTTATACTGCCCTTTGGCTGTTGCCAAATTCCTGTCTTCACCATAATTTTGTCCAAAAAAATCCACTATGATTATGGCAACCTTACTTTTCAATCCAAAAATTAAAACTGGTCTGAAAAAAAAGATTTTTTTTACTTGAAAAATTATGTATAAGAAACATCTCATATAGTTACCTATACTGGAAAAAATATAATTATACAAAATTGGGAAGCACCAGAAAGGCTGGACCATCTAGGCATCAGACACATGCTCCAAGATAGTCTATCCTGCCTTTCTTCTACCTCTTTTTCCCACCTTAAACTTGAGTTCCCCCAGCAGCAGGCTCTTAGAGGCAAAATGAAAATCACTTAAATACATTAGCACATTCTAAGGTGCCAGTGTTGCAGGGAGCTGGGCTGCATGACAGCCAGTCAGTGATAACAGGAGGTGAGGCAAGAAGAGGGGCCTCTGCTAGTCGTGTGTAAGAAAGACTTGATGCTGTAGAAACGTGGCACTGCCCCTTCCATCCAATGCACATTTTCCAAACATTTCAGTCTGATATTTTTATACAGTTCTCCTGTATAAAAATCAGTGCCATTTTCTCTGGGACTAGCTGAATTCTAGACAATACAGAAGTTCCATGGCAAGAAGCCCTCCCTTATCATACAAATTATAAATTCCCTCTTTTTGAGCCAGGCACCATGCTGAAGGCTTTACGAGCCTTCTAGTTATTGCAACAATCTTTTTTTTTTTTAATGAACTGAGTCATTCATTCATCCATCCAATCATTTATTTCTTCCACACATGTATAATGAGCACCTAGTACGTGCCAAACATTGGGCTAGGCATCAGGGATAAAAACCGACCAGTAAATAGATTCTGACACAACACTATGATAAGTGCTTACATGAGAAAAAGAATCACATGCTTTGGGAGTCCACAGAGGACAGTGGGGAGTCAGGGAGGCTGCTTGGAGGACAGGATATTTATTTAAGCTGGGAACTGTACCTTAGGTAAGAGACGGCCATGTGCAGGGTGGGGAGAGTTGGGGTGCGCTGCAATTTAAATAGCCTGGTCAGGGTAGGCCTTCTGGGAGAGGTGACATTTGAGCAAACTTGAAGGAAGGAAAAGAGTGAGCAATTCAGATCTCTGAAAAGACAGAAAAGGCAGTGCAAAGGCCCTAAAGAGGGAGCAGGCCTAGAACATTCCAGGAGCAGGAAGGAGATCAGTGTGGCTAGAGCAGGAATATAGCAAGAGATAAACTGAGAGAGGTAACATGGAGGGACTTTGTTTTTGCTCTGAGTGAAATGGGAAGCATCAGAGGGTCTTAAGCAGAGCTATGATACTATCCTACTTGGCTGGTATTGAGAATAGGCTCTAGAGAGCAAGGGAAGAGACCAGGAGCCTGTACTAGTTGGAAGCTATTAGAGCAATAATACTGTAAGTGTGCCTGCTTCCTCTCTGGAACCCTGGGCAGAGACAGCCAGTAGAAGTTCCCTGATCAACAGGAGCTCAACGAGCCACAAGGAAAAGTAGAGGCAAGGCAGGACTGAGGAGAGGCAGAGGGAGGGCGTGGGATGGCCCCAGCCCACCCCTAAAGCTCGTGTGTCCTCCAAGTGGTGCAGGAGAATCTCTGAAGATTTCCCATCTTCAGCACACACTCCTGCCCACAGAGAGGAGTGGGGGAATCTTGCCACTGTCCTGAAGGGGCCTCAAGGTTCGGGCAAGGAAGAGACAGGAGACTAGAGGCATGGCAGGGCACGCAGAGGCTCCAACAGCTAATGCAGTGACACCAGTGCCCGCCCACCGGAGGACACCTACCCTCCAGTCACAGCCAGTCTGCAGCCAGCCCCGCAGGCCACATACCCCACACCAATGTCAGGCCATGTAAGCTCCAGGAAAGAAGGGGTAGGAGACAGAATATTACTTAACTGTATATTTAATCAAAAGAATGATAAATCTTGAGCTAACTAGAAAATCTCTGGCTAGAACCAAGGAAAAACATGACTGAAAAATTCAAGTTGCTCTCCATTAAAGTGACTGGGGATTCAGAAATCAAATAAGGTTCTAGAAATAATGCAAACCATTTCTGAGTTTTGTGGCTGCGCAAATTCAAATCTGTGTCACAATGGACCCTTGAAAAGAGCACTGAGATATAGCATAGAAATACTGTACATGCGATTCTGTATTATTTATCCAGATCATCTGTACAATTCACCCTTTGGACTAGTTAGAGCTGAAATTCATCAGTGAAGGTTTTAAATGTTCAAGGTCATGTCTTAGGACCCCACCTGTAATTTGTGCAGTCTTAATGTGGGTTACCATGGCATTGATTGTCTTAGCTTCATCCTAGGCAATGATATCCATAAAATCTTGATTTGATGTGCTGATTCTATTTTTACTTTTTTTTTCAGTTTTTTAAAAAGACTTTTTAGAGCAGTTTTAGGTTCAAAGCAAAATTGAGAGGAAGGCACAAAGAGTTCCTATATACCTCCTGCCCTCACACATGCACAGCCTCCCCCCATTGTCAACATTCCCCACCAGAGCGGTACATTTGTTACTACTGATGAACCTACAATGACGCATCATTATCACCCAGAGTCCAGAGTTTACATTAGGATTTATTCTAGTTGTCCTGCATTCTATAGGTTTGGACAAAATGTATAATGACAGGTATACAGCATTATAGTATCATAAGAGTATTTTCGCTGCCTTAAAAGTCCTCTGGGCTCTGCCTATTCATCCCTTCTTACCCCTTTGACCGCTGGCAACCATGGATCTTTTTACTGTCGCCATAGTTTTGCCTTTTCCAGAATGTCATATAGTTGGAATCATATAGTAGGTAGTCTTTTCAGATTGGCTTCTTTCACTTAGTAACATGCATTTAAGCTTCCTCCATGCCTCTTCATGCTTTGACAGTTCATTTCTTTCTAGTACTGAATAATACCCCATTGTCTGATGTTCCAGTTTATCCATTCACCCACAGGAGGACATCCTGCTTCCGAGTTTTGGCAATTACGAATAAAGCTGCTAGAAACTTCTGTGTTCAGGTTTCTATATGGAGATAAGTCTTCAGCTCCTTTGGGTAAATACCAGTGAGCATGACGGTTGGCTCATATAGTATGTTTAGTTTTGCAAGAAACTGCCAAACTATCTTCCAGAGTGGCTGCACCATTTTGTATTCCTATCAGCAGCGAATAAGAGCTCCTGTTGTGGGCTTCCCTGGTGGCGCAGTGGTTGAGAGTCCGCCTGCCGATGCAGGGGACACGGGTTCGTGCCCCAGACTGGGGGGATCCCACGTGCCGCGAAGCGGCTGGGCCCGTGAGCCATGGCCGCTGCGCCTGCGCGGCCGGAGCCTGTGCTCCGCAATGGGAGGGGCCACAACAGTGAGAGGCCCGGGTACCGCCAAAAAAAAAAAAAAAAAAAGAGTTCCTATTGCTCCACATCCTCGTCAGCATTTGGTGTTGTCAGTGTTCTGGATTTTGGCCATTCTAATAGGAATGGAGTGTTACCTCGTTTTGTATTTTTCCTGTATTTAATAGTAAATTCTTCACCAGTGAAAATCCTCTAGCATACCACCACGTGGGAAACATTGTCCTGGTCGAGATGCAGGCTCTACCTAAAGCGACTGTCATCCAGGGTTTTAATGTTGAACACGAGACAGAGGACATTAAGGATTACCCAAGATACCCTCCCAGTCATCACTTGAGACGGCCCTAAATATTCCCTGCACAGTCACTCAGCCTATATTTGAACATCTGTATTGATAGGGATCTCACTGCTCCCAAGGCAACTCTTCCAATTCTAGACAGCTCTATTAGGATGCTCTCTCTTATTCTGAGCTGAAATCGATGTGCAACACAGAAATCAATAAACTGTGAGGAAGAGTAATTCATTCACCTCTACCCAATGCTGACAATCTAGAAAAGGAGGATATAACCAGCGATAAAAACAATGAAGAGAAGCCAAAAATCAATGTGTCTACTGTTGGAAGAGCTCTCCACTAAAATAATTCAGAATTTTCTCAATTGACTCAGAGGACAAGATTTTTCAGTTGCTTCTTTTTTCTTTTTCCACCTCTTTTTCTTTAAAAATACGTCTCTTTGATCTTTCTTCCCAGTGAAAA
Source organism: Stenella coeruleoalba (assembly GCF_951394435.1). NCBI lineage: Eukaryota > Metazoa > Chordata > Mammalia > Artiodactyla > Delphinidae > Stenella > Stenella coeruleoalba. The sequence goes on from NC_137169.1 coordinate 175,941,330, forward strand.
GCTAATTGTAACTTTCCTAAAAGCCATTAACTTTTTGATTCAGGATATTTCAGGAAGAGTCAGCTCCCACAACTTCAGAAGGGAAGAAAGGTCATAATATGAGGACAGATCTTTAAGAGATTTTGGGTGTGGGCTGAGGGGGCTCACTGAAGGATCAAGGTTCACCTAGAATCTGCAGAGGAGGTTCTCCTAATATGTATGTCCTCTTGGTGTAAACAGAATTTCTGAAGTGCTGTTTTTGCACAGCAGGACCGTGGGAAAGGGAGGAAGGGATTCGTTTCTAGTTGGTTCTCCATTGCTTTTTGCCCTTTGATCAAGCTAAAAGGCTGATTTTTAAAGATGGGGCTACGGATTTCAAAGAGGTACTTGGTTTTGCGCGATGAAGTGAAACCCCTTAGAAACATACTAGAGTAGGTCCAGCAGTGCTGCTAAGACGTTTTCCTGAAAATGAGACAGAATGAAAAGCTGACACAGTGAAAGGTGATCCAGGTGGGGCGTGGGGGAGGCACAGAGGTGCTGGCGCTCCAGGAGCCCCAGTCTCCTTCAGCGAGGTCTGTGGAGAGAAAGCACTCTCGAAGCCGCCTGGCTCCAGCTGCCAGGAGGGTTTCCTCCAGCATTTACTTTTGCTTTGAATCACCTTTTACTGGCCTTTTATCTTCGCCTTCCTCTATTCCTAGCTTTGTCATTTACCAGCTTAATGTCATTGAGCAAGTCAGCAGCCTCTTTCGGCCTCAGTTTTCTCATCTGTAAAATGGAGATAATTGTCCTGGCCTCCAATATATGAGGATTAAATAAGATAAAATGTGAGAAAGCACTTTCTAAGCTATTAAGCTTATGGAGGAAAATGTTGTTGTTGTTGTTGTTATCATCTAATTTAAAGTTTTAGCATACCTTTGTCCTATTTTTCAGGAAATAGGGAGGAAAGGAATAGCTGTTCCTCACACTCCAAAGACTGCATGAGAAATGGGAATTAAGCTGCTCTCTGTCAGCTGAAGCACCCGGGTAGGGCCTGTGGTCTTCACAGATGTTGAGATGCCAGCAGTTTCATTTTACAACTGACCTCAGAATAGACAGAGATCAAGAATCAGCCCGCTGCAGGAATCCTGTGGTCCATGGAGCCTTCCAGAAGCCGGGGGTTGACGCAACAATGGAAAATTGAGCGCCAGAGCAGGGATAGAAGGAAGATGCAGCTCCGCTGAGACATGTACCAGCTTGAAAAGGTGGCATTAGTACATTAGCATCAGACTGGCTAATTGATTTGTTCCTCTTACAGGAGCATCTGTCTCTGCAAAAATGAGGTGGCCACCAGCTCTGGCACGGTTGCTAGGAGAGCATCCAGGATCTCCAAGGTTACTTTCTGCCCCAGCCAATGGGATGAGGGCTTTGGGGGAATCAGGAGGGCGCCCATGGGAATTGCCTACAGGACAAGAGGAGCAAGGACTGACCTCATGCTCAGGTCTGCACATGGAGGTCGCAGGGCTGAGGAGCCAGGCAGGGGGAAAAGAGGACGAGGAGAAGGTAGAAGGAGGGGTGCCAGGTCTTAAAAGCTGGATTCTAAGCATCACAGGTGTGGTCCATTCAAAAGCTTCTCTCACTGTCCTCCCTCCTCCTAGAGCCTTCCTAGTGGACTCAAGAGGAGACCAAGTCACTTGGCCCAGGCCGCAGGCTGGTCTGCTTAGGGGTCCAAGGCAGAGTCCTAACCACTATTTATTCCAGTGAGATCTAATAAGAGGAGAGGATTTGATAATGTAAGCCCTGCTGGGAGCTTGCGGCGGGGGCGTGGGGGTTAGTTGATGCTCCTGCTTCTTTCAGAGACATTCTGAGAACTCCAGCAAGTCCCTGTGCTTTTTCATTATGCAGTCTATTTGGTCAGCTCTATAATTCCCTCATCTTGAAACAGAAAGCCTGTCTATCTTCAGTGCTCTGAACTACCCTAGAAGTCGCAGCCAGTCATTCGCTAGGTTGACTACAGATATTTTCCAACCAGGCTGCAGGCTGACCAGATATGTTCTACTCCTGAAATAAAGAGACTCCAGTCTTCTCCTGATTCCCAGAAAATAAATTAGTTAATGAAAAGAATTTCCTCAATATTAAGATTTCTCCCCTGTAATTGTTTTCTTAAACTCTTGAGATCTGGTACCTCTTGTTTATGTAAGAATGTGTAGGTGATTTTATCTGTTTTAGCATAAACTATTTATTTGGAGTTAAACAGACCTTTGTTTCTATGTTAATTTGCAAAGAGTACCGTGACTTTGCAGATGCCCCACCATCTGGACAAGTTATGAGAACATAAGTTCTACCTTTTGACCACAAGCAAAAGGAATCGTGAGGAAGGTGCCTTAACTGCAGCCATCGTTACCCACCATCATCAAAGTCAACAAAGGTATCAAAGCCGCAATTTTTAAAAATATATACCATCTAGCCAGCCTAGCTGATGACCTCGCTTCCCACTTCACTGCAGAAAAAGGAATGATCAGAAGACAACTCCCCATGGTGGGATGAATTGGAAGACTGGGATTGACATATATACACTAATATGTATAAAATAGATAACTAATAAGAACCTGCTGTATAAAAATAAATAAATAAATAATTTTTTTTTAAAAAGACAACTCCACAAACTCCCATAACCATATCTACCCACCTACCATGTGGTGTGTCTTCCTGAACCCAGCATGCTTCTAGCTAAAGTCCACTCTTCCTTGACACAAGCTCATATCTCTGTCTCCTACTCAAGGACCATGCTCCAGTCATTCTTTCTCTTCTATAATACATCAACAATTTTTCACTCTCTGTTGTCCTATTCCCATCAACATACAAACATAGTGCTATTTCTCTCACCTTATAAAAAATACTTTCTTCACCAGCTGTTACCCCATTTCTTTGCTTCCCTCTTCAGCAAACTTCAAAAGAGCTGTATACTGACTGCCTTAGCTCCTCTCCTCCCATCCTTTCTTATACCATCTGTAATCAAATATTTCTCTTTGTGGCTTTTGTTAAGGTCACCAATGACCTCCACGTTGCTAAATCCAATGATCAATTCTTCTTGGCATACTCGATGTGGTAGCCAACTCCCATGATGTCCCCCTCCTCCTGGCATTCACACCTTGTGTAATCTCCTGCACACTGCGCCATGTTTGGTCTGTGTGACCAAGAGCATCCAGAGGTGATGGTATGACATTCCAAAATTAGGTTATAAAAGGCTGTGACTACCACCGTGGATGCTCTCTTGCTTGATCTCTCTCTTTCTCCCTTGGATCACTTGCTCTGCGAGACGCTGCTGCCATGTCATGAGGCCACTCAGACAGCCTACAGAAAAGCCCACATGGTGAGGAAATGAGTTGTTTGGCCAACAACCAGTGAGGAACTGAGGACTGCTAAGAACTGTAAGAGTGAGCCTGGAGTAGGATTCTCCAGCCCCAGCTGAGCCTTGAGATGACTGCAGCCCCAGCTAACAGCTTGATGGTAACCTGGCAAGAGATCTTGAGTCAGAACCACTCAGCTTAGCCACTCCCAGATTCCTGACCCTCAGAAACTTTATGAGATAATAAACATTTGTTCTTTTAAGCTACTAAGTTTTGGAGTGATCTGTTACACAACAGATAACTACTATACTTGACCCATCACATTATTTGACACAGTTGATCACTCCTTCCACCTTGAAACCCTTTCTTCCTTTGGCTCCCATTACAGCACACTCCGTTGGTTTTCCTTCTACCTCATGAATCATTTCCCCCTCAACTTCCTCTGTTGGTTCTTTTAAAGTTGGAGGCCCTAAAACTTGGTCCTTGGTCCTCTTCTTTTGTATGTCTACACTCTCCCCCTTGGGGACCTCATCCAGTCTTTAATGGTGTTAATTATTACCATCTATATATTGTCAACTCCCAAATTTATATCTCAGCCCAGATCTCTCTCCCAAACTTCTAATGAATGTAGCCAGCTGTTTACATGACTTCTCCACTTGGATATTTAATACACAGCTCAAATTCAACATGACCAAATGTGAACTCATAATTTTTCCCATCCAAACCTGTTCCACATTCTTCTGAACTGATAGCAGTTCCATCCTCCTAGTTACTCAGTCTGTCCTTAATTCCTATCTTCCTCTTAGTCCTCACATCCAATCATCAGTGATTTCTACTGACTCTACCTTCCAGAATATAAGAAGACCTAGTTGCTTCTCACCAACCACTCCTACCACCGTGGTTCAAGCCACCATCATCTCTCACCTGGACACTGCAGTAACCTTCTAACTGGTCTCCTTGTTTGCATCCTTGCCTCTCTCAGTCAACTTTGGACACAGTAGCCAGCGTGCAGTGCAATCCTCTTAAATAAGCAGATCACACCATTCCTCTCTGATCGACAGCCTGCAATGCACCCTCATTTCACTTAGGGTAAAAGCCAAAGCCCCACCCCCACCAATGGCAGCAAAGCCCTACACAGTCTGGTTTCCCTGTTACTCCCTGACTTCGTCTCCTTCTCTTGTCTCTTTACTCTGTTCTCGCCACACTGGCCTCTGTGCTGTTCTTGCAACACGCCAGGCGCAGCCCCACAGCATTTGCACTTACTGTTTCTTCTGCAAGGAATGCTCTTCCCCTAAACATCATCATGACTAAGTTCCTCATCTTCTTCTTCAAGTCTGTGCTCAAACACCACCTTGTCAATAAGAGGCCTGTCTTGGCCATCTTATTTAATATACACACTGCCCCCCACCCAGCACTCCCAAGCTCCCTGATCCTACTTTCGGTTTTTTTTTTTTTCCACAGCACTTAACATCTTTTTACACACTAGAAACTTTATTCATTTATGTTAGTTTACTGTCTATCTTCCCTTGCTAAAATTTAAACTACCAAAGGGCCAGTATCTTTGCTGTTTTATTCACTGATATGCCCTAAGCCCTTAGGGCAGCATCTGACACCCAGTCAACACTAAAAAAAAAAAATATCTGTTGAACGAATGAATAACTATTATCTATAATTATGAGAAAAATCCTCACAAGATATTTTTAATCTACATTTCACAAATGATGGAACCAAGGAAAAGGGAATTAACACTCAGTCTTACTATGTGCCAGGCTCTCTATATACATTATCTTAGATATTCCTCCCGTGTTTCAAGGCTCAGAGAAGTTAAGTTGCTTCCTAAAGTCACATAAGTGGTGATAAGCCAACCCCGATTTGAACCCAGGTCAGGCTGGCACTAAAGGCCCGAAGGATGCCCCTAGCGCTCTTCCCTCTCTTCCACTAAACACCCACCACACGCTGGACTGGTCAGGGATCTGCAGTCACCTGAGACAACAGTCTTTGGCCCAGAGAATCCACTGCATCACACCCTCATGGCATCCCTAAGGATCCTGTCTGGAGACCAGCAGCCAATCTCTACCTTTCCTCCTGTCCCCAGGTGCAGGCATCCAGCCCACCGGTGACACGCGGTGACGGACAGTCACACAAACAGCACCAGCCCCTCAAACCCATAAGCCCAGGATGAGGTTCTTGGTATTCACCTTTTCAATGTTGCAAACATTTTTGCAAATATTTGAAACATCGGGGTTTTCTAAGCCTTTGAGGCCAGATGAGTACACATTGGTCCATGACTTCTCACTGCCTCCATCAGGAAAGAACACCAGCTCTTCCGTCAGTCCCATCCTCAAAGCCTTGAAGACACTGCCAACTGATGGTAATAATAACTAACAGTATATTGGCTCGTGCAACATGCTAGACACTCCTGAATGCTTTACATAAATTACACCTCATTGAATCCTCACAGCACTATAAGGGAGGTGCAATTATTAACCCCATTTTACAGATGAGAAAAACTGAGGCACAGAGAGGTTCAGTAGCATTCCTAAAGTACCATAAGTGGTAAGTAATTGAGCCAGGATTTAAGCCCAGGCAGCCTACCCCCACATCCTGTGTTTAACTGATGCACCACACTTCAGCATGGAAGCGTGTGGAACGTGTAAACAATACCTAGGGCTGTTTAAGGCTCCAGCACTCCACAGAGCAATTCCATTCATAGTCACAGACAACACTGAGATTGTATCTTCCAATATAGCTACCCACAGTTAACTTCCTTATCACTTCACAGACCCCATTTTTACCTTCCTAAAGAACCAACCCTGTATTTTCCACTAGATCAGTCATCTATTACTCATTGCTAACTGTAACATTTTTAAATTGCCAACATCACACAGTATCTTCATTCTAAGCTTTCTCAGCCTGCTCCCCATCTCAGCCTCTCACGCCGCTGTCTTTTCTTTTTCCAGCTACCCGTTAATTAAGGGCAGCCTCCCTTCTCCCCAAGGGCCACAATTTCACATTTGCTGCCAATGACCGTATTGCTCTGTCTTGTTCCTAAAGCACTCTCTTTGGGGGGGCTCATTAATCATTGACCACACACATTTCTACCTGCCTCACTTTTTTTCTTCTTTTTAAAACACTGATTGTTTGATCTTTAGGATTGCATAAATTTCCACTCACCAGATGTTGGTCAGACATCCACTCTGTGCCTGCATATAGTGGTGACATCTCTGAAATATCTCTCTTGGGAAAAGCTGATTTAACCAAGTAGTGAAAGCAACTTTAATCCTTTGAAGAATTCTGCAAAGGAGAGAAAGATCTCTGTGGGCTAGAGGAACCCAGGAAGGCTTCATGGAGGAGGTGAGGTTTGGGCTGTTCTTGAAGGATGGATAGGATTTGGCCAAAGAGATTCTTATATGTAAAGGTGAGGAGGTTGAAGTTAGTAAGGCTTAGTCTAGTATCAGGGAAAAGATTCCAGTTGGAGAAACATGGGAGATAAGATTGGATGAAACCCGAAAAGGCTTTAATGCTGCCTGAAAAGTCACTGAGATTATATTCTGGAAGCACCAAACTGCCTGTGTTTTGCACTTTCTCTGCTAATCTGCCATAGAATTCTCTTAAGAATAATAATCGCTGCTTATCGTCCCAGGGTCAAAAAGAGGCCAATAAGAGGCTCTCCATCATTTAGTCAGCCCGTGGACCAGGAGATACCTGTCCCTCCACTAGACACACAAACACACTCGCACGCATGCACACACACACACACACAAACACACACACACACACACACACACACACACACACACACACAAAGAAATGTGAAGAGCTGAGCAGATTCCTGGGCTATGGTACTTTCTGACAGACAAATTCAGCAGCTTTCTGTTCCACCCACGAGTCAGACTCAGTCTGCACCAATAGTTCAGCCAGTGCCTGATGTTCCATAAGCTAGCAGTTTACCGCACACCCTCCTCCAGGATACAGTTTGGCTCCCAGGCCATCTGCCTCAGCCCTCAGCCCCCAGCCCCAGCCCCTACCTGTGTCCTGACCGCTGCGGGGCATTTCCAAATGCCAGTGGTGAACAGCTTGGTTCACCCCTAGCTAAGCTTAGGGATCACCATGTAGGGATCTTTAGGCAGGGTCTCCAGGGTCTATTCAGTTTCCATCTACATGGTGATTCCCTAAGCTTAGTTAGTTCTCACATTGTGACCAGCCCTTGTTTCACCCCATGTGCATCCCAGACCCAGGTTAGGTGGGAATAAACCCACCCTGCTTTGCCATTCCAACACTGCCTTCCTCCACCTCTCCCTACAAAGAGACAGACAGCCTTTTGAAGAAGGTCAGTGCCAGCTCCCAGCCGCAAACCTCCAACCTCTCCCATCCCCGTGCTTTGCCCTTGGCCACCAGCCCTGCCCCCAAGTAGAAAGAGCCAGTGGAACGGGGGCGAGGCTGCAAAGGAGAGAACAGAATGCGAAGCTTGTAGAAACTGTCATCCCTGACAACATGTCTTGGTATTTTTTTTCATTGTGGTAAAATACACATAACACAAAATTCACCATTTTAAAGTTTACAATTCAGTAGTATTTAGTACATTTATAACGTTGTGCAACCAACAGCGCGATCTAGTTCAGAACTTTTTCATCACTCCAAAGGAAACTCTGGACCCGTTGAGCAGTCTCTGGACAATCCCCCTCCACCCCACTACCCCCCCCCCCGAGCCCCTGGCAACCACTACTTGGCTTTCTCTCTCTATGGATTTTTTTTTTAATTTTTTTTAAATTTATTTTTGGCTGTGTTGGGTCTTCGTTGCTGCATGCGGGCTTTCTCTAGTTGCAGTGAGCGGGGGCTACTCTTCCTTGCGGTGCGCGGGCTTCTCACTGCGGTGGCTTCTCACTGCGGTGGCTTCTCTTGTTGCGGAGCACGGGCTCTAGGCACGTGGGCTCAGTAGTTGTGGCGCACGGGCTTAGTTGCTCCGCGGCATGTGGGATCTTCCCGGACCGGGGCTCGAACCCGTGTCCCCTGCATTGACAGGCAGATTCTTAACCTCTGTGCCACCAGGGAAGCCCCTCTCTCTGTGGATTTGCCTATTCTGGGTATATCATATAAACACAATATGTGTCCTTTTGTCTTTGGCTTTCCTGATGATGTTTTGAATCCACCCTAATGCGTGTTGAGGACCCTGAGGGTCTAGGCTCTAACGACAAGAAGAACAGGGTCTTGTCTAGTGGACCCATGACACCAACCATATAGAGCCTTGGGAAACATGGTCCACCTGCCTCTGCACATAGAAGGTGAGCACCCTCACCTCAAGGAGAGCCAGGCCCACCTACCCAGTCAAGGCCCTGTGAGGCCCCAAGAGATCTAAATCAGAGGCGAAAGCCAAAGCTTCCCCGAGCAACCCCAACAAAGGGCTTCAGCTTAAAGGAAAGACAGGAAGGCAAAGGAAAGGCCTGGGATGGTCAAGGAAGGCTTCATGGAAGAGGCAGCACTGACTCTGGTCCTGAAAAGGTGGTCAGGACAGAGACAGCATTTAACTGCCATTTATATTCGGACACCCAAACGTCTACTTCCACCTTTGACTTCACCCCGGAACTCCCGGCTCCTGCAACGAGCTGCCCAGATGGCATCTCCACTTGGGGGTCTGACAGGCTTCTCCAGATGAAAAGTCTTCACTCCCCTGCTCTCTATCCCCTGCTCGGTTTTCCTGTCAGTGTCTCTCGTCTCAGTAAATGGCACCACCAGTCACCCAGTTACTCCAGTACAAAACACTGGGAACCACTTTTGACTTCTCCCTTTCCCTAAAACCCCGCATTCACTCCATCAACAAATTGTATTGACTCCACATGCAAAATATATGTGGAATCTGACCATTTCTCACCAACAGCACTGCTGCTCAGCTGTACCAAGGCACCATCATCTCTCACCTGTACCGCAGCAACTGTCTCCCAACTTATCCCTCGACCGCCACCTGCCCCATTAACAGCCTACTTCTCAGAAGCAGTCAGCGTGATTCTAACACAATGTAGGTCACATTACATCAATCCCCAGCTCAAAACCCTCCAATGACTCATCACATTTAGAATGAAATCCATAACCTTGTCTGTTACTTACAAGCCTACCATGATTGCTCCCTGACTTCTCCCTCCACTCCCGCCCCTCTGCCTTCATGCATTGTACTCCAGCTTCCCTGTCCTCCTTGCTCTTCCTGGAATATCTCCTGTCTCAGGACCTTTGCACTTGCTGTTCCCTCTGCCTAAAACACTCTTCCCCACGATATTCACATGGCTTGCTCCTCACTTCAGGTCTTTTTCACATGTCACTTCCCACAGCACAGAAAGACCTTCCATGACCACCTAAGCGAAATAGAAATCCTCTCACTCTACATTTTAATTCTTACAAAGTTTGATTTTTCATAGAACTAATCACTAACTTGTCAAAAAAAAATTATATATATATATATATGCATACACACACACGTATGTTTTCATGAAATTAATCATAACTTGGCAAAAAATAAATACACACAAATAGTATGTATACATATATATATATATATGTATATATACACACACATACAGGCATGTGTCTTCCTCGCTAGACTATAAACTCCACAAGGAGTTTACCTTATTTACCACCATATCTTCAATTCACAGAATAGTGTGTGGCATATAATAGAATCTTATTAAATTTTTTTTTGGAAAAAAATGAACAAATGGGGGAAAATTGGGTGTGTCAGGGCCACAAAGAGACCATTTCTGCTAAAAGCGGAAGTCAGGGAATGGTAGGAAATAGTCCTCCTCTTCAAACTCCTTACGTCACCTGCCCCTCCCAGCTTACTGACCTCTCACCTTTCATCATGTCCGGGTCCCTTGCCCATCTCCCCACCCCCATACACTCAGCCCCCAGAGCCACTGCTTCCTGTTCGCCAGATAGCCATGCTCTTGTACCCCTCTGGATTGCATACTGTCCCTCGGCTTTCATTTCCCTTCACCTTCCAAGCTGGCCCTGGGATACGAGCAATCTTCGTGACACCCTGGGAAGAGCTGGCTGATCCCCGGCTCTGGCCCCAGCGTCTTGCACAGAGCGCTGTTAGCACAGATCACACTGCACTGTAATCATCGGTTTACATCGGTTTACATCGTTTATCTCCCATATTAGACAGTGAGCCCAAGGTAAGGGACCCTGGTTTTACATTTACATGTAACATCCTGTTTTACATTTAAATGTCTCTTACACTGGCAGAACCCGGTTCTTACCAGGCATGCCAATCCTTGATGAATAAATGATTCAATCAATTAACCACACTAGAATTCCTCTTCAGTTCACTAGTCTTTGCTAATGGCATCCCTCTGTCTAAACCAATTGTGACTAGGATAGTTACAAAATTTTCACTGGAGTTAAAAATGTAGTAACTCTTTGGACACTTTTTATGCATCCTTCAAAGTACAGTTCGGAGCTCAACGGCTTTCCATGGTTCCCTATTACCTAGCTGAATAAACCCATTAACATAGCTTTTAAGGTCCTCCATGATCTGGCCTCAATCTGCCTCTCTTGACCTAATTGCTACTTACCGCCCATCACTTTCTTTACACTCCAACAAACCAAAGTTCTCATCTTTCCTGAAATACACTTTCCAATATCTCTGCTTTTATTTTTGTTAGTCCACTGTTTGAGAATGTTCTTTCTTCTCTCCCATCACTGCTTATTGAGATTCTACTCAATTTCAGCACTCTTCATTTATTCATGCCACAGACATTCACTGAGTGTGTATTACGTCTGGCATCATTCTAAGCGCTGGTAATGTTCACAACAGTTCACTGCTGAACAGCACACACAAAACCCCTGCCTCCGTGGAGCTTTCCTTTAAAATGAATAAGGTAGGCAAGGTGCTTTCATGCAGTTTACAGTCTAGTGGGGAAGATAAATAAGTGTGTGTGTGCGCACACACCAAGTAATGACTAGCTCTATAGAATAATAATAAGCTGTGTAATGAAATAAAACACGATGGGTGAGGGGCAATACTTAGCTTGGGTGGTCGTGGAAGGCCTCTCCGTGGAGGCAACATTTGAGCAGAGACCTGAATGAAGTGAGGGTAGACAAGAATAAACAACAAACAAATAAAATAATTTTGCTGAAAACAAGTACCATAAAAAACTATCAGGGTGGGCTTCCCTGGGGGCGCAGTGGATAAGAATCTGCCTGCCAATGCAGGGACACGGGTTCAATCCCTGGTCTGGGAAGATCCCACATGCCGCGGAGCAACTAAGCCCGTGCGCCACAGCTACTAAGCCTGCACTCTAGAGCCTGCGAGCCACAACTAGTGAGCCCACGTGCCACAACTACTGAAGCCCGCACACCTAGAGCCCGTGCTCCGCAGAAAGAGAAGCCACTGCAGTGAGAAGCCCACACACCGCAACGCAGAATAGTCCCCGCTCACCACAACTAGAGAAAAGCCTGTGCAGCAACGAAGACCCAACGCAGCCAAAAATAAATAAATAAAATTAAAATTTAAAATAAATTAAAAAGAAAAAAAAGATCTTATCCACAAAGCCAGTACAAAAGAACTAAACATTAATTCATCAAAAGAAAAAAAAACTATCAGGGTGATATTACAGAGTAGGCGATATTATAGAATAAGGTGAGGGGAGCTCCTTTACATGGGGTGGATGGAAAGGCCCCTCTGGGGAGGTACCATTTGAGCTAAGACTGAGGATGCAAAGATAGGAGCCAGCCAGGAGGGTAGCCAAGGGATGCATATTTCAGAAAGAGAGGACACTGTCCAAAGGGGTGAGGAACGGTGAGCCTGGGGAGCTCGATGACTAGAAAGAGGGCTAGCAGAGCACGCCTGCTAGGAGGAAGGGTACAAGGCAAGTTGGTACAAGGCAAGGGTGGACAGGTAGCCAGGGCCAGATGGTGCGAGTCCCCACAGGCAATGGCAGAGAGCTGGGAGGGTGCCAGTCTTTGCCTATTGTCAATCTGCTTCCGCCCTTCCACACTTCGCCTTCAGCATTTCCCAGGCTCCCTTGACAACGAGCTTCTGGCAAAGTTCAGCCATTGGGAAGCCCTAGAGAGAGACCGCAGATAGGGAGAAGGGAGAAGCCAGCGTATTTCTCCCTCTCCTTCTTGGCGCTAGCCGGCATTTACGGCAACAGCAGTGTCCCCTTTATCACTGCAGCTTCCCACCAGACTGCCCCTCCCTCTGAGGTCCCAGCTCCCACCACAGGGGACCCACCAGAGTTGAGTAACTTCTGGGTTCTGGGCTTAGGTCCCTTCAGCCTAGAGTTGGTAGTGGCTTCCTACTCTGGGTTGCCTCATCCTCTGTTTTTATGCAACAAAATCCTTGTATTCGTATTCCCTGTTTGAAATACCTGAAGTGGTTTCACCAACTAATACAGGAAGCCACAAAGGTTTTTGAAGAGGGGAGTGGCAGGATCTGGAATTATCTTTTGGAAAGATAACTCTGGCTGCTGCAAAAACTACTGATAGGAGGGGAGGTTGGGTAGAATTTTAAACCACCCAGGAAGCTCTTTCAATAGCTCCAGCAACAGGTGGTTGTACCCAGGGCTTTGGTGGTAGCAATAAATAAAGAGTGCAAGGGATAGACTCTAGCTCTACGCCAGAGATAGACGCTAAGCAAACTGGAGAAGGATTGGATGTGGGAGATGAGGAAAAGAGAAGAAGTTGTGATGGATCCACTAGCGTTTTGGCTTGACCAACTGGGTGGGAAGCACAGGGGTGGGACTAGAAGGGCAGGGGCGGCGTGGGGGTCGAATACCGTGTCAAATCAACTCCTTCTTCAGGACGCATCCAACAGCCCTTCCAGTGGGGAGTAATTTTTCCCTCATTTGTAATCACATGATGGTGGGAAAATATTATAATTATATAGCTATATGTCCGTCTGACTTACTTCCCCTGCCAGACTATAATTTGCTGTAGCTCACTGTATCTAGTTCATCTTTGTGACCTCCCTAGCACCTCTGCCATAGGGCAACTTTGCCATAGGGCAAAGCACTGAGCTGACAACCTAATAGAACAGAATAGCCCCTAAGCGACAGGCCCCAAGTTCCACCTCTTACTATAAAAAAAGGGTACGAATTTCAGCAACCACTTTGAGCCCTTGCTAACAGTCCTGGATGTCCTTCCCCAACTCACAGATGAAGCCCACTCCCCTGCTGATGGGCAGCTGTCCCTGACCAGATTCTATCTCTGCCCAGCCTATGATTCCATCCTTTCCAGCAGGAAGGATATTCAGAGGCTCAACAAGTGACTACCGAACTAAATCAAACTGACATCACCAAACAGCATGAACAGCATGTCTTCTTTTATAAGCTCTCAAGTTCCTCCACTTTCCTAACTTCTCATTTAAAATAAATAAAATGGTGTCCTCTTGTCTGGCCATCGCAGAATTCAGCTGAAGCCATTCAGCCTATGGTCAGGTCAGTGATGGTGGGAGCCCAGGTTCCCGTTCCCTTGAGAAGGTGGCTTAATCCCCCCTCCCTACCCCAGGCCCTTTGCTCATCTGAACAGTGGGCATCACAGCCCGGCCGTCTCAGGGAGCTGTCGCGAAGAGCAGCCATCCTTTATGTGGAAGGGAGGCCTCGTGTTTTCAAGAAGGAAAGTCCTCCCAGGGAAATGGAAACAAGCCTCTGCCTCACACCAGCCCCATCCCAATACACAGCGTCTGCTTCTCCCACATCATCCTTCTGTGGCTGCAGCCACTTCAGTCTCCTCCCACAGGTCCTTCCACTGCCTCTTCATTTACTTTTTGAATCAATCTTAAGCTTTGTATACTCACTCTAAGTGCTCCTTAGGTCCTCCGTGCATCCCTTGTCTCATTTCATTCTCTCCCTCCACTCCCTCTGCTCTGAACTAGCGCTGACAACATCCCCACAGCCCTCGTAGCAAAGAGTCACCCAGTGCCCACTCTGGACCAGATAGTGAAGATGCAAATGAGAGGTACGTCCTCCCCAAGCTGAGTCCATCCAAGGACATGGGACAAAAAGTAAGACTCACTCACTAGACGGTCAGGACAAATACTTTAGACCTTCTTGCAATACACACTTGCATAGGATGTCATACAATTTCTGCCCAGGCATTCACTCTCCACATCTCTGCGTAAAGCTAACCATGTTTCTACTTCTTCCTCTTGTTTACGATATAATCAATCCTCATTATTCACAGATTCCATATTTATGAATTCACCTACTCACTAAAATTTATCTGTAACCCCCAAATCAATACTCGAGGCACTTTGGCAATCATCCACAGACATGCCCAGGTTGGCAAAAAATTTGAGTCACCCAATGCAGACTTCCCAGCCGAAGTCAAACAAGGTGACCCTCTGCCTTCTCATTTCAGCTCATACTGTAAACAAGTCCTTTTCACTGTCTCTTTTTTTTAATAAATTTATTTTCTTTTAATTATTTTCGGCTGTATTGGGTCTTTGTTGCTGCACACGGGCTTTCTGTAGTTGTGGAGAGCGGGGGCTACTCTTCGTTGCAGTGCATGGGCCTCTCGTTGCGGTGGCTTCTCTTGTTGTGGGGCACGGGCTCTAGGCACGCCGGCTTCAGTAGTTGTAGCTCACGGGCTCTGGAGCGCAGGCTCAGTAGTTGTGGTGCACGGGCTTAGTTGCTCCACAGCATGTGGGATCTTCCCAGACCAGGGCTCGAACCCATGTCCCCTGCATTGGCAGGCGGATTCTTAACCACTGCACCACCAGGAAAGCCCCTCACTGTCTCTTTAGGGCCATGGTTTTTACAATTTTGTGCTTCCTGTTGGTGATTTCACTGTTTAAAATGGCCCCCCAAGCCTAATGCTGACGTGTAATCTGGTGTCCCTAAGCACAAGAAGGCTGTGATATGAAATACGTTTGGTAGATAAACTTTATTCAAGCATCACTTTATAGCGCCGTTGGGTGTGAGTTCAATGCTAATGAATCAAAAATATATATTACAGGGCTTCCCTGGTGGCGCAGTGGTTGAGAGTTCGCCTGCCGATGCAGGGGGCGCAGGTTCGTGCCCCGGTCCGGGAAGATCCCACATGCCGCGGAGCGGCTGGGCCCGTGAGCCATGGCCGCTGAGCCTGCGCGTCCGGAGCCTGTGCTCCGCAGCGGGAGAGGCCGCAGCAGTGAGAGGCCCACGTACCACAAAAAAAATTAAAAATATATATTACATAAGGTGTCTTTAAGCAGAGATGCACATAAAACAAGGTTATGTATTCGTTGGTGAAAACATGACCAGATGCTCACAGGAACCCTAACCCTGTATTTCCCCTAGGAACAGTGCTCTAGTATTCACTAATTCAGCAACTCTATAGAACATAACTACTGCAAGTAACAAGGATGGACTGAAATTGAAGTTCTACAGTCTCCCAGGGTGTGTTAACGAAGGAGAGCATCTAGAATAAGGGAGGACGTAGCTCTACTCTACGTGGTCTGCTGCGCCCACCAGTGGTCTGTGAAGTTTTAGCTCCGGGTGGTCCACTCTGGGGAGAAATGAAAGACTGCCAGCCAGGATGACCACGGGGCTTGACTGCTTATCCTCCAAGAAACAGGGAGCCTATCTGGAGAAGGAAGACTCAGACTATCATCAAACACCCCGGTATTCACGTGGAGGAGGGATGATCAGGCTGGGTTTATAGGGTCCCCTGGGGAAGGTCAGGATCCAAGAGTGAAAGCTACAACGGGGCGGATTTTAGCTCAGCCCCGTGAAGTGTGTTCCCAACGTCAGAAGGACCTGCAGAAAGAGGGCAGCCTCGTGCGGTAATGAGGTCTCTGTCACTGCAGGTGACAACCACCAGAGGGGACCCTGAGAAAATGCAAGCACTGACAAAATGATATTTGAGAGTCTGTTATTCTACGAAAATAAATTTCCCAAGTGGGAATCAGGACTCTGCCAGGGCAAAATCCCAATTCCATCACTAAAATTACCACGTCTCCAGTCTCTGTGTACTCTGAAAAGGGGGCGACACTATCTGCACTACCAGAGAGAGGAGGACGAGCCCCGGCCACCGTGTCACATGGGCCTCCTGCTGACACACAGAGACCTGCGCTCAGGAATGGCTCTCCCTCGGGGCAGGAGCTCTACCATCTTTGGCTCTGATGGTTGGGGGAGGCTACAAAAGTGGCAGATCATTGATTATCCCCAGATTGATTGAGAGCAATTACCACAAGAATGTTTCCTTTTATGACTCAAGCTGAGCCGAAAACATAAGCGTGGAAATAAGACTATTTCCCAATCATTTTAAAACTGTAAATCTCAGCGGGAAAGTGATTTGACTGTCAAGAGAAAATGCAGGAATGGAAAGCAAACTCCCTGTCACCATCAGGCTTTCAGAAGAGCGGCCCAACAGTCCTTTGGGGGTGGTGACAAGGTCTCATGAGGTGACACCTCGCCATTCCCTGAGGAAGCAGAGAATCCCTCCACCCCACTGCACTCACAGCACTGAAGCGTCCCAGGGATGGGCAAGCGAGAGAGTCTGGGGCTCCCCGGAAGGGGTCCCAGAGGCCCTGCAGTTCAAAGGCAGATTTCTTCCACGCACCCTCTGGGGGCTGGGACACAAGCCGGTATCTGCATCCTTAGAGCTTTCTATCCATTAGCTCACGAAGGAAAACAGGAGCCAATTGGTGAAACAAAAATTATTCGATGAATACAGGCTATGTGGCCTGCCATGGGATGAAAACAAAAGCCAAGAGCAGTCCCTACTCTGAGAATATAAAGACTCATTGAAGAGGAAGGGAGACACACATAAAAACTGATAGAAAATGGTTACCCAGTTAACCAGGAGATTTGACTGGTACAACAGGCCTCAGTGGCTGGGGAAGGCTTGAGAGAAGCAGAAGGGCCAGCATGGGGGTCCTGTGCAGAAGAAATTCCATTATATTTCTGGGTATGATGAGCAGACAATACAGATGTGTACTGTCCAATATGGTAGCTTCTAGCCATATGTGGTTATTTAAATGTAAATAAAATAAACATTAAAACTCAGTTCCTTGGTCACGCTAGTCACATTTCAAGTACGGAAGTTACTGTGGCTAGCTGCTACCATATTGGCCAGAGCAGGATTTCCACCACCAGAGAAAGTTCTATTGGACAGCTCTGATCCAAACTGTCCACACCCTCTCCAGCATCCTTCAGATGCCCTAGAATGAATGCCAAACTCACTATCGTGGCTTAGGTGGCCCTTAGCGATCGGCCCCTGCCTGGCCCTCAAGACTCATTTTTGCCACTCTGGCTCCACAGGCCACAGGCACCAGCCGTGCTGAGCAAGCTCCTTTCCATCCTTCTCACAAGCTGCTCTCTCCAGCAGCAGCTAGCTGAACCACGATCCCTTTTGCCAACCTAATTTCTTCTCAACCTGCAGGGTTCAGTCAAAGAACCCTGTCTCTGGAGTCCTTCCTGAACCCTTAGATGAGACAAAGTCCCCTGCTTTGCAATCCCATAGAAGTCTGTTCTTTGCTCATCACGGCCCTACTATCAGTTGTTCATGGATATATCCCAGGGCCTAGTACACTGCCGGGCTCACAGTAAACTCTCTGTAATTATTTGTTGAACGAATGAACAAATGAATAACTCTTTGTTAGAATTCCTTGTTTCATTGTTTGTCAACCACTGTAGTTTGCAATTAAAAGGGACTTTGTTTATTTCATTTACCACCTTATCTCCAGTCTCTTCATTATAGTGAATGATCAAAATTATTAAAGAATTATCGATAAGAAAAGAAGGGCTGGAGGGAGGGAAGGAACAAGAGAAGGAGAGAGGGATGGAGAGGAGGAAGGAAGGGAGGGAGAAAGGGAGAGAAAAGTAAGAAAAACAAAAGGAAGAGGTAGGTGAATAAACGATGGATGTAGTTTCTGCCTTAGAAGACAGGGAAAATTATGGCATTACTGAGTAACAGAACAGCTGGGAGCTAATGGCACCAAGCAACTAAGTTCTGACTATACAATGCAGGAACGATTATTTTCCCATCACCGACTAAAGGACAGGCTTATAGAGCCTCCCTGAATAGCCCCATCCTTGCCACCCCTACTCCCCAACCCAGTGGAATGAGAAATAGAAGCGCAAATTCAGCTTTTTATTACAATTAGCAGCCTAACACAGGCATCGCCTGTCCTGCTGAAATGGGATAGTTCATCTAAGACACTCATAATCATAGCCCAATGGGGGAGACTGTGAATCAATTCACTGCCTATTTTTCAACAGCTTTATGTGAAATGATTTTTATTCTTTACACTTGCTAGTTATCCCCAAGGAACTCAAGGCAATTTACAAACTTTTAATTCTCCTGACACCCAGGGAGTGCAGGAAGTGAGAGCCTAGAATGTAGAGGTGGGGAAGAAAAGCCATGTGACAGGATTAAGGCGCCCAGACAAAAGAGACTCACCCGGTCCCCAGAGCCCACCCTTCTGAAGTTGAACAGAGAATCATTATGGCGATATTCCTAAAAGCCACCTCAGCAGAGAAGTGGAGGCAAAAGCTGGGCTGGAGAGGCTGAAGGTGAGCAAGGCGTGAGGCGGTAGCGATCGCAGGTATGCACGTAATCGTTGGTAAAGAAAACAAAAGCAGTGAACCAGGCAAGAGGGCTAAGAGCTAAGGCTGAAGACAGGGGCACAAAACAGAATGTGGAAGGGCCTGTGGTGGGGTGGGCACAGGGTGGCTGGAGCCAGGGCCACTGGGACTGAGAACACTTTCAAAGGAGGAGGAGAAATAGAGGGGGCAGAAGGAGGGCAGATATTTATCATTTTTTCCTTTTTGTGTGTTTATTTTTAATTGTGGCTTTAAAAAAAATCATTGGTGGGCTTCCCTGGTGGCGCAGTCGTTGAGAATCTGCCTGTTAATGCAGGGGACACGGGTTCGAGCCCTGGTCTGGGAAGATCCCACGTGCTGCGGAGCAACTGGGCCCGTGAGCCACAACTACTGAGCCTGCGCGTCTGGAGCCTGTGCTCCGCAACAAGAGAGGCCGCGACAGTGAGAGGCCCGCGCATCGCGATGAAGAGTGGCCCCCACTCACCGCAACTAGAGAAAGCCATCACGCAGAAACGAAGACCCAACACAGCTAAAAATAAATTAATTTTTAAAAAATCATTGGTATTAAGTACATTTAGTGCCATGCAACCATCATACTGTCTATTTCCAGACTTTGCCAACATCGCAAACTGAAACTCCAGACATAAATGGTAACTCCCCTCCCCAGCCCCTGGGAACCTCTAGTCTACTTTCTGTCGTATGACTGGACAACTGGAATACCTCATAACTGGAATCACACAGGATTTGACCTTCTGTGTCAGGCTTATTTCACGCAGCCTAACTCTTCAGGGTGCATCATGTTGTAGCATGAGTCAGAATTTCCTCCTTTTTAAGGCTGAATAATATTCTGTTGTTTGGATGGACCACATTTTGTTTATCCATCCACGAGAGAGCAGATATTTAAAAGAAGCATTTTAGGGACAAAAAAAAAAAGGTTGGTGAGCACACCCAGAAATCACAATTTTATGGGTAAGGAAGTCAAACCAGAGAAAAAATGTGACTTGCCCGAGCCCACATGGTGAGCCAGGATGGAGCAGTCTCTGCTACCCTGTGCAGGGAAAGGAAGTAGTGTTTGCCTCCTGAGCTCCATTCCCACCCCCACACCCCCCACACCCCCCACACCCCCGCAGCAAGATCGGGTGGGGCAAGATTGGGAGCTCAAGAGAGGAGAAAGGAGATTGGATTGCCCATTTAAGAATGACACTAGATAACTGGGTTTGATATTAGATATTGAGTTTGTCCAGCCACATTGTTGATGAGCAGCTAAAGATGGATACCACATGAATTTTTAATGTAGCTGAATCAGCAGGTATCCCTCACTTTATGGAAGAGATACTGTACCTCAGTGTCTTAGCACAGTAAGTATTTATTTCTCATGCACTTTACCAGGTAATGCAGATAGGCTGGAACTCTGCTCCACCCAGCCACTCAAGGACCAGACTCCCTCTAAACAATGCTGGGCTATCCAGTACGGTAGCCATAGTCCTCTGTGGCTATTTAAATTCATTAAAAGTAAATAAAATAAAAAATTCAGCTCCTCAGTCAGACTAGCTACATTTCAAATGCTCAGTGAGCACACGGCTACCATATTGGACAGCAGAGAGTTAGAACATTTCATCATCGTAGAAGGTTCCACTGGATAAGGCTGCTCTCCACTGGAGCTCTGGCATGCAGCCAGCAGGCAAAGAAGAGAAAGAGCTTAGATAAGGATGCAGGAGTTTTATCAGCCAGGCCAGAAGGTGCCACACAGCACTTCTGCCCCTATTCCACTGGCCAGAGCTCAGTCACACTGCCACACATCACTGCAAGGGGACCGGGGAAATGCAGTCAAGCTGTGTGCCCAGGTGGAAGAGGAAATGGGTTTAATGAGCATTTGCCAGCTTCCTCCACAGATACATTCTAAAAAATTCCTAAAATAAAAACTCATTTCCCAACTACAGTTCTGTAATAAAATCAGACTGATGATCCTAAAAGGAGAATATCTCTCCATAGGCTGTTTTAAATTTTAAGCAAGTTAGAGTTAAGATGGTGCTCAGAGTCGTGGTTCTCTACAGGCATTTCAATACACATACCTTCCTAATTCAAAGCACTCCCAACTGCTCCATTTGTGCCCTCTATTTCCTTTGTGCCCCCCACTCCTAACCCATCATTTATACTGGATACAGAGATAATTGAATCAACATTCACAGGGGAGGCAACAATTCAAAAATAAACAAGCAAGACTACATCAAACTAAAAAGCTTCATTCTGCACAGCAAGAGAAACCATCAACTGAATGAAGAGGCAACCTACTGAATGGGAGAAAATATTTGCTAATCATATATCCGATAGGGAATTAATATCCAAAATATATAAAGAACTCATACAACCAATAGGAAAAAAACCAAAATCCAATTTAAAAATAGGTGGAGGATCTGAATAGATGTTTTTTTCAAAGGAAACATACAAATGGTCAACAGGTTCAGGAAAAGGTGCTCAATATCACTAATCATCAGGGAAATGCGAATCAATACCACAATAAGATATCAGCTCACATCTAATCAAAAGATAAATAACAAGTGTTGACAAGGATGTGGAAAAAACAGAACCCTTGTACACTGTTGGTGGGAATATAAATTGGTGCAGCCACTAAGGAAAACAATATAAAGTTTCCTCAAAAAATTAAAATAGAGCTACCATATGATCCAGCAATTCCACTTCTGGGTATTTATTCCAAGCAAATGAAATCACTATTTCCAAAATATATAGACAGCCCCATGTTCACTGCAGCATTATTTACATTGGTCAAGACACGGAAACAACCTGTGTCCATCTATGGATGAATGGATAAATAGGATGTGGTATATACATACAATGGAATATTATTCAGGCAGAAAAAAGGATATCCTGCCATTTACAACAACATGGATGGAACTTCACAGCATTATGCTAAATGAAATAAGACAGAAAGACAAATACTGTACGAACTCACTTGTATGTGAAATGTTAAAAAAAAAACTCATAAATACAGAGAACAGATTGGTGGTTGCTGGAGGTAGGAGAGGGGGTGGGAGCTGGGAGGGGTGCAAAATGAGTGAAGATGATCAAAAGGTATAAACTTCCAATCATAGGATAAATAAATCCTGGGGGTGTCCTTGAATGAAACTCACTGCAGCCTTCCAGCCCAACCAGGTCATGCTACCTTCCTCCTTCCTGACCAACGTGAGCCACACTGGTCTCCAAAAACAGCTCCTAGAACACGTCAAGGTCTTTCCCATCTCCAGGCCTCTGCAGTTGCTGCCCCTCTGCCTGGAAACACTGTTCCTTTTTTTTTTTTTTTTAACCCCTTTATTGGAGTATAATTGCTTTACAATGGTGTGTTAGTTTCTGCTGTATAACAAAGTGAATCAGATATACATATACATATATCCCCATATCCCCTCCCTCTTGTGTCTCCCTCCCACCCTCCCTATCCCACCCCTCTGGGTGGTCACAAAGCACCAAGCTGATCTCCCTGTGCTATGTGGCTAACACATATATATGGAGTCTGAAAAAAACAGTTCTGAAGAACCTAGGGGCAGGACAGGAATAAAGACGCAAATGTAGAGAACGGACACTGTTCCTTTTGATCTCCACACGGCTGGTTCAGCTCAAATGTCACCATTTCAGACGACCTCTAATTGCCCTATCCCAACAGCCCCTGTCCCCAATTACTATTATAAAATTTGCTGGGAGTGTCTGCAGACTTCTACTCTTCCCTCGCTCCCTGCTATCCTTCCAGGTATCTCCTCCACTCTCCTGTCTCCGGCTCTCACCTCTGAGCCCATCTACACACACATGTGGCAGCGCTCACCTCTGCGGCTGCAGCGCCACATTCCCAACTAGCTCCTGGGTGTTCCCACCTATAGGTCACGTTTGGCAAAACAGAAATCACTATCTTTTGCAAACCAGTTCCTATTCCTTTCTCCCTTATTTCTGCTACTCCTACCATCACCATTCCAATTTCCTAAGCTTATAAACACACAGTCTTCTTTAATTAATTCCTTAAATATAATTGAAAACTAACTTTTCTGTGGTGTTATACAGTATATAAAAGACTTTCACATGTCATCTTCTTAATCACTTAGGTGGTCAGTATTATTTTTAACAGGCTTACTGAAGCAGAATTGAATAAATATGAAACCATTACCAAAATCAAGATAACGAACACATCCATTATCCCAAAATGCTGCCTTGGGGTCCCTTGGTAATCTCTAACTCATCCCACCCCACTTCTCCATCCTCTCCTGGAAACCACTGATCTGTTTTCTGTCACTACATTCGTGTGCATTTCCTAGAATTTTACATAAATGGAATCATACTTTATATACTCATTTTTGTCTGGCTTCTTTCACTCAGCATGATTATTTTGAAATTAATCCCACGTTGTCACTTGTGTCAATATTTCCTTTTTATTACTGAGTAGTATTCCATTGTATTGATGTACCAGTTTGTCCATCATCTGTCGATGAATATTTGGAGTTTCCACCTTGGGGCTATTACAAATAAAGCTTCTAGGAACATTTGTATGCAAATCATTATACAGATATGATGAAATAAAATGTATATTTTAAGGCACAACAAGAATAAATTAAACAAAATTCTGTGTGTGTGTTTGGGCCTCCTCCCTCCCTGCTGTGCAGTGTGCATTTGCATTATACATTAACCAGAGCTCCTCAAAGACGGGAGTGCCTGCTCAACCACAAAGATCTTCTTTTTCTTTCTTGTGCTCTAGCAATGTAACTTCTTAAAAGAATAGTGTTCTTTCCCAGCTCTCATGGTGACTTGCTGCTCGCTTTGTATGTGCCTACCCCGACTAGGTATCCTTGGTGACCTTTATGTAACATATCAGTATGTCACTCTGATGGACGATCCTTTGTCTCAAAAACGTATATGGCTGTGCCTTCGACTTCTAACAGGTGGAAGAATTCTCAGAGTTTTCTGAGAAGCTGCTTCCTGGGTTATAATCCTCAGTTTGGGTCGAATAAAATTCCCCTTTTTTCTTCTTAGCTTGATAGCTAGTTAAATTTTCATTGACAGATATATGCTTTCATTGCTCTTGCATAAATCACTAGGGGTGGAATGGCTGTATCATATTGCAGATATATGTTTAGTTTTTTTTAAAAAAACACTGAACTCCTTTCTAATGTCGTACCACTTTACATTCCCACCATCAGCACTTTGGAATTCCAGTTCTTCCCCATTCTCACCAACACTTCATATCATCAGTCTTTTGAATTTTAGCCGTTCTTACAGACATGTACCCGTGCCTCACTGAGGTTTTAATTAGCCTTTCTCCAGTGATGATGTTCAGCATATTTTCATGTGCTCATTTATCACTTGTCTGAATTCAGTTTGCTAAAATTTTTTTCAGAATTTTTGCAACTATGTCTACGAAGGATATTGATCTACAGTTTTCTTCTCTTGGGATGTCTTTGGTTTTTGTATCAGTGTAATGCTGGCTTCACAAGATTAGTTGGGAAGTATTCCTTCCTCCTCAATCTTCTGAAAGAGTTTGTATGGAATTCTTATTTAAATATTTGGGAGAATTCACCAGTGAAATTATCTGGGCCTGGAGTTATCTTTGTGGAAACGTTTCTAACCAAATATTACATTTTTAATACCTATGCAACTTATTCAGGTTATCTATTTCTTTTTAAATTAGCTTTGGTAGTTTGTACCTTTCAAGGAATTTGTTGATTTTATCTAAGTTGTTGAATTTATTGGCAGAAAGTTGTTCATAATATTATTCTTATTATCCTTTCAATATTTGTTGACTCTACAGTGACGTCACCTTTCTCATTCCTGATATTGGTAATTTTTGTTTTCTTCTCATTTTTTTCCTGATCAGTCTGCCTACAGGTTTATCAATTTTATTGACCTTCCCAAAGAACTAGCATTTGGGTGCATTAATTTTTCCTTATTTTTCTGTTTTCCGTGTAATTAATTTCTGCTCTGATCTTTATGATTTATTTTCTTCTGCTTACTTTGGGTTTACCTTGCTCTTCTTTTTCTAGTTTAAGATAGAAGCTGAAGTCACTGCATTGAGACCTTAATTTTCTCATATAGGCGTTCAAGGCTATCAAGTTTGTGTCTTTATATTCAGTGGATTTCTCCTATGTAATATGAGCTAGCTCTTGCCTTTTCCTCCAGTCTAACGATCTCTGTCTTTTAACTGGGGTGTGTTTTTTTTTGTTTGTTTGTTTGTTTTAAATTTATTTATTTATTTAGGGCTGTGTTGGGTCTTCGTTTCTGTGCGAGGGCTTTCTCTAGTTGTGGCAAGCGGGGGCCACTCCTCATTGCAGTGCGCGGGCCTCTCACTATTGCGGCCTCTCTCGTTGCGCAGCACAGGCTCCAGACGCGCAGGCTCAGCAGTTCTGGCTCACGGGCCTAGTTGCTCCGTGGCATGTGGGATCTTCCCGGACCAGGGCTCGAACCCGTGTCCCCTGAATTAACAGGCAGATTCTCAACCACTGCGCCACCAGGGAAGCCCCAAACTGGGGTGTTTATTGATGTATCTGGGTTTGACTCTATTATCTTGTTTTTCTTTTTCTATTTGTCCCATCTGTTCTTTGACTCCTTTTTCTTTTTGTCCCATCTGTTCTTTGACTCCTCTTTTTTTTCCCCTGCCTTCTTTTGGATAAACTGAACATTTGGTATGATTTTTTATTTCTGTGATTAGTTTACTAGATCTTTGTTTTGTTATTCTAGTGGTCACTTTAAGATTTATAGTATACATATTTCCCTTAGGACAGTCTACCTTCAAGTGCTACCACTCACATATAAGAACCTTACAATAGTACATTTCCATTTCTCCTCTCCCAATCTTTTTTGTTGTTGTTATGACTTAGATTTTTATATACATTACAAACGTCACACTACATTGTTATTACTTTTGTTTAAACACTTTTTCTTTTAAAGAGATTTAAATAATAAGTAAAAAGTCTTATATATTTATCGATGTAGGTACCTTTTCTGGTGTTCTTCATTCCTTCGTGTAGATCCAGAATTCCACCTGGTATCCTGCTCCTTCTGCCTGAAGAACCCCCTTTAACACTTCCTATAGTGTGGTTCTGCTGGTGATGAATTCTTTCAGCATTTATATGTCTGAAAAAGTCTTTATTTTTCCTTCATTTTTGAAAGATACTTTCTCTGGACGTAAAATTCTAAGTTGACAGGGATAATTTTCTTTCAAAGATGTTCCACAACCTTTCATTGGCATTGTTTCCAAAAGGTATCTGCTGTCATCCCTACCTTTGTTCTTCTATACATAACATATCTTTTTCCTCTGGTACCTTTTAGTACTTTCTCTTTACCAGTGGTTTTGAGCATTTGATTATGATGTGCCTTGGTATAGTTTTCTTCAGGTTCCTTGTGATTGAGGTTTGTGAGCTTCTTGGATTTCTGAATTTATCATTTTCATCAAATTTGAAAATTTCACCCATTATTTCTTCAAATATTTTTTCTGTCCCTTCTCCCTCTCCTCTCCTTTGTGGACACCAGTTACATGTATGTTAGGCCACTTGAAGTTGTTCACAGCTAACGAATGCTCCGCTCTTTTTAAAAAAATTCTCTCTTATTCCTGTGTTTCATTTTGGATATTTTCTGTTGCTAGGACTTCAAGTTCACAAAATTTTCCTTCTGCAAGGTCTAACTTACCATTAGTCTCATCGAGTGTATTTTTCGTCTCACACATTGTAGTTCTCATTTTTAGAAGATGGATTTTTATATCTTCCATGTCTCTAATTAACTTGTTGAACATATGGAATACAGTTATAACTATTTTTAATGGCTTTGTTTGCTAATTCGAACATCCAGGTCAGTTACGGGTCAGTTTCAGTTCATAAATTTATCTCATTGTGGGTTGTATTTTTCTGCTGCTTTGCATGCCTGGTAATTTTTTTTTTTTTTTTTTTTTTTTTTTTTGCATTACGCGGGCCTCTCACTGTTGTAGCCTCTCTCGTTGCGGAGCACAGGCTCCAGACGCACAGGCTCAGCGGCCATGGCTCACAGGCCCAGCTGCTCTGCGGCATGTGGGATCCTCCCGGACCGGGGCACGAACCCGTGTCCCCCGCATCGGCAGGCAGACTCCCAACCACTGCGCCACCAGGGAAGCCCATGCCTGGTAATTTTTGATTGAATGGCTGATACTGTCAATTTTACCTTATTGGATGTTGAAAACATTTTCCCCATAATTATTTGTGAGTTTTTTCCTGGGATGCAGCACCTTGGAAACTGTTCAATCCTTTTGTGTCTTGCTTTTAAAATTTGTTATGAGGAACCAGAGCAATGCCCTTGAATCTTGAGGTTTCCAGCTGGGCTACTGAGAACAGGTACTATTTCTGGACCTGTGTGAGTGCTGGGCACTGTTACCTCTAATCCTTTCGGTGATTCTTTCCCCAGCCTTGGTTAGTTTCCTCACACACATGTACTCATAAGTACTCAGCTGAAAGCTCAAAAGGGATTCTCTACAAACTCCTGGAGTCCTCTCTTTGCAACTTTCTCTTCTCTGTTACTCTGTCGTGAGAACTCTAACTGCCTTCCTCTCCCTGGACTCTCAGCTTTGTCTCTTCAATTCAGGGAGTCGGCTGGGATCTACCTGGGTTTCCCTTCCTTGTATGTGGCCTGGAAACTCTCTCAAGACAGTAAGCTGGGACAATGATAGAGTCCACCTCATGTGTTTCTCATCCCTCTAGAATTACTTTTTTCTCATGGAAGCAAACTAAATGTCCATCAACAGATGAATGGATAAAGAAGATGTGGTATATGTGTGTACACACACACACACACACACACACACACACACACACACAGGAATATTACTCAGCCATAAAAAAGAATGAAATCATGCCATTTACAGCAACATGGATGGACCTAGAGATTATCACATTAGGTGAAGTAAGTCAGACAGAGAAAGACAAATATCATATGATATCACTTATATGTGGAATCTAAAAAAATGATACAAATGAATTTATTTAAAAAATAGAAATAGACTCAAAAACACAGAAAACAAACTTATGGTTACCAAAGGGGATAGTGGGGGAGGCAGGGGGAGAGATAAATTAGGAGTTTGGGGTTAACATATACACACTACTATATATAAGACAGGCTAACAACAAGGACCTACTGTACAACACAGGGAACTGTACTCAATATCTTGTTTAAAAAAAAAGAATTACTGTCTTTTTCTGCCTGGTGCCTAATTTCTTGCAAATAATTATTTCATATGTTGTTTCTGAATTTTGGTGTTTCAAGTGTAAGTTAAGTATGATCCCTTTTACTCCACCTTGACCAGAAGCAAAATCTCTGTCATTATTATACCCATATTATGAATGAGTAAATTGAAGAAAGGATCAGCCCAAGATTCCAGATTTTAAGTGTTCTTAAGCTTCCCAGCAAATCTAGCACCAAGTTCTGTCCATTATTCCCTTTTTTAATTACATAGTTTAAGACTTAATTATCATCTGAACTATCAAAATATTTACCTCTTAACTAAGTAATGAAGAACAAAACTATGTGTATTTTATTTACATTTATATGTTGCTAGCAGCTCCTTGCACATTGTTGGGGTTCAATACATCTAGGGAAAATACATAGTGCAGTATCAAGAGTACGTAACACTGGAGGCCAACTGCCTGTGTTCAAATCCTGACTCCACAACTCACTAGCTATATGACCTTAGACAACTCACTTAACTTCCTTATGCATTTGTGTTCTTGCCTGTAACACAAAGATAAGAGTATCAAACACAGGGGAGTGTTGTGAAGATGAAATGATTTAATATATGTGAAATACACAGAACAATGCCTGGTACACAATAAGCATTGTGCAAGTGTTAGCTAGTATTACTGACTTGAATTGAATTGGTCTCCTTGCTTTCAGTTTCTCCTCCCTTTAATTTATCCCCCAGAAGATACTTCTCATGGAAGATGCTTCCTAAAATCCAAGTTTTATTCTAATGCATCCCTGCTGTAAAATCCTCTATGGCTCTCCATGTAACCCCCAAAGTATTCCCACTGTCTAGCCCCAGCCCTCATCTCTAAATTCATCTCCCCACCACCACTACCACATCAACTCTTCACTCCAAGAATATGGATCCTGTTGCCTGACCCCAAATACATCTTTCTCCTGACCTTTGCTCACACAATCTCCTCCACCTGGAATTTCATTCTACAGCCCCCTCCAGCCAAGTCCACTCTAATCGAGATCCTATCCATCCTTAAGAGTCTAACTCAAACTCCATCTCCCTATAAAGGCTATCCTGATCACTCTCAAAATATTCAATCTCTGTGTCCTCTCACCAACCTCGGCCACACTGTCCGTGATTTTCAGAGGACCCCTGTTGACTTCCTTTTTTAGTAACTGTTATAGACCTATTCACCTAGCAGACACTCGATAAACAACCACTCACTGAACAAATAAATTAATTTGACTCAGAGGACTAATGGGGACATTTAAGGCAAAGAACTATACAGTCAATTCTTTCCTTAGCCAGTTCTTCCTGAGAGAAGCTGAGCTCCTCATCATGCAAATGGCAGGAAGAACTGAGCCCAAAATAGCCAGGTTATCCCTGGCAGCCCCCCGGGGTACAGAAGTAGCAAAGTCCACAAAACTTCAGTTGCCAGTTTCCGGGCTCTTGAACTTGTCCAATTAACACAGCCTCACTGAGTCAAATGTGCCAAAGAGAAGCAGAACATCCCACCAAATACAGACTGCTGCCATCCTCCCCTGGAAATAGAAAGTAGGAGGCAGCAGAAGCTCAGGATGCAAAGGAAAAATGACATGGTGTCACAGGACGGGAAACCAGCCCATTCCTGCCATCCCTGCAGCAGCAAGAGAGAAGCATCCCCTCCCACATCGAGCTGGAGGGACTTTCCCGAAAGGCTGGGAAAGGAGGGAACAAAGGAAGGCATGTCACAAGCCACCTCCCAGCACGAGGTCCTTTCTGCATCTGTCTCCTAGAGACTGAAGGAGGAAAAGAGAATTAAGATATCAAAATATGGAATCTAAAAAAATAATACAAATCAACTTATTTACGAAACAGAAACAGACTCACAGATAAAACAAATTTGTGGTTACCAATGGGGAAATGGGAGGGGGAGGGATAAATTAGGAGTGTGGGATTGATAGATACACACCACTATACGTAAAATAGGTAAACACATGGAACTATATTCAATATCTTGTAATAACCTATAATGGAAAATAATCTGAATATATGGATATATATATAACTGAATCACTTTGCTAAACACCTGAAACTAACACAATATTGTAAAGCAACTCTAGTTAAATAAACATCTAAGAAATAAAAGATATAAAAACCTGTTCCTGCAGGTTCTGCACCCCTAATCTGGTTCAGGAAACATCCGATAGGCCAAGGCTGTCAAAGAATGCAAATTGGCCCTGTCCAAGCTCCTTCCCTGTTTCTCGCCTCTGCCCCAGCAAAGTAAACAGCTTACCTTCCTGGGTGGGTCATCCAGGCTGAGGTTTATTTTAAAGCAAACAACAAAAAGAGACGCATCCGTATAGGTGGCAGGCATAATTTGTAGGTTTGTCCCAAGTACCTCCACAGCCTGCTCCCACCTCCCTGCCACCTTGGGTTTTGACCACACATCGTTCATGCAGCGCAGGCCCTTTCCAGGCTCCACTCAGGCAACGAATATTTGCGGAGTGCCTTACGTGTGCCAAACTCTTGCACTAGAGATTAAATAGAAAAACAGATGCACACACAGTAATTCTGCCCCAATGGAGATTGTGGTCTACAGGGAGAAGCAGACATTAAATAATTTCACGGATAAGTGTGTAGTTACGTAATGAGTTCTAAGAAGGAAAAGTATACAGTGCAGTTAGAGCCTGCAGCCAGGAAGCCCAGCCTCACCTGGGGCCTCAAGAGAAGTCACCCAGGGGAGACAAGAAGGATGAGGGGCTCCAGGCTTGACATCACTTCCCAACAAGGAAATCCAGGGCATGTTGCTTAGCTTCCCTGTGCCTGGGTCTCCTTATTCGTGAAAGGGGTGGGGATCATGGTCCTACCTACTTCACAGAGCTGTTGTGAGGACTGTGAGTTAATTCAACACATTTTATATGCACACAGTGTTTTTTGAGTAGTTCCTGACAAAGTAAGTACCAAGTGTTTGCTGTTGTTCTCTGGGTTGCTCCTGACCCTTCAGCTCAAGTTTCTCCTCTTGGTAGACCCCTCCTTGACTCCCCCTGGGAGAATCAGACATCTCCAGAAACCTCAGCTGGTACCTCTGTAATAGCACCCACCATAATCCACTCTGATACACCTGCCTATGTGTGTTACCTTCACGGCCATGGGAGGTTCTAGAAAGCCTTGACTCCATCTGATACTTATCTTTATGTTCTCAGGGTCTCCCATAGTACGACGCAAATAAGGGCTCATAAACATTTAAGGAAGAAATGGATTCCTTTTCAGTGTCATAGCTGCTCCTACCAAATTTAAATACCAGACAAGATGATTAAAGAGCTACAAACGCAACCGACATGAATGTGACCCCTAATAAAACCTCTTTTGCCAGAACTGCTTTTAAGGTTTGTGCCTCCAGCCTGCATGGACAAACCTATAGGAAACAACTCTCTGAAACTCAATCCAACTGTGAGCTCTGTGCGGGCAGGGCCTGAGTCTCACTCTTTGTTTCATCCCCAGCCCCTGGCATGGTAAGCATGTTGTGCACATCCTATAAATATTTGTTGAATGAACTAACAAGTGCCCATCATATTGTTATTCATCCACTACATCACTCAGCACCTTCCAGTCTTCTCCATCTTTGGTATCTGGAAACCGTTCTCCAGAGCAACTGTTCTTCTTTCACCTTATGAAAATGTGACACCTATGACTCACTGTGCTTCTCTTTTTACTCCGGCTACAGAGAAGGTCAGAGCCAAAACTTGAAGTCCACTCTCTAACTGTGAAGGCATTTAGGGTATGCAGTATACCAGCTTTCTGTTTGGTCTTAACTATGTTGTATTATTTTTCCCCTCACTCTAGTCATTCTTTTATGTCTTTTACCTTTATTACTTGATATACCCAGAAGTGCAAAAATTATATACAAATCCTAGATGTGTAAAAAGTATTTCAATTTTTTTAACTTTATTTTATATTGGAGTATAGTTGATTACAATGTTGTGATAGTTTCTGGTGAACAGCAAAAAAATATACCTTTTTAATTTTAAAACTGAATTCATTTTTATTATTGAGCCCCAACCCCTTGGATAGTGGGGGAAATTTTTTTTTGAGGGGGGGGGGATTTTTAACTTGCCATTTCTAGTTATTTTATACTCTACTGACATAAAACGTTTCTTTCAGGCTATCTCAGGCCTTTAGGGGCAAAATCTGAATCAACTGAGAGCTGAATTTCCTACCAAGGCTATTTCTACTAATCAGATGATGTCTGAGATGGAGGAGGCCATTCAGGCATCTTGATGGCCTTAGAGAAGGGACCCGTGGTCTTCACAGGTCTCCAGTGCAATGTGGCAGCTACAGCCTGGCTCTGGGGAGCTGGAACTTCTTGGCTCTTCTGGGCTCATGTTTCATGCTGACACCAGCTGCTGAGGGAGTCCCTCCAGGAGTGAGGGCCCCATCTTTGAGGCCTATGTATTGGAACTATAGGACAACTTTCATTCAACAAATTCACTGGAGAGAAAGTTCTGTGATGTGGCTTTTTGAGCTTCATGTGACTTTTGCATCCCAGAATGCCTTAGTTAACGTGTGGAGAATTCCATTTCTTCTTAGGGGAACTCTGACTGACAGTCAGAGCAAGGCTTGTGACAGAACAGGCATCAGTTTTCTCCTGTGGCCCAGTCAGACCGGGAAACAGAGACTGGAGAATGCTGCCATTAAAAAGCCTCGGTCAGTGCTTCCCTGGTGGCGCAGTGGTTGAGAGTCCGCCTGCCGATGCAGGGGACACGGGTTCGTGCCCCGGTCCGGGAAGATGCCACATGCCGCGGAGCGGCTGGGCCCGTGAGCCATGGCCGCTGAGCCCGCGCGTCCGGAAAAAAAGCCTCGATCAGAAGCCACGTAATTTCTCCAGTTCTCAACCACCACACTGAATTTTGTGCAAGGTTTAAATTAGTGGTAATCTCCAAGCTAGAAATATCTCAGAGTCAACTAGCTTTGAAATGTTGACACGCAACTATTCATCGGTGTACTTGCAGGCCTTTCTAATTAAGTGAGGAGTGTCCCAACTTGACCTAGAGAACCACTTAGACAGAAGGATCCACTCTCTTCTACAGCACCTGCTTCAACCTGTCTGCATGATGCTTCCTTTAGTATAGAGTCAGAATCCTGACAAATCAGCATCAATACAAATCCTGGTGGTAATTTAAAACGAACCTACTGTGTACTGAGTACTTTACATACATCATCTGTACTCCTTGAAGAATCCACAGGGACAGTGTTATGAGATCCACTCTATGGACGTGGAACTAAGCAATTTGACTCCACAGCCCATGCCATTCACACCACTGCCTCCTCCAAAATATTTCGATTCTCTCCCCCTTGGAAAGTTGGAAACAAATTTAGTGTAAATAGAGACCGACCAAAAAAAACTTTCTTTTTTTTTTTTGCTTTCTTTATACAAAAACTTTTTTCAAAATTGGTTCCATGCAAACTTACAGATACCAAAGGAGAAGGGTGGAGGGAAGGGATAGTTAGGGAGTTTGGGATTGACATGTACACACTGCTATATTTAAAATGGATAACCAACAAGGATCTACTGTATAGCACAGGGAACTCTGCTCAATATTATGTAACAACCTAAATGGGGAAAGAATTTGAAAAAGAATAGAAAAAGAATAGATACATGTGTATGTATAACTGAATCACTTTGCTGTACACCTGAAAAAAATTAATTTAAAAAGAAGAAGAAAAACAAAATTGGTTTCACAGTCTCTTGTATTAATGATGACTGTGGGCAAAATACTACCACTCTCCTCACTGGTCCTGTCTCCGCCCCCATTGGCTTTTCTCTGTCCTCAGAAGACACAAGAGGAAAAACATCAGATGTAAATTTTGAAAAGTGGCTTTTATTAAGGCCCCATAAGGTTGTCTGAATTGTTTCTGTCACACAACTGAACTGCCTTTTTCTTGTTCAAATTGAGATTCTTATTTCAGGCTAACTGTGATTTTCAGCTAGCTTTTATTACTTCTAATTCAGATGTCTTTAATAACTTTTTAGAAATCTTTTTGACAATAAAATTTGTACCCCAGGTTGTCTGTGGAAATAGTTTTCATTTGTCACCTAGTTATAAATATCTCCTTTTCAGTTACTCTGGCAGATCTGTGATGCATTTTCTCTTTGCCAAGAGCTCCACACGGTTGTCTATCAAAAGTGGCACATATATACAATGAAATATTACTCAGCCATAAAAAGAAACGAAATTGAGTTATTTGTAGTGAGGTGGAGGGACCTAGAGTCTGTCATACAGAGTGAAGTAAGTCAGAAAGAGAAAGACAAATACCGTATGCTAACACATATATATGGAATTTAAGGAAAATAATATGGAGAACCCAGGGGTAAGACAGGAATAAAGACACAGACCTACTAGAGAATGGACTTGAGGATATGGGGGGGGGGGAGGGTAAGCTGTGACAAAGCGAGAGAGTGGCATGGACATATATACACTACCAAACGTAAGGTAGATAGCTAGTGGGAAGCAGCCGCATAGCACAGGGAGATCAGCTTGGTGCTTTGTGACCACCTAGAGGGGTGGGATAGGGAGGGTGGAGGGAGACGCAAGAGGGAGGGGATATGGGAATATATGTATATGTATAACTGATTTACTTTGTTATAAAGCAGAAACTAACACACCATTGTAAAGCAATTATACTCCAATAAAGATGTTAAAAAAAAAAAAAGCACTTGTAAGGATTTCTGAAAGCTCTATGAGAAATAAAGCCCTATTTTCAAGGAAAGCAAAGTAAATTACAAATAAGTAGTCATATTTCTCATGGTTCTGGAGCAGAATCGTATTTGTTGCATTTGAAAATAATTAAAATATAAAAGCTAATTTACCATATCTTACCCATCCCCTATGAAACAATCTCTGAAGTAGTTAGCTAGTGACTCTCTGCTATTTTCACTTCTAACTGTAAGGCCAACTGGCCCGAGGGAGGGGAACACAGTCAGACTCACAGGTTGCATCAGACCAACACTTTCCGGACCACCCAGTTCCAGAAACTGACCTGGGGACTTTCCACCCGGCCGAGCCTTCCCGCCTTTCAAGGGGCAGGATTAACAGTCCCAAGACTGACGCAACCGGCACCAGATATTGCCACGATACCCGAAGAGACCACCAAATAAGGAATACCCTGCGCCCTCCCGGATTCACCACACCCTTCTTCCCCTATAAATTTTGTTCGCGCCCACACCCGGACGCGTCTTCTCTGGCCCCTTTCTCTCGGACCAGTGAACCTCGCCCGGGAGCGTTCCCAAATAAAGCTTGTTTAAGCTCTCCTCCGTTTTTGGTGCCGTTCCTTACACTAACTAGTACAAACATAATTATTATCCCAAATCAAGTTCATGTGGAGAGCTTCAAACTTTGATTTATTTTTTATTCATATTTTTCTACAACTGTGCATTCGGTACCCCTCTGAGGGGGCCAAGCTTCCTAAATGGTTTTCAAGGTTGCAGTGCACCACAAAAACAAATGTCCAAGGTGGTCCTGGAACAAACTAAGGGAAAAAATCTTGAAGCCCAAGACGGGAAAGAGAGAACGTGAAAGGAGGGATGAGATGGTGACAGTTCAACTGGAAGCAGAGTTTCTGAAGCAGCACTTTGGATCGGGCACCAGGCCAGAGATCTTTGACAAATTCTAAATCTTGCTATGAATCTGCCTCAATCCTGAGGAGCACCAGGGTCTCCACAGGCTGAAGGTGATACCGCAATACCCTTGAACGACAACTCTCCGGGGATGGGGGAGGCAGGAGATGCAGATCCATCCCAGGAAGTCGGGGTGTCCTGAGACCAGGTGGGGCTCACCCCTAAAAGGAGCTAATAGGATGTGTTAGGCAGAGGGGTACCTCCTTCAATACAGACACAGGATCACGTAATGGAAAGAGGTGGAAGTTTTAAGGGATGCCGGCCTCCAAACCATCATCCTTTCACTTATAAACTTGAGCTAAAAGTACTTCAAATGGCTGTTGTGAGAATTATAGAGGATACAGGTAAGTACCTGGCACAAAATAGGCCTTTAAGGGATGTTAGATATAATTACTAGTATCAGTATTAGTTTATCATCTCTTCAGTTACCCAACCTAAAGGCATACGTTTTCTCTTCCATTTTCGTGAGAAGAAGTCTCCGGTTCAGAGAAGTGAGGTAAATTGCCTGGGGTCACACAGCAAATGGGTGGCAGGGTCAGGGCTCACACTGCTGCTCCTTGCCTTTGCAGTCTGCCCCTTAGCCCACCCACGTGCAGGATGCCCTCTCCTCCTGCAGCAGCTCCTGTGAATGCCTTCCCTGCAGGATTAGATTTGTGGCAGCAGTGTGGTGGCTGACCTCTCAAGAGATGGGAGAAAAGCGGGGAGATTACTGGAGAAAGCAGAGGAAAATGACTAGATGATGCTGGGAACCCTCGAAGTGCCACAGGTCAAATCAGTCAATTGGAGATATTGAGTCCTACCCTTGAGATAACTGGGTCTCATGCAACCTGCAACCCAAGTGGATCTAGTCAACTTATAGCACAGGGCATCGCCCAGTGTCTGATAACAGGGATCAGAGAACATCAGAGCCCCTGTAGTAAGAAAAGGGGAGGGGGAGGGGAAGATGCAACACACCAGCTGTAATACGTGCAAGGTATCAGTCCTCTCCCTCGACCCTAAAACCAAAGGTGTAAGATGGGAATAAAACATCCACAGAGGACAGTCAAATGAGACTATGGTCCAGGGCAGGGAATGGGGAGGCTCATTCTCTGGGGACACCAATCCCAGGCTCCATGTGACAGCCTTTACCCCAGCTCTCACCAGCCGGTGGATGTGGAGTCAGAGTGACAACAATAACCCCAAGTTCAAAGGCTCTGGCAGGCCTCTGGTCCTCACAGGGTCTTCCCAACCACAGGGGAAAGGCTCCGAGAGCCATCTCGACTATGCTCACCAGCCAGTTTCCACAGGGCATCTGTCCCGATCCTCCCCTCCCACTCTGGCCCCCTCAACCACTTCTTCCCATGACGATGCTTGTGGCTGCGAGCGTTGCCAGTGTCTGCCTCAAAAGACTCTCCCCTGTGCCTGGGGTGCCATTTCCTGCTAGATGTCGGGGCTCGTGGCCCCCAGACACGTGGGGAAAGCCCTCTCCTGCTGCCAAGGCAAACACAGCTCCTGGAGCTTCTGCCTGAGGCACCCCTCCCTCTGCTGTCCAGACCATGTGTCCCGGGTTTGGGGTAGAAAGAAAGATCAGTGACTGAGGCAGTCTCTGAACTGTCCCCCCCAGCGCAGGACTCCCCTGGCTAATTTTTCAGGAGAACAGTAACAAACGATGCCACCAGGCTACAGCTGCCCCACCCCAGCTCCTCAGACTTACCTGAGGCTTCTGAACTCCAGGTAGCTCCAAAGGTGGGTATCCCCGTCCCAGTAGGGGCTGTCCCCAGCTTCCCTCATACTCACACACACTCACTACTAGCTGGCTGGATGCTCAGTGCTGCTCCCCGACCATGCCAGGGGGCTTGGCTGCTGGTGCCAAGGGCTGTGTACAGATGAAAGGCCCCAGGGGCCACTCATTATCCCAGCAGCCCCGTCAGCAGGAAGGAGGCCACAGGCAGGAGGGTGGGAAAATCCTCTGTCCGCCCTGCTGTGCACCTGGCTGTCCCCAGCACAGGAGTCAGGCTCAGGCCCCAGTGCATCGGAGAGCAGACTTCCCCTTCCCCACTCCCCTGCCCACTCCTGGGAAAACCTGCTCCCTAGACCGTCACTGCATTGTGTATTCTTCCAACATGCTCCACCTGGAATCCTGCCCCGGGGCCGAGCCACGCACCAGTGACACAGCATCACTCTACTTTCCTTGCCCAAATCTTCATGATCCTTCTTGTATTCTCCTTCCACTCAACCATTCCAGCCCTGTTACTTCTTCCCCAAGATATTTCTGAGGTCCAAGCCTTCCCATCTAGCTCCTTCCCTGGCAGCCTCCACCCTACCTCTGGTGAGCAAAACAGAGGTCCTTGTCCACACAGAGCTCCCATCACAAGGAGAGACAACTAACAATAGATGCAATAAATAGGTAAGTTACAAAGTGTGCTGAAAGGTCCTAAGTGCTATAGAAAAATGAAACTGCAGAGCAGAATAAAGGAAACTGGGAGCACAGGGTACAGGAGAGCACAGTGCGGAAATCAGGGGAGGGGTCAAGGTAGACCTCGGCGAGAAGATGGAATCTGAACAAAAACCTGAAGGAGGTCAGGGAATTCACCAATCCATGGGGGAAGAATATTCCAGGCGGTGGGGAACAGCCAGTGCATAGGCCCTAAAGGGAAGCACGTACCTGGCCTGCCCGGTCTCTGGGCTCTGCCACCTCCATCTCCTTGAGCATCACCGTTGGGTTCATCTTTCTCTTTCCCTGTGCCATCCAGCTGCTCAGGAATTATAAGGGCTTCCAGTTGAACAGAGGACCCAGTCTGGACTGCTTACTCGGGTACTGAAGACATCCCATGCCCTGCCCCGCCCCGCTATCTGTAGGTACTGTTGGCGCTCTGCCCGGATACCTGTCACTGCTACTGTGCACCTCCCTCCTTGTCTTGTTTCTGACAGCTGGTACTTGCGATATTATGGAGAGCCCTGCCACCACCACGCAGAAAGTCAGAAGTACCTGGGGTCCAAGTCACCTGCCTTGCAACAGCCTGCAGACACTGAGTGGGACTGTGAAGGGCCAGGTCCCTGCCTAGAGCTTGGACAGAGTCAGCCGTGTCATTTATGCTCCAGAGCTCCCAGAGGGACCAGGCGGAGGCTGGGATGTCACCTGGAATAGCATCCTTGCTTGGTGCCTTCCCTGCCCTGTCCTGCTCCCCCTGGTCCCTTTACTAGTTTCTCCTGGAAGCCTTTTTTTTTTTTTTTTTAGGTATTTTCTTTTACTTTTTTTTTTATTCAGGTATAGTTGATTTACAATATTATGTTTCAGGTGTACAACATAGCAATTCACAATTTTTAAAGGTCCATTTATAGTTATTATAAAATATTGGCTCTATATTATATTCTCTGTGCTGCAGTATACAGTATTCAGCTTATTTATTTTATATATAGTAGTTTGTACCTCTTAATCCCCTACCCCTACCTTGCCCCTCCCCCCTTCCCTCTCCCCACTGGTAACCACTAGTTTGTTCTCTATATCTGCGAGTCTGTTTCTTTTTTGTTATGTTCACTAGTTTGTTTCATTTTTTAGATTCCACATATAAGTGATAACATACAGCATTTGTATGTCTCTATCTGACCTTCCTCACTAAACATAATACCCTCCAGGTCCATCCATGTTGTTGCAACTGGCAAATTTTCATTCTTTTTATGGCTGAGTAGTATTCCATTGTGTGTGTACACACACACACACACACACACATATACACATATATGTATGTATGAATCTCACATCTTCTTTATCCAGTCCTCTGTTGACGGACACTTAGGTTGCTTCCGTATCTTGACAATTGTAAATAATACTGCCATGAATACTAGGGTGCCTGTATCTTTTCAAAGTAGTGTTTTCGTTTTCTTTGGATATATATCCAGGAGGAGGATTGCTGAATCATAGGGTGGCTCTATTTTTAGTTCTTTGAGGAAGCTCCATACTGTTTTCCACAGTGGCTGCACCAATTTACATTCCCACCAACAGTGCACGAGGCTTCCCTTTTCTCCACATCCTTGCCAACACTTGTTATTTGTGGTCGTTTTGATGACAGCCGTTCTAACAGGTGTGAGGTATCACATTGTCACTTGCGTACAAATCTTTAACTCAGGGTCTGTCTCCAGAGAAGTAAAAGTGACCTAAGAAACTGTCCCAGTTTAGTTCCCACTACTTCCAAACATGGATTCTCTCCTTCCTTCCTAAGCCATTCTGGCAGTACAATCTCTACCCTCTGGATGACAGCAATAGACATCTCACACACGTTTTGGCAAGTGTTCACAAAGGGGTGTGTTTTGTTACAGTTTTCATAGATCTGTTTCTTATCTTCCTAAAGAGATTGTGAGTGCCTTGAGAGCATTCCTTGTAACCTTCAGTACCAGACCAGGCACAAAATACACCCTGGAAACGTACTGAATGAAGTTTGAAATGAATGCAGGTCTATTTGTCTCCTGTTCATGGCTGCTTTGAAGCAATCTGGTTTCAAAGAAAGCAGCAAGAGGCGACCATCTGCACAGCTCACCTGTCTTAGAAACACAGCTGCATCCCCCCAGGGAAACTGTGGCCTTTGCGGGCCTGTAAGAGGCCTGATGCCAGACCTGAGATGAAAGATTTAACCCCTGCAGTCTCCTCCTGGCCTCTCTGGTAAACTCATAATGGGGTGTCTGAAGAGGCCTCAGGCCAGGGGTTGGGTCAGTCGGAGACAAACTATACAGTCAAAAGAGTCTCTGGATTCTCCCATCCATTCTTTCATAGTCCTTCCCAATTCCCCAGTTTCCCTTCCTAGATGTGCACTTCTAAATCTTATTCCTATCATGCCTTGCTCTAACGTACTGATATAAGGCTTCAGGTGAGGTGCCTCTGGGAGATATTTGTGTTTCAAGAGGGGTGACAAAATCGTCGGCAGTCAGGAGTCTAAAACAATAATCCCTTACAACTGTACAGCATTTTACAAAGTAGGTAATATTCTCACATTCAGTGTTCCACTAGATGCCAGTAACAATCCTGTAAGGGGGGGCAAGGCAAAGAGAGCATCATCACCCCACTCTACAGATAAGGAAACCGAGGTCTGGAGAGGTTGGGAGCCTCACCTAAGACTACACACACCTACCAAGCAACAAAGCTAAGGCTAGGTGAGGAACGTACCGTGTGAGGAACAGCAACAAAGGCAAAGATTGTTCCCATAATGAGGAGGTCTTGCTGTCATCCAAGGCAGACAGGACTGCAAGTGAGTCCGTTTCTCCATTTCTGCAGCTCCTGGGAAAACACATGAGACTCTGGGCCTCTGGGAAAAAAAGAGTCTGGAGTAAAACAGACCCAGAGTTGTGAGATCATGATGGACACGAGGAACCTCCCCTTTCCGTCTCTGCTGAGAAAGGACCAGAAGCTGTTAGAGAAGACGTGGGAAAAGGTGGATTAAGGTTCATCTGACACCTACTGAACACCAGATGCTGTCAGGCAACCAGTCTTCAAAACTCTCCTGTGAAGTAGGTAAGATTAGCCCCACGTGACAGATGAGGAAACAGGCTCAGAGAGGGTAAATGAGTAGCCCAAGCCCATGACGCAGCTAGTAGTAAGTCAGTATCATACCAGCCATTTATTGACACTTGCTGTGTGTCAGGCACTGTGCTGAGTAATAAAGATACTTAATAATTCTAATAATCCTTAATCCATAGGCCGGAGAGTCTTGAATGCATGAAGTGATCGAATTACCATTTCCAGATGTGGAAACTAAGTCTTGTCAAGGAATCTGCCCAAAGGAGCTCAGCTTGTGGGTAGCAGAGCCATCCTGAGGACTTCAAGATCAAGTCGAGTCCCC
This sequence comes from Stenella coeruleoalba, assembly GCF_951394435.1. Classification (NCBI taxonomy): domain Eukaryota; kingdom Metazoa; phylum Chordata; class Mammalia; order Artiodactyla; family Delphinidae; genus Stenella; species Stenella coeruleoalba. Next base: position 175,982,825 of record NC_137169.1, read on the forward strand.
TTCCTTCCCCATGACATCCTCAGATACGTATAGAGCAGTGATGGGTCACAGGCTGCTCTGTGAGGCGCCAAGGCCCACACCTGCAGGAGGGGTGTGGATGTATTTACAGGTGAGGGGGGAGGAGAGTAAACAGCTGTCTCCATGGGGCTGGTTTCAGGGGCATTACAAGGGCTCTGTTCATGTTGCCTCTGCCCAAGGCCAGCCCCTCCCAATGACAATCCTTGAGGCTTCCAGGGGGTCATGGGGAAATCTAGCAGCTGAATCTCCTGGCCTGGGAACCTCTGAGACCTTCCCTGCTACGTCGGGCAGGGGCCTCACACAAAGTAGAAGACTAGGCGGCATGTGGTAGGATGATATTCTGAAATGTTAGCCGAGGTTTCCAAATCCAGCTCCATATCTCCCTGCACTGCTCGGTCCTTCCCTCCCTGGGTCCGCTGAGACAGTCTGTGTGCGCTGCCTTGGGAAGGACAGAACAGAAGAATCACGGACGAAGAAAGAGTTAGTGCCAGCTTTTGAGTTTTCCAAGCCCAGCCCTCATGAAGGAGCAGATAGGATTCAGCAGCTAGACCACAGACAGAAGGGAATTACACGAAGAAGCAGCTCAGAGCTTCCCATGCTGGGGGATCTGGGAGACATCAGGGGTGAAGCAAAGATGGAGAGATGCAGTGGGTCCCTGAGAAAGGGGAACGCTGTGCCCTGCTCCCACCACTTGAGGATCCTTGTACCACCCTCCCCATGAGTTTACGGGATTTGAGACCATCAGGGGTCCTTGCCCCCTTACCCAGGTAGAGTCCTAAAGAGGCTACAAGATCTCAGAGAAGAAACAGTTGCATAGGGTATGCAGAGAGAGAGTGGATTTTCACTCTCTCTTTTTTTTTTAATCTTCAAAACAAAGATATAATTCACCTAAGATTCACCATTTAGCCTGACCTTATTTGGCCAAAAGAAACATATGAGAGATCTGTGGTTAAAATGAAAGTGAGGATGACTCTACAGAAAAAATCTTTTGACTTCAGGCAGTGACTTGTGATAATTTGTTACAGATGAAGAAATAAGTAGAAAAAAGTGGCTTTAAGGGTTTTGATATTTCACTAAAAATGATGGTTTTTCTTAAGAAACACATGGCTCAGGGCAATCAATGATCCATTAAAAATTGCCACCTGTTATTCCATAGAGATTTATTTTGCAGACAATTATGCACTGATACCAGAAAACGTTATTAACATCTCTGGGGTTTTTTTCATCATAACCTCAGTAAAAACGATGTGTCCACACCACCATTTAAAACTGTACAATTCAGTGGTTTTTAGTATGTTCACAATGTTATACAACCAACACCACTACCTAATTCCAGAACATTTCCATTCCCCCAAAAGAACCCCCACACTGTTAGCAGTCACTCCCCATCCCTCCCACTCCCCGTACACGCAGCCCCTAGCAACCGCTCATCTACTCTCTGTCTCTATGTATTTGCCTACTCTGGACGTTTCATAAAAACGGAATCATACAATATACGACCTTTATGCCTGGCTTCTTTCATTTAACATAACGTTTTCAAGGTTTATACCCAGTTATAGCATGTGAGCGTACTTCATCCCTTTTTACGGCTGAATAATATTCCATCGTATGGAAAGCCCACCGCTTGTTTATAGATTCATTAGCTGATGGACATTTGTGTTGTTTTCATTTTTCGGCTATTATGAATCACGCTGCTATGAACATTCATGTACAAGATTTTGTGTGTCCACAAAACACACAAATTCTATTGGTTATATACCTAGGAGTGAAACTGCTGAGTCATAGCTCTATGTTTACCTTTTGGGGGAACTGCCAAGACTCCTTTCCACAAAAGGCTGCACCAGAGACAGGGCTTTCGACAGCCCGTGGAGCTACCCATGGCCTAATGAGTCATAGACGCAGCAAAATAACTATGATTCCTATCTGCCAAGGGAGAGAGCCAGACGTGAAGAGATCTTATCGTTGAGAGAGGGAAAGTCAAAACCACTCAGCAGTGGGTTGCAAGGCTGGTCAGCAGCACTTACACTTCAGCAACTACCAGGGTGAATGTTTATGCCAGCTCCCTCCATGCACCCCAGATTTAGCTATAGCCCTAAAGAAAGGAGAGGGCTCCAAATTAAGTAAGATTAACTTTCCTCTCTAGCAGAACGGGAATTTATTATAGAAATTAAATTCAATTATAGAGAAATAAAATTACATTTCTTGCATACCTAACTTGGTGAATAGACATAAGTAACTACTACACAGCTGAACCTTGGAAACATCTCAGAGAGGAAGCCAGGGAAGCCCATGAGGAGTTGTAAAACCCTCCACCCCCCAAGCCTCTGGGTATTTATCCAAAAGGGAAGAGTAAGCTCAGATCCACAGCCTCTCAGAACTAGAAGGCCCTTAGTGGGAGAGCGAGCCCACATGCCTTAGACTGGCCTATTCAACCCAGCTTCCTCTCTGGCATTACGTCCCCCTTCAACCACACTGCACTGCTTGCTGCTCCCCACATCCATGATGCATGTTTGAACTTCTGTGCCTTTGCCCACACTGTTCTTTCTGCCTTTCCCCCTTGTATACTAAAAAAATCCTACTTCAAGGCCAAGTAGAAATGTTACTTCCTGCAGTGACTCATTTGCTGTCCCACTCAGGCAGAATTAATCCATCCTTCATTCATGCCCCTTAGCATGCTGCACACTTGGCGTTGTATTTATTTGTTGATTTGTCTCTGTCTTCTGTCTAAAGCCCCTCCAACCACCACCACTGCCCACCCAGCTAAAGGGCAGGGTATTATCTGACTGGGCATCCCGTGCATTTAGCACATAGCTGATGTTCCATAAACACCAGAGTGAATTAATCAGGCTAAGCCTCTATTATGCAAATAGGGGACTATGGCCAAGAAGGGTGGGGGACTTATCAAGGATTCCAACAGTCAGCGGGTGGCTGAGCCAGTGCTCGAACCCGGCACATTCAGGGTGATTTCCAAGGAATGGCCAGAAATTGCATCCAAACAAGCACTCCAGTGTCAGCCAAAATACCGGTCGGTCCCACAATTGCTTCCCTGAGTTTCTGATAAAATGATAAAAGTAAGGAAGTGTTATAAGTGGGGAACATTGCTGGCATATGCGTCCGACTGGTATTTGAGGAAGAGATATATGGGGGGAAATGTTACAAGGACATTATGTAGTGTGCCGGGTGTACCTCTGAGGGAGGACAGTTTCTAGAAGCCTACTTTACATTGATGTGAAATGATAGCTCGTTATGAATAAATCAGATCTAACACACAGCTCTGTAATGGCCAGATTCTCCACTTACCAACGCTCCTGCGAGACAGGACACTGCCATTCAACTCATTGCAAAAAAGCAACTATCTAGGCTTTTCCAAGAAATCTCCATGGAAGGATTAGCCTTAGTGTTCCTTGGTTCACTTGATCACCAGCCCATAATAAGAAAGCTCTTTCAAACATCTAAAACAAATCCTCCCTGCAGCCTTGTAAACTTTCCTAAGATTATACGTTGAATAAGATTTCACCAAATACTCTTTCAAATGTCCCTTTATACACTAGAGTAGAAATCGTCACAAACCCCACTGTTGCATCTTGCAGCAAAACCAAACTGAGTGTGTGACCTTTGGCATGATTTTGCATGCTTCCAAGGTCTTAGCTAAATCTCAAGAAATAGCTGCTGACCAAGGAACAGGAGGAACGGGTAGAACTCACCCATTCCAAATGAAAGAAAGGCTGCTTCTCCCTGGTCCCCGCAAAATGTGCGGAATGTGAGATTGCCCGGGTCATGCACTGAAGAAGACGTGGCACCGACCCTCCGCACGGAGAGCCGGCTGCGGACAGATGCAGTCCAGTCTGTTTTTAGAGCCAGCACTTTCCTGTCCTCCTGAAAGTCATGTCAAGCCCTCTCTACTCCACCTCCCCTTCCACTCAGCAGATGACCAGACCTCCCACTCAGTGAGAGTCCTCTACCAGCAAATCTCTCTCTCCCTTCCATGGCTCTCCATGACATTTGTCCATAGCCCACCTCTCACCATGAGAGGCAGATGTCCACAGCCCACCTCTCACTTTCCTCCTCTCACCATGAATGAACTGCAGGAAATACCCCTCACTGGAGTGCAATCGACCTCTCTGCTACCCTCGCTGCCCTGCAATAGACAACGCCAAGGGGCAGAGATTCCAGGGATGGTATCTAACCGGGACACCTCAGGGGCTGGGCGTTCATAGCACATAGGTTGCAAATGTCCTTCAGCTGTTTGGGGGTTAACCTATATAGCTTCGAAATCCAGGAAAAACCAAATACCCTCTTATTTGCCTCAAATTGAACAGTGATGGTTTAGGCAGGGCTGAAGTTCCCGATAGAGCAGGGGGAGGTGTCTTCTGGGTAACACACAGGCAATCCTGTCTGTGAATTCTCATCATCAGCCGACTCTAACTGAGCTCACACAGGGTGCCTGGCAGCGTCCTTTATTTCAAATTGAGAAACAAATAAAAATAGGAAAACCGGAACAGGAGTCTGTCCCCACCACAGAGACTAACGGCCTCGGAGGGACAAGCTCTGATCACCGGGGGCCCTGAGAAGAGTCAGAATTATGCACCTTTGGTTTTCTCGTACAGAGATGGGAATAAATAATGGTTTGGGCGTTAAGAAGTCCAAAGTGTCTCGCTGAGGACTTCTGAGCATGGCAGTGGGAGGTCGTACCCATTCCTGGGGGCCCTGAGCCCAGCAAAGGAGGAGTGGGCGCCAGCGCCGTCAGCCAGGGCTCCCAGGGACCTGCCCATCTTTCTGCTGAGCGAGCTGTTGGGGTTAATCCAGGAACACGAACAAGAGTAAAGACTCCTTTCAAACAGTGGGCGGTGGAGGCAGCAGCAGGTGGGAAGGCAGGAGGTGAGCAGCTTCAGCGGAAACAATTACATTTGCTGCTAAAAGAGAGGCAAAGAGGAAGCCTGGGAGAGGGCAGCTCCAATGATTGGTAAGATAATCAGAAATAAACAGTCGTTTACCCAAGTACAACTTCTCCATACCCCCTAGCTGAGCCTCTTTGCTGCACTGGTTATGTTTAGAACCAATCTGAGCAACCAATTTGAGTTAGTTTGTCCACTGGAGCCAGAGAAGCCTCTAGGGGCTCCCACCAGGGCTTGGGAGTAGAGAGGAGGAGGGGACAGGGGGTCGAGACGCCAGCCTCCCCCGACCTGGAGCCCCGGGCTGAGGAAACCCCCAGGATATAGCAGGACGCCCTGGGAGGAACAGAGCCCAGCAGCAGACCCTGGAATAGCCTCCAAGGCGGCGCTGACTGAAGCCAGTGGCGAAGGAATCTAAACAAGGCTGAGGCCTGCAGGGCCTGGATATCTTCTCCCAGCAAGGCCTGGTACCAGGCAGCGCAAAGGCCAGCGCACACAGGTCTTCTAGCTCTAGCAGGGCTCTGGGGAGGGTCCAGCCACTAAGAGACCAACTCAAACCAAGAGTCTATTGTGCATCTTTGTGCCCCAAGCCCCAGGCACAAAGTCATACGTTAAACTAGGGGCAGGGGAGATGCTACGGGTTAGATACAGAGCAAATAGATGATACAGGAACCACTTTTTATGATGTCACAATCAACCTGGACACACACACACACACACACACACACACAACTGGAAGGCAACAGCCAGGGAATAAGATGACTAGAGAGTCCTGCTAGCCTTCTCCATCCCTGCATTCTCCTGCTCCACTTTCCAACAGTTCAAGGAAACAGAACTCCGCCATAAGCACCTCTAAGTCATCCCAGACATTCTTGATACATCTGTCCGCAGGTGCACACCTGCATGAGGGAAGGAACTCACAGGTCGGTCAGTGAGCCAAGAGTCTCCGTGCATTTTCAACATGCCTGCTACCACTGGGTGCCGCGACAGCCCTGGGAGCACAAGGTGAGAAGACTTGCCTGCACCCGCTTTTGCTCACAGGCCAGCGCGTTGTCAGGTAAGGGCTGTCCTTGACCTTAGCAGAGTAGCGTCAGCTCAGGTGCTCAGCCCACTTCTCACGAGAAACACCCATTCGCCCTCACCACTGTTTGGTTACGTCATAGGAACCCCCTGCCTGCACAGGTGCCTCGGTTCATCAATAAATGTGTTCCTGAAAAATGAGCTGTGGGAGGTATTATTAAACGAGAAAAACGAGAAGCAGAAAAGTGTATATACGATGATCACCCTTTTATAAGATGCTGACGAAAATAATCCCCGATCTATACATGCCTCTGTTTTAAAAATGATAGCATCACACAGAGAAGGACACAAAAGATGCATTTCAGGTTGTAAACGCGGGGAGGGAGGGTGTCCAATGGTGCCAATAAAAAGGTAAAAGAGGGGTACTGCAAAAAAGGAAGGGGGGAATGAACCCCTTACACCAACTCGGCATATCTTATGTGAAATTTTGGATCACCAAGTAGTGTGCAAATTAATTGTCTCAATGCCCCACTGGTTTGCCGCACAGTCTTAGACGTGCTGCACCTTCATTTCTGATGCTCTAGACTTGGCAATGCCTCCTGTCAACTTAGCTTTAACAATTCTCTGTCCTCTAGCAACTGTCAATCAGTTACTGATCTGAAAACAAGCATGGTGGGGGAGAACTCTCTTTTAAAGGAAGCCTTTCCAGATTTGGGTTCTAATTATTAGTAAAATGAGCCCTTAGGCCATGGGGTGCCCCAGGCTAAGAACTCGGTACTCAATGCCTCATGTAACCCTCACCTCCACCTGTGATGTATTTCTCCACATTTTCCAGATGAGGAAACAGATGTGGAAAGGATACTGATTTTGCCCAACGTCACCAGCTAGTGCAAGGCAGGGCCAGGATTCAAACCCAGGCCGTCAGCTCAGGGCCTCACCCAGCTCAATCACCTCGCTGGACCATTTCCCCTAGGAACTGTTGTGTTTAGTAAAGTCACCCCTTCCTCTGTGGGGTTCCTCCAAGTGGGGCTCATCCCCCCTCATGGAGCAGGGTCCAGCAGACACTGGCCTCTTCCATCTCCTCACACAATGGAACACAGCTGGGATTTCTGGAGGTCTTGGACAGGAGGTCGTAAGATCCCGAACCGCGTTTACTAATGCCACTCACTAGGCTTGGGGTTGGCTGTTTCAAGTTTTCTGTTTTGGTTTCTTCGTGGGCAAAACCCTCCTTTTTCTCCCTCCCCCGCCTTCCTCTTTCCATAGGAACTCAGCCCCCCGGCCCTTCCACGTCACGCCCCGCAATGCTATCTCCTCGCCGGAACACTCTGGGGCAGCCAGGGCCTCGCGGCTTTGCCCTTTCTCCCTAAAACTTACGCTTGGGGTGGGATAGGCTGAACCTTCCACACTGAGCTCTCACAATCACAGCTCCGTGTCCCTCTAAAAGAACAGGGTAAGGTACAGACAACCCAAGCTGCAGGAGGGAGTCTCTAATTGTGACTTTTCTGACCCTGGGAAGCTGGCAAGGAAGGTATGGATTTTGATGCGGTGGGTTCCCACTGCCCCAAACAAACCATGTAAGCTCATTCATTCATTTCTTCAGATCTTCACACACAAGTCACCTCCTCATCAAGGCCTTCCTTGAGGGCCCTATTTGAAAGAGCAACTCTTTCCTGGCACTCCCCGTTCTCCTGCCTGGGTTTTCTCCGTAGCACGTATCAGCATCTGACATGTTACAGATTTTACTTATGTATTCTATCATGTGTCTCTTTCGATGCCCATAATGTGACTGGCACATGGCAGATATGTGTATCTACCATGATAGATATTGATTTCACTCATTTTTTTTCATTGAGCAACACTGATTAACAACTGTGTGGCAAACGTGATTACAATAGACATTGGTTTTAAAAAAAAAAGTTTGCGCCCTTATTCAGCTTCCAGTCTGATATGGAGATAAATATCACACTTGACAAATACACAAATAAAGTAAAATTGCAATTTCTGTGTACAGGAGAGGGACCAAGACAGCCAGGGCAGTTAGACAGCACTCAGGAGCTCGGGGAAGTGGCTCTTTACCAAATATGTATGGAAATATTTCATTTTTAACAACCCAGTATAGCATTACTGGTGCCTACCAATTAACGATCAATTTTAGGAGTCAGGGGATCTCTTCAAATTCCTTACCCATAAATAAGGGTAGCGCTGCCATCACCTTCCGTCCTCAGTATAGTGGCCACAAATTTGAATATCTGACACTCCTCCAATCAAGAAGCAGAGTTTTTACCACATACCCTGAACCTCAGTGGGTGGCTCTATGGCTGCTTTGACCAATGAAATGCATTGGCAAAAACTCTGCCAATTTCTGGGCCCGGGCCTTGAGAAATTGACAGTTTCTAATTCCTCTCATGGGATACTCTCTCTCTGGGGATCCTGAGCTTCCACGTAGGAAGTTCAGCTACCTTGAGGTGACCTTACTGGAGAGTCCCAGCCAAGCCTGACCTTCCAGCCATCTCCAAGGTGGCAGATGTGTGAGTGAAGCCTCTTGTACCTCCAGACCAGCCCATCTGCCAGCCGAATACAACCAGTGACCTGTGTCAACCCCACATGGAACAGAAGAACTTTCTGGCTGAGCCCTGCCCAAATTCCTCACCCACAAAACAGTGAGTTATAACTGTTGTTATGTTAAGCCCTTAAGTTTCTCTCTTTTTTTTTTTTTTTTTTTTTTGTGGTATGAGGGCCTCTCACTGTTGTGGCCTCTCCCGTTGTGGAGCACAGGCTCCGGACACGCAGGCTCAGCGGCCATGGCTCACAGGCCCAGCCACTCCACAGCATGTGGGATCTTCCCGGACGAGGGCACGAACCCGTGTCCCCTGTATCGGCAGGCGGACTCTCAACCACTGTGCCACCAGGGAAGCCCAAGTTTCTCTTTTTTTATATAGCAATAGATGATCTCATCTCCTCTCACTCAGTGCTATTCCTGGAAGATCTCATCTCTCTATCGGCTTCAGTTACCATCTACGTGCTGAGGATCCGAGTCTGCCTCTTATGTCCTGCTCTGTCTCCTGTGTTCCAGACCAGTGTCATCTCCACTTGAAGCATCTCAAGCCCAGTATCTTTCCTTAAAAGTCTGCTGCACCTCTTGTATTTCCTATCTGAGCAAATGAGATCATCATTCAGGCCTGTTGCTCAGAAAATGAAGTCTGGGTGTCATCCTCTATTCCTCCTTCTCCCTCACCCTCCACAATTGCAAAGCCCTGGCACTCCTTCTCTTTTAACATTTCAAATATCTTGTCTTCCCACCATCCCCCCTGCCAAGACCTTAGTCTATCCCACTAATGTCTTTTGTCCAGACGACTAACAACCCTTGAACTGGTGTCCCTACTAAAGAATCCTTACGCTTCCCCAAGCCATTCTGCACATGACAGCCAAAGTGATTTTTCTAAAATAATAGTAAGTGTGAGTCTGATCATGTCACTCCCATGTTTAAACCCTTTTATGATCCATTGCCCTAATGCCCCATCCGAAGAGTCTATACCTGGTTCACCCTCAACTCTTCCCACCCCCGTCCCTCACCCAACACTACATTCATGCCAAACTGCTTATGGTTCCCCAAACACATCATGCTCTCTCTCTCCAGACCTTGGCCATATGTTATTCCCTCTGTCTGGAATGTTCACCTCCACCTTTTACTTGGCTAATCCCAAATTCTCTCTCAGACTTCACAGTAGACATGACTGCCTCCAGAAAGCCACCCTTGGCTCTGTGCTCTCAGATCACCCGGCACTCAGGCCGGTAGCAGCCCTTATCCCACTCTATTATGATTGCCTGTTACTTGTCTGTTTCTCCCATTAGACAAAAGCTACTTGGGGACCAAGCTCGTGCCATGCATTGTGGTACCCCCAGAACCTGACCCAGAGCAGACGCCATTAAATGCTTGTGGGATATATAAATGAAGACCCCTCACAGGACCTCAGAGAGATGATCTCCTGCAGGCCCTTGTAGATTAGCAGAGGAAGCCCTTAGTTCTTCAGAAGCCAAACAGCTAACTGTGCCATTAATTCCAAATATGTGTAGCTGGCAACGATCTGCATGAAACAGAACAGACAGCGGCACAGCCGTCTGGAAGCCAGGGCAGCATGACTGAAGCCCCAGAGACAACTCTGACAGGGGCACTGAGAGTCAGTCCAAGTCCCTGTCCTGCCCTCCCTCGGGTCAGAGCACTGCTCACAAGTCCTGCCTGGGGACAACCCCAGCCTGCACTTAACCCCACCCTCCTTCTTCCCAATCAGAAAAGATGCCTTATTTTAAAGGACTCACCAACCTGAGTCCTGCACTGAGACAGATTAACGGGGAGCAGACATTGGCACAGACCCCCAGGAGCTTAGAGACGAGGACCCTCACCCTCCAATCATAACCACCACCCTCAACCTGCAAGCCAAACGAGCAATTTAGCCGATGTCTACAAATTGCGCCGCCACATCTCTGATCTATCTCTTTCCGCTCAAGCACCTTCAGATGATGCTAACAAGTGGCAGAGGAGGCAGTGAACAGAGAGACCAATGCATTAATTATTCAAGTGTATTCTTGTTTAACTTGTATTCAAGTGTATTCTTGAATTCAAGTGTATTATTGAATTGAATTGAATTGAATTGAATTGAATTCAAGTGTATTATTCAAGTGTATTCTTGTTTAACTTCAGAAATAATAAAAAGAAATTCAATAGTTCTGGGAAGACTGTCTAGGTAGGAGAACTTCATGCTTCTTTGACAGCTCTAGGAAATACAGCGTTCTTATTTACTTAATCGTATCTTACGTAATTATTCAAGTCCATGAATTTTCAGTATCTAACAATAAAAACTCAGAACTGAAGGCAACAAGGACCCCCCTGTTAATGCCAGTGGAAGTCCCCCCCCCACCGCCACCGCCCTCCGTCCTCCTCATCACCCGCACTTGCTTGGACACCGTCATTCCCCACTGCTCTGTGCCCTTTCATTCCATGTCAGGAGCCCACGCCCTCCCCAACCTCCTCCTTCTCCTTCACCGTCACATCTTGGGTAGGCTAAATACTAGCCTCCAAATATGGCCACGTTCTAATATCCCAGAACCTGCAAATGTTACCTTATATGGCAAAAGGGACTTTGCAGATGTGATGAAGGGAGATTCACCTGGATTACCCCGGTAGGCCTAAATGCAATGATACGTGTCCTTATAAGAGAGAGGCGGAGGGAAATTTGACACAGAAGACAGTGAGACCAGGCAGCAGAGATGGGAGGGGAAGTGGCTACAAGCCAAGGAATGCCAGCAGCCACTAGAAGCTGGAAGAGACAAGGAACAGACCCCCCCCCCACCACCAAGAGCCTCCAGAGGGCGATCAGCCCTATAGACACCTTCATTTCAGTTCAGTGATTCCAATTTCTTACTTCTGGCCTCCAGAACTGTGACACAATAGATTTCTGCCGCTCTAAGCGTTCTGCCACTGCAGAAAACTGATACAACATCCAAATCGCTTTTTCTCCAAAGTAAAATCCAAAGTTCTACAGCTCCAGGACTGAGGCCATTTTCCTCAGTCTCGGCGAGTCCAGGATGGGACCATTCTTTACCTGCCATGTTCCATGATACACCGTGGACCCTGAGCACTTCTTGTGGGCCCTGGGACTTCGGCCCTAGAGGTGGTCCCGGCCGACACTCAGTACATCCCCTCCCTACTGCATGAACCACCCACCCTGCCTTAATTCCATCGCTGCTCATGAGTGAGGAACCCAGGCACACCAGTCCTCCTTCAGGTATTCCAATTTTCCCGGCCACTCCCTCTATCTGAAATTCTCTTCATCCTGCTCTTCAAATGGCTGGCTCCTTCCTCAAATCTAAATTTAAATGTCACCTCTTAGAGAATTCTTTCCTAACACAACATCAAAAAGAGTTCCCCTCCTGGATGGACCTAGAGATTATCATACTAAGTGAAGTAAGTCAGACAAAGAAAGACAAATATCATACGATATCACTTATGTGTGAAGTCTAAAAAATACTACAAATGAACTTATTTACAAAACAGAAACAGACTCACAGACATAGAAAACAAACTTACGTTTACCAAAGAGGAAGGTGGGGGGCGGGGACGGATAAATTGGGAGTATGGGACTAACAGATGCACACTACCATAAATAAAACAGATAAACAACAATTTACTGTATAGCACAGGGAACTATATTCAATATCTTGTAATAACCTATAATGGAAAAGAATGTGAAAAAATATACAAATAACTGAATCACTTTGCTGTACACCTGAAAGTAACACAATATTGTAAATCAACGGTACTTCAATTAAAAAAAAAAAAAAGAATTCCCCTCCTGTTTTTCTCTTCCAGCTCCTTGTTTGTTTTTTTCATAGGACTTGCCATCGATTATAGTTATTTTATTTATTGGTTTCTTTGGTTGGTTTTTTTATTGTTTGGTTGCTTCCCTCCCAAAGTACAGGAACTGTGTTTGTCTTGTTCTCCCCTGTATCCTCAGCGCCAACCCGTGCCTAGTAAATGGTAGGCACTTAACAAACATTGTTGAATTAATGAATCCCTTAACTGTAGAGGTTATGGATAGAAAAAATAGGGACATATAAGGCAAAGGAGGTGGGGAGATATTTCTGACCATTTCCAAGTCTGAGACATGGGGGTGACTCTCTTGAGACAGGAACCCAGTACGAATGGCTAAAGTTGTACGTGCTCCCTGACTCTTACTTGCGTGCCCGTTCTAACCCTGTGCCTTTCTCCACCTTCCCTAAATCCTCTCCACCATCCTTCAAGGCCCATCAGCTCCCAGCTCCTCCAGCCCCTTCAGCCTGTCCCCTATATACACCCAGGGTTGGCCTCACAGGCTCTCTGGACTGGCAGTGTCCCCTCTTCCTTTGCTAGATTTTGGTGTAATTTTTAAGGCTACCTCCATTTCCTGATTTGCACTTTAGTCCCTGTCCTGCTCCAATCCAGACGGCTGACCACAGGAACCACGGCATCTGCACACACTCACCCCTACCTGATGAGCACAGCCACTGCCTAGAAACTCTTGCTGCAAGGCCCGCACACTCATCACATGCTCTTGGACCCAGATCAGAATCGAAGTCATCAGACCCCTCTGGACACTGTGATGTGGACCTGAACCAGGGGAGTTTCTTTCAGCCCAAATCGCCCAGTCCCAGTTTTCCCTCCCCCCCTCATCCAATTCTGCTTGGGTCCCAGGGCACCTCAGAGCTGAGTCACTATCATTACCTCTGGGCCGCTGAAACCCCACAGTGGGCGTCTTGTGCTATTGTCTGGCCAGCACCCTCTCTTCTTTAGAGCCACTGCTCCTCCCACCTCAGTCATGTGATTCTGATGGGAAAGGAGATCACAGAACCTGCCTGACCAGAGTCACAGGGTTGGCCATGAGATGGAGGCCCAACCAAAGTCATTCATTCTCATACTGGGCCAGAGTGCTTCCCTCAGATTTTATTTATGGGTACTGAAAGAGAAAAACTCTCTCTTTTGCTACACTCAGATTAAGGAGCCTGGAAATACCATCCTTCTCCCCATTCAAAGTGTATTTGTAATACTGAGGAAGAAAGTCAATACCCAAAAAGCAGCAGAGGAGAAAACATGAGTGAGGGTGAGCAATCAAGCGAAAAATGGAGGGCTTCCCTGGTGGCGCAGTGGTTGAGAGTCCGCCTGCCGATGCAGGGGACACGGGTTCGTGCCCCGGTCCAGGAAGATCCCACATGCCGCGGAGCGGCTGGGCCCGTGAGCCATGGCCGCTGAACCTGCGCGTTCGGAGCCTGTGCTCCGCAATAGGAGGGGCCACAGCAGTGAGAGGCCCGCGTACCAAAAAAAAAAAAGAGAAAAATGGAGCAGTGTTTAAACTCTTGGTTCAGTTGAACCTGATCTAGATCCACCCCTCTTCTTCCCACTTACATGAACTAAAACCTGCGTTTTTTACTCTCAGCCAGCTGGAGCTGAATTTCTGTCTCTTTTAACTCAAAAAGCCCTAATACTTCACTGTCACTTCTGCATTGATCTCTTGCCACATACACCTTCTGGGCCACTTAACGCAATGCTGTGCCTTCTCATTGGTTAACTGCTTCATGATAATCCTTGCTTCCTCCTCAGCTGGTTGAAGGTGCCTCTAGGCAGGGCTGTTGTCCTAGAGCTACTCTGATGCCCAGGGGTCAGGGTCAGTGTAGGCACATGACATGTGTGAGGGCTCACTCCGTCTTAGATTCTCTCCGTCCTGGGCGAGCTGAGATCCACGAGCCCGTGTGAGGTTAGATCAGAGACATGGAACCAGAGGGCACATCGAGTCCCCCTACTCTTGGATATGAAGGGAGGGATGAAGGAGGGGGAGGAAAGAGGAGGCTGCTCAAAGCCCCAGAAAGCAGGGCTCCCCTGTGTCTCTTCTTTCTGCCACAGGACACCCCTGTTCTTGGGGGGCAGCTACCAGGGACCCGCCCCCTCCCAGCACCGGGTAATGGAGGGCTCTCAGTGCCAGGAGCCATCACTTACATCTTGCACTGGGGCTCCAGGGAAGTGTTTCCAGCCTGAATGATGACAGATCAAGAGAAGAAGAATATCACATACCTGAGTTTCCCAAAATTGAAATGGAGAATAGGGCCTCAGGGAAGACTGCCTGGATAATTAAGGCATTAATTCAGGCTCTGGTTTGCCCGAGAGCGCCACTGAATTTCTCCCAATAAATATCGGCGGCTCTAAGGCAGTCTCCCGGCCAGGGTGCAGGATCATAAAAGACCCCCTTCCTCTCTGTCCCCTGCCTGTCACCCTCAGGGAAGATCTCAGAAGCAGTAACATCAAGGAGTTGAGGGTCTTTACTCAAAATGCCTCTCTTACGAGTTAAGGCTGGATAAGGTCTGGAAAGGCAACTAACTACATCCCAGAAAACTGAGGAACAGAGAAGGGACAGGATTTGCCTGAGGTCACACAGCTGTTGGTAAGCGAGAATGGAATCAAGAATTCAATACCCTGATATCAGGATAATACATTTCCAACTTGATTCCAGCAAACATTTCTCGGAGCCTCATTCACAACACGCCAATATGCACGCGCACACACACACACACGTATACAAGCACGCACGTGCACACACACATGAATCCATCCTGTCTACACAGGCCTGTCTCCTCGTTGTCACCCAGTAACTCTGCGCTTTTGTTTGAGATGCTTCCCCCGCCCCCCACCCCACCCCCCACCCCCGGCAGCCCTCACACCTTCCCTCCCTCTCCAATTTCACCCACCAGGAAGCTTTAGTTCAAGACCTCTCTTCTATTACCTGCCAGGGCTCCGTTCCCTTGTTTGAACAACTCCAGCACTTGGAGTTTTCATACAACACATCTTAACCCTGAATCCTATGGTGCTGATCTCATCTTCCCAACAAGACGGCAAATTCCCTGCAGATTCCTCTGGGTAGCCCCTGCCCCCTACCCCAGCCCAGCCCAGCCCACAGCGAGAGCTCCGTCACTCCCCGCTCCTTGGAAATCAGGGATCCAAGTCCAGACCAGGATTTGCTGACTTTCATGGCCTTGGATAAACCCCACGGTGCACCTGCCCCTCCGTCCCCACCCAGACATGGGCATCAACTCTACCGAGGGCCAAGTTTATGCCACACTGTGATGGCTCTCTGACCTTCTCTCTGTCCCATGACAGCATCCAGCCCAGTCCTGCCACCTCCCTGCTCTCTCCACGGGTTCCCAAAAGCCTCCAAAGGATGCTGCTGTCTGCGGAACTCTTGTGAGGGCACGTTCACCAGCTGCTCTGTCCTCCCTGCCCGCCTTCAGGGCCTTCTCTGGACTCGCGCGGGAGATGACAAGGAGCAGCGTACCCAGTGGAGGCACTGGACGGGAGCTCTGGGTTGGATCCTGGGTTCTGGTCCTGTCCCCCCACCCACTGCCTGTCCATGTGCCCTTGCCCACTCTCTGTAGGCTCACTTCTGTTCAATGAGGATGCTAGAGTTCACTGCTGCTCCCTAAAGACTCAGTACTTTTTGATGTCTTTAAGTAGACATCAGTGTCTCCACACACAAATGACAAGCAGAGCAGCTGAAAGTATGGCCTTAAATGTCCTGGGCACGTAAGAAGAGAAGAAGGAAAATTAGCCCTTTTCTTGGAAATCTGGTTTGTATCTCCCAGAAGAGTGTGTGCAGTCAATGCTAGAAGCTACGAAAATCTCTGAGGCAACAATACACCCACCTGACACATATACACACTCATCGCCACCATGCACGGCTTCCCAGGAGCATGGCAATGGTTAATCATATCTGGGACCCAGCAACTTGTATCAAGGCCCATCATTCAGATAGTAACAAATAGAACTGCCACTGAGCAAACCACATTGACGCTCTAAGTCAGCCCCTCAGATCACAGAGGTTTTCTTCAACTGTAAATGAGGGACGGACGAGACGTGGGGCGGGGAAGATGAGATCCAACCTCCCGCAGGATAGGCAGACCTTGGGTTCTGAAGCTCCGAGTTATATATGCCCCTCTCTTTCCCCTGGTGTCCGAGTATGCCCAAGTGCGACCCTTCATCTCCACTGCAAGGCTGACCTGTCCACCTAGACTTCACCTAAGCTCAGAGGATAGTTCAGTGCTGGGAACAACTGGTGTTCACATCCTCCCTCCCCGAAAACAATGACTTCGAGGAGTGGGACTGAGTCTATTATTACAACTATCAGTGCCACTGCTCACTTTAGAGCCACAAGTCACCGGGGTGGAAGGCACCTGGAGAAGGTGACCCTGCCCATCGCCCTCCCACACTCCAGCCCCACCAACTTAAGTATCAGTGACCAGATGGTGCCAGTCCAAAGAGGTGGTCCGGCAGAGAAGTCAGCCCATCTCAATAATAGCCAAGTATCACCTGCTGGTCACCTGAGCAGGTGAGAACCAGGCTCCTATTCCCACCGCCCCAAGCCTGGCCCTGAGTAGGTTCTCCCTGAGGGCTGCCTTTTCCCTCCCGGCTGTAAAGTGAGCAGGTGTCTCCGGACCAGCACCCTGAGGTGAGTTGCTGTCCTGCAGCATCAATAATTAACGCTCTGCAAAATGCCTTTTCTGCCTTCAGCTGGGATTTTTTTTGTTTCTTGATAAGAAGGGGAAGTATTTACTGTCATGGAACACGTCTGACTAGAATCCCACAGAGCACAATACCGAGGAAAGCCCTCTGTGGTGAAACGGCCACTCCCCGCTCCACCCAGCAGGCTGCGGCCATGTGCTGTCACCAACTCCATCGCCCAGGACAGTGGACACAGTCACACTGAGTTTAGACTTCACGAGCCCACAAATGACTAAAACATGCAAAGTAAATGAAGGCTTGAGGCCCAAAGACGCGGAATTATGGATGGAGGAGGGAGAGGTTCGGAGGTGACGATGGGTCCTTTTATCCCCGCCCCTCATCCCTGAACCTGTGGGGTCTTTAGTTTGGGGATGGAGATGTAAGCAGGTCTCTGAGGCTGTCTGGATGGGAGCCTTCTTGAGAAGGAACCTGTCTGCCTCCCTATATCAAAACAAGCCGCATGTTGATTTGGGGGCCAAAGTGCAAGACAACCATATGGGGATGGGAAGAAAGAAAAGGCAGGTTGGAAGAACATTCAGATACGTTCTTATTCTTTCATTCCTTACTTTGTATCTCTTCGGTTTGGGAAGTTGCTTGGAACTTTCTGGCTTCCTAGACAGCTATGCTTTAGAGATAATTAGACCAATCCTAAGAGAAAGCAGGTTAGAGCTAAAATAAATGAGGTTGTGAGTCAAGCCTGTGGGATGTTTTATTTCTGTGCAGGAAGGTAGTGGCCTTTCTTCAAAGTCGAGGAGAAAGGAACTGAATAAAGGAATTTGGGAGAGTAAACATTTCCTTGTTTTCAACTATAAGGCAATACTGGGAAGTTCCCATTAAGAGCTGTGGTCCTCGTTGATTAGGCCACATTCAGTCAGCGAGCATGTCTTGGGTGCCCGGCTCTGTTCTCAGGAAGTCTGTAAAGAACTCTGTACCCCAGGTGCAAGGCAGGCTGCCCTAAGAGTGCACTGCCCAAGGTCTGCTTCCATAGAATGGAACAGTCCAAGCAGTGGTCCTGCAGCAGGTGGGGTCAGCAGCCACTTCCTTCTGGCATCTGAGAGGCAACCGCTGGAGGCCTGGAGTCAGGAAAGCCCTATCCTTGGCTGTGATGCCTGGAATTCCCACCATTAGAGATCCAGCCCTTTGCATGGAGGGAAAATGGTCCCAAGAGTCTTCAATTAAAAGCCAATAGAAAGTAAAGGCATTAACACACACCCCAGATTGGCTGACTCCCCAGGGGGAAGCATCTTGAGCAAATGGAACCCTGCCCGGAGGGTTGCAAGAAGGGACTTAGGAAAGATTAGAGGAGAGACTTCCTGGTGGTCCAGTGGTTAAGACCCCACGCTCTCAATGCAGGGGCACGGGTTCAATCCCTGGTTGGGGAACTAAGATCCCGCATGCCACACAGCCAAAAAAAAAAAAAAAAAAATTAAAGTAACCTGCAGTAATTAGGAAGAACAGGGTCTACCATAGCAGCCTGTAGCAGCCAAGGTTGGTGACACCCGTGGTGGCCCTCTGCCTTCGACCACAGGCTGCCAGGCAGTGTGGGCTTATATAAAGTAACACATCAGACACAGATCCCCGACCTCCTATTGCCTGCATTCTAATGGAGGATAGAAACAATATCAAAAAATTTTTTTAGGTATAACAAATGACATTTTAGATGGCGGTAAGGGCTAAGGAAGAAAAATAAGGCAGGGAGATGTAGTCGCCTAAAGTTTAGAAAGAATGACCAAGGAAGATCTTCCAGAGAAAGTTACTTTTGAGTAAACTTCTGAAGGGAGTGGAGGATAGAACTATGGAGATATGCGAGGAAATACATTCCGGACAAAGGGAAGAGCTAGTGTAGGTGCCCTGAGGTGAGAGCAGGCCTGGGGAGAGAGGAGGGACGGGAGACTGCTGGCTGGAGCACAGGGACGGCAGGGTAACGGATTGATGCTGCATGTATACATGGCCCTCACTGACCTCTGCTGTCTTCAGCCTTCAGCCTTCAGCCTTCAGCCGTGCAGAAGTGTCCAGCACACACCCTACTAGAGCTTGCCTACTTTGGGCAAAGCCCCAGGCTTAGCCCTTTCGTGCCCGATCGCCAATGGAAAATGTCAGATGGGCTTTCCCTCAGGAACACCTGGCTCTGCATTCAAGAGAGGTGTGAGCTAATAAGGACCTACTGTAGAGCACAGGGAACTCTACTCAATACTCTGTAATAGCCTATATGGGAAAAGAATCCGAAAAAGAACAGATATATGTATAAGTATAACTGATTCGCTTTGCTGTACACCTGAAACTAACACAACATTGTAAATCAACTATACTCCAATAAAAAAATTTTTAAAAAAAGAGTGAGGTGTGGGGAGGCGGACCTAGCCCTGCAGCCCCCCCTTCCTGTGACCTCGCTGCCCCCCAGTATCACCTGGTGGCCCCAAGAGCCCACTCCTCCCCTCTAGTGGAACCTAGAAGGTGCTGAGAGGGCTCCTGGCTGGGAGGAAGATCTAGGCTCAGCACCGGCTCAGCCACTCAAGAATCAGGAAGACGTGAGCAAGTCATCCGACGTCCCTGGACCTCAGTGAGGACACTGGGTAACTCCTCTCTGACATCTCTTCCAGCCCCTGGTGAGCCCCCTGCTCTACTGATAGACCAGCCTTGCCCATGTGTCCATTTGTGTCTCCTCTCAGACCGTGAGCTGACATTCTAACAGTAGCCCTGTAGTCACACAGCCAGATGCCTAGGGAGCCTCTGGAGCCAGCAGACCCTGAGGTGCTACCTTAGGCCCCAGACCTTCTCAGTGGCGCGCTCACACCCCAGGTACGGCCACCTGGGCCGCCATCTCAGCTTGTGACCACGCCCAACAGTGAGGAGGAATGAAGTGATTCCATGTCTTGCAGGCCCCCCACCAGTGGTGTTTTCTATTGCCCAGGCTCACACCAACTGCAAGGGACCTCAAGCCCAGGGTCCACAGAGCTCTTATGAAAAGGCTTTACAAGGAAATAAGCCACCAGCCCTCCAAGGCGACCGCCTTCAATCAGGATGGCAAGTGGTCACTCACCCCGCAAGGCAGCTGCTCCCCAGCTCCGCTCACCAGGAGCCCAGGCTGAGTCTGCAGTCTGTGCCAGGGCACCCACACGGTTCCCTACTCTGGCATCTCTGCTGAGGCAGGTAACGGGGAGCTGGCTGGAACTATGGCCAGTTCTGCCAGCCTCAAGCCACTGTCTTTCATTCCAGGGTCTGGGTTGGCTCGTTTTTTTCTTACAGGGATGAAATTCAGTCTACCATCCCTAGGGATGGCAGGTATCAGTGGAACAGGAGGAAGGAAGTAGCAAAATTGCAAGAATGACCTCCGATGTGGCTAAATCCTTAGGCTGACCTGGCCAGTGTGAACCACAGAGGCTTTCAGGGCTCCGTCAACAGATTCTTTTTTTGTTTTTTTCCAGAAAAAAATCACAGTTTTATTAATTAACCACTTGACAAACATTTATACTTTTTCCCTATATTTTCGGCTGCATATTCTTTGGTCATTTCTTTTTTTATTAATTTTAATTGGAGTATGGTTGATTTACAATGTTGTGTGCCAACAGATTCTTAAAAAAAAAAAAAGACTTAAGGTTCCCAGGCAAACAGCGCAGAAACCTCACCCCTATCCTAGGCCCACGAAGGCCACCGTCCAGCGCACACTTTGCGGGGCTCTTCTTCCACTTAATGACTCCTTGAGAATTCATGCTGAATGGAAGTGGGAGTGCTGGGCAGGGAAGATATACATAATGTCATTTGATTGGCTTTGCCAGATGTCTGGTAGAACAAACAGCATTTGCAGCCACTTAGACCCAGTGTTTCCCCCAAGGCAATTTTTGGATCATTTTGTCTGGGAGGCACCAGAAGAGCTGATTTCTGTTCTCTCTTCTCTTTCTCACAGCTGCTCCGGTAACATCTGTGCCTCCTCCTTGGTGACCTTCCAAACCCTTAGGCAGAAAAGCATCTGCACTCTCGGAAGACTTGGGGGGACGTCTGTAGCCTGAGACAGGATGCTTGTGAAAGGAGCAATACGAAGTGTGCCTTGGCATGGACAGAGCCCAGGAGGAAGTTTTGTGGGTGGAAGAGAAAGAGTGAGTGCCTGGAACGTGTGTGGGAGAGGGTATGTATTAAATACTAGTTTATCAAGAGGTGTTTGTTGAGCATTTGCCTTAGCAGGTGTGGCACAGCTGTGTGGGATGCAGCTGTGACTGGGACCTGGCCATTGCCCTCAGCTAGCTTACCGTCGACCAGAGGAGATGGAAATGAAGAGCTACTTCAGGGCTGTGGGGTGAGCGCTAACAGGAGAGCTAAATGAAGGAGGGGTTTGAGAGTACACAGGACGGCACCCCACTGGGTCCTGGGGGCTAAGAAACATGGAAAGGCTGTCTGCGGGAACAGGTATCCAAGGTGAGACCTGAAGACTGGGCACAAGATGAAGGGTGAGGACCAGGGAAGAAGCTGGAGACAAAGAGGACAGTACATGTAAAAGCCTGCCGTCCTTTCATGTGGCCAGTATGGGATGACGGAGGAGCCACTGGAGACAAAGTTGGAGAGGCAGGACCCGACTGGGCATGGTGGCTTGAGGCGACAATGAGGAATTTAGCCTCTACCCACTGGGCAAGAGTCATTGGGAGGATGTGGGGAAGAGAAGCTGCATCACCAGATTCATTCTTTAGATAGATCTCTTGAACCAGGGGGTCAAGAATACAATGAAGGGAACCGGGCGGGAGGCCGACTAGCCAGTTAGGAAACTGTTGCCTACTTGATTTCTCCATTAAATACATAATATGCATCTCAGACTTGACAAAACCAATGCAGGATCCTTTATCTCCCCTTCCAGCCCACCCCCCTCCCCAAGTCTTCCTTCTCAGGAAATGGTACCAGACATGCAAGCCAAATACTCAGGGGGCATCCAGATGGCTATTTCCCTCATCACCACCACTTACCACCCGATCTGTTGGCAAGTCCTATGGACTTCACCTCCAAAGCACATCCCAAACCCATTCCATCGAAACCACCACAGTCCCAGCACCCTCACCACTTGCCGGGATGTCTGCAGTCAGCAAAGTGCTAGCCCTCCCCCGACTCTTGGTTCCCTTCAACCCATTTGTCACACGGCAGCCAAAGTGCAGTGTGCACACATTTTTATTGTAAGATATAACACACATGCAGAAAAGTACAAAAAACGAAAATATGTAACTCTGTGGTTTGTCACAACATGAGCATACGTGCGATCACCCCCAATGGCAAGAAGTAAAACATTCCCAGTCCTACCCCAAAAGCCCTCCTTGTACTCCCTCCCTATCACTGCCCGTCCTATCCTGCCTGGCCTTTAAGGTAATCCCTTCTTCAACTTCCCTTCTACTTTACCACCTAACCACGAATCCCTAAAAGCTACTGCTTGGATTTGGGCTGATATCTGAACTCTACATAAATGGGATCACACTGCATGTATTATTTTGCGTTGGACTTCTTTCACGCAGCATTTTCTTTATGGGATTCATCTGTGTTGTGTGTATAGCTCTAGTTTATTTTGATTGTTCTACGGCAGTCCATTATTTATCCATTCTACTGTTGATGGGCATTTGGGTGGCTTCTAGTTGTTCAGCCAATATGAATAATGTTGCTATGAGCCCTTTGATATTTGTCTCTTGTGCCAGAATAGCCTTAAAATATGGATCAGACCATGTCTCTCCTCTGCTTAAAACTCTCCAAAATCTCCCCGGCATACTTAAAATTCAAACTCCTGACCTTGTCTTATAAGGCCCTCGCTTCCTTCTCATCCCTCCTCTTATATCTTCCTCCCTTTGCTAACAACTTTCCCACCTCATCAGTCTGTTGCTGGAACATGCCACGTTCACACCTACCTCAGGGCCCTTGCACTGCTCTCTCCTATCCCTAGACTGCAGATCTTGGCATAGTCAGCTTCTTATCATTTAAGTTTCAAACCAAATAACACCTCCTTAGACAACTCCCTTGACCACCTAATTTGGGAGAGAGCCCAGATCTCCCTCCTTCACATCCCCTTGTTTGGTTCTCTTCATGGCACTCTCACTATGGGAAGCCATCCTATTTACCTGTCTGGTAGCTTGCTTATTGTTTATCTCCTCCCACTTCCCTGAGCTCAGGGACTTTTGTCTTGTTCACTGCTACATCCTCAGCAACTGTAACTGTGTCCGACATAGAGCAAGCATTCAATAAAATCTTGTTGAATGAACAAATGAATGAATGAATCTCCAGGAAAGATGGCAGCATAACTGGTCTGGTGGAAGTTGAAGGAAGTGGGCAGATAGAAAACAGTGAACATTTCTGAGAACTACGGAGGAAGAAAAAAGGAAGGAAGCGAGGCAGGAGGTGAACACTAATTGAAACTCTGTGCTCTGAACCCTGGGCCGAGGGCTTCCCCTTAGCCCCTGCGGCCAGGTCTCACGTGTGCCGGAGGGCTGCGTGCCCCTTGCAGCCCCGCTGATCCTGGAGCCCAGGAAAAGATGCCCAGTGAGGGAAGGAACACTGAACCTCCCTCAGAGCACAAGCCAACCCCTGCTGAAGCAGTGGAATAAGCAAGGCTGAATTTAATCCGTGTCTAGACGACAGGAGAAGAAGGCGGGGGTGTTTCATTGTTCTGAGAAGTCAAGGCAGCAGAATGAGATGATTTGGGTTGTCAATCTGCCAGAATGACCTCTGGAAATGACAAACTTTCCCAACTACTGCCTCAGTAGACATCCAGTGATCAACAGAGGCTGGCACCAGACTCTGTATCTCACAGCTGGGCGCTGGGGTACGCTCCGAGCGGTTTCGGGTCCATCCCTGCACAGACCCAGAGCAGCCAGGCTGGGGTTTCAGTAGGGAAGACTGGGATGGAGCACAACCCTGAAGGAGAGACAGAAAGACTCCTCCTGGAGGTGGGACAGGAGTGTGGGGCTGCGAGGCAAGGACAGTGATTGGAACAGCCCGGATGAGAATGGGGGGGGGGGGCAGGTCCAGCCCCACCCGTATGAGCTCAGGAGAGCATCTCAATCTGCCTGACTGACAATTACTTCCTCCTTAAAATGGACATGAATAAATACCCTCTTTGTTAACATCTCAATGTAATTGTAAGGATCAAATGAAATCACATACATAAAAGAGCTTTTTAGTAAGATGATAATAATGGGCTTGAAAGAGGTCCATTACTCAGAAAGTAAAAACAGATAGTAAATCATAGGCCAGATTTGGAATAAGTGGCAACGTCTGGGAGGATATTTTCCTTTCAGGACACTGTAGCACCCCAGGCCAGGAGGGTGGGAAACTTGTAGTGACTAAATGTCTAAGAGCACAATGAGATCTCTAGTAGTAAAAGAGGAAGGATTTTTATAATAACAAATGAAAACACAACTAAAATGCTAGGAACAAATTTAATAAGAAATATGCAAGATGTATGAAGACACGTTTCATTTAAAACACTACTTAAGGACAAAAAAGAACTTGAACAAATGGAAAATCATAACACGTTCCTGGATAAAGAAATTTAACATCCTGAAGACGTAAATTCTCCCTAAAGTTTACTTATGAGCTGAATGCATTCCCAACATAATCACCAGTAAGTTTGGGAGAGAGCTAGATAAGTTTAATCTAAAGTTCACATGGAACAATAAATAAGCAAGAATATCCAGGAAGGGCTTCCATGGTGGCGCAGTGGTTGAGAGTCCGCCTGCCGATGCAGGGGACACGGGCTCGTGCCCCGGTCCGGGAGGATCCCACATGCTGCGGAGCGGCTGGGCCCGTGAGCCATGGCCGCTGAGCCTGCGCGTCCGGAGCCTGTGCTCCGCAACGGAAGAGGCCACAACAGTGAGAGGCCCGCGTATTGCAAAAAAAAAAAAAAAAAAAAAGAATATCCAGGAAAATTCTAACAAAGAAATGTTATGAAAGATAACTAGTCCCCACATATTGAGGCACATTATAAAACTGCATTAATTAAAACATGCATTCTAGCATATGAATGGACAAATGGATCAATAGAACAGAATTAAAAATGTAGAAAGAGACCCAAATATCTCTAAGAAATATATTTCAGATCACTGAGGAAGTATGAATAGTCGATAAATGGTATTGAGACAACTGAGTAGACATATGGGAAAAAATTAAGTAGGATCCTTCCCTCAAGTCTTATGCCAAAATAAATTAACAATGAATCAAAGAGCTAAAAGTAACAAATGAAACCCTAAATAGCATTTTTAATGTCTAATTTTTGTAGTTGTGAAGGACTTTGTTAGCAATATAAAACCAAAACACAGTAATAAAAAGGCTGATACATTCAACTACATAAAAACTGTCATAAAAACATAAACAACTTCAAAAGCCAAACGACAAATTAGAAAACTACTTTCTGCATCTATACTGCAAAGGACAAATTTTCTTAACATATAATGACAAATTAACATGAAAAATATACAAAGGATATGAATGACCAATTCCCAATGAGGAAACATAAAGGGCTCTTAATATCTGAAAAGATGTTCAATATCACAATAAGAGAAATACACATTTAAACTAGGAGATACCATTTCTAATATCTTAGATAGTCTAGAACCCAAAAAGTTGGATAACACACTATGTTGCCAAGGATGCAAGGAAACAGCCACCATGTTGGTAAATGGATAAACTGGTACAACTTCCATGGACGGCAAGTTGGGACTACAATGCAAAGTCTTAAACTCATTCTTTGGCTCCACAGTTCTACTTTTAGGAAATTTTCTTCATGTATATTTGCATATGTGCAAATGACATCTTTATATGTTTATTCATTGAAGCATTAATAGCAAAATATTACCCCAAAAAAGAAACCTATATGTCCTTCAAAAGGGCATCAGCTAAATAAATTATGGAATGTATATAGCCTTTGAAAAGAGAGAGGCAGATTTCAGTGTCCTGATCTGGAAGGATCTCCAAGATCAATTCTTAAGTGGAAAAATACCTAGGTGCAGAACAATAAGTTATGTATGTTACTATTTGGTTCTGAGAAACTTATACGTTAAAATTTTATTTAGACATATATGGAAATGGAATGATACATGAGAAAGTGCTAACAGTGGTTACTTTCTAGGAGGAGAACTAGGTGGCTGGGGGAAATTTTAAATAAAGAAAAAAATTTTAAATAAATACACTGAAAACTATGAAACACTACTAAAAGAAATTAAAGAAGATACATTAAAAGACTTAAGAGTCTTAAGATCTCAATACCGCCCAAAGTGATCTACAGATTTAATGCATTCCCTATCAAAATCCCAACAACAGTTTTTGCATAAACTGAAAAATCAAGCCTAAAATTTATACGGAAATTCTAGAGGCCTTGAACAGCCAAACAATCTAGAAAACAAGCAAAGTTAGAGGTCTCACACTTCCTAATTTCAAAACTTACTACAAAACTACAGTAACCAAAACAATGTGGTACTGGCATAAAGACAGACATATATATCAATGAAATAGGTTAGACAGTCCAGAAATAAACCCTCCCATATACGGTCAGACGATTTTCAACATGGGATCCAAGACTATTCAATGGGGAGAAGACAGTATTTTCAACAAATGGTGCAGGGAAAACTGGATATCCACATGCAACAAATGAATTTGGACCCTTAGCTTACACCATATACAAATATTAACTCAAAATGGATCAAACACCTAAATGTAAGAGCTAAAACCATAAAACTCTTAGAAGAAAACATAGGAAAAAAACTTCATGACATTGGATTTGGCAATGATTTCTTAAATGGGACACCAAAAGAAAAATAGATAAATTGGACTTCATCAAAGTTTAAAACGGTTGTGCATCAAGGGACACTGTCAACAGAGTGAAAAGACAATCTACAAAATGGTAGAAAATATTTGCAAATCATATACCTGATAAGAGTTTAGTATCTGGAATATATAAAGAATACATACAACTCAACACCAGCAACAAAACAAGCAACTCCATTTTTTAATGGGCAAAGTAATTGAATAGACATTTCTCCAAAGATATACAAATGATCAATAAGTGCATGAAAAGATGCTCAACATCATTAATCATTAGGAAGATGTGAATCAAAAGCACAGGGAGATACTACTTCATACCCATTAGGATGGCTATTAATAAAAAAAATTTTTTTAAACAGGAAATAACAAGTACTGGTAAGGATGTGGAGAAACTGGAACCCTTGTGCATTGCTGGTGGAAATGTAAAATGGTGCAGCCACTGTGGGAAACAGTATGGCAGTTCTTCAAACAAATTAAACTTAGAATTACCATATGATCCAGCAATTCCACTCCTGAAAGTAGGGACTCAAACAGATATTTGTATACCCATGTTCATAGCTGTATTATTCACAATAACCAAAAGATGTAAGCAATCCATGTTTCCATTGGTGGATAAATGGATAAACAAAATGTGGTATATATACATACAACAGAATATTATTCAGCCTTAAGAAAGAAAGAAATCCTGACACATGCTGCAACATGAATGAACCTTGAAGAAATTATGCTAAGTGAAACAAGCCAGTCACCAAAGGACAAATATTATATGATTTCACTTATATGAGGTACCTCAAGTAGTCAGATTCATAGAGACAGAAAGTAGGATGGTAGTTACCAGGAGCTAGGGAAGGAAGGAATGAGGAGAGATTGTTTAATGGGTATGGAGTTCCAGAGTTTGGGAAGATGAAAAATTTATAGAAACGGAAGATGATTATGGTTGTACAACAATGTGGATGCGTTTAATGCCACTGAACTGTACACTTAGAAATGGTTAACATGGCAAACTTTATGTTATACACATTTTACCACAATAAAAAAATAAAGAGAAAGAAAGAAACATTAAATAATATACAAAGAAGAGTGAACTGTAGAGTCCACACTTCTGGGTGTGAATCCTCACTACTTCCGTTCATAGCTATGTCACCTTAGAAAGGTACTTAACATTTCTAAGATTGTTTCCTCATCCAAAAACATGGTAATAAAAGCACTGCCTACTATATTGGGCTATTTGGAGGCACATAAAGGCCTTAGAGCAGTGCCTGCCACTCTGTTAATGCTTAATAAGCAGTAGTTCCTCATTCATAATTGTCTTAGACATTTATTGAGCATCTATTAGATTCAGACATTATGCCAAGTGCTGGGAACACAGAGAGGGATAGGATGGATTCCTGCCTTTAAGAACTTCACCACTTGGTAAATGGGACCTTAACTGATTCTACCTTCACGCAGCCCTCACTGTAGGAGTAAGTGTTGAAATAGTCACTATGGAAGTACCCTTCAAGAAGAGAAACAAGAGACTCAATTAGACTGAACGCTCCAATGAGACCTACCTGAAAGTAGAATGAGCTACCCTGAAAAGCAGTGAGGCAGCCTGAATAGCCGCTTCTCAGACACATAGCAGGAGAGACTTGGAGGGTTAGACTAGGTGATCGTTGGGGTACCATCTGGCTCAGAGAGTCTCTGATGCTACAAAGTGAGGACAAGCACTGACTGATGAGTGGCCTGGCTGGGGAAAGGCTCCAGGGCATCAGCCTTGCAGACATCACCACTTCATGACATCATCCAAATTCCCCCCAGCAGGCACCTGAAGTCTCCAGATGGCAGGTGTGGATTCAAATTCAAAATGACAGACACAATTTTCACATAGATGAATGGAGAGGCACCAAGGCACACTCATCCGTGGATGACAGACAGAAGGGAAGAAAGGCCCAAAGAGGTCACTGTGGCCTTTTTCTGGGCCAGCATGAGCTCCAGAATAAAACACTGAAGCAGGATTCCTCAGTGAAGACGTGGAAGAAAACACCCCAACACTGGCTGTGAATCCACTGAGGGTCCCCACACCAGCCCCCAGCTCTGAGACACCCCAGCTGGTCTAGCAACCCGGAGGAGTCAGACAGCTTATTTTTTTTTTATTTTTGCCTGCATTGGGTCTTCGTTGCTGCGCGCGGGCTTTCTCTAGTTGCGGCGAGCAGGGGCAACCCTTCGTTGCGGTGCGCGGGCTTCTCATTGCAGTGGCTTCTCTTGTTGCAGAGCACGGGCTCTAGGCGCGTGGGCTCAGTAGTTGTGGCTCGCGGGCTCTAGGGCGCAGGCTCAGTAGTTGTGGTGCACGGGCTTAGCTGCTCCGCGGCATGTGGGATCTTCCCGGAGCAGGGCTCGAACCCGTGTCCCCTGCATTGGCAGGCGGATTCTTAACCACTGCGCCACCAGGGAAGCCCCCAGAGAGCTTATTTTTTAAGGAAAGGAAACAGAGGTCTGTTTCAGAAGGTGGAGGGGTTCGAGGGTGTCCTGCATGGAGGGAGAGGGAAAGGCAGGACTCCCCTCACCATCTTGGAGCTTCACCTACAGTCCAGACCAGCTGCAGCGGGAGTCGGGGTGGAGGAAGAGGAGAGGCAGGGAAATGCTCCTGTGTGGTCTCAGCCGGGCAGCTTCCCTATTAGGGTCTCGGGGTAAAGACAATCCACCTTCTCTTGGCAGAGATCTTGACTTTCTTCTTTCCTGGCGTGCAGGGCTGGAGGGAACAGTAGTGTGATCAGGTAAGGCCTCACTGAGCAAAGACCTGAAGGTGGTGAGGGGCAAGCCACACAGATATCCGCAGAAGAGCGCCCCAGGCAGAAGGAGCAGCAAGGGCAAAGAACCAGAGGCAATGAGTGTGCTTAGCATAATGGGTACAGCAGGGAGCCTGTGTGACTGGAGCAGGGAGACACATGGGAAGAGTTATAGGACATGAAGTTAGAAAGGCAAGGGGTGGAGGTGGGGTTCAGGCCCTGTAGGGTTCTGCAGGCCACTTTAAAGATTCTGGCTTCTACTCTAAATGAGATGGGAAGCCCATTGAAGGGTTCTGAGCAGAAGAGTAAGATATCCTGATTCATGGTTTTTAAAGGGTTCCCTGGGCTGCTGGGTTGAGAATGCACTACAAGTAGGGCGGCATGACCACCTGCTTCAGTTAGTAGCAGGTGGTTGCAACAATCCTGGGGAGGGGTGACAATAGCTTGAACCAGGTTGGTAGCAGTGGAGGTGGTGAGAAGCAAATATATTTTGAAGGAGGATTTGCTGACAGATTGGACGTGGGGAGTGAAAGAAAAAGAGATATTAAGGATGACACTAAGATTTTTTGGCCTAGATCCTGGAAGGATGGAGTTTCCATTAACTGAGATAGGAAAGACTGAAGAAGGAGCAGGTTTTATGGGGAAGATCAAGCATTCATATTTAGACATGTAAGGTTTGACATTTCTCTTAGACATCCCCGGGGGAAATGTTTCATGGGCAACTTGGAGAGACACATGCAGGGTTCACAAAGAAGACCAGGCAAGAGCTCCATATCTCATATCTTATTAAACATATTTAATATATATTTAGCTAAATATGTACACATTTAGAAGTCATCTATGTCTAGAACCCTGGAGAAGCGATTCAGATAAAGAAGAGAAGAGGTCTAAAGACTCAGCCTAGGGGATCCAAGACTCACAGATTGACTGATTAGGAAAAATTAACAAAAGCCACTGAGAAGGAGTTACCAATGGCAAAGAAGAACCCAGGAGAGGTGGTGGGTCATGAAGTCAGGTGAAGCATTTCACAAAGGAATGAGTGATCAGCTATGTCAAATGCTGCCAGTAGGTCAAGTATCTCAAGATGAGAACTGGAAACAGAACAGAGGATTTAGCAACAGGATGGTCACTGATGATCTTAGAACAATTTTGGCGGAGTGGGGCAGAAGGGAGCCTCATTAAAGAAGGATCAAAAAGAACGGAATAGGGCTTCCCTGGTGGCGCAGTGGTTGAGAGTCCACCTGCCGATGCAGGGGACACGGGTTCGTGCCCCGGTCTGGGAAGATCCCACATGCCGCGGAGTGGCTGGGCCCATGAGCCATGGCCGCTGAGCCTGCGCTTCCGGAGCCTGTGCTCCGCAACGGGAGAGGCCACAACAGTGAGAGGTCCGAGCACCACAAAAACAAAAACAAAAAGAATGGAATAGCCAAACAGTGCAGGGAAAAATCTCTCTTTGTAAGTGATTCCAGCTAATAAATGAAGAAGGAATGACAGGATTAGGATATCCGTAGGCATTGTGCAAGCCCGTAAGGAAATAAACAATCCAGGCAGGGATCAGCAAACTATAGCCCTTGGGCTATATCTGGTCTGCTTGTTTTTGTAAGTAAAGTTTTACTGGAACTCACCCGTGCCCATTCACTTATGTATTGACTCTGGCTGCTTCCACACTACAATTGCAGTGTTGAGTGGTTGTGATAGAGACCCATGGCCCACAGACTAAAATATTTACTGGCCATAAATAGAGAAAGTTTTCCAACTCTAACCCAGGCATATAATCCTCAGTGACTGCTGACGTCACATGAAGGGAAACAACCAGACATTATGTGCCTCTGATGGAAATACCTACCACCCCCTAGGAAGTAATCTTACAAAGTAACAAAAAAGCAAATCTGAACCAGATGGAACTAAATGCCAGCTTATAGGAACTACAGGGAACAAAAACATTCAACAACCGATGGGGATGCAACCACCTAACTCCAGAATGTAGGAAAATCCACAGAAAATATGACCAAGTTTCTTCAACAAATAAACCACGAGGCTGAGAAACAAGTGGGGTGAAGTAACCTACAGATAAATGACTTAAGAAACCTGTCAACAAAATATGAGGTGTGGCCCTTATTTGGATCCTGATTTAAACAAACAAACCACTTCTTAAAAAATAATACAATTGGAGAAATCTGAACACCAACTAGGTATCTGAAGATACTAAGAAATTATTGTTAATTTGGGGGAGTGTGGTAATGCTATTATGGTCTTTTTCTAATCCATTATCTTTTAGAGTCTAGTACTTAAATATTTATGGATGGAGTTATATGATGACTGGGATTTGCTTCAAAATAATCCAGTGGGGAGGTAGAGTAGGGAGATTGAGGTAAAAAAAGTTGGCTATGAGTTGATAATTACTGAAGCTGGGCTGTGGTCACTTGCAGATTCATTACACTACTCTCTCTACTTTAGTATATGTCTGAAAATTTCCACAATAAAAAGGTACTTTAAAAAGAAGAGAATAAAGGGAGAGAATTTGGACCCAACAAGTACAAGAAACTCTTTGGAGGAGTTTTTTTGGGGGGGAATTGTGCTGCGTTAAGAAGCAAAATGGAGCAATTTCTGGAGGAGGAAAGAAGAGTTTTCAAAACATGGTCGTCTCCTTAAGTAGGGAATTTGGGATTGACAGATACATACTACTGTATGTAAAATAGATAAACACCAAGGACCTACTGTGTAGCTCAGGGAACTAAATTCAATATCTTGTAATAATCTTTAATGGGGAAGAATGGAAAAGAATATATATGTATATATACATATATATATATATACACACACACATATAAAACTGTACCCCTGAAACACTGTAAATCAACTGTACTTCAATTTTTAAGAAGGAAAAATAATAAAAACAAACAAAAATTTTTTTAAACAGTGACATGACTGGGATAAGAACACAATTCTAGACTTACTGTGGTGGTAATTTCTCAGTGTACACAAATATCAAATCATTATGTTGTACACCTGAAACTAATAAAATGTTATCTGTCAGTCATCTCCACTAGACTCTCCCTTCACAGTCCCCACAGCTTCCACTGGAGCTTTCTTGCCTCTCCCTGGCTGCTCTCCTAAGTAACATATTTGGTTTCTTCTGAGACTTCCCACTCTGAGCCTCTAGGTAGCCAGTCAGAAGGCGAGTCTCTGATCTTGAGAAGCTGCCCTCTAACTACACAGTCAAGTCTAACCACAGCTGAAAAGTTAACTAAAAGACAAGGAGTGTGGGAACATGTAACTCAGAGGATGTGAGGGCCTTAAGGATACTCTGGTTCAGAGAAGAATAAGGAGGGCAGGGGCAAGGGCTGGGAAAGATGCCAAGTACTTGCTGGAGGAGATGAGACGCTGGAAGATGGGCAAAGAGGAGAGAGCAGTGCATTTTAGGAAGGAAAGTAACACGAGCAAAGGCTGAGACCAGAAGGGAAGCCCCTTCCACAGAGTTCACACTGGAAAGGACTGGGAATGATGTCATCCACCCTCCACGCCACCCTCTGATGTGTCCCTGTGAATTACTTCCCATGGGCCACAGTGACCCACAGCCAACTTTCTGGGCATCAGGGCCCACAGCTGTGGAAGGGAGACGCTGTCCCTGTGCGAGGCGTTAGGCACCCTCAGAGACGGAAAGTCTGCACGATGAGAATGGAGACGCCCCTGGTGAGTCCTGACACCAGAGAGATGCACTGGCAAAGGTGGGGCCCAGGCCGACCTCTCCATCTGGCATCTCTGTCCTCTGAGTTCTGCCCAGTCGTCTCGTGGATGACTCACGATGCTGAGAATATTCTCCATCTGACATGATCCACTCAGACTCCAAGCAGGATGGGCTTCATGAAGCTCTGGCGTCCTGATATTGTATGAATATTTGAGGTATCCATTTTACCAGGTCGAGTCCACAGCCTTCATCAAATTTTCAAGGGATTCTATGACTCCAAAGGTTAGGAATCACACGACTAGAGGCTTAATAATTGTTTGATGTACTGGATTTGGGGTGAGGTCTGAGGTATAATTACATCTGTTGGGACTCCTTCAAAGGTCCTCCTACCTCTCAAAATAGAAGATTGCTTCAGGATCAATGAAAACAAGAATTAAAATTCTCCAGTGGCAGGCTAATAGCAATGCAAACCTCAAGTACCCTCTACCTTTAGAGGCCAAACAAAATAGCAACCTTATCAGGAGCTACTTCCCACATAATAGCTGACATTACACACATTTCAAGCCATACGGTTTACAAAGCAAGGAAACAAAGCAAGTATTTCACTGGTACTTGCCACGTCATGCGGGATCTTAGTTCCCTGACTAGGGATCGAACCCAGGCCTCGGAAGTGAAAGCGCCAAGTCCTAACCAGTGGACTGCCAGGGAATTCCCCTCATTTGTACTTTATATTTGGACTTTGAGAATTTTGCTCTGAAAATTTTAAAAAGCAGACTAAAACCATAAAATGGAGTGCAATTCGTATTTTTCACAGAATTGTGTTTGTCTTAATGGCTTGAACGGCCTCTACAAATTGGCATCCCCCAAATCCTCACAACTTTACATCCCCATCAAAGGTATGACTAAAAGGATATGGGACCCAAGACGATCTTGACTCTCTGCCTCCCTCAAATATTTTATATGTTCATTTAATCAACTTTTATGGATGCCTAGCGGGCTTGAGGTTCTGAGATGCCACAGGATAGCAGAGGAAGAGGGTGGGCCACGGGTACCTTGGCAGTGCCCAGCCAGATCTCTTGCCTACCGTTCTGCCTTCTCTCCCCTCCCCACAGAGTTCAGCGCCATCCCCTGATCTTAAACAAGTCTCAGTCATCTCTAGCTAATATTTGCTGATTGCTTATACTGATTCAAACTTCACACAAATCCTATGAGGTGGGACCTACTCCCGTATACATTTAAGGAAGCTGAGATTCAGAGAAAGTAACTCACCTGCTCAGAGCCGCTCGGGAATGAAGGGGGGAGCCAGGACCCGATCTGAAAGCTGCCTGACCGCAGGATGGTGCTCTAAGCCCTCTACCACAGAACTGAGTCCCCATCCACTTGGTTACTACTCGTCTGACACCCTCTGGACTCACCCATCCACAAAGAAACCCTGTCACAGCGACCTGGGCAGCTCTACGTTTCAACAGCAGAGTTTCAACAATTCTAGGATGCCAGCAAGCCTTGCCCCACCGCACAGGGGAGAGAGCAGGACAAAAGCAGCGGCCCGAGCGGCTAGAGCCATGCATCACACTTGGGCTGTGTCCGCCCAGTTCCCCAAGCACCTTTCTCGGGCTCACCTGGCCAGGTACTCCACCCTGCTTACTCCCTGGCCAGCCAGCCTTACCACAATGAGTAATGCCTGTTGTGACATTTCATTTGAGATGCCTCCGCCTTTCATTTCAGTCATAATGAGCTGGAGGCAGGCAGAGAAGAAGGAAAGGGACAGAACTGGGAGGAGGTGGCCACGGCAGGGAGAGGGGGCGGGCAAAAGCCAGATATTACAGGCCTGGTTCCAGACCCCTGCAATACAGCAAATACTGCAGGGGAGGGATAAATCAGCAGTTTGGGATTAACATATACACACTACCTTATACAAAACAGATAACCAACAAGGGCTTACTGTATAGCACAGGGAATTCTATTCAAGGTCTTGTAATAACCTATAATGGAAAAGACTCTGAAAAAGAATAGATTTATATAATATGTATAATTGAATCACTTTGCTGTACATCTGAAACTAACACAACATTGTATATCAACTACAGTTCAATTTATAAATGAAGGGAAAAAATAAAGCAAATATTGCAATAAAGCAAGTCACCTGAATTTTTTGGTTTCCCAGTGCATATAAAAGGTATGTTTACACTATGCTGTAGTCTATTAAGTGTGCAATAGCATTATGTCTAAAAAACAATGTACACACCTTAATTAAAAAACACTTTATTGCTAAAAAAAATGCTAACCATCATCTGAGTCCTCAGTGAATTGCAATATTTTTGCAACAGTAACATCAAAAATCACTGGTCAGAAATAGAGACACAGAAGTAGAGAGAATGGACATATGGATACCAGGGAAGCGGGGGGAGGTGGGAGGAATTGGGAGACTGGGATTGACATATATACACTACTCTGTATAAAATAGATAACTAATAAGAACCTACTGTATAGCACAGGGAACTCTACTCAATGCTCTGTGGTGACCTAAATGGGAAGGAAATCCAAAAAAGAGGGGATACACGTATACGTATGGCCGATTCACTCTGCTGTACTGTATAAACTAACACAACATTGTAAAGCAACTATACTCAAAAAGTAATAAGAAAACAAAAATCACTGGTCACAGATCACTATAACAAATATAACAATAATGAAAAGTTTGAAATACTGCAAGAATTATACCAAAACGTGACACAGAGACACGAATAAGCAAATGCTGTTGGAAAAATGGTGTCAAAAGACTTGCTCCACAGAAGGTTGCCACAAACCTTCGAATTGTAAATAACACTCTATCTGTAAAGTGTGATAAAGCGAAGTACCATAAGACAAGGTACGGCTGATGAGAGATGAGTTAGGAGGCTGCTGTGTCATCGAAGTAAGAGATGATGGTGGCTTGGTCTAGGTGGGGGAGCGGGGGAGGGGTGTGTAGATAAGAGTGTGGATCCAGAGGTATTCAGGCAGTTACACTGTCAGGATTTCATAATGGATTGCCGAAGGGCATGTAGAGGTGCAGGTATCAACAGTGACCCTGGACTTGTGACTGGATGAAGGTGCCACTCATCAAGACAAGAAAGCTGGAGGAGTAGATTTGGTTGTAGAGATCAAGAGTTCAGTCTGAAAGTATTAAGTCTGAGACAGCCAAGTGGAGACATTACGAAAGCTGATGGATCTAGAGGTCCAGATCTCAGAAGAGAAGTCTGAGCTGGAGGCATAAATTAGAGACTTGCAATAAACTGTTTGAGTAATGGCCCTGTAGGTGGCTGTGAGAATGTGCCTGGCAGACGTCTAACTACAGGGTGCTTAATTGACCAAAAACCCCAGCTGCTGGGCTCTGAAATCCATCACCGAATTTGCACAGAGGGAGCAGGACAGGGACGCTAAGGCAGGCCCACTCCTGGGAGACACGGGACCCCCCTGATGGCTGACTTGGGCTGGAGAGCTTCCCAACAGCCTTGCCGAGCATCCTTAGATTGCAGAGCAGGTTGAGACCCTGGTACCGACCTTCTTCTCTCTACCCATCACTCAGGGTCAGACTTGCACGGTGCTCTGATAGTTCTTCCAGCCTTTCCCAGCTCCCTCTCCATTACGTTTCATAGGAGTTTCCCCCCAACGAAATCTTTGCACATTTAATCTGATCTTGGTGTCTACTTTGTTGGAGGACCTTCCCACAGCGAATCTCACCTTGACCCTGTGCCTTGCTTTAGGCAGTGAAACAATAGCAAATGTGATACAAGCGGAGTATTGAGAAAGGCCTGTGCATTGGGGATTGCCTTCTGGGGATCGCCTTCTCTCTGGCTTCTGGGAACCCTTCCACAACCATGTGAACAAGCCTTGGCTAGCCTTTCTGAGGATCAGTAACCAAGAGGAGAGAGGCTCCAGCCATTCCAGCTGTCTCACTGCCTCAGCTGATGACCCATACATGTAAGTGAGGCCAAACTAGACAATCCAACTCCAGCCACGTTGGCCCAGGACAAGCAAACCTACCCAACCAACCCACGGAATTGTGAGAAATACTAAATGTTTGCTGTTTTAGACTACTGAGTTTGGGGATGACTTATTATACTGAAAAAGTAAACTTACATAGGAGTCTGGGGCATAAGATGGTACTCAAAGCCATGGGAATAAGTTGGTCCTATCATGGACTCATGGATCCTGTCCTCAGGCTCCCAATCCAAAACCTTTCATAGGGCTCTTTCCATTGGCTAAGTCCCTTCTGAAAGTTTATTTAGCACTTACTATGTTCCAGATAGCATACTGAGGAGCCATGGGTATACAATTACAACTGAAACACACTCTTTATCCTAAAGGAGAAAAATGGGGGAACCGAAGAAAACCCTTTTTCAACTTTCTATTTATTAAAAATTACTGGATACAAAGTTAGCAGGACTATAGAATCTACCTGGATTCTTCTACTTCAGGCTTCATGGGACCACTTTCAAACACACACACACACATATACACACACTCACACACACACATACTCACGCACACACTCCATGGTACCGCAGCCTTCAGTCAACTCACCACTTTCTCTGAGAGAAGTTGATGGGTTCTTGCTGTCATTTCAAAGTCAACAAATGATAAAAACTCTGTTGAAGTCACAGTTGGTGAGTTGTGAGTGTACACAACAGAGGGAAGGAGAATCAGGATTGGTCGAAGGTTCCAGAGTGGCTTCTCTACTTGTTTACATATTCAAGAAATTTATCAGTCACCTGCTAAGTGCAAAGCTTTGAGGAGACATAGATAAAAGAAACAATTCCTGCTCTCAAAGATTTCACACTCTAGGAAAGAGGCTGGCAATGACAACAGTACAGCACAAGACACTGAGAGAGTACAAAGGAAGAGGTTCTGGTATAGCTTGAAGAGAATCAAGGAAATCTTCCTGGAATAAGTAACTGAGTTTGATAGAATAGGCAAGGATGAGCCAGGCTCTTTGAGGAGGGGCTAGGAAAGGTCACGTTGAACTAGCACTGGTGAAGGTATTAAGGCTTAATAGAGGAAGGCAGGTCTAGGTAACTGAAGTAGTCCAGTAGGGCAGAGTACAGGGAGAAAATGAGTGGAAATATCTAGAAACAAGACTGGAGAGGCAGGCAGGGGGTTAGACCATGAAAGGCTTTACACATCATGCCATACATACTTTATTCTGAAAAAAGGAACCATGGAGTGGTGTCAAAAGAAAGCATGACATACTCACATCTGCATATTAGAAAGATGGTTGTGGCCACAGTACAGAATATGGAGATAAGACAGGTGCAGTAGACCAGGAGAGAAGTGATGAGTGCAGTGGTAGTGGAAGAAGGGAGAAGGGCCGGAATTCCATGGCATTAAGGAGGAACAGTCAGCAGAATGTCCTCACTAACAAGAGGTAGGTGAGGAGACAAGGCAAAAAGGAGGAAGTCGAGTCACAGGTAACATCCATATTTCTGGCCTGGTCAACTGAATGGATGGTGGTACCACTTGCTGAAAGAGGCTCTATGAGAAGAAAACGAAATTTTGTAAATGATGATGGGTTTAGTTTGGGACAAGGTAACTTTGAGATACTGTGAGGTGTTGAAACAGAAATGCCCAATAGTCAGCTGGAGAAATTCTAACATACAAAAGAGAATCCTGGGTTGGAAAACAAATTTGGAAGCCATCATCATATGGGTGATGGCTGAAGCAAAGGGAGGGGTTAAAGTCCCTCTAGGAGAGTGTACGGGGACCAGGGAGCTTCTATATTTAAGGATCAGTCACTCAGTTCTCATCTGGAGGAGGAACCCAGCCAGAGCTAACCAGAGGACAGATGACCAAAGCAGTGAAAGCACCCACAAGATACCACCACCTACTGAGCTGCTCCAGCTCTCTTCTCAGAAGTCTATTGTAAATGGCCAGGGGAGCAATTAGCACTAAGGTGTTAACGGTTAGTAATAGATGTCTCCAGATATATTTGCATTTTAATTAGGGGTATAAACTTCATAGTGATTCTGGCTTTGGAGCCAATGCTTGGATTCTAATCCAGGGCTCTACCACCTACTGTGATCTTGGATTCTAGAGGCCTTTGTCTGCTCCTATAAAAGCAGGAATAACAATGTTTCTATCTCAAAAGGTATAAGATGTAGCAAGTTTCTGGTGCATCCCTTCATCTATGCCTCTAACAGTGGTTCTCAGACTTTAATGTGCATCACACTCACCCAGTCCCAGGTTCTGATTCAGGATGTCTGGGCTAATGCTGATGCCGCTGGTGCAGGAACCACACTTTGGGATGGGATGTTCTACTTAAAGGACTCCTACCACACGAGTGAATGCCCACTCATATGTACCCCATAAACTGGTCTTGAGGCCCTAGAGAAGGGCTGTGGGATGGGAGCTCTAGGTCCTCAGTGCAGGAAGCATGACAAAGCAATGGGAAGGTGAGGGACAGGGACAGGCACCCAGTCTTCTCCCTCAGCTGTCACCCAAGACATCTCAAGGGCTACACGTGGAGTGATTCACACCTGCAGGTTTGAAAAGCCGTGACTCACAGAATTCAGTAGGTGGGCTGCATTGACTCAGCCCCAGGGAGGGTGACAGGGAGGGGAGCAGGTCTATAGAGTCAGCAGAATGGACTGAGGTCCCCTGGACACCCAATGAGCCAGGTTCCAGACTGGAGGGAAGAGGGAGATGCAGTGGGGCTGGGGGAAGGCAAAGGTTTCGGACGCATGGGAAGGGAAGCCTTCCAGCCAGCTGTGGAGGGTGGGAAGGAGCTTATGGCCTCTCTTCACAATTTCAGATAAGTTAGCCTCTGCTCTGGGTTAAGAAGACACTGAAAAGCAAGAAAAGCGATCTGGAATTTCCCCGGGAAGTCTACACTCACAGTACTGCCCGTTCTTCTCCATCCCTCTGTGCCCTAGTGATGTCCAGGGAACCTGCTCTGCTCTCCCCAGGGCATCATGGATGGAAATCACCAGCAAAGCCCAGGAGTGGCGTGGCAAGAGTGGATGGAATATTGTCTTCTTTCAACAA
This sequence comes from Stenella coeruleoalba, assembly GCF_951394435.1. Classification (NCBI taxonomy): domain Eukaryota; kingdom Metazoa; phylum Chordata; class Mammalia; order Artiodactyla; family Delphinidae; genus Stenella; species Stenella coeruleoalba. The sequence goes on from NC_137169.1 coordinate 176,023,082, forward strand.
AGGCCTGTCACAGACATCATCTTATTTTATTTCTTAAAAATCCCCTCTGAACTCCCAGTTTTAGATACATAATTTTTTCAACCTGCAATTACTACCATGCTAGGTACTGAGACTGCAAGTATTAATTAATCACAATGCTTGCCCTCAAGGAATTTTGCCAGATGAGATATAAAATGTGCTACATTTGTTACGTAGTCTATAAAACACTTTCATATACAATGGTACTTATTCCTCATAACGGCCACATTATGAGATTTGGTGACATGGATCCTATCTCATTTTTTGCCATTCTGATCTTCAGCTTAAATATTACCTCTTCAGAAGCCTCCCTGACGTCCAACCTAAAGAGCTACCCAATCAGGTGCCTCGTCACCCTATATTCATTTTCTGAGTGACATGTATCGCATTGTGATTTTTTTAAATCAATCTACTAGTCTATTTATTGTCTCTCTCTCCCTGCAATAGAATAAAAGTTTCTCAAAAGTGGGAAATTTGTCTGCCTTGGTCACTGCTGTATTCCCAGTACCCAAAGCAGTGCCTGGCCGAACAGGCACTTAGGACACATCTGCGGAAGGAAGGAGGGTTGGGAGAGCAGGTGGGAGCAGAGGAGGGAGGGGAGAAGCACTAAGTGGCAGAGCTGAGGCTCACATCTGGGGCTTTGCCCCTCCCCCCCCAGCCCAGGCTCCTTCCCATCCTTGGGGAACCTTGGGGGGGCCACTCCGGGCCAGTGCCAAGGTTCTGAGGTTGATAGGCTGACTTTCTTTGCCTGGGCACAGAGGCAGAGGTACCCAGGACTCTCAGACTTCAGCACTGAACAGCTCATTAACCCCGAGTCAGAGATCTGACAAAAAGAAAATCAGGGATAAGTGCTCACCTGTCATTACACATCCCTTCTCTAAAGAAGGCCTGGAACTCCGTCTGTATTTAGGATCCTTACACTCAAGAAAATATCAATCAAGGACCAAAGAAGTCAAGAGAGATTCAATTTACTTTCTTTTCAGAGGCAGAAATATAAAATGATCTCCAGTACTTTTTAAATTAAGAACTCCTATTCAGTAAATACAGCAAACAAAAAAAATCTATTGTATGACTAGGTAAGAGGGAGACACAAAGAATAAAGAGAAGTGGAGAGAGAAGGGATGGAAAACAAAATCACAGAACAGTCATTGCTCTTAAAATGGAAAGGGGCCTCAGATGACTGTTGGGTCCAGGCCCCTTCTCTCCAAGACAGGCTACCGGGCCTGTTTATCGATAAAGTAGCTGAGGCCTAGGGGGTTAAGTGATTTGCCCAGGGTCTATAGCCAGTAAAGACTGGGGCAAGACCAGATAACACATAATTTGGTAAAAGAAATCAAAATTTCTTCAAAGGACTGTACTTAGAGCTAGAAACCAATTATTTGAGAGAACCATGTCATTTTCAGCTTTATTTTCCCATTTCTCCCAGCAAAAGGCCTTGTACCCATCTGATTCATGGGGGAACCCCAAAAGATACATAAAGGAGGCATAAACACAGATACCTTCTGCCAAGAAGATACAGAAAGCTGTATCAAGTTACATTTCTGCAACTACAGTGATATCTCCATCATTAAAAGTTGCGTCCATCGGTGTAGCCCTAGATTGTGTTACTCAGGTTAGAAATTACATAAAAGCCCACCAGGCTGGATGCCCTGCTCTGCCACAGGCTGCAGTGCCTGCCCCGTATCCAAGACAGCATCACACCTTCCTCTTGGGCCCCAGTTCTGTGCCCTCCCCCAGCACCCATTCAGCCGCTGCCGCCACCCCTAACCCTACAGTGAGAATCTGGAGCATTCTCTCTCTGCCCCAATCCCAGGCTAGCGTTTATAGGGGGACAGATTTTTTTTTCGAGTGAGGTCAATGTAGTTGCAAAATCTCTGTGATTCCAGAGGATGTATCTTTCAAAGTGCTATGTGAACATAGAAGGGAAGGCCTTTCCTTGGTAAAGCCCAATTCTGTTCTAGAATCTCATTCATTGCCATTCCCCCAAGTCCACACATGTACAGCAGACAACAGAACCCTTTAGAATCCTCATGTCAGAGATGAGGATTACACTCCTAACACGTTTTCCAGGTTACAGGGAAAGAGGTACCACACTTCTTTGCTTCTGCCAGGAAGTTTCTTGATTTGCATGTAACCCACTCTGTACTATAACAAAGAGCTTTGTAATGGGCTTTTTGATTCCAAATGGCTTTAGTTTGTTACTATACAATGGCCTAGATCCAGGCTCCCTACCATACTGCAAGTGCCATAAACATCAAGACCATGTCTCCTTTCTCTTTTTCTTTTTGTAGACCACCTTCTTCCATCCTCCTGCCTACCACCGCTGCCCTTCCCCCAGCGCTCAGCTCATCATTCAGGGAATACTGCAGATGCTGGTTAGCACAGTGTGGTATTTCCCGCTCTTCCCAATCCTCTGTCACTTACTGCGGGTACAAGGAAATACAACTTCTTGGGGATTCAAGACAACACAAGGCAGACAGGAGGGAAGGCCAGATAAGCCACCCCATTTTTCCAGACCAGAACTGGGCTGAGGCCTGCCCACAGGAGGCCAGGGGCAGTCACTGCTCCTCCCCATGACGTCTCTTTCATGGCCCCTCCACCTAACTCCTATCCATCAGCCTCCTGTGCTTCCCCAAAGCAAGGAGTGGCTCCGCCTAGGATTTATGGAGCTCAGAGCCCAAAGCTACGCTGAACTGTGGGATCTTCAACTGCTGGAGCTGGGAAATACCTGTGGAGCATCTGCCCAATCTTCATTTTCAGGCAAGTGAAATGAGGCCCAGGGCAGTTCGTGACTTGCCCAGGGTCCCATGGCTCCTTAATGGGGCTCAGTTGGGCTAGAAGTCAAGTCTCCCCGGCCAGTGCTCCTTTATCCACCCCACTCTCACCTGATAACGCCCTGTTTCGCCCAGGCATGCTGTTCTTGGTCTGATTACACACTACGGGGTAAATAGGAAGGATGAGCAGGTGGAAACAAGGTCTAGAATTACCTGCTTAAGCCTTTGTTTTTGCCTCAATGATAGAGAAAGGATCTAAAGGACCGAACCAAAACACTTTCAGCTGGGAACGGTCAGGTTCCCCTGCTGGTCTATAGAGTTGCTTCTGGGCAAACCAAGGGGTGAGGAGGCTTTCTCCAATTCTAGGCCATTGTCAGTCTCTGAGACAACTGGATCCTGAGAGAGGCAGGCTTCAATAACTACGGTGTAGACAGACCCTCAGTACCAGATGGCGACACCTGCTCCGCGCATCCACGAGACAATCCTCTCAGCACAGGCATTCACAGGCACACTGGAGTGGGATCTAGGTGAGAGGGTCCTCCAGGGATGGTCCACGTGGCAGGGCAGGGGGTGGAGCACACAAACTGCACAGATACCAAGAAAGGACGATGTGGACAGAAAGAACAGGGGCAACACGAGTCAAGAACCAGGCGGGACGGACAAGTGGACTATCTAATCCACCCTACCCTGAAACCATCCATCGCCCCCAGACCCCCAAACAGGTTACACCACATGTGTGAGCCAAATACTGACCGCATCAACTTCAACACAAGGAGCTACCCATTGCATGGAGAGAGTCAGCTAGCCTCTGGGTGAACCTGAGCAAGTTACTTAACTTTTCTGAGCTCCAGGTGCCTCACCTATAAAATGAGGATACCTACTTAATAGGATTGGATACGGATTAATTATGATAAAGTCTGGAAACTCTTTGCTCTAGTATCTGGAAAATAACAAGCACTTAATAAATGATAACTAAACTGTTGAAGCCCTGCAGGGACCCGGCTGTCTCCAGACTCTTGGGCTCCTAAGGGGCTGGAAGTGTTACTGACACATCCCCTAAGAATCCTCATCACTCCCTCACACAACCCAGGAAGTAAAAGCCAGGCACTTCCCTGCAATAGGATGCTTCTTGAACATATATATGTTCAAAACCTGTACGTGTTCAAAACCCAGACACATATAGGATTCTTTCCTCTCCCCTCTCCTCTCTCACACCCAACACACACACCACCCCCAGCCTCCGGACAGCTGAGGAGTTCTGACAGCAGTGATCCAATCACTCAACCGTGGGACTCTGAGGGTCACTGTATATCATCCTGCCATCAACATAACACTCACAAATCCTGGCAGAAGGATGGCCTCCTGGGAGCCCAGGCTCATAAATATCACAAGGAAGCAGTCAGAGGGATAGAAACATGTAAATCATTTCCATGGAAATCACCCTCTACTTGTAACTCCTGCAATCAAAGCATGAAGTTCCCCTCTGGAAGTGGGATTTTTGAAGGGTTTCGCGGAATTGAGGAAAGAGGAGTCGTCACGGGAAAGAGATCTGTATTCAGCACTGGTTTCTCAGAGGCAACGGAAATAAAGTCCATTTGCAATTTGAGTCAGGGAGAACCACGCCAATAAGGAAGGTGCAAATCCAAATGACATGAAAGCATGGCATGTTGCCTCATGAACTGTCCCTCACTCTGACTGTATAGTCACTCTCAGGGCAATCATTCATCCCTATCTGTCTAGACAGTCTCTCTTGTCCCTGTCTAATTATTACTAATGTCTCTATCTACTCTCAAAAGTGTCCCAGCTTGGACAATAAATTATATGATTACCCAATACTACAAAGTGGTTAAAAAAAAAATACATCTTAGCTGGCCAGAGACAAAGCATGTGAGAGAACAGCAGAGCGGAATCAAACAAGAAAAGGTCATCTCCTTCTAGGCTCTAGAGATGGCTGCACAACCCGACCAGACCCACACATTTGCAGAAGGGGAATTTCTATTATTTTCCATTAGTAACTCCTCGTGGAACTGTCAACTGGGGAAGTTTTCCCCAGTGCCTACCCTAGCTCCCAGTCCCAGTAAAGAAAACCCCTTTTTTGTAGCTCAGGTGTCCGTGGAGTCAAAGCGATGCTCTTATTTAAGCGTCAGAAACATCTTTCCTTTCATGAAAACATTTCTCTGAGTGCAGGTCTCACAGTCTCTAGTCTGGACTAAACTGCTTGGCTTCTCCAGCCCTTCCGCTGACCATGATGTCTCTGAGACACAGTGTGGTTCTTGAACCCCAAGAGTAAGAAAGAATTAATGTTCCAACACCATGGCCTCCAAAGGTAAGAGAGAGTGAATCATTACAATCCCCCAGATCTCGGTCATTCACCCACCTACGCAGCGTGAACCACCTGCACGCTGCTCGGAGCGGCCCGAGTCAGGCCTGGTGAGAGGGAGGATCCCTCCTTGGGCAAGTGGCCAAAGTGCCACCTCAGTCCCCAGAGTGAGACGGCGGAAGCCTCGATCTCAGGGGGATGTGGTAGAGGAGGGGGTAGTGTCCCCCATCATTCTCTCCTGGGCACGGGCACAAAGCAAAGAGGCTCAGAGAACTGGGTGTTCATCCCTGGAAAAGGACATGCAACTCACCCTCTCGTAGGGAGACCCAAAGCCGGTCAAAAAGCAAGTCACTCTAAATAGCCCGGCTTCTTCTCCGCACTCCCCTTCCTCCGAGGCCCAGTTCCCGGCTCTCTCCCAGGATAGGGTCCGCTCGCCAGCCCATCCGCCTGGTCGACCCGAGGCTCCAGAAACACCCCAGCCTAACCTGCACCAATCCCGGGACGCTTCCAACGGCGCACACAGCTTCCTTCCCAGAAACTTTGCTGGAAGCTTAGCCCCTGCTCAGCGAGCCTTCCCCAGGAGTGCCCCCCCACCCCCGCAGAGAACTTCCCGACGGCGGGGACTGGCAGAGCCCCGGCTGCCGGCCGGCACCCCCTCCTCCGAGCTTGGCTGCGCTCCCCTGGCGGCACGAGGCTCCCTCGCTGCCGGCTGAGCGAACACGCAAGCACGAACGAGGTGCCAGCCCCGGACGCCCTGACAAGGAGCACACCCCTCACACCCCAAAACGCCCACCGCGCGGGGGCTTTCTCACGCCCGGGAAACGAACACGGAAGTTGCAAAGAAAAGGGCAGCGCGTGGAGAGGAAGAACCGGCTCAGGGGAAGGTTTGGGCAAACTAGGAATCTCCACGGTCCATGCAACGCCAACAGGTAGCAGCACCGGGGACACGGAGCTGGGCGCCCGGCGCCGGGGAGGGTAGCACAGCCCCAAAGACTGCGGGCGCCAGGGCGCAGACGACCATTTCCTGGGTAGCAAGAACCGGGGCTTACCTTGAATTAACGCAGAGTCCCGCGCTCGGATGAATGAGGAGAGTGTGCTAGTATTCCCGAGACATCACTGAATTATTTTCAAAGGGCACACGGGGAGCGGAAGGGGCACGGGGAGAGGGGGCAGGAGAGATGGTGAAATTGAAGGGGGAAGGAGGAATCAGGAAAAAAGAAGAGGGGGGCGGGCGGGAAGGCAGGAGGAGGGAAAGGAGAGAAACAGAGAATAAAATGAATAAAAGAGACGGGAGACAGTTCGCGGGGAAAAATCTGTCTCCTGCCCACACAGTGGAAAAGAAATGTCTGATAATCAGAACGAGAGCTCGCACACATGCCCCCCAGAGGGGTCAGACGGAGACGAGAAGACTGGAGCTGTACCCAAACAGAGAAAGAAATAGCAGTCGGGCCGGGCAGCACCGCGAGGTGGGAGAGTGCGGAGACGGACGCCGGCGGGAGCGCGCACACGGGCTGCGGGCGGGGCCGGGGGCTGGATCGCGTGCGGGAGGGCGGGGCTCGGTGTAGTAAAAGGGCCTGGAGGCGAGAAATTTCGGTCGGGGTTTCTGTGGAAAAGTTCAGTGACCTCAGACTTCCACGGGCGACTTCCACTCGAGAACACCGTCCCCGTTTGTGGGCAGGAGCGGCACCTCCCAAGGTTCCGCCGGTGGACCTCACCGCGGCCCCAGGGTCCTGGCCGTTTGCCTCGCTGGCCCGGGAACCTTGATGGAAGAGCGTGATTCCCCGTGACGGGAAACAGAAGCGAATGGAGGCTTTACGGATCAAGTTGAGGGAGAGAGGGAAGTGTGGGAGGACCAGTACCTGAGCCAGATGCTGCCCAAGGAAAGGGGACCCCCGCCCGAGTGGGGAGCATCTCTGATGCCTCTGGGGGCACGTAAAGGCTCTCCGAGGGTGGCCAGGGGCCAGAAGCGAGACTCTGTTCCCCAGGGGTAGTTCAGGGGCACAAAAAATTAACAACCCTAAAAACAGTCGGACTGGCATATCTCCAAGGCTTTCTAGACTTGAATCCCTCGGAGGGCTCCCTCTCCCCCCATTTCTCTGGCTCTTTGCCTATCTTTTCCTGGATAGTAGCAGAAAGGCCTCCCAGAACCCTTGCTGGTGAAGACCTCAGGTCCCACCAGCCTATCTCTTCAATCCATGTAGGTCCCCAGAGGGGCTTTGCCAGGTGGCTATACTCAGCTGCCCACCTTCCACCAAAAACTCAGAATCAGAGGGCACAGGGCCCCAGAGAGAGAAAGGAGAGGCAGTAGGACTGAAAAGGCCAAGAAGAGAAACAGAAAGGAAGAAGAGAAGGAGGAGAAAGAGCAAGAAAGGAGAGCATTCTCTCCCCTGTAGCTCTGGTTCCTTAGGCCTGGTCTTGGCACAGAAAGATGGGGCAGGTTTTCTGAAGACTTCCTTTGGGGGTTGCCAGAGTTGAATGAAGACATTCAGCCTTTCCTACTTAGCTGTGAGCTATGGCTAAGAGCAGGGATTTTATTTAGTCAACTTTGTATGCTCTGCACCCACCTACCCAGGGCCTGGCACATCTCAGAAAACATGCATTGACAGGAACTAAATGATCACAAGGCCAAAGGCTCCTCTCCCCTTCCTCTTAGCTTGGGATGGGGAAAGGAAGTGAAGACCAAGGGCAGTGCAGCCTTCTTAGCTACTGCCTACTTCACCACACCCCCAAGAGGCCTGGTTGGGAGATTCCAGAACCTCAGCCCCAGCATCAGGTAAGTCCTAAAAATTATCAACCCTGAAAAGAAGTGAGTCTGGTCTCTATGAAATAGACTTTGGAAAACCAGGCCTTTAGCCTTGATATTGAAAACTGCTCCAGCTGGGCATTAGGGGGAAAAAAATCAGGGCTTTACGTCAGTTTTTTAGAGGCTGACAGATTCTTGGGAAGTCTTACAGATCTGGTTTCCCTCATGAAGATTTTTTTTTTTTTCAGTTCAAGCATCAGTGGGAGCCGCACTCATAGAGGAGATCATGGGCCCTGCACAAAGGGGGGGTCAGAATCCTAGGTCCTGCACAAAGGGGGGGTCAGAATCCTAGGTCCTGGGGAATTAACAGCCCTCCCCTCAAGGGAGAAGAAACACAGAGTGGGGAGGACACAGGGAGAGATTTTCCCACTTTAGAAAACTAACCTCAGAATCTATTGAATCTATTAGAGGGAAGGAGAATGACTCCATTAACCCCAAAGTGGACTCTTCCTGCCCCCACCGCACCCCAACATATGTACACACAGACACAAGGCAGTTACCAGCCGCTGAAGCCCTTCTTCCATCAGCCCATAAGCAGGAACAGTCACACTACAATGTTTGGGTTTCTTTTTATAATGAAAAAGTTTAAAGAGCTGGGATACCAGAAGGCTGATGGTTTTCCTGGCTTGGAATCTCCTTAAGAGAAGAGCAGCCACACTCACTCCCCTCAACCATCAAAACAAACAACAATTGTGCCCACAAACAAGACTCTCCTTGACAGACCATTCTTATTGCTGGGAGTGGGCCGTGCCTACCAACCGCATGACCCCACGACAGATTCCCTTTACCTATCCGAGGAGGCATCACAATCCCAGATGCCCCAGTACAACCCCACTGACACACCTGCCATTTTATTTCTTGCCTCTCTGGCTACATGTAGCAACTAATTCGAACAATATGGTGCCCTTTCAGACATAACAAAACATTGGTTTTGGTTCTTCTTTCCTTTGAATGAGTTGTGGCTGTTGTCCAGTGCCTTTTGCTGGAGGAGGTGGGGGCAGTAGGCTGGGATGCAGGGATTCAGTTCAGCACACAGGGCCTGTGTCTCTCCAACTCTTAACCCCAGCAGATGCACCTCCTCCCTACTCCCAGGCCTCTACTCTACTCAGTGAGGCGGGGCAGGAAGGGCTCAGTGCTCAAGGCACCACTGTCCTCTCTTGAGCCAGACCATCAAGGGAGCACCTAGGCCTGCCCCGGCACAGACCTATGCTCCATACTGCGCCCTGCGCCCCCTAGAGGGACTTCGTACTGGGGCCCTGGCTTCAAAGACCCTGGTTTAATAATTCAGCCTGCTTGAATGCCATTTGGTAGCCATGGCAACCAGTTCCCTGACATCTAGTTGTAGGAAGGATGTGGTTAGACGGGGAAAAGAACGGGAGAAAAATGAGGAAAAGGTAAAGGGGAAAGGAAAAGAAAGAAACCCAACTCAGATTTCATCTAAACTTTCCTTGCTTTCACTCCACGCAGCAATCCCGACAGTGTGCCGCCCAGGAATCTCTAGCTGTCTGTGCCTCTCCCTAGCTCTCGTCCCTTTTTTCTGACTCCTCTCTCTCCCCATCTTGTCCATCTCTAGCTCTTTCTCTCTCAAACCTACCGGAAGCCATGAGATCTAGGTTTCTTACTCAGCATTTTAACTAAACACATTTGTGACTCTGGCAATGCCTTTCTGTGTCTCCGTTTCCTTATCTATAAAATGAGGGGATTTTAGATGTTCTCTATGGCTTCTTCCAGCTCTGACAATCCTCGATTCTCTGGTCCTCTCTCTATTCCTCTCATCTCTCCACTTCCAGCCTTTCATCTCTGTCCAGCTGTCTCTGTCTCTGCCACTTTGTTTCCTATGTTTCTCCATCTTTTTCTCCTCTGCTTATTCTCTCTCTCTCTCTCTCTCTCTCTCTCCCTCTCTCCCCACCCCCTCATGAATACCGTTTGCCATCAGGTTTCACCTGTGAGGCAGTTTTTTTTTAAATAACATTCCATTCCCACTTGCTGGAAAGTATCCCATCACCTCCCTTTACCCAGCTAATTCCCCCTCATCTTTCAGGTTGCAGATCAGACATCAGTTCCTCTAAGAAGCCTCCACACCCCCCTTATCAGCCCCCATAGTGCCCTGGATTGACCCCATTGTACCTTTTCTCACCATATTGTTGGTACCTCAGCTGCCGTGTGAGCTCACCAGGGGCAAAAATAACGCCTCCTTCATTGCTGTACCCCCAGTGGCTGACATTTGGGGGGCACATAAGAAGTAGTGGTTGAATGAAAGGGTAAATCACCTCAAACCAAGGGTTTCTGAATCACTGCTCATTAAATACTCAAGGCACACCCCAGAAATGGCATGAGGAAGCCACCGTGGGAGCCCATTTGAGTCCCAGCCTACCCCATACTACAAGCACGGGGTGAAGGAGACCTCCTCCCCAGACTGTTCCGATGAGATGGGCAGCCAAGAGCAAGGGTCCCTCTCAGACATTTTGGTGGGACGATCCAGAATGGAAATAGGTCCTGGAGGGATTGAGAATAGACTCCAGAGGGAACGGGGAAAGTGAACACCTCCAAGTGGGAGATTCCCTTCTGCCCATCTCTGAGGTCGCTCAGGCACCATTTGGGTGAACTCAAAAGGTAACTGTACCTGTGCAGAAATGGGAGCTCCCTTCAAGGTGTCAGAGCTTCAGGCAACCACCTGACACCAGATACCTTGCAGCCTTTTAGCCTAACTGCTTTCTTCCGGGAGCAGGGCCACGAGGAAAGCAGACAGAGGCTGGGATGCTGCTGCTAGAGACACATGGGCCGGCAGCAGAGGGGGCAGGGAGGACATGCGCAGTGTTTCAGGCCCCTGAGGGGAGACACCAGGGTGGGTTCCTGTTATCCCGGAAGTGGCTACTTTAAAAAGAGAAAAGAGGGCTTCCCTGGTGGCACAGTGGTTGAGAGTCCGCCTGCCGATGCAGGGGACACGGGTTCGTGCCCCGGTCCGGGAGGATCCCACGTGCCACGGAGCGGCTGGGCCCGTGAGCCACGGCCACTGAGCCTGCGCGTCCGGAGCCTGTGCTCTGCAGCGGGAGAGGCCACAGCAGTGAGAGGCCCGCGTACCGAAAAAAAAAAAAAAGAGAGAGAGAGAAAAGAAAATATTCCTTTGATAGTCATCTTCTGATGGACAAACAAGACCTACCCATTTAAGAAACTTTAGCTATAAATATGAATGGAAGACAACGGTTTCTTCCCGATGCTCCCTAATAAGTTCTCTTTTATTCATACATTACATAGAGGGGGAGGGACAGAGCTGAGAAACACACAGACACACAAGCCCCTGTACTCGTATGCACGGAGCTCCCATTAAGTTGAGACTCAAGTACAGGGCCAGACTCTGCCAGTGTGCTGTCCCCATTCATAACCCAGAAATCTAGGCCTGCAGATCTGAAGCCTCAGCCTTCATGTAGCTTTTTCCCCAAATAATCCTTAATCCAGATGGAGCTGCTGTACTGTCAAAGATCTGCCAAGTGACACCCAATCTTCCTGACATCACGCACATACTGAATGACATCAGCAGACTTCCATGAGTTGTCCCCACCGCCCCCCAAGTGCCCCATTCTCAACAGCCCTCATGCCACAGGCAGGCTAGCCCAGTCTTCAGAAAAAGGGAAAGCTTTAAAGCAGAAAGCTAGACGTGAAAGAAAGAAAAGACCAGCACATACTCTGAAAAGAAAAAGACACTTCTTTGTAAACATGAGACCCCCTAGACCTGATTTGCATCCACACTAGATCATTTGAGAAGCTCAGTACGGAGCCACACTGACTTTTCCCGAACCGGGGGAATCATACCTCCCAGCTGGTGAAAATCCAACCCCTGTACACCTTTGTGCAATTGAAACCTGATACAGGAAAAAATAAGTTAACAACCGTCCTGTATGCCCAAACCATGCCACCACATCACCCTCCACTAAACTGAAAATGCACGTCCTCTCCCACATGCTCTAACCAGCTCCAAGTACAGCACCCAAACATTAGGACAAACCTACGCGCTTACATCACTCCGAGAGCAGAACCAGAAAGCATGTGGTAGTGAACGCCCATGCTAGTTCCATCTGATACACACACAAACTGTCAAGGCATCACACAAACACACCCCACATACACAATAACTGAAACATAAGCACATGCACACATACTCATACACACACATTGCCCTCCCGGGGCGTGTGTGTGTGTGTGTATGTGTGTGTGTGTGTGTGTGTGTGTGTGTGTGTGTGTTTTGTTCAGAGACTGATGATGCTTTGGATTACGAGGTTTCCATGGTTACCTTCTGTGGAGGGAACTGGGGTAATTGAACTCTTGGGGTTCAACAGATGCAGCTTGCTCACTCCTGCATGTTCACTTGCTAACTGGCTTGCTCTGTCTGCGTTGTATCACCATTAGTGTTTAGTTACAAGTTTCAAGTTGAGTACACTGCAAGAGTGGAATCTTCTGAGGGCTGTGGCTTTACCTTGGAAGGAGGGTATTGAAAACTCTGACTTCAGTATGTGGATTACCCTGGAAGAGTCTCAGACTAACTAGGGTCTGGGGGCAGCCATGGTCCTATAGACCCACCCTTTCTCCCCTATGCAGAAAGGACAACCACCCGAGAATGAGTGAGAAAACTCATATCTACTAGTTCATAGAAAGCTCTAAGAGAATAAAATCTAAAGACCCAGGCCAGCATAAACCACAGGGGTGGGGACAGGGCTCCAACACCCATGTTTCCTCCCCTTTCCACAGCCTTTCCCAGGAGGCCTCCCTAAATGGTTATCTTACATCAATTTAGAGCAAAGTAATTGCTCAAGATAGTGTTAGCATCAGAGATAGCCCCATCTATATATATGAGAAACTGCCCAGATTGGCCTGTCAAATGAAATACTTCAACACGCATTACATGCTGATGTCTCATTTCCTCTGATGAGTCTAAAAAAACAAACAGAACTGGGAGTCTATTGGAAGGTAATTGCCAGGCTCTTCTTCAGACTTTGCTGACCTAAAGGAGCAAAGAAATGAAATAATTTCATTGAATCAATAGAGCCATATGCTTGGGGGCTCAGGTAGGGGATGGGACCAGGGAAACTCTTTGTACTGAGTAGTAAATAGAAGCATGGAGGCCTCAAGCAAGACTCTTAGCTTCCCTCAGCCTCAGCATCTTATGTTTCTATGATTCTTGGTTTCTAGAAGTTCCAAATTGTTTTCCACATATAGGAGTAACCCTTTGGCCTGTTAATTCAACACGTGGTACAGGACAAAAAGGACCAGCTCAAGTGCTAAGGGGGCAGCTGAATGGTAGATTAAGATAGAAATCAGAATTATTTTTTAAATGTTCATCCTGTTTTCTACTCCTTTATCTCCTCAATCTCTACACTAAATTTTCTCCTCCAACCCAGAATGGGCAATATTTCTATGAACCAGTAAGAGGAAAGAGAAAAATTAGATGTAAATGAACACAGTATGCTTTCCATTTGGATCCAACTATTTACAAAGCACAACATGAAATTGGACACATCTATGGGCAAAAGAACCATGTAGATAGTCAACCAGTTGGGAAAGAAGACCTGGGAGGCAAACAGCAGAGGTGGGAGTATTTCCTCATATGGAAGAGAAGAACAAGAGGCAATCTAATCATTATGGACTTCAACAGGACCCACATTCTCCATCACCCTGTGTTATGGGCTAAATTGTATCCCTTCCCAAAATTCACATATTGAAGTCATAACCTCCAATACCTCAGAATGTGACAGTATTTGGAGACAGGGTCTTTAGAGAGGCAATTCAGGTTAAATGAGGTCATTGGAGTGGGCTCTAATCCAATATGACCGGTGTCCTTATAAAAAGAGAGTAGGACACAGACACAGAGGGAAGACCATGTTAGGACAGGGGGAGAAGACAGCCATCTACGATCCAAGGAGAGAGGCCTCGGGAGAAAGGAACCAACCCAGCCAACACCTTGATCTCAGAGTTCCAGCCCCCAGAACTGTGAGAAAATACATTTCTGTTGTTTAAGCCACCCAGTCTATGGTACTTGGTTAGGACAGCCTGAACAGACTAACACAGCCTGAGGCCAAACTGAAGAGGTGCCCTGAAATGAAACAGTGAGGAGTGAGTCCCATGCAGTGGCCCAGAGGGTGGGCTCTGGCATCAGACCACCTGGGGTTCACCACCTGCTCAGCCACCAGCTAAATAACACGTGAGATTGGGCCAGTTGTTTAAGCTCTCTGTGCCTCAGTTTCCTCGTCTGCATAATTTGGATAATAACAGTAGCTCTCTTACAGGGCACTTGTGAGGCTTGAAGGAGATAATGCCTGTCAAGTACTTAGAACAGTGCCTGGAACATAGAAAATGCTCAGTAAATATTATTACAAGCCAAGCAATTTTTTTTAATTGAAGTTTTTTTTTTTTTTCAGCTGGAATTGAGTCAGGGGTCTGGGTTGGTCCTGCCTGCCGATAAAGAAATGGGTAAGATAACTTCCCATGCACCCACCTGGCTCTGAAATTATGCAGCTGTCTGAGAACCACCTTGCTCCCTTTCAGAGAAAGCTGCAAATTTGAATCCTTCAATCCCACACGTATTGATTACTTTAGAAAAGATCAGTAAGCCAGGAGTATCCATCATTTTTCAAAACCTTCACAGTCTGTGAACTGTTTCCCACAGATGCTCTCATTCCTCCCCCATAGCCCCCTGGAGGTTTCTCAGGTTCTCACCTTCCATCCTTGTGACCACATCATCCCTGACAGATCTTTCTTTGAAGGAAGCCCCTCGGGTCTCTTCACTCCAAGGACAACTGATCTGATTTGTTCTCCACTCTGTCCCTGTGGGATGTTTAGAATCAGAGGAGGCAGGACCAGGGATTTAACCTAATGACACCAGAATAACACAAGCAGGAATTCATTTTCATTGATTGGGAACAGATGGCAGCTACAGGATCCTGGAAACAATAGGTGGTACTCCCAGCAGCCTCTGCCTGAGCCTCATGGACACCCTGATGATGACTCACCAAATGCCCCCTCGCTTTCCATCACCTAGACCCCAGGCTGCCCAGTCAGTTGTCCACTTTGGGGCCTTTGATTTGGTTGCTCCTGATTCTGCCCTGCAATCTCTTCAGCCTCTGTTGCCCTCAGAAACCCTGGCAGGAAACCCAGACCTACAGTTCTTGAGACTCTGGTAATACGCAGACTTCCATGAGCCATATTTGCCCATGGAGAAGTCCAAGGCCAAAGAAGCAACATTCAGTTCCACATCTCCAGGGAATGCGGAAAATGGCAGTTCATCCATTCATAGAGACCAGTGGTACCCAAGTTATCCAGGCCCAGCATCCTTGAGCAAAGAGCAAATGTGTTACCAGAGGAAGAGTTTAAAATGTTCTCTTCTCATGCCCAGAGTATGCACTTCCCTAGAGCCCGTCTAATCAGACAACCCACTGCTTCTCCAGTGTGTGCCACTAGGTGGACACTCTTAAAATGTAGTTACATGCAAAGATGACAATTTTGAATCTGTGGCTTTCCACGTCCATGGAGGTTGAGAACTGGAGAGAGAGGAAGAAATAACAATAAAGGCATGAAACCTCTGAGCAACGGGAGCTCTCCTCAGTTGTTCGTGTACAAGACAAACACCACCTTGCTTCTCTCACCAGGCTGAGATATCAATGGTATTGGCATATTTTCAAAGAGCTTTTTGGGGAAGGAAGAAAAGGGAAGGGCAAATATTGGGACAGGTGACTCTAGCTTCTTGTCCACTAGAAACTGGGAGTTCCTGAAGCACCCATTAGCTTTTTCTTCCCAGAAAAAAAAAGGAATAACCCATGGACTTCTTTCCATCACATCTTTACCTCGCTTCTCCCTGTCTCTTCAAGTCTTATAAAGCACCTGTTTGGGCTTCAGTGTCACTTTACTGGCTTTGCTGTGTCCAGCACCTTCCCCCTTGCATCAGCTGGCTCTGTTGTGTTCATTTAATAAAAAGTGAGGAAACAGACCCATACTCTCACCAGCCCCCAAATTATCCTAATCTATACTTCCCCTGGTCCTGAATCTTTCTAGTCCCCATGGCTTGTTGTATGTAATATTGAGTCAATTTACACAAAGTAAGCCAGCTTCTAAACTGATCAAATGAATTTAATTCTGCAAATAAAATTCCATTAGGACATTAAATGCAAATATTCCAGATTTCTGCTTCCTGCTCTCCCCATCACTGAGATACAGAGGACTTCATGCCAGAGAGACCTCATCAGCTCAGCAACTCTGACGCCCCCAGGTCTTTCTAAAGATCTGATGACCAAGCCTAGCAACCACATCCTCTCTCTGTCTTCTTTTATTGTGGTAAAACATACATAACCTAAAACTTAACCCTTTTCATCATTTTTAAGTCTACAGTTCAGTGGCTTTGAGTACATTCATGTTGTTGGGAAGCCATCACTACTATTCATCTCCAGAACTTTTTATCTTCCCCCAACTGAAACTCTGTACCCATTAAACAATAACTCTGCTTCCCCACTACCCCTGGTTCCTAGTAACCTAGTAACCTGGTTCCTAATAACTTCCTAGGTTATAGAGGTCATTCTGTATCTATGAATTTAACTACTCTACATGCTTCATATAAGTGGCGTCCTACAATATTTGTCCTTTGTGACTGTTTATTTAACTTAGCACAATGTCCTCAAGCTTCATGCATTTGTAGCTGGTGTCAGACTATCCTTTCCTAAGATTGACTAACATTCCACTGTGTGTATATAGCACATTTTGTCTATCCATTTATCTCTTGATGCACATTTGTGTTGTTCCCACCTTTGTCTTGTTATGAAAAATGCTTCTGTGAACATTGGTCTACAAAGTATCGAGTCCCTGCTTTCAATTCTTTTCTTTAATTGAAATATAGTTAATTTACAATGTTGTGTTAGTTTCAGGTGCACAGCAAAGTGATTCAGTTTTATATATAATATATATATTCACATATATATTTTTTCATATTCTTTTCCCTTATAGATTACTCAATATTACAAAATATTGAGTATAGTTCCCTGTGCTATACTGTAGGTCCTTGTTGGTTGTCTATTTTATATATAGTAGTGTGTATATGTTAATCCCAAACTCCTAATTTATCCCTCCCACCCTTTCCCCTTTGGTATCCATAAATTTGTTTTCTATATCTGTGAGTCTATTTCTGTTTACTTTCATTTCTTTTGGACGTCTACCTAGGAGTGAAATTACTGAATCATATGGGAATTCTATGTTTAACTTTTTGAGAACCACCGAACTGTTAACACATTCTCTTTTAAAAAGTCCTCATCCGCAGAACCTTCCCAGGGACATAAATAACACCATGTTTCCAATTCCAAATTGGGCCTGGGGTGCATTGCCTTAATGTCCTCGGTCCTTCACCCTCCTGCACCTATGCCCTCTGCTGTGTAGCTTGATGGCCCCTCCCACAAGAAGGCAGGGAACTCTTCCAGGCCTTTGACGTTGGCTCAGCCATGTGACCTGCTGTGGCCCCTGGGACGCCGCAGACATGACACATTAGGGCTGTCCCTCTGCCACCAGCATGAAGAGAACATGCCCTGGTTGGCCCGGCGGTCCCAGGAGAAACAGGAGGGGCACGTGACACAGAACCAGCCCGGCCACTGCAACTGGAAGCAAAGCTGCCCCAGTTGACCTACTGCTCCTTGAGAAGAAATGATTGTTTTAAGCCTCTAAGTTTGGGGTTAGCTTATGACTGTTATCATGGCAACAGTTGACAGTACAGGGACAGGCCCATTTACTATTTAGCCTGAATCTAGGTGAGAGTGAAATTTCTGCAGAATAAATAAATTGGCATAAAAATCTCATTGGCGGGAATTCCTTGGCGGTCCAGTGGTTAGGGCTCTGGGTTTTCACTGCTGCGGGTCGGGTTTGATTCCTGGTCGGGGAACTAAGATCTCGCAAGCTATGTGTGGCAGCCAAAAAGAACAAAAATCTCATTGGCTCCAGGATTTTTTTTAAACTCACTCAAACCTGAATTAAAAGCTAGGCACCCCCTCTGTCTCTCAGCTCTCTAGGACTGCCTGGGGGCCTTCTTAGTCTGTTCTCTACCTGACCTTATCATCAAGCCTTGTTCGTACCAAACCCAGCCCGTGGAAGAATTTTAGCTTGGCATAAAATGTGCCAAACAGCAAACACTGATTAAGTAACTCTTTGGAAGGTTGTGATTAGTTGGAGCTGTTGCAGTTCAAGAAATCTTCATAAATGGCCAAGAGGGAGGAGGGCTGCTCCCTAAGATGTGCCCCACAAGGCAGTCATGAGAATCATAGCTGTTTAGAACCTGACCTCAGCTGGGCAGTTTCAGAAACTCAGCTTTGTTAGTTTCCTTGAAATTAACCAGCACCAGAGGGAAAGTCCCATAAACCAAAATGTCTAGAGGCTGGAAAACTGGAATGCCAGTTTATTAATTTACACACGGGAGGTTGTCCTTTCTGGGTCCTGGAGTAATGGACTTAAATTCTGTAGCCAGCATACCTCCTTCTTGCTGTCAACATATCTGCAAGACCAAATTAGTCATCAGAGGCTGCTGCTTGGTGAGCACAGAATCATTACAAAGGAAGGAGGACCGTGTTGGTACATTTTAATCCAGGCTATGGAAAATCCTTGTAAGTATTCCCATCCCAAAATAGAGCTCGATTCTAGGAACCACATATTAGCATAGTATAGCCCACCTTAGGGGCTAGTCCTGTAATCAAATCAGTATTATCTTGGTAAAAGTAAAACAATAGGGCTTCCCTGGTGGCGCAGTGGTTGAGAGTTCGCCTGCCGATGCAGGGGACACGGGTTTGTACCCCGGTCCGGGAGGATCCCACATGCCGCGGAGCGGCTGGGCCCGTGAGCCATGGCCGCTGAGCCTGCGCATCCGGAGCCTGTGCTCCGCAGCGGGAGAGGCCACAACAGTGAGAGGCCCGCGTACCGAAAAAAAAGTAAAAAAATAATAATTGAAGAAATAAAGCATAAGCTCTAAGCATAAAGACCTGAGCCACCTCTGGATTTCTAAAGTTAGGACAAATATCTCATCACCTTTTTCAAATCCCCTCTAGAACGTCTGGAATCCAAGCCCTCTGCCACACCTGAGGCCAGGCCACTGTCATCTTGCCTGGGCAACTGTACCCCGGTCTCCCTGCTGCCACTTTGTGCCCTCCACTCCATTCTAGAACCACACTGCACCCCCAGAGTGATTGTTCTAAATCACAGCCCAGGTCACACCCTTGCTTAAAATCCTCCAAGGTATGAATGGATAAAGAAAGTGTGGTACGTACATACAATGGAATATTATTCGGCCTTAAAAAGAATAGAAATAAAGCATAAAGCATTATACAGAAGTATCATATTATTATTGTTGTTGTTATTGTTATTATTGTATGTTTATAATAATAAGTGTGAGCAGTGCCATGTAGGTAGAAGTATACTGAACTTTCAGTGAAGACTCAGATTCTCATCGCGGTTTTGTCAGTCAAATTACTACATGACATTGGGAAACTAACTATGGTACCCTGGACCTTGATTTTCTCATGAGTAATGAGAGTGAGTTGAACTAAGTGAGCATCAAAGACAGAATGACTTGAGTGTGTGGGCTGTATGGACAATAAGTGTTGGGATTTCAGAGGAGGGAGAAATCAGTGAGCTTTATTCACAAGATGGTCAGAAGAAAAAGTACATGGAGTAAAACACAGCCAGTAGCACTCCTGGCAAAACAATTTAAAGAATATATCCTGTTGGGTCAGGAAGCAAATTTTGGACACAGAATGTCCAAAAACCACTTGTGACTAAAATAACAATAATGTAACTATAGTTGCCGAGTTAGAGGTACCCAACTCGAAAAATCCTTGGGTCACAGAGCCTTTGGGGTAAAAAAAAAAAGTCAAGTTGACATTTAGGGTCAATATTGTATGCTTACTTTATTGATGTTAAATTTTAATTTCAATTAAAGTGTCAGGATCATGCCCCAGGATTTAACTTGGTTAAATCCCTAAGCTGTTGAAATAGCCATGTTTACTTTCTCAATAATTCTCATCTTGGCTTTAAGCCCTTCAACCTAAGTTGAAATCTTCAGATACTCAGGTCCATTATTTACTTTTTTCTTTTAAAGCTTCACTGCTAATATCCAGCACTGCAGACACTGCATACTTGGGAGTCTTGAACTGGTAAAACTGCCCTGGCCTTTCTGGTATGCCCTCAGCATGATTTTAAGACTCCCTACTGTGAAATTTACAGACATTATTTTCTGCTGCAAACCCAGAGCTCTGAGCTGTCAAAATTCATCCCTGGTTTCAAGTTCAACTCAACTCTACTTTGACAACATGTCTTGTGCTAGCACTGCTGGGTAGATAAATTGTGTTAGAAATAGGACTCAGACCCTCAGAATGATTACAGACTGGTAGAAAAGACGGACATGTACATATGAAATTATTAGAAGACAACACAGGGGACAATATAGTTCACAGACTCTCCATTCCTCAAGAGATTTTAAAAGAATGCCATTAGTGACGCCTAGAAAAGGCTTTACGAACAAAGTCGGAATTGAAAGACACCATAATATAGCACGAATGTTATACAGAAAGCAGAAGATATGTGTTGGACTCAGTGATTGCATTTCTCAGGATTCAAGAAATGGAACTCCATCCCTGATCCCCCTTCTCTGTGCTTTTGTGGACACAATATTCCTCTGATGAAGATGAGGTGGTCATCTCACTGCCAGACTGAGGGACATCCTGTAACATGGGAGATTTAAAGAGATATTGCTCATGTCGGCTATACACCTGCATGCTCAGAGGTGGGAGGTGGGACACCTGACCCTGTCCTGATTCCATCTAACTCTGTGGCATGCAAAGGAACAAAAGGGGCAGGAAATACTCCTTCAGGGACGCGCTTGTTAAACAGAAAGCCTCAACCAGAGCCTCAACCCAGACAAGGCCAGCTTTGCCATAGATGGAGTTGAGAAATCACTGATGAAAGACACTTACAACCAAAAATAATCCCCACTGGGCCTGCCCCAGGCTGGATTCCCCCATGAATTTCACATTTCCAGGGCCTTTTCAAGTACTAAAAGAAGTTCTGCTTCTGGCATGGAGGAGTAATCACTAACCAAACCGAATAACAGCTCTAAACTCTGGAGAAAAGTGCAACAAAAGCTACCTGGATAGCTAGTGGGAAGCAGCCGCATAGCACAGGGATATCAGCTCCATGCTTTGTGACCGCCTGGAGGGGTGGGATAGGGAGGGTGGGAGGGAGGGAGACGCAAGGGGGAGGAGATATGGGAACATGTGTATATGTGTAGCTGATTCGCTTTGTTGTAAAGCAGAAACTAACGCACCATTGTAAAGCAATTATACCCCAATAAAGATGTTAAAAAAAAACAAAAAACTACCTGGAAATTCTGAAGACAGAGCAAAGGCATTTTGAGGGGAGTAAAACTTGGAGCAAGTGACCAGTATGGAATGAGCTCCCTGCTTACTGTGGCTCTGCCCTGGGAGAGACCACGGTTACAGCAATGCTGGTGTGGGTGGCTTAAATTCTGGTGGAAAGCCCCCCATCATTCTGACCACAGGAACCGTGCAAAGGAGCCAGGACAACCAGGGCTGCCAGAAAGTAAGGTGGGAGCTCTAGAAAGCAGAGAGCAAGCAAAGGAGAATCTCAAATTCTATATATAAGCCCAGCCTAAGTCTCTGGCTGACGAAAGCAGATTATAGGTATGGCTTAAGGAACTGAAGATCTGCGCCACCGCCCAGCACAGGCATGACAACTGGCCATCTGAGTCTAGATCAAGTTAATCGTCTGCTAAAAACAAAACACTGCCACTCCTTGGAGAAATATAACAGGATGCAGAGTCTCTACAATATAACATTCACAATGTCCAGGGTACAATCCAAATTTATTCAACAAGAGAAGACTCAGGAAAATGTGACCCATTCTCAAAGAAAAAGATAATCAACATATGCCAACCCTGAGATGATCCAAACGTTAGAATTCTCAGACCAAGACTTTAAAGCAACTAGTATAACTATATGCAGTAAGGTAAAGGAAAACTCACTTGCAATTAATCAAAAAGTAGGAAATATCTATAATAGACGTGATTGTTTATAGAGAAAGTCCTCGGGAAACTACAAAATACCTCCTAGAACTGATAAATGAATTATAGCAAGGATACAAAATTGATATACAGAAATTCTACTTTTATACACTAGGAGCAAGCAATTTGAAAATGAATTTTTTAAAAACATTAAGTGTATACTTATTGATAAATCTAGACCAAATTATAGTTACAAAGGGCAGTATGTAAGAATATGTAAGGCGATAAGAAGTCTGACAATTCTCATGCACTAAAACCATTACAAAACAGAGGGAGGCTGGAGAGAATATGTGAAAAGTAAAACAAGCCCACTGAATGCCTTACGGGAATTAACTGGGAGTAAAAGGATGTTACTTCAGAATAGCTTTAGTGGAGGGAAGGGGAGGGGAAAGAAGAGATTATTAGATGATTTCAGTGTTGAGCCAATAGAGAAAGAAACCAAGAGACAAAAATTCCAAATCCAGCATTTGACAAATGAGGAAACACCTGCTAAAGCCCTGGGATGTATACCTTAAGACAATAAACTAGCTTCTTCCTTCACACACACACACACACACACACACACACACACACACACACACACACACACACACAAGAAGACAAGCACTATCTCTTCCTCTATTTAATACTGTCTTGGAACTGATGCAATTAAATAAGAGAAAGCATCTAGAGGAATAAGAATTGGAATGAAAGAGGAAAAACTCTATATGCATGTGATATAATTTTGAAAATTGAAAAGAAACAATGGAAAAACTACTACACATAATAAGAAAATTTAGTAAAATAGCAGGTACTAAAATTATCATACAGAAAGAAACCTGGTTAGAAGTCTAATGGGAGAGAAAAAACATATTTCAGTGTAACAGAAGAAGATAATATACCTAGGCACAAACCTAAAAGAAATGCCCAAAATCTATATGAGGAAAACTATAAAATAATCAGAAAGAAACAAAGTAGACTTGAACAAATGAGATGACTCAGCATCCTAAAGATGTCAGTTTTTTATAAGATAATTTGTAAGTGTAATGCAATCTCAATAAAAATACCATCAGATAATTTTTTTTACCTTGAATCAGACAAGTTGATTATAAAGTTCATTTGGAAGAATAAACAAGGAAGAATCACCAGGAAAAATATTAAAATGAAGAGCAATGCCTATGTGGGTGGAAAGGGGCTAGTCATGTCAGAATTCAACCCTACTCTAAACCTCTAGAATAAAATATTTTGATATTGTTACATGAACAGAAAATACATATCTGAAAAACGACCCAGATATAAACATTTTATTTATTACATGAACATTAAGTATATGGTAATGAAAGCATTTCAAAGTGGAGAAAACATGGTATAAAATTACTGTATAACCACAGAGGAAAAGATAAAATCAGATATATTGCTCGTACTCTATATTCCAGAATAAATTCCAAATGGATCTGAGATTTAAATATAAAATTAAGTCATGTGGGTATTCGAAAAAAATAGTCGTAAATTCCTCTACAGTCTTGGAGGAGGAAAAACCTTTCTAACTGTGACTTAAAACCCAGAAGCAAGAAACATATTGATAAATTTTATTACATAAGAAAAAATTTTTAAAACATTTGCATGGCAAAAAAAATTATTCTAAGAAAAGAACAAAGGCAAATGACTAAGTAGGAAAAATTATTTGCAACTTATTCATAAACAAAGGCTTAATGTCCTTAATATCTAGAGACCTTCTAAAAACAGAGAAGAGGCCAACAACATTTTTAAAAATATAATATGTAATAAAGATATGAACTGAGAGTTCATAGGAAAAAATGCAAATGGCTCCTAACCACATGAAAAAATGTTTACCCTCACTCATAATAAGAGCAAAGCAAATTAAAACTACACAGATACTACTCAGCCATAAAAAAAGAATGAAATTTTGCCATTTGCAACAACATGGATGGACTTGGAGGGTATTATGCTAAGTGAAATAAGTCAGAGAAAGACAGATGCTGTATGTTATCATTTATAGGTGGAATCTTAAAAAATAAAACAAACTAGTAGGTATAACAGAAAAGAAATAGACTCACATATATAGAAAACAAACTAGTGGTTACCAGTGGGGAAAGGGGAGTGGGGAGGGGCAATTTAGGGGTAGGGGATTAAGAGGTACAAACTACTATGTAGAAAATAAATATGGTACAAGGACATATTGTACAGCACAGGGAATAGAGCCAATATTTTACAATAACCACAAATGGAGTATACTCTTTAAAAATTGTGAATCACTGTTGTATACCTGAAACATATATAATATTGTAAATCAACTATACTTCATTTAAAAAAATAAATAAAAATAAAAGTTTTTTAACTACACTAAGATACCATCTCCCACCAGTCGGGTTGATAAAAATCTCGTATGACATCATATTCTGTTGAAAATCTTGTGGGAAGGCAAGACAATAAAACCCCTATGGTTAAGAATTTGACAACATCTAGCAAAGTTTCCAGAAATCGCGGAAGATGTCAAAGACTACAAGAGTCACGTCAAATGGACATAGAAGCCAACTTGAAGAGGCTCCTACTAGCCAAAGATGGGACAATCCAACTACCAGTGAGAACAATTACAGTCAATTGAAACACATTAAATAAGTTTACATCCACAATTCATTATGATACTTAAAAAAATAAACCTTTATTGATCACACTTGTAAATCAACTCATTCTTTGGAAAATGGGTAATAAAAGGAAAAAGCATTTATTCTGCTTTTCCTATACAAACTGATGAAGGGAAGTTGATGAGGGAAAGTCTCTATACATTAAAGAGTTAAGGATATTAACTCTTTGTTTACGAATAACTTGCAAATATTTTTTCTACTTTGTCATTTTTCTTATGGTAATTTTTTGCTATGCAAAAGATTTTTAAATTTTTTATGTAATAAAATTGATCAATTTTTTTGTATTGCTTCTGGGTTTTAAGTCATTGTTAGAAAGGTTTTCCCTACTCCAAAAAATATAGAGGAATTCACCCATTTAAAACAAATACTTGTATGGTTTAATTTTTTATATTTAAATCTCTGATCTGTTTAGAATTTCTTCTGGAGTACAAGTGTCTACTGCTCTTGGAGCGCCTTTCAATCCATTTACCATTTAAATTGCCCATCCTGGGGCTTTCCTGGTGGCACAGTGGTTAAGAATCCAGCTGCCAATGCAGGGCACATGGGTTCGAGCCCTGGTCCGGGAAGATCCCGCATGCCACGGAGCAACTAAGCCTGTGCGCCACAACAACTGAGCCTGCGCTCTAGAGCCCATGAGCCACAACTACTGAGCCCACATGCTACAACTATTGAAGCCCTCACGCCTAGAGCCCGTACTCTGCAACAAAGAAGGCACCGCAATGAGAAGCCTGCGCACCGCAACGAAGAGTAGCCCCCATTGGCCGCAACTAGAGAAAGCCCACACGAAGCAACAAAGACCCAACACAGCCAAAAATTTATTTATTTATTTATTTATAAAAATAAAATAAGTTGCCCATCCCCCCCATAATTCAGCCCAGGAGATAGGGACACTGAGGTTCTTCACAGAAACTCCTAAGTTCTGTCATCTATGTCCCAGCAATAGCCATTTGGCTTCCATTCTCCTCCCTTCCCCCAGCTGGTCACATTTTCATCTCCTTTTGAATGGGAAATAAATTGTGTCATCCTGCCTTTTAAAACTTCAGCTCTCTGGACTTTGGCTCTTGATATATAAAACCAAACATTTTTAATGTAAAGCCTCAGCTTTTAAGATTTTTGTTCATGCCAGGCAAGTTCAGGTTTCATCAGAAATCCAATGGACGTTTTTGTTCTAGCTCCATCCATCTGCCCCCTGAGAACAGTGTAATAAAAGCTCTCGGTGTACTCTGAATGTGAGTGAGAAGGAAAGAGAAAAGGAAGTTTGGGGATGGGAAGCAGGGACTCAAATTCTGAATACCTGAATTATTATATTTATCACTAGAACACCTTTGGCCCCTCCCTTCTCATGCTCAAGTCTGGCTCCATCCTGTTCCCTCTGAGGTTCTATCTCTAATCCCCTCTCCCCCAAGCCAAGACACGCACCACTTTCAGAACATTGCTGACAACCTGCCTCCTCCAGGGAGCCTTCCCTGACTACACTACCCATCCTGGTCACCCCTTCACATCAGCAGCCCTCCCCACAGTTTTGGCGTGTCCAGACAGGGCTTCTCTGCAAAATCATCTCGGGCCTCTGGACTTCTGAGGCAGGCTGCAAGGTGCCCTGTTTGCCTGCGGGCCCCTAAGCCAGATGAGAGAAATAGAAAAGAAGGCTTTGAGACTGACAGGCTCTCTGAACATAGCAATATGAGAAGACTTAAGAAAAAAGGAAGGAGAGAGCTAGGTTACTCCAATTTGTGGTGGGGAAAAGTGTTACTGTACCAAACTTGGGTTCACTCGCCGTGCACAATAAAGCCGATCTACTGACACCAGGTTGTGGTGAAGGAAAGTGCAGTGTTTATTGCAGGGCGCCAAGCTAGAAGTTCAGGGTAGCTAGTGCTCAAAACACCCGAACTCCCCACGGGTTTCAGGAAGGCAATTTTAAAGGCCAGGTGAGGGAGGGGGTCCCAGGGTGTGTGATCAGCTCATGTACAATTCTCTGATTGGTTGATGGTGAGGTAACAGGGCAGAGCCACAGGGGTTAACAGTAGGCCTGGGGGCTACATGCTCAGGGTCATCAAGTAGTTAATTCCTTCCATTTGGTGGTGATCTTAGCATCTGTAAAAACAACTCAGGATATGTGCATCAGATACTATATATCTAGGTGCTTCAAGAGAGGAGATAAAGCAAAGGGTAGGAGGGAGAGGTCTGTCCAGGGAAGGCCCCGTAGGGTCCTGCTTGGTTACAAAAGGAGTTCAAAGGAATAAGAAACCTGAGAGATGGAAGGCTGTCCCTAGCCTGTTGCTCAAACCCTCCTCCTGTCCAATCTCTCACATGCTCATAATTTTTCTGTTTTTATTTTCTATCTTGATTTTAAAAAACATACATTCCTGTATAGCAAATGAAACCATGTTTATGTGACCCAGTTTTTATAGCTCTTTTCACATACTTTTGACACTTCCATCATAGCATCAACTATTATAATTCTGAGTCCTTTTGGGAAATTGAAAATGAATGCACTGTGAACTCAGGGAGCATGCACATGTGCTCTCCTGCATCTCCCCAGAGGGAGTGCTCAGTAACTGCTATCAGCTCATCAACTCACCGGCAAGAGATATTTCGATTCAGCAGAATGAAGAACTTCAGAAATGGGCTAGGAACTAGGGCAAAATATGGAATTATTCCTTGAAGATCTTTTTAAAAGAGGATTGTCTTTTCGCTAAAATGAGTTTGGTATCATTCTCCTCCACTGTCCACTCATTTCCCCTTTCCTCAGGCCAAAGACTGTCAAGGACGTGGACGACTGCTGCTAAGTTTCCCTTAAAGCCCTAGAAAAGAGGCCCCATGCTTGAGGTCCGTTTGCCATTTCCAATAATCCTATAATAGCAACACTTTGAGAAACCAGCTGTACACCTTGGGATGTGCTCAGCTGCTCCCCCACAGATTAGACCCTGAATCAGCCATTTAGAGCCCCAGGTTCCCAGACCCACCTGGTGATCCTTTCTAGATGATCCCGGCCAAGGTTAGAAAAAGACCTTTCTAGACCCAGGAGAATGAGTAGAGGACCCTGGAGTTAGCAACCAAGAGTTAATATTCCAAGAGAGGAACTTTCGGAAGCACTTAAAGAGGAACATGCTGTGGTCACACCGGCAATCATAAAAGATTTAGCAGCGGGTAACTTCTTTCCTCACATATTTTGTAGTTTGGGGAGTGTGTGTGTGTGTGTGTGTGTGTGTGTGTGTGTGTGTGTGTGTGTAAATTTAATGAAAAGTTTAGGATATAGAGTTAGGTTTACCCACTTAATAGTTTCATGGTTTTAAATAAAACATTTAGTATATTCTCTGTTTTCATGTCTGATTCAAAACAATGGTGTTGGTGGTAATAATGCTTAATAATAATATAAACAATAATACTAGCTCTACCTACCTCACGGTGCCATTAAATTAGGCAGGAAAATCACTTCTGTAAATGTAAAGCACTATAAAGATGTAAAATATTATTATTGCAATTTCTGACACGCTATTAGAATATTTTTCTTGGAATTGAACTTAAATCGGTCCCATTTCCATCAATAATGTACTCTGAAAGCACAAAAACAAGCCTAATTCTTCTTCCATATGACAGTCCTTTAAGTACTGGGAAATTGTTCCAATGCTATTCCCAAGGCTTCTCCTTTCCAAGTTAAAAATTCTTAGTATTCTTTGTTTCCCCAGTCACATGTCACATGGTACCATAGGACTTAACCGGGCTTTTATCAAGTTTCCTTTGGCCTCTCCACATCTCCGGATTGCTACAATGGAGGCTGAGGAATAGTGCACGCCCCAGGTAACTTTGGCGCCCCAGGTAACTCTGGTGCTTCCGTGAGGCAAGCAGGCTCCGTCAGCAATGTGTGCCCAATGCCAGGCTACTGTCCTACCCGTGGGACACCACACAGCCCTAGACCAACTTTGGCCCTCAGTTGCCCCTTCTTGCTGTACTTCAATTAGAAGGAGCCTTGAGCAACACAAAAACCAAAAGGGTGTGAAAAAACTACACCCCAAGCTTGAACACCAATGAGATCTCACTTTAGCCTAAAGAAATCCTATGAATTATAATGAGAGAAGAATCATTTCCATATTAGATTTCTATAGCTTCTTTCCTCTAAAATGCTCAGGGCACTGTACTGGGAAATTTTCATGCATTAACGTATGATTTCTTCAGTGCTACAGGGCGCAGCTTCTCAGGGCTTGGCGAAGGCCATTTCACTCACTCAGGCTGAGTTCTCCCTTCCTTGAAATGCAACCATTTCTTGTCTATTGCACACCTAGGGTGCCCTGTGGTACAGAGCATGGGTGGAGAAAGCCAAGCTGCAGCAGAAACACAGATGGAACCTCTAGAGACAATCCAATCCACTCCTCACCCCCCAAAAATGATAACAAATGAACTTATTTACAAAACAGAAACAGAGTCACAGACTTAGAGAACAAACTTATGGTTACCAGGGGGTAAGGGTTGTGGGGGGAGGGATAGACTGGGAGTTTGGAATTGACATGTACACCCTGCTATATTTAAAATAGATAACCATTCTGGCCGGTCAGAATGGCCATTATCAAAAGATCTAGAAACAATAAATGCTAGAAAGGGTGTGGTGAAAAGGAAACCCTCCTGCACTGCTGGTGGGGATGTAAATTGATACAACTACTATGGAAAACAATATGGAGGTTCCTTAAAAAACTAAAACTAGAACTACCATATGACCCACTACTGGGCATACACCCTGAGAAAACCATAAGTCAAAAAGAGTCATACAAAAAAAACAAAAAGAAAAATACATCAGGCTTCCCTGGTGGCGCAGTGGTTGAGAGTCCGCCTGCCGATTCAGGGGACACGGGTTCGTGCCCCGGTCTGGGAGGATCCCACATGCCGCAGAGCGGCTGGGCCCGTGAGCCATGGCCGCTAAGCCTGCGCGTCCGGAGCCTGTGCTCTGCAATGGGAGAGACCACAACAGTGAGAGGCCCGCATACCGCAAGAAACAAAAAAACAAAACAAAAGAACAAAATCAAAAAGAGTCATGTACCACAATGTTCATTGCAGCTCTATTTACAATAGCCAAAACGTGGAAGCAACCTATGTGTCCATTGACAGATGAGTGGATAAAGAAGATGTGGCACATATATACAATGGAATATTACTCAGCCATAAAAAGGAATAAAATTGAGTTATTTGTAGTGAGGTGGATGGACCTAGAGTCTGTCCTACAGAGTGAAGTAAGTCAGAAAGAGAAAAACAAATACCGTATGCTAACACATATATATGGAATCTAAAAATAATGGTACTGATGAACCTAGTTGCAGGGCAGGAATAAAGAGGCAGACATAGAAAATGGACTTGAGGACATGGGGTGGGGAGGCGAAGCTGGGGCGAAGTGAGAGTAGCATCGACATAGATACACTACTGAATGTAAAATAGTTGGCCGGTGGGAAGCAGCAGCAGAGCACAGGGAGATCGGCTCGGTGCTTTGTGATGACCTAGAGGGATGGGATAGGGAGGATGGGAAGGAGGCTTAAAACGTAGGGGATATGGGACATGTGTATGCATATGGCTGATTCTCTTTGCTGTGAAACAGAAACTAACAATATTGTGAAGCAATTATACTCCAATAAAGATCTATTAAAAATAAATAAATAAATAAAATAGATAACCAACAAGGACCAACTGTATAGCACACGGAACTCTGCTCAATATCCTGTAACAACATAAACAGGAAAAGAATTTGAAAAAGGATAGATACACGTATAGGGAAAGGAAGGAAGGGAGGGAAGAGAAGAGAAATCGTGACCCTGAGAAATGACTTCCTCAAAGTCACAGCTACTTAGGGACAGCATTAGGCACTTTATTTTACTTCCTCTCATCTGAAAAACGCAAGAAAATGAGGTAAGGCTGCACAACACCCCCGAGAAAGAGAGAACTGGGAGCAACAGGAAATTTCCTCACAGCTGTCTTAGCTTTTACCATAAAAACCTGTAAGTTTCCCAAAGAAGAACAGCCATAATGACTAGGTGAGTACATGGGCCAGCTGAAGGCGGGATCAAATCGCCCGGGTTAGCTCTGTCAGTCATGATTTAAAAGGGTGGGACAAACGGTGCTCAGTGTTTCACAGTTGTTATGTATCAAGGAGAAAACTAATTTGAGAGGCACGAGGGGAAGATAATGGGGCAACAGAGATGAAGAAGCTGAATCAAGAGAGGAAAAGTTAAGACTGAGCATTTGAGAACGCTGCCCAGCACAGCCTCCCATAAGGACCCTGGGCGCTTTATTGCAGACAATCTTTGTTTTGGCAGGAAAATGAGCTTGCCATGCTGCTGCTGCTGCCGTTGCTGCTGCTTTAGTTTTCGTGATGATTTACAGGACATATGTATATACACACACACACAAAGATAATGTTCAAACACTCCTACAGTCATGAAAGTCTTCCCTGAAAGCCTGTTCTATCTTTTTACATTAATACTCAAAGCAGTTAAATCATGGCGTGCTCCCATTACCTGTCAGGTTTTGTTATTTTAAAAATACAACAACACGGTTTTTGGATTCTATTCTTTGGTCTACATGCAGCCTTCCAAAGGTGGTTTCCTCGGTTGCCCCAAACATGAACTTTCATCCAGGCGGTAAAAACAGCCTCACTTTGAGATGGCTTGCTTTTGCTTGAGAAGGTTCTCCTTCAAGGGGTGCCACACTCTCTGCCCTTTACAGGAAGAGGAAAAGAAAAGGACCAAAGGGATGTAGTGGGCAAGGTCGCCATCACGCTGCAACCCACACAAAAGCCAGCACTTGATAATGGCTCTAGCTGCCCCCCTCTAGGCTACTTTTCCTTTTGGACACTTAGGGACTTACTAGGCATGTATAGCTTCTTGGAAAACTTTCTGTTGGTTGTGCTAGAAGAAACAACCCAAATCACGAGGGGGTGAGTAGTGTATTGTTGACTTTGAGTAGACTCATGTCATCAACAGTAGAATCCCCAAAACTCACTGTAACAAACAGATCCAAAGAGACCTCAAAGGTGATCCCTAATGCTGGGCCAGAACAGACCTCAAGGTGTCCAATACCTACCCCAATGGCCAGAATTTTCAAATGATATAAGCCACCTGAAGGATTTTTTATAAAGAAAAGACATGACATTCACTGATTAATGTTCGTAATGAAGAGTCCACTACATCTCTAGAAAAAAACTAGCCAACATCATGCCCTTTACAAAAAGATCTACTTTGACAAATTGGTATTTATCCTTAATGCTTGAGTAAGCACCTTCATTACACAAGGGTGCTGAGCTAGGTGCCATGGGGGACACAAATAAGGATAAGCCAATCCTTACCTCAGGACTGTTACAATTTATTGGAGATAGAAGACAGGTCCATGTGAAAAGAGAACCACCAAAGGCAGTGAAAGAGGGCTGCATTAATGTCAAGTGAGTGAAAGCATCAGCAGCAAACTCTAGGCAACTCACCTGTACTGGTGATAAGGCTCTATATTCTAGAGACCAGGAAAGTCCTCACAAGCCAAAGGGGGAGAAAACAACTGTGACTATCAGAAAATATCAAATACAGCTTCAGAGCTACTGTAAGCTCTGTCTCCTATTATTCACAACAGACCTATATTCATTTCACCCACCACCCCAGGGGCTAATTACGCCCCCTCCAGATGCAAAAGAGAGGTTGTCCAAGATCAGCCTCCTGCCTTGGGAAGTACAGACAGGTAGAAGGACCAGGGCACCAGAGGCCATTCTCCCTGCTGGAGGGCTGCATCAATCTGGTGGTGCTGTTTCAAATGTTTGCCAAGAGCAACAGAAGGTGTTTTCCCTCTTGGAATTTTTTCTCTTCCTCCCTCCACCCTGCCTCTAAAGGTAGCTCAAATATGACTCATAATTGGGGCATCTGGTAGTCACCCTCTTTACCCACTTATCCAAAGTCCCCTGGGTTCCTATAAGCTCAACCTCTCACCATTCAGAAGGCACTGAGGTATGATGGGATTCATCACAGAGTACAGAATCATAGAAGTGAAAAATCTTAGGGTCTTTCAGATATTGGAATCCTTCCACAACATTTCCCCCAGATGTGCATCAAACCTATGTGTATCAGCAAACTTACTACCCACAATGGGCAAGCTAGCCCATACTGGAACTGTTCTAATTGACTTTTCTCCCCTACCTGAATTTCCCTGATACTTCTTTGAGTTGCTCCTAATCCCATCTCTTAGGTTCACCCAGATCCAGTCTAATTCCTGTTCCACAAGACAGCCCATCAGATATTTGAAACCTCTCAGATCCTTTTGAGACCTTTTTTCCACTAGATCAACATAGAGACTTCCTTCAGCCATTCCAGATATCACCTGGTTTCAAACTCTTTCATTTTCTCATTTAATTTCTTAAGACTATAAGAGATCAATTTGCCTATTTCTCTCTTTAAACTTAGCCCCTAAAAAGGAATAAAACACTCTAGACATAAACTGGCCAATAAAAGTAAAATGGAAAGTCTTTATTTTAGATTCTTAGATACTCTAATTTATATAAACTAAGACTGCATTCAACTCTAAGTTGTGGTCACATGGCATGATTGTAGACTAAAATTCTTTAGCTGCAAGTGCTTCCCACCTGTGGGTGAAATCATTGATTATGCCTCCCTCACACAGCTGGGTGTTATCCCCAAAACTATGTAAGAAACTGACATCTTTCATGCTCTTTCCACTCCTTCTATTTGACCCCCAACTATAGATTTAAATGACTGTTTCAACAATCTAGGAAAAGAAACCTTTCCTCCCAAGAAGTCTCCCTGGGAAGATGTCAACATGGAGTTCTGAGATATAAAAATAAAAGCTTCAGCAGCTTCAGAGGACCCCAAAACTGTTCCTGATTTCCATTCTGAACCTTTCCTTCCAGTGTCCCTAAACAAATCAGAAAGCCCTAAGGAGAGGCCCTGAGATGTGAGTGAACCTTTCCCGTAGCCAAGGGAGAAGGGAGGGGACCTGCATTCAACCAGCCATTTAGTTCAGTCCCTTCTTTTTTGTTTTTTGGGGTTTTTTTTTAACATCTTTATTGGAGGATAATTGCTTTACAATGGTGTGTTAGTTTCTGCTGTGTAACAAAGTGAATCACTATACATATACATATATCCCCATATCCCCTCCCTCTTGCATCTCCCTCCCACACTCTCTATCCCACCCCTCTAGGTGGTCACAAAGCACTGAACTGATCTCCCTGTGCTATACAGCTGCTTCCCACTAGCTATCTTTTTTACATTTGTTAGTGTATATCTGTCCATGCCACTCTCTCACTTCGTCAGCTTACCTTCCCCCTCACCGTGTCCTCAAGTCCATTCTCTACATCTGCGTCTTTATTCCTGTCCTGCCCCTAGGTTCTTCAGAACCATTTTTTTCTTTTTTTTGATTCCATATATATGTGTTATCATACGGTATTTTTCTCTTTCTGACTTACTTCACCCTGCAGGACAGACTCTAGATCCATCCACCTCACTACAAATAACTCAATTTCGTTTCTTTTTATGGCTGAGTAATATTCCATTGTATATATGTGCCACAACTTCTTTATCCATTCATCTGTCAATGGACACAGGTTGCTTCCACGTCCTGGCTATTGTAAATAGTGCGGCAATGAACATTGTGGTACATGACTGTTTTTGAATTACGGTTTTCTCAGGGTATATTCCCAGTAGTGGGATTGCTGGGTCGTATGATAGTTCTATTTTTAGTTTTTTAAGGAACCTCCATACTGTTCTCCATAGTGGCTGTATCAATTTACATTCCCACCAACAGTGCAAGAGGGTTGCCTTTTCTCCGCATCCTCTCCAGCATTATTGTTTGTATACTTTTTGACGATGGCCATTCTGACCGGTGTGAGGTGATACCTCACTGTAGTTTTGACTTGCATTTCTCTAATGATTAGTGATGTTGAGTATCCTTTCATGTGTTTGTTGGCAATCTGTATATCTTCTCTGGAGAAATGTCTACTTAGGTCTTCTGCCCATTTTGGGATTGGGTTGTTTGTTTTTTTGATATTGAGCTGCATGAGCTGCTTGTAAATTTTGGAGATTAATCCTTTGTCAGTTGCTTCATTTGCAAATATTTTCTTGCATTCTGAGGGTTGTCTTTTCATCTTGTCTATGGTTTCCTTTGCTGTGCAAAAGCTTTAAGTTTCATTAGGTCCCATTTGATTATTTTTGTTTTTATTTCCATTTCTCTAGGAGGTGGGTCAAAAGGATCTTGCTGTGATTTATGTCAGAGTGTTCTGCCTATGTTTTCCTCTGAGAGTTTGATAGTTTCTGGCCTTACATTTAGGTCTCTAATCCATTTTGAGTTTACTTTTGTGTATGGTGTTAGGGAGTGTTCTAATTTCATTCTTTTACATGTACCTGTCCAGTTTTCCCAGCACCACTTATTGAAGAGGCTGTCTTTTCTCCATTGTATATTCTTGCCTCCTTTATCAAAGATAAGGTGACCATATGTGCGTGGATTTACCTCTGGGCTTTCTATCCTGTTCCATTGATCTATATTTCTGTTTTTGTGCCAGTACCATACTGCCTTATTTAGTTCAGTCCCATCTGATCACTAGATTGTAAGACACTGAAGATATGGACAGGTTAAGCATCATAAGATATTGACTGAACAAGTGAATGAACAAATGCTGAAGTTTTGTGTAATGGTTACAGTCTTAAAATTTTATTACAGGTTTTTGTGGTGACGATCTATTTTATGGCTTATTTAAAAAATAAAATGTAAGCATAAAACTTATTTTAAAAGCTCTTTAGTGTCAAAAGTAAATTAAAAATTAAGCTCACATGAAAGTGGAAGAAAAAGAAGGGGACAGAATACATAGGACAAAATCTTCCATCACTTTGCTGCAGGCGAACCTCCCATAACTCTCTCTCTTCGATTGTTGTTGCATCAAGGCCTCGGACAGGCCTTAAAGATTTCTATTATTTGGGGTCCTCCTTTTATCCAGTCATATTTCCCAAATAAGACTTCTACCGTGGTTGGGTCAGCCTGAACTCCTATGATGGTTGCCAGGAGATTTCTGTAGCCCGAAGGAACCTCCACCTCTTCTTCACCATATCTTTCAAGAAAAACACTCATAAAACCTCCTCTGAAAGTCTTCCCTGGCTAGTGCCATCCCACACTGACTATCCTGTTTCTTTCTCTAAAGCATATGGACAATGTGTAAGACAGTATGTTGGTTATCTTCTGACTAAAGAAGGTATAAGAATTCACTTTAAAAGAGTAATACCAAAATAATGATTTATTTTTATGATTATATTTTAACTTATATGTTTGTCTCCCTTCCCCAGGGGGTTCATAAGCTCCCTAAGGGTAAGAGCAGTAGTCTTTATTTTGTATTCCTTAAAAATGCTAGATAACAACAGTTAAATAAAATAGATGCTAGATGACTAAATGAATGAATAATGCATTTCAGCTTATGAGTCTTTGAAGACTTCTTCACTGCTAGAGTTGTCTGAGGCTCTAGTGCTGAGATAATGATAAGCTTGGTCACAACCAACTAAGCAAATGACTAGTGACAAATTCTGCTGACCTCCAACCCTGAAAGAACTCATCAGCTGGTGACCATAATAATCATTGAATAACCTGCTGTCCCTGTCACCCTCCTACATTTAGTCCTCTATACTTCAACACCTAAATCACCATTTCATCATGTCAACTCCCTGCTCAAAAACCTGGATGTAAGGACTCCCTATTGCATGCAATAATTCTCAATCTGCATAGTACTAATAGAATAGAAGGTGCAAGTTTTGTCACTTAAATCCTAAAACACATCTTAGCAGAGCGGCTACCACATAATTTGGAAAATTTTATTGTGAGTAATGAGACATACTTCTGAGGAATGTGTGCCACGGACCAAATTGTATCCCCCCAAATTCATATGCTGAAACCCCAACCCCCAATGCGATGGTATTTGGAAATGGGGCCTTTGGGAGACAATTAGGTTTAGGTGAGATCATGAGGGTGAGGCCCTCATGATGGGATTAGTGCCCTTATAAAGAGAGACACTAGAGGTCTCCTCTCTCTCTCTCTCTCTCTCTCCCTCACATTTGAGGACACAGTAAAAAGGAGGCCATCTGCAAGACAGCTCTCAACAGAACCCAACCATTGTGGCACCCTGATAATGGACTTCCAGCCTCCAGAAATGAGAAAAATAAATTTCTATTGTTTAAGCATCTAGTCTATGGTATTTTGTTATGGTAGCCCAAGCCAACTAAGACAACATATATGACCCATATTAACTGTATGAAGGCACACACAATACACACATACACCTTATTACACAAACTCAAATACACACTGATAAATACTGTTCTAGACTTCAGTTCCACCCATGAATAAATAACTGCTATGGAAATTGCTCTCCTGACTTAAAATATATTAAAGATAAAATATATTAAGCAACTATTTTCAGATATTGGACTATAAGCAATGCAAGATTATGACCCTTGAAAAAAGGGAGTTAAATATAATAAGTTTTATATTCATCCTGACTATCCACCTGCAAGGAAATTCCAAATTGCAGCACAAGGAGGGGGGAATCCAAACAAAGCTTGCTGGTCTTGCCAAGTTGAGGAGACAGAGATTGAAATTTGAGAAGCCCAAAGAAGCTAGAAGTTGCAGAGTAGAATACTGAAAATAAGGGAGCTATATGAAGGTAGAGCTCCAGGAATTTGCATAGGGGTTCCCTCAAACCTTTGCCTGAATACTAACCTGTACACACATAGGGTCAAGTTCCAACATGCCAGGAAAGAACAATTAGCAGAGAGCTGTAAGCCAAGAAATTCCCAGAGCTCAAACAGATCTGAAAATCATTTGAGTTTGCATCAGCCAGAGTGGACAGATCTCACTTAATTCAGGAATCATTCAGTAAAGTCACTAGAAGGTTCATAGCTTAGCAATGCGGCAAATAGACCCTACTACATTGGAGCTGTAGACCTGCCCTGAAAGACCTTCAAAACAAACCTCAAGAGGATCAATCTGATCTTCAAGCAACTTAACTGCCTGCCAAAACAAAACCATCACTCTTTAAAGAAATACAACAAAATCAAGCACTCAACAAAGAAAATTCACACTGCTCAGTTTCCAAAGAAAATAACTATTCGAAATGCAAAAGCAGAATATTGTGACTCAAAACCATGAAGAAAATCAGTCAATGGACACAGATCTAGAAATGACAGATTTGATGGGGAATTTTCAGACAAGGATGTAACACAACAATTATAAATGTTACAACTATGTATAAGTATTTAAAAGAAAACATGAACATATGAAGAGAGGAATGGAACATATAAGTAAAAATAACATAGTTCATCTGGAGATTAAAATGCATTATTTGAAATGAAAAGTTCACTGAATGGCATTAAGAGCAGATTAAATACTGCAAAAGAAAATATCAATGGACTTGAAGACATAACCGTTGAAACTATCCTAATGAAGTACAAAAAGAAGAAAAAAATAAGACAAAATACCCATACCTCAGTAACCAGTAGGACAATATCACACTGTCTAACGTATGTATAGTTAGAACTCCAGAAAGGAGGAGGGGAAGAATAAAAACAAATTTGAATATATAAATGGCTGAATGTTTTCCAAATTTTGTAAAAATTATAAATCTACAGATAAAGACACTGAATAAATGGTTTAAGCATATAGTCGAAGCAGTCTAAACACACCAGAGAACCGTCATAATCTATCTCTCAAAACCAGTGACAAGGAGAATATCTTTTCAAAAAGCCATAGAGAAAAAAAAAAAAGCCATATGGAGGAACAAAGGTAAGATTTATGCAGACTTCTTTATTTTTTTTAAGTTTTTTTGATGTGGACAATTTTTAAAGTCTTTATTGAATTTGTTACAGTATTGCTTCTATTTTATGTTTTGGTTTTTTGGCCACGAGGCACATGGGATCTTAGCTCCCTGACCAGGGATCGAACCCGCACCCCCTGCATTGGAAGGTGAAGTCTTAACCACTGGACTGCCAGGGAAGTCCCTATGCAGACTTCTTATCAGAAACAATGCAAGCCAGATGACAATAAAATGACATTTTTAAAGTGCCAGCCTGGAATTTTAAATCCAGGGAAAATGAAATTTTAAAATGAAGTGAAAGTAAGTATTTTTCAGACAAAGCCTGAGAAAATTTGTTGCCAGAGACCTTCAGTCCAAGAAATGTAAATCCAATTATTCAGGAAGAAGGAAAATAATACCAGATAGAAACTTGAAGCTACCCAAAGGAATGAAGAAAGTTGAAAATAATAAGTATAAGGATAAAATGTAAAAATCATTTTTCACATATTTTTAAGATAACTATTTTAAAAACTAACATGAATGTATTGTGGAGTTTATAATATATGTTGAAGTAAATATATGACAACAATAACATGGAGGACAGGAAGGGAAACACAGAAGTATATTATTCTAAAGTTCTTGTATTATACATGAAGAAGTATAATATTATTTAAAGGTAGACTATGTTAAGTTAAAGATGCATATTGTAAACCCTAGAGCAAACACCCACACACATATATACATACACATAAGAGGTATAGCTAGTAATCCAATAGTGGGGAGAAAAGAGAATACCACAAAATATTCAATTAAAAAAAGGTAGAGAAAGAGGAAAATATGAAAAAAGAACAGAGTAAAGAAAATATAAAGAGAAAACAAAGAGAAAAATGTAGATTTAAACCCAACTATATAAATAATTACATTAAATGCAAGTGATCTAAATTGTCCAATTAAAAGGCAGAGGTTGTCAGACTGAATAAAAAAGCATAAGCCGGGACTTCCCTGGTGACACTGTGGTTAAGAATACACCTGCAGGGGACACAGGTTCGAGCCCTGGTCCAGGAAGATCCCACATGCCACAGAGCAACTAAGCCTGTGAGCCACAACTACTGAGCCCGCATGCCACAACTACTGAAGCCCGTGCGCCTAGAGCCCATGCTCTGCAACAAGGGAAGCCACCGCAATGAGAAGCCCACATACCACA
This sequence comes from Stenella coeruleoalba, assembly GCF_951394435.1. NCBI lineage: Eukaryota > Metazoa > Chordata > Mammalia > Artiodactyla > Delphinidae > Stenella > Stenella coeruleoalba. The sequence goes on from NC_137169.1 coordinate 176,062,730, forward strand.
ATGAAGAGTAGCCCCTGCTTGCTGCAACTAAAGAAATCCTGTGCACAGCAACAAAGACCCAATGCAGCAAAGAAAAGTAAAATAATTTTTAAAAATTAAAAATAAGAGTTTCTAGGAAAAAAAAAGCATAACCCAAGAGCATACGCCATCTAGAAGAAAGCAACATTAAATATAAAATCAAAGATAAGTTAAAACTAAAATGATGTTAAAAAGATATATGATGCAAATACTAACAAAAAGAAAACTGGAGTGCCTATGTCAATATCACAAGGAATATAGCCAAGGATAAAGAGCCACGTTTCATAATGATAAAAGGGTCACTTTCTCAAGGAAACATAATAGTCCCAATTCCTAAAAGCAGAGTTTTACAATACAGGAAGCAAAACACGAACTGAAAGGAAAAAGTGAACACATAATTTATAGGTAGAAATTTCAACATATGTTTCTCAATTGTCTTAATTTGAGAAATTAAGAAATTTGACAAACTTCTCAATTTGTCTTAATTGACAAAATAAGTAGACTAAAAATATTCAATAAAAATAACAGAGGACTTGACCAACACTTGAACCAACTTGAAATAACTGACATTTATAGAACATTCCACTCCACTCAGTAGCATGTACTCAGAGAACTTATAATGTTCTCTGACTACAAAATAATGAATAAATCAACAATAAAAAAATTAATTGGTAAATATCAAAATGTATTAAAATCAAACAAAACGCTTGAAAATAATCCATCGATCAAATAAAAATCATAACAGTTTTTTAAATATCTTGAAATGAATGACAATGCAAACACATATATAAATATACGGCATGCAACTAAAACAGTGCTAATTGGGAAATTCCTAGTTTTAAACACTTATATTAGAGAAGAAGAAAGGTATAAAATAAATTATCTAAACTTTCACCTTAAGGAGCTAGAAAAAGAGCAAATTTAAACTAAGAAGGAAAAAAAGGAAATAATAAAATTAAAAGCAGAAACCGATGGCATAGAAAATGGATAAAAATAGAGAAAAATCAATGAAAAGATGATTGTTTTAAAAGATCATTAGCAGTAGCATCAATTACCATGAAATATTCAGGGAGAATTTAAACAAAATATGTGCAAAACCTGTACACTGAAAAATACAACACTTTTTATTTTTATTTTTTATTTTTATTTTTTTTTTGCGGTACGTGGGCCTCTCACTGCTGTGGCCTCTCCCGTTGTGGAGCACAGGCTCCGGACGCGCAGGCTCAGCGGCCATGGCTCACGGGCCCAGCCGCTCCACGGCATGTGGGATCTTCCCGGACCTGGGCACGAACCCGTGTCCCCTGCATCGGCAGGCGGCCTCTCAACCACTGCGCCACCAGGGAAGCCCAAACTTTTCATTTTTAAGAAGGAATAAAAACATTTTATCTGTGTATTAAGAATCACACACACGTTACCTTTACAGTTCAATTTACTATATAGAAATCATTTGGGTTTTATAGTTTCAGTTAAATTCTGAACTGAGATTACAATATTGTTTTTTTAAAAAAAAAAGTTGTTACATTAATTCAGTATTTTAAGCATACCAAATTGAAATACATAAGTTCAAACTTCAGATTTATGGCAGTCTTCAAATACAACGTAGATATTTCTTAAAGTTACCGTATCATTCACATGCCTTACTTGCAACTCTGAGCTGTTATACACAGAATAGCTCTCCTATAAATATGGCAAAATCAACATGCCATGAAGCTCAAAGTTGTATAGTCAGGCCAATGACTCAAAGTTGTACCATCTCTTAAAAGATTTGGCATTTCTGGACCAAAAAGCACAACAAGTAAAGAAGGTTAGGAACAGTTCCTCCTCCTTATTACAGTTAAAAAAAGTTGCATGGGGCTTCCCTGGTGGCGCAGTGGTTGAGAGTCCGCCGGCCGATGCAGGGGATGCGGGTTCGTGCCCCGGTCCGGGAAGATCCCACATGCCGCAGAGCGGCTGGGCCTGTGAGCCATGGCTGCTGAGCCTGCGCGTCCGGAGCCTGTGCTCCGCAACGGGAGAGGCCACAACAGTGAGAGGCCCGCTTACCACAAAAAAAAAAAAAAAAAAAAAAGTTGCATGGTAGCTTGGAATTTTGCATAAAACCCCACATTACACCTTGGAAAAGTCCAAGGGTAATTAGAACAACAGATTGGGGTTCTTTTTTTTAAAATTAATAGAACCCACAAAATTCAAATGGGAATTAATCAAATCAAAAATATTAAGCACCTACTGGTTTAAGAGATTGAAATTTATTAGAGACTCATGATCAATTTCCTTCTACCTTGAAATCAAGGTGTAAAAACCAACTATTAAGTGCATTCCAAACTTCTCCTATTAGCACAGGTAGAATTTTCTGTCCATTGCCACCAAAGTGAAGTCACATTTCCTCTTGGTAGACAGAAATTCCACATCTGAACATAGAGTAAGTTAGGAAAAAATGACCCCTGTTGTTTATTACTATTGTGATTCTGAGATCTAGGATAACAAATATACTAGCAGTGAACAACGCAAATTCCTGGCAACAACTGTCAGGTTAGTGACTCTAACTCACTTCCCCCAATCACCATAAAATTTTAGTATGAAAAGAATTAAAACTACACTAAGCTGAACAAATAGGAAATAACAAGAAGCTAATAGCTAAAACAAAACAAACCCTAAGTTTGAAATCACTGCAACTGAGAAATTGAAAATAGGTGTGCTTCACCGCACCCTACCTCACAATTTTCACTTTAAATAATATTCCATGCAAAGGAGCATCAGGTTTCTGGATATAGATGTAGCCCTTCTTTAAGATTTAGTGAGCTGCAGAGTTTTCTGCAATTTTATTTCCCTCCCCCAAAGCTTATTCAAGGTACTTAACAGAATCTTCCATTTCAGCCAAAAGATACGTGATTCAAAGATTTACTAAGGTACTCTATGCACTCTATCTGTACAGAAACAGCTATTAATTATTACAATTGGTTTATGCAGGATTAACATTTTCGGTGTTAAAATTGTTAAACATCATGCTTACTGCACATCAACTCTCCATAATGAATCTCAACTTCACAATGATTTACCAAACATTTTACTTAAATTACTAATTAAATAACTGAAAAATGTACTGAGCCAAACTAAACGGGCTATAAAGGAAAATAACCTTCTAAACAGTCCATATACACATCTCTTTCGAAACTGCCTTTGCTAGCTAGCCCCTTTCCCAAAGTTTTAGTCTGAAAAAACAGTAAAATCTACACAAAATTTTATTACAATCATACAAGGGTAACATTAGGTCAAATACAACAGATACTATGATGCAATTTTACGTTTATTAAACTACAGTTCAAAGCACAAATTTACACATTCTAAATACACTAAACATATCTAATGAAGTCACACTGGTCTTCCACTGACATTTGGTATATCTGGGTGAAAGACATTAACTTTACAAGACTTTTTAACACGAATCCTTAGTATAAAAACTGTGTCCTTGTATGTAAACATTTAAATGAGGAACCCAATTAATGGGCTTCCATCTCCACTAAGTCATCCTTTTTGTTGCATATTTTATTTTAAACGCTTAAGGGGTAGGGCAAACTGGTAAGTTTAAATGTGGATACATTCTCTTCATCTCAATTACCCCCAGTGAATTATAGATGAGAGCTCATTTTGTCTGGTCCCAAATAGCTATTACTAGTAGTTTTTGTTTCCAAGAGAATTAACCGAATAAGATTGTTCAAATTTTTTCCACACTGGAATGTAGACCGGACAAGCTTAACCTGCAACTTCAGATCTAAAAAAGCGTTAATGCCTGCTAAAGCTTCAGTGGAAAAGCTGTCTTCTTGGCTCAACTGAATGCAAGAAGGCACAAAGAAGAAGTTCTTCATCATTGTGTCTGAAGTAATTCCAGAATCTTGCATCTCATACCAATCACCATATGATATCATATAATAAATAGCTGGCCTCTGAAAATCATTAAAAGCAGATGGTTCGTGAAAGAATCTGCTCCCATGTTATCAAAGATAAGCCAATCTCCCACATTCAGCTCAGGAGGAAGACAGTTTTCCACAATTTGATCAAGCTCATCACAGGATGGACCCCAAAGGCTGCTTGTAAACAGAGGCTCATCTTCCTTGTATTTCCTGTGAAGCTCTGGAATGGTATTTAAGTCCTCAGACAGTTTACTTGCAAAAGAACCATAAACACCGTCGTTCATATAATACATGAAGGTTGGTTCATCACTTCCGGTTTTTCCTACTCCAGAGGAAAACTTATTTTCAACAACTTTCTTTGCAATGATATTAACTGCAAGTGTAAATGCAGAAGACACGTAGTAGCTTCCGGGTTCAGAAATTATCTTAGTGTCAGATCCTTCAGGAAAGTAGACATCCAACAAAGGGCTGATAACATGATTAACCTCTTCCAATCGATATTCGGTTCCTGTGAAGCCAATGTCTAACATGTTCATTGCGAAGCCAAATTCTCCAGCCATATCAAATACACATCGAGCATCAGATAGAGCATGTACATATACTTGAGATTCTTTGCAAGCACTTGAAACATGAAATTTAACCCCAATAATTTGGACATCAAGTTCCTTAGCACATTCCAAAAGATGCCTACAGTTCTTCAGGGTAGTGCCAAACTTTGTTACCCTCTTCACCTCCAATATTATCTTCTGTTGCCGTATGTAGTAAGACCTTGGCATTTGGGTGATCATGTGCAATTGTCTTCAATTTGACTTCATTGCCACACGTCATGATATTCACTCCAACTTTTGCTGCATACTTTATCTGAGACACTTGCTTGCAAGGACTTATGTAAATGATGTTTTCTGGAGATACACCCAATTCTTGCACTAAAGCCATTTCAGTTTTACTGGAACAAGCAAATCCAGTTCCAAGGGCTGCCCAAATGTCAAATACAGCTGGAGTGGAGTTGCACTTTACCGTGTAGAATGGCTTTATCTGGGCCACTATGTTCTGCCACTGACTGTGTTTCTTCACAATCTTTCCAAGATCTCCCACAAAAAATGCATTTTTCCCTGTCAGGGTATGTTCATAAACATAGTTATCAGCAACATTTCCAAGGTTTGTTCCTTCAGCCAACGGGCCAACGGAGTAGTTTGCATCGTCAATAAATCCTTTCATCTCAGCCGTATTCTACAAAGTCGAAAGTCATAAACCAGGAAAAACAAGAGACAGGCCACCAAGCCTTACACCTGGGTCCTTAGAATATGCAACAAAATGGACAAGTTAGGAGATGGAACCCGCCTATCATCATCTAGCTTCCCAAGGCGGCTCAGCGTTGAAGTCGAACTGCTCTCTATACTGCACTTCTCCTAGGCCCTCTGGGTAGTTGTATACTTGGTCAGAAAGTTCGCCGTGAGATAACGGCCCAAAGAGTCGGGTAAAGCGTCTTCTCTTTTTAGGCGGAATTTTAAAAGAGGGATGTGGTTACCTTGAGCAGAAATACCCAAGGCCGCCTGGGCCATAGGTTTCGGGGACGACGTTGGGGGAAAAGCGCGGCACCGACACCAGCTGTGCAGCAGTGGTGGCGGCGGCCGAAGGAGAGAAACAGAACAGCGCGGGGAGAAGAAAGGCGAGGGCTGGGTGCGGAGAGGATTCAGCCTCGTCACACCGCAGAGCAGAGAGCGAGAAAGGATGAGAAAAGGCAGAGAAGGGGAAAAAACGAAACACTGCAACCGAGTGAGGAGCCACAGAGTGCGGGGAATACAAAACATTTTTCAGTAAATTAAAGTAGACCTAAATAATTGGAAAGATATCTGATATTCATAGATTGGAATTAACATCTTAAAAATACTATTTTTAAGATGTTAATTCTGCTTAAATTGATATGTAGATCCAGATTGGGATTCTGATGAAAATGCCAGCAGGCTCTCTTGCAGAACTTGACAAGTTGACTTTAAAACTGATATGTAACTTCAGAGAAATTAAAATATCCAAAACAATTTTGAAAAAGAATTAGGTTGGAACACTTCAAGTAAGGGACTTCAAGACTCACTGTAAAGCTACAGTAATCAAGCCTGTGGTTTGGATATAAGGATAATCATATAAACCAACAGAACTGAATTGAGGGTCCAGAAATAGGTCCATACTCACATGGGTCAGTTATCACTATTGACAGAAGTGTCAAGGGAATACGGTGGGGAAAAGAGTTGTTTCAACAAGTGCTACTGAAACAGCTGGATATCCATACAGAAAAGGATGAACCTCAACCCTTCCCTCACATCATATATACCAAAAACTAACTTGATATGGGTCATACACTTAAATGTAAGAGCTAAAACTATGAAACTTCTAGAGGAAAAGATAGAGGAGAAAATTTTTGTGACCTTGGGATAGGCAAAGATTTCTTAGAGAGGATACAAAAAAGCATGAACCATTAAAAAATAAACTGACCTTCATCAAAAATAAAAACTTCTGCTCTTCGAAAGACACCATCATAAAAATGAAAAGCCACACAAGAAAAAATTCATAATACATATGTGTGACAAAGGGCCAATATACAGAATATTTCAGGAATGTCTTCCGGCCAATAATGTCTTCCGACAAACAACCAATTTTTTAAATGGCAATACGTTTGCACAGATACTTCACAAAATAAGATATAAAATCTCAAATACGTGAAAATATGTTTAAGAGCATTTATCTCAAAGAAAATTTAATTTAAAGCTACAATGAGATACGACTACACATCCATTAGAATGGCAAAAGTTTTAAAGACTGACTATATGAGACCAACTCTATTAGTTGTTAGGCTATGGAGCAACAGAAATTCTCATACATGGCTAGGGTTAGATAGAATGTTTCAACCACTTTGGAAATAGTTTGGCATTTCTTAAAAAGTTAAACATACACTTATCTTATGACCCAGCAGTATTACTCTTAGATATGTATCCAAGAAAAATGAGAACATATTTCCACAAAAAAGAGTTGTACATAAATGGCCATAGCAATTTTATTCATAATAGCTCAAAACTGGAAACAAGCTAAATGTTGTAACAAGAGGCAGATGGATCTGCAAATTTTGGTATATCCATAAAATGGAATACTGTTCAGCATTTTTTAAGAAACTCTATGCTATATACAAAGTGGATAAACCTCAAAAACATTATGATGAGCAAAAGAAGCCAGTCTCATAAGAACACTTACTAAAAAAAAAAAAAAAAAAAAAAAAGAACACTTACTGTTTGATTTATATAAAATTCTGTAGGAGGCAAATTGATGCCATATCTTTTGCCTAGTATTATGAACGATAGGAGTGTTGGTTGCAAAGGAATATGAGGGAACATTTCAGGGTTGTAGTAACGTTTTATATCTTGATTGTGGTGGTGTTTACATGTGTCAAAGTTCATCAGACTATATAGTTAAAATGGGGGCATCTTACTTTATGCAAATTATACTTCAGTAAAGTTATTTCGTTTCTTTTTCAAACAACTGGTCTAAAGAACAAACTCAGATTCTCTCAGACTAATATTCAGGACCCTCCACACTACTTTTCTACTCTTATTTCTCATATGCCTCAGATTCAATATTACCCTGAAATGCAAACAAGTTGGCTTTCAACCTCTCCTCCCCAAACAAGACTGCTCCTCACTCCTACCCTTAGCTTCCTGGGTCTACATATACCCTCTTCATTCTGCAGAGCCCAGACTTATGGCCACCGCTTTCACAAAGCCTTCCTCTAGCTTGCCCTGAGTTTTTTGATTCTTTGGTATTTATACCACTTACACCGTTTCCGTTGTTCATTACCCATTTTGTGTGTGTTCCTCTCATCTCCCAAAAGGCAAACTGTCACCCTTTGATATACAGCCAATTCTGGTTACTCCTGCTGGTTACGTTCCATATAGTTGCTGTAAACACTGAATTAGCGAATACTGAAGCATTGTTCCTAGGGAAAATACAGGGTTAGATTTTTTCTTTTTTTTTTTTTGCGGTACGCGGGCCTCTCACTGTTGTGGCCTCTCCCGTTGCGGAGCACAGGCTCCGGACGCACAGGCTCAGAGGCCATGGCTCACGGGCCCAGCCGCTCCGCGGCATGTGGGATCTTCCCGGACCGGGGTACGAATCTGTGTCCCCTGCATCGGCAGGCGGCCTCTCAACCACTGCGCCACCAGGGAAGCACCCAGGGTTAGATTTTTGTGAGACTCTGGTCACAACATTTTCATCCACCAATCCATACGTAAGCTTGTTTTATGTGTGTTTCTGTTTAAAGACACCTTATTTAATATATGTTGTTGATTCACTGAACTCAGCCAATAGCACTATATCTCATGACTGAATAAAGCTTATCTAACACACATATATTTTCCCTAATGCACATCAAAGCTTTCTTGTGCTTTGGAACACTAGACAGCACTTCAGCACTACCCTTGGGGGCTATTTTAAATAGGGAAATCTCCAAGAAAAATGCAAAAACATGGCATTAAGTGCATTGCACAAAGGATGCTTATTTAGAGTATGAGAGATAAAATAGAGCAACAGCTTGTTCTGCCTCAGCTGGGAATGTGCATTTTGAGCAATTCAAATTTTCCCTGTACTACATATGTCCACAAATAACCATAAAAGAGCCATTGATTACGATTACAATAAATTTTAGCAAGTAAGCAAAGTCATAAATATGGAATCCGTGAATAAGGAAGCTTGCCCTTACTTCACAGCATCTTGTACAGTGCAAGACACTTAGCTGGCATTCGATAATTAATTTATCCAGACAATTGGAAGGACAAACAGAAAGAACTAACTCATGACTTTACTTAAATCTCTATCAAGAACCCTTGTTTAAAATTCATTTTAGGAGGTGTGTTCAAGCTTGAAGACAAGTTCTCCAAAGTAAGATTTCGAGACTCTTGCAGAGACATATTGGGGGCCATTGCTAAGGAGAGGCTCAGGAAAATATCATAGGACCATCTGCTATTTGCAACATCCATTAAAAAGAAGGGGTTTCTTGTTCTTTATTAGCAACCTAAAAGTTTTCTACTTCTGATGAGGAGAATGGATAAAAGAAAAAAATTGATTGTCATGTTTCTAAAGCAAAGTGATATTTCCCACCTTACTTTTTGAAGAGAAAACAGACTCTTTAATTTAGCCCATTAAAAGTTACTTTCTAAGAATCAGTTGTGTTTCTATAAACTAACAACAAAATATCTGAAAAAGAAATAAAGAAGACAATCCCATATGCAATAACCTCAAAAACAACAAAATACTTAGAAATAAATTTAACCAAGTAGGTGAAAGTTCTGTACACTAAAACCTGTAAGACTTCTATGAAAGAAATTGAAGAAGACACAATTAAATAGAGAGATACCCCGTGTTCGTGGGTTGGAAGAATTAGTATAGTTAAAATGTCCAGTCTACCCAAAGCCACCTATAGATTCAGTGCAATCTCTATCAAAATTCCAATGGAATTTTTCACAGAAATAGAAAAAAACAATCATAAAATTTGTCTGGAACCACAAAAGACCTTGAATAGCCAACACAAGTCTGAGAAAGAACCAAGTAGGAGGTATCATGCTTCCTGATTTCAAACTATATTACAAAGGTTTAGTAATCAAAATAGTATGATATTGGCATAAAAAGAGACACATAGACAAATGGAACAGAACTGAGAGCCCAGAAATAAACCCTCACGTATATGGTCAACCAATATTTGACAAGGGAGCTAAAAATACTCAATGGGGAAAGGATAGCGTCTTCAATAAATGGTGCTGGGAAAATCGAATAATCACATGTAGAAGAATGAAATTGGACCCCTTTGTTACACTATTCACAAAAATTAACTCAAATGAATTAAAGACTTAAACATAAGACCTGAAAATGTGAAACTCCTAAAAGAATACGCAGGGGGAAACCTCCTTAATATGGGTCTTGGCAACAATTTTTGGATATAACACCAAAAGCACAGGCAACAAAATCCAAAATAAGTATGTGGCACTACATCAAACTAAAAAGCTTCTGCACAGCAGAAGAAACAATCAATAAAATTAAAAGGCAACCTACAGAATGGGAGAAAAATATTTGCACATTAACCTGATAAAGGGTTAATATCCAAAATATATAAGAAAATCATACTCAATAGCAAAAGACCAAACAATCCTATTTTAAAAATGGGCAGAGGACCTGGATAGAGACGTTTTCTAAAGAAGACAGAAAAAGGCCAACACGTACATAAAAAGATGCTCAACATCACTAATCATCAGGAAAATGCCAATCAAAACCACAATGAGCCATCACCTCACACCTGTTAGAATGGCTATCAGCAAAAAGACAAGAGATAAGTGCTGGCAAGGATGTGGAGAAAAGGGAAACGTTGTACACTGTGGGTAAGAATGTAAATTGGTGCAGCCACTGTGGAAAACAGTCTGGAGGTTCCTCAAAATATTAAAAATAGAACTACCATATGATCCAGTAATCCCATTTCTGGGTATATATCCAAAAGAAATGAATTCAGGATCTCGAAGGTATATCTGTACTCCCATGTTCATTGCAGCACTATTCATAACAGCCCAAATATGGAAACAACCTATGTGTTCACCTACAGATGAATGGATAAAGTTTTGATACACACACACACACACACACACACACACACATGCACACAATGGGATATTATTTAGACATGAGAACAAAAGAAATTCTGCCATTTGCAGCAACATGGATGAATCTTGACAGCATTATTCTAAGTGAAATAGGCAGAAAGACAAAGACAAATACTGTATGATACCAATTTACATGTGGAACCTAAAAAGCTGAACTCGTAGAAACAGAGAGTGGAATGGTGGTGGCCAGGGGCTAGAGTGTGGGGGAAATGGGGAGATGTTGGTCAAAGAACATGAGCTTCCAGTTATAAGAAGTAAATTCTGGGGGTCTAATGCACAACATTGTGATTAAAGAACTGATCTTAAACGTTCTCACCACAAAGAAACAAATGATAATTATGTGAGATGTTAGAGGTGTTAACTAACACTACTGCGGTAATCATTTCACAATATATAAGTGTATCAAATCAACATATTGTATACCTTTAACTTATAGGTGTTATATGTCAATAATATCTCAATAAAACTGGAAAAAATTATTTCTAAGAATAACCTAGAAAAAGAGCAAAGAAAAAGTAAGAAGAGAACCAATAATTCTTTTCAAGTTAAAATGCCCCATGTTGTCAGACACGTGGGAACATGAGCAATCTTGTACACTGCTAATGAGAGTATAATTTGGTACCAATTTTCTAGGAGGAGGTGGTTAGTAATATATGTCAAGAGCCCTAAAAATCCTCCCTTCTCTGATCCAGTAATTCTACTCCTGGGAATTTATCCTAAGGAAATAATCCTAGATGCAGACTGGGATTTATATGCAATAATGTCCATGCAGTGTCATATAACAGAAGGACCTTGAAACAAACCAAAGGTCTCACAAAGGAGAAATGGTTCGCTAAATAAATAATGGCATATTCACGTGTAGCTCAGGTGTTAGACTTTCCTTCCTCCCCAAACTCCTCTACCCTTTATTTTTAAGGTCACCTTTATTATATGATGGAAGGAGAATGTTTTATCCTAAGGGTACTCACGGTACTTGCCATGCCATTTCCCATTCCACCTTGGACCGTCATTCACTTCACAGATGTTCTCCAAAACAGGCACAATGATCACCCTCCCCAACCCCTGCTGGGGCTGCCCCTTTGCACCTTCCCCTGCAGAGGACTGAGCTGGTGCAGAGGAAATAAATGTCTGCTGGTGAACTGATGTCAGGCTCTGGCCCAAGGAGAGCAAGTTGCTGAAACAGGCTGCAGGGTATGGTTTTCCCATTTTACAGATGAGGAAACTGAGGCTCAGGGGAGCAAGTAGCCCAGTGTTACTTAGGTGATAAGCAGTGATGCCAAGATTTGAGCCCATGTCTGTCTGACTACAAATCAGAATCCTTTTCACTACAATATTCCCCTCTTCTGCACCTCTACCACTTCATTCCTCTTCAACTTTCTAAGTGGAAATTTAGCCCATTACTTCTAGGAATTCACCTTCCTGAATTGGTTATAAGGATTAGTCTCTCCACTAACTTGCAACCTGTGAAAATTTACCCCAACCACAAATGTCCTCACACTCTCACCACCTCCAAAATTCACTTCTACACATACACCCGTGCTACTGCAGTTTACTGGCGTTTTCTTCTCTCTTTTTTTTTTTTGGTTGTCACAATTTTAAAAAATTCTACCAAGTGGACGGGGGGGTGGGGAAGTTAAATAGTTACTATATTTATACCGAGAATGGATTTAGGTGATAATAAAGGCAGATGTTGCTATAGCAACGAACGTTCTAGGATCACATACACATCTTTTTGCATTTGTGCAAAGTGCACTGGATTGTAGCTAACATCTCCCCGAATGGTCTGTGCAGAGCAGGGCACATTAACCATTGTGTGGTCAGGTCAGGGCCAGCTCACACACATGGGTCTCCTCAGCTACCAAAACACTGGCTGCTTTGTGACCACCTAGAGGGGTGGGATAGGGAGGGTGGGAGGGAGGGAGACGCAAGAGGGAAGAGATATGGGAACATATGTGTATGCATGACTGATTCACTTTGTTATAAAGCAGAAACTAACACACCATTGTAAAACAATTATACTCCAATAAAGATGTAACAAAACAAAACAAAACAAGACACTTGCTGCAACCTGGGGCTCCAGGTAGATCTGGATGCCAGCACAGCCTCAGGGAGAGCCATCGGGAAGCTGTGCTGTCTCCCGCCTGGGTAAACTCTCTCCCTCGCTCCCCTTTTCTTTCGCTCTTTTTCATGCTGGTTCTAAATTATGCTAACTGTTTAATGACAGCCTGGGTTATTTTCTGAACACCAGTGGCAGGAGGAGGTTAGGGTATTCACTCTGACAATAACCCACCTTGGTGTGAGGGAGGGAACCCCAGGGCATGCCCTGTGTGCTGTGCAGCGAGAATAGCCCGGGGCCCCTTCCCCTGGGACCCCTCCTCTATTGGCTGGGAGTTCTTGCCCCAGGATCTTCCTACAATCCTCCTGACCCCAGGCTCCCAGTAAGACAGGTGCCCTCCTTCATCCGCCCAGTCAAAGCCATCCCTCTGTGCATCACACAAAGGGGAAAAGACCTGGCTGGAATGTAAAGGATGTGTGTTCTAGCTCTGCTCTGCCACCTAGGAGCTGCCACCTAAGAGTTGCCACCTAGGAGCTGTGGGACTTCTCTGAGTTGTAGTCCCCTCCCCTGTGAGAGAAGGCTGCATCTCTGGAGAAAGTGCTAACCTGGTATACTCATTCACAAGTAGGTGAAAATGATAACACCTGGCAAATGCACTGTATTCACCATTTTTACACAAAATATGAGCCTTAAACCAAAAGAATAAATGCCAAATTGTAGAAATTTACCCATCAAGTAACAGGCAAGGGATATGCTCTCACGGCAATGGGCTCCCATGGTGACCATCTACACGTAGCGCCATCATTTAATGACATGAACTACATCTGCCCACCACGAAGCCACTAGGTGCTCAAGAGCTCAGAGCTGGTACCAGAGGCAGGTAGGAAAATGGTGGTAGACATACCTTGTGATGGATGCCATGGTGGGTGTGTGCTTTGAGGAGGGACACCAAAACCACAGGGAAGTACTAGCTGTGTGAACTTGGGCAAGATACCCAATCTCTCTGAGCCACAGTTTTCTCATCTGTGAATTGGAAAAATGTCTGACCCATGAGGCTGCTTCTGGGTACACTAACCTTCGAAGTTCTGCTGGATCAAAGATATTCCAAAGGGGAGCATACATAGGAGCTCTTCAGATGTCTCCACTTTATAGTAGCTTTGCAGCGTCCACAAGAAGCGGGAGGCTGGTGAATATCATGCTCCCTTTGCTCCAGGAGAAGCTCAGTTCAACAGCTTTACAAGATGACATAGTGGGACAGATTGTCAGGTATCTCATCTCCACCGCCAGGGCTCCCCAACAGACCAAGTCTGAAGCGTCAGTAATTTGTATTGATGAGAAGAAAAGGCTGCTGTAGATTATTGAACTTGGCCAATTAACAAGTAAACAAACACGCAATTGCAAGCCAGAGCCCTGGCTAACACAACGTACCTCGCTTATTTAATTTGACATGAGTCGTTTAGTTTTAATTAGGACAGTACTTCACGGTCTATTAGTAGGAGTCCTGTAGTATATGTTGTGGAAATAATGAAGGTTTAGCAATGAGACCTGTTTCAGCGCTCTGCTATTAAACCTTCACTGAGAAGGGAGGTGAGGCTGCCAGGCTCTTTGTGGAAATGACTGGGTTTGGAAATTAGCACTGTTAGAAAGATCTAGGTGAGACAGAGTCTGGCAAAGCCTCCAGGCTCCAGCAACCCAGGCACGCTCAGCTCACGGGACTGAGGACCAAGCCCACTGCTGAGCCCCAGGATCGCCCAGCTCTGCAGATCTCGATAAGGCCCGGAACACAACCCCACTCTCCCACCCGCAGTGGTACACAGGACAGGATGGAGGCTGCCCGAGAGAGCACTGAGGCCGGCACCAGAAGAACGTCCCAGCTCGGTCACACTTGACTCCTCGAACCAGAACCCTCCTCAGCAGACCACTTGTTCCCCTAATGGGAGAAGATTCAAGATTCATACCCCACTCTCATTAGCTGGTTGAGAACGGGGCCTCTCTCCCTTTCTTCCGCCTTCCCAATGCGCTCAGTCCAGTCGCTCCATCGTGAAGTGGTTCTATTCATGCTCAGAAGTTAGATCGTTTGTTTGCTCCCCTCCCTCTCACGTAGGAGCTCTTCAGATGTCTCCACTTAGCCATCAAGGAACAGGCAAGGGGTTCAATTTCAGTTTGAATTCCACACCTCTAGCCTTTCCTTTCTATCCCATCCATGCTCTCCTCCCAGCAGGCACTGGGATAGCTCCCGCTTCCCTGCCTCCCCTAAGGAACTGCCATCCTTTATCCCTCAGCAGAGAGGCATCCCCGTCACTGTTCTCTCTCCATCATTTGCAGTTTCAGCCTTTCTCCTCTCATTTGTGGAGCAAGAAGCTTGTCTTTTAAAGCAGCTCCATGTGTCACTGAATAAGTAGAAGATATTTGCCTGGAAAAGGAGACAACTATTCCTGTCTCTAAAGTTACCACCATGTTATAAAAAGTGCACTGAACTGACAGACACAAGGAATACAGTCTAGGCCAGGTCTGCCACACCACCAATGCCAAAATCTTGAGTAAGTCATTCACTTCTCAGCCTCAACTTCCCTTTTATAAAAAGAGGCGGTTACCTAAAGCATTTCTGAGATGCCAGAGGAGAAAAAACTCATTTCCCCAAGGCCACCTCTTTTATACTTACTGTGCCACAACCCCTGTCCTGGGTCTCTCTCCTTCCCCCTCCCTCCTTTCCTCCCTCTTCCTCTCACCTCCTCCTCCCCACTTCCGTCTCTCTCTTAGAATTCAGTAAGTTATCACCAAGGAAGACACTTTGTAAATCCACATCTCCATGTTTCTGCAGCGCCATCCCAGGGTACCTAGGTTGCTCAACCAGTGAAAATAGTCCCAGAGGTTCCCAGCATCATAAGCAGGAAGAACATGGGTGGGGCCCCAACCACTATAATGGAAATGCTTAATAGGAGCCCACAGATCTTCAGTCCTCTGCAAGGTGAAAAATATAGGAAACTTCAGCTCTTGGGAATACAGTTTGGAGCCCTGGACAGTGAATGTATTTGGGGCGGCAGCTGGGGGAAGGAGCGTGTACATCATCTTAATTGACACATGGGGTTTTGTGTGTGTGTGTGAACTAATGTTAACTTAACTCTACTAAGTGCTTGGCATTGACTTCAGTGGGATTAATGAGTAAGACACCAGCCCAGCCCTCGAGGAACTGTGTACAGTCAGGGACAGCGACATGGCAGAAGGTAATTACAGTGCAGAGGAGAGGCGGTGGTGTATGAGAGCACATCACAAGCTCCTGAAGCCATTCTGGGGGTTAGAACAGACTTCGTAGAGGAGGGCCAGTCAAGCTAAGACCTGAAAGAGTGTCTTCATCTAAATCAGTCTCTCAGCAGCATTTGATGCACTTAATACCCCCTTCTCCCATTGAAACCCTTGCTTCACTTCATTTTCCTCCTGTTCAGCTAATCCTTCTGAATCTCCTTTGCTGGAGGCTCCTTATCTTCTGAACATTTTAAATGTTAGAATGGGACTTCCCTGGTGGCGCAGTGGTTGAGAGTCCACCTGCCAATGCAGGGGACACGAGTTCGTGCCCCGGTCCGGGAAGATCCCACATGCCGTGCAGAGCGGCTGTCCCGAGCCTGTGCTCCGCAATGGGAGGGGCCACAACAGTGAGAGGCCCTGCTTTTGATCCTGAGACCTCTTCTCTTCTCTACTGCTCTCACTCCCTAGGAGAGCTCCTCCATATCTTGGTTTTAAGTACCACCTACTACTAGAAACCAGCAAATTTTTGTTTCTAGATCTGACCTCTCCCTCTCACCACTAACTCAACAGCTCACCTTCATGGTCTAACAGGTATCTTTTTTTCTTTTTTTTAATAGATCTTTACTGGAGTATAATTGCTTCACAATACCGTGTTAGTTTCTGTTGCACAACAAAGGGAATCAGCCTTATGCAAACACATGTCTCTATGTCCCCTCCTTCTTGAGCCTCCCTCCCAGCCTCCCTATCCCACCCCCTCTAGGTCATCCGCAAAGCACCCAGCAGATCTCCCTGTGCTGTGCTGCTGCTTCCCACCAGCCAACTATTTTACATTCGGGAGTGTATCTATGTCGATGCTACTCTCACTTCGCCCCAGCTTCCCCCTCCCACCCCATGTCCTCAGGTCCACTCTCTACGTCTACTTCTTTATTCCTGCCCTGAAACTAGGTTCATCAGTACCATTTTTTTTTTTTTTTAAGATTCCATATATATGTGTTAGCGTGCGGTATTTGTTTCTCTCTTTCCTAACAGGTATCTTTAACTTAACATGATGGAAACTGATCACAATTTCACCTCCCCCGAAAATACCTCCTCAATCTTTCCCTCTCAGGCCAAAACCTGGAGTCATTCTTTAGTTCTCTTTTTCTCTCACACCAACGTTCAAGCAGTCAGCAAATCTTGTATCATCTCTACCTCAAACACGTTAACACTAACTTGGCCCCTTCTCACCACCTCCACGGCTCTCAACGTGGTCCAAGCCACCACATCTCCCTCTGAGACTCCTGCGTTAGCCTCCTAACACATCACCTACACTTTGTCCCCAAAATCAGAATGATCCTTCAAAACCGTAAGTTAGGTCGCGTCGTTCACCTGCTCAAAACCCCCTGTGGTTTTCTATGTCACTCAGAATAAAATCCAAAATCCTTCCCATCCCCTAGAAGAGTCTGCTGTAATCTGGGCCTCCACCTCTCTGGTCTGGACTCCCCCCGCTTCCCCGCCAGCCACACCTCACCACGCTCACGGCTCCAACCACACAGGCCTGGCTCCTCTCCCCTGAATGTGCCACCCTCCACTCCTCCCCTAGGTCTTCCCTGTCTGCTCGACCATCTTCTGCCGGGTACCTCCCATCAAATGTCATCTCCTCAGAGGGACCTCTGTGGCATAGATAGCGTTACCTATTGTATCAGGGGGTCTTAGCCAGATGAAGATGGAACACCCATCTTTGAAAAGATCTTTTTGTGATGGGATTCACAGAGGAAACCAAGAATAGTTTTTAAGGCCTCAAGGACTAGCAATGCTGGGAGGCTGACACCACCCTTACTCCTGAAGGGGGAAGACAAGGAAATGGTGCTATCAGAGCCCTTCCGAGAGCTGGAGCCGTGGGTGTGAGAGTGCCTGGTGGAGCTGTGGCTATAGGAGAACAGTCCCTGCGGAGCTCTGGCAGAGCAGGGAGCACAAAGAACATGGGCCCGTCCTTCCCCACCCTCGGCTCTCCTCCTGGTGTACCCTTTTGGCCAAAGCCAAGCGGGAGTCAGAGGGCCGGGGAGCCCTGGCGATACAGTCCATGGAGTTTAGGCACAAGAGCACGGAGCAGGGCAGAGAAGGACAGAGAGCAGATCTGGGATAAATGAAGTTACTCAACACATCAGTATTTCTGGCTCCTCTCCTTCCAGGCACAGGGTAGGTCCCCACATTCCCTGCTACCCTTGAAGTCAAGTACAGCATGCAACTTGCCTTGGCCAGGGTCACTTCCAGACATAAGTCTTCATGTTCCCCCTTCCACCTCCTATAATGACCAGGGACAGTCCAGAGGATGAAGACAGTCAGCCTGGGCTCCAGAGTGATAAAGATGTGGAGTAGAATCCCCACTGTCCCACAGCAGACAAGCAGCATATGAGCAAAAGGAAGCCCCTGAGATGTGGGAGTTGTTCTGTCATTGCACTTTCACCTAGTTTATCGTGATCCACTTCTTCTGCTGAAATAACAAGCTACCTCACCATGATACCTTCCTCTGTCTTGCTTTCCTCATCCAATGGATCACCACCTGATAAACTGCGGTATTTATTAGTTGTCTGTCTCCCTCCCCTCCTATGTAAACCATGGGGGCAGGACTTTGGTTCACTACCAGTTCTCAGCGCCCAGAGTAGCACCTGGTTGACAGCAGATGCTAAAATTCTTCGTCAAATAGATGAATGAATAAATGAGCGTGTAATGACTAACATATATTATTAGTTATATCCTAGACACATTCTCAGGAATGATGTCTAGGTGATTCTGAGGAAGTGAAAGATTAAACAATTCGCTAAGGTCACCTGGCTTAAGTCACGGAGTGGGTTGTGAAGGCATTTTGACTCCAGAGCCCAGGCCTGTGACAACTTTGCCACTTCCCAGTATGAAGGGGGCTTGGTGGGGAAGCACAGGAGAAGCCATTCTGGCCAGAGACTGGAGAGGGCCAGGCAGCCTACCTACTGCAACGTGTTAGTTACTGCTGGAGCAGAGTGACAACCGATAAACTATACAGGGTAACAGGGACAATTGAAACTGTGTTGGCTATGTACAAATAATGCTAATTACAGCCATTTATGTGAGTTGCTTACCATTTCTGCCTAATTACCACGCAGCACAACAATTATGTAGATCATTAATGTCAACTTAAGTTTCCTGGAAGTTTTATTTGATTATAACTGTAAAAGCTAAAAACAAGTAGTCCATCCATGAGCTGGTTGCTCATGGAGACTGATTCTCTGCCCAGAATTTAATATTAGAGAGGAATTACCTTCTCTTTACCAGCCACTGCCTGTATTGTTAGTGATCTTCCAGGTATAAGCGTTTCACCTGGACTAGAAACTCCTTGAGGCTGGTACTATCTCATTTTTCCTGGTATCATTATCCCCTCCCCACTTGGAGCCCAGCTCAGCCCTGAACAGAGCGGGGCTCCTACACCATTGTTCATCTGTTGGAGCTCTGTCTTTGGAAGAAATGGTCCTGCCTCATGTGCCTCTGAGTCTCTTCTCGTTGCCTGGAGGCTGAGGAGTGAGATTGGCTGAAGGGTGCCATGTCTATATCAGCTGTGACCATGGCAAGAGACTTTCCTGAGCCCTGTAACAGGCCTTCAGAAGAAGGAGGGCAAGGGTGGGATAGAACGCTTAGTGGCCTAGGGATAGCTGAGAAGAATTCAGAAAATGTAATAACAGAGAGCGCCAGCTGTCCGCCTAGTATCTACTCTCTTTCTTGAGCGAAGAGAGTTTTAGCTGGGCACACGGCAGCCCAGATAAAGGCCATATTCCCAGGATCCTTTGCAGTGAGGTGTGGCTAATGGGATGTCAGCAAAAGTGATGTAGGCAAATTTAAGACCATGACTTCAGAAGGAAAGGAGTGAACCTCCCCCCCCCCCGCCTTTCCCCTCTTTCCTCTGCCTGGGGTACAGGCAGGATCTTAGAACTTAGGCAAGCCTCCCTGGACCCAGGATGGAATGCAGATGTTGAGATGCCGGAGCAGCAAGATCAAAGGAGCCTGGATGGTCAGAACCGTGGGACTGCAGTACCACACCATTGCAGAGCAGTACAACCACGCTCATGCAATAGATGTATGTCACTGTCAAAGCACAGAAAATAGTAAAATGTAGTAAAATAATTAGGAGGTGGTGAGTTTTCATTGCCTTTGTTTTTAGGATAGTTTATTTCTTTTTAAGTTTATATAATTAATTTTTTTTCTTTTTTTTTGCGTTATTTGGGCCTCTCACTGTTGTGGCCTCTCCCGTTGCGGAGCACAGGCTCCGGACGTGCAGGCTCAGTGGCCATGGCTCACGGGCCCAGCCGCTCTGCGGCATGTGGGATCCTCCTGGACCGGGGCACGAACCCGCGTCCCCTGCATTGGCAGGCGGACTCTCAACCACTGCGCCACCAGGGAAGCCCCTATATAATTAAATTTTTAATGATGGCTATGCTTAACAACCAGCTCGTAAGAATTCTGAAAATTTGTGACAGCTCCAGCTTCAGGTCTTTGTCAGACTAGCAAAACCTGCATCCTAACTGATACAAAGGTAATGCAGGAAGTGGGAGTTGGGTTTGAGATCATATTCTCAGATGTATGTGATATGTAAATCAGCCCATGGATGACCCAGGGTTGCCTGAAAAATTATGTTGCTCCAGGGATAACTTCGAACCAAAAATTCTAAAGCTTCTACCAGTTATTATTGAAAAAAATTCTTGTAGCCTAGCCTAACTCCAACTTGAACATACCCATGTCTGTGGAGGGCCATGGCTCTAGATGATGGCTAGGGCCCTTCCTGCCCAAAGCCTGGTGCTCCTACACAGCCCAGTAGAGCATTTCTGCCTCTTTCCCACCTGCCTCTCTTGGGATCTTCTCTTGCCAGTTTAAGGGCAGAGAGGACATCTCTGGTGAGAGGCATAGGACCCGATCTAACCTCTCACTTTTGCCAACACAGGATGAAAGGCAAGTAAGTCATTGATTCAATAAATTTGCACAGATTAAGTGGAACAAAACACATCTCAGTGTAATGTGCTCTGTAGAATCCTATGTTGTTGGAAGGAAGGAAGGAGGAAAGAAAGAGGGAAGGAGGGAAGGAGGGAAGGAGGGAGGGAGGGAGGGAGGGAGAAAGAAAGGAAGACGCAATGGTATCTATATATGCTGTATATATGCTTGTCTGAGCCAAGAGAAAGTTGTGGAAGGACACCCGCCAAACAGGTAATCTGCTCGGTTACCTGAGGAAATAGAACAGGCTGGGGGGAGGGTAACTTTTCTTTATATGCGTCTGTATTATCCAGATTAATGTAGCAAGTATTACTTTTAACTTGTTGTTTTTTTTTTTATTTTATTTATTTTATTTTTGGCTGTGTTGGGTCTTTGTTACTGCACACGGGCTTTTCTCTGGTTGCGGTGAGCAGGGGCTACTCTTCCTTGCGGTGTGCAGCCTTCTCATTGCAGTGGCTTCTCTTGCTGCGGAGCACGGGCTCTAGCGCGCGGGCTTCAGTAGTTGTGGCACACGGGCTCAGTAGTTGTGGCTCGCAGGCTCAGTAGTTGTGGCGCACGGGCTTAGTTGCTCCACACCATGTGGGATCTTCCTGGACCAGGGCTCGAACCCATGTCCCCTGCATTGGCAGGAGGATTCTTAACCACTGCACCACCAGGGAAGCCCCTAACTTGTTATCTTAAAGCACAAAAAATATGACATGAAATACTGTACACGAGTTAAAAGTGAATGAACTAGAGCTATAGTATATCAACATGAATAAATTTCAAACAGTAATTTTGAGCAAAAGAGCAAAGCTAAGGAATAATACCTACCTTATGAAAACAATTACATAAAGTATTAAAACACAATTTATACTATATATTGTTTATGGATACATTTATACAAAGCAATAGTATATAAGAGTATACATGGGGGGGCTTCCCTGGTGGCTCTGTGGTTAAGAATCCGCCTGCCAATGCAGGAGACACAGGTTCGAGCCCTGGTCCCGGAAGATCTCACATGCCGCGGAACAACTAAGCCCGTGTGCCACAACTACTGAGCCTGCGCTCTAGGGCCCATGAGCCACAACTACTGAAGCCCACGAGCCACAACTACTGAAGCCCACGTGCCTAGAGCCCGTGCTCCACAACAAGAGAAGCCACCGCAATGAGAAGCCTGCACACTACAACGAAGAGTAGCCCCTGCTCGTTGCAACCAGAGAAAAGCCCGCGTGCAGCAACAAAGACCCAAAAGCAGCCAAAAATTTTAAAAATTAAAAAAGAAGATACATGGGGATAATAAACCCAAATTCACATTAACAAGGGAATGAGCTCTGAAGCAATATATCGATTCTTTCAGCTGATCTGCAGTGCATTTGTGGTGTATGTTTTCGGGTAACATGGCAAATGTTAAGATTTGATAAAGTTATATGGTAGATACACAGATGTTCTTTATCAAATTCTTTATATTTGTATGCTTGAAATATTCCACAATAAAAATTACCTTAATTTTAATTTAAAAAATGTATTCATGTAGATAAATTTAATAAGAAGAAAATGTGCACATTATACATATGTCCATTAAAGTAAGTATCTCATTGTGTTGTCTTTACGTAGCTGTAGTTCCCATATCACCATTAGATTGTGAGTCTTTGAGAGCAGTGACTATATATTTCAATCCAACCACAGATCCCGTGCTAATCCCTGGTCCAACATCTCTTGTGCCCCTGTTATATACCATATGTTCTACTAGACTCTAGGAATACAAAAAGGTCATTCAGAATCACCCCCTGCTTTTGAGAATCTTACACCTTGCAGGAGAGACGGATGAATAACTAACTGTAATTCACCAGGCTTGCTCTATGGTACACACACATCGTCCTGGCGGTGTGTCTTCTGCTCATAAAGTGGCAAACAGCCATGGAGAGGCAGCATGTGGGGGGAGGCAGACTTCAGCTCACCTCCCAGCTCCCTGGCTCCCAGACATGGGACCCTGAGTAAATTACACAACTTCTCTTAGTCCTATTTATGCACAAACTCTTCACAGGATTTTAAGTAGTTAATAAGATAATCTCATTGAAAACACCTGGTACTTTGACAGGGCAGCCAGGGCTCAATAACTGTTAGAACAGGTGTGGCAACTGAGGCTCAAGAAAGGTGAATGATTCATCCCAGATCAAACTACAGGGGGTGACGGATCCAGGATTCCAAACCAGGTGTTTGTTCCCAAAGGTGCCTCGGACACAGTAAGTTTCCTGGGTGCTCAGTAAATGCTTATTGAATTGAGACTTCACGTCCAGCTTAAAGTCAAGTCTTTAAGCATGGGATCATTTAAAGCATTTAACTGTTACGGTGATCATAAGAGTTAGGAAGGTCAAGACAGAGGGGTCCACGGACTCCAAGACCTCACAGCAGGTGGGGCTGTCTCCAGGTCTCCCTCCTTCCGCCACAGCTCACCTCCCAGGTCCACAGGCGCTCTTCTGCTCTCCCTGGATAGCACAGCTCCCTGCACACTAGCTCCTGACGCTGGTGACCACTCCTCTCTCATCAAATCCATCCTCCTGGGGCATTCGAGACACGACTTGCTCCTGGTTTCCTCCTACTTGACTGTCAGCACCCTCCCATCTCCTGCCTGGATGTCTTCTTCTCTACCCATGTGGTATTTTGCGTGGCTTTGGGGAACTCTGGACATCCTTGTGCCTCTGGAAATCCAGATCAGGCCGGGTTGGGGGCCTGGAGAGAACACCTGGAAGGGTCAGGTTATGTCACCAGAACAGGAAGGGCTCCACTGAGAGAAATGGGGCATCTACCGTGTACCTAGTGGTGTTCTCGGCTTACATCATTTTACTGAATCCTCTGACTAATCTTATGAGATAGACTTGATTATTCTTCTGCTTCACAGGTGAGAAAACTACCAGTAAACAAAGTCAGAGTTCCAGCCCAAAGTCACAGAGGAAGAGGTAGAAGCCGGGATTTGAACTCCTGAGGCCAAGACTTACCCACTGTGCAGCTGCCTCTTGGGAACAGGGTATACAGCATATCAGCGTATCCACAGCACTGGTGAGTCCTCAGTTTGACATAAACCTGCAAGATGGAGAAAATATATCTGCACACGAATTTACCTTCTTGCATTAACATTCAGGTTCAATTGTTTGTGGCCCAAACCCTGAGCAGTTGGGTCTAGAGTCTACAGTCACATTCCCAACCCCTTCCTTCTGATTTTCATTTGAAAATTTATCAACTGCTTCCATGTTGCTGCATATGCCATTGATGATATTGAGCTTTCCAGGTTTTTTTCTGGGCCTTTTTCTCCACAGTCTCAGATGCCCCTTTAAAGTCTTCAAGATGGGTTTGGCAAGCATCCAGGCCAAAACCCACACTTCCTGGGTTTTCACTCCATCCCTGCCAGCAACCCATCCCTCTAGTGTGTTAAGTCCACTGATCTTATACTTCAAAACCCTCCCCAGAGCCAGCTGCACACGTCCCACAGCCCCCTCTCTCTTCCAAGGTCACAACCTTCGACAGGAAGGAGGGATGAAAACACATCGTTTTCAAGTCCTCAAGTCCTTCTATCTCCTGCTCAAAATGTCAAAGTCTGTGGAGACACCTTCAAGGTTGTCTTTTACCCTGACTAGATCATTTCTCCTGTGTGAGTCAGCAGAAGTAGGCAGTTGTGTGAGACCTGAACCAGCAGGCTAAACCCTGTCACTGCCCAAATTAAACAAGATGATGAAGATGCGTGTTGTGTAAGTGGTAGAACAGTAGTCAGACGTTAGATGGTGGAGGTCATTTGGGACGAGTCATCCAGGAAGAGGGCGCATATCTCCTTTTTAGTCCTGGCTGATCAGACACAGCTGACTTCGTACCTCATGGGAGGGGTCACAACACCACCTCCAGGGAGCCCACCAGGATACCGCCTGCCTTGAGACAGTGCCTAAGGACACTGGTCTGCTGGGGGAGCGTCTGTTTAGCCAGGTCAACACAGCTGCTCTTGGATGCGCCTTTGTTGTCTCTGATTTGTAACTCTGAGGCCCTTGGGCTCTGGCACCAAAGACCTGCCCCTCCCATCACTGGCTATCTGGCCCAGACCTTCGACCCAAGGGTTTCTTACTTTTTGCTTTTCTTCACGTGTTTGCAAAATAACAAATGCAGTTAACATTTATAAAACAATGTACATATTTTATCTCATTTGATCCTTGCACCTGTGTTGTGACATCATTAATACATTCTGTTTTGGAAAACTGAGGCTGAGAAAGGATAATTGCCTTATTTATTTGTTTATTTATTTTAGCTGCACAGCTTGTGGGATCTTAGTCCCCAACCAGGGCTTGAACCCATGCCCTTGGCAGTGAAAGCATGGAGTCCTAACCACTGGACCACGAGGGAATTCCCTAATTGCTTTTGGGTTTTTTTGTGGTTTTTTTTGTTGTTATTTTTTTTGCAGTATGCCGGCCTCTCACTGTTGTGGCCTCTCCCGTTGCGGAGCACAGGCTCCAGACGCGCAGGCTCAGCGGCCATGGCTCACGGGCTCAGCCGCTCCACGGCATGTGGGATCCTCCCGGACCGGGGCACGAACCCGTGTCCCCTGCATCGGCAGGCGGACTCTCAACCACTGCGCCACCAGGGAAGCCCCCTAATTGCTTTTATTAAAGCCCCAAGATAGTATGTGGCAGAGCTGAGACTTGAATCCATAGCTATATCATGTAACAGTCCATTCTCTTAATCATTTTGTTAACCCCCCTCATGCTCATAACTTAAAAGCTAGGAACACAAACAGTTTACAGCTTAGAACTAGGCACTTGCACCTTATTCTGGAATACTGGGAAGGGGGCAAGCTGCCCTGCTCACACTACAAGCCTCACCTAGGTAGCTCACAAAACATCTGATGCTCCTCAGACTTTCAAGTACATAGGAATCACCTGGGGGTCTGGTCCAAGTGCAGATTTTGAGTCTAGGTTCGGGTGAGCCTGAGAGCCATAGTTCTAACAAGCCCCCTGGCAATGCCACGCTGCTGCTCTGCGGACCACACTCCAAGTAGGAGGCCCTAGAATTCTGGGGCTCTGACTAACCCGGCTGTGAGTGGCTGATCAGAACATCCCAAAAGCCAGCTCGGGAGGGGCTTTCGGGGCTGAAGGTACAGCAAGAGCTAAGGCACTGAATCTTGACTGTGTGTGGGGCAAAGTATACCAGGCAGTCAGCAGAGCTGGGACCCAGGGCATGTGGGAGAATGCAGTAGAACACAAGTCTTAGAAAACAAGTCTGGAAGGAAAATCTGGAGTTAAACTGTGAAGAGCCTTGAATATGATGCTAAGACATTTAAGAGCCCAAATTTACATCTCTTTTTAACCACACCTCTTTTATGGTGAAATTATCCATTTCTAGCTCCTTAATACCTATCCTCCTTATTAGAAATAAGGAGTGCAGTCTCTGAATCATCTTTTTATGCCCTAAAATGCCTTGCACCTGGGTCTTTAGTAAAGACCAGAGAATGGGGAACACCGGGTTCTCTGAAAGGAGGAATGATGGGACTCAGTCTGTGCCTCAGGCATTAGGAATGGTGGATTGGAGATGCAGAGATGTGTTAAGAGACTATCCCAACATTCCAGGGTTGGGATAATGAGGCTGGAACAGAGACGATGACTGTGGGGATGGATAGAAAGGGGGGAGGCACTCTAGAGGCAATTGATCGGACTGCACACTGGTTATTCTCCATTGTGCCCTCCCCTCCCCCGATCCCTCTTGCTCTCTTTGCCCTGTGCTGTTCTCCAGAAGACTGACCCCTGTGGGCTGCACCATCCAGGCCACCTTCCCTTCTGCTTCCAGTTGAGTTCAGCCAATGAGAGGCACCAGTAGGAGACTGTAGAAGGAAGAAATAGAGGACAGAGGTCGAGGTCTGTCTTTCCACACCCCCTATGCCCTCACTTCTTCCCTACCTCACTGAGGTCTTGCCAGGTTGTATTCATCCATGGCCAAAGCTTCAGTAGGGCAGTCCCTTTTCCATGGTGCCAGCTGGGGGGCCACTTTCTGTAAGGTGCGGACGCTATCCTGCAAGATGAGGTACCGTGGCCAATGTGTATTCTTTCCCCTAAAGTCAGATAACCCAGGTCCCTGAACCAAGAGTCAAAGGTAAGAATGACTCGTCTTACTGCCCAATAACCCACTTTAGGGATTTTTTTTCCTTCCCTTGGGCTCAGGGGTGGTGACACACACCACTCAGGCTATGGCCCACTTGCCTTGGCCCACCTGAACACCCCGAAGTGGGGGCAGGCAGATCCTAGCATGCCGTAAGGGCCAAGTGCACACCTCTCTTCTTCTCTGCCAGAGGGCTTTCTCCAGCACTGTGGGAGCCCGTTCTACCGCAGACACACCTAGAAGTCAAGGTCGAAACCTCTACCAATGGTGGATGGGAGTCCCAGCCCCAGCCTCCCTGTTCTCTGGTAGGATGATTCTGAAGTGTGTTTCACACTATTTCTCAGAGTCTCCAGTAGGACCAAGCCCAGTGGCCACAGTCATTTGATCATTAATTCACCTTTCATTGGCTCTTCTCCCCTCCTTGTCTCATTTCCCCACACCTTCACTCATGTTTCCTGAGATCACCTCCCAGATAAACTACCTACACCCTAGTCCTTGTCCCAAGGTCAGCTTTTGGAGGAACCCAAAATAAGACAGTGCATTTGGAGCAAGGCTGCCACCAGAGAACCCACTCTGAGCTACATTTGGCCACTTGGAGCTCTCATGGATGGTCAGAGAAGGGGATGATTAATGAATTAATTTAATGAAAACAAGAGGAAGCTGGTTGCTGCTACATGGGGCAAAAGGGACTGAGATTGCAATTGCGAGGATTCCCTGGGACATCTCTCAGCGCTCCCATGGCCAGTAATAAGGGCCAATGGGAAGCCATGGCAACCCAGTAAAGATGGGACCACTAAAACTGTGGATCCTGCAAAACTGCAGGTTTGGATCATCCACTAGGGGCCCAATAGCCAAGGTGTGGGCAGGGGCTTGAGGGAACACAAAATGAGTGGTGGAAAAAGAAAAGCTTTATGTTGCTTCTTTCCCCTACTTTTTTTCTGCTGCTTTATATGAAGAGCAATGATAGCTTTCGAGATAGCTTTCATGATAGCTTTCGAGATTGGAGTGTTATTGAATCAACATCATCCTATGGTGATAGAGGGGTTCATGGGACTTGGGGCTTTTCCTGTGTTGGAGAAACACACATTTCTTCACTAAATAAAGGACAAGAAAGATGCCAAGTGACAAACAGGTTACACTGCGCTGATTATTCTTGATTTGTCCCCCAAATTCCTTCCCCACCCTCTCTGTTCTGCTCTGACCTCAGAGGCTGGCCTCCATGGGCTGCTACACTCGGCATCCTGCCCTCCCATTTCTGGTTCAGCCAATGCAAGGCACCAGTAGGAGATGTGAGGGCAGGCGAGAGAGATGCTCGGGGATTCATTTCTCTGCTCCCTCCAGGTCTTGCCACAGTTTGGGAAACGCAGCAGCTGTATTTCTATAAGCCTCTGAGCGGTGACCCCTCCTCCAGGCTCCAGCTCTTCCACGGGCTCCAGCACTATGGCTCCTTGGAGGCCTGTGGGTGGTAACAGCTTCCAGATCTCACTTGTCCCTGATGGGTCACCATTCGTGGGGATTCCCTGAACCCTGTCCACACAGAAATAGAACCTTTATTAAACTTCCTTTAGTTAAACCATCTCTTTCCTACTGGGAACTGGGCTGATCAAGACAGGTGGTGAAAAGCAAGTGGAGAGAAAGGAGGAGGAGGGGATGAGGACGGCCGAGGTTTCCAGCCATCAGCTGGAGGGGACACTGTAGAGCAGGTTTGTCTGATACACGCTTTCAACCACATCCCATGTGCTATCAGCTTCCTATTCTCCCTAAAACTTCTTTTTCTGCAGTCACTCAGGCAGATTTGGGTTTTGCCTGAAAAGTCTTCTTAGAAGAGGTAGGTGGCACCTTAGGCTTGCAAAGTTAAATAAAAATGACTAGCCATTAAAAAAAAGGAAGAGGGCTTCCCTGGTGGCGCAGTGGTTGAGAGTCCGCCTGCCGATGCAGGGGACACGGGTTCGTGCCCCCGTCCAGGAAGATCCACATGCCGTGGAGCGGCTGGGCCCGTGAGCCATGGCCGCTGAGCCTGAGCGCCCGGAGCCTGTGCTCTGCAAAGGGAGAGGCCACAACAGTGAGAGGCCCGCGTACCGCGCAAAAAAAAAAAAAGGAAGAGGTAGGTGGCTTCTAAAAGAAAGAAACAAAGCAGTAATATGGAAGCACATGGGGTCACGTTTACTCTGACTCGGCCCCACTGAGGTTATCATGGAGGGCGGAGGCGCTGTGTCCACAGAAGGTACCTAAGTGGGTGACACTGCATTTCCTTCCCCTCCCAGACAACTGAGAGTGTCCATCCGCCAGTCCAGCTCCGAGCCTCAGCCCGAGGATAGCAGTAGCAGTTCATAGTAGACACTGTTTATTCAAAGACATCAGTGGTTGTGCGAGCCATGCACCTGTGTGTTCTTAGACCGTTGCCCTGCTCTGTTCTGCATCACAGAAGACTCATTTTGCAGGTTCCTTTACCCTCGAGCAGGCTCAGCCAATGGGGGCATCTCTCCTCATCTCTCTGGATATGAAAGGCATGTCCAGCCACGGCTCTGCCTCCCCTATGATTCCAGCTCCCCCTGACATTCCCTGTCTCTGTGGTCCCAGCTCCCGGGAACAGCAGCCTTGGCTTCTGAACTCTGATAAGTCCACTGGCTCCCTGGGTCCCAGAACTGGCAGCTTCCTGCGGTGCTGGTCCCATGTTCCCCACCCACTGCTTGTCTCTTTGGCTCTTCCATTCCCTGTTTAATTAATTACCCTCTATTGAAAGATGAAGAGTGGCTTCTGTTTTCCTGACTGGACCCTGACTGATGCAGTGACTTGTCCGAGATCCCATGACTGGTAAGCAGCAGAGTCGAACCAGTTCTGCTGACCCCAAAGCCCCCGGGCTCCCCCTGCCATGCCGTCCTGCCACATCACTGCCTCAGAGGACTCCAGGCCCTGGCATCTCACCGAAGCTTCTGCTCTCCATTGCAGCCGTGTCTCTGTCCTGGGGGTCAGGGTTTTCATATTTGGATTCAAAGGTTCTTGTGCTGGTGACCTGATTTGCCTAGTTCAAAGCTCACTCAGGACCTAAGACACGGCGGCTACCAGGCCTGGAAGGAAGGCCTCTCTTTGCTTTTGTTTATTTCCTTATTTTTGTTTATTGGTGTGCAAGAAAATCTCAAGTGAATTTAGGAGTCCCCACCGAACCACATATGAATGTACTTCAAAATCTTCTCAGTTTGAGGGAGCTCCGGTGGTCCAGCGGTTTGGATTCGGCGCTTTCACTGCTGTGGCCCCAGGTTCGATCCCTTGTTGGGGAACTAAGATCCCACAAGCGGCGTGGGCACAGCCAACAAAAAACACAAACTTCTGGGTCTGAAAGAGAACTTACTTACTGCCAAGTAAGGAAAAGACGGTGCCTTGGCCAGTGCAACCACAGAAGGGCAAGGCCTGCTCCACTCCACTGTGCGTGGAAGATTACACAACAGCCCCAAAGTATTCACCATAATTGGCTTGGGTGTAGTTCTCTCTCTCCAATTCCCTTGCTGGGTGGAAATGATGAGAAACAGCACATTCCAGCTTCCCTATGGTAGCTCCACGGGAACCCAGACCTGAAGTGCACCACACTGTGGGATAATAAGACCTCATCTAGCAGAGAGGAGGTTATGTAACTAGAAATCAGCCCATCCGCCATAACCAAACAATCAGGGAGGGTCGGAAAGACCGACGGCGCCGTTCCAAGTGACCTGTTCTAGTTCTGCGGGTGGGATGGGGGGTGATGAACAGAACCCCCTAGAGATGCGATTCTGAATTCTTCAACGTGACCCTCCTTTCAGCAGCAGCAGCAGGCTGTAGGGCTCAGAGGAGGGACTCTTCTTTCTCCAGAAAAGAAAGTCTCAGAAGCTCTCCTGCTCTCCTCACAGTAAGCTCAGGCCTCATCTTTCTGCTTCCCTCTCTGACCTCCCAGAGCAGCTACTGTCAGTACTGCTGGCCCTCAGATATTTCTACCTGACTCAGAAAGGGATGCAGGCAATGGTCAGGAAGGGCGCATCAGGCCCGCATACCTGCTGCACACGGAGGGGGCTGGAAACACAGAGTAGGAAAGCTCTCTACATCCTGACAGGGGCACCAGAACCAGAAACGAGCTTTATTCACCGACCTAACAATGGAATGAGCTTTGGTACAAAAGCCCACATCCAAGACTGTTGTTCCCAGAGCTCTGTCAGAGCAGGTGGGTGACAAAGGATTACCTCATACACATATGCACACTCTCCACAGACAGAAGTCAAAATTAAACACAGGCAGAAAAGACAAGTCAATGCTATCAGAGTGCCACAGCTAGTTAGATACCAAAATCTCCCAGGCTCCTTTTAAAAGCTCAGTCCCAGTTCCTGTCCCCAGACGCTGGGCTGCAGTAGTCTGGGGTGGAGCCAGAGGCCACGTGCAGATGACCACTGGTGTCCCCCCAGGAGCACTTGGGACCCCTCTCTCCTTCGTCCATCAGCCCTTCAGTTCCATTCACACCCAGTACAAGGTGATTCCAAGAACTGAGAGAGAACCTCATAAGATGAGGAGACGTCATTGGAGATTTCAAGCTTCACGCTTTCCACGCACCAAGCACTTATGTGACATAACTCTACCCCAGGCATTGCTCTAAACACTTTACAAATTCATGTCGTTTAATGCGGCCCTTCCGGCACTTTTCTGAGGCAGGTACTCTTACTATGCCCCCATTTACAAAAAGGAGCCCAGGCACAGAGGGTTCAGTGGTTTGTACAATGTCATGCGAGTAAGTGCCGGAGCCAAGATCTCAACCCACAGAGTCTGACTTGAGAGTACACACACACACACACACACTCACACACACACACACACACACACACACACACTCACACACACACACACTCACACACACACACACACACACACATGCACACATGTGTGTTTGTTGCACATGGGCTCTTGGAAAACTCACATTCAACAAAACTGTGAACTCCTTGAGGCAGAAATGGAGTGCTGGTCACCCAGCACACAGAGCTAGAGCTCAATAAACATCACCGGTTCGAGGGCCTGCTCTGTGCCAGGCACCGGGCTAGGTGTTGTCACATCGAGTTCCACGTTAGTCCTCACCACCCCTGCCTCACACACGCGTCCTCGTGCTCTTTCTCTCTCCCTCGGGGAGCACCGACAAGGCTCAGAGACAGATGAGTGGATATTCACAGGTACATCCCTGCTGTGCTTTTCACACTGCTTCTGCCTTCCACGGCTCAGAGCCATTGCTGCCTTCCCTTCTATGGGAGCCAGTGACACGTCTTTCTTGACAGGGAAAGAAGGGGTGACAGGAGGTGCTCAGACGAGGGAGGAATGGAGGCACTGGCCTAAGCCCGAGCTCGCAGGCTCTCCAGGTGTGTCACCTGCCCCGCCTGGCCCCAGCATCCTCAGCAACTGCAGACATATCACACTCACCTCCACTCTGCCTCTTGCCCACTGGTAACCACTGTGCTGGTTTTGTTTTTGTTTTTTTTAAACCTCTTTATTGGAGCATAACTGCTTTACAATGGTGTTAGTTTCTGCTGTATCACAAAATGAATCAGCTATATATATACATATAACCCCATAGCCCTTCCCTCTTGCGTCTCCCTCTCACTCTCCCTATCCCACCCCTCTAGGTGGTCACAAAGCACCGAGCTGATCTCCCTGTGCTATGCGGCTGCTTCCCACTAGCTATCTATTTTACATTAACCACTGTGCTTTTAACTACTGGCAAATCCTTTCGCAGGATGAGGCAGACGTACATCAGAGCCCTTGTGCTTTAGTGCATCTAAAGTTTCACTTGGTCCCCAACTCAGGACGTTACCACGGCCCCTTCAAAGCCCAGGATCCCCAGCGAGGCCTCCAGGCAGTCCCTGGGCAGGCGGCAGTCTCAACACGCGCTCTCAGACCTCTCCAGCCCAACACCCCACTAGGCCTCCTAACTGGTTACCTTGTGTCCATTTATGCTCCCCTCAGTCTATTCTCCATGCAGAACCAGAGTGATCCTGCCGAAACGTAGGCCAGACTGTACCCCTCCCCTGCTCCAAGCCCTCTCTGGTAGGCAGAATACTAAGATGGTCCCAAGATTCCTGTCCCTGGTATGGGTGGGTCTGGTTTAATCAGGTGAGCCCCTTGGAAAGAAGGTCGAGAAGTCAGAGACAGAGGAAGTCAGAGAGATTTGAAGCAGCAGAGATGCCCTCCAAAACAGCCACACTGTGGAGAGGGCCACCTGGCAGGGAATAGTGGCCTCTGGGAGCTGAGAATGGTGCCAGGTGAACAGCCAGCAAGAAAGCACGGATCTCAGTCCTACAGCTGCAAAGAACTGAGTTCTGCCAACAGTCAGTGAGCTTGGAGAAGGGTTCCACGTCCCAAATGAGACTGCAGTTGCAGCTGACACCTTGATTCAGCCTGGGGAGACCCTGAGTAGAGGACCCAGTGAGAGCATGCCAGACTCCTAACCCTTGGAAATGGTGGGACAGTAAATGTGCGTCGCTTTAAGCCATTAGGTTTCTAGTCATTTGTTGCACAGCGATAGGAAACTGATATAGCCTCCCATGCTTCCCCTCTTGCTCAGAGTAAGAGAAAAAGCTTGAACCCAATCTCCTACTATTCTTGCCCTAGTTCTCTCTGAACCAACTGCATAGACCAGGCATACAGGCGCCTCAGGGTCTTTGCACTTGCTGTTCCTTCTGCCCACAAGTTCTTCCCCTACAGATCTGCATGGCTCTCTACCTCACTTCTCAGGGAGTCCAGCCTTTCACCCACTCCACCTGCTGACCCTCTATATCACTCTTCTTTGTCTTATTCTTCTCAAAACACTCTATGCCTACTAACATACCATAAACGTTTATTCTTTGTTATTGTCTATGTCTCCCCCCAAGAATTAAACTCCATGAGAATAAACACTGGATTGGTCTCTTCCATTCACTGCTGCATCCCAGGCACCAAGCACAGGACCTACCACATGGTAAACACCCAGAACTTATATGTTAAATGAATGAATGGGTTTGGGCCCTTCTCAGCCCCAAATGTTCTCACTTGTGTGGACATTATGTACTGTTCAAGGCCTAGAGGAAATCCCACCTTCTCCGGGAAGCCTATGTTTCACTGATCTCATATACCTCCGACCTCCAAAAGCAGTGACAGTCTGCGCCACAACATTCACTTAGCAGTTAAGTATATCCTAAAGTTTTTATGTAGCCCAATAATTGCTTCCCAGATTTAAGTCTTCTCCTGTCCCCCCTCATTTCCATCCCACAGCTCCATCCCTGCACTAGGCAGTGGGCTTCTTGAGTACCAGGATCAGTCCTTCACTTATTTTTGGAAGAACAGTTGATTTACAATGTTGTGTTCATTTCTGCTATACAGCAGAGTGACTCAGTTATACGTATATATTCTTTGTCAGATTCTTTTCCATTATGGTTTATCACAGGATATTGAAAATAATTCCCTGTACTATACAGTAGGATCTTGTTGTTTATCCATTCCATATATAGTAGTTTGCATCTGCTAATCCCAAACTCCCAATCCTTCTTTCCCCCTTGGGAGAAGATGGAGGGAGAGAACTGGGTCTGTTGAAAGGGTTAGAGACAGGGATGAAAAAGTTAATCATTATCCTTAGTGGAGAGTCAGTAGATAATGTCTCAAACTGACAAATCAAGAAATAGCAGTACACACATGTCATTTAGAAACACGGAGGCTAAAAACCAGAATAAATAGCTAACAGAGTTGAAAGACGTTGCCTCTGAATTTGAGATAGGAAGAAGTAGGATGGGGACTGATGACTGTCATTATAGTCCTTGCAGTACTTTTTTTTTAACTTTTAAATTCATGTATATGTATATATATATATATGTGTGTGTGTGTGTGTGTGTGTGTGTATATTACTTTAATGAAAATAAGAATTTAAGATACGGCATAGCTCTTACTGAGCTCAGTTCAAAAAACATGCATAGGCCCAGACTGTGGTTCCAACTCCAGCTGCATATAAGAGTCGCCTGGAGAGTTTTATAACAATACCTTGCTTGGGTGCTCACCTGACCCCAAAGATTCTGATCTTATTGAGGTGAATTCTGGGCATATAGGTATTTTTTAAACTCCTAGGTGATACTAATGTGTAGCCAGACTGGAAATCACAGTGCAAAATACCTCGGGGAACTGGAAAGCCGCCTCGGGTCTCCTTTCGGAGCCTGAGCTCAGCCTCTTTGTCCTGATCCATCAACAGACCCAAGAACCCCAGAGCCTGGATGAAGGTGGGGACCAAGCAGAAGGCTCAGTAGGACTTGTTCTTTTCCAATCTGCCTGCCTGGAGCCCCACACCTGCCCTCCTCCCAGAATTGGGCTGGAGTCTTGATTCTCCCAAACACAGATCTAATTAAGGCATGTCCAGTAGGAAGGGAATGAAAAGGAGACAGGACCAGTGGGAGACCCCGGAACAGAAGAATTATGGAAAAGCATAAGGATCTTTAAACCCATCGTGGTCTATCCAAGAAGAAGGAGAGCTTCACAGATCCCTGATCATATACACCCTGGAACGGTCCCACCCCAGTCTCTGCCCATATTTACACGCACACATGTATGCATCTGTGCAAACCCACCCCTGGCTTCCTGGCAGGGGTTGGCCCCCTGGCCCACCTCTGGGAGAACAGGTATGCAAGTGATGAAGCTGGCAGTGAGAGGGCTAGAGTAAGATAATTAAATAGTTTAAAAATCCCACTGGGGGATTAAAGACACAAAGGGAATTTTAAGGGTGTTTGGGAGACTGTTGTAAGCTAATGACCATTCAAGAAAAGAATCCAGTAACCTAGCAACAATCTACACCACCTTGAAGGAAGACCAGGTGCATCTAAGTGCCAAACACACCCAAGCCACAAACCCTGATAGTTAAAACACTGGACAGTAGATATGGGGTCTGAATCTTGTTACATGAAGTCAGGGAGTTAAAAGTCCTTGAAGAGTAGCATTTCTGCATGTAGCCAAGACAGAAATATAAATGAAAGGGGAAAAAACTAGGTGAAAAGGGACATTATACTGAAACCTGAGATGAATTACCATATTTTAGTATACGTTACCACCCTTCTGCTAACATACACATGATTTAAATAGCGCCATGACAGTCCCGGTTAAACCATATAGGGTCAAAGGAGGAACTAATGATGTAAGCCTTGACATCTGCCCAAGAATGAGGAAGAAGATGGTCTTCTCCCCCTCCCCACTTTTCTTTTGTTTATAAAAATAAAGTCCTCTCAGTCCTTGGGGCATAGGCTTCTCACCTGTCTGCTTGTGTCTCTCACAAGCGTCCTATGCTAATAAACTCACTCTTTGCCTGCAGCTCTGCCTGACGCTGAATTCCTTCTGCGATGAGACAAAAGAATCTGAGCTTCAGCAAGTCCTGACCCCAGGTGAGTGGTTTCAATGAAAAGACAGTGGTTTGGAGCCCTCTCCTAGTCAGGGATCCTGGGGTTCAAGTCCCAATCTGAGCTCTGGCTGGATTCGAGTCCCACCTGAGAAGCAGTGCAGTTGCAGCAGCATAGGAAGACACAAGCCAACGGTTCTATACCATGCCCGCTATACAAAGGAGTGCTTCTGGGCCTCCAAGGGCAGGGAAATGCCAGTGCCTATAGTGTAATCCGACTGCCTGAGGCCATGTCACAGTTTTCTGGTAACAAAACCAATTAGGCATGACAGAGCTCAAAAGTGACCTCCGGGAGGCTTCCCTGGTGGCGCAGTGGTTGAGAGTCCACCTGCCGATGCAGGGGACGCGGGTTCGTGCCCCGGTCCGGGAAGATCCCACATGCCGTGGAGCGGCTGGGCCTGTGAGCCATGGCCGCTGAGCCTGCGCGTCCGGAGCCTGTGCTCCGCAACGGGAGGGGCCACAGCAGTGAGAGGCCTGCGTACCGCCAAAAAAAAAAAGTTACCTCTGGGGCTTAGCAGCCGCAGGCAACAACCGGCTGCCATTTGGAGCCAGGAGAGCCCTACTGAAGGCTGGAGTGGTCACTCTGGGACTGGCCTCCTGCTTTAAGGCTGTTTACTCAGTCTCAGACCCTGAGGCCAAGAGGCTGCAGGGTTCAGAGGTTAAGAGCATGGCTATGGAGCATACCCCACCCTTGACCTTCACCCACATGCTCAGATCCCCACCTGCCCAGTGTGCATGTGTGAACCAGGAGGCAGGCAGGTTTGCAGGCAGGAGCCTGAAAGGGCCTGGGCCTGAGAAATAGGACTCTTATTCTCAAGACAGCTGTGTGGCCAGGCACAAGTCACTTCACCTTTCTGGGACTCCAATTCTTCACCTGCAGGACGAAGGGGTGGGACTCAGCAGCCCTGAGCCCCCTTCCAGAGCAAAGGTCTGTTCAACCAAATTTCTTACTTTTTTTCTTTTTCTGCATAATATATTGAGTTAGTTTTTCAGGTACTGGTACTTTATTAGCTCTTCAAGTACCTCTGTATCTGTAAGCTACCACCAGCAGGCCACTGCTTACCAGCCACAAAACCCCAGCGGCACACAAAAGTAAACAATTCCAGCTCACATGGCGGTGCAGAGGGGCTGGTACAGGCTGGCTCCCCAGGCGTCTGTAGATCTGCTGGGGGCTCTCTCTGGGATGCTTGGCTGCTACCTTAGCTAGGACAACATTGCTCCACACGTCTCTCATCCTCTTCCTCTCATCAACCAGCAGGTGAGCCCAGGCATGATCTTCCCAGGGAGAGAGCGAGAGGGCAAGCCCAAACACGCAAGGTCTCTTGAGGTCCAGGCTGGAAATTATACTTCTGCCTTATGCTATTGGCCAAAGCGAGTCACATGACTAATCCCAGATTCAAGAAATAAGGAAATAAAATACACAGAGTTACATGGTAAAGGGCATGGATAAAGAGAGAGGGAAGAATCGAGGCCATTCTTATAGTCAAAGAACAGGAGCATTAATGCAATGGACCACAGCCTCTCTGGGAAAAGAGGAATGCCATCCAAGTCGGGTCAGTGGTCCACCCTGACCCTGAGTGAGGTTTTGGTGGTATCAGCCAATCCTTACGAACATATAGGCTCTCCATCCCTCTGATGGCGTAGCCTGAGACAGAATGCTTGACTCCAGAATCCGCCATCTTTCTCTGCCCCAAATCCCACAGTCTGGATCCCTTGGAGTGCCGAGTCCAGGGTAAGGAGGGTTACCTCAGCGACTGATGGATCAGGGAAGCAGAACCTGCTCAGGCTTGGGTCCTCTGAAGCCTCTCGGTACCTGACTTGATTGGAAATGAAGATGATGGACTTGATTTGGAACTGAGGAGGAAGATCCAGCAAGGGAGGGTGGCCATACCCCCCAGGGGGCGCTCCAAAGCTCACAAAACACCTCTCTGGCTTAGCAGAAAGGATCAAAGCCTGACCTCAGCCTCAGAAAACCCAACTACCCATCCTGGTTCTGCCACTCACCAGCCAGGGGCCTCAGGTAACCCATTCAGCCTCTCCAGGGCCTGTTTCCATATACTGGGAAATGCAGATGATACATTCCTCCTAAGCTTAAATGAGGCTGTCTACATGAAATGGGATTTGCCAAGCACCCCTAAATATCCCCCAAAGTCACACGACACCCACCTCCCGCAGCAGCCCCAGGCATCCATGCCCACCCGGCTCTGGGGTGGGAATAACATTTTCCATCCCCTCCCCGGACACTGCTGTCTTTCTGCCGGCATGGCTTTCAGGTCTAGTGTGGCTCCCACTGTTTCAACACCCCACAAAAGCCCTCTGCATTCACTGGTCCCACTGCAAACATCTGACTGCTGTTTTTTATTTCCAGCTCTCGGGCGGCCCTCCCCACCAGGCTGTGCCCCCCGGCTGTTCCACCCTTGGCTGGTTTAGATTTGCCATCAGTATCTCTTGGCTCGATTCTTCTAGTCTGTCCCAGCAGGTTGGCCTCACACACCCACATTAAAGGTCAGCTCTTGGACAGTATTATGACTGAGCAGCTGGAGGAAGCCTCAGAAGCTGATTTCCCTTTCTCTAGCTACTAAATCATTCTTTTATCCATGAACTCCCAAGCAAGACCCCCCGGCCCTAAAACGGGCGGTTCTCTGTCACCTCAGACAATAGCATCTTTGAAAATCTCATCTGGACTCATCTCCCTGAGTGATCCCACCTCCCTGGAGACGAAATCCATTCTGTCGCTAAGTGACAACGCTCACACTTGGAGGCCTGGGGAAAAGATGGGGCTGCGAGGGGCAGTACGGGGGTCTCCCAAACCACACTTTTTTTTTTTAACATCTTTATTGGAGTATAACTGCTTCACAATGGTGTGTTAGTTTCTGCTGTGTAACAAAGTGAATCAGCTATACATATACATACATCCCCATATCTCCTCCCTCTTGTGTCTCCCTCCCACCCTCCCTATCCCACCCCTCTAGGTGGTCACAAAGCACTGAGCTGATCTCCCTGTGCTATGCGGCTGCTTCCCACTAGCTATCTATTTTACGTTTGGTAGTGTATATATGTCCATGCCACTCTCTCACTTTGTCACAGCTTACCCTTTCCCCTCCCCGTGTCCTCAAGTCCATTCTCTACATCTGCGTCTTTATTCCTGTCCTGCCCCTAGGTTCTTCAGAACCTTTTTTTTTTTTAGGTTCCATATATATGTGTTAGCATACGGTATTTGTTTTTCTCTTTCTGACTTACTTCACTCTGTAGGACAGACTCTAGGTCCATCCACCTCACTACAAATAACTCAATTTCGTTTCTTTTTATGGCTGAGTAATATTCCACTGTATATATGTGCCACATCTTGTTTATCTGTTCATCTGTCGATGGACACTTAGGTTGCTTCCATGTCCTGGCTATTGTAAATAGAGCTGCAATGAACACTGTGGTACATGATTCTTTTTGAATTACGGTTTTCTCAGGGTATATGCCCAGTAGTGGGATTGCTGGATCATATGGTAGTTCTATTTTTAATTCTTAAGGAACCTCCATACTGTTCTCCATAGTGGCTGTACCAATTTACATTCCCACCAACAGTGCAAGAGGGTTCCCTTTTCTCCACACCCTCTCCAGCATTTACTGTTTGTAGACTTTTTGATGATGGCCATTCTGACGGGTGTGAGGTGATACCTCACTGCAGTTTTGACTTGCATTTCTCTAATGATTAGTGACGTTGAGCATCCTTTCATGTGCCGAACTGCATTTTTTTCAGCCATACAAGCAGCACCTGCTGCTCACCAGCTCCCCGCTAGCCTTCTCAGACCTGCTGGATGAGGCCACGGAGAGGGTGAGAGGAAGCCCTATGACTCAGTCTTGACAGGGGCTACAGCAGTGAGAGAGAAGGAGACCACTGTCCTGCCAGCCAGGCCAACTGACTGCCTTCATCCAAAGATGGGCACCTGTCATCAGGTGGCCTCTCGATCTCAACTGAGCCTCTTATGACCAAACTCTGAGAGGTGGGTCCTGTGCTCTCTTTTACCCAAGATCAACAAATGACTTACTTCTGTCCTCCAGCTGACAAATATATATTGAACCTCTGCCATGTGACAAGTAGAGGTGGGACTGGGGATAGTGCCACAGTGAATAAAACAGACAGGGTCCCTCACAGAACCCACTCGTGGGGAAGACAGATCATAAACAGCTGAAGTGAGCAATAATCAGAATCATTTCAGACTGTGAAAAATTCTGTCCAGGAAATAAATCCAGTGCTGTGATAGCGTCTAGAAGAGCAGGGATGTCTTCGTGATGGGTGGTCAAAAGGTCCTTTGAAAGGAGGATCCTTTGATATTTAAGCAGAGACCTGAAGGATAAGGGACAGGAGGAAGAGTGGGCAGAGGGGCTGCACATGCGAAGCTCTTGGTGTGTCCTAGGAAGCGTAAGAAGTGCCGTGTGACTAGAGCAGAGAGAAGGAAAAGGAAGGCAGGAAGAGCCAGGGAGGCAGGCCAGGCTGACTCACTCAGGGTGGAAAGTCACTACATGCTGGTTTTCTTTCAACTCAATGGAGGATTTTAAGCAGGGGGCTGACACAGTGTTTTGAAAAGATCTCTCCAGGGGTGTAGAGAAAATGCAGGTAAACGTTGAATCAGAACAGAGGAGGTTTAAAAAAAAAAAATAGAACAGAGGAGGTTTAAGGTAGCCAGAAGAGAAGGCTCTCTGATAAGCAGGACCTGCTGGAAAGGGACTTGCTGGAAATTTCTACTTTTTGGAAAAAACTTAAAAATAAGATGGAACCATCTATCTGAAATGATTTAAAATTGTCTTACCTTGGAACAATAGTTCCTACATGAGCTGTATCTGGGCTGAATTTTTCAATTATATAAAACAGAAAATATCTACCTATTTTGCCTCTTTTAATTAAGTAAGATAGTAAATTTTGGCAACATTGTAGGCATTATTCAAACAAACTAACAGGTGTGTGTTGAGAAGTTTACTCCGAGCCAAGCTCTGTGGAAAATACCGTTCTTTTTTTGAAGGCGGCCCCCTGTCTTCACAGAGCGTACACTCTGATTTGGGGAGATATGACAAAATAACATAGAACGTTAAATAACTATCTGGTACTGGAATTTCAATTCAAGACAAACAACAAAAGAAATATCATAAAGTTGTACATGAGAACTCACTAAATGGACTTTAAAGAAAATGACCAGAACTGTTGGAGGTGTGGAGAAATCACATCTGGCCACACGTGGAGTGGCTGGCTCAGATGTGGGCTTTGGAGCCCCTACAAGGATGGGGAAGGCACTCCAGAGGGGGAATGGGCTGGACCAAAGCACCAACAATGGAAAGTACAGGGTGTATTGGGGAGAATCCTGTACACACTCCTGTCTAGTCACTGATGGTTGTAAACATATCCCAAACACACGTGTGTTAGCATAAGCAGGGACAGATCTGGGTTCTGTGGTATCTGAAGCTTACAGTATTTTTGTGCCTCTGCAAGGAAAAGGATACACAGTAACTAATACAAAATTAGGTATAAAAGAGTACATTTATTTCAAATAAGGTAGGAAATAATAGCAAGTTATTATTGGAGCCTTAGAGATTCAAGACCTTTCTCCCCAAATCTCTTTATGCTTTCATAGAAATTCCCCTCTCCACATAGAACATTCTTCAAATCCAAGTACCTCCCAGAGCCTGGAGCCACAGCCTCATGAATTCCAGGTAAATCTGTCCCTGAGCACAAGCAAACCAGCCAGTGACTGACTTGGATTCAAGTTCGAGAGAAAAGGCAGCGTCAAGTCTGTGGAGTAGGCCCTGGAGAAGACCTTTGTGCCCCGCTGGCCAGTGAAACACAGAGGGCGGCCACTGATGTGACCAGGCATATAAACACCTCTAGCTCACGTACGCATTCATGTTGTTAGTATGACCTCACAGGAACCCCACCTGAGCCCCCAGTGGGGCCAGTGGCTCATTTCATTTGCAGGAGCTGTGCCTTTCAGTAAGGACACCAAAGCTGGAGAGTTCAGCTGGCCTGGCGGGTCAAACATATAAATTCCCGGAGCATTTCTAGGTATCAGCGAATCAGTGCTCGTTCAAGCAAGCCAGGATCCAGGTTCTCCAACCACACATCCAGCTCTGCTGCTCCCAAAGTCTCATGTACACTCTGTGAACTGGGTTCCGAATCTGTAGGAGGACCCTTTTAGACTCCCCAACCATGGCTGAACCTCTACAGTTTCCACAGATGTGCCGCCTGGTACAGAGCAGAGCTGGGGACGATGTAAGAGGATTTCCCCCAGTTGGACACCCTTAAGTCACCATTAAAAGTACAGTGTCATAGACTGTCTGCTCTAGAAAGAAACTCAGAGGTCATTCAGTACAGTGGGTTGGAAATGTTTAGTTACCTCTTCTCTAAAAGGACTTTTATCTAGAAGGCCAAACAAGCAGGGCAAAGGAGTCTGTCCACGTCACTCACATTCCTTATTCTTCTAGAGTACACTAAGTTGGGCACCAAGTGTCTAATCATGGTAGCTAAGGAGTCCAGTATGAATAACAGCCAGTTACTGAAGCATCCTCTCCCGCATCCCATCCCTTGGGTCACTGGGGCTGGGGCTTCATCTCCACATCTACCGTTGCTCCTTGCACAGAGAAGACCACCCTCCACAACTCTCTTCTAGGTTCACTCATCAAGACATACTTGACCACAGAGACCCACCCATGGCTATTCTCAAGGCCAAAGCGCTGGCCTCCAAAAGCACACAGCAGCCATCCAACCACCAGTACCATTACCTTGGCAGGTGAGACAGGTCTCCACCCCTCACTGGCCCCTGCCAGCCCTGCTCTCCCAGGAAGGACCTCCCCAAGCCCAGACTCTCTCTCCTCTCCTCCCACACAACCCACCTCCAAACAAAACTTAGGTTGGGTAAGCTGGGACGAAGTGAGAGAGTGGCATGGACATATATACACTACCAAATGTAAAATAGATAGCTAGTGGGAAGCAGCCACATAGCACAGGGAGAGCAGCTCGGTGCTTTGTGACCACCTAGAGGGGTGGGATAGGGAGGGTGGGAGGGAGATGCAAGAGGGAGGAGTTATGGGGATATATGTATAGCTGATTCACTTTATTATAAAGCAGAAACTAACACACCATTGTAAAGCAATTATACTCCAATAAAGATGTTAATAAATAAATTAATTAAATTAAAAAATAAAACAGGTTGGGGGAGAGTGATCCACCCTGTGCACGACCTTTTTTGTCCTGAATCTCAAATGCTGTTAACAAACCCCTAGGGCCAGGAGACCAGAATTCCAGATTACGGGAGGAAAAAACCTCACCTCATTCTGTGGAATCTTTCGTGAGAGCCAGAACAAAGTATGAATTAATAAATAGAGTAGTTAATGCATGCTGGATTATCCCACCACACAAACGACATAAATAGAAGCAGGGCTTTTCTAGCAAACAGAGTCAGTGTCCTATGCCCCCATTACCCGGCCCTACGATCCCTGAGGGCCAGTGGTTTGAAAACTACTAAGTATTACATCACCCCACCCCCACTCACACACTTCATTTCACACACGAGGAAATGGGAGTGGCTTGCCCAAGGTCAGCCAGCTAGTCAGACCTTGAGGAAAGCAAGAGGTCCCCTTCAACACTAACAGGATCTGTCATTTGACAGCAGCCCCCGTACCCCAGCACAAGCCCCTTTCTCCTCAGCAGCTACTACAGAGAAGGGCCTCCTTTACCCTTTAAATCAGGGGTCCCCAGCCCCCGGTGCTGGTCGGCGGCCTGTTAGGAGCCAGGCCACACAGGAGGTGAGCGGCAGGCAAGTGAGTGAAGCTTCATCGGCCGCTCCCCATTGCTCCCCATCACTTGCAATACCGCTTCACCCATATCCCCCAACCCCCGACCCCCCACCATCCGTGGAAAAATCGTCTTCCGCTAAACTAGTCCCTGGTGCCAAAAAGGTTGGGGACTGCTGCTTTAAATGACTGTTTAAGGGATTTGTTTTTCATCTGCTGGGGGTCTAAGCCTTTCAATTCTGAGTCTTCTGAATAATTGGAGGCA
The DNA here is from genome assembly GCF_951394435.1 of Stenella coeruleoalba. NCBI lineage: Eukaryota > Metazoa > Chordata > Mammalia > Artiodactyla > Delphinidae > Stenella > Stenella coeruleoalba. The sequence goes on from NC_137169.1 coordinate 176,107,191, forward strand.
ATCAGGGGCTGAATGGCACGTGTTTTCTGCCCCAACTCACTTGGAAGAGGTCAGATTGAAGGGTGCGCAAGACACTCCAGGGATCGGCCAAGCAGAACCTCTCTTCCATAAGCTGTCAGAAATGCCACCAAGGGCTGGAAGACTTTTACTTAATATGAAACATTGCTCCTGGAGGAGGGGAAGGATCCTGTATCGAGAGACCGATGCAACCAAATGTTGACAGGATCTATGGTGTCTGAAAATCATTGGTGGGATGCCTAGAATTCTTAATACAAATTTCAGAAAGTCTGAAGCCATCTGGGTAACAGGGATGAATTTAAAACGAGATAAATCTATGATATGCCGCAGTAACAAATAAATCCTGAAATTTTAATAAGATTAATCTCAGTCCTAAAGGTTTACCAAAACAAAGATTTATTTCTCATTCACAAAAAATCGGCCACATGTCAGGAGGCCCTTCTCCATCTTGCAGCTATGTCCTATGGACACATGTTCTTCAACATAAGAGAAGAGAGAGATGAAAAAGTCACACGCATCTTAACTGCCTCCCCGTGGAAATGGCTCCCATCACTTCCATGTGGTCCATTGGAAAGAACCAGGCACATGGCCCCAGTATAATTACAAGGGATGCCAGTGCATGTAGGGAACACGTGGATATTTGATGAGCACTGACTAGCTCAGCCACATCGAACTCCCAGCTTCTGCCCAAATGTCTGATCTTTCACCCAGGGCCTTGAGCTCCTTACCCCTAAATATCCCATTCATTTCCCTTTGGGCCAGAGCTGTTGTCAAACATGGACTAAAACACATGTCCTGACAGGCTTGTCTAAGCTCAGGTTTCACAAAAGCACAAGCCAGAGAGTCATCAGAGCAGAGTGTGGCTTCTACTTTCTGAGGTCCCTCATGGTAACAGCACATCCAAAAAGGCTGGAAAATTGTGACTCGTGACAGTTTGCTCGTGCAACAAACGTTTATGGAGCAGTCACCGTGTGCCAAGCACGGTGCTCCCTGCCGACGATAAAGCAATGACTCAGCAGACACGGTTCCTGCTCTCGGAGAGCTTAGAGTCTAGTGCAGAACCATTCAGATCACTTCACCAATGTGACGGTAAGCTGAAGTGTGTGCTATGAGGGGAGAGAACAGGGAGCCATGGTAGGATATGATCTCGCCTGGGAGGGTCAAGGAAGGTTTCTCTGAGGAAGTGATGTTTGAGCTGAGCTCAGAAGCATGAGGAAGGGGAACTGAGGCAAAAGGTACAAGGTGAAGGAAAAGTGTTCCAAGGGTGAAGGCACAGCACGTGCAAAGGCCCCAAGGAGGGAGGGAACACAGAGCGTCTGAGGAGCTTCAGGGTGGCCGGGGTAGCTGAAGCTCAGAGGGCAGGAGTGCCACTGGGTGTCACAACCCCAGAGGACATAATTCATGTGGGAAAATGTGTTTTATATTTAAATGAGATTTTTGTCTCAAGATTGCTTCGGTGCGGAGTGGCTCTTGGGTCTGTGGATCCTCCCTGGCGTTGGCACTACGTGGTTCATGGTCAGCACCCCCTGCTCCTACACAGCGTTCTCACCAGAGTTCAGGGTCCAGCCACACCCTCAGCAAAGCTTCCAAAGAAAACATGCAGGGAAAGATCCAAACTTACTGGGAAAATAAAACTGTGCAGTTATAAAAGACCCCCCTTCATATCATCAAATGCCTCAGACGCCTCAAATCCCATAAACATCTCTTCAGGAAAGAAATGGTTAAAAGAAAGAAATTAGGGGTGAGCAGTTTCGCAGCAGAGGCCAAATATAAAGGGGTGCTCCAATGGCCCAGAAGACAAGAGGGCCTGAGCATAAACTAAGGGGGACCTGGGCTGGCTGATGAGGACCCTGAACTCGGGAGTGTCACCCCCAGGCTAGGGTCTGGCTCTAGGGGCACCTCACTCTCTAAGGGGTCCCAAAGGCCCTGGGTCTCCCTGTCCCCAGCCAGACTTCATGGCCTATGACTCTGGTAAGCTGTCCCCTGCCTAGATTTCTGCTTCCCCTCATCCCCGACCCTGCTGCCCCTCTCCTTCCCAGCTCCAGCCACTTCAGACCTTTCCCAGTTCCTCACAGCTTCTCAAAGGCTCTTCCCTGGCCCAGAACATCCCTTCCTTCCCTCCTCCTCCCTCCTTCAACTCAGCCTTCTCCTCTCAGGAGACCATCCCTGACCCTCAGACAGGGGCAGGTCCCCCATGCTCTGGCCCCCAGCACCCTAGCATTCCTGCTCTTCACCCCATCACAATGCAATAAGGACCCTTTATAGTGCTCACTTCTTCCCTCTCGGACTGCAAGCTCTCCCAAAGCAGCACCCACTTCTACATGGGCCACCACTGTCTCCCCAGTGCCCACACAGTGCCCGGCACATAGCGGGGGCTTAACCACTAATTCCTGCGCGAATGAACATCCAACTACAGAACTAGGATTTCGGTTTCTCAAAACCAGGAGTTTGTGTCTAATTTATTCAAGGCTACATCCCCAGCACCTAGAACAGATATTTGTGGAATGAATGAATGACCTTCTGAGCTGGAAAGGACACCTTAAATGCCTTCATTTGACAAGTGAAGTAATGGAGGTCCAGAGAAACCAAAGACCTGCCCACGTTTTCACAGCTCAAACAGCCGGGCTGGGCTCCGGGTGCCAAGAAGTGAGGTCATCTGTAACACTCTGCCCGTCCCTCTTTTTTTCGAGGAAAACACTCACAGGTATTAGTCCTTTCCAGAAGCAGCTGCCCAAAGTATTTATGTAGATGTGAATGTATTTATTTGTTTATTCCCTGCCCTACTCTCAAAAGAACTAGAGGCAGTTTGCCCACGGTAGCTCACGGCAAGTCTGTATTTTCCAAACTCTAGAACAAAACGTGAGCAAAAACAACCTGTTCCAGAAGGAGGGGAGACAGCACCTTAAGCAGAACAAGTTTCCTTGGCCAGAGCACAAAAGCTCCAACAGAGAGGGTTTTCCCTGTAATCAAATTACCAAAATTAGTGACTAAGAGGAATAGAGCAGATGTGGAAGATTTCAGTTTTGCTGAAGGATGTGGCACAGTGTCTCAAGGAACTGAATTTGCAAAATTCTTGCGTAAGAACAGCATCACGTGGAAGAAAAATCTGGCTGTGGGACCACAGATGGGGGCGATGCTGACAGCCAAACCCTCCAAGTGATGTCAAGGTCATTGACACAAATGTTATCCGCCTCCTGATCTGCAAGGGGCAGCAGACAGCGCCTTGAGGAAGCTGCAGCCACGGTAAGAATAAAACACCATCTATTCCTATACAGCAGTTAACTTTCTAAAGCCCTTTCAGCCACACCATCTTATCTGATCCTCGCCATGGAAAGTAGAGGCTCAGAAAAGGTAAGTGATCTCTCAAGGTCACCAAGCAAACGAGTGGCTGAAGCCCAGCTCTGTGGTCCACTGCTTCCCGCCCACTCATGGTTGTAATAAGGATTGAGGGAGTGGCTCATTGTGGGAAGGACATTTAACTCTTCCAGGAAATGAGAGCGTCATATTTTTTAATGCCACATGGCACTAACTGCTAACCTGACAGATCAATTAGTCCCCCTAAGGAGCATGTTTTCAGTGATCATTTCTTACAAGGGTTCAAGTGGACCAAGGTAAAGAGGAAAGAAAGCACAGTGGCTCATCTCTGAATCTAACCACAGATGCTTCTCTAAAGAGCCCGACGTTTTTCCTGAGCAATGTCCTTCCCATGAGTCCCAGGAAATAGGTGCAGTCATATCCCAGACTGAACTCCTATGCTCTTCACCCAAGCCTGGCTCCCATACATGACAGATGCCACCACCAGATGTTATAAACCAGAAGCCTCAAGTCGTCCTTGACACCTCGTTCCCCTCACCCCCCAAATCCAGCCCACTGCCAAGGCCATCTGACCTCCCAACTACTACCCAGATCCACCTCCCTTGCCCCATCTCACTCCCTGCACCTCAGTTCAAGCGATCATCAAGTTTTGCTTGAGATGACCCCAGCAGTTTCCCACTGCTCTCCTCATTTTCCTTCTCGCGCCCTCCAATCTCTCCTCCACACTGCAGCCAGAACGAGCACTTGAAGATGCAAATTTGGACACGTCACTCCGCTGCTTAAAATGCTTCCGTAACTCCCACTGTACCCAACATGGGCAACGAGGCCTGGTGAGGTGCCTGCCTGCCTTTCTGGCCTCGCCATCACCACCGCCCCCCTCCACTCTCCAACCTCCAGACACACGGACCTTCTCTCTGCTCCTTGTTGAGGCTACATCTCTCCCACCTCAGGGCCTCCATGTGTCCTGTTCCCACCATTCTCTGTCCCCACATATCTCTACCGACCAGATTCCTAGCTATCCTTCAAAGCTCAGCTCAAATGCCATGTTCCAAGGAACCAGCCTTCCCCAGCCCTCGTGGCTGGGTCAGATCCTCCTGACAGACACGGTCATAGGACCGCGTGTTTAGCTTTTCCAGCACCTATCACGATTTAAATCAAATCATACTCCATGACAATGGCCCGTGTTCATTCCGTCGCTACTTTATTCCTAGCAACCAGAACGTCACCTGGCACGTGATAAGAACTCAGTAGATGTTTACTGGGAAATATTTTAATGAATGAAGCCCAGACACGGTAGATGGGGAAACGGAGTCTCATTGAGATGAAGGACCTTGACCAAGGACATGAAATCTGCCAGGATTAGGCAGAACATGGGCATCATCCAACCCCTGGAGATATATCTGGGGATTATACCCTCCTGAAATTAAGTGAAATGTTTCTATTGAACAGGATTGAAAGTTGAGGGAAGGAAACTCCAAAACACACACAATGTCAGGCCTAGTGGTGAGAATGGCTGTCAAGGGAGGGCCCAGCTCTCCATTTCTTCTCAATTATCCACCCAATTAAGGCTCAGTAGACCTAGGAAGAGTCAGAAGCTGGAGCATTCAAGAAAGTAAAACTGCAGCTTTGGGCCTCCAGTGGCACAGAGGAGGCAGGCAGGAGGGTAACCCCATCCTGGTTATAAAGTTGATTGGGCTCCCTCAAGCATCATCAGCTCCTTAAACATTTACTCAGGGCCAACCATGTTCCTAGCTGAATATCTGGATGAAAAGCACAGTCTTTGGCCTTATGGAGCTCTGTATCTAGAGAAGAAACAGATCTGTAAACACTTCACTACAGTTTAGTAATTAAGTGTTAGAATTGTTACCGAGTCCAAGCTCATACTGCCCCCCACACAACAGGCCAATAAATTGAGAGACAGACGGATGGGGCAAGGAATGGCAACTTTATTCAGAAAGCCATCAGACCGAGAAGATGGTGGACTAGTGTCCCAAAGAACCATCTTGCCTGGGTTTGGATGCTAGTGCTTTTATAGAACAAAGACGGGGAGGTGAGGAGGTAAAGTAAAAAAGGCAGTAAGTTGTTGCAGATATTTCCTAGTTACAGCCAGACTCTCTAGGGGATGTGTTAATTTCTTCCTTCCTGCAACCATTCACAGGTGGGCCTGGTTAGGATGTTTCCTGTGAGCTAAACAAAGGTATTTTAGCTTAACATTCAGGCATGAGAAGCAGGGTCCCCGGAGGTGGGCCCTCATGATACCTTAAGTTATAGGCAACATCCCTTCAGTGATTAACTTGTAGCAAAAAGCAATAGAATAAAAAGGTCAAAGTAAAAGAAACAGATCCAATATGGAGTCAGATTTGTTCCCCCCTATCACAGAATAAAGGTATGTCTCAAGTGCCGTGAGTGCTCAGAGGAAGGACAATTGACCTCTGGGGGTAAGTCAGGGAAGGGGCTGCTCAGAGACAGTGCCACTGAGGGCTGCATCAGACCCAGAAGAAAAGTGCATCCCATAGGCAGCCTATGCCCACCACAGCCTAGGGCAGCATCAGTTGTCCTGCAGTGACACACGGAAACAAAACACCCAGAAGAACAACGATTGTCCCCAAGGTGGTCCTTCAAGTAGCCAAACCAAGACCAGAAAACTGTGGTGCCTCCTCTTCACATGCAGAGAGCTGAAGGAGGAGTGAAATGCCACCAAGAGGAAGAAACTTGAGGGTAGAAGTCAGGAGGGCAGCAAGTCTTAGAACACAGAGCCGCTGGTCCAGGGTTGCCCGTCCACATGCTACATTGGGCTGGGTAGTGTCCCCCCCACCCCGCCCAGAGTCATGTCCATCAGCAACCTCAGGCTGTGACCTTATTTGGAAATAGGGTCCTTGCAGATGGAATCAAGTTAAGATGCAGCCATACTGGATTAGGGTGGGCCCGAATCCAATGACTAGTGCCCTTATAAAGAGACACACAGATGCATAGGTGACAATAGAGGCGGAGATTGGAGTGGTGCATGTACAAGTCAAGGAGTGCCCAGGATGGCTGGCATCCACCAGCAGCTAGCAAGAGGCAAGGAAGGATGCTCCCTCAGAGCCTTCAGAGGGAGCGTGGCCCTGACGACAAATTGATCTCAGATTTCTGAGCTCAGAGCATAAATTTCTGTTGTTCTAAACCACTTAGTTTGTGGTACTATGTTACGGCAGACCTAGGAAATTAAACTGGTACCTAGAGACCAAATATATAAAGCAATGAGGTGAGCCAGCGTGGCAATCAGAAGTGGGCCCCGACGTGGACCCCACTGCAGAGCACTGCCTGCAGCATGGGGCAGCAGTCACTCAGTACTAGCCAGTTGTAGCCAAGAAGCAGTGATGTTGCCAAGTATGCCAATTTTTCTAGAGAAGGAATAAAATCCACACTTTTACATGAAACCTCTAACTTTCAAATGTTAGCTCTAATGGTTTAAACGTTTGTTTGTTTCATTCTTGTTTTTTGCTTTTTGGAATCAGTGTAGGCCAGAAAAGTTCAGACCAGCCTCCCCATTTTGCAGATAAAGAAACTGAGACCCATGAGACAAGGTGATTTATGTCTTAAGTGAGAATCAGGGGTGAAACCCACATTGGCATCTACTGCGCTGCAGCCCTGCCGTCTGCCCCACCACTGCCTTCTCTCCCCACTGGAGAAGCAGACATTGGCTTGCCCTGCTCAAGATACACATCCCTCATGAAAGGGGCTGACTGCTGAGCTGGAGGAATGGGCACAGACCAAAATATGCCCTCATTGACCCAGCTGTCATGGTGTCCAGTGGTTCCTCCCAGTCTGGGTTCCCAGCAAGAAGTTATATGTGTTCACAGTAAAGTCCTCAGCCACAGAGAGAGAAAGGGATGGGTTGGGGTCTGAAGAGGCATGAGACGGTGGTGGTGGAGACTGGACAGGAAGGGCATTTTACAAGTGTGACATCTACTTGGCAGCATCTGTGATGCTCCAGCAGCAGGTGTTTCCCACCAGGTTATGGGGCAGGCTGGATAGACAGAGGGAGCTGTTCTCAGCAGTGAGCACAGAGACATCCCAGCAGCTCCAGCCAGCTACTGGGGGAGAAGGGGAGGGGCAACAAAACTGTGCTAATGAGATGTCAGGGCAGACAGGCCTGGAATCACGTCAGAAGTGTGTCTCCAACTCTCTCAAGAATTCCATGCCTGACTTCAGACTATACTACAAAGCTACAGTAATCAAGACAGGATGGTACTGGCACAAAAACAGAAATATAGATCAATGGAACAGGATAGAAAGCCCAGAGATAAACCCATGCACATATGGTCACCTTATCTTTGATAAAGGAGGCAAGAATATACAGTGGAGAAAAGACAGCCTCTTCAATAAGTGGTGCTGGGAAAACTGGACAGGTACATGTAAAAGAATGAAATTAGAACACTCCCTAACACTATACACAAAAATAAACTCAAAATGGATTAAAGACCTAAATGTAAGGCCAGACACTATCAAACTCTTAGAGGAAAACATAGGCAGAACACTCTATGACATAAATCACAGCAAGATCCTTTTTGACCCACCTCCTAGAGAAATGGAAATAAAAACAAAAATAAACAAATGAGACCTAATGAAACTTAAAAGCTTTTGCACAGCAAAGGAAACCATAAACAAGATCAAAAGACAACCTCCAGAACGGGAGAAAATATTTGCACATGAAGCAACTGACAAAGGATTAATCTCCAAAATTTACAAGCAGCTCATGCAGCTCAATATCAAAAAAACAAACAATCCAATCCAAAAATGGGCAGAAGACCTAAATAGACATTTCTCCAAAGAAGATATACAGATTGCCAACAAACACATGAAAGAATGCTCAACATCACTAATCATTAGAGAAATGCAAATCAAAACTACAATGAGATATCATATCACACCGGTCAGAATGGCCATCATCAAAAAATCTACAAACAATGAATGCTGGAGAGGATGTGGCAAAAAGGGAACACTCTTGCACTGTTGGTGGGAATGTAAATTGATACAGCCACTATGGAGAACAGTATGGAGGTTCCTTAAAAAACTAAAAATAGGGCTTCCCTGGTGATGCAGTGGTTGAGAATCTGCCTGCCAATGCAGGGGACATGGGTTCGAGCCCTGGACTGGGAGGATCCCACATGCCGTGGAGCAACTGGGCCCATGAGCCACAGCTACTGAGCCTGCGCGTCTGGAGCCTGTGCTCTGCAACAAGAGAGGCCGCGGTAGTGAGAGGCCCGCGAACCGCGATGAAGAGTGGCCCCCCTCGCCGCAACTAGAGAAAGCCCACGCACAGAGACGAAGACCCAACACAGCCAAAAATAAATAAATAAATTTATTTTTTAAAAAAACTAAAAATAGAACTACCATATGACCCAGCAATCCCACTACTGGACATATGCCCTGAGAGAACCATAATTCAAATAGAGTCATGTACTACAATGTTCATGCAGCTCTATTTACAATAGCCAGGACATGGAAGCAACCTAAGTGTCCATCAACAGATGAATGGATAAAGAAGATGTGGCACATATATACAATGGAATATTATTCAGCCATAAAAAGAAACGAAATTGAGCTATTTGTAATGAGGTGGTTAGACCCAGAGTCCGTCATACAGAGTGAAGTAAGTCAGAAAGAGAAAAACAAATACCGTACGCTAACACATATATATGGAATCTAAGAAAAAAAAAAAGTGGTCATGAAGAACCTAGGGGCAAGACGGGAATAAAGACACAGACCTACTAGAGAATGGATTTGAGGACATGGGGAGGGGGAAGGGTAAGCTGTGACAAAGTGAGAGAGTGGCATGGACATATATACACTACCAAATGTAAAACTGATAGCTAGTGGGAAGCAGCCATATAGCACGGGGAGATCAGCTTGGTTGTTTGTGACCACCTAGAGGGGTGGGATAGGGAGGGAGTGTGGGAGGGAGACGCAAGAGGGAAGAGATATGGGAATATATGTATATGTATAACTGATTCACTTTGTTATAAAGCAGAAACTAACATACCATTGTAAAGCAATTATACTCCAATAAAGATGTTAAAAAAAAAAAAAAAAAAGAATGCCGTGCCTGTTTGGACAGGTTTTGGCTTTCCTATCCACGTTCTGAAAACTCTGGGAAATGAGAAGAGAGGCCTTTTCAATTCTGTTTGGACAGTGCCTGGTATGGCACTGAATGTCAACAGCTCCAGCAAAGGGCTCCTCTGTGCCAATTAAGGTAATGGGCCAATACCAAAACCACACACACCCAGACCTCACACCCTCACACTCCAAGCAGCATCTTCCCTTGTCTGGTGGGGAAGCTTCTTGGGAGAACGGCAGAGAAAGGAAGACAGTGCTTTGCTTTGCCTTTTTTTTTTTTGTCCTTTGACAAGATGCCAAAGAACTTTTGCTAAAAGTTTTTCATGAAGACCGGAAATGACATTCACAGCCTTGCTTGACTCTAGCAAGCCTGTGATACCGTGTAGTTCAACAGCCCTGGCCTCCCACCCTGGCTGGTCCTCACAGAGCTCCGTGAGGCCGGGCCCAAAGCAGACGGGGGCAGGGAGAGGTCTGTGACTTCCACAGGACCTCTGGCTGCTATAGATGCCTTCATGACAGGGTGGCTTGCTGAGACCCCCCCAGACACACACACACATCCACACGCACAAACACGCTGGCCGCACAGTAACTATTAAAGACGAAAAACAGGGTCAGGTCCGAAAGGATGGCAGCTCCTGTGTTAAAACATGAGTGATAGGCAGAGGCACGCCTCTCTACTAAGCCCTCATCCCCCTGGCATCTGGAGCCTGCTATCTGCATAAGTAAATGGCAGCTCATTAAGAACACATTAGTCGCTCTGTAACCATGTAAGGAAACCAAGCCACTGAACCCTAAGCCACTGGAGGTTTCTCTAATTCAGTTTCACAGCCTTGGAGGCATGAAGCAGAACAGTCATCTGCAGTCTGTCTGTCCAGCCAGAAGAGGAAGAATAGACCCTTATGGAAACACAGAAGAGACTTAATATTTGTTGAAGAATGAACAATGGTAGGCCAGCTTTGCAAGGGGCAAATCTTACTAAAACTAGAGGAACGTTTAAACCACGCTGGCTTGGAGAAGCATTCCTCCCCGTGTCTAGCCACCCGCTAAAAGCCTGAGGACGGTGGTCACAAATCACCCGTTAGCTTTTCCGACATTTGGCCGTATGATGCCTCTGATTCAGGGGATCACAGACAGAGTCCAGGAATCTGGAGTTTTAAAATGCCTCCCAGGGATTCTTATTTACTCCCCTGTTTGAGAGCCATTGCACCTGAGCCTTCCAGGAGCTTGTCAGAAATGCAGAGTCTCAGGCCCCATGAAGCCCTGTGGAGTCAGAACCTGCATTTTAACAAATGCTCTGGGAATACTTTGGCACCAATCTAGAGGCCGTCGAGGCGGCCTCTGTGTGAGCTGGGTAGGCCCTCTGACAGCCAAGCAGACTCCTGTCTGAGACCTGCCAGGGGTGGCCCGTCACCAGGTGTGTGGCCCTTTGGTCACAGCCTCAAGTCTCCACATCACCCTCCTACAGGGCGCAGAGGTTGTACTCAGTGGCCCACCTCAGAGGTCCTTGTTCACAGTGCAGACCTAAGTAATCCTCCTCTTTCACCATATGTAGACCCAGAAGCAGGGCTGCCCTCAGAAGCGCAGGCTGGAAGCCCGGGAGTAGCAGGGCCTCGAGCTCATGTCTCTGCTACGGTGTGTGTCCCTGCCACGTGGACCAAATCAGCAGGAAGCCCCAGGGCCAGCAAATCTCAGGATGGACTGGGCCCGGGCCCAGCAGTGACTGGGAGGGCCTCTTCCACCCTCAGCAGCCACTCAGGGAGGGTGGGCAGGCTCAGAGCATTGGTGCCTGTCTCCGGTGCCCTCCAGAGCCACCAATGGTTTGATTATTCCAGGCAGGCTGCCCAGGGGTGACCAAGCTAGTGACTTTTGTGCAGTCAAAGAAGGAAGGTCCTGTGTCTGCCAGGGCAGCAGCTGCCCCTCCTCTTCACACCAGCCCTAACTCACGCCTGCCTCCGCACCAGGGCCATCAAGGTCATTGTGGGTTTTCTCAAGTGCCTGCCCCTTTCACCCTAGGCAGGACCGCCCCCCACCCAGAGGATCAGAACAGAGTAGGGGAGCGAGACACACAAGGCAGAGACTCCCAAAACCATGCAAGTGCCAATTGTGGGAGTATTTTTAGCCCTGATCCCTCTGGAAAAGCATCTCATGAAATCCTCTTCTGTCAGCACTCTCTCCCTCCCCTGGCCCAGGAGGGGCGAGCGTTGCCTTGGTAACCGCAGTGTGGATCTGCTGCTTTGGGGACACCTGAAACCCGCCCACAGGTATCAGCAGAGGGACCCCGGAAACCTCACATTCGGGCTCTGGCCTCCTTTCCCTGTGCAGAGTCCCCAGGGAATGGGGCCCCCATGGCTCCGGGATCCAGGAAACCCATGCAGACGTCACAGGGGCCTCCGCAGGCAACGCTGAGACTTCGGGTTTTCAAAGATGCCCAAGCCACGGTGAAGACAACATGCAGTGCCTGCCTCAGCTCCAGTCTTTAAATTTTCATGAAATCCCTGCTTGCTAAAGGCCAGCCCCACAGCTCGTTGGGGGGTTAATTATTCTTGCGAGGTGATTCTGCAGGGAGCAGGGCTCAGACAGGAGCAGGCCTTGTCTATCCCCTTCTCCTCCTCACTCTGCTTTTTGAAGACCTTCATACTTTTTCCTTGAAAGGGGCTGGGGGCAAGGGGCCAAGTGTTGCTCCGAGGCCCAGAATTTTTCTCAGTTTATTCCTTCCTTATTGCTTCTTTGCTCTCCATCAGGCGCCTGGTAAATTTCGGCCCTAAATCTCCGGTTCATTGCCCTTACGTAGCATTGCACCTCTCCACAGTAATGAACTTGGGATGATGCACATCGGCTGTTAGTTAACTTGCAGCACAGGGAGGAAATGCCCGAACCCAGAACAGATGGGCATGAATGCTCCTGGGGCAAAGCAACTGCAGGTTCCGATGTGCATTTAGCCGTGTGATCAGTTGAAGAAGAAATCGTCACTGTCCGCATTCAATTAGTTACAGCCTGTTTTTGAGGGCCTGAGTCATAAAATGTACTAACAGAACAAACCACAGAACCTCCAGTAATCACACTGATTCTCTTTTATTCTTCCACGATGAAAATAGCTCTACTGGATTTTCTTCATGCTTATATAAATAATACCTGCTTATTGTAAAAAACAATTTAAACAGTGCATAAATGTGTCAGGGAATCAAGTCAGGGTCGCTTGCCACTCAGACGTTACCACTGCCTGCTTCTGATGGGCAGTCTTCACACTTCTTGCATACATACATGTGCAATTTTCCATAGATGGAATTGTTTCATGCGCACTGCAGTTTTCTTTCTTTCTCTTTGTCACAGTGTGTTTGTGAGTTTATCTTGCCATCTCCTCACCTGACCTCCCTGCCCAGGTACCCAATGTTAGTAGCCCATCCTATCGTCCAGGCTCAGATATGACTTGAAGGCATCCTCTCCTACATCAGGGAACCATCTCCCCACACTCCCATAGCTGGGGCCAAACACTATTTCAGTCTCTCTTCAACATCTCAGGGAAAGTGACCTTGTAAAACCCTAGGTCACTTCTCTGCTAGAAATGGTCCAACAGCTTCCCATCTCTCATCAAGATAAAAACAAAGACTCTGGACTTCCCTGGTGGTGCAGTGGCTAAGAACCCGCCTGCCAATGCAGGGGACACAGGTTCAAGCCCTGGTCCGGGAAGATCCCACATGCCGTGGAGCAGCTAAGCCCGTGCGCCACAACTACTGAGCCTGCACTCTAGAGCCTGTGAGCCACAACCACTGAGCCCGCATGCCACAACTACTGAAGCCCGTACGCCTAGAGCCCGTGCTCTGCAACAAAGAGAAGCCACCGCAATGAGAAGCCCACACACCACAACAAAGAGTAGCCCCCGCTTGCTGCAACTAGAGAAAGCCCGCGCGCAGCAACGAAGACCCAACGCAGCCAAAAATAAATAATTAAATAAATTCAAACAAGCAAATAAAAAAATAAAACAGAGGCTCTGAAGTGACCCACGAGGTCCTGTGTGATCCTCCCCTCTCTCCATATCATCTCCAACCAGTCTCCCTTTTGTACCCCCTGCTCTGGCCCTACTGGCCTCCCCACCACAGGGCCTTTGCACCTGCCATTCCCTCTGCCTGATCCATTCATTTTCCACACATCCAAAAGGCTCATTCCCTCACCTCCTTCCAATCTTCAGTCTAATATCAGCTTCTCAGTGAGGCCTTTATTTGCCACTCCATTCAAAACTGTACAGCCTTTCCCCCAACATTCCTTTCCTGTCCCTTGTTTTTCTCCAGACACCTATCTCCAGCCAACATGCCACACATTTTACTTACTTATGAGCTGGGTCACCCCACCAGGAGGTAGACTCAATGAGGACAGGGTTACTGATTCTGTCGGTGCACTGCTGCATCTCCAGCACGCACCACAGGTAAGGACTCAATAAGTATTTGTTGAATGAGTGAATCATGAGATCTTTAGGTTTGAGCAGGGGGACTGGGTAATGAGCAAGTGCTTGTTCAGTAGTTGCAAGTTTCTCCTACAGCTATACTTTCAAGGTCAAATGGTTTCATGAGCCTTGCTGTTCATAAGAGTAGGCACATGCCTTGTAATTCCTGGGGTGTGCTCTCTGCTTCTTTGTTCCCAGAAGCAACAGGTTGCTCCCCTCCAGCTGAGTTAATAGTCCAGATGTTCCAACATGGGCTCCACACAAAATCTGGGGAGACCCCTGCCCCTGAGTCCTTGGAAGGGCCTTGAACTTCCCCAACAGTGTTCCTAACTTGAGTCCCTCCTTCCCACCCCTCCCGTGGGTGTGGCTTTCATGGCTTTCTGTGAAAGCTGGACAGTCTTTCAGCTCAGCCTTGGCTGTGGGCTGCTCTCTGGTGGTCCCCAACACGGGCATCCTGGACTCTTGACCAACACTGCAGTTCACTGCATCCCCTCCTGTTCCCTGACTGCAGAGGCCGACCCAGAAATGTCAGCCTCCTTCCTAGGGCACCAAGGAGGTGCCTGGAGCAGACAGCTTGAGCCTGTGGTTGCTTGGTTTGTCTTATGTTTTGGTTTGTGTCGTTGTTTTACTATTGATGATTATTATATAATATGGACTGTCTTTTAAAAGCTTATTACTTGGATAATATATGTAAGGCAATACATGTATAAAAATTCAACTTCCTTTGAATTGTAATCTGTTCTACATTTAACTTGTGGGAAGTGGCAGGAACGGGGTATGGTTAGGGAGACAACTAATCAAGGACTCTCCTGCCCTTGGTTTGAGACCTTTTGACATTTGGTCAGAGAGTCTGCCTATGGGAACACACACACACACACACACAAATACATACACACACACAGCATTCACAACCCATATGGAAGGAGCCTGAGTGCCAAGTTCTGTCTGGCAAAAGACTGTCTACTTCCACTGCCAAAGCATATCCAGGATCAGAGTCACAGGAGACTAGAAATTTCTAAATGCTGGCCCTGCTGTGGCAGATGCTCCCACCGTCACGGGAGGGGAATGGGTGGCCAAGGTGGACATTGGCTCCTTAATCAGTTCAATACTGGGAGGATTATCTTCTCCCAGGGTGCAGCACGATTAGATTTTTTTAAAACTAAAATATAACTGTTTTAGAATAAACATGAAGGTGGGAGCGCTAGTGAATCTTCAGTTCTACCAGTTGTAGAAATTTTTCAATGTAATTATATCTCTTACAACTACATAGAGTAATATGAACTCCAGGCTAGACATTAGACATAAAACAGCTCATGTAATTCTCACAAGCGGTCTGAAAATATTATAATGTCATTTTATCCTGGTGTTCAAATAGGTTAGAAGCTAACAGCTGGTGAGTAGTATCCCTGTAACTATTTACATTGCACTGATCTTGGATGGATGGATGGATGGATGGACGGATGGATGGACGGATGGATGGACAGATGGATGGACAGATGGATAAGCAAATGGATGGATGGACGGATGAAAGCATAGATGAAGAGCAGAAAGAAAACGCAACTAAACCACATAATTTCCCAGTTAAACTAATGAAATAGTGGGGTTGTTTAAAGGAATGAATTAGACTGATTAGTAATTAGCATTTCAGCAGTCAAGAAAAAGAAAAGGGAGACAGGAGGAGGAGGAACTACTATTATTAGAATCTGTGCTCTAGAGCCAGACTGCCCAGGTTCAAATCGCAGACCCACCCTTTGCTAGCTGGATAACCTTGGGCTAGTTATTTAACCTCTCTTTGCCTCTGTTTCCTCATCTGTAAAATGGGGCTATTATAACGTAAGGTTGTCGTGAGAATTAAATGTGTTAATAAAATAATGTGTAAAGCATTTGGAACTTTGCCCAGCACCTAGCAAGTGCTCAATAAACGTTGCTATTGTCATCCCCATTTTGTAGGTGGAAACAGAAGCCGAAGGAGGGAGATGATGCTTATTCTGTAATTACTCCAATCATGCCACTTTCAGTACTGATGGTTGGTAACCCTTTTATTCAGTCATGGGGCTGCAAGAACATTTGAGCCAAGTCTAGCCAGACGATCTTCAGTCGTGCTAAGGATCTAGATCTTAAGGAAGATCTAGATTTTTCAACTATAGCTTTTTAGATAACTTTTAAAAGGTGATGAAACAAGGCAGAGACCTCGCTTCCTCAGAGACCGATACACAGTTTCACCATTTGCTATCACAGGAGTTGGGAGAAACTTGATAGTGATTGAAAAAAAGATGGATCTGCATTTTCTTAAACTGCCATAAATGTTTGTTGGGTGAATGAATGTTATCGACTATCGTATTACTCAAGACTCCTTATTCAAAGACTATGATAAATTCATCTCAAAATTTAAGGAATTTATCTCTACTCCAGAAATTCCTAAAACAGATCTGGAACTCCATATCAGAAACCCCTGGAACAGATGCATTTCAGAACTGAGAATGTCTAGAGTTTTGAGAGCTACTAGAGTGCAGCTGATTTATACAATGTGGTTCCCCCCGGAGGTCTGGGCTGCCACCTCATGGTCAAGCAGCCGGATAGTCCTGCAGAGAACCTATATGTGAACCAAACATTTACATTTAGTAAATACAGAAATCTATGAGCACGTCAGCATCAGCTCAGCTCAGGTTTCACCACCAAATTCGTTTCTTGCAAACAAATAGAAAGGCCTTGGGCTTTCAGAGCCTTTGGACGTCAGAAGGCAGATAGGGGATTGCGGACATGTAGTGAATAGGGAGCCCAAGCTGCTATGAAGAGCTTGGTTTGTGTCTCACCAACGTCGACTGAGCGCTCACCACATGGGCACTGTTCTAAGCCGGTTTACATGAATTGTCTCATTTGATTCTCGGAATAACTATAAAGGGTAAGTAACAGGCCCAAGGACAAGCACCAGTGAGGCGGAGCTGGTATTTAACCTTGGGCATCTGAGATCAGCCAGTGAAGTTTCCCAGCCAATGGGTCATTTCCAATATTTTTTTCTTCTTCCCTCACTTTTAATTTTTTGGTTCCTATCTTTCAATAATAGTTTTTGATATTATTTTCTCTGTGTTTTTCATTGGAATTAGTAGGTAGAGGAGGTATCGCAAAAATTTTTTTGAATTATGGACTTTCATCTCATACTTTTCACAACATGGACTTTCAATCCTTTGTGAGGTTTTGGGATGTAGCAGAGCCAGCTTCTAACAAGCTTCAAACACATATGCCGGACTCACCAAGACAAGCTCTGGTAAACAGAATCCTACTAGAATAAAGCACGGACAAAGGAAGCGAAGCGTTTACTCCAGAGCCTCAGGTGGTTTGAGAAGGTTGAAATCAAGGTCTCTCTGCTCAGTTTTGCAAATAAAGGGTCTCTTTTGGTTTTCCTAATCGAGGGATCCCATTTGACTCCATCCATTTTAGGAAGCGCCAACCGCACGAGCGGCACAGTGCAGGACGCCAAAGCTGTTCCTTTGGAGCTGGGGGCTATGACGTAGATGGAGGAGGCAAAGGAGGACATTCCAGAGCAAAGAAATTGCAAGGTGTATTTGGAGAATGCAGAGTGGTCTGGCAAGGCTGGAGCTGAGTGCACAGGCAAGAGGTGGAAATCAAGGGGTTACAAAATAGTCTGGGGCTGATACTGAGGTGCTCCTAACACCAAACTGAGGGGTGTGCCCCTCACCCCAGGGGTCCTGGAAACCCCCCGGAGGCCACAGGACAGAGCTGCCCAAGGACACTGGAGACCTGTCTGTCTTGCTCATGGCCATACCCCCAGTACGTGGAAGAGTACCATACCCCCAGTACTGGAAGAGTACACAGAGCTGGAGTTTGATGTACATTTGTTGAAAGAAGAAATCAAAGAATGAATACATGAATAGACTTACATTGGACAACATACCTGAAAGTAGAGGATGGGCAAGGAGGAGAGAGGAGGCCCTGCTAGGAATTCACAGCAAGAGTCCAGGTGTGAACTGATGAGGGAAATCAGTGGTGATGGGCATGGGGAGGAGAGGACACAGCCAGTGAACAGCGATGGCGGGCGCCACAGGACTTGTCGACCAACGGGCTATGGTGTCCAAGGGCAGGAGGCCTCAAAACCACCAGACCAAGTGTCCTGATAAAGAAGAGAGAAGAGGGAGAGGGCTCCTCCCAATGGGCTTTCTGAGAGAAGAAACCTTTCAGACTTGGAGTTGCAAGATACCCCGGGGCCACCCTGGGGGACAGTATTTTCATGCTCCACTAAGTTGCTGTGCGGGGAGAGGCCAGAGCTGGTGAGCAAAAGTACATAGTAGCCAAAGTAAGAATGTAGTTATACGGCAGCCACAGGCAGAGATCAATCTCCCTGTGTCTCTTTTCCCTGATCACCACGCTGTCCAGCCCTTCACCTTGGAAACGTACCCCTGGAGACAGTGGGGCAGCTAGAAAGTGGGAAGGAAAGCAGGGATGGAAGAGAGCTTCAGGCTTGTGGGCAGCAGTGAGAGCTGCCAAGCTGGGCACTGCTGGCAGCAGCAAGGTGTTAGGGAACACAGGAGATTCAGGGAGGGCCCAGCTCATACCAGTGGAAGTTCACAGGGAGGCTTTCCAGCTGCAACAGAGCTAGAGTGGGCGGGACTGATGATAGATTTGATGCTCCCCGGGGAGAAGGCCAGAGTGGCTCCTTTTCCCATGTATAGGCATGATTCTTAGGTTTGGGGTGGCAATGTCATTACCTTGGTGTTCCCTCCACCCTGTTCCATAAACTTTGAGAGAGCCAGGGAGGAGCCAGGGGAGCCTCATGGAAAGAGCTCCTTATAGCTGTGACCCAGCCCCCAGCAGCCTGCAAGTCTACAGGCCTGGACAAGGGGCTCCAGGTAGCCCAAGAGAGACATTCAGGGTGATCCTTCTGACAACCATCTTTCAGACTTGGTCCACAAACCTCAGAAAGCTAAAATCTGATCCAGCAATGCTGGCTCCTCCAGAAAGATCCACACAGAGTCAGCGGGGTCAGCCCTCCCCAGATTTATGGAGAAAGCCCAGGCTGAGTAGTGGGTGGCTCACCCAGAATCACAGAAAGAGCTAAAGAGCCCAGAGATGAACCCTAGGGAAGGGTCCTCTCTAGGAATGGCTGTGATTCATAAAACATCCCCACCATAAGGTCTGCTCTCATAGGACCATACCTTTGGGTTTTAAAGGGACACATTTATTGAGCTTACTATGTTCCAGGCTCTGTACTGAACACTGAGGATACAAAGGTGAACGTGGCTACTTGGGGTCCAAGATGGTGGTGTAGGAAGGCTCTGAACTCACCTGCTCCTATAGACAGACCAAAGCTATACAAATATATAGAGCAATTCCTCCTAAAGAAATGAGGGTTGACTGAACAGCTTCTACACACACACACACACACACACACACACACACACACACACAAAACAATAGAAGGACCCATAGATATGAGTAGTAGAGACAGAGACACAGTATTGATGGAAACCCCACTCCCAACATGGCAATCTGCAGTATGGAGGGATATCTCTCAGGGACCTGTGTGCAGACTTGCCCACCCTGTGCTGAAACAAAAAAACAAAAAAAAAGCACAGCAGTTTAAAGAACACCTAGACTAGATGTGAAGGAAATCCATTTACTAACCCTAGCACATATGACAAATGGGCAGGGAACTGCTGGAACTCTCTCCAGGTGAAAGATGCTGCACGGCTCAATTTTTGCATTCACCCTCCACCTCGATGGCATGAGTGGGAATATGGTCCAGGTGCTCTAGCCAGCCAGCCAGGGCTGACCCACTGAACCCAAGGCCCCTGGCCCACACCAGCTACAGCTGTCCTCTCAAGGTGGCCCTGGCATGGTGTGCCCTGGGTCCACCTCTGCCTGTGCTCATCCCAACTCCAGCCATCCCACCAAGGTAGCCCCAGCACAGCATACCTCAGGACCTCCCTGGTCTACACCCACTTCAGCTCCAGCCAGCCTGCCAAAGCCAGCTGGTACATGCAGTCCACACAGGGGACATTCCTATACAAGGCCATGCCTTCGAGACCAAGAGAGGTAGCTGTTTCATCTAATTCATAGAAACAAAGACAGAAAGTCAAACGAAATGAGGAGACAAAGGAACATGCTCCAAATTAAAGAAAAACATAAAGCCCCAGAAAAAAATTAAATGGAGATAATTTACCCAATAAAGAGTTCAAAGTTATGGGCATAAAGAGGCTCACCAAACTCAGGAGAAGAATGAAGGAACACTATGAGAACTTCAGCAAAGAGTTAGAAAATATAAGAAAGAACCAATCAGAGCTGAAGAATACAATAACTGAAATAGAAAATACTCTAGAGGCAATCAACAGCAGATTAGATGATACAGAACAGATCAGTGATCTGAAAGACAGAAGAGTGGAAATCACCCAAACAGGACAACAAAAAGAAGAAAGAATTTTTAAAAATGAGGATAGGGGCTTCCCTGGTGGCGCAGTGGTTGGGAGTCCGCCTGCCGATGCGGGGGATGTGGGTTTGTGCCCCGGTCTGGGAGGATCCCACATGCCACGGAGCGGCTGGGCCCGTGAGCCATGGCCGCTGAGCCTGCGTGTCCAGAGCCTGTGCTCCGCGACGGGAGAGGCCACAACAGTGAGATGCCCGCGTACCGCCAAAAAAAAAAAAAAAAAAAAATGAGGATAGTTTATGAGACCTCTGGGCAAACATCCAGCATACTAGCATTCACATTTTAGGGGTCCCAGAAAGGGAAAAGAGAGAGAAAAAGGGCCAGAAAACTTACTTGAAGACAAAATGGCTCAAAGCTTCCCTAACCTGGAGAAGGAAACAGATATTCAGGTCCAAGAAATACAGAATTCCAAACTAGATGAACCCAAAGAAATCTACACCAATACACATCCTAACTAAAATGGCAAAAGTCAAAGAGAGAATTTGAAAGGCAGCAAGAGAAAAACAACAAGTCACATGCAGGGGACCTCTCATAAGACTATCAGCTAATTTTTCAGCAGAAATTTCACAGGCCAGAAGGGAGTCACATGATATATTTAAAGTTCTGAAAGGAAAAAATCTGTAACCAAGTAGACTCTACCTAGAAAGGTTAACATTTACAGTGAAGGAGAGATAAAGACTTTTCCAGACATGCAAAAACTGAAGGAGTTCATCACCACTAAACCAGCCTTACAAGAAATGTTAATGGTCTTCTTTAAGCAGAAAAGAAAAGGCCATAACTAGAAGAAAATATATGAAAGAAAAAAATCTCACTGGTAAAGGTAAATATATAGTAAAGGCAGAGGATCAGCCACTTGAAAAACTAGTATGAAGGTTAAAAGACAAAAATAGAAATTTCAACTATTGTAGCTCCAGTGGTGCAATTGATTAGTGTGCGGTACTTATAAGAAATTTCAACTATAACTACAGTAAGTAGTTAAGGGATACACAAAATAAGAGATGTAAATTATAACATCAAAAACATAAAATGTGGGTGGGAAGTAAAAATGTAGTGCTTTTAGAATGCATTCAAACTGAAGTAACTATCAGCCTAAAATAAACTGCCATATATATAGATATAGATATTGATATACATGAGTCTCATGATAACTACAAACCAAAACCCTACAATATATAGACAATAAATAAAGGGAAAGGAACCCAAACATAAAACTAAAGAATATTATCAAACCACAAGGGAAAAAACCAAAAGAAGAAAGGAAGAGAGAAGAACTACAAAAACAACCAGGAAACAATGAATAAAATGGCAATAAGTACATATGTATGAATAATCAAAAGATGCAGGGTAGCTGAATGGATTTTTTTTTTAAGTCCCATCTATATGCTGCCTACAAGAGAATCACTTCAGATTTAAAGACACACACAGACTGAAAGTGAAGGGATGGAAAAACACATTCCATGCAAATCGAAACAAAAAGAATGCTGGAGTAGCAATACTCATACCAGACAGAATAGACTTTAAAACAAAGACTATAACAAGAGACAAAGAAGAGCATTACATAATGATAAAGGTATCAATCCAAAAAGAGGATATAACATTCATAAATATTTATGTACCCAACATAGGAGCAGCTAAATATATAAAGCAAATTTTAACAGACATAAAGGAAGAAATTGACAGTAATACAATAATAGTAGGGGACTTTAATACCTCAATAACATCAGTGGATAGATCATCTAGACCAAAAATCAATAAGGAAATATTGGCCTTAAAGGACACATTAGATGAGATGAACTTAATAGATATGTATAGAACATTTTAACCAAAATCTGCAGAATGCACATTTTTCTCAAGTACCCAAGGAACATTCTCCAGGATAGATCACAAACTAGGCCACAAAAAAAGTCTCAATAAATTTAAGAAGATTGAAATCATATCAAGCATCATTTCCAACCACAATCAACTAGAAATCATCTATAAGAAGAAAACTGAAAAAAAAAAGAAAAATCCACAAACACTGGAGGCTAAAAACATGCTAGTAAACAACCAATGCGTGAATGAAGAAATCAAAGAGGAAATCAAAAAATACCTTGAGACAAATGAAAATGTAAACACAACTTTCCAAAATCTATGGGACACAGTAAAAGCAATTCCAAGAGGGAAATTCATAGTGATACAGGCCTATCTCAATAAGCAAGAAAAATCTCAAACAATCTAACCTACCATCTAAAGGAATTAGAAAAAGAAAAGTAAACAAAGTCCAAAGTCAGCATAAAGAAGGAAATAAAAAAGACCAGAGCAAAAATAAATGAAATAGAGACTTAAAAAAAATTGAAAAGATCAATGAAACTTATTAAGAGCTGGTTCTTTAAAAAGATAAACAAAGTTGACAAACCTTTGGCCAGATCATGAAGAAAAAAAGAGAGAAGACCCAAATAAATAAAATCAGAAATGAAATGGAAGAACTTATGACCAATACCAGAGAAATACAAAAACTCATAAGAGACTACTGTGAAAATTATATGCCAACAAATTGGACAACCTAGACTAAATAAATTCCTAGACATACAATCTTCCAAGACTGAATCAGGAAGAAATAGAAAATCTGAACAGACTTATTACTAGTAGTAAAATTGAATCGGTAATCAAAAACTTCCCAAGAAACCAAAGTTCAGGACCAGATGGCTTCACAGGGGAATTCTACCAAACATTTAAAGAAGACTTAATACCTATTCTTCTCAAAATATTCTGAAAAATTGAAAGGAAGACACGCTTCCAAACTCATCCTATGAGGCCAGCATTACCCTGATACTAAAACCAGACACCTACAAAAAAAGAAAGTTACAGCCCAGTATCCCTGATGAACATAGATGCAAAAGTCCTCAACAAAATATTAGCAAACTGAATTCAATACACATTAAAAGGATCATACACCATGATCAAATGGAATTTATTCCAGGGATGCAAGGATTGTTCAATATCTACAAATCAATCAACATGACACACCACATTAACAAAATGAAGATAGAAATCATATGATCATCTCAATAGATGCAGAAAAAGCATTTGACAAACTCTCAACATAGTGGGTATAGAGGGCATATCTCACACAATAAAGGCCATGTATGCCAAACCCACAGCTAACCTCATACTCAGTGGTGAAAAGCTGAAAGCTTTTCCTCTAAGATTGAAAATAAGACAATGATACCAACTATCACCACTTTTATTCAATACAATATCAAAACTCCCAGCCATAGCAATCAGACAAGCAAAAGAAATAAAAGGCATCCAAATTAGAAGGGAAAAAGTAAAAATGTCACTATCTGCAGATGACATAATACTGTATAAAGAAAACCCTGAAGACTCCATCAAAAATAATTAGAATAATTCAATAAAATTTCAGGACACTAGGGAATTCCCTGGCAGTCCAGTGGTTAGGACTCCGTGCTTTCACTGCCAAGGGCATGAGTTCAATCCCTGGTCAGGAACTAAGATCCCTCAAGCCATGCAGTGCAGCCAAAAAATAAAAATAAATAAATAAAAAATAAATAAATTTGCAGGATACTAAATTAATATATAGAAATGTACTGCATTTCTATCCACTAATAATGAATTATCAGAAAGAGAAATTAATAAAATAATCCCATTTACAATTGCATCAAAAAGAATAAAATACCTAGGAATAACTCTAACAAGGGAGGTGAAAGACCTATTCTCTGAAAACCATGAGACACTGATAAAATAAATTGAAGACAACACAAATAAATGGAAAAATATACCACGCTCATAGTCTGGAAGAATTAATATTGTTAAACTGTCCATACTACACAAAGCCATCTACAGATTCAATGCAATCCTTATGAAAATACCAAAGGTGTTTTTCACAGAACAAGAACAAATAATCTTAAAATTTGTACAGAACTACAAAAGGCCCTGAATAGCCAAAGCAATCTTGAGGAAGAAGGAAAAAGCTGGAGGTATCACACTTTTTGGTTTCAAATTACACTACAAAGCTACAGTAATCAAAAGAGTATGGTACTGGCACAAAAACAGACATATAGATCAATGGAACAGAATAGAGAGCCCAGAAATAAACTCTTGCTTATATGGTCAGGTAATCTATGACAAAGGAGGCAAGAATATACAATGAGGAAATAACAGTCTCCTCAAAAATGGTGTTAGGAAAACTCAACAGTTACATGCAAAAGAAAGAAACAGACTACTTTCTTGGACTAAAGACTTAAATGTAAGACCTGAAACCATAAAACTCCTAGAAGAAAACAAATGCAGTATGCTCTTTGACATTTGTCTTAGCAACACTTTTTTGGATCTGTCTTTTGAGGCAAGGACAACAAAAGCAAAAATAAATGGGACCTAATCAAACCAAAACTTTTTTGCACAGTGAAGGAAACCATCAATAAAATGAAAAGGCAACCTACTGAATGGGAGGAGATATTTGCAAATCATATATTCAATAAGGGGTTAATATCTAAAATATATAAACAACTCATACATCTCAATATCAAAAAATAATATCTGATTTAAAAATGGGCAAAGGGGCTTCCCTGGTGGTGCAGTGGTTGGGAGTCTGCCTGCCGATGCAGGGGACACGGGTTTGTGCCCCGGTCCGGGAGGATCCCACATGCCGCGGAGCGGCTGGGCACGTGAGCCATGGCCGCTGAGCCTGTGCATCCGGAGCCTGTGCTCCGCAACGGGAGAGGCCACAACAGTGAGAGGCCTGCGTACTGCAAAAGAAAAAAATGAATAAATAAATAAAAATGGGCAAAGGACCTGAATAGACATTTCTCCAAAGAAGACATACAAATGGCTAACAGGTATATGAAAAGATGCACATCACTAATAATCAGGGAAGTACAAATCAAAACCACAATAAGATATCACCTGACACCTGTCAGAATTGCTATTACCAAAAAGACAACACGTAACAAGTGTTGGTCAGGATGTGGAGAAATGGGAACCCAGGAAGACACTGGAACTGACCAAAAAAGATACCCCACATCCAAAGACAAAGGAGAAGCCACAATGAGACAGTAGGAGGGGTGCAATCACAGTAAAATCAAATCCCATAACCACTGGGTGGGTGACTCACAAACTGGAGAACACTTATACCACAGAAGTCCACCCACTGGAGGAAGGTTCTGAGCCCCACATCAGGCTTCCCAACCTGGGGGTCCGGCAACAGGAGGAGGAATTCCCAGAGAATCAGACTTTGAAGGCTAGTGGGATTTGATTGCAGGACTTCAACAGGACTGGGGGAAACAGAGACTCCACTCTTGGAGGGCACACACAAAGTAGTGTGCGCATCAGGACCCCGGCGGAAGAAGCAGACCCCATAGGAGACTGAACCAAACCTACCTGCTAGTGTTGGAGGGTCTCCTGCAGAGGCGGGGGGTGGTTGTGTCTTACTGCGGGGACAAGGACACTGGCAGCAGAAGTTCTGGGAAGTACTCCTTGGCATGAGCCCTCCCAGAGTCTGCCTTTAGCCCCACCAAAGACCCTGTAGCCTCCAGTGCTGAGTCCCCTCAGGCCAAACAACCAACAGGGAGGGAACTCAGTCCCACCCATCAGCAGACAAGCAGATTAAAGTTTTACTGAGCTCTTCCCACCAGATCAACACCCAGCTCTACCCACCATGAGTACCCCCCATCAGGAAGCTTGCACAAGCCTCTTAGATAGCCTCATCCACCAGAGGGCAGACAGCAGAAGCAAGAAGAACTACAATCCTGCAGCCTGTGGAACAAAAAACACATCTACAGAAAGATAGACAAGATGAAAAGGCAGAGGGCTATGTACCAGATGAAGGAACAAGATAAAACCCCAGAAAAAATAACCAAATGAAGTGGAGATAGGCACCCTTCCAGAAAAAGAATTCAGAATAATGATAGTGAAGATGATCCAGGACCTTGGAAAAAAGAATGGAGGCAAAGATCAAGAAGATGAAAGAAATGTTTAACAAAGACCTAGAAGAATTAAAGAAAAAACACCTAGAAGAATTAAAGAACAAACAAACAGAGAATGAACAATACAATAACTGACATGAAGAATATACTAGAAGGAATCACTGGACATTTACCCCAGAGAAATGAAAACTTATTTTCACACAGAAACTTGTACACAAATGTGCACTGCAGCTTTATTTGTAATAGCACAGAAACTTTTACACAAATATTCACTGCAGCTTTATTTGTAATAGCCCATAGCTAGAAACCACTTCAATGTCCTTCAATGAGTGAATGGGTAAATAAACTGTGGCTCATCTAGATCATAGAATACTACTCAGCAGTGAAAAGAAAAAAGCAGAAACAACCCAAGTGTCCATCAACTGATGATTAGATAAACAAAATATGATATTACCCATACAATGGTATATTATTTGCCAATAAAAAGAAATGAAGTGTTAAAAAAAATACACTAGAAGGAATCAATAGCAGAATAACTGAGGCAGAAGAACAGATAAGTGACCTGGAAAACAGAATGGTAGAAATCACTGCTGTGGAGCAGAATAAAGAAAAAGAATGAAAAGAAATGAAGAGAGCCTAAGACACCACTGGGACAACATTCAACACATCAACATTTGCGTTATAGGGGTCTCAGAAGGAGAAGAGAGAGAGAAAGGACCCGAGAAAATATTTGAAGAGATTATAGTCGAAAACTTCCCTAACATGGGAAAGGAAATAGCCACCCAAGTCCAGGAAGCGCAGAGAGTCCCAGGCAGGATAAACCCAAGGAGAAACACACCAAGACGCATAGTAATCAAACTGACAAAAATTAAGACAAAGCAAAATTATTAAAAGCAACAAGGGAAAAACGACAAATAACATACAAGGGAACCCCATAAGGTTAACAGCTGCGTTCTCAGCAGAAACTCTGTAAGCCAGAACGGAGTGGCTCGATATACTGAAAGTGATGAAAAGGAAGAAACTACAACCAAGATTACTCTACCCAGCAAGGATCTCATTCAGATTTGATGGAGAAATCAAAAGCTTTACAGACAAGCAAAAGCTAAGAGAATTCAGCACCACCAAACCAGCTCTACAACAAATGCTAAAGGAACTTCTCTAAGTGGGAAACACAAGAGGAGAAAAGGACCTACAAAAACAAACCCAAAACAATTAAGAAAATGTTAATAGGAACATACGTATCGATAATTACCTTAAATGTGAATGGATTCAATGTTCCAACCAAAAGACACAGGCTGATTGAATGGATACAAAAACAAAACCCATCTATATGCTGTCTACAAGAGACCCACTTCAGACCTAGGGACACAACAGACTGAAAGTATGGGGTTGGAAAAAGATATTCCATGTAAATGGAAATCAAAAGAAAGCTGGAGTAGCAATACTCATAACAGTTAAAATAGACTTTAAAATAAAGAATGTTACAAGAGACAAGAAAGGACACTACATAATGATCAAGGGATCAATCCAAATATAAGATATAACAATTATAAATATATATGTACCCAACACAGGAGCACCTCAATACATTAGGCAAATGCTAACAGCTATAAAAGAGGAAATCGACAGTAACACAATAATAGTGGGTGATTTTAACACCTCATTTACACCAATGGACAGATCATCCAGACAGAAAACTAATGAGGAAACACAAGCGTTAAATGACACAACAGACCAGATAGATTTAATGGATATCTATAGGACATTCCATCCAAAAACAGCAGACTACACTTTCTTCTCAAATGCACACAGAACATTCTCCAGGATAGATCACATCTTGGGTCACAAATCAAGCCTTGGTAAATTTAAGAAAATTGAAATCACATCAAGCATCTTTTCCAACCACAATGCTATAAGATTAGAAATAAATTACAGGGAAAAAAACATAAAACATACAAACACATGGAGGCTAAATAATACATTACTAAATAACCAAGAGATCACTGAAGAAATCAAACAAGAAATCAGAACATACCTAGAGACAAATGACAATGAAAACACAACAATCCAAAACCTATGGGATGCAGCAAAAGCAGTTCTAAGAGGGAAGTTTATAGCAATATGATCCTTCCTCAAGAAACAAGAAAAATCTCAAACAGTCTAACCTTACAACTAAAGGAACTCAAGAAAGAAGAACAAACAAAACACAAAGTTAGTAGAAGGAAAGAAATCATAAAGATCAGAGCAGAAATAAATGAAATAGAAACAAAGAAAACAATAGCAAAGATCAATAAAACTAAAAGCTGGTTCTTTGAGAAGATAAACAAAATTGATAAGCCTTTAGCCAGACTCATCAAGAAAAAGAGGGAGGGCTTCCCTGGTGGCGCAGTGGTTGAGAGTCCACCTGCTGATGCAGGGGACACGGGTTCGTGCCCCGGTCTGGGAAGATCCCACATGCTGTGGAGCAGCTGGGCCCGTGAGCCATGGCTGCTGAGCCTGCATGTCCGGAGCCTGTGCTCTGCAACAGGAGAGGCCACAACAGTGAGAGGCCCACGTACAGCAAAAAAAAAAAAAAAAAAGAAAGAAAGAAAGAAAAAGAGGGAGAAGACTCAAATCAGTAAATTAGAAATGAAAAAGAAGTTACAACGGACACCGCACAAATACAAAGCATCATAAGAGACTACTACAGGCAACTCTAGGCCAATAAAATGGACAACCTGGAAGAAATGGAAAAATTCTTAGGAAGGTATAACCTTCCAAGACTGAACCAGGAAGAAACAGAAAATATGAATAGACAAATCACAAGTAATGAAATTGAAACTGAGAGTAAAACTCTTCCAACAAACAGAAGTCCAGGACCAGATAACTTCATAGGTAAATTCTATCAAATATTTAGAGAAGAGTTAACAGCCATCCTTCTCAAAATTTTGCAAAAAATTGCAGAGGAAGGAACACTCCCAAACTCATTCTACGAGGCCACCATCACCCTGATACCTAAACCAGACAAAGATACTACAAAAAAAGAAAATTACAGACCAATATCACTGATGAATATAGATGCAAATATCCTCAACAAAATACTAGCAAACAGAATTCAACAGCACATTAAAAGGATCATACACCATGATCAAGCGGGATTTATCCCAGGGATGCAAGGATCCTTCAATATACACAAATCAATCAATGTGATATACCATATTAACAAATTGAAGAATAAAACCCATATGATCAACTCAATAGATGCAGAAAAAGCTTTTGACAAAATTCAATACCCATTTATGATTAAAAAAAAAACTCTCCAGAATGTGGGCATAGAGGGAACCTACCTCAACATAATAAACTCCATGTATGACAAACCCACAGCAAACATCATTCTCAATGCTTAAAAACTGAAAGCATTTCCTCTAAGATCAGGAAGAGGACAAGGATGTCCACTCTCACCACTATTATTCAACATAGTTTTGGAAGTCCTAGCCATGGCAATCAGAGAAGAAAAAGAAATAAAAGGAATCCAAGTTGGAAAAGAAGAAGTAAGACTGTCACTGTTTGCAGATGACATGATACTATACATAGAGAATCCTAAAGATGCCACCAGAAAACTACTAGAGCTAATCAATGAATTTGGTAAAGTTGCAGGATACAAAATTAATGCACAGAAATCTCTTGCATTCTTATACACTAACAACGAAAGATCAGAAAGAGAAATTAAGGAAACAATCCCATTCACCACTGCAACAAAAAGAATGAAAAACCTAGGAATAAACCTACCTAAGGAGGTAAAAGACCTGTACTCGGAAAACTATAAGACACTGATGAAAGAAATCAAAGATTTCTTTGACACAAACAGATGGAGAGATATACCATGTACTTGGGTTGGAAGAATCAACACTGTGAAAATGAGTATACTACCCAAAGCAATCTACAGATTCAGTGCAAGCCCTATCAAATTACCAATGGTAGTTTTTACAGAAGTAGAACCAAAAAATCTTAAAATTTGTATGGAGACACAAAAGACCCCAAATAGCCAAAGCAATCTTGAGGGGAAAAAAATGGAGCTGGAGGAATCAGACTCCCTGACTTCAGACTATACTACAAAGCTACAGTAATCAAGACAATATGGTACTGGCACAAAAACAGAAAGATAGATCAATGGAACAGGATAGAAAGCCCAGAGATAAACCCACGTACCTATAGTCAACTAATCTATAACAAAGGAGGCAAGGATATACAATGGGGAAAAGGCAGTCTCTTCAATAAGTGGTGCTGGGAAAACTGGGCAGCTACATGTAAAAGAATGAAATTAGAACACTCCCTAACACCATACACAAAAATAAACTCAAAATGGATTAAAGACCTAAATGTAAGACCAGACACTATCAAACTCTTAGAGAAAAACATAGGAAGAACACTCTTTGACATAAATCACAGCAAGGTCTTTTATGACCCACCTCCTAGAGCAATGGAAATAAAAGCAAAAATCAACAAATGGGACCTAATGAAACTTAAAAGCTTTGGCACAGCAAAGGAAACTATAAACAAGATGAAAAGACAACCCTCAGAATGGGAGAAAATATTTGCAAATGAATCAACGGACAAAGGATTAATCTC
The DNA here is from genome assembly GCF_951394435.1 of Stenella coeruleoalba. Taxonomy (NCBI): domain Eukaryota; kingdom Metazoa; phylum Chordata; class Mammalia; order Artiodactyla; family Delphinidae; genus Stenella; species Stenella coeruleoalba. Next base: position 176,138,029 of record NC_137169.1, read on the forward strand.
TAAAATATATAAACAGCTCATGAACCTCAATGTTAAAAAAATAAACAACCCAATCCAAAAATGGCCCGAAGACCTAAATAGACATTTCTCCAAAGAAAACATACAGATGGCCAAGAGGCACATGAAAAGTTGCTCAACATCACTAATTATTAGAGAAATGCAAATCAAAACTACAGTGAGGTATCATCTCACACCAGTTAGAATGGGCATCATCAGAAAATCTACAAACAACAGATGCTGGAGAGGGTGTGGAGAAAAGGGAATCCTCTTGCACTGTTGGTGGGAACATAAACTGATACAGCCACCATGGAGAACAGTCTGGAGGTTCCTTAAAAAACTAAAAATAGAATTACCATATGACCCAGCAATCCCACTAGTGGGCATATACCCAGAGAAAACCATAATTCAAAAAGACACATGCACCCCAATGTTCATTGCAGCACTATTTACAATAGCCAGGTCATGGAAGCAACCTAAACACCCATCGACAGACAAATGGATAAAGAAGATGTTATACATATATGCAATGGAATATTACTCAGCCATAAAAAGGAATGAAATTGGGTCATTTGTAGAGATGTGGATGGACCTAGAGACTGTCATACAGAGTGAATAAGTCAGAAAGAGAAAAACAAATATCATATATTAATGCATATATGTGGAACCTAGAAAAATGGTAAAGATGAACCAGTTTGCAAGGCAGAAATAGAGACACGGATGTAGAGAACAAATGTATGGACACCAATGGGGAAAGTGAGGTGGGGGACGGGGTATGAATTGGGAGGTTGGGATTGACATGTATATGCTAATATGTATAAAATAGGTGACTAATAAGAACCTGCTGTATAAAAAAATAAATAAATAAAATTAAAAGAAAATAGAACTACCGTATGGTTCAGCAATTCCACTTCTGGGTATTTTTCCAAAGAAAATGAAAACACTAAATCAAAAAGATGTCTGTACCCCAATGTTCACTGCAGCATTATTTACAATAGCCAAGATATGGAAGCAACCTAAGTGTCCATAGATAGGTGAATGGATAAAGACAATGTGGTATATATATATACAATAGAATATTAATCAGCCATAAAAAAGAATGGAATCTTGCCATTTGCAATAACAAGGGTGGACCTAGAGGGAATTATGTTAAGTGAAATAAGTCAGACAAAGAAAGACAAATATCACGTGATTTCACTTACATGTGGAATCTAAAAAACAAAATAAATGAACAAACATAAAACGGAAACATACTCATGGACACATAGAACAAACAGGTGGCTGCCAGAAGGGAGGGATGGGGGGAGGGGTGGACAAAATAGGTGAAGGGTATTAAGTACAGACTCCCAGTTACAAAATAAATAAGTCACAGGGATGTAAAGTACAGCACAGGGAATATAGTCAATAATATTGTAATAACTTTGTATGATGACAGATGATAACTAGACTTATCATGGTGGTTACTTTGTAATGTATAAAAACTATTGACTCACTATGTTGTACACCTGAAACTAATGTAATATTGTAAGTCAGTTATACTTCGATTTTTTTTGAAAGGCAAAAAATAGGACAAAACAACAACTATAATAACAACAACAAAAAAATGAGTGTGACGTGGTGCCTACTTTTAAGGAGCTCATAGTCTATTGGAAAAATAGACATGGACCCAAGTAAGTAGAATGAGTAAGGGCATCACAAGGATTCGGTGAGATAGGTAGGGATAACAGTAAGTCACTTAATCTACACACCAATACTCTGGGAGAGGTATCGCTAGCCCATTTTACAGATGAGGAAACTGAAGTTACAATGGTTAAATCACTTGCCCCAGTTCACACAGCTAGTAAGAGACACCACGACCAGTGGGCTGGTGCATGCTCACACAGGCTGTGAAAGTCAGCTTTGTGCATCTCTTCCCAATTCCTTATTCAGTGACATCACATTGGTAACTTGAAATCCACCAACAGATGGACCACAGAAATTGGCAAACACTACAAATCAGGTGACAGTCTGGATTCAAACCCAAGTCGGAAACCAAAGACTTTTTCCAGTCTCGCCCAGAATTTTTTCTGGATTAAAGCATCCCTTTCTAAAAAGCCTGGCTCCCCAAGAGAATCACGCCAGGCAATCCTGGATAAGGCCAAACAAGATAATGGATGTGAGCTGCTTTCTAAGTCACAAAGGGCTGTGCAACTAAGTTTAGTCACCATCTGTCCCCTTAGCTCCTGAGCAGACACATAGGGGCTCAGACATGCCCAGCAGGCCTCAGGTAGGGGGCAAGGAGGGGGGCCAGGAGGAAAAAGGAGCCTTCTCTAGAATACTGATCTCCGTAAGTGTCATTGGTATGATTATTTAATTAATCTCTGTCTCCCCGACTAGCTCCACAGGGATAAGGTCTCCACAAGGACAAGGATTGTGGCTGGTTTTGCTGACCACCGTAGCCCAAGTGCCAAGCAGCATGCTTGGCAAACAGGAAGCCCTACATCCACATCGGTTGAAAGAATGAATTAATAAAGCAGGAGGGCATCAGAGCTAAACTATACACAGAGCCCAGGCATGCCTCCTTAGAGTCTGCGAGAAGGGCGTCTGATGCCCACCCCAGCCCAGAGAGGAGACTGCAGGAGAGCCAGACTGCCTGGGTGGGACCCCCGTTATGCCACTTACTAACTGGGGAAGCTGTGCCTCAGTGTCCTCAGCTGCAAAATAAGATGTGGGGTTGCTCTGAGAATTAAAGGCGTTAACATTTGTAAAGCGCCTGGCATATAGTAAGTGTTGTGTGCTTGTTAATAGGTTAAGAAACCCCCCTCCCCAAATCACGTGCATTGCTATTTTCTCCTCTGCTCTTGGAATGCAATTATCTGGCCTATTCTAATCCTGAGACGGCTTGCCTGGGGAAAAAGAAGTTCCAGCAAGTCCTCCTCTCCCCACCCCTTCCTACCCTACGCTGCCCCACCCCGGGCATCCAGACCCGCCCACTTCTCCTTAAACGACCCTGAGCCTTGTTCAGCTCCACCTGGCCCCAAAGCCTGGGAGCCGCGCCCAGGCTCCAGGAAGGCACCCACTTCCCTTTGCTTCCTCTCTCCAGCGCCCCTAGGAGCCCGGCTCCCAGCTGGGGTTGGAGGAGATGGAAGGCAGGATGCGCCATCTACAGCCAGAGCCGTGACCCGAGCCCGCACACTGTGGGCGGCTGCGCCACCCAGTGGCGACCTGCGGAATCGGCGGTGGGGAGGCCGGTGGAGTTGAAGGTCCAGAGCGTCGGGGTCTAGCTGTCCTGGGCCTCTGCAGGGACGAAGGGAAGAGAAGGCAAAAGAAAGGGAAGGTTGGTGGGTGGAGAGAATGTCACCAAAAGGACTGGTAGGATCTAGCTCACAGGAAATTAATTCAGTTGGAAAAGCAGGGCTGTCTGCAGGGGCTCTTTTCTCCCTTGTCTGTTCCTACTGGGGTCCTCAGGCTTCTCCTCCCATAAGAGAGTATTTGGCTGGGGGTGGAGGCTCCTGTCCCAGGAAATCCCTGACTACCCTGCACTGCCCTGGGCTGTTGAGGAGACAAAGATAGAGGGCGTCTGCAGCCCTGAGGCCGGGAGCAGCCTCCTCGCCCTGTGGGTGGCATCTAGGGAACAGGACCCAGGGAGAGTCCAACCGCAGCTCCGCCCTGGTTCCTTGCGGCCCGGCCCCCATCAGCCAGTGCCTGGAGAGATGATAAAAATAAACACCTACCCAACTTCCCTCACAGAGGGGTGGTGAGACTCAAACAAGATAACACTGGGGAAAGCGTTTGCAAGAACAATAGCCATCGCTATTCGGAGTTCCTGATCCTTCATAACTTTAGCAGCCATGTGACGAGGGGCAAATACAAGCACACTTGCTTCAAAAGTAAGACCCTCAAGTCCTCACTATTAAAAACTCCTCAAACAAGAGATTTTTATTTGGAGGTGCAGGAAAGGAACGTGCAGTTGAGATCCAAAACCACAAAGTTCCATATGGGAAATTTAAATGATCAAGAATGTCTTGTGGATTTTTTCCACATTGAATTTAGAAGGCAGCTTGCTCTTTAGGAAACCTGTGGAATAGACACTATGATCCCCCAAAACATTTGGAGGATGAAGAAGCAGCCAAGAGAGTTATCTAGGATCCTACTCAGAACCACCGCAAAGGCAGAATCACAGAAGCCCTGGCTTTCACCTTGGCCTGGGACATCGCCTGCAGCTGCAGGCACCTCTATTCAGAACTTGAGTGAACACCTCCACTAGGCAGCCGCATCGTCCTTGTAGGAGAACAAATCCGCGTGCTGGTCCCATTCTGATCTCCCTAGATGTGGAGTCCAGGCCCCCCGACCACTGGCCCAGTATCACGAGAATAAGGCTGCCCCAATCTCAGAGTCCAGGACTGGGAACCTCTAGACAGGATGGGAGTTGACAGCAGAGTAAGGGAGAGAAATAAGAGGCAGCCCTGACCCCAAATCCCACCCGCAAGTGAAGCAGTGAGCCAACCAGCATCACCCACTGCCTGCACACGATAGGCAGAGCCAGAAGACCCGCTTTAGGAGAGAGGATTGGGGCAAGTTGACCAGAGCCCCAGCACCTGGCAGGGCAGACACGAGTTTGGGATTTCAGTTCCCTGGTTGACACATCTCTTAAAAGTTCCCTCTGATACAGGGTCCCTATGCAGGTCCCCATGGCCCCTTCCTCCCCTCTGTCCTCTCTCCCTAACCAGAGAGGGTCACATTCACTCTCACAGCCCATGTATTTCCACTGCCCAGTGGTTTTGTCCTGACTTGTTCTGCTTCTTAGACTTTCCTTAATCTTGGTTCCATGTCGTCATGCAATATCTATTTCCTCTGTGATGGTCTCCCAAAGAGAGCCAGGATCTTTGGGTGTAAACCTTCACATACACCTCTTCTGAATCCTCCTAGCCCAGGGGGCCATGGGCACTTATTGTGCACCACTGTATGGGTACTCGTGGGGAGGCAGGGAGAGGGCTCACTCTGATGTCAGTTCCATCCTGTCTAGAGATTCCAGGTCTGTACCCTGACGGGAGGGCAGACCCAGACCATCACTCACTCTGGCAGCACTGGTTTCAAATTCATCCAACAGGTCCCTGTTGTTCCCACTCTGTCTCCAGTGCTATGCTGGGTGTTGCGGGGGAGGACTCCAGAGGTAAGAGGAGACATCTCAGGGCTCCCCACCTCTGCATACCTCCCGTCATTCTGTCCCGAGGAGGGAGAATGCTCATCTGATTGGGCAGACTGCAGGTCACCGATTGGCCCATATTTGCAGGTGGATGTGGCCACTGTTCCTGAAACATGGGCTGGGGTGGGGCGGTGACTGGCCCATCCGTCTCCTCTGTTCCTGCAGCAGATCAGTTCACTGGCCCAGGCTGATGCCCTCTCCCTGTCCTTGCATGAAGCTGCCCAGAGCACAGGAGGAGCAGAGATTCAGGGAGAACAAGGCCCACAGGCTCAGCCCAGCTGACCCCAGTTTGCTGTGTGAGGCGTGGGGACCCAAACCCAGCTGCGTCCAATTTGACTCTTCTTTCCTCTCTGCTCTTCCTCTAACTGTCCCTCTGGGACTTTGTGGGTAGTGGATGCTAGGGTTTGGGGTCTCCCTGGGTCTTCTGGCCATCAGGCATGTATTAGCCCCTCACTGCTGCCAACCTTGGTGACGACCCCTCAGGCTCCAGGAGAAGCAGTTCAGTGGGAAGTTTAGAACTGTGCCGTGACATGAGGTAAGAGCTAGACAATCAAGTTTACTGGGGAGCGGCGAAAGGCTTCACGGGGAGAGCGAAGCTGGAGACTGGCCTTGAAAGATGTATAGGATCCCACTGACATTTGGGGACGTGGGGACAGACAGTCCAGGCAGAAGGAACTCAGGCACGTTTGGAGAAGAGTAAAGAGTCCAGTGTGGTGCTGGCCACATGAATGTGGACAATGGAAGAAGATTCTAGAAGGTTAGGTAGACCTACAGGTTGGAGTCCCCACATGCCCAGTCCAGAAGTTTTCACCTAATTTAGTGGACACCTGCGAGCCACTGAAAGCTACCAAGCAGGGAGGACTGCCGTCAGGACTGAGCTCTAGAAAGAATCTGGCAGAAGCGTATGGGGGTGGATCGGAGCCAAACAAGACAAGGGCAGAAGGACCAGTTTGGCAGCCTGCATGGTAACCCAGGCAAGCAGAACATAAACGCAGGGCGGTGGGACCAGGACGGAGGCCCCAGGGGGAAGGGCGAGCACAGAACCCAGAGAACAAGAGTCCCAAGGAAGACAGAAGATGGGCTGTGGAGGGTTGCCGGAAAAGTCTCCAGGAGAACAGAGAGAACAGGTCTCGGGTGCCTCCACGGAAACTGGGGGGTCAGGGCAGGCGGGGCTGATTCGCAGAAAGATGAGCTTGTCCACCTGCCCTGGGCCTGCTACCCTGCCGCCTTCCACTGCCCCAGAATACCATCAGCTGGTGCCCTGCGCTGCTTTGTCAGTGTCTTCTCCTCTCTCCGCTTCCCCTTTCTCCCACTTATTCTTCAGTCCTCAGCTCAAGATCGCCTCCCCCTGCAAGCTGTCCCTGAGCGCCACCCCGGGGACAGAGTTAAGTGCCCCCCTCCTGCTCCCCTCCACCCTAACACGTGTGCGGGGTGCACCACAACTGCTGGTTCCCTTCTCGGCTTCCCCCATCTGGTGTTTCATTTATTCCACAGGTAGGAACAAGTGTTTATTGAGCACCTACTCTGTGCTAACCCCCCAGGTGCTGAGAACTTCACACCGGGGAACAAAAGCAGCGCCTGCTCTCAAGGAATGCTTGGTCCAGTGGAGGAAGGAGGAGACCAGATCAACAGAGACTAGGGCTTCCCTGGTGGCGCAGTGGTTAAGAATCCTCCTGCCAATGCAGGGGACATGGGTTCAAGCCCTGGTCCGGGAAGATCCCACATGCCGCGGAGCAATCAAGTCCATGCGCCACAACTACTGAGCCTGTGCTCTAGAGCCCACGAGCCACAACTACTGAGCCCATGTGCGATAACTACTGAATCCCGCGAGCCTAGAGCTCTGCTCCGCAACAAGGGAAGCCACTGCAATGAGAAGCCCATGTGCCGCAACAAAGGATAGCCCCTGCTCACCGCAACTAAAGAAAAGCCCACGCGCAGCAACGAAGACCCAACACAGCCATAAATAAATAAATAAATAACAACCAAAAAACAGAGACTGGCCACGTAATAGGGAGTCATCTCTTCTCTGACTCTTTATCTCCACCCCTAGTGGGCCTGGCATGGAGAAGACTCTAGAAATGATTGAGGGAAGGAAGACACATTGACTTTGAAGTGTGGCAGGACGTCCAGAGAGCAGCTGGGAATGGGGTGTGCATGGCGGGGGGCTGGAGGTCAGGAGAGATGACCGGAAAAGGGCTATTTTTGGAATTCTGCCCTCTCACCTGTAAGTTACCGTGAGTGTCACTAAACCTGGCATGCAGAGTACGTGGGGTCCAAGCGCTTACCTGGAACATGAAGAGAGTCAGCAGGCTCCGCACTCCTGACGCAGCTTAGATTAACAGGGGGCCTATTCTTGAGCCCAGGCTGCTCCCACTCAGAACTCATCCCGTTTAAGGAATCGGGACATCAAGTCGCCTGCTCCGGAGGGCCAGACAGCCATCAAAGGGAAAACGCTTACACTATGGAATGTTCCTAACTCAGGGAAGCGCTAGTGTCAGTGGGGAGAAGGGAGGCTGCCTCTGCGCAGTGCCCCAGACAGCAAGTCGCGTCTCCAGACTGCAGACCAACCAATGATTAGGTTTTTCCTCATCTGACACAAGACTTCGGCTCGGTCTGAATGCCTGTGGCACTGAGCAAATCAAATGTAGATCCCAAAGTGCTATCAGAAATGGAAAGAGCCTGTTCTGGGCATGGTTCCTGCTGGTCCTAGAAAAGAATTATCCACATTGCCACCCAAGAGCTCCCCTTCTGGCTCCCTGAGGGCAGCCAGACCACTAACGGCTCCTTCCCCCTCCCTCCCTCACCTCTGAAATGCACTGTATCTACCAATGGCTTCTAGCTGTCTGGAAACACTTGCAGGTAAACAAGCCTGTCCCAGTCACACTGTATGACTTAGCTTTGCAGGCTGCTGGACGCCCCGTCCTGAGTTTTTCCCCACCCCACCCCAACTCTGTGGTGCCTGTGACCTCCAGCTGGTCCTCCAGTGAAACATCCGTCATCTAGAATCCAGACTGAAAGCTCCATGTGGGCAGGGCCGTGTCCCTCTGCTCACTAGTGCATCCCCAGGTCTAGGACATTGCCTAGCACACAGTAGGCCCTTTATAAGTATTTGTTATGTAGATTCAATAAACTTTGGTCAAGCACCTCTCCTGTGTAAGGTACCTTCAGGCCTGTCCTTCTTCTCAGGACACAGAGCAGAAAGGGCGACCAGGGCTCTTCCCACCAAGAGCCCCCTCTGCAGATGAGCCGGCATGTTCCAGTGGGGTCCCGGGGTCAGAGTGAAACGGAGCAGGACCCTGTGGTCCTAGCCCCTCATGTCCTCTGCCTGCCTTTCGTCTGCGGAAAAACTTTAGCCAAAGAATAAGTTTAATGAGAGAAGTGAGAGAATGCAGAAGCAAAAGAAAACAATCCAACAAGACTAAATAATAGTTTAGCCGTTAAGCAAAGTCAAGGACCTTTTAGTTCCTCCTCAAGGGCTACAGATAATATTCTGAGCCATGTGAGCTGTCTTATAGACACTGAAACCCCCGCCAGGTGGAAGATGTTAACTACATGATGACCAGACTGCAGCCATGACATAAGCTGCCACAATTCCAAGAATTGGCCTCAAGGAAATAGGAACAAACCAACCCTGGAACTGAAGATTAACTGTACCTAAAACAATTAAGATGACACTGGTCAGACCACCGCATGACCAATTGCAAGATGACTGTCAGAGCCGACTGTGCTGTTTCTGCACGTAGCCCCCTCCCTCTGTCTATAAAAGCTCTTGCCCACTGATTATCAGTGGGGGGAGGGGGGGAGTCAGCCTTTGGACAGGAATCCACCCTCCCCTGCCCGCCCCCGCAGTTGCCAGCAACCAAAATAAAGCAAACTCCTTTCCACCAACCTTGCCTCTTTCATGGCTTTTGAGCGGCGAGCAGCTGGACCCCACTTGCGGTGACGAGAGGAACACAGGTCCAGCCCCTGTGGCTCCCTCTGCCTGAGCACAGGTCTACATACGCCCCTCGCTTTAAACCTACAGTGAATACGGGCCAGCCTCCCCCCTTCCCACTGTCTTCCTCCCCATCACCCCAGCACTCCTGTTCCCTCCGGGATGTTTCCAGGAACATTTGGCACCATTTCAGAGAAGTTCAAATAGCATGGCTTCCTTAGCAATCTGGGACACTTAAGCCACCCAAATTACTTCCGCCTTTGCTTCGGACAACAAAGTAAGAGAGCTGAATCCTGTCCTCATGAAAAAGGGTCAATGCACATTCCACAGAGATAGACATCGCAGGTAAGAGGTAGGCTTCATAGCCAACATACCTGCGTTCCAATCCCGGCTCTGCCATTGACTTTCCGGCGACAGGGGAATTTCCTTGTCTCAGTTTCCTCACCTGTCAGGTGGGGATGACATTAGTAGTTCCTACCTCATTGGGCTATTATGAAGGGTAAATGAGAAAATCCATGTAAAGCACTTAGAAAAGTGAGTCTGCAATAAAAGTTAACTTTTATTTTTATTATCATTATTATTATTATCTTTAACTACAGTTCAGGAAGGATCCCACTAGAGGGTGTTTACTGCAATTTTTACACATTTTCTCCTAGTTTAGGGTGGCTAATGAAACCTCACCCCTCTGACGCTAGGAGGCTCCTCCCCACCTCCTCATGGAAACACCTCTGCCAAATATCTCTCTCTCAGCCCCAACAAAAGGGATCTTATCACCTACCCTCATGTATGCTCTGTATAAGTCAGCACAGCCTAACTGCTGTAACAAACACCCCCAAAGCCAAGGGCTTGACACAACAAAGGCTTTTCTCACTCGTGATCCAGTATCATCAAGGGTAGGAGATATTCTGCTCCACAAAGTCATTCAGGCAGCCAGGCTCCTTCCCATGGGCTCCACTATCTTGCAGGGCCATGGACCCCCACCCTGGGTCCTCTGCATCCACCAGCAGGTGGGAAGAAAGCACATGGAGATCACATGCAGGTTTGGGGACCATACTGGGTGGGGGAGTTTATTCCTTTAGCCACATCCATTAGCCAGAAACTCAGTCCCATGACACCACCTCACTGTAGTAGAAGCTCTGAAACAGTCTTTCCACGTGTTCAAGAGGAAAATAAAATCAATTCAATGATCACATAGTATTTTTTCTGCTACCTACTCCTTCTGAGGCTTCTCTAGGAGGGAACTTGCGTTTCGTGCTTCCCCTCAAATCCTATAGCAGATGATGTCATTCCACCTGGGCAGCAGACATGGGAGAAAGAAGGTGATCTTCAGAATGGGACAGAGCTGGGCCTACATCGCAGCTTTGTCACTTACTAGGACAGCTCAGCCCTCTGAGTCAGCTTCCTTTTTTACGAAGTAGAAGCGGTAACACAGGGTGGTTACCAATTGGAGACGATACTTATAAAGGGCGGCCACAAGCGGAATTTTCTTTGGCCCTCTTCTGTTCTCCCATCCCCCAACCAACACCACACCATCCTCTCCAGGCTAATTAACGTTCCTCCAAGCCAACAAAGTGAGAGTCAGGGCCACGACGGGGGAGGGTGTCCTGGTTTGTTTTTCAACCAGTCAACCTGACTGACTCGGCCCTAACTGGATAGAAGACGGAGGTCAGAATGGTCTGTGAATGTAATTAAGTGAACGTAAAATCTGGAAACCCAAATCCCTCTCGGCCCCAACCAATGCCAGTTTGATCCGTTGGTGTTTAGACCCCGCCCCCCATCCACCCGCACACTTTACGCTCTGATCCAGATGGCCTACAGATGCTGGAAGCCAGCCAGCACGGGGAACTGGTTGCTTCATAAGCTCCTACAGACTCTGTCCCTAATTGCAAACCCATTTGGGACATTTTCTGAAACAAGAGGCTCTGCACGAACCACTAGCTCCTAAACAAACATACTAACAAACAAACAAACATCAGGGTTTATGCGTTTCCCCCTCGTTCTCCCACTCACCTGGGTCCTCCTGCACACCTTGCTGTAAAACAATTACTGGGGAATCAAAAGGCACCGCCCAGTCCATGCCCCTGGTAGTAGCACGGCAGTCAGGAGTCCCTGTTCTCCTAGGAACGCGAACTGCCCCAGCTGTGCGTATTTGCTGCTTGGATTACACGAGCCAGCAGCCGGGGGTGGGCATGTTGCTAGGAGAACCTGAACTTGAGTTTAAATTTGCAACCTTTCTTCACTGCCACAGCTTTTTCTCAGCTGCAAATAGACGCACACACTCAAGAGTAGGACCCACAACCCTGGGTTCCCCTGGGAAATCCCAGCTCAGGTAAGACTGTTGTGGGTCTTTTTTTTTCCCTTGATTTTCAAGCCGAGCCAACAACCACACAAATAAACAAGAATTATAAAGAACTATCCATTGGGCAATACTGACTGAGCCCCTACCACTGCCAGGCACTGCGCTAGGCCCTGGGACACCGCTGTGAAGGAAACAGGCATCTGGGGGAGGGGACGGTAAATAGACAAACAGAACCCGTAGGAGATATATATAAGTGTGTGTGTGTGTGTGTGTGTGTGTTTGTGTGTGTGTGTGTCTACATATGTGTATGTATAGAAGTAGATATAGAAAGAGATTTATTTCAAGGAATTGGTGCATGTGGTTGTGGGGACTGGCAAGTCTGAAGTCTGCAGGGCAGGCAGACAGCCTGGAAACAGACAGGAGGCTGCCGTCTTGAGGCAGAATCTCTTCCTCCACAGGGAAACTTCAGTTCTGTAGTTAAGGCCTTTCCACCGATTAGATGCTATCAAGAGTAAGCTCCTTTCCTAAACGTCAACTGATTGTAGATGTGTACCATATCCTCAGAATACCTTCACAGCAGCATGAAGTTGGTGTGTGATTGAATAATTGGGTACTGTAGCCTGGCCCAGAGGACACGGAAATTAACCACACAGCGGTATATACCTGCCTGAGTAGTGAGAAGTAGGCGCAATGGAAAAGAAGAAAGCAGGGTGAGGGGATCAGGGAACCCCGTGGAAGGCGGACAACAACAGGAGACCCACCTGTGTGAAATACAGTATGTCATTCAATGCAACCTAAGTGAAAAATAAATGAACATACCTAGGCATTGAGCTCAAAAAGCAAGACAAAAATCCTCACCTAGTTACACACCTGCTTAATCTTGACCGTGTTGCGTGGTAACCGAGACCAGAGGTAAGTCGTCCGAATAACTCTCATTAGTATTACTTGACACAGCCAAAGCCAGGCTGTCCAGTCTCCTCGACCTGTTCATTAGGCAGCCGTGAATCCCTGTGACCGCAGCCTCCTGGCCGTGCCTCTGCGCATGCTCCCTCCCCTGCGCTCCTCCGCCCGCCCCTGCCCCTCATGGTTCCCAAGGCTCCTGGTCCATGAGCCTCCCTGGGCAGCCTCCTGCCTCTTCCGCCCTGACCTCTTCTCCTGCAGGCCCTCTTCCCGCAGCTCCATCCCGCTGGCCTCTTGCCGGTTCCCCAACACTCCAGCCTGCTTCTGCCTCAGTGTCTTGGTCTTTTCTGCTCCCTCTTCCTGCAAGGGTCCCCTCTCAGCCATCTCCTGGGCTCTCCCCCTCACATACTGCTCAGAAGGGCCAAGAGTGAACACCCTGTAAAACAACACCTCCCCGTCACTCTCTGTCCCCTTAGCCTGTCTTGTCTTCACAGCACTTGTGTTAAATGTATACTTCTTTGTTAATTGTCTGTCTCCTCTCACTTGAATGCAGAAGGGCAGGGACTCTGGGTTTTGTGTGTCTGTGTAGTACAATAACATAAAATGTACTGTTTTAAAATGCACAACTCAGTGACATTTAGTGCATTCACAGTGTTGTGCAGCCACCACCACTACCTAGTTCCAGAACACGTACATCACCCCAAAAGGGAACCCCACACCCGTTATGCAGTTGCTTCCTTTCTTCCCTCCTCCAACCTGTGACCGCGGATCTACCTATTCTGAATGTTTCATATAATTGCAATCGTACAGTAGGCGGCCTTTTGTGTCTGACTGCTTTCACTTACCATGATGTCTTTGCGGTTCCTCTCACCGCATCGGATCGCTGTCCTTCTTTTTTCTTTTTTCTGGCTGAATGACATTCCATGGTGTGGATATGCCGCGTTTTGCTTGTCCGTTGGTCAGCCGATGGACGTTTGGATTGTTTGTACCTTTTGCTGCCGTGAGTAACGCTGCAGTGGACATTTGCGTACGAGTGTTTGTTTGAAGGGAACTCTGTTTTGATCACTCTGTATCTCCGACCCGTGAACAGACCTGCACAGGGAAAGGCTCAGTAATTACCAGCTATGGATAGTTTAATCCTCAGACAAATAAATAGTAGTCAAGGTTTGAGCATCTAATGTCCTTGGGCTCCGGGCCCCCTTCATCCAGCCTCTGCAACACTGCAGGACTGAGACCCCCATGTCTTCCTCTTCCCAAACCCACACTCTCAGTGTCCTGGAGCCAAACTCTACCCAGCAGTGGGGCAGCGGTCCAGCTGCCCCACTCCCCAAACATAAGCACCTCCAGGCAGTGGAGAGAAATGGGCCCTTTTGAATTCTCATGGAGCCCTGGGATTCCCCCCAAAAACAAAGCCTTATTGCCTTCAGGGAAGGTCTGATTGGTAGGCTAATAGAATGCAGAAATCTTCTTTGGATAGGATAAAATCTTAAATTTCACAATTAGGCATAAGATCCTAAAAAAGATAACACCCCTGTATTGGTTTCCTAGGGCTGCCATGACAAAGTACTACAAACTGGGTGGCTTAAAACAATGGAGACGGAAATTCATTCTCTCACAATTCTGGAGGCTGGAAGTCTGAAGTCAAGGTGTTGGCAGGGCCACTCTCCCTCTGAAGTTTCTATGGAAGGATCCTTCCTTGCCTCTTCCTAGCTTTGGGTGGTTTCCAGCAATCTTTGGCAGTCTTCAGCTCACAGCTGCATCGCCCCAATCTCTGCCTCTGTCTTCACTTGACATTCCTTTCTCATATCTTCACATCAGTTTCTTATGACACCAGTCATATTGAACTAAGGGCCCTCCCTGCTCCAGTATGACTTCATCTTAAGTAATCACATCTGCAACGACCTTATTTCCAAATAGCATCGCATTCTGAGGCACTGAAGATGAGGACTTCAACATGTCTTTTGGGGGATACAATTCAATCCACAGCCTTGGAGAAGGTAACAGGATACATATCCTTGATTTCACTAAAGTGTAAATGACTGATAGGGTATTGGGGGGCAGGGAGCTGTTGTGCAAATGAAGAGAGGAGAGGACCATGCATAGGTCAGTGGGTCCACTAATGAGGAGAAATGGGGTAAGGAAGAGGAGGATGGAGCCATGAAGAGTGGTTTCTTTGTCCTTCTAGTGACGTAGGTGAGGGCCAACCCTTCAGCGGGCCCAGTAGCAGAACAGGGAAAGGAGGTGTCTCGGGTCTCCTAGAGGGAATCTTTTAACACTCACACCAGCTCACTCCTCTGCTAAAAATCCTCCAGGGGCTCCCTTGTCCTGAGGGCCCACACCATCCACCCTCTGCTTCTGCACACACTCCACGTGCTGTCGCTGCCCCACTGTTCACTCTGCCACCCTGGGCTCCTTGCTACCCTTGAAAGTGCCTGGCATGCTCCTGCCCCAGCCTGGGTCCGGCTATTCCCTTCCTTCAGAGAGCTCTGTGGCTCAAACTGCATCTTACCAGGCCCCCACTGAGCACCCCATCCCCACTCCACCCAGCACTTTCTATGCCCTCACCTTGCTAGTTTTCCCCACAGTGCTTATCGCCACCTGATACACAAGTGCTGGCCTATTTCCTGCCTGTCTTCCTCCGCTAGACTATGAACACCGTGAGGACAGGGAGTTTTGTGTTAGTCGCTGCTGTATTCCGGGTCTGCAGAGCAGTCCCCGGCACGCATTAGGCGTTCGATAAGTTTTCATCAGCTATATCCCTTATATGCAGAACCTTAAAAAAGGCTACAAATGAAATTATCTACAAAACAGAAATCGAGTTACAGATGTAAAACGTAAACTTATGGTTACCGGGGGGGTAAGGGTGGAGAGGGATAAATCGGAAGATTGGGATTGACACATACACACTACTATATATAAAAAAGATAACTAATAAGGACCTACTGTATAGCAGAGGGAACTCTACTCAATACTCTGTAATGACCTATATGGGAAAAGAATCTAAAAAAGAGTGGATGTGTGTATATGTATAACCGATTCACTTTGCTGTATGGCAGAAACTATCAAAACATTGTAAATCAATTATACCCCAATAAAAATTAAAGAAAATTTTTTTCATCCGATGAACGAAACTTCTGCTACACTACATGCTTGGGGAGGCTTGCAGCTACAGAGAGGACCTCTGTGATTAGCTGGGGCCCACCTGGATGATCCAGGATGCTCGCCAAGATCCTTAACTTAATTGCACCTGTGAAGTCCCTTTTGGCGTGTAAGGCAGCATTCACAGGTTCAGGGGGCTAGGACGGGGACGTATGTGGAGGCCGTTATTCAGCCTCCCACAGGCAGGCGAGGCAGGCCTGCTTCTTATCTGTTGTCATGACATCCATCGGCTGCCATGTCTGCAGTGCCAGGCCACCCGCCCCGCCCCCCCTGAGGTGGAGCCCCGCCTCCCAGACTCCTTCCATCAGCCTCTCCCAAGCCCAGCTTCTGGGACCTGTGACCCGATGCCCTCACTCTCACCCCAGGCTTTCACACCGTCCCTGACCAGCTGCAGGCCCCTGGTCACGCCTGCTTTCTCCTGTTAAAGGCACAACAAGGCCGGGCAGTCCTGGGAACCAGTGTCACAGAGGCCAGGACAGCGGTACCTTCTTTCAATTGTTTTTTGGGGAGAGAAGAGCCTAGAGGGGACAGTCAGGGTGTGTGTGTGCGAGGGGGGGTGTCCCTCCGTCTCTTCTGCACTTTTCTTTCCTTCTGTTCTTTCACCTGCTTCTTCTCTCCCCCGGGACACACTCTGACTTTTCTGCCTCTTATCCTCCATCCTTCCCACCTCAGCTGGTGACATCCAGTGGCATCAGGCGCACCTGCCATACTCAGTGCACCCAGGAGAGTTCACTGAGCCTTTGCTGGGTGTCTCTCTCTCACACACAGGGATCGCATTCTGAGTCACATTCTAAACAACGCTTAATGACCAAAGAGGCAAGGGCGTGGACCCTACCCCGCCTCAGCCCAGTGTGACGACAGGAGCTATGGAGCCAGGAGGGCCTGCCCCCGGTGCCATCCCTGACTGGCTGGGAGACCTGACCCCACTGACACTCAAGGTCCACATCTTCAAAATGGGTATAACAGCCCTCTTGGGACGGCCCCCCATTCGTGGTCCCCAAGATCCTGGCATAGCTTTACAAAATATCCTTGATGTGGAAGAATCTTTGTAACAATTGAACAAGGAAGAAACAGATCATGGCTGCAGGAACCTCAGGAGGTGCACTAGGCACCTGGTGTCAGAGGTCGCGGGGATCCACGGCACCCAGCCAAGCCTTGACCAGAACTGGCTCCAGCTGTCGTGACACCACTACACGCTGGAACAGTCCCAGGCCTCCCTCCGCCCTCCCCTCCTCGCCCCCGTACAGCCCAGAGGGGCAACAGAAGGGGTCTCTAGAGCAATCTGTCTCATTTCACCACGCACCGGTAAGTCCAGCATCGTCCTTCGAGGAAAACAGCTTCCCCAGACGGTCCAGTCAGTACCGGCTGGTTCCAATCAAGGCCGTGAAAAGCTGTAGGTATCTGACCTCCTTCGTATGGTTCTGCCTTGAGAAGCTAAGTAAAGACCGGAGAGAGAGGTGAGAAGAGAGCATCCTTCCTGCATTCAGAGTTATCTGATTAGAATGACTGTCCAGCAACTAACCTCAGGTTGGTTATGGGTAGGGGGCTGTCCTGAGGTAATGTGAGGAAAGCACACAACAAGCCCCGGGAGCACTAGTCTACCCCCTGCCTCACTGCTTTGTGGGGGGACCTCGTGCAGGTCCCCCAAAGTCTCTGAGCCTCAGTCTCGGGTTAAATGAGCTGCCCGCTGGCTTGACTACCTCACGAGACCCGAACACAGTAATGTGTGTGAGGGTCACCTTGAAATGACTGGAACACACATACAAATACATTACATAAAAGAACAATGAGGAATAAAGGAAACAAAACAAAATAATTGGCTAGGTGGTGTATTAGTTTCCTAGGCTGTCATAACGAAGTCCCACAAACCGAGTGACTTAAAACAACAGAAATTTATTGTCTCACATTCTGAAAGCCAGAAGTCCAAACTCGAGGAGTCAGCAGGGAGGGAACTCTTCCCAGTCTTTCTCCTCCTCCTGTAGCCTCAGGTGTTCTTTGGCTTATAAATACATCACTCCAATCTTCCATCTTCACATGATACTCCCCCTATGTCTTCACACTATTTTCCCTCTGTGTGTGTCTATCTCTGTGTTTGAAAATGTACCTGGTGCTTTGTGACCACCTAGAGGGGTGGGATAGGGAGGGTGGGAGGGAGACGCAAGAGGGAGGGGATATGGGGGTATATGTATACGTATAGCTGATTCACTTTGTTATAAAGCAGAAACTAACACACCATTGTAAAGCAATGATACTCCAATACAGGGGTTAAAAAAAAACGCACCTGGGATTTCCATTTTTTTCAGGTGTGGTGAGACCAAGCGCTCAGAAGATGATTGCCATTGAAAAGAGAGTTTGTTCCTCGTAGTTCTCAAAAGGAGGGGGCAACCCACATCACACAGGGCCACACGGGGAAGCACCAGGATTGGTCAGGAGGTAGAGGAGAGGAGAAAGTGTGGGCAGGGTCCTTATCGTGGTTTTCGAGGTAGGGAATGAGGACAGTATAGTAAGCAAGCTGAGTAGGTTTAGGATTGGATGGTTCAAATAATTTCAGCAGGCTCTGGGCTGTGGGGTG
Source organism: Stenella coeruleoalba (assembly GCF_951394435.1). Taxonomy (NCBI): domain Eukaryota; kingdom Metazoa; phylum Chordata; class Mammalia; order Artiodactyla; family Delphinidae; genus Stenella; species Stenella coeruleoalba. The sequence continues at coordinate 176,156,075 of NC_137169.1, forward strand.
GTCCCTAGTTGTCCAGGACGTGGCCCTACGTTGATTAGGAATATTGCCTCCTGAGTGGAAGAGCCAGATAGAGGAGATGCTTTGGAGTGTGGGCTCTGGATTGGTTAGTTAGCATATGAAAGACATGCTTCTGTGCAGGTCCTTTGCTACTTCTGGGAACCGTTTAGCCCTGGGAGAGACAGTCTCTCCCCAGTCACTGAAGCCCCAGATACCAGAGGATCAAGAATACAGAAAATAAGGCTTCCCTGGTGGCGCAGTGGTTGAGAGTTCGCCTGCCGATGCAGGGGACACGGGTTCGTGCCCCGGTCCGGGAAGATCCCACATGCCGCAGAGCTGCTGGGCCCGTGAGCCATGGCTGCTGAGCCTGCGCGTCCGGAGCCTGTGCTCCACAACGGGAGAGGCCACGGCAGAGAGAGGCCCGCGTACCGCAAAATAAAAAAAAAAAAAAAGAATACAGAAAATAAATAACCAACAAGAACCTACTGTATATAGCACAGGGAACTCTGCTCAATATTCTGTAATAACCTAAATGGGAAAAGGATTTGAAAAAGAATAGATATAACTGAATCACTTTGCTGTACACCTGAAACTAACACAACATTGTTAATCAACTATACTGCAATATAAAATAAAAATTAAAGAATAGAGAAAATAAGAAAATAGAGTTAATAAACTGAGAGTCCAAATTTCCCGTTTATAAGGACAACAGTTATCTTGGATTAGGACTCACCCTAATAACCTCATTTTAACAACTTGATTACCTATAAAGACCCTATTTCCAAATAAGGCCACATTCTGAAGTACTGTGGGTCAGGACCTCAACGTATCTTCTTCACAGGACGTAATTCAATCCATTCAGACAAGGAAGAGTAAACTTTTTCAGTAAAAGGCCAGATAGTGAATGTTTCAGACTGTCACGGGAGAGCAGCCACAGACAATAGGTAAATGAGTGAGCATGGCTATGTTCCAATAAAACTTTATTAACAAACTAGGCAGTGGGCCAGACATGGCTCACAGGCCACAGTTTGCCAACCCCTAAGTTAGGAGACAGATTTCCAAAATAAGAAAAAAAAGAAAGGGTTGGTGCAGCCTTTCTGAAAGGGGGAATTCCACCCAGGAAATAAAAGTCAGGAGCAAATTTTGAGTCCCCAGAAGCGCTAGGGGTAGAGTCAATGCAGGTCTAGCCCAGGGTCTGGGCTCAGAGACTTGGATTCACAATGAGGGACGGCAGAGGGCCGGGGAGGATCCCTCACAGGCCCTGGAGGGGCCCATCTTACAGAAAGACCCAGTGACTTGCCTCACAGCCACTAGAGGTGGGAAGCAAACGCAGGTGTTCTGATTGGAGGCTGAGTTTGTAACCGCACGCCTCCCGGGGGGGCGGGGCCTGGCTACTCCAGATGACAAGGGCCGGAGAGCCTGGAAGGAGCTGGTGGCGAGCCGAAGTGGGCGGGTCATTAGAGTCATGGACGTCAGGCTCACCCCTGAAACGTCTTTAGGGAGGATCCTTATTAACACCCCACCCACAAAAGCGGCTGAGATGGGACAACTTTACTCTGAATTGGCAAAGGCTCTATGAATTCTGTTAAACATACGTTAATAATTAAACATCCAGGGAATCAGTTCACCAGGACCCTAAGGAAATAAAAGCAGAAACAAGGTCAGGAGACTAAGGGCAAGACACTAATTGTGCCTATTTAGCTGCGTCATAGAATTTCACCCTTATTGGCCCGTCATCTTCACACCTCATTGAAAATCCGTTAAACCAATCGCTGGGCCCTTAACCCTGACTTTCAGGCAGAAGTTTCCCTTGGGCACAGTTTTTGACTAGGGTCCCTTCGTTAATACTGGCGTAATTGCTTGTAGCTGGAGGACTGTGATTACATACCGCTATTTAAATATGGACGAGGCGCACTAGAGGCTTAATCTTTGCATCGTTTTAATTTTTTAATACGAATGGACTTACCTCCCTCGGGCAAGATAATATATTAAAACGTGAATTTTTAAAACAGCGGGTGATGACTCAATTTACAAGAGAATTCACTATAGGATTTCTTAAATAGTGAGTTCCCAGAGCAATAAAAATTCTTTGATTTACAAATTTTCAATTTGCCAGCATCTTTTCCATATTGTAACTCGAGTGTAGAGGCTGTATTTGAAAAAGAAACACAATTGCTAATGAGTACCCTAGTGACAGCAGCTGAGCAAGAAAGAAACATTCGCATTTATAAACAGGGTGGCTAGAAGGCATATTTTAAGGACTACTTGCAGATGTCTCAAAGCCTGGGATAGGGCTCTGACCTGCTAGGACACACAAGGCAGACAGGTGAACCAAAGAGGGAACATCAGTCAGAGAAGAGGAGACCCAGAGACCAGACTGCAGTTTGGAGCTACTGCAATTAGAAGCTCTTTATGTGTGTACAGACGGTAAAGGCCCAGGTTCCCGGAAAAGGAGCTCTTACCCCTCCATCCCTCAGCCACACTCAGTGAGACAAATTTACCCAGCACCACTTCAGATACTGCCTGTTATAAAGCCTGGGAGAATATTAAAGACCTTTCCCATAAAACAGTGGCTTCTCTTAGCATTTCATTACCTCCATTGCTCTGCATTTAAAACCAGCCATGTGACATTGCAATGCCATCTTCCAGATGCGTGGCAACCAAGTCTGTAGACTCAACTGAGTAGTAATTGTTGCTAATTATTGCTAAGGTCCGGATTTGACTAATGACTTACTCTTTTAGTTGTGGTTTTTAGAGTAAGTTCAAGGTCACCCCTATATTCGCATCACGCTCACTCTCTTGCATTTCCTTACGTTTTCGTGAGGCAGAGAGAAAGGTGTAGAGTTGACACGCTGAGAATCGCCCAGTAGCCTCGCCACACAGACGTGTGTCCCATTTGTAACCATCAATTGTCCAAGCTGGGGCAGGGCAGGGTAAGGGGGTGCCTGGCATGTGGTTCCCAGAATTTAATACATCACACACCAGTAAAATGTGCACAGAAAGTGTGGGCTCCTGGAGAGAATTGAGAATTTTCATTTACGAAATAGGAACACTTAATCAATAATCTATCATTTGCTATGACCATCACTCCATAAAAGAATAAATACATTAACAGCGACAAAGTCAGAAGGACAACCTCCAAGCATTCCCTCAAGCAAGATAGGCGATAATCTGACATTGATTTTATATATTAAAAAACATGATTCATATTTGTCTCATTCTGCTGCACATGGGTGGAAATGTTCCTCACGGACGTACAAACATCAGTGCAATAACAAGGACAGACAGTGTGGAAACCACTGCCCCAGACCTTTGCTGTCCAATTCAGTGGCCACTAGTCACATGTGGCTATTAAGCACTTGCAATGTGGTTGGTCTGAACTTAGATGTGCTGTAATTGTAAAATTCACACCAAATTTCAGAAACTTGGTACAAGAAAAAAAAAGTATATCTCTTGGTAATTTTTATATTGAATGTGTGTTAAAATGATAATATTCTGGATATATTAATATATCATTAAAATGAATTTAACAGTTTTTTCACTCTTTGAAAAATGATGCTACTAGGAAATTTTAAATTACTTTGTGACTCACATTGTATTTCTACTGACAGTGCTGCTTCGATGAGCAGCACCCACCTGAAAATGTTAGATGCTATCGAGGTAGTTTATAGCTTTTGATTATATTCTTATATATTTTATATACTTGGCATTGAAATACCAAATAAATAGGACTTGAATTTATGTTTCCATGCAGGGCAGGGAAGTTATGACTATGAGAACCTTAATGTGTTTAAGACGAACTGACTGGTCTTGGGGCAACTTAAACTTGCTATTCCAGGGGACTTCACTGGTGGTGCAGTGGCTGGGAATCTGCCTGTCAATGTAGGGGACACAGGTTCAAGCCCTGGTCCAGGAAGATCCCACATGCCGCGGAGCGACTAAGCCCGTGCGCCACAACTACTGAGCCTGCGCTCTAGAGCCTGCAAGCCACAACCACTGAGCCCACGTGCCACAACTACTGAAGCCCGCGCACTCTAGGGCCCGTGCTCCGCAACAAAGAGAGGCCACCGCAGTGAGAAGCCTGCGCACCGCAACGAAGAGTGGCGCCCGCTCTCCACAACTAGAGGGGGCCCGCGCGCAGCAACGAAGACCCAACGCAGCCAAAAATAAATAAATAAATTTATTAAAAAACAAACAAAAAAATCTTGCTGTTCCGGACTATACAAGTTGATGCCCATTGTGGCCACTAGAGGGCAGTAGCGTATATAAAATGTGAACTTCCGCACAAATATTACCTGAGAAGACGCTGCAGGCAAAGCCATTACAAGGGAGACACTCAGTAATTAGAGCTGATCCTCTTTCCCTTGCTCTTAAGTGCCATATGCCTCTAGAGGAGCGAGAGGCCGCAGAGGACTGGGTAGAGCTTGAGTTGGCCCTTAAACCGTGAGTGAGGTTCAGACAGCAGCAAAACAGAAAAGCCATTCTGTATGAGAGAAAGCGTGTTCAAGGGCAGGTGTTCCAAGACCCAAGCTGTAGAGTCAGGTTAACCTTCCTGGATCTGCTACTAACAATGTGTGGAGCCCAAAGCAAGGCACTGGGCCTCAGTTTCTTCCTCTGTGAAATGAGGAGGCAGAGAGAGGTGAATTTTTTTTTTTTTTTTTTTTGCAGTACGCGGGCCTCTCACTGCTGTGGCCTCTCCCATTGCGGAACACAGGCTCTGGATGCGCAGGCTCAGCGGCCATGGCTCACGGGCCCAGCCGCTCTGCGGCATGTGGGATCTTCCCAGACCGGGGCACGAACCCGTGTCCCCTGCATCGGCAGGCGGACTCTCAACCACTGCGCCACCAGGGAAGCCCCGAGAGAGGTGAACTTTAAGGCAACCTCCGACCTCAGCATTCATTCCATACTTTCAAGTGTAAACCCTGTGGGCCTGGTGTTATCACAGGCTTGGTGAAAAGAGTAGTAATTATAGGACTTACACACAGGCACAATAGTGCTGTAAATTCATGCTTTAAGGTCCCCTCTGCTCCAAACACTTAACAATAACAGATAAAATACAAAAAATTAAAAGTCAAAGAATTACTCAAAAAGATCAGCATCTCCAAGGGTTACAGCAGAGACACAGCGCTGTAAACTGCGATGGTGCTTGGGACTGTGGGTCTCCAGGGCGGGGAACAGGCAGAGGTAGTGAGGAGCTTTTCTCCTGTGGTGAGATGGGGAATACCACACGAGGAGGGGTCCCCAACTCAGGGACTCTGTGGGGCTCCCACACCCGACAATCAGGGGTATAAAACACATAACAAACTGCTTCCAGGGCTGAGGCTTATACAAATCTTCATACCCCCAAATGAGGAGGAACCTGGTCCCTAGCCCAATGACAGGATCAGAAATATCCCCAAATTATGACAGCATGGATACCTGAGCTGATGATAGAAATCTGGTTCTGAACTGGGGGCTCTGGAGGCCAAGGGGAGGTAACTTCAAAACCACTAGGTTGGGAAGGGGTGAGCAACAGAGAGATCAAAATTACTAATAATAAGTCCCCCCAAGAGAAAGACTAAGAGAAGCAGTCCAAAATTGCAATTAAAAAATGTAATTAATAAATGCAATAAAAGAAGATGCGGTACATATATACAATGGAATATTACTCAGCCATAAAAAGAATGAAATAGGGCTTCCCTGGTGGCGCAGTGGTTGAGAGTCTGCCTGCCAATGCAGGGGACACGGGTTCGTGCCCCGGTCCGGGAGGATCCCACATGCCGCGGAGAGGCTGGGCCCGTGAGCCATGGCCGCTGAGCCTGCGCGTCCGGAGCCTGTGCTCCGCCACGGGAGAGGCCACAACAGTGAGAGGCCCACATACCGCAAAAAAAAAAGAATGCATTATTTATTCAGCAAATATTTTAAGTACCTACAATTCTCAGATATTGTTTTAAGTGTTGAAGATATAATAATAAATAATAACTGCTCTCATGGACCACATTCTAATGGAAGAGCCAGGCAGTTTTTCAAAATTGCATAATATGCCAAGCAGTAACAAGTGCTGTGAAGAAATGTTTAGGATCCTCAAAGATCCTATATATAAACATACAACCGTATATAAAAACATAAATTATAAAACAACAAATAAGCAAAATTAAACAAAAGCAAGTTAGGAAAAAGAACCGATCAAATGAAAAATATAGTCATTGAAATACATAAACTCAGTAGTGGTAGATAAATGCTATGAAGTCACAGTGGAAGAGAGATTAATTAGAAGGCAGTACTGAAGAAATCACCCATAAAACAGCACAAAGAGAGAAAATGTATTTTTAAAAACATGAAAGAAGAGTTAACAGCCTTGGAAGGTAGACTGACAGGCACCAACATACAGCTAATAGGGATTCTAGAAGAAAAGAACAGAAGGAATGAGAGAAAAGTGATGTCCAAAGAGATAACATCTGAAGTTTTCCAGTATTAGAGTTAGAATTCACTAAGAACTCTAAATATGGATATACAGGAACTTGTATTTTCACAATGATGTGTCCAAGTGCCCATACGTCATAGTGAAACTGCAACACGTGTAAGGATAGAGAAATAAATCATAACCGAAAAAATAAGACTACCCACAAAAAGGAAAGAAAAACTGATGGTAGCAACAGATGCCAGAAGACATGGGAGGAGCTCCTGAAAAGTGCTGAGAGAAACTTACTAATCGACATAGAATTCTATACCCAGATTAACTATTGTTCATTCAAGAGTGAGAAGAAAAAATATATATATGTACATTTTCAGGCACACAATAATAATTCTTTCAGTACAGCCCTAGGGCCCATGGGCTGCACTAAAAGAAATTACAACCCATGGGCCCCAGGTAAAAGAAGTACTAAGGAGTGAAATCACAATGGAAATTACAAAAATTAAGAAGTAAGCAACAGGGGCTTCCCTGGTGGCGCAGTGGTTGAGAGTCCACCTGCCGATGCAGGGGACGCGGGTTCGTGCCCCGGTCCAGGAGGATCCCACATGCCGCGGAGCAACTGGGCCCGTGGGCCACAACTACTGAGCCTGCGCGTCTGGAGCCCGTGCTCCACGACAAGAAAGGCCGCGATGGTGAGAGGCCCGTGCACCGCGATGAAGAGTGGCTCCCGCTTGCCACAGCTAGAGAAAGCCCTCGTGCAGAAACGAAGACCCAACACAGCCATAAATAAATAAATTTTTAAAAAAGAAGTAAGCAACAAAAGTACAACATATCTGAACAGTAATAGCAATAACAGCTTTGATATGTTGCTTTCAGCAATAAGCCAGGAATTATATTAGACATTTCATAAGTAGTATATCTCTCAGCCCTCCAGGTCAGGTTATGACCTAGGCATTGTTAACTCTTTTGTAAGGATGAGAAAACTTTCTGGTAGAACAAGATAATCATGCTGTTATGGACTAAATGTTTATGTCCCCCCAAAATTCACATGGTGAAGGCCTAATCCCCAATGTGATGCTATGAGAGGTGGGCCCTTTGAGGGATAATTAGATTTAGATGAAGTTCTGAGGGTGGAGCCCCCATGATGGGATTAGTGCCTTTATAAGAAGAGGAAGAGCCACCAGAGCCTCCTCTCTCTGCCCTGTGAGATTATAATAAGAAGGTGACCATCTGCAAACCAGGAAGAGTGCTCTCACCAGAACCCCACCATGCTGGCACCCCAATCTCAGATTTCCCAGCCTCCAGAACTGTGAGAAATAAACGTTTGTCATTTAATCCTTAGTTGTCTTAGTAACCCAAGACAACCAAGACACATGCATGGTAGTCTGGGTCTGTACAAGATAGGGAGCCAATGAAGCAAGGAGGGAGGTGCGGGTGGAGTTTTACTGACCCTTGGGAACAAGAATAGGGGGCCTATGTCAGGTACAAACATCTGTTCGACAGTGAGGAGGTAAATGGCAATCTACTCAGAAGCCGTTCGCGCTGGTGATTACCCTTTGCCCTACTCACCTTTCCCCTAGGCCCACGTTGATTTGCCTCAGCGTTCAACACTATAACATCAGGAACACCTGCCCAGCTTTTAGCCAGACTGGGTTACAAGCTGTAAAGAAAGAGGCATTTACAGGAACCACACACAAGGACTGAGGTTCCCAAGCCCAGCGTCACCCAGGAATCCCCCGGGGAGCTTTCAGGCACACAGTTGCCCTTCCCCCAGTCCTATTCGTGTTCAGCTGACTTCAGCTGCTACCCGGGCAATAGGATTTTTTAAAGCTCCTGGGGAAATACTGTTGTTCAGTCACAGCTGAGGATCACTGGCCTAGAACAGGGTAAGATGAAGGAAAACGTTCTTTCTGCCCCAACAGACTGAATCTGGGGACGGGGGCCTGGTAGCCCCTCTCAACAGCCAGCACCAGCACTTGAGCAAACTTCAGAGACAGCTGTTCTGACAGCTTTGGGAACTGGTTCCCCTTTCCCTGAAATCAGAGAAGAGGAAGCATAGTGTGCTTGTCCACAAAAGTAATAATTCTCCCAGAGCGGAGGAGGGGACATTTCTCTTCCTTTGACGTGGACAAAATCACAGGCCAGCAGCCAAGGCTTATTCTACGGGAATGTGCTGACAGTACTTAGGGTTTTCTGTTCAACAGATTGCTGCCCCCATGCCCCTTTAGGAAAGCGGTTTTCAGAAGGCCAGAGCCTCCCTTCCCAGACGAGCCAGAGCCTCCCTTCCCAGACGAGCCAGAGCAAGTGGGCTGCTGGAATGAGAGGAAAGCCCGCCTGCTTGTCCCATCCTCAGAGAGGGTCATCTATGCTCAGAGCCCCGCGCTGAGCATCACAGGGCATCCCCCGGGAGGGAAGCTGGAAAGAGGCTCCCTCCTCTGGGGCTTAGAGCCAAGGAGACTCTCGCGTCCTCAAAGACCACGCCTGCCCTCGGGAAAGGGGGAGGCAGTGTCCTGAGCCCAACCCAACCTGATCTGAAGGCCCACCTCTCAGCCCAGAGAAGTCACCCAGCCCCCGGACCTCGGCTGCTCTGTGCCCGCCGCCTTCAGAGACCTCCGTTTCACGAGGTCCGAGCAGAACACGTGTTGGATCGGGGGCAGCTGATGCTGTGGCTGTGCTGGTTGCTGTGGTTACAGCTGGGTTGGTTGTGGAGTTTGTGGTCGTTGCGGTCGCGTGGTTGTTGTGGGCATGAGGTGGCTACAGTTCCTGCACTTGCGTTTGCTGTGCTTGTGTGGTGACTGCAGGTATTCTAGCTCCTTCGGCACCACAGCCTGAGGAGCAGGCCAGCCGCCGGGGAGAGGTGGCCTCCCGATCCATGTCCTCTCAGGCGGTGCCCAGGCAAACAGACGAAGGGCAGGCAGAGAGAGGGGGTGTCGCCGGGGTGCAGATGACGGGGCACAAGCTTCCCCAGCCCCACAGCCCTCTCTCTTTGGCTGTCGGGGACCCCCCAGCACAGTCGCGTAGGCCGCTTATCTGGAGCTGGAGCCACGTCCAAGTGCTTGAAACCCTGAAGGTTCTCCTGCGCGTAGCACAACCTCTGTTTGCAAGCACACTCTCCTGTGCAGAAACCCTTTCACCCAGAATGGACCCTGCCCATCCCGCTGCCCTGAGGTGCTCCAAGCAAGCCAGCTAGACAGTGCTTATAGCCTGGGGGGCAACGAGCAAGCAGGCTTCTACTGGAAGCAGTGGGGGGCGTGATGACAAGACAGATCACAGCAGAGGCCCGAGCAGAGGGCCTGGCCTGACGCCCACCTCCTTGACCCTGGACCCGGAGTCAGCATGAAGCCAGGGGGCTGGGTCAGCCCTCCAATGGGCAAGGCCTGGGCATCTCCTAGCTCACCTCCACCCATCACTCTTACAAGGACCCCATGAGAGGATCAGAGCTGTGGTGAGGCCACGGTTTCCCCAGCATGGTAGGCAGAGACCCTTGGGCCCTGGTACCCGGGATGGAGTTTTACACCTGCCTCGGGGAATCTGCATCCTGTACCATATACCCCTCTCCTGAACCCTGCTCCGAATCAGAAATGTATGTTTGTTTTAAATGTGTTAATAGATAATACTTCACATGGTCCATAATCAAATGTACACAAGGGAATGCGGTAAAATATGCTCTCCCATACCTTTCCCTTAGCCACCCAGAGATAGTTGATGAATTTGCAAGCAAATACGCATGTGTAAGCAAACAAAGGAACACAGCATGGTGGGAAGAGTACAAACTCTGAGCCAGTCTGTCTGAGCTCAAGACCCAGTACTGCCCCTTTCCAGCCGGGGACTTTGAGCATTTCTCTGTGCCCCGGTTCCTCCCAGCGGCACAATAGGATATAATCACAGTACCTACCTCATAGGAGGGGGACGGGGTTAAACAACACATATTAGCGCTCAGTGTAATGGATGGTCTTTTCCATCTTATAGAAGTGATATCACACTGTTTCACACATACTGTTCTACATCTAATTTCTTTCTCTTTCAAGTGGATCTCGGAGCTCATTCAGTCTCTTGTAGAGCTGCATGGCATTGCGTTGCCTCAGTGCACCTAATTTATTTAAGCCAGTCTTTTTTAAATAGACATCTTGGTAGTTTCCAGTCTTTTACAAGCAATGCTGCAATGAATAATTTTGTACATACTATATAATTTTTACGCCCCTATCATGTCACATAATTATCTTTTTGGGGATAAGAATGATTAAGATCTAGTCTCTTAGCACCTTTGAAGTTTATAATACGATATTGTTGTCTCTAATTGCTATGCTGTGCATGAGGTCTCCAGGACTTATTTACCGACTGGGTGCAAGTTTGTACCCTTAAATAACATCTCCCCAAATAGATATACTATATTTTGTCCAAAATGATTAGGATAAATTCCTAGAAGTAGCATGCTGGTCAACAGATATGTGTGTTTGTTACTTTTTGCCCTCCAGAGAGGCTGTACAGATTCAGTTCTCCATTGGCAACATGTAAGAGTTTCTGTTCTCCATAGTTTACCAACAGTTTATAAACACATCTTTTATCTTTGTCAGTTTGGTAAGTGAAAAATGGTAAATGCTATCTCTCTGTAGTTTTGTTCTACAATTTCTCTTAGTATGAGTAATGGGAAGCATCTTCGTATGTTTATAAATCATTTGTGTTTGCTGTTTTGTGAACTTGCCATTCATATCTTTTGCCAATTTTATCATAGTCATTTTTCTTCTTGATTCGTAAAAAGTCTCTATGTGTTAAGAATATTACCGTATTTTTCCTGGTTTGATGGTACTCTAGAATTTCCTTTTACTAGTTTTGCCAAACATGATTTTTTTTTTTTAATATTTATTTGGCTGCGCCAGGTCTTAGTTACAGCATGTGGGATCTTCATTGCAGCATGCGGGATCTACTGACCAGGGATCGAACCCAGGCCCCGTGCATTGGGACCACGGAGTCCTAACTGCTGGACCACCAGGGAAGTCCCATTGCCCTACATAGTTTTAACGCAATAGAAGTTATTTTTTTCTTCATGGTGTCTGTATCTTGTGTCATCTTTAAAAGTTCTTCCCCTTAAAAAATAGTCGTTAGATTAGTTTTTAATCTCCCATAGTTTCTCGTAGCAATTTTTTTTTTTTTTTTTTTTTTTGCGGTACACGGGCCTCTCACTGTTGTGGCCTCTCCCGTTGCGGAGCACAGGCTCCGGATGCGCAGGCTCAGCAGCCATGGCTCATGGGCCCAGCCGCTCTGCGGCATGTGGGATCTTCCACGACCGGGGAACGAACCCGTGTCCCCTGCATCGGCAGGCGGACTCTCAACCACTGCGCCACCAGGGAAGCCCTCTTCTAGCATTTTTAAAATTTTAAATCACTTATTTCTCCTGGTATGTATCTGATATTAAAAAAATGATGTATGGATACAACTTAATTTTTTTCCAGATAGCGACCCAGTTGTCTCAACACAATTTATTGAATAGTTCATCTTTTTCCCAGTGATCTGCAATGCCATCATTATAAACTAAATTCCCAATAAATTTTGGTCTATTTCTGGACTTCCTATTTTATTCCAGCTACAAGATGTCCTACACTATTTTAATTATTCAAGTTTTATAATATGCATTACATCTTATAGGGCTAGTTACTATTCATTTTTCAGCTTCTTTTTCCATATGAGCTGTTAGTTTTATTGGGATTTCTTTTATAAGTTAATTAAGGCAAGCTGACATTGAATATGATGTTGGGTCAGTTTGGGGTGAACTATATTTTCCCAGAGAAGTATCCAATATATTAGGTTTTGCAAAGTTAGGGGGTTCCCAAGACCATCCTCAGGTTCAAAAATTTGCTAGAAGGACTCACAGAACTCACTAAAAGCTGTTGTATTTGTGGTTACAGTTTATTACAGTGACAGGACATGGATTGGCACCAGCCAAGGAAAGAGGTGCAGAGGGCAGAGTCCAGGGAACGTCCAGGCACAGAGTTTCACTTGTCCTCTCCCAGTGGAGCCATGGACAGTGCTCCTATCCCCCCCAGCAATATGCAGTGGTACACGCAGAGTATTGCCAACCAGGGAAGCTCACCTGAGCTTTAGTGTCCAGAGTTTCTATGGGGGTTCAATCACGCAGTCACTGACTGCCCACATGGCTGACTTTTAGTCTCCAGGTGCCCCAGAGATAGAGCAAATACTGTATGGCCCAAAGATCCCACCATAAACCATACTGTTAGACTGTGGGGTGTTGCCCAAGGTAAACAAAGACACTCCTAGGCCTAGAAGTTACCTCCCAGGAGCCAAAGACCAAGGCCAGATCTCTCCTGGGGTAAGGTTAATGTTTTTACTACCTAAGTTTTTAAATTTATTTGCATGGAGTTGACCCAATTGTCCCTAAGGATTCTCTTCATTCCCTCCACCTGGGGTTCTTTTCCCCTTGGCATTTCTTATTTGTGCCTCCTTCCTCTTTTCTCTTGACAATTTATCAATTGACAATTTATCAATCTTATTCTATTTTCAAAGAATTAGATTTACTATTTACTTGTAATTTATTAATTATAAAACTTTTCGTTTTACAAGTCGTCCACGTTTGCTTTAACATTTATTCATTCCTTCCTCCTGCTTTTCTTATGTTTATTACCTTTTTCTAACTACTTTAGTTGGATGCTTAGTTCATTTGTCATTCCTGTGTAATTTTTTATTAGCTCATTATAAGACTATCTATATTAGTCAGGGTTCTCCAGAGAAGCAGAATCAATAGGCTATAAAAAGAAATTTATTATAAGGAAATGGCACACATGATTATGGAGGCTGAGAGGTCCCAAGATCTGCAGACAGCAGGCTGGAGACCCAGGAGAGTCAAAGGTGTAAGTTCTAGTCTGAGTCCAAGTCCAAAGGCAGAAGAAGACCAATGTCCCAGCTCAAAGACAGAGAGAAAGAATTCTTTCCTACGCAGATTTTGTCCTAGGCAGGCCTTCAACAGATTGGATGAGGCCCACCCACACTGGAAGGGCAATCTGCTTTACCCAGTCTGTCAATCCAAATGTTAATCCCATCCAGAAACACCTTCACAGACACACCCAGAATAATGTTTGACCAAGTATCTGGGCGCCCCGTGGCCCAGTCCAACTGACACATAAAATCTCACTATACTATTTTCTCTGGGCACTGCTCTAAGTGTACCTCCTAAGTTTTGATAAGAAATGTTTTGTTACTTTAGAGGTAATCATTCCTTCTAGAAAGCGCTTTGTGGCTTACAGAAGGAATGTTTTGCTACTAAATTTTGACCAGGCAATAAGTACAACCAGTTGCCTTTTCACATAAGGTTGATCTGATTCTCTTGAGGCCAACACGAAGGTGAACCAGGACCTCCTCAGGGCCCAGAAGTTGCTTCGAAAGGATTCTCTCAGAACCTCACATTTAAGTACCAATGGAGCACGCACCTACTTACCTAGACGAACTTCTTAACAACCAACATCAAGAGTTCCCCTGTTAAATCTCAAATCCAAGAGGGAAAAAAGGAGCTACCATCCCTCTCCCATCCAAATCATCATAAATAATAGTATTATTAACAAAATTATAACAGCTACCATAATACGGCTTCAGTGCTTTATATATGTCATCTTTTGTAATTTTTACGTGAGTTCTGAGATAGCATTCTTTACATCTTAAAGATGAGAAAACTAAGCCTCATAGGGGTTCCATAACTTGCTAAGATCACACCTCTTTTTAAGTGGAGGGGCTAGGACTTCACAGTGGCTCTTTCTGATTTAAGCCTTTGTATGTTTTCAGGATGCCTCTCTTGTCTCTCCTCTGCCCTGACTTGCAGCAATAAGGTGGGTCTGCCTCCCTCGGCAAAACTTCTTTTCCGGGCGGAGAGAATACATCTGCTACAGTCCACTGTCGATTAAGGAGGAGTCCAGCCCACAATTCCGGAACTGAGACGCAGCAGGCCACCAGCCAGGGAAGGCCTTTGCCTGCTGAAGCCATATGGAATGAAGACTCTGAGCCAGGCGCTCAGAAAGAGAAAGGGGAGGGAAGTCGGGGTGGGGGCCGAGAGAGTAGGGGGCAGGCAGCGCCGCTTCAGGAGGGGAACACGGACCGCGGCGCCTGCACGCGCCAGACACACCCATCACCCGTGCCAGGCCCGTCAGGTTTGCCTCAGCTGTCTGGCAACTGCCCTCTCATGAAATGAGCCAACGATTTCCTATAGGGAAGGTTTCAGGGTCATTGGCCAGGTCTCAGTGGGAACAAGAGAAGACGACCCCAAGGGGGCTGGAGGCCCTGGTAGCAACAGCCAGAGCCCGCTGGCACATCTCCGAGCGCCTGCCAACCGGGCACATGATCAGAACCCTGCTGCGAAGAGATAAGCAATGGCCTGATCCAGCTCCTAGAAGGGCAGGGCTTTATATAGCAGCCTGAGTAGGCTGCAAGGGAATGTCCTGGCTGAAGGCCCTGCTCTAGCCCAGGCAGAGAGGGGAGTGGGTGGGTGGGAAGGAGGGAGCTTATAAATAACCCCCTGTGTACTGATCTGCTCAGCAGCCTTGTCTTAGCAAGGCCTGGGATCTCAGGAGGGGGGTCATTTATAGACAATTTTAATTTTTTTATACTTCTATTTTCCAAGTTTTCTACAGTGAACTTGAACTCCTTTTATAGTCAGTAAATATGAATACAGTTTTAAAGAAAGTAAAACAGAGAGGCACAGAAGGAAATCCTTCAGTTGGGAATCCTTCCCCTGCTCATGGGTCCCCCAATCTTGGACCAGTCCCCTCCCCTCTTCTCTGGTCTCTCTTGGAGGAGACCTCCTCGGTGCTTGCATTTGCCTACGGTGCACGAAAGGACCAGTTTTCCCAGCTCCTGCGTTCCTCATACTCTCCCCGCCCCCATCAATTCAAGTGTCACAGTTCTTGGGTTTGATGTCTTTAGATAAAGCACCCAGGCCCCTCATCTCTGCTGGGGTGCAGAAGGGTCACTTTGGTACGTCTGTCCTGTGCACTTCCCAGCCCCTAACGGTAGCTTAGTAATGGAAAAAGGAGCAATGGAGCCCCTTATAGAGAGTGTGTTTTGCACTCTTTGAGCCTCAGGCTCCTTGTCTGTAAAATGGGGATAATAATAGCACCTGCCTCACAGAGATGATATTAAGATGAAAATAAGACAGTGAGTGTAAAGTGCCTGACACACTGGAAATGCCCAGTTAAATATTTACTAACCATCATGCCTCCTGCTCCACAGCCACCTGCCCCCTGAAGGACCACACCTACCAAATTTGGCCAAAATGACTTTCACTGTGTCCAAAAACAGCTCCTCCCAGGTGTGAGGATCGCCACCCAACTCAAAGCAGCAATTCCACAAATGCTTTGAGAGGCGATAGGCTCCTTGGAATCCTTGAGAAAGCCCCCTTAAAAGGCACTGCCCTCATTTGGATGTGTGTCAATGTAGGGCAGCTGGATACATAGATAAATGAATAAACATATTTCTTTGTAGTAATGACCTTACGTAGGCTGAGTTCAGCTTATGACTCTGGAGCAATTTTTAGGAGACGAAAGTAGGGAACATATCAACTGATCTCTATTTTCTGAGCAAGTGCTAGGTGCAAAAAGGCACTGTGCTAAGATTCCAAAATGGAACATTAAAAAAGATGAAAGCCTCAGGTCTCAAAGAGATTACAGTCTAGTTGAGCAAGTAAACTGCAGATACAGAAATAGAAAGCTCGCTCAGCAAAGCAGGATAGGGCCCATGCAGGTGATAGGGTAGAGAGTTTGGAAGAGAGTTTCCTCTGGGTTCTGGAGGTCAGAGCAGGCCTCGTGGAGGAAATAAATATAATTGGTAAGTGGGCACCAGTCCTGGTAGTATCCAATGCAATCAGGATAGCCTGAGAAAGGGTCTCAGGCGTTCATGTCAACAAGACAAGGTGTGGGTTCGTACAGGTGGAAGAACACCATCTTTTTTGATCCTGACCACAGCATTGTGTGGTGTCATCATTCCGGTTTTACAGGTAAGAAAACAGTGGCTCAGAGAAGCTCAGAGAGGTTAAGTTATATGCCTAAAGTCACACAGCAGAGGCAGAATTCAAACCAAGTTCTACCTGCTCCAGAGTCCACATTCTCGCTTCTATCACCTGGCACTGCTAAGATCTCCCTTATATCTGGCTCCCAGAACAGACCTAGGCTGTCTGTGACTAGTAACGGGGCTCTCATTCCATGGCTGTGGCCCTCCAGTAGAGAGGGTGCCTCCCAGAGTGGCTGGCAAATTCTTTGGAGATATATAGACCTTATATTGCCTGCCAGTATCATGGGATAAGGTGCGATGACTTCTAAAGCCTAGATCAAAGTAAGAATTTTGACTACATCTTGTAGTTTTAAATATTTAAGCCCCTCCTTCTACTCTGTAGTATTTCCCCCAGTTCAGCAATGTGTGCTGCTGGCATATGGCAGGCCTAAACCAGCTATTTGTCCAGGCCAGACACCTGCCCATCATCCTTTAATCCTCCCATCCCTCAACGCCCTTATCCAGTCAGCCACCAGGTCCTGACCTTCTACCCTGGACGCATCTAAAACCCCTCTACTTCCTTCCATTCCCTCTGCCATTTCCATGTTCTTTTCTTGGATTTCTGCAGCAACGACCAAATGGGTTTCCCTGCTTCCAGACTTGCTCTCATTCAGTGTAATTGCCAGACCACAGAGCATAGTAAGAAACTTGGCCTCATGCAGGGCGAGATCTGGCCTTTGTGTGGGCTCCTGGGGTAACCTCTAAACTCTTGCAATTTCTGCATTGAGAGGAGTACCTTTGCTATTCAAGGTGGGCCCTTCACGTATGCTAATGAGATGATTCAGGCTAGGGGCTGCCATGCCAAAAGACCAACACGACACATATGACTGGGGTTGGGGCTTTGGGCCACATGACATCAGCCTGACCACCAGGGAGGGGAGGGGCCTGGAGATGAATTCAAACGTGTGGGCAGCTATTCCATCAGTTGTGCCTGGGTAAGGAAGCCTCAGTAAAAACTCTGGACCCTGAAGCTTGGATGAACTTCCCTGGTTGCAAGACTCGTGTGTATTGTCACATAGAGATGCTGGGGAGGAAATGCAGCCTAGGGATACAGAAGCTTCCTGCTAGGAACCTTCTCAGGTTCCACCCTACGATTCTAGTTTATACCATTTATATATTTTTATCATAATAAAACTCTACTCCTAAGTATAACACTTTCCTGAATTCCATGGGTTGTTCTAGCAAATTACCAAGTCTGAGGGTAGTCTTGGGAACCCCTGAATTTATAGCCAGCTGCTCTGAAGAGAGGGTGATTCTGGGGACCCCCAAACTGGGGGCTGGTGTCTGAAGTGAGGGCAGCCTTGTGGATACTGTGCCCTTAACCTCAACTTTGGCTAACTCACTAGACACAGCAAGAGGAGTTTTCTAAAATGGGACTGTGATCATATCACACATCTGCCTGAAACACTCTCCCTAGGATGAAGTCCACATGACTAAATATGGCGTCCAAGACCTGGAATGATCCAGACCCTGCATAGGTCTCCAGCCTCATACCCTCCCAGGCCCCTTCAGATTTGCCATTCCATCCACACTGAGTTGCTTGCCACTCCCTGAGCGCTCCAGGCTCCCTCATTTTTCCAGACCCTCTCATTTTTCCAGACCTTGGAGCATGTGGCCACTCATCCTATAGTATTCTCTCCTCTCTACCTTTCTGCCATGCCTCTTCTCTTGGCTAACTCCCACTAGTCCTTGAGGCCTCAGCTTAGATGTCACCTCTCCTGGGAATCCTTGCCATGCACACTACGTCAGGTCAGGGCCAGGCACTCGCTCCTCTCGAAGGCACTTGGCATGTGTATTGAAACATCCCGGTCACCGGCCCGTCCCTCCAACCAGACTACAAACTTTCTGAATATGAGGACGGTGTTTTCTCCCCCATTATATCCCTCCAGTGCTTAGAAGACTAACACATAATTTCAAAGAGAGAAATGATAACTTTGCTGGGGAAAAACCTGGCAGGCACCAACATGACTAGGGTTGGATGAATGAATGACTGTGTAGATAGGTTTTGGAAGGCTCACCAGTTGCCTTGATGGAAATTTGGAAAGCACCCTGGTTGTATCCGGTAGCCAATTACAAGTCATCTTTCAAGATGGTTCCACCCACAAATGGTTAATCTCATTCATTTGAGGCTGATTTGGTTGGCTTCAACTTCAGAGGATGGATTTTTGGTAACTTTGCGAAGTTCTGAGACGTGTCCCTATTGTGAGGCATATATCAACTGTGAATTGTCCTTCGGACATTTCTGTGACCCTATCACTGCTATTTTATATTTCCCACCCTACCCCTTATGGCATTTGCGAAGAGAGGGACATCAACAATGCATTATATTTTAAACATAAGTAACTGGATAACTTATTAAAACAATATTAATTACCAATTCATACCTGTGTGTGCCTATATCTATACTTTCTTATTAATTAATACTTGATTAGCACTTACTGGTTAGGTGAAATGGCATCTCCTTTTCCTTCCTTTTAGCTTTTAGTTAAAACAGTCTGCACAGCCTTCTTCTTTCTTTTTTTCCTCTTCCCTTTCTTTCTTCTTTCCTTCCCTTCCCTTCCCGGCATGGAAGAGTGGGCATCAGGCGCCCATGGGGTACTGACACAGAGAGAAGGCTGCCATGTGGAAGTGCTTTGGTGGTGCACCTGTTGGCGTCCAGGTACACAGGGAGCCGGAGGGTGGGAACAGGGAGTGGAGGTAAAAGGCACAGCTGGGGCTTCCCTGGTGGCGCAGTGGTTGAGAGTCCGCCTGCCGATGCAGGGGACACGGGTTCGTGCCCCGGTCCGGGAGGATCCCTCATGCCGCGGAGCGGCTGGGCCCGTGAGCCATGGCCGCTAAGCCTGCGCGTCCAGAGCCTGTGCTCCGCAACGGGAGAGGCCACAACAGTGAGACACCCGCGTACCGCAAAAAAAAAAAAAAAAAAAAAAAAAAGGCACAGCTGGTGTGATCGGGAGAATGGAATTGGTTACGTTAAACAAATAAGTAAACATATTGAGCAAATTGGAATTGGTTACGTTAAACAAATAAGTAAACATATTGAGCAAATTGGTACATATATTGAGGATAATGAGAGTCAGGTTGGAGAAGGGAGTTACATATATGGAGAGGAAGAGAGCTATAATGAGCCTTGAAGGAGGACTGGGATTGGAGGTATAGGTACGAATTTATGTTTTTTTTAATATATAGACACAGGTAGATATAGAAATAGTTATAGATTTAAGTGTGTGTATATGCAGGTGTGTGTATATATATATTTCCTAAATCTCTCCAATGAAAGGGCCTAGAACTCCAGCAACAATAAACACACTAAGTGCCCAGATCTTGATTTCTAAATACCATCCTCCACTGAAAAAATAGCAGGGCTCTTTGGAGAAAGGGCTAATTCCAAGCTGGGGCAGAAAAGGTATAAGGTGAAGCTGGGACGAATTGTGCCAGAAAGTAAGAAAGGGTCGAGAATGAAGGGGACATGTCAGAAGGATGCAGGGACTACCCTGAAGGAACCACTTAAATATATAAACAAACGCAGAAAATGGGAAAGCTCTTTATATCAGTAGCCTTCCAACTAATAAAAGAAGAAGGAAGGATGAAAACAGAAAACAATCATTTGGCAACTGTCAGAGCGGTGGTTGTTTCCAGTGGGAGACTTCAGTGGAGACTAAGACTGATGGATGGGAGGTTGATAAAGAACAGGAATATCTCCCCTCAAATGCCAATCAGTATAAAAGGGGGAAATGGTAGCTTTATATGGGAGAAACCTGACAGACACCAACATGACTAGTAATCAAGATAAATATCACCAAATGGGTGAAGGTGGTCAAAAGGTACCCAAAAAAAAAAAAAAAAAAAAGGTAAATATCACCAGTTGTAGGATAGGCTGACATCATATGTTTCCCCCAGCCCACCCCCATATAATCCACTGAGAAAACACAATTCTGTGGTATTCTTATCAAGAAAGCATGACCCAAGTCTGATCATGAGAAGACACCAGACAGACCCAGGGACATCCTACAGAATGAAAGGTCTGTACTCTTTAATTAAAAAGAACTGAGAACACGAAAGCCAAGGAAAGACTAAGGAACTCTTCCAGGTTGAAGAAGACTGAAGAAGCATGAGAACAATGCAACATGTATTCCTGGATATAATCTTGACCAGAAAGGAAAAAGAGACATTGTTGGGATGTCTTGAAAATGTTAAAGGGGGGTGGAGGGTCTGTGAACTGGGCAGTAATGATGTGTCAAAGTTCATTCCCTAATTTGGAGGGGTGTATGGAGGGTATATAAACGCTTGTTTGGTGGAAATACACACTGGAGTATGTAGAAATGGTAGGGGATCGTATCAACAGCTTGTTCTTAAAAGGTTCAGAAAGAGATAAATGGTTCAGACATATATATACATGTACATATATGTGCAGGCGCACACAGAGAAACTGAGAGAGAGAGGTTAATAGGATAAATTCGGTGAAGCGATGTAGGGCGCGGTCAGCTAACTGCTACGCGGCAGGAAGCTGAAATAAGCTGAGTCATCCTTCCTGTGGCCACTGCGCTTGCGCTAAGTATACTAATGAGGTTTTAAAGTAGCGACCTATCCGATGCTGGCTCACAAATCGCACCATCGGCGAAAGCCAATCACAGAGCGACACATGTTCTTAATCCCTATATAAGCAGACTGCTATAGGATTGCGGGGTCTTCCTTCCATCTTTCTTCAACCAAGCTGTGCTCCAATAAAGTGTGATACGAGAAGAATCTTGCGTGTGGCGGCTCGTTATTCTGCTGGTCGGAAACGGCCCGCCGCAAAGCATTGAATTGGGAAATTTGGGTGTGGGATATGGGAATTCATTATACTGTTCTTGCAACTTTTCCAAAAGTTTGAAATTATTTCAAAATAAATTATTAAAAGTTTTATATATATATGTAAATATATAAATATAAATATGTATAATAAAGCCACACATCTCTCCCTTTTATGGCTGGCCAGGGCATCCTTTCAGACATGTGGCTCTTTCTACAGCAGTGAGCCGTTCTGGCTTCCTGAAGTTTCTATTCCTAACATCTTCAGCCAAAACCTGCTACCGCCTCTTCTCCTAATCAGTGTCTCTGTCTTCCGCTGACAGAGTTATTGAGGAAGTGTGCTGTACTGGTTTACCAGGGCCGTCACAGCAAAATGCCACAGGCTGGGAGGCTTCAACAACAGACATCTATTTTCGCATAGTTCTGGGGGCTGGAAGTCCCAGATCAAGGTGTCAGAAGGGTTGGCTTCTCCTGAGGCCTCTCTCCTTGACTTGCAGATGGTACCGTCTCACTGAGTCCTCATAGGGTCTCTCCTCTGTGCATGCACATCCCTGATGTCTCTCGTGTGTCCAAATTTCCTCTTTTTATAAGGACTCCAGTAAAGTTGGATGAGGGCCCAACCTAACGGCCTCCTTTTAACTTAACCACCCCTTAAAAGGCCTGTCTGGGAATTCCCTGGCGATCCCGTGGTTAGTACTCTCACTGCCAGGGGCCCAGGTTCGATCCCTGGTGGGGAAACTGGGAGACACGACTCAGCTCCTAATATGCTCTATACCAGACACCACACTGGGTGTCGAGGTTTAAAGATGGTGAGACGAGGGCGCTGTCCTCACGTGGGTCACAGTCCAGCCATGGCCGACATGAGAACAAGCAGGATCGATTGATGTACCGAGCAGAGGGAAGAGGAAATTGTTATCCCTGTGTTGAGAGTCGCGAAAGACTTCATTCACTCGGTGCTGCCATTTGATCTGGCCCTTGAAAGGACAGGTTTTCAGCAGGCAGGGAAGGTCATTCTCTGCAGATCAGAATTGGAAGACCTTAGTTCTAGTTCTGCAATAAATGATGAACACGTTGCTAAGGTCCAAGGGTCCAGTTTCCTCCAGCCCTGAACATTCCTTTTGATATCCCATCACTTCACACAACAGGATTCCCTCCTCACATTCTTTAATGTAATGATATATTTGAAATATCTTCATCCACTGCTTATTTTCTGATAATATCCAACATCATGTCAGGGCTCCAGCATCCTCTTTCTCCTTTTGTCTTTCAGTCCATCGCTAAGAATTTATCTTCTTCCTGACCTGCTACTTCCTGTTTTCCTAACTTCAAGGGTTTTTTGTTCATCGGGGGTGCAAGGTTTTATTCTGCCTTGAAGCACTCTTCCTATTAGCTAGGGGATTTTTTGACAAGCAGGGTGTGTCTAAGCCCTTTTTCTGTAAAATCTGTCACTGCCTAAGTGGTACCCTGCTGCTTGACTCCTCATTCGTCTCCATGGCAACATTCTGAAACTATTCTGCTTGTGCGAGTAAGTTCAAGGCCCATCAAATTATTTATCACAACAGAGCCAGCATACCCCACCAATGCGCCCACATACACATTCGGCGCATCACAGCACCATTTGTAAATGCAGCCACGGTTTGGTTTGCATTCATTTCAAAAAACAGCAGCACAGCCTGTGAAATAGATAGCCCACTCATCAGCTGACTTCATTTACTCATCCTTCATTCATTCATTTACGCACCCAGGCTTAGTGGGGGAGACAGAGACTTAAATTTTTACCTCCTCCTTGGAGGATGGAGATGGGAATCAGGAATGGCTTCACCGAGGAGTGGCCAACTGACCACAGAAGGGAAGGGCTTTTCTGACAAAACCAACACATGGGCAAAGGCATGGAGATGTGAAGGAACATTCGAGATAACAAAGGAAAAGTGTCTGCCAGTCAGGCTGGGAATAGGATGGAGGAGGGTGATGGAGGGAGGCACAGAGGGAGACAGAGTTGGAGCTAGAGAGAGGGGTAGCAATGAGGTCCTGAGGGACCTGTAATAAAATCCTAAGGAGTCTGCACTCCTGGAGCAATGAGGAGGATCTTAAGAGGAAATGCAGCATTATCTCGTTTACATTCTAGAAAGTCTTCTTCTGCTGCTGCCCTGGGGTTTGATTGAACAGTGAAGGCCCAGAGCTAGAAAGAAGCTGGCTCATGAGGACCTGAGAGGACCAGAGACCAGAGGTGTGCACGGGAAAGATTCAAGCACCACTTTAGAGGCAGGCCAGGTGAGACTTCATGACCAATTAGCTGGAGGAGTGAAGGAGAACTTGAAGATTTCTGGTCCTGTTTGATGTCCAAGAAAGAGCAGTGTGGGGGAGAAGATGAAGCATTTAGTTTGGGACAGTTTCAGTTTGGGGAGCCTCTGGACATCCAGGAAAACAATCAGAGGCACCCCAGTCCACCACTTTCCCCACATCCTTAATTCTCCACCACAGGGATGAAGCAATCCAACAAGCTCATCCCCACTGACGTAGAATTACGATGTAAGGGTAGACGTGTGACTTCCCCTTAGGAATCGTATTTCTAGTTAGCATGAGAGTACCACCTAGCCAATGTTAATCAAGGGAATGGCTTTCCTATAGTGAAATTCCAAGCAATGGGATGGGCAACTTGGGGGCATATTTCCAGGTAGGGAGATCTTCCCAGCATCCCTAAAATCACATCACAGAGGCTACAGCTAAAACTCTCAGTGAAGAGAATGCTGTTGAAAAGTCACCTTCATTCCACAGAACCCTGTTCACACCATAGATAAAGGGATCTTCCTCTTGGGCAGGATTCTGTTCTCTTAGCACGGGGTGATGGACAGCAGATGTCACGAAGCTCTGGGGTCACTGAGTTCAAGTCCTGGCTCCAGCATTTACTGGATATATAACCTTGGGCACATCATTTAACCTTTCTAAGACTGGTTCTGTCATTCATTAGACAGGGCCTCGGAACACCTGCCTCTCCTCTGGGGTGTTGGTGAGCTTGGATTTAAATGAGATGGCTGCCGTAGACACGACACCATCCATCATTCGCATTACCTCCACCATTTATCTCAGTGTCTTTCAACACCCAATTCACTTAGAGAAGCCTATTTTTCTCCATGTTCATGGGCTATTAGCTGCTCTGACAACTTTAGGTGATGAAAAGCCACCTTTCCGGCGGCACAGGCTCAGAGCCCGCAAACCCGGTGGTGAGGGGCTGTGCCCCCTAACCGCCTGCAGGGGGCAGCATCGGGCAGCGTACGGCCACGCCGGGGCCTCCCTTGTCAAACGCTGGGAAAGGACCGCGGAGGCGGCTTTGAATTCAGACTCCAGCTGACAAAGGACCCGTGTTATTCCACGTGGGTCTGACATGCGGCCTCCCGGAAAGTCGGGTCTTTGGTGAACAAGGGATCAGGCAGCGCTTTTCTGAAAGCATCCCCGGCCCCGCGACAAATCCAGCCGGGTTTTTCCCAAGCCCACACCAGGACTGAGTACAGTTACCTTTCAATTTAGCGCTGGTCTGACCTCGGAGAAGCAAGACGTGGGCCTCTTACCTACCCATAGGGGCCCTGCTGCGGATGCCTCCAACCCCCATGACGTAAAAGGAGGGAGCGCCTGACAAGGGCAACATGGGGTGCTTACCACCCCTCCCCCGCCAAGCGTTTTTTAGTTCCCCACACCTTCAGCCCCTTGGGGGAGTCCGGAGAAGACAAAAGAAGTAAAGGGACACAGCTCAGACTCTTTGGAGCTATTAATATTGTTGAAAAGACATGCAGATGTGAAACCAGAGAAAGACATAAGGATACCCAGGATCCCGCGCTCTGGTTGTGATCCAGCCTGGTGGCTCCTGTTCCCAAAGCCCCAGGAGGCATGCGCAGACCTAGGATGATTTTTCTCTGATTTGTGAATGTGTTTACGTGGGAAAACAAAGAGGCAGAATGTTTAAAATCAATCCAGACTACCCCGAATATGGGATCACTGTAGGGACAGATGATCCAAGCTGTGGGAATTTGGAGAAGGGAGCTACCAATGGAGGCAGCGTGAAGTGGCCCGCAAGGGGACATGGTCACTCCTAAGAGCGCCTCAGGCCTTGATGCCCAGGAGACACACTCGTCCCTCACTCTCCTATTGCCTTTGCTGGGGAGGGGAACCGCTATGTCACCATGACATCACCTCCTTCCAGGAATCGCTGACTCAGCTTGGGGCCTCAGGAAGGACCACTCACTTCCTCCAACCAGGCAGAGGGGGAGCAGTCCCCCACCCCAGGCAAAGCTGGGCCTGTTCCTTCATCACCGTCCACCGGGACTCAAGAGGAGGTCAGCTTTGCAAGAAGACACACCGCCTGGTGCCAGCTGTGCCTACCCCCACCGGTACTCCTGTGCCGTGGAAGAGGGGCCCCCAGTGGAACGTCACACCTGGCGTAGAGCTGAAAGGCAGTATCCCTGGGAGAGGTAGCATGTTGAGCTTTGTCGGTCACTTACAGCTCCTTGTGAAGGAGAAACATTGTGACAGAGGAATCAGGACGGATTAAGTAAGAGGGAGTTGGGGCTAGCTGAGGTGGGAGGGTTAAAAGAAACCCTGTGCCCCGTCACAGCTGAAGGTTGCCACAGATGGTGCTACGCCACAGACAGTCAGGGGGGTCTTGTCCAAGACCACTCCTTTTTCAAAAGAGAGTGGGTACCCACACAGGCAGACTCATCCGTGGCCAGAAAGCCAGGAACAGGGCCAGAGGGTGTCTGTCTGTAGCCCTCAGAGGATGACTTTCTCTTGCCCCTCCCCCAGTGCAGTCTCAGCCCTTCCCTCTTCCCCTTGGCCGACCCTTCCCTTCCCCGTTAAGAGGATTCAAGCCAGAATCTGTCCACACCACGTCAGAGTCTCTTTCGTCTTGGCATTAAACCTGATGCTCTGTAAGCTGGTCTTATGAAGAAGAAAATTAACCAGTAGGCAGTAATGCAATTTACAGCACTGCAAAGGTCCTATAGTCTCCCTGCTCCCACTAATACACACACACACACACACACACACACATGCACGCACGCACACACGCACGTACACACACAGTCTGCTTTGATTTTGTTTTCATCTTTTACTATATTGTTTCACTTAAGGCCAACAAAACCCTGCCAGGTAAGTATCGCCATCTTATAGATGAAAAAACTGAGATTGAGAAAGGTGAAGGAAGTCCTCCAGGGTCACACAGCTAGTGAGTGACGCAGCCAGTCTTGGAAACCAGGTCTGTCTGACGCCGAGACGCCAACTGATGACCCAAAGTAAGTGCCTCTTCTGAGCCAGAAATTATCAAATTAGAATTTCATTCAGCAATTCACAAAATCTTAAGGTTGGGAGACATTTTGAAGGTTGTCCAGGCCTATGACCCAGACAGACGTCTGAATCTCCTGCATGATGTCTTGGCTTTGGCTTAGATACACCAGCTCCAGGAAAGGCATTATGTCCTGATTCAGGCCATGCCAGCTGAGAATCACTGGCCAGTTGTTTTAGGTTTAGGGCTGGAATCTCTCTCCCTGTAATGTCCACACATCAAGGCTGCCCTTGGGACCACAGAGGAACTAAGCAGTGAGTCACCCCTGAATTGTCTGTCTCCCGACTACACTTTTTTTTTTCTTTTTTTTTTTTTTTGCGGTACGCGTGCCTCTCACTGTTGTGGCCTCTCCCGCTGCGGAGCACAGGCTCTGGACGCGCAGGCTCAGCGGCCATGGCTCACGGGCCCAGCCGCTCCGCGGCATGTGGGATCTTCCCGGACCGGGGCACGAACCCGTGTCCCCTGCATCGGCAGGCGAACTCTCAACCACTGCGCCACCAGCGAAGCCCCCGACTACACATTCTTGATTCCTTTCAACCTACTCTCACATGGCAGTCTCTCACCACTCTCCTGGGAATGCGGTCTGCTTTGTCTCTTCAGTTTCAAGGTGGGACACCAGGGTGACTACGGTGCTCCAGAAGTGAGCTGACCAGCCGGGAGAAGAATGAGACCAGACTATATAACCCCTTCATTTTTTTCCGTGAGTCTTAATATTTCACACTGGGAACTCACTTTGATCTTATCATGAATGAAAACCCCTAAGTGCTTTCCCCATGAGCTGTCCCAAAGCCACATCCTCTCCTGCCCCTTGTCTGGCTGGGTTTGGGATGCTCATGTCCTATCCTCTCCAGGAGGCTAGACCTCACAAGTACCCAGGCAGTGTGGCCCTCCTCCTGCTGCTCCCTGGCACCACTGACCCACTAGGGCTCAACCACATCCTCCCTCTGGTCCCAGCTCCGGTTGTCCACACCAAGACGCTCCACGGGTCCCACTGACCCAGTCACTTGGGTGAGGCTCTCAATTCCCAGGCATGCTGGCTCTTAATTCCCAGCTTCCTGATGTATCTCTAGGGGTCATCTGGGAGGTTCTGGACACACCCTCATGCAGGGCTCGTGGAAGCAAGGGCCACTGTCTCAGGCCCTCCCTCTGCTGAAACACAACACAACAGTATTTCTACCGTACTGTGACTGCCCCACCCAGACATCTGCAAGGGATTCTCCTCCCAGTGATCCAAAAGTGAAGCGGACATAAGCCCCTCTCCTCCCCACTTCCTGTCACCCAATCTGGGCTGATTCTACCATCTTGCCCACTCCACCCTGAATCTGTGGGTAGTGGGAGGGCACACAGCATCTTACCCTATGTCCTCATCCCTCTGAGTCTCACGCCAAGCTTCTCCCAACACCAGATAGGTTTTTCATCCATCCTGCGAGGCCAGAGCTTCCTTTGTGTTGAGCCCTCTGTTCTCTGCACCCCGGCTTAACACATCACTCTATGCTTAGAGTCCCACACGGTGCTCTAGTTACAGAAAAGGCATCTTCTTGGAAAGTAGAAAACTGTCTCCCTTTCAACAACCAGGCTTTTTTTTCTTTTGGCCGTGCCTCGTGGCTTGTGGGATCTTAGTTCCCCGACCAGGGATTGAACCTGGGCCCTCAGCAGTGAAAGTGTGGAGTCCTAACCACTGGACTGCCAGGGAATTCCTCAGGCTTTCAAGATTATTGATTATTGGCCTCCTATGGACTTGTAATATTCTAATTAGAAATGTAAAGCTGAGTAAGACTTCTTTGTCCTAGGATGTGTGAGTCTCCCCTGAAGCCACAAACCCATTGATTCAGTGGATAGGAGCATCTTGATTACTGAACCTGACAATCCATTATTCTAATATCTCAAAAATAATATCTCACGTCTCTCTCATGGCCCAAGACCAATATCTAAAAGAACTTACTTCTTTTGCCTCCTCTATTCATACATTCAGCTCTCCTCACCACCAAATTCTTCACACATCCCCAGTTCTCTTCTCCCAGATCTGGACTTGACTCTTCATAAATACATCCCGAAGTTATCTATGCGGTGTCTGCCTCACTCATCAGTCATCCCACTGTGTGGCATAAAGGTCACACCCCCAAAGGTGTGCTCACATCCCTGTGTTTCCAACACAGGTATTAGCCTACTTAAAAGCAATTACACTGCGATTATTTTCACCCCAGCCTTATCACTCTCAATCCACTTAATATGGATGGGAGGATGGGGCTTGGAACCACATATCCCAATTCGTTATAAGCATAGATGCAACAAGGTCCTGACCAGCGGCTACTATACGCCCTCCCCACATGACCCTCCTGGAAGCATCAGTCCCTACACCACTCCAGTCCGGGACTGACCCCAGGTCTGTGCTTCTCAGCCTCATCCTCACCAACCCAGCAGATGCCCTCCAACCACTGAGGCCTCACACAACTCTGCCTTGACCTCGACTTTGAGCCAGTCCCCAAGCAGCAGGATTCTGTGGGTTTACACAGCGACCACCTTCCAAAATCCCTTCTGTACAATTTCCCTGTTGTGGGAACATTTTTTCATTTGCCCTCTCTAAAGCACTCTAGATTCATTCATTCATTCATTCATCAAACATTTAGGAACACCTTCACTGTCAGGCACTGTTCTAGGTGCCGCAGCGACGGTGATCAAAAGGCTGGACAGAGCTGGGCTTTCAAAATGACATTCTGGTTGAGGAGACACGCAGTATACAAGAACACACATAAACAAATGAGCACAGCAGATTGTGACTGCCTTCTTCGAAGGAAAGAAAGAGAATCAAGCAAGAGAGCACAGGAGAAGGAAGCCCTTTAGAAAGGGAGATCAAGGAAGGCTTCTCCGAGCAGGGGGGCTAATATTTCTGTGGACACCTGCCAGATGAGAAGAGGCAGGGGGAGGAAAAGCATTCCAGACTGAGGGGAAAGCAAGAGCAAAAGCCCAGAGCCTAGGGGCAAGCCTGGTGTCTGCCGGCAATCGGGTGGGCGGGGGTGGCTGAGAAAACAGAAAGGAGGTGAGAGGCAGGGAGGCCACAGCAGGCCTGGCAGGGTCAGGGTAGGAGGTGGATTTCACTCAATGTGCTGCGAGGTGACATGAACTGATGACAGTTTTCAAAGATCGCTCTCGCTGCTGTGTGGAAAATGGAAGCGGGGATTGGGGCAGGGGAGGCAGTGGGAAGTAAAGAAGCCAGCTGGGCCATCGCCCTTGTCTCCCTGAGAAATGACGACCAGGGTGTTGGTAATGAGGATGGAGCCAACAGAAGGATGGAGGTACGATCTGGAGGGAGCTCTGTGTTGGAGGCGGGACTGACCTTTGTCACATGGTTGTTGGCAGACTTTAGGAAAGGGCATGAGGAAGCATCTCACACCGGGAGTCGGAGACACAGGCTGTGGTGAGGCGGGACACACGTGCGTCATTGGCCGGGGCGTAAGAGGCAGCCCGCTACCTGTGTGAGTGCGCATGCGCGCACAGGCACACACCTGCAAATGATTTGGGGGAGAACTGAAAGCCTTCTAGAAAGATGCAGTGGGGTGGGGGTAGGAAGAAGCGGAGGCGCACCAAGTACTAACAACCTGAAAATTGAAAGAAGCTGTGCTTCTGGCCATGACATCATCGCTTCCCTCGTAAAGTATCCGACGGCATATTTACCGGTCATAACACAGGAATGGTGAAAATCAACTGCACATCCCAGCCGAATTGCTTTCTCCTGTTGTCCCGTCAGAAGAAGGAGGTGTCGAGTCACAGGTGGGCCTTTCTAAACTAGCTTCAGAACTTCGCCTCCGTGCATAACGGTTGTTCTGCGAGGGAAGCGGTTCCCAGTTCCTAAAAGTGACCCATAAATAAATCCCTGGAGCCCAGTTCACAAGGAAGTTGCCCTCCTGAGGGAGGGTAACACACATCACACTGCCACAAATCAGGTTTTTCTCACCAATCAGTATCTCTGCTGCTCACTCATGCTCAGTTTGTGGCCAACTGTGACACTCCAGGATTTATTTTCTTCTGTAGTTTTGCCCAGAAGGGTTTAAGCTGTTAGTTCTTGTGCCAATTCATAGTAAAATGGCCCAGAGGAGTCATAGCAGGAAGCATTTTTAAGAGTCTTTTAAAGACAGCCATTCCTCCTTATGAGCAAAGGCTAGAGAAAGTATATTATTTTAGAGTCAAGGGTGAAAATAATTCCGCTTTTGAAAACCTATAAATGTAACCGAAGATGGCCCAGACCCTGCCAGTCGGAGACACAAGAAGAGGAACCCATATTGGGCTGGTTCTGAGCCACACCTGCTCTAGGCTCCCCTGCAGCCCCCCACCCAGTATTTCTGAAGGGCTCCAGGGAGGGCAGTACTCAGGAGCTCAGACAGACGGGGGCTCCACTGGTGGCCGGAGGTTTGAGCCTTGGTGTTCCCATCCGTAAACTGCAAAATGTAAAATCTGAAAGTGGGAGTAACTCTAGCCTCAAGGTAATTTGTAAGGAGAAAATGAACTAATACCTATAAAGGACTAAAGCACGGCACCCAGCATCTAAGCAGTGCTGAGAAAATGACACCCACCTCCATCGACCACCATCATCACATCATCATCATCAATATCCGTCTCTCCGCCCCCCCAGAGGGGATCTCCCCTCCCCTCCCCTCCCCTCCCCTCCCCTGACTAAGGCTTTCTTTCCAGGCCTGGTTTAACCATGCCTCAGAGTCCAGTCGAGGCTCCCAAGGATGTCTGCAGTCTTCACGCAATCGGGCTCTTGGCCAGCCTGCCCCACCAGACATGCCCAGGCATGTCTGCCTCCCCCACAGCCTCAGGCTGAACTGCTGCCACACAAACTCAGAGGTCCAGGTACACACGGGCAGAGACACACCACTAGCAACCCTGCTCCTGCCAGGCCCCGGCTGCCCCCCCAACCCCCCCGCAAGGAGTGCCAGCCCCAGGCTCCCAGGCCAGGGAGACCAAGGCTCTGAAGAAACTGGTTCCTGGCAGGGATGCAAATAAAACGAGAGCTTTCCAGAGAGTGTCTGAAATTGGCAGTGGGCCCTCGGAGCCATCAATGGTGAAAGCAAAAGATAAATCATCTCTGATAAAATCAGGCAAATGGGAGAAAATAGCTGGGGGCACAAGGACACTTGGAGGAGCAGAGGAAAGGCAGGGATGACACAGCAGCGTCCCCAGTTCCTCCCCCACGAAAGCCCAGCATTGTCAACGCAAAGCCAGAGAAACACTGACGTAGCATTCCCCCAACGGAGGGTTAAATGCCAGCTCTGTCAGATGTTGAGTGACCTTTGACAAGATTCACATCTCTTGGGGGAACCACAACTTCCTCATTTAAAACTAGGAGAGCCACCTAAATTGCACGCCCACCCGCAGCGAGGCCACTGCCATCACCTTTACCTGGTCTGTGCTCAGTGGGCTCACCTTCGTCTTCTCTGAGCACCTGCTGTGTGCTGGGGGCCACTAGGCCTGGGGAGTAAAGGGTAGCAGAATACACCACCCCCAAATATGCCACTTCAGCATAAGGACTATTTTGAGCTGAAGGCAACTGAGAAGAACATACAAGAAAAACTCTCTGCCCTCCCCCTCTTTACCTAAAAGCAGAACATAAATTTGTCAAGATGCTCCCCCTCCCCTCTCTACCAGGAAGGTCAGGAGTTAATCACCAGAGACAACTCTAGACCCTTATCAGCCCAGAGAAGACACCAGAGCAATCTCCCTCGGAAACTCCACTAACCAGCCCTTATCTTCCATTGGTTTCCCCATATAGTTACATTCCCACAGTTTGCCATCTTGGGAAGCCTACAACCCCTTCCCTCTGTCTTGTCACTTTTCTACGAAGGCATTGTTCTTTTGTTAAAATGCTATGTAAGTCCAAGGTCTAACCACCCTTTGAGTTACTCAACCCTGAGTGTTCCCTGTGTCTGCATGAGGCCTAATGAACTTCCGTTTGTTTTTGTCTAGTTAATCTGTCTTTGTCAGTCAAATATGCAGGGTTCAAGTCAACAGCACCTAAGGCAGGTAGAGGAAAAAGAAGAGTGTTTCCTCTCCTACAGGAGCAAAGGCCTGTGGTTGCAGGAGGTGTCCTCATTCCCACACTGCTCTGCAAACAAACCAGTTGGTGGGTCAGTGGCCTTCAGCCCTGACTTTGAGTTAGAATCACCCAGGAAGGTTTTAAAATGCCAGTGCCCGAGCCAACCTCCAGACCCACAAAATTAGAAACTCTGGGGGTGCTCCTGCTCTTCCCGTTTCAGAGAACAGGTTCCCTTCTCCCTTTACGGGACAGTTTCCTGCTTACCTCCGTCTTAGATGAAACGTTCTTTCTCTGTGAGGACATCTTGATTCCCCTGAATCTGGGTTATGGGTCCCACCTGTGCTGTCCTTGCCCATTTGTGTGTCTATACCCCCAACTCTCAGCTCCTCAGTAGTGGGGCCTTTAATTTATCTATCCTTTATTTGACTCGGAGTAGACGCTAGATACATACTTATTGGATGAAAAAAAAATGAACGAATGGATCTTATTTACATTATAATTTGCTCTTCACAGAGCTCTACCTTCTCACTAAGAATTGGAATTAACCCAAATCCAAAATTTGAGTTCAGAAGGTTTTTTGCCCCCCGCACAGGTGGAGTGTCTGAGAGGAGGCCAAGAATTGGTGAAATGAGGGAAAAGGAGTCGTCGACAGCCAGGATGGCGGCTCTTTTCCCGCTCCTGCAGAGGTAAAGCCAGCAGAAGGAAGCCGTCTCCTCCCTCCTCATCCAGGCAGGGTCATTGCCCTGGAGCCAAAGTGCCGTCCCCTGCCACGCTGCCAGGCTCCGTGCTCCCGCAGAAGAGGTGGGCAAGGTCTTCCCTGGAAAAAACAGAGGGACTAGGCCTTGCAGGAACACCCCTCTAGGGAAATTCTTCATCTGTAACTTCCCTGAAGGTCTGAGGGGTCACAGCCGGGGCAGGAACTGCAGAGCTTTGACCCTAAGCAGCAGCTGGTGACTGGGCCGCACAGTTCCTAGGGCATCAGTGTTTTGGTGCCCCCGGGAGGGCACGAAATGTAAAGCCAATCTGTGAGCTCGGCACCTCCGGGGAGAATGAAGAAGCTAAACGTTCCAGATGAGGTTTTAGGGTTGATTATCTGGGAGCCCCCTGCTGTTCACGGTGGCCACCTGGAGGTCCAGCCAACCACTGACCTCACCGGGTTCAAAATGATCTCCTTTCAGTCTGCTGCCCCAACCCCCAAAGCGCCTTCTCTCTGTGACTTCCCCATTTCTATAAATAACCCCACCATCCTCCTGGCCGACATTTTGGTCATTTTTTATTCCTCCCAGGCCCACAACTCTCTGGCCCACACATCTCCCCTCCCCTCACCCAGCCTCCCTGTAGACGCAACCTCCCCACCGCCAACACAGAGGCCTCCTACGTTGGCCCCTGCCGCTCTCCCTTCCCCTGTTACCCCCCTTAGACCACTGCCAGGACAACCCTGCCCCTGTGACGCCCCCCATCAAAACTCTCACGGGACCCCACCCTCTACTGAAGAAAACACACCCTCCACGGTGGCATTAAGACTCCACAGCATGGCCCCAACTTGCCTCCCTGGCCAGATGTCCTTCCAAATGCCCCCCCATAGTCTGCACTCTGCCCAAATCTCCCAATACACTTCTGCGTGCTTCTGCGTCTGCTACTTCCTCCATTTAGAAGAAGCATCACCCTTCCAAACGTCCAAGTCCTGCTCATTCTTTGGGGCCATTTCAAAAGCCTTCTCCACGAAGCCCCTCCTCCCCCTGGGGGGGGGGGGCAGGGGGGTGAGGGGGCGGTGGGGAGGGTGGGTCCTTGGCCTCTGCTGTCCCCTGGCCACAGCTTGAACAGTGGCTTTGCCCTGTACTAGCTGAGTGAGGGTGGGAGAGACCCTTAGCCTCTCTGAGCCGAGGACAGCACAGCGTAATGGTGCAGCGCATCATAAGCGCTCAGGAAATAGCGGTGGATACAAACTCGCTTCTATTCTTTCTTCAGGGGGCCCAGCTGAGCCAGCGGGAGGGAGCCCGCCTGCAGATACACGTGAACGGGCATCTCCCGTCGAACTCTGCTGGCTTCAGCTGTCCATCGGCGGCGTCCGGTGACTTCCTGGCCGGGGGCTTCCTCAAGGGGCACCAGCCTCTCTGGCTTGAGCACCCCCTCCCTGTTCCTCACAGCCCCTCACCGAGCCCGTCGGAGCCCAGCAGGGCCAGCTCTATGACACACACATCCACTCGGGGTACCCCCTGCCCCCAGAGCTGCAAAGTGCTTCCAGAGCCGCCAACGGGTGATCTTCAAGTGACTTTAGCGAGGAGAAAAAAACCATGACACGTTGGTGGATGCTAAATGGACCTCTTTGCACTCAATCAATCTCACTTAGCTAATATGGTCTCCTGGTGCCTCAGTCACGAATTAGCTCCGTGCAGATTTCCCGCTTCAAGGAGGTAATGGTGATTAGTTCCACTTTCCAGGTGGGACAGGAAGACAGCTGCTGATAAGGCCTTATGCAGAAATCTGACAGAACAGATTTCTGGGAGAGCAAGTGGGGGGATGCACATCTCAGGGTCCAGAGAAGGGGGCAGCGTTGCCTGGAAGAAGCCCAGGAGGGGACGCAAGCTGAATTCTGACAGGGCTCCCGGAACGGAGTGTGACAGGAGAAGTGCCAGGGGGAGAGACGCTTCCAACCCAAGGCCAGCTTGTATCGTCCCCAGCAGAGCAAACAGACCATTCTCTGTGTCCTTCGTGACTTCACCGAGCGCAGAATATGAGTCCAAAGGAACACCAGAGAAATGCAAAGCCGCACGCTCATCATTGTTATTTCTGTCTGCTCCACGTACGCCCTGCTGCCTGGGGGCCTGCATGGAGGAGGAGGGATATTCTGCCACCTGACAGCGGACGATTCCATCAAAGCCACTATAAATTCCCCAATGTGAGATTCTTTGAGTTCACTTCCATGATGGCTCCAGGAATGCACACTTGTGCTCCCCAGGCGCACCACGTCAAAGCACATATTTGTCAACACAACTTTTCTCCCCAGCTCTAGAGACCAACCATCACACTTCTTTCCAAAAGTCTGCGGTCGGTGGCGGTTCAGACAGGGACCCAACCTTCACAGCTGCTGGGCAGGGATGGGCTGGACCCCAGATTGCTGTGACCGGAAACCCAGCCTGCTCTCTCAGCCACCCCCTCCCTTCAGCTACGGCCCCCACACCCTCACTTCCTCTTTCCTAGAACAGAAATACGGCGACAGCTTCACACATTGAGATATTCTGTACACCTTTGCCTGCTCCCGGCTTTCATTCTTTTCTGCATACTTTCATTCCCACTTCCATACCACTCGGGTCTTCCTCTCCACAGTTTTCTCTCTCCTCCTCTCTCCTCCCGTTTTAGCTTTCCTACCAAGACCCTGAGAGCACCCATTCCTTCCGCACTTCTTCCCTCCTCCCCCCACCCCCTTTCAGGCCTCTGTCTCCCTCTGTCCTCTTCTTCCCCTTCTTCCACCTCTACTCCACGCCAGCTCATGTCTCCCCAGTTCTGAAGAAAGCTGACCAGAGAAATCTGTCTCCTCCCCTTTGCCTCCCTCCCTGGCCCCCAGGCACACAAAAGGAAACAGAGGCACCAGATGGCCTGGTGCTAGCAGAGGGGCTCGGGGAAGCTGCTGCCCCACAGAGGTCCCCGCTGGGCCTGCGAGCTAGTCCAAGCTGCCACCCGGCCCAGCCGCCCAGCTGGCAGAGGAGCAGGGCACAGGGCCAGCCTCCTCCTGCCAGCTCCCTCTGCCCAGCCTGCCCCCGGGCCAGCCGTGAAGGGGGGCAGGCTCACCAGCTGAAAAGCAGAGAGTGTCCCCACGTTTCTGGGCCTCAATACCAGGGCCCAGGGCCCAATGGCCTGTGGGGACACTGGGGTTTCCCAGGAGGGAGGAAGAGAGCCTGGCAGTCTGCTCTTTCTGTGGAACAGGCTTGTGCCAAGGAGGGGCCTCAGCGATGGCTGAGTGGGCCGCAGAGGAGCTAACTGTCCCCCAACTCACTGCCCCCCCAAAAAATGCTTTGATGATGCAGTGAATAGTGTTAATGGCTACCATTCATTCAATGGTTAGTTGAGCCAGGCATTAAGCTAAGTCATTACTGCAATATCCCAAATCCTTCAGTAGTCCTGCAAGGTTAAGTATTTGGATCCCCATTTTACAGACAAAGAAACTGAGGCTCAGAGAAGTTCAGTAACTCCTCCCAAGCAGAGCCAGAAAGCCAGTTAACACCACTTAGTTTCTTTCCCAGTTGAGAGTCTGTAAGTCTTGCTAAGGTTATGTTCCAAACATGGGTACCTACTCTTTCTCTTTGCTCCATTTGCCCCACTAAGGCCTTCAGGAAAGCCACGGGGTGGAGGGCGGAAGTTTCCAATCCTGGCTGGCCATGGCAAGTGCCCAAGGGACTTTTTTTAAAAAATCAAGATCCCAGGACCCCTCCGGAGGGGGCCCAGCCTCTCCTGGAGACACTTGTGCAGGACCAGGAGCTGTGGAATAAGCAGCCTCGGTCTCCTGTTACCGGTCATGTGACTTTGGGAAAAGATGCTTTTCTCTCTCCGAGCCTCAATTTCCTGGTGTGAAAAACGTGGAGAGAATGTTTACTTCACCAACACTTCGTGAGTAGCGTATGGTGCCTGGCATCCCGTAGATGAACAGTTGACGGCAGCTCCCTTTCACTTCCCTCCAGAAACCCGAGGTTCCAGAGTCCAGACTTCAGAAGGCTCAAGAGAAAGGGTCGAAGCCCATGAGTATTGCTCATGTTACCCTGACCTTTGATTTGTGCCTTAATAAAGGTCCGTGCCCCCTGCTCCCGGGTCAGCCAGCTCCCACAGGGCCGCAGGCGGTCTTGAAAACAAGCCAGCGTGGGATAGGTGATTTCCGAGGGTGGGATCTCTGCTCTCAGGACTTCCACGGAAAGGGCTCAAAACTGACCTACTCCACCCGCGCAAGGTCAAAACCCAGCCTTGCTGAGAGTTTCTGTCAGACCATCAAAGTGTTCCCTGGCCTTCCTTCTCTCACCGACCAAAGCACATACGGCCAGAGCCACCGTCACTGGCTGCCCCCCTCTGGAGAGTGACAAGCTCGCCCCAGGTCCCGCCCTCCCACCCTGTCCAGCCACCATCAGCCCCTCAGGTCACTCTCTCCTGCCAGCCCGGGGCACCTCCTAGCCCCTGCCTAGACCCACTTTCCCACTTTGAAAGGCGATGATCCCCAAATATTCCCTTCACTGTCGACACTGAGCTAGCTGTGACTTACCTTGTGGGTGGGCCTACTGCCAGCAGCCTGGGTGAGAATATGTCCTTTTCACCCTTTTAACAGGGGAGAACTCCCAGGAATACTGAGCTACCTCTCTAGAGTATACTCAACCCAGCATTCAGCATCGCAAGCCACGCGGAGGAGCCCTGTCCCACAGGTGGCACGCCGGGAGCATTCATCTTCTCCTCCTCCCGCCCGAGAAGTGAGGGAGGCAGCTGCCTTCCTCCTCATTGTGTAGACGAGGGTCATTCACATGCGCTCTCACCGTTCGTGGGTAGTGAGCTCAGGATTCAATTCCAGGATTTCTGAGTCCCAGATCAGAGCATCTTCTACTCCACTGTTGGCTACCTCTCTGCAACCTATCTTGAATCTATTGATTTTTCTCCCCCTTTGCTGCCCTCAACTGAACCCACCATCCCAGCTCACCTGGGTCATGATAACAGCCTCCAACTTGGTCTCCTCGTTCCCATTCTTGGTCCCTAAAATATGCTTTCCACAACAGCCAGAGTAGAGTGATCCTTTTCAAAAAGTGATCGTGTTGGGGCTTCCCTGGTGGCGCAGTGGTTGAGGGTCCGCCTGCCGATGCAGGGGACACGGATTCGTGCCCCGGTCCAGGAAGATCCCACATGCCGCGGAGCAG
Source organism: Stenella coeruleoalba (assembly GCF_951394435.1). Taxonomy (NCBI): domain Eukaryota; kingdom Metazoa; phylum Chordata; class Mammalia; order Artiodactyla; family Delphinidae; genus Stenella; species Stenella coeruleoalba. Next base: position 176,194,549 of record NC_137169.1, read on the forward strand.
CTGGGCCCGTGAGCCATGGTCGCTGAGCCTGCGCTCCGCAACGGGAGAGGCCACAGCAGTGAGAGGCCCGCGTACCGCAAAAACAAAAACAAAAACAAAAAGTGATCGTGTTACTCCCCCACCACGTGTGAAAGAAAATCTACCTCCTCACTGTGGCACGTGAGGCCCTCGGTGACCTCAGCCCTGCCCCCCTGCCCCCAGCTCATGCGCTCCCCCTTCCCCTCAGACTCTGCATTCCAGCCACACTAGCCTCCTTGCCGGTCCTCAAGCTTTTGCCAAGGCCTGGGGGCTTTGCCCTTGCTGTTTCTTCTCCTCTCCTCTTGTCACTCTATCTATTATCCTATTTTAGTTTCTTCATAGCACTTATAACTATTTGAAAGTATATTATTTATTTACTTCATGGGGGGTTTTTGTTTTGTTTTTAATCCACCTCTACTGCCCAACCCTCCCCAACAATGTAAGCTTCGAAAGGGTTGCCACAGCATCCCCTCTGCTGGAACAGCGCCTGAACAGCAGTAGGTCCTCATCGGTAAGTCTCCACTGTTGAGTAGGTGAACGCTAAGGAGGCCGCAGAGATGACCGGCAGCGGGGCAGGCCATCAGAGGGGAGGAGGCTGGGGCAGTTTCCTCCACAGTATAGAAATGGCCCTATACAGAGCCTCGCCGTCGGCCACGCAAGAAGCACATCAGGTCCGAAACGTAAAGAAGGCAGCCAACTGTTAGGCCAAGGAGGGAGAACTCTTTGGAAATTGGGAGGGTAAAGAAAGGAGAACTGGGGCTTCCCTGGTGGCGCAGTGGTTGAGAGTCCGCCTGCCGATGCAGGGGACACGGGTTCGTGCCCCAGTACGGGAGGATCCCACATGCAGCGGAGCGGCTGGGCCCGTGAGCCATGGCCGCTGAGTCTGCGCGTCCGGAGCCTGTGCTCTGCAACTGGGGAGGCCACAACAGTGAGAGGCCTGTGTACCGCAAAAAAGAAAGGAGAACTGAAATGCTGGGTTTGTGCTGGTAGCTGTGATTTTTTTTTAAGGCCATGCAAGGGGGTTCCTGCAGTGGTTCACCATGAGCAAAGACAAAAACTTCTAGAAAAGAAAGGAACTGGGAGAATGGTGAGAACTAAGTGCTGCGGACTAAGATGGAAGAGGCTCCCCAGAGCTTGTGCTCACGTGTGTGGGTTCACGTGACCTTCAGGGAGGCCTCCTCCAGAAGAGAAGAAAAAAGAAGAAGAGGAAGGAGCAGGAGGAGGAGAGGAGGAGGAGGGGGGAGAGGTGGGGGAGGGGGGAGAGGAGGGGGAGAGGTGGGGGAGGGGGAGAGGGAGGAGGAGAGGGGAGAGGAGGGGGGAGAGGAGGGGGGAGAGGTGAGGAGGAACAGGAGGAAGAGCAGTTGTAAACAAGGTAGCCCAGTGACCACAAGGAGTGAGTAACTAGGTCCCAGATGACCATGGCAGTGAGGATCACGTGGGGAAGTCCAAGGGTGCGCCCTGACTTCAGACAGCGAGAGGTGGAGGGAGGGAAGCAGTGCAGCGCTGCTGGGAAATGCTCAAGTTCCTCCTTGTCCAGCTCCTCCAACCGGGCCAAGCGCTTCCTGCTCTGAAACTTGTGCTGGCTGTACCTCTCCCACTACAGACTGTGTCCCTGGGGATACTCAGTGCTTTGGGATAAATGTGGCACATCTCTCTGGAGCATTGATTTTACTCGATTATTTGGTGGGAGGCATTGCTTGATTAAACACATAGGGATTTTATTTTGCAATAGGTACAAGATGTATGTGAATTTTTAAGATAACATGGGAGTCTTTCAAAAATGTCATACCTGTAGCTGTCTTTATAAACAGCCCACGGGGTCTCTACTCTCTCCCGTTGTTCAGAGGCATCACTAGGAAGGGTAGAACGTCAGTGGTTCAATGCACAGGCTCTAGCACCAGACTGCCTGAGTTCACAACCAGGTACTGCCTGTATGACCTTGAACAAGTTACTCAACCTCTCTGTGCCTCAGTTTCCCCATCTGTGGAACTGGGCTGAGAGTAATGGTACCTACTTCATAGGACATGTGCGTGAAGTGCACAGGGTAAGCACTAGGTACGTGTCAGCTGTTTCACTGCCCAGGACACTTGATTCCATGCCACCTCGAACTACCTTCTCTCCCCAGCAAGAGCATTGGCCACATTGGGAGTGGGATAGTGGTCTGGCTCTTGGGCATGACCCGTGAGCTGCAGGCACCAGCAACTTTCCCCCCATACCCTGCCCCCTCCAGAGAGGATCTTGGGAGGCTCTCACCTCAGGGCTCCGCCCCTTGCTGCCTGATTCCCTTACTTGAAAGGTGCTTTATTCACAGTCACTATCTTCCCTTTCCTACTAACTCCTCAGGGCTGGGGCTGGGACTAAAATAAGACAAAGCAGAGGCTTAGATGGGAATAAAGACACAGACCTACTAGAGCATGGACTTGAGGATATGGGGAGGGGGAAGGGTAAGCTGTGACAAAGTGAGAGAGTGGCATGGACATATATACACTACCAAACGTAAAATAGATCGCTAGTGGGAAGCAGCCGCATAGCACAGGGAGATCAGCTCGGTGCTTTGTGACCACCTAGAGGGGTGGGATAGGGAGGGTGGGAGGGAGACGCAAGAGGGAGGAGATATGGGGATGTATGTATATGTATAACTGATTCACTTTGTTATAAAGCAGAAACTAACACACCATTGTGAAGCACTTATACTCCAATAAAGATGTTAAAAAAAAAAAAAAGTAGAGCTTAGCGTACAAAATTTAAGGACACTCACTCTCAGAGTTGTGCAAGTGTTCCTGGCTCAGTTCAGATGTCACATCCCCCAAGAAGCCCTGCCTGAACACCCTCATCCAAGTCTTCTTGGATGTCCCTCACTGCCCTCCCCTCTCATCAAACTCCATTGCAACTGCCTGTTGACCAGCAGGCTCCCGCGCCGGCCTGCGCTCCAGAAGGTCGGGCACGTAGCGTCATCCTTTCTACTCCGGCAGAGCCTCACGCTTGCTGAGCAAGGGAAGGAACACAGTGAATGTCTGGTGGATCGAGGTTGAAGGAATCGTTCTAGAGGAGACCCTGAAGCCTGGCAAAGGTAAAGTAATATGCTAATCGCCCAGGTCGGGTAGTGAGACTAGAAGAGAGAAGTGAGGGAGGAGGAGGGGAGAAGGGGAGAGCAGCGGGAGCTTTGGGATGGCTTATGGCAGAAATGCCCCCAGCTGAGGGGCAGACGCCCAGGAAAGAGGGAAAATACCTTCTCCTACCTGACGAACGTGGAACTCACTCCATCATTCCTTCATTCATGCACAGGGTGCTGACACCAGGCTCTCTTCTGGAGAGTGAAGAGACAGAGGCGGGCGGCAGGCCCCTCCCCCAGGGCTCCCGGAGGCCCTCCCCCCAGCCCCCCACCATGGGCTCTGCTCTGTTTCTCCCTCTTCCCGTGCTGATTATGCACCCCTCAGGCCTGTGCCCCACGTGCCTGATACTGACATGTAAGTCACAGCAACCTCAGTCTTCAGGGCCACCTGTGACAATCCCACTGTAGGAACTGTGCTTCTGGGGAGACTCGGTGAGGTGCGATGAATACACACGAGAAAAATCAGAAGGTTGAGTGCTGGGGCCTCAGGCACTGCTGATCCTCTCACCCCTGGTCCCCTATCCCTATCGCCTCCCTTGCGACAGTCCTGATAGGCCCACGAATGGCCAAAAGACAATCCCCACGCTGGAAAACCTGCCTCCAAAAAGGAGGGGCCACAGGAGGCCGTGGAAGGAGCAGAGTATTTGCCCGCAGGTTTGGCAGGGAACCGCTGAGTGACGGTGCTGTACCATCTAGGCTGTCTGTGCCCCATCCCAGCCCTGCTGATTCGATGACATGACATGTGCAAAGGCCCGGCACCACCCACAGGGGGCTTCAACACATGCTAACGCTGTTCCTTTGAATAATGAACTCCACGATTTATCCAGATAGTTTTATAAAACTTCTTTGTGTAATTGGTATGTTGCAGGGTCTCCCCCACTGAAAACATTATTTTCTAAGGCTGTTCATTCGTCAGATACCCACTACAGTGGTCAAGCACCAGATGGTTCTGCTTCTGGGCAGCAGAGACCCGAGCTCCATTCTGGGGACAGGTAGCACAAGGGAGGGGCAACCATCTCCACCCTGGGCATCTGGAAACGCTAACCAAAACGGGGGAAGCTCAGGTTAGGACAGAAGACATAAATGGGAGGTGGGGCGGTGACTGGAGTTGGCTGAGAACGAAGGGCATTCCGGGGAGAAAGGCCAGCTTGAGAAAACCTGCGGACAGGGGAGCGTGTTGCACACGAGGGAACTGCAAACGGGTCCCAGGCCTGGGGACCTGGAGAGGAGACGTGGCACCACAGGTGGTCAAGGTCCAGTCTGAAAAGGCCTTTTATTCAAAATAATGGGTTTGCCTTTATCCTGAAAGCTACAGAGAGGTACACTTCAGCAGAAGGTTGGACGGGAAAGGGTGGGAATGGCTCGAGGCAGAGGCCAATGTGATGAATTATCTGATGAATTATCAGAGCCTGGATTAGCACAGTGGACCCAGGAACGGAAAAGAGGAAGTGGAGTCAAGAGCTGTTTAGATGGTAAGAAAAACCAATACAGACATTAGGGATGAGAGAAAGGGAGTTATCTAGGCTAACCTCCGTATTCCAGGCAGCTAAACCAGTGGCGATTTACTTAGGCAGGGAACCCAGGAGGAGACGATAATAGTGAACTGGGTTTTGGATAAAATGAGTTTGAAATATTTGAAGGACATCTAGGTGGTGTCCTATAGAACTTGTAAGCAACACTGTTCACTGAGTCTGGTGCGTACTCTTAGGCCTCCCAGGTCCTGTGTTCTCATCTGTAAAATGGGGTTGATACCTACTTCCTAGAATTATTGAGAGAATGTTCACTAAATAAGATAGCCATGGGAAAGCGCCAAGTCCTCTAGCGGGTACACAGTGGGAATTCCTTGAATAGTCACTGAACCTGAAGGTGATGGTGACCATAGATGTTTCTTTGTTTGAATACCTTTACTGCAGGTGTTCATCACGGTCTCCTCAGGGCAGTTCTGGCTATGTGGAGAGGACCGTGTTCAGGGTTGCCAGGAGACCAGCCGCTGAGAGAGGAGCTCTTTGCGTCCACCTCATCAGCTCCCACGTCAGGGATGTACCTCGCCTCTTCTTGCGCCCTGACAGCCTCCCTGCCCCAACGAGATTCCAGAGACAGGGAGGTGCTCCTGTCTGACTCAGGTAAACTGACATGCAGGGGCCCTGAGGCACATCTTGCCCTGCGAAGACAAACAGGTTTTTATTACCTCCACCTTAGGACAAAGCCCCAACCTCTCGCTGCTAGGAGGTTTCATTCCCAGGAAGAAAAAATCACCTCTAGTTGCAGTCTGCATGTGGCACCTCCCTGGCTAGACTGTGAGCTCCTTGAGGGGAAGGAGCTGGCTCCCTCAGGTCCCCATTTCCTCCTGGTACTCAGCACCATTCGCATCTGAGCACGTGGTCAAGGAAGGTTTGTTGAATTTTCATTCCTTTGTGATTTGTTTCTGCTTCTGAGCCAGGGGCTCCCTCCAGGTAAGCAGAGTTAAACGCACTCCGCAGAATTCAACAGGAAAATGTCATACACACTGGGTCAAGGTTACGGGGGCTCGGAGCCAATAGTCCCTGCTGCTTCTTCCCCTCCTTCCCCGCTCTGCACCTGTCTCAGCCTATGATGCTGAGGGTCTCGGAGGTGGATTCCTAAGTCATGCCAAAGACAATGCATTAGGTCCTTTAACAGAGAAAATTCAGTTTGCTGGCCACCAAATTATATCACCTTTAGCAAGAAATTGAGGCAACTCCAAGAGCTTTCTCCTCCCCTATGATCTCAAACTCTGGTCTATGGAGGGAATTCCCTGACAGTCCAGTGACTAAGACTCTGTGCTTCCACTGCAAGGGGCTCGGGTTCGATCCCTGGTCAGGGAACTAAGATCCCGCATGCTGTGAGGCATGGACAAAAATCAAACAAACAAACAACTCTGGTCTATGGAGCACTGGAATGGAGCAAAAGACGCTAGGGCCTACTACCTAACACACCCACGGGGACTTGCCCCTAAAACAAGCCGACTGACACGAACCCACCTTCCTCCCCATCTTTATCTTCTCCTCTGCTGGGTCACCTCTTAGACCTCTCTGGCCAGCCAGTACCAGGCAGCCACCGCAGAGCTGCTTCTCATCCCAACTAGCTACAGCAGTAGCACACGTGAACTCAGCCCCATGCCCGGCACAGCAGCTATGGCATTTCAGCAGAAGGGTGGCTCCCAGACCAGCCTCCTTTCCCCCATGTTACCCCCGGGGCTGGCTGGGTCTCTTATTCAGTGACAGTCTCTGACGTCCTCCCCCCAGCCAGGTGAGCAGTCATTCATCCAAGGTCTCCACTTGGAGAACAACTGATTTAGATTTCAGAGATTCAGGAGGCCTGGGGAGACTTTCCTAAATGAGATTCCCCCCTGTTCCAGCCCAGACTCCCAGTTGCCTAGCAACCGTAGGAAGAGATCTGGGAAATCCAGAGCTTCCTCCACAGCCCTGGATGCTGTGATGAGCTTGGTGTGGCCAAAGAGGAGGAAATGCGCTGCAGCTGATAATTATCAGGGGTGGCAATCATACTCCCAAACCTGCTATTACTGTGTTTACTGAGGAGCAATTGCCACAGAAGCTCACACCACTGGCCTTTCCCAGGCCCTCACCCTTCCCGCCTAGTGCTGACTCAGGGAGTAGAAACGGCCTCAGGCTCCTCCCAGGAGTAGAAGCTATAGCCTCAGAGAGCCCCAGGGCGCTCTGACACCAGTCCTGCCACTTACGCTGCTCCCCAAAGTTGTGAGCGGCCCCCAGAGAAGAAGGAGGAAGGTGGGAAGTGAGGCTCAGGGCACACCCCCTTGGCCTGGGTCGGGGCGGGGAGCGTCCGTGGCCAACAGAACCAGAGGTGATGTTTGGGTTGCAGGGGCGCTGGTCTTGCTAAGGGGTTGCTGGGCTCTCTTTTTCTTTCCTGAAGCCAGTGGCCTGCTCTCTGCCCTCTTTTCTGAGTGGCCCGCTGAAGATGAGGAACAGTTGTAGAGTTGAGGATGCTAAGCCCCACCCCCTACCCCCCACCCTTCCCCCTTCTGGTCTCCATGTCTCAACTTTGTCAACTGTGGTAAGGAAGAGTAAAAGAAAATTCCACCCCGTGTCAGGAAGCCTTGTTTATGAGCTGCCGACTTAGGCTTCATGGGTGAAAAGAAAACACCCAGGCTTTCACCAAATTGTCTCTCTGAGAGTGACATGTCACCCTTCCAGAAAGCTTTCCACTCTGCCTTCCTCCATGCCCTGGGTCCAAAATCCTGGCTCTAGCAATGACATCCTGATGTGGCCCACCTCTTTTCTTTGGTTTTTCTCCCTCCATGAGGCAAAGGCCAGAACCTCATGGTGCCCACCTGGGAATCCAGACCATGGGGACTAACTAGTCAAAGTCATGGACTCTTAGACTGTTAAATTTTGGCATGACATTAGATATAAGCTAATCTAATATCCCCATTTTACAGATGGGGAAACTGAGGCCCAGAGAGAGAAAGTGACTGACCCACAATCACACAGCTGGTTAATGGCAAAATGGAAAGTGGAGCCCAAGCTTCCTGACAATTGTTCTTTCCAGCACACCAAACTACCCCTTGCTTCTGCGTGTACTTTGGGTTCAGATCACAGAAATAGAGATTTTTTTAAACCTAGCATTGTGGGATTTGATACTAAACACTCTGAACTTTTTCCAAAAAAAATTTTACAAGGGTCTTTCTTAGCCTTTCCTCAAAGCATTGTTTTCAGGTAAATGAAAGTTGATAATATTACTCTTGCTGTCTAGGTTGGGAAACTGAAATCAGAAAGAGTTACCCTGAGTTACAACAAGGATGTATCTAAAGTGGGAAGAAGGGTTCATGTTTCCTGTCTCTTCATCCAGTGCTCCTTCCACTATACTCTCCGCCTCCATAAATCAGGCATTGCCACCCAACTAACCAAACTTGCCAAACGCTACTATCACAGGTGCCCCTTCCAGAGACAGTCAGAACTGCCACAGTATTTTACTTCTGAGCTCACATGCTGCCTCGCTCAAGTCACTGTCCTCTGAACGTCATCCTCGAGGAGAAGCCACCTCCCCTTGCTCCTTGCACGGCCCCTCTCCCAGCTTCCTCAGGCCCTTGGGGGAAGAGCGCTTCTCCTTCTCTTTGGTTCCCACTCCCAGCGGGAGAGCTGTCAGGGAGAAGTGCCTGCTCAGGATCCCTGAATGCCTCTGGGGTTGTTGTCAGTGGGTGGGGGCCTCCAGTACTTTCTGAGAGCTGTAGGGTGTTCACCAGGAAGCCTGGCTTGTGAGAGCAGTTAGCAGCTGCTGCCCTGGCCTCCCGGCTCTGGACAAGGGTTTCTCTGCTTGGACTCTTGCAGACATTGTGATCACCCTTGTGATCAGTGGTTCTCAAACCTCAGAATCTCTTGGGGGGCGATAAATTCAGATCACTGAGCCCCATCCCTTATTCAGTTCCTTATTCAGTAGGTCTGGGGTGAGCCTGGGAATTTGCATTTCAAGTTCCCAAGCAAGGCCAATGCTGTCGGTCCACACTTTGAGAACTCCCATGAAAAAGGCCATGACCGGGCTTCCCTGGTGGTGTAGTGGTTAAGAATCTGCCTGCCAATGCAGGGGACACAGGTTCGAGCCCTGGTCCGGGAAGATCCCACATGCCGCGGAGCAACTAAGCCCGTGCGCCACAACTACTGAGCCTGCGCTCTAGAGTCCGCGAGCCACAACTACTGAAGCCCGTGTGCTTAGAGCCCATGCTCTACAAGAGAAGCCACCACAATGAGAAGCCTGCGCACCACAACGAAGAGCAGCCCCTGCTCGCCGCAACTAGAGAAAGCCATGCACAGCAACAAAGACCCAACGCAGCCGAAAAAAAAGAAATTAAATTTTTAAAAAAAGGCCATGACCCACACAATCTGGTCAGCTACGAGGGCCTGGAGTACGGAGAGGATTGGAGAACACGGAAAGGAGGGTTGGGGCTGGGAAGGAGTTAGACAGAGGACCAGCCACCTACATTGGAAGCTTGCACATACAAGTGGTGTACACAGGTGTGACGATATAGATGCTCATGCCAGGGTTAGTGTAGTAGTTCAGGAATCAGGAGCCTAGGGGTGAAAGGCCCTGGCAACTTAGTTGCCAATTCTCTCTCTGTTACTACTCTCCCTCTCCTCTCCATTCTCAGTGGCTTCCCTCCAGAGAAATTTCCCTGAGCTTTGGCTCCCTGGTGACTCATAGGTGGGGAGAGGTGGCGAAAGGGGGAGGGGGCGAAAGGGGGAGGCAGAGGAAGCTGAGCCACTGGTCTCTCCGGGCACAGGCTGGGTGCAGTAAGCAGCTCAGAGGGCAGGACTCACTGGCCAGGTGGGAGCGGGCTCCAAATGCGGGACAGGCAGGAGGCAGGGGCAGGGCAGCCCCAGTCACCCCTGGCTTCTGCTGGCAACTGGCCCTCCCTGTCCTGGGCTCCTCCAGGGGGCCGCATGTGTGCCAGATTTCTGGAAGAGCGGGAATCCAGTCCCCTGGGAGGCGGTGGGGGGTGGCTCTGGGGGAAGGGGCCCCCTCTGTGGTGGGGTGGCATCCAGACACTCACCCTGGTCCAGCCTCCCTCCCGCATGGTCCCTTAGGGCCAGGAGGCCTGGGAGGAGGGAGACAATCTCTCTGCACATCAGTGCGCATGGCTGCTCGGAGCACAAGAGCGCCAGGGAGGATGGGAAGCAGAGGCCTTGTGGCTCAAAAAGGTAAGGACCAAATGCCAAGAAGGCTGACCCAGTCCTCCTGAGTCATTTCCCAACAAGCTTCCCAGTAGCCAATGGGCTTACTGTGCCCAGGACCTGCCTCACCTGTAGGCTGAAAGGGCATATAGTGTATAATTTAAGGGGCAGCCAAGCAGATTTCTGGTCTCCCAAACTGACTCCCATCACCTGTGGTAGGGCCAGAAATGAGTTTTCATTGCTTTGGGACTCAAGCTCTTTTGGAGGGAAAACATGGGATGGGGGGCAGAGAGGAAGCATGAAAAATACTGGGATTCTTCTCTGCAGCAGAAGGATGTCATCCGGGAGAGGGCGAGGGGATTGATAGGAAGGCAAATGGGGAACAGAAAGAGAACTTGAGAAGTCACTACCCCGCACATGGGGCCTCCCGCTTGTGCCGGAGGAGCGTCTCAGATGCACCACCTCTGGCCCTGTGAGCAACAGGCTGGGCCCCTCCCTGCCTCCACACCCTGGCCTCTTCCCACCTCGCACCTGTCAGGAATGTTGCAAGACTCCATTGACCAATGTTTACAGAATGCTCCAGAGAAGAATGGTCCCGTTGCCAAATGCCTGAGTCATCCGGTCTCATCACCCTTTGCTCCCACTGGAGCAGGGATCACGCTTAGCCACATTTCTTCACAAAGAGGCCTTTTTACAAACACAGGCAGGAGGACAAGAAAGGGACCTGTAGTGAGTGCCTAATATATGCAGGGACTGAAGGAGACACTCTTGCATATATTACATTATCCAATATTACAAACCTTGGGTGACATCGCGACACCCATCTTCAGCTGAGGCAACAGAAGCAGAGAGGTTAAGTGGTTCAACCCAAAGACAAAGTTAGTAAGTAGCAGAGCCAGGAGTGGAACCTGTCTTCACCTGGGCTCCCCAAAAGCAGAGCGTGATTATACATGAGTAGTATATTTGAGAACGTGATCCAAGGAGGCAGAAACAGGGCAGGAGAGAGAGCCAATACAGACAGTACACTGTGAAGCCATCCATAAGGGTCAACTGGTTGACCAGTCCTATGGGACCATCTAAGGACACTTTAAAATGTATCTCAAAATCGTCCACCAGTGTAGAGAACAGACTTATGGTTGCCAGGGGGGAAAGGGGGGAGGGATAAATTGGGATCCTGGGATTGATATATACACACTACTATACATAAACTAGGTAACTAATAAGGACCTACTGTATAGCACAGGGGACTCTACTCAATACTCTGTAATGACCTATATGGGAAAAGAATCTAAAAAAGAGTGGATATATATATATATCTGATTCACTTTGCTGTACACCTGAAACTAACACAACATTGTAAATCAGCTATACTCCAACAAAAATTGTTAAAAATAAATCACCGGAAGAAAGGGGGAACTCATTTATCCACTGGCTATGGTTCCCCATTGGCCAGGAGTTGTCCCACAGAGTATTAATTCCTCTATATTTCTGAGCTGTATATGCACAAGGCTGGGAATTCTGCACAGAACTGGCCACAGCAGCAAAGGCTGGAATGAGGTCCCAGGCACTGAAGGCTTGAAGTGGTGCCTAAGGGCAGTGCTCTGGTCCACCGCACATCCCACCACACCACCCTAGATACACTGAGTAGCTTACACGCGATCTCCAGGGCACTCAGGGGAAGAGCCAAAATGTGAATCACAGTCTCTGACTCCAATCCATTCATTCAACAAATATTTATCTCAGGCCTACTGTGTGCTAGACACAGGGGCTTAACAGTGAACAAGGAAAGCAAGATCCTTGCTCTTATGGAGCTTAAATTCTAGTGGGGAGAGGGAGGGTGCACAGGGGACACAGGCAATTAGCCACTGAACAAATACACAAGTGCTGATTGTATATCAGGCACTGTGCTGAGCACTGGGAAACCCCAGAAGAAACTGTTTTCTTGTCACTGAGACACAGGAGCAAAGCACCACAATCTAATGTGGTAACTGCTGTGACTAGGGTTAGGGTTAGGGTTATGCACACCCTCTGGAGTGCACAGAAGGGGCATCTTACTCCAGACTGAGAAGGGGTGGGGGGCATCAGGAAAGGCTCTCCGGAAAAAGATGAGATGCAAGTTCTTTGGAAGGCCAGGCATCTCTGGAGTTGGGGAAGGGAAGGGTGTGCTCCAGGGGGAGGGAACAGCATGGGCAAAGACAGAGAGGAATGAGAGGATGATATGCTCTGCATATAATTCAGTGTGACTAGATGGTGCTATATATGCAGGATAGTGTCAAAAGATGAGACAGAAAAGATAGGCAGGGGGTGAACCACAAAGACCTGAGTACCTAATACTGAAGCATTTGGATTTAATTCTGAAAGTGAAGGCAAACTTCTTTTAGTCCTCTAAGCCCAATTAGCTCTCGAACATCTCAGCCAAAAAGGGAGATAAAACCAATCAGTCAACACAGAAATAGACCCCAGTGACCTTGGAGAACCCGAGGATGGCTGATCTGCATTGCCTGGGTTACATGTCAACAACACAGCTCTCAACACTTGAAGAGGCATGGTGGCAGAGGGCTCTCTCTTGGTCACTCTGTCCAGTGCACCAACCTCAAGGTCAGTTCCTCTGGGGCTGAAGAGTCCATCCTCTACCCCATCTCTTTCAGCTGCCAACTCAGCCCCTCCCCTCCTCAGCCTTGCCCATTGCAGGCAGAAATCCAAGGGCTGCCGTCCACAGGTCTGTGACATTGAGGACTTTGAGCTCAGGTGTGGTGCCTCTGGCCCTCCTTTGGTTTGCATGAAATACTTACCAGGGCTTTCCAGCAGAACCCCACCACCAAAGGCTAAAACCAGAAAAGCAACCAGCATCTGGCTGCCTCCTTTGCAGAGGCCCATCCCATCCATCATCTGGGCAGGAGAAGAGCTTCCTGCAGCCCACAACGGCATCCAGCAATTTCCCTGCAGAGTCCTTGTCAAACTGAGCCCCTGGTTTCCGTTCATTCTTCAAAGCAAAGAACACTGTGATGATCTGCATGCAGACGAGAGCAAAACTCCCAGCAGCACCCTTCCTGTTCTCAAATTCAGAGCGGAATGAAATTCCATGCCAGCATCCTCCTATCCCGTGAGGTTCTGAGATGACCTAGGCCACCGTCGAGGGTCCACCTGGAGTTCAGAGGTGCTTGAACACCTTGAGCCTGCAGCCAGGACCTGGGGTCAACTTCAGAGTCCTTCCACTCACAGGGATGGAGTGAAGACCTCAAAAACAGTTCCTAACCCTAGCGCTGGTTTTGGGGATTTTTTTTTTTCTCCCTTGACTTGTCCCTACCCCCAGCAAAATTCCCTGGTCCTAGATCCCATTCCTGCAAGTTCCTGGTCTGCGCTGGGTGGCCCTCCCGTGCTTGCCAGTCTGCTCTTTGCAGCAGATGGTGATCCAGGGCGACATCATTCCCACAGAGGCATCACTGGCATTTCAGTGAGAACTGAAGCTTGTGCTTCAAAGTAGACCAATATTCCAACAGAAGCTGCAGGCTAGTAGGAGTCGTGGTTAAGGGCATGAGACTGCCCCCCTTCCCCCAGGAAAGACCCTTGTAATCACACACCCAGGTGCTTCTGGAGCTATAAGACATGACCCCCTAAAGGACATTCTGGGCGTAAGATTCTGAGAGTGTCCAGGGCAGTGGTGGAGGGAGGCTACTTAGGACACGCACAAATGTAAACAAAGCAGAGGTTTCCATCCCCAAGGATGCCAAGGACTCTAATTAACCTGACTCCCAGTTGCTCCCCTGAATAGAGAAGCAAATCAGAATCTTTGCGAGGGACGCTTCCCTTTGCCCAGACATTCACCCTCCTGCAGTGGTCCCCTCCACCGCCACCCCACCACTCTCCCTGGCTTACAGGTGCCTGGACTCCTCCTGAGGAGGCTGCCTAGGGAGAGGGAGGATGGGGTGCTGAGCACCGGCCAGGGAAGGAGCTCCTGGGGCTTAGCAGGACTCCTCTTGCCAAGGAAGGGAAAAGAGAGATGGACCCCAGAGCTGGTTTCAGGCTGCCCAAGCGCTGGGATATCATCATCTTTCGCAGCAGCCATAGCAAGCCCCCACCTGCTCCATCCCCAGGCTCCTGGTAGGAGCCAACAAAACAGATGTCTTCATAAATCCAGGCCCTCTCACTGACACATCTCATCTTTTAAAAAGACCGAGAGAGATGAAACCTCCCAGTCTCTTCTTGGAGCTCAGTGACAGATTTTTCTGATTCACCTCATTACCTCCTCCTACGGGGGCCCATTCGTTTCCACCTCATTTTCTTCCCAGTTCTCATTCCTGTCCCCATCCCAGCATATCCTGACTGGGGGGCAGGGGGTGTTGTCGGTCTTCACCCAGCTTTCACCCTTCCAGACATGGCCTCACCCCCTTGGCACTTCTCTCTGGATTAAGACGGGGTCTCTTTTCTGCCCCTCTCCTCCAGATCAAAAGCCCCGGAAAGCTTTCCATCCCGCATCTCAGGAAGAAACAAATCACAAGGCAATGGTGTAAGAGGATGCTGTCCTCTGGGCTTTGATTAAGAAGTAAAGGGGGGGCTTCCCTGGTGGCGCAGTGGTTGAGAGTCCACCTGCCGATGCAGGGGACACGGGTTCGTGCCCCGGACCGGGAAGATCCCACATGCCGCGGAGCGGCTGGGCCCGTGAGCCATGGCCGCTGAGCCTGCGCGTCCGGAGCCTGTGCTCCGCAACGGGAGAGGCCACAACAGTGAGAGGCCCGTGTACCGCCAAAAAAAAAAAAAAAAAAGAAGTAACGGGGGACAGGACCTCTCACCCTGGCCTGGAACCCTTCCTGCCTCAGTTTGCTCTGAGTGTTAGTGGCCTTTGCAAAGATCTTAAACCCCACCATTCACATCTCTGAATCACCCACGGCATCTAGCAGAGCAGCAGCACAAAGTACACACTCAATAAATAATTGATGAATGGAATCCCTATAAAGTTCGAGTCATTCATTGAACGCTGCCTAGAATCATTAATATATTTCAAAATGGCAGGCTCTTGGAGTTAGAAGGGACCCATAGGGGTCATCCGTTCACCTTCCACCCAGCACAGGAATACGTACTGCAGGATTTCTGACAGGTGGACATCTAGCCTAGACTCCTTGACCATCTCCATGACCATGAATACCTAAGGCAGCTCAGCCCCTGTCATAGTTGAGATGTCTAGTTATGAGAAAAATCTTTTCTACTATTTACCAGAAATCTCCCCTCCCCACTGCTGAGTCCCACACCCCTCCACACATGAACTGTTTGCAGAGCTTGTGTTTTCTGCAAGAGTGTAAGTTCCCTGAGGCAGTGCCCAAGGCAGATTGGCTTGCAGATTGGTTTGCTAATTGAAGGTGGTAGTAAATTCTCTCTAGAGCACGGTAAGTAAGACAGAAGAAAAGGAAGCCAAGACCCATGGCTCTGCCCATACGTGTCCCAACTCCATACAGCCAGGCCGCCATCCCTCTTCAGAGCTTCCTTCGCCAAGGAGACAGCAACTTAAAACCGGAAGAAACACAAATGGATCCTAGGTTGTTAGGCTCTGTTCCTGACCCTCAGCCACATCCCAGGCCATCGAAATGTTATCGATAACACTTTCCCCTCAGAAGGATATGCTTAACAGAGAGAGCAAGGACGGGCTTTCTCAGACTGAGAAAAACAAAACCCTACTCCCTCTGCCTACTGCTCAGTGTGCAGGACACTGTTCACTAATCCAGAAGATGGGCAGAAAACAGCAGGATAGCTTTGGATTAGGTTTCAGACAAGCTCTTCCAAAACACAAATCAATTGTTTTCACTCTGAGGCTTTCAAAGAACAAGATGCCTGTAGAGCCAAAGAACTGGCTGGAAGTTTTCTAGGCATCTGGATGTTAAGCGAATGGAGATGCAAAGATACACTATGCAAATAAGAGTCACATGACAAACCTCTTTTAGTTTATAACTGTTACTGGACCACAGGCCTAAAATGGACCAAGGTTCTTCCTTACCTGTGTTCCTGGGGCCTGCAATTAGGGCCTTGGCCAGATAAAGAGAGGAGGGGATATTAGGGAGCAATACTGATGAATATTTATTCCCTGAAAGGCTGAGTTATAAAGTTAGTGGGTGCAAGGGACCAAGTAGGGGTAATAATAATGGTTGAGGTGAGGTAGAGTTAAGTGGCAGCCCTTTATAAACTATAAAGCCCCAGGTACAGTAAACGTGAAGTAGTACAGACTATAAGAGCAGATTCCCAGGCAGAAGATCCTCAGAAAATGTTAGATACATTTTTCTCACCTGAGGCATAACTCTACCCTGGGACTTTTTATGGGACAAAAAGCAAAATAAAAGCTGACTTTGTTGGACAGAAAACAAACAAAAGGAGATGGATACACAAAAAATGTAAGTGCTTAGAATCTGCAGCATACATTGAACTCTGCCCACCTGCCTTTAATATGCTCCCCAAAGCTTCTGATGGTCCCCTTCAGGTTCAGGCAGGCAGTCCCAGCTAGGGTTCTGGGAGATGGCAGCAGAACCTTGATTCTGGGATGACCTTGGGCTTGACTTTGCAGAGCTAAAAAGGAAAGGAGTTAAAACAATGCAAAGCCCTCCCACCGGATTCCACCTTCTTCTGTTGGCCACTTCCTTCCTTCCCTCCTTTTTCCTTCCCTTCCTGCAGGAGCTACTCTGCCCCACCTTCCTTCCTGGGGAGGAGGACCTGCCCTTTCCTCTTCTAGGGCTGGTGCCAAAAGGATGAACAATGCTATGTTGAGGGGGGCGGGGGCGTGGACGGGGTGAAGGGAGTCTAGAGGTGGGAAGAGGCAGTTGATGTATGACCTGAAGCAAAGAGTGACCAAGCAGAGACGTTTACTCCTCAAGTTGCATTTCAAGGGTCTCTGGCCAGTTCCTAGAAGTTTCCTTTACTTAAGCTACAATCAAAGAGACAGGTAATTGCGGCGGCAGCAGCAGAACTCCCACACTCCCACCAGAGCGTCACCCATGGTACCCAAGTAATGCGATTTCAGGTCGCAGAAAAAAGGGTGGTGTCAGCGAGATACAAAGGGGGCTCAATCTAGGTAGCCATTTGCAATCTCCCTTCCACTGTCCACAGTCCTCTTGAGAGAAAGAGGCAGAAAGGAAACTGGGAAAGCAGCAGAGATGTCAAGAGGGTTTCTGGAAGTCTTGAAAAGGCTGAGGACAGAAAGTAAACTGTGTTAGGTGAGGGAGCCAGCGGACAACAGAAAAGGTAAGACAGAGCAGTCGCCCTCATAACAAAAGCATTAAGTTAGCAAAGGAGATGACAGAGTGCGGGAGGGGCAAGGTCAAATGGAGTCTTTTTTAAGGCAAAGCTCTGAAGTGAGGGCCAAACTTGAGCTGGTGAGCACAAAAGAGAAGGCACTCCAGGAGGCAGCTGTGAGGGGTGGGACGAGTGAGGGATGAAGACGAGAGTGGGAGGAAATCAAAGGGTCCATCGAACGAAGGGGGTGGGGGGGTCCAAGGAAATTCTCCCAGGAGGGCCCCGCTTTGTCTGGCAAGGGCGGCGGCGGGGTCAGCACGTGCAGCCGGGAGCGCCGGGGCCGGGCTCCCCGCCGAGGAGCGCCGGGGAGGAGGCGCGACGCGCGAGGGCGGGCCCCGCGCTACAGAAGGGGCGCATTGTCAAGTCCCAGGCCGCAGCAGATTGCCGCTGTCCTGCAATACCCTCGCACCCTGGCACCGCGCCACTGGCACCACCCGCGGGTTGGAAATAGCTGCGCCGTTCCCATGGCGACCAGGCAGCGACTCCCGCCCCCGCCGCCCGCCCCAGGCCCTCCCCGCCCCGCCCCGCCCCGCCCCGCCCGCTGCGCAGGTCCGCCGGCCAGCGCCCAGGCCGACTCCCTCCCACCTGGGCGCACCGCCCCGTAACCTTGGCAACAGTGGCCGCGGCGCACGGTGGGAGGGGAGGAGGAGGGGAGGGAGGGGAGGAGGAGGGGAGGGGAGGGAGGAGGAGAGGGGAGGGAGGAGGAGGGGAGGGGAGGGGAGGGAGGAGGAGGGGAGGGGAGGGAGGAGGAGGAGGGGAGGGGAGGGAGGGGGAGGGGAGGGAGGGGAGGGGAGGGAGGGGGGAGGGGAGGGGGGGAGGGGAGGGAGGAGGCGGGGCGCAACGCCTAACGCCGCTCGGCCGGCCCCTTCCCTCCGGCCAGCGGTGCCGCGCGCTGGGCCCGGGCTCTCGCAGACGCCCCGGCCCCGGCCCAGGCCTGGCCAGCTCTCGGGCGGGGCCGCCGAGGGGCCCGCCACGGGAGCCGGCGCAGGAAACCTCGTCTCCCCGCCGCCTGCCCTCCTGGAAAGGGGGGAGCAGGGGAGGAAGCTCCGCGGCGACTGAGCCTGCGGGAGCACCGCGCTGACCGCGTTGTCTCCTCGGAGCCTCCTCCGGCCCCGCCTGACCTCCTGCCCCTCGAAATCCTCCCCGAATCTCCCCACCCTTCCTCCGGCAATGGGTGGAGGCCTTGGCGGAGGGTCTCTGGCCTGCGCAGCCCCGTGGAAGGGGGGCCGGAAAAATAAAGCTCTCTCCCGCCCGACGGCCGGGGGCCGGGAAAAACCGGGAAGTGTGGGCCAAGGGGGCACTGGGCTGGAGGGGGAATCGCCCTCGGGCGCCGGGGTCGTGCGTTCCAGGGAGCCCCTCCCTAAGTGCACTGCACGCTGTGAAAGTCCTTGTAGCTCCTCGGTGGGGTTGACGCTCCCACCCCTCCCTTCCCAGAGGAAGATTTCCACTGTACGTGACCCTCGCGCTTTGGTTTGCTGGTGTGGTGTGCAGGGAGTGTTGCGGGTCCCAGCTTCCAGGGTGATTGGGTCAGTACTGAGACTTTGACCGACCAAATGGGGGGAGGGAGGGGTGGAGGAAAGAAAGGGGCAGACTAGAGAGTTTCACTTCCACCATCCCTTTTCAGGGGCAGAGTCTACCCCTGACTTCTTGGAAGGTGAGTTCCTGCAGGGCAGAGCCCCTGGCACATAAAAGGTTCTGAACTAAATTAACGTTTATGAAGGGATATGATTAAAACCAGATACAGCAGTGCCTCCGTCATTCAGTTGTCCCGGGTGGGCAGGGCATCCCAAGGAAATACACTTAAGAAAGTGTTCAGGGTCCCTTGAAATTTGGCCCCAAATCAAAGGAACCTAATAAAATAATTAATACTCTGCATTTGTAAAGTCTTTTCCTCTAAGAATGTTACCTCATTCCAAACATATTTTTTACTTCAAGTTGGATAAAATTCCAAAGCAGAAGAAAGGATTCATGTGGGGCAAATAAGTTTCCAGCTATCCATGGTCAGAGTGGAGGAGCACAAAGAGTTAGCTTCGTTTATTCTTAAAGCCCTGTGCTTTCTTTGAAGTGGTATGGTGGGGTTACTTTGGTATGATCGAAAGAGTTAGGGGATGTACAGTCAGAGGACCTAGGCATGAGACTTGCTGGGCCATTTAGGCCTAAATTTCCTCGTCTGAGAAATGATTACTGTGACGATGAGATAATATGAAGTATTCTTCGTAAGCCATAGGATATGCCACATAAATGCTTTAGTTACTGGGACTGGTATACAAGTCATGATTCATATACTGTAGCTGCAAAATACTTTCCCAAGACCTTACTGGTTATTTCTCCAGATATACTAGTAAGACACAGACAACCTCTTTCCAGTCACCTCTGAATCGGGGAAGAAATTCAGTTGTTTTTCCAGGGCCACTCCTGTATCCTTGGCTCAGTTTGGCATCAAAACGCCTGATGACTTCCTTTTTACATCTTAGCCTATAAGATAGCTTCAACTACTACACACTCCAAGCGTAGGCATCAAAACCCAAGCCCAGAAGACAAAAGAGTTATAAAAGAATAAATGTTGACCCAGGACCAGAAAGACAATCTGTTGTCCAGAGAACAAGACAAGAGGGTGCACGGACTCAGGTGCCAGATGTGAAAGCGGGGGTGGGGGGGGTGGGGGGGCAGGACTGAAGGGCTCTATGTGCTGTTGAATCTCCTTTAATATTACTATGGACTGAATTGCGCTCCCAGCCCCTGCATTCATATGTTGAAGCCCTAACTCCCAACGTGCATCTGGAGATAGGGTCTTTAGGAGGTAATTAAAATTGAGTTCATAAGGATTGTAGCCTTATATGAAGAAGGAAAAGAGAGATCTCCCCATCACCATCACCAGAGTGTGTATATAATGAGAAGGCAGCCGTCTGCAAGCCAGGAAGAGAGCCCTCACTGGAACCCAACCATGCTGGCACACTAATCTCAGACTTCCATCCTCCAAAACTATGAGAAAATAAATTTCTGTTGTTTAAGCCACCTAGTCCGCAGCATTTTGTTATGGCAGCATGAGCAGACTAAGACAAATATGTCTTTGCTTGGAGCTGAACACCCTTCCTGCCACCTCTGCCACCTGGCATTTTGTTCAGCACTTCCACAGTTGTCTCATTTTTAATTCCTAACTGTGTGAGTTGGAATTGGCAGGATTTATTTTTAAATGAAAGAGCTAAAACTCAGAATGATTAAGTGACTTGCTGAAAGTCACACAGATTGTGAATGGGCCAAACCAACACTTGAGTCTCCCCAGACAACATCTAGTCAACTAATGCTAAGTACTACCATGTGCTAGGTTCTGATCTGGATTATGGGACTAGAAAGATGAATGTGATTTAGAGATGGGAAGGGCACAGTCTGGTCAGGAAGAGGAACATGTAAACAAATCATTACAGCAAAGAAAAGTGTCTACAAGGATAATTGGCCCAGCAGGTTTTTGGGGAAAGTGTTGCAGGCAGAGGAATCCTGGGAAAACATGGCTTTTCAGGGAACCACAAGTACAGCTTAGAGCAGAGTATAGTGGAGGGAAGGAAGAGGCAGAGATGCTCCACAGGCCATTGAAGATACTGTTCCTCTTCCTCCTGCCCAAGGACTCTGATTGCCTCCCCAGGGCCCTGGCCAAAAGAGAGAACTGAACTTGAACAGAGATCAAGGCAGTCCTTAAGGGACCTAATATCCCTAAGGAGATGCAGCAGTGAACTCTTCAATTAGGTTCATATTGACATTCTATAGTAAATTATCTTTGTTTGATTGTTTGAGCTGGGGGGGGGGTCTCCTAAGGGTTAGCTTATTACAGCCCTAACCACTTGTAAATAAGTGATAATGTGCTTTAATTAAGAGAAGATATGAATTGCATACCTATGCGTTTTACTAGCAAGTGTCAGTGTTTATATAGAATGTCTGGTTTCCAGAGGCACAGAGTCTTACTTAAACTAATACAGGATCATCCCTCACAATAGAAATGCAGAAAAGGATAGTAGTTAATGAAGGGACTAACATCTGTCTGCTCTGTTTTGGGAGCATTAGTCCACGTTCTTACCAGTTGGATACGAGGATTCACTTACCTTCTACTGTTTTCTTTACAAGTTGCATACTTGTGTTTATAACAAGTATGACTTGTGATATCTGACTTTCAGGGACTTATTAAATCGCAGCACACAAATGCCCTCTCTTGGGGAGAGACTGCAGGTTGGGGAAGAAATGAACCCAGAAGGGCTATATGCACTCCCAGCCCCTCTCCCAGAAACTGGGTTCCGCAGGTCTGCCCACCTCCCCAGGGTGCTCATTCTGCACACCAGGCCAACAGCCAATTTAAGGGCTGGTTCTGGGATTTCAACATCTCTCTGCCTGGGACGAAATGAAGACTATCACTTCTGCCTCACTGGAGATCTCATTAGAACTTGAACTCTGGTCTTTGTTCTTTCCCAGCGGGTTCAGTACAGTGGAGAAGGTGAGGGGAGAAGGGGGGTCGGTAAAACCACAACTCCCAGAGCATCAAGGGTCCGACGGGCCTCTGAGATCTGGATGTGAGTTAGCAAGCAATTACCTACAAGACAGCCTGGTAACCAGAGAAGCGGCCGAAAGAATTTGATTCTGCTCGCTCTGTGAGAGGATGTCTGCCTTCCCTCAAGCACCCCACCCCTCCCCAGCTTCTCAAGGCTAATTTCACCACCCTCTGCCTACTTTCCAAGTGATATTCCACCCTCAGTGGAAGCAAGGTCCCAGGGCTCAGAGGCAGAGGGCTCTGTTCTGGCTATATTCTGCTTGGTTTGGCCATTGTCAACATCACTGCTCTTTGTCTATATTGGGAGAAGGGGAAAGAATCAGAGGGTGCTGCTACCCTCCCTACTCCAATACCCCTACAGCCTTCAAACCCTTTGGGGGAAGAGAATTTAGGAAGAAAGAGGTGACTCAGAATTTTCTCAGAAACCAGAGTGGGAGCCCAGCTGGGCTGCAGGAAGTGTGGGGTCTGAGTGAAAGAAACCTCACATTCCTTTCTCTGTTTGGCTGTGAGCTTCCCCCTGCCTACTGTTGCTGGGCTAGTCCCCCCCCCCCCCCCTTTTTTTTTTCACTTTCTCTGGTTCAGCTGATATCAATTCAGATCCTGGTACTGAAAGGCCTCTACATAGATAAGATTAAGGTCCCGCACTTATCTTCAAAGAATTTACGAGAAGGAAAGAATTTCAGGAGGTTAAAAAAAAAATGTACCTAAATAACAATACAAGGCAATAACATGTGCCTAGGAGACGGGCCACTGCAGCTAATAGTCCCGTCATTTCTCACCTGAATTATTGAACGGCCCTGTAACTGGCCCTGCCTCACCCTGCCTCCAGGCTTTCCTCTTCTTCCACTCCCCATCTAGTCTCCACACAATAGCCGGTGATGGATCTAAACGCAAATCTGATTGGGTCCCACCCCTACTTAAAAGCCGTCCTTGTTGGCTCCCCCACATCTTCCAAGATGAAACCAAAGCTCCTAACATGGCACCCTAGCCTTTTGTAGTCTGACCTCTTCTAATCCACGAAGCCATTCCCACTCCACACTCACTCTCCAACAGGAGTGAAGCATTTATGATGTCCAGATACTACCGGCTCTCTGGCCTCAGGGCCTTTGCACAGGCAGCTCTATCTGCCTGGAATGCTTTTCCTCTTACTGGCCACTTGGCTAACTCCAATTTGCCTTTGGGGACTCAGCACAGAAATAACTTCCACCTCCCAGGAACCCTTCCCTGATACTCTGAGTTAAGCACCCCTCATCAATATCCCCTTATCACCACAGTATGAAGTCTGAATTATAATGAGTTTTCCATCCCTCTCCCTTGTAAACATCAAGTTCCTTACTCATCTTTGTACCTAGAGCCCGACACAGAGTAGACACTAAATGACAGTTGGATGAAAGGCTGCCCAGCAGGCAGAGGAGCTCATAGAGAATATGGGAAGTCATTAGAGGCTTTTGAGTCAGAGGCTGATAATATCCGAAAACTATATTGTAAGCTGAGTAATCCATTAGTTATTCAGTAGTGCTGGGAGGAGGGAGGTTGAGGGAGCCGGGAGAACGACTGAAGTAGTAAGGGCTGGAAGTTGAGAATGACGAAGACTACAGTGGGGACTGGAAAGGGGATGGAAATGAGCTTCACGGTGGAGGTAGGGCTAGAAGCTTGAGCAAGACGTTTGGATGTGTTTAAGAGGGGGATGCGGGATGAGGTGAGGCCAAGGTCTGCAGCCCTGGTGCCGGAGAAGGAACTCGAATAGAGGAGGCAGACCAAAGTCATGAGAAGGCACTGGATGCAGGTAGCAGTGGGAAGAGGGCTGCGCGGGAATCTGATAGAGGAGATGATCTGTTTGTTTTTAGAAATAGCTTCAGCTAATTAGGACAGAAAGCAAACCGACTGGAGGACTTTTGAGCTCTGCGTTGCTTTTGTCTCTTGGTGGTCTAGGCATGGAAAGCCTAACAAGCTATAGGGCCTTATCTTGTCCTTTTTTTTGGCCATGCTGCACAGCTTGTGGGATCTTAGTTCCCTAACCTGGGATTGAACCCTGGGCCCTCAGCAGTGATAGCGCGGAGTCCTAACCACTGGACCTCCAAGGAATTACATTTTTTTTTTTTTCTTTTTGTCCTTTCAAAAATTGTGATGAAAGCTCAGGAATGGTGCTGCTGGGTAAATCTCTCCTCCAGCTTCAGCACAAAATGATCCCACGCCAAGGAGAGCTATTAATTCTTTTGCATTTCCCCCATGCTCCAGAGGACTTTGCTGGGGGGTAATGCTGTTTCTCCATCTGGAGGGCACTATGTTTTATCAAATACACAGTTCTCAGTTCATTACCTTTTTTCTCCTTCTCACATTCTTCCTGTTTTCTGACTCTGAGTTTATTTTAGTCTCGTGTTTCTCTTGAAATTATCACAGACATCTGTGGCTCCTGCCTCCACCATCCGTCCACCCCTCTCTCCTCTCCCACTCCTACCCTCATCTCCTTAACCTCTCATCAGTTGCTTTACGAGACCTAAAACTGCTCAGCTTCCCTCCCTCTTCTCAGCATCCAGGGCCTCTTTGTTGGGCACGTCTCAACCTGTTCTCAGTCTCAGACTAACCCTCCGTAACACCGAGAATGACAGATGAGGTCAGACTTGCTTGGGAGGGAAGGAAAGGCGAGTTTCTTACCCAGGAAACCATGCTCATTCATAACTGGCTTTCCAAATGAGAACAGACTACGTGTGTGTGTGTGTGTGTGTGTGTGTGTGTGTGTGTGTGTGTGTGTGTTTTCTGCTGACAAAACCGCCAAGCCTGCTTTCCTCAGAGCACATGCCTGCATTCTGATGTTTTAAACTCCGAAAATATAAAGAGGACGAAGCATTAGAAATATACATCTTTAGACTAGTAGCTGGCAGGTGCTAGGGTTTGGGGGAGTGAGCCTTTATCCTCCGGGATCCTCCTGCACATTGTTACCTTGCCATCTGGTAGGCTGGGTTTGAAGCTGCAAGAGTCTTCTTGAGCTGAGAGCGAGGCAGAAAATGCAGGCGACTGATCCTAACAAGGTCCCTGGAGTGATTTATTAACGACTCCAGTCTCCTTTTATTTGACAGGAGAAGGAAAAGAAAGTTGTTTATTCCTTCTGATAAGAGACACTTACTTAGTAGTTTATATATTCAAACCCCATTCACCTCAACAGGCCCTTTCAATTGACGCCGCATCCTCTCTAGCTATCATCCTGGTGCTCTTTCGCCTCTTACGCCAAATTTCGGTGGGGGGGGGAGCTACAGCCGGAGCCTCCACATCCTTCCTTCCACTCCCTTTATGATCAAGTTTTCTCTCCCATCTTCTACCTGAATCTCTCTCAAAATTCACCAGTGACCATGTTTAGTTCAATGTTTAGTTCACATCTCCCTGTGTAGAAGCCTGATTCCCACCTTTCCACAAACTGTGATCCTGCTGACAGAGCTTCTTCCTACTCCAGCCCCTAACTTCATGTTTCCCCTTCACGAGGTCCTTAGCTTCTGCCCTTCTCTCTTGCCTGCAGAGTTTCTTTATGCTGTCAGCTTTAAGGATCATCCCTAAACTCGGCTATGCTCCCCCTGGAGAGCAGCATATGAAAAGGCGCAGAAGCCTGCAGCTAGTCCCACGTGGCAGGAGGCAGTGTATGAGGAAAGGAACGGCCAGAGGGAGCCAGGCTTGAGTGACCTCAAGGTGAGAAGTTCAAGCTGGACACCACCTGACCCCCTGCCACCACCACCCCCATCAGTGGAAATAACTGCTTTTTACTTGATGTGTCATGCAGATCACCTGGGGATCTTGTTAAATGCAGATCCAGGAGGGCTGGGGTGGGGCCTGAGATTTTGCATTTCTGGCAGACTCCCAAATGACCCATGCTGCGGGTCCAAGGACCATACTTTGAGGAGCAAGGGGCTAGATCACACTCACCTACGGTCAGATTTTCTGGGGGGTTCTGTGTTGTTTATGCATCTCATCTGGAATGTAACCCAACTTGAGGGCCAGGATCCAGTCGTTTGCATCTTTGTATTCCCTACTGATGAGTTCCTTCTGGGTGTTCCTGTAAATACTTAATTGATGGAACCCAGGGCTGAGTTGTTTGTATCTTCCGGCTTTGCTTTACAAACACTAATTTATCTTCAAATCACAATCGTGAGGCAAGTGGATACTTTTTTTTTTTTTTTTTTTAACTACAGATAGAAACCAGGAAAGATGAATGACTCTCCAAGTAGTGAGTCACATTTTCAGATCCTGGCCTACAAGTCCCTGGCTCAGAGGGATCCCAGTCCAGGGGGAATTCCAACACTGCCTCTGCTTGGGTTCTCACCTGCCCGGGCAAGATGCCCCACTCACTCTCTGGACCTTGTTTCCTCTTTCCTGACTGATCCGTAGGAGACCCTCCCCTCCTCACAGAGGAGCTCAGGAGCCTTAAGGAGTGGCAAACTCCATGTTAGGAGGCCAGATACCTCATGCTGAGGTGACTAAAAGGTTGAGAAGCAGACAGCTGCGCCGGCCCACGCGCTGGAATCGTCCACACGCTGCATCTTTACAGCTGCTCTCAGCAGTGCAGACTAGGAGCACCTTTTAAAAGACATTTTGAAGAGGGAGTGAGTGAAGTGTAGGGAGAAAACCACAAAAATCACAGAGTAATAACGACCTCAGCATAGCGGCCCATGTACTCTAAGTTCAGCTTCTGAAACTGAATCTTTGGGTTCAGGGATTTCTCCCATGGCCATAAAAATAAAAGCAACTCCAGTCTCTAAAGTAGGTCACGCAATTAGAGAGAGAGAGAGAGAGAGAGAGAGAGAGAGAGAGAGAAAGGCTCGTGCTGATAAGTGCAGATGTCAAGATGCTTTCACCCTTTTCCAAACCAAAAATAAAAACTTGGAAATTGTCTGAAGAAAACAGGAGGTTGTGGTGCAGCTTGAGAAAAGCCAGGGGGAAGAAAGTGGGAGGGGCGCTCCTGCCCTGGAGAACGTGACTCCACAGCGATTGCCCCCCCATCCACGACTGTTCCCACCCCACAGTCTCTCTTCACGATCTCCAGCTCACTTGCTGCCCATCACCTCTGTTGCGTGATTCCAGTGGGTTGTAACTATTCCCCACTCCCACTTCTGTTAACTCACTGTAAAAAGTTTCTATTAATCAATCAAAGCCTAGAGAGGAAAGACAAAGCAAAGAAGCACTTTGGGACTTCTCCATCAGAGGAGGCCTGGGGATCCATTTTCTGTTCTAGAAGGCAGCACTGGGAGCTCCAGCAAAGGCAAGGGGGATCTGCGTAGCCCACGTTTGGGCTACGCTGACTTTGCCTCTCCTTTCCCCCATCTGGTCCAAGCCAAGCCGGCTTTCAGTGGCTGCTCCTGTTTCTAAGATGGATACTCCCATACCCACCCCCTGCTATTATGCTGGAATCTGGGGTCTGGTGAGGCACCAGGGTTGGACCACCAGCAATCACAGCTGTGGCTTGATCCCTGGGGGGCAGAGTCTCTGGAGACCGCAAGTCTCAAGTTCAAGAAATCCAACTCTGCTCCTTCGTAGCTGGTGGTAGCATTCCCAATCCCAGCTCTTCCCTGTGTCTCAGACCCTTCCCCAGGCAAACGATAAATGTGAGTGCCCTCGGAAGAGGATGGAGGGAGGGGGATCTTAGAAAGACCCAGCAGAGACAGAACAACAACACAACTCCAGCACTGAAGAAAGGATCTGTGCCACAAAGGGCAGGATGATGCTGTGACTGGCTAGAAGGAAAGAGCCATGCACTTGTGGATCAATTTGGAGAAAGACTCTTACTGGGTGGTGTCCTGGATTCAGGAAAGGCATCAAGTGTGGGGAGTAGCCTAAGGAAATCCTGCCCTCAGAGACAACTTCAGTGCTTTGAGCAGAGGGAACAGAATGGTTTTTTACCTCAGAGAAAGCAAGTTGCCAGCAGCTGCCCTGCCCCAAGACTTGAGAGGTCAAATGGGTTGAAGAAGAAGCAGGTGGGAGCACATAGCTTTGGCACAGCTCTGAGTGCTAGAAAAACTGAAAGGAGCCTTGCCTTGGCATCTAGGGGAATGATTGGGCTGGAGCAGCCTGACAGAAGCCCAGTCCTCAAAGCCCGGGGAGAAAGCAGAGGGCTGGGATCAGGGCTGACTTGGTGCCTAGAAGGGGCGAAAAAGGGACGCTGCATTTCACCTTCATCCTGTAAGTTAGGGATGTGGCTTATGACACAGAGACTTTGTGTGACCAGGTCCCAGAAAACTTGATTATATAAAATAAGTAGATCTACCAACAAATATCAACAGGCCTATTTTATAGCAGTCTCCTAAGAGAACTGCTACTGGAGAGGCTCGGTGGTGATGACCGGGACCAGCCCTTCTTTCTGCAGCTCCCCAAAGCTGACAGCCAAGACTCTTTCTCACCTGCCCTAAAGCGGGCAGCACCCAGCAGTGGAAACTGCTTCTGATCAGCAGAGTGGGGAGAGGGAGAGGCCCTGTCAGGAATCCAGTCCCTGGAGGCTTCTCCCTCCCTGCTCGTAGAATTCCAAACATCTGAGATAAACCGCAGGATACAGTCCAGCAACATCCCAATCGGGCTATATTCCTCTGGGAATGAGCAATAGCTAGACAAAGATTTTATTTTTAAAACCCTCATTCCCACTTGGGGCAGGGGGTGGTGGTAGTCATTGGGGAAAACTGTGCTTGGATCAGGAAGGGGGCATTCTGCTAGATGTGCGTATCCTCTTACACTTTTTGTTCTTACATATTCTCTTCTCTAGTGTACCCTCAAGGATTGTTACTGAAAAACTCCTAGGGCCATGAGTTAAGATCACAATGATTCCTAGCATCAACTCTGCTTCTACTCTATTTTTCCTCCCAAGGCTTTCCACTGGGTAGAATTTTAAATTTGAACAATGGTTCAAAGGCTGAGAGACAAACTGCTCATTACTGGAAAGAGTGCCAGGAATCCTGGGAAGCAGACCTCACTCCCCACCAGAGTTCTGTACCTAATCGGAAAGGCTTCTTTCATAGTCACGGGAGGGTTAGATTAGTGTTTCTTTTCATTCTCGTCTTCTTTCAGGAACTGCTGGGATAAAAGCAAGCCTAGGAGAATAAAAAAATTCACAAATAGGACAAGAATAAAATATTTAGGGCAAGAGATCAGAAGTTCTTTGGTTATTCAGTGAACTGAACTAACTCTACTTTAAAAAAGTATAAGGAAGTAAACGTCCATCAGACTGCATGTCACAGTGGGTATTAGCCTTTCGACCCCATCTCACAGGCTCTAAGCTGAGTTGTTATGCCTAGCAAGTTGAAGTGATAAAATAGAGTTTTGTCATCATGAAGTCTGTTCCCGATATTTACTCTATCTTTATTCTGAGATGCATTCTACCAAAGTTGTTAGATGGCCCATTCCCTTCCACTTCTCATCCCCAAATCTAATCAGCAGTGAATGGTAGGAACGCAAGAGTTATTATTACTCCGTTAGGTGCCTTAAAGCAAAGCCAGTCACTCCGAAGGGGCAGTTCAAGCTTTCCAGCTTTCTATCATTAGTTCCTTTCCCCAAATACAATCAGTGGTTTCTGAGAAGGAAGACAGGCTTAAAGAGACACAGTTGAGGAGTATTGTACTAAAACTTGTCACCTTTATTCACTATTGATGTGATCTTCCTGTAGTACTTGTCAAAAAGCACTTTAAACATCTGGAAGAAAATTTTTTCCTGGACCAGACCTAAGGTTAAATTGATCAAAAAACTCCCGCCCAGAGTTGTCAAGAAGTGGTTAGGTACTAAAACTATGGTTCGCTTCTAGTCACACTGAATCTGATAACCCCATCCTGGCACCAGGAAGGCTCTTTTCCAGGACCTATCAATTAACAGGCTTAAGAAACATTCTATGCTCAAGTAATTCAGGCTAAAAATAACTCTGTGGGCTATTTTTTTCTCTACTCATCCACAGAAAGCATTTGTGTGTCAACAAGATCTTTGTTCCTTGAGAGTTTTCACTCCAGCTTACTCCTCCCTGAAAATAGTTGTTTGAGACAATCAGGAAAGTCACAGGGTTGGTGTGAGGCATAGAGAACAGCAAAACTATTCTAAGCTTTGTGCACTGCCAAGTGTCCAGAGGAAAACAAGAATAAAAGAACCCAGAATTCACAGATAGGATTAATTTAAAAACAGACACTCCTCTCCCCTCCTTTCTTACAAATATACCCAGTTCTTTGACCATAATAGATCTGAGTTATACATAGAACGTCTACATTAACAACAACTGCATGCTTACTATACTATGTATCAGGTACTTTTCTAAAAACGTTAGGGGCATTGACATTAATTTTCACAACTCTATGAGGTAGGCACAATTATCTCAACTTCATATCCGAAAAAACTGAGGCACAGAGAGATGAAGTAAGTTGTCCAGGGTCCCTCAGCTAATAAGGGGCAGAGCCAAGATACGAACCCAGGAAGTCTGGCTCCAGGTCCCAGCTCTAACCATGACACATACTGCTTCTACAATCAAACAGATTAATGATCTTTACTGATTTCCTACAAAGCTGTATTTCCCTAACTATCAGATATGTCCATTTACCTTCTGTAAATTAAGCAGACACATGGTCCCATGGTTCATCTTAATGTGAAAACAAGGATCAATGGCGATTTTCATCTCAACCAAAACACATCAACTCAAACACACCGAATGTTACCCTCTTTCAAATATAAGAATGCACTGAGACAGCTGTTCAAGCATAATCATTACTTTCTAGCAACAGGAAATGTTTGCAGAATTAAGGCCCTGGACATCTTCAGTTTATGCAGCCAGCACGCAACACATCTCTTGTGGCTGTAACAGAACTTAACTAACCTCTGAAAGAAAAACAAACTAATTTTAACAAGACCCCGATTAGGGAATGTTTAATTCTACGAATATATTATTTATGGTGATGAAGCATAACCCAGAAAGTTCCTTAGGCTTAATCAATCACTAATAAATTTGCAAAAATGTCAAAACAGGGGCCTACTCGGCTCTGACAGAAGTTCATACCGTCAGGACTTTAGGGAGGGCAAAGCACCATTCATATGCTCCTTCTGCCCAAAGGAAATTACCCTTTCTTAAAGCTTTGTCTAATGTTTCCTCAATTTCTCCCATCTCATAAACACCCAATTTATTCATAAGATGTTTTAAAACAATTCCGTCTTTTAAAGTCTTATTAACCATATTTTAAGACACCATTCTCTGATTTGTTTCTGAAATAGATAATTGAATACCTTTCAAAATACTCAACATTTTGCCTTAGACAAAAAGCTCTTAAACGCAGTAACTGTATTACAAAAAAAATCAATAGATGACTTCGCTGTCATCATCGAAGTGTTTGCTATGGCCCAAACACTGATGTCACCATTTGGGTGACAAAAGCAAATCAGGTTTTGCTAAATAAACTTGTCTAGCCCTCCTTGGCCTACTGTCCTTATCTAGCTTGACACAAGCTATTTCCTTTCACTGATGCATTTACTTTCTACAAATATAATTAAAAAAAAATTTTTTAAAGCACTGAAAATTCCATCCTGACATCCACTGGAATGCAGAGGTAGCCCTGATCAGCTGGGCATGTCAGTCTCATCAGCTTCCTTCATATGTCAGGTTTTTTTTCAGTAACAAAGTTGAAAGATGACCCATGTGACCTAACAGGAAACTAAAAATTTTAAGTGAAAAACACTTCCGCGGATGGGAAGGGCTTCAGAAGTTGGCACTTAAGTTATTTAATATTAGACACTGTAAGACTGGGCTGTAAAAACTCAAATTGCCTAGACTTTAGAAAAGGCAGTTGCAGTGGCAGGTTTCAAGAAACTGGCATACCACTGATATTAGTATCTAAGAGCACTCCTCTTGATGTGAAGGAGAAATTAAACGTGTCTCTCTCGATACTTAGTGAAGCCAGCAAACAATGTCCCCAGTCTGTGAACCACTGATATTAAGAACCACACCTTCAATTTTCCACGTGGACCATAGTTCCCCTCCTCCCACTTTCCTCCCTCCCAACCCAGACAGGTGATTACAGACAAGGAGGCGGTGAAGTTGCTTCAAAATATTTAATACGTGTTAGACACGTAGTTACATTTTTGTACAAAAATCAAAACAACGAAGGAGAAAATACTGTACAAAAACCTTGTCAGCTCCCCCAACCTTTATACAACAAAGACTGGAGTCACTATCTACAAACCCATAAGGTCTTTCCACTTAGGGCTGCTGTCTGTAAACTTTGTTTCCTTAAACAGTTTTTAAAAGCACTGTGTAGTAGGTCTGATCTAGAGCTTTTAAAAAATAAATCTCTTCTCTATAAACTCCGTATTTCCAAGCTTGAACTCTGCCGTGAAGTTCATCAAGCATTTTCCCTGTGGGGAAGACAAGGGCCGCTAACGCTCCCCTTTCCCAGAGTGATCACAGGGTATAAACGTTTCTTCAGGGAGAGAGAAAGGTGGGGAGGGAGAGAAATACCACAAGCCCCTAGTCCAGACGAAATCCCTCTAGTCTGAGGAAATCCAGTGAGGAAACGCCGCTCCTGGCCCCGGTGCGGTTCTAGCTTCACATGAGGGGTCTGTGTAAAGTCCCTTCCTCCCCCGACAGCGAACGGGGAACTCCCCGGGCCCGGCCTCTCTCGCCGCTTCCTTCTCGGTGCTGCCGGCGGCGGAAAGTCCCTGTCTGCCCCCAACCTCCCAAGCCCAGGGGAAGGGGGGATGCACTCCAGAGAGACAAAATAGTCTTCATTCAACGAGACAAACTAACAAGACACAAACACAAAAGTCCACGATCGTGCTCCTCCGACACGCCTCACACTGCCCAGTCTCAAGAGGAGACCCGAGAGGCTCCGCACAGCCGGCCGCCAAGCCCGAGGGCAGTCGGTGCCGCCCGGCGGCACCCGGTCTCCTCCTCGCGCTCGGCGCCGACGGCCTCTGGGGCGTCCTCGCAGCCGGAGGGGCCCAGCCCTCACGTCGGGACGCCCGCTGCTCAATCTCCTTCCCGCTCGGGGACCCGAGGGCTCAGAAGGCCACGATGGCAGTGCTCCAAGGGTTGATGTCTCTCAGCACCGGCTTATCGCAGCAGATCTGCCCGGGCTCGGCGGCTTCCGGACCGCTCTCCTCTCCCTCCGCTTCCTCCCGGCCGCCCCCGGGGCTTTTCCGTAAGAGTCCCGAGAAGCTGGAACCGAAGATGCTAATGAGGTTAGCCACGTTACCGGTCTCCATCTCCTCCTCCTCCTGCGCGGCCGCCGCCGCCGCCCCGCCCGACTGCTCTTCTGAGTTCCGGCGGGGTTTCTTGAGCGGGGTCGAGCCGGGCGCCGGGCGGTCCGCGGGGCCGCCGCCCACGCCCTCCGCGCCGCGCTTCCTGGGGCAGACGGCGGGCGGCACGGGGGGCTCGGGCCCGGCGGGGCTAGGCGCGCGGCAGCCGTCCACGCGCGGAGATGCGCTCATCTTGTCTTCGTCCCCCGGGGGGCAGCCCCAGGGACGGCGCGCTGCCCCAGGTCCCTGGGGGAAGACGTCTGAGCCTCCGGCGGGAACCCCGGCTCCTCCGACCGCCGTCTCTCGCGGTCCCTCCACGCGGCGCCAGGCAGCTTCCGCCGCCTCCGCCTCTCCGCCCTGAAGAGTGTCCCCGGCGCCCGTCACCGGGGCTGCGGGCTCCGCGTCACCCGCCCGTGGCACTTCTAGGACGGCAGGAAGCGCCAGCTGGGGCTCGGGCTCCGGCCAGGCGGCACAGGCGGCCGGCGGAGGTGGCTCCCCCCAGCACGCGGGTGGCCCGGACACCGACTCCCCAGGCTGCTGCGGCAGCGCCGGGGCCCCCGGGTGACCGGCCAGGTAGAGTCCGGGGCACGGGTCGCTCAGGTAGACCTGGCGGGCGCTGCGGAGCACCAACGAGACCAGGAGGTTCTTGTGCAGCTTGATACCGCCGCGCTGGGCCCGCGAGTTGTAGATCTTGCCCAGGGAGATGCTGACGATGCGGTGAGCCTCCAGTTTGAACTCCATCCTGCCTCGCCTTCCCAGGGCTGGCGCGGAGGTGAGGGAGTGAGCCCCGACCCACCTTCCGAAGCTGAGACGGGAACGACAGGCGTCAACGAGTCCGCCCCGGGAGTGGAACCTGGATCTCTGAAGACTCCGAATAGAAACGGCTCCGGCGACGCGCTCGCAGGCTTGCGCCCTCCCCACCTAAGCTTGGCAGCCAGGTTGGGGTCGGGTCGCTAACTGAGGGCAGTCCGGCCTCCGGGCGCCTTATAAAGGCCTCCCGACAGCCAATAGCGAAGGGCCGCCAACCGTTCCGGGGCCGATCGGCGCGCCCTCGTGCGCCTCGCGCGGCCAATCGGAGACCGAGGAGGGGCACCAGGGCCATTCGAACGTTGGTCCCGCGGAGCAGGCTCTTAAAGGGGGCGACGCGCGCGACCGCTGACCGGCGGGTCGGGGCCAGTGCTCCGAGCGGCGGGGGCCTGGATGGCCACGGTGTTGTTTGTACTTAAACTTGCTGGCCTGTGCGCTACTTGCCGGAACCAAAGCGAACTAAACCATTCGAACTTTCATCCGAGTATGGTGGTGGACTTTGCTCTGCAATAAAGTCCTGATCCTTCCCTGATCAACACTCCTCCCTCCCCCGCCACCGTTTGCAAGGCGTCACACACCCGTAAGCTCCGGGGCAACCCGATAGAAATGGAGATGATGGCAAAACGTGGCACAGGATACCCTTGGATAACAAATAGTGTTACTACAAGATATTTAGCAGATATTAATTTTGGATAAATCCCTTGCCTTCTAGAGTCACATACACTCGTTAGCACCTGTCAGTTTTAACACCGAAGAAAGAAAAAGAGGGTTCTAAAAGTTCCAAAGTTTCTGACTGCTTATCAAGGCTTTGTGTCTACGTACAAAGTTTTTGGTTCTCCACTAAAGCTAGCATCTATCACTTTGTTCTCTAGATTCTAGAACCAACACAGTTGTCACATCAGTTACAATGAAAGGTGGTACACGTTCTCCAAAATGATTTTTCTTCAACACGAGGACTGACCAGTCCATCCTTGGAAAAATCTAACAAGTTCTAAAAATACAAATAGAGAAGTCCTGTATTCCCATCATGATGTCATAATTTTATTTTGTGTCAAGGTAAAAATATAGGGGAAGAGTGTTGCGGAATTTTCTGGTCAATCAACAACTTAGTCTATTTACTGATCCTTACAGCAAAGGGTTGTCCAGGGTCCTAGACTGGGTTCCTGGAGAGTCAGTTTGAGTTAGTCCAACCTAAGCTCCACCACAAACCTGCCGATGACTCTGGTAAATAACCTTAGGATGCTTTAATTTATCCAACTCTAAAAAGGAGAAATCACATACACATCTGCTCTATTATGCAGCATCTTCTGATGAATGACAACTCTCAGCAACAATCTGAGTTATAAAACTAAACACAGGGGCTTCGCTGGTGGCGCAGTGGTTGGGAGTCCTCCTGCCGATGCAGGGGACACGGGTTCGTGCCCCGGTCCGCGAAGATCCCACATGCCGCGGAGCGGCTGGGCCCGTGAGCCATGGCCACTGAGCCTGCGCGTCCGGAACCTGTGCTCCGCAACGCGAGAGGCCGCAGCTGTGAGAGGCCCGTGTATCGCAAAAAAACCCAAAACTAAACACAGTTTTCTTGGAGTCCACGTGGAACACTGGCCTGATCTTGCATCAGGGTTTGGCCAAGTAGTGTATTTAGTTAGGAAAACTATTAGTGAAAGGTGGGCTTGATTATGGCTAATTCATAATCAGGAGGCCCCCAAAGGATGTGATGGCTCAGTAATTATCTATTCCCACAACTTAACGACGATAACAGACACCAGTTCATGAGACCCAGAATCTCTCCCCTCTAGGAATTTTCAGCTCGCGTAAAGAAGGAGATAAAATAACAACACAAGTAATTACAAAGGCAAGCCATGTGTTTTGAGTAATAACATGAGAAATTTTTTCTTCTGTTTTCTCTTTCTTTGAGAGCTGGCCGTCACTATAAAACACTAAGAGCTCAGGCTCTGAAGACAAGCTTCCTGAGTTGGAATCCCAGCTCTACTTTTTACTTGCTGTGTGACCTTTGGAAAATTACTTCACTTGTCTTGGACTGTTTTTATCTTAAAATAGAGATAATAATAGTGTCTACCTCTTAGAGCTTTTGTGAGCAGAAAACAAGGTAACACATTCAAAGCTCTTAGAAGAGCCTGACATATAATAAACTAGCAATGGATGCCGGCTATTAGAACACATCACTCCTCACATGACTTGGGGTGGAAAAAGAGGCTGGGGAAGGAAGGAACATAGATGGGAGAAAGTAGTTGTATTTGAGGTGGGTGTTGAAAAACCCTGAGGTGGGCTCCACAAGTTCCAACCAGCAGGAGCAACAGAGTCCATTGTAGGGAACACCTCATTTGGCAGAGATACCAGGCACCTATAGCAAGTGGAAAAGACTGGAAGTAGAAGCTGGGGTTACATGGTAGTGGGTTGTGGATGCCTCAATGAGGAGGTGGGGCTTCCTACAGGGAGCTACTAAAAGTTGTTGAGTAAGAGAACCTCAGAATGCATTCTAGAAAGGTCAGTACACTTAATTACCACTTAATTATAAAGGGGACCACTTAATTATAAAGCTCTTGCTGGAGTTCAGGCAAAGAGTAATAAAGGTCTGAACCAGGTGGAGGTAGCAAGAATGAAAAAGCCTAGAGACAAAAGGAACTTTAGTGATGATCTGGGATGCCTTCACCCACCCAAACAGGTCACTGATAGAGCAAGCCTCGGGGGAAGCCTTCCAGACCCACCTGAGCTGGGCATTGCTCCATCCTCCACAGTGGAAGCAGACTCCTTCATCACTGTCTTCATTACTTTCTCCTGTCGTGCCCAGGGCCCCTCCCAAACTGTGCTCTCATCAAAGGCAGGAGCCCATCTCATTTGTAGCCAGGAGATATAGTGAAAATATTTAACAACTGTAGGATACAGGCACTGACCATCAGGACAGAGTCCTGGAGGCCCTTACAGTGCTGGGGGTTATGGGCAGGCTCCTACAGGAGGGGCTGCGTGGCCTGGAAGGGGGGCACTCAAGAGATTCTGCCAACTGGCATGGAAGAATTTCAAGGTTTTAACACTTGGGATGGCCATACCAGGTGCACACTGAGTGATTATGCACTTGAACTAATGAATCCCTAACAATGATATTGTCTACCAGGCCCTGAGCTAATCTCATATAGGCATTATGTATCATCCTTATAAAGTTCTGAAAGTCCATGTCATTATCTCCATCTACAGGTGATGAAGCTAGGACTCTGAAAGGTTAAGTAATTTACAGCTGTAGGTGGAGAGGGTGGGCTTCAACTCCGAACCTATTTAACTCTAACGCTCGAGTGTGGGGTTCTGGGGCTAGATTACCTTGTTCCACTTCTTACCTGTTGTGTGACCTTTAGAAAGTTATTTCACATCTAGGTGAAATAAGAAAATTATGTTTTGTAACACGGGCAAGTTATTTCATCTTTCTGTGCCTCAGTCACCTGTTGTGTAAAATGGGAATTATAAGAATACCTACAGTGTTTAGTATAGTTCCTAGTGTCATTAAAACATTTATTTATCGTGATTGTTATTATTATACCAGTGCGTAGCTCAGTACTAAGCACATAGTAGGTGTGCTGTTAGCACTTGTTGAATTTTGAATGCTTTTTCTACTATACCAAGTAATAGATGGTCAATAAATGTTTGCTGACTTGACATTGAGCCTGATCGCTCTTATTATCAGGAGTTCCTCTAATCCTGAGAACAAAACAGAACCTTGAGAACTCATCTCTGGAGGACCTGGGCTCTCATGATTAGCAAGCTTCACCTCCACTTATGGGGGAAAAAAAGGGAAAGTATAGAATGTACTCTTCTAAGCTTTAGAAAGCAGAGTTAGAATTTGCCGTCATCAATCTTT
Source organism: Stenella coeruleoalba (assembly GCF_951394435.1). Classification (NCBI taxonomy): domain Eukaryota; kingdom Metazoa; phylum Chordata; class Mammalia; order Artiodactyla; family Delphinidae; genus Stenella; species Stenella coeruleoalba. The sequence continues at coordinate 176,232,048 of NC_137169.1, forward strand.
AGGATTCTCTCAGTTAAAAAAAAGTTGGTAGCACCATGGGACACACTGGGGGTATCAGAAGGACAGAGGAAGCAACTGCTCTGGAAGAAGTGGCGAGAGGATGTCTATCAAGTCTGTCTTGCCCTTCCACCCCCCACCTTCTCCACTGGGGCACGAGCAGATTAGCGCGGTGAGTGCTGTGGCCACAGCTGTCCCCACTCAGGCACTGTTTAGGCTCTGGCCCGAGGATTCCTTTGAACACAACGCCTGTCTGCCCACTGCTGTTGACTTTCTCGTTTGCATGACGAATTGAAGACTAAGTATTATTATCAGATGATTACAGAGCTTATATTGCCTTAAATGGAGTCTAGTCTGTGTAAGAAGAATGCCAACCCACTATGGATCACGCAAACAATAGCTCTGTGAGAAGTAACCATGGGTGAGTGAAATAACGTTATGTCCTACCTTTTAATGTGAGGACACTTGGAAATTTTTTTGGGTCAAAGTTGCTTATGTAAGTGAATAATCATTTGTATGGCATCCCGAGTCCTTCAGGAGGAGAGCGCCACAGAAATATATTATGAGCACTTTTTTGTAAATAATACTCCTCTTGCTCTTCTGAGAACAGGCACATCCACTTTTCAACTTTTTCTCTCTCGCTTTTCTGGCATATTTTACATCTTTTTTTTTCTCTTGGCAGCTTGACAGCTATAGAATTTCTTTATCGTCAAAGAGCATTCGGGGCTTCCCTGGTGGTGCAGTGGTTAAGAATCCACCTACCAGTGCAGGGGACGTGGGTACGAGCCCTGGTCTGGGAAGATCCCACATGCCGTGGAGCAACTAAGCCAGCGAGCCACAACTCCTGAGCCCACGGGCCATAACTACCGAAGCCCGTGCACCTAGAGCCTGTGCTCCACAACAAGAGAAGCCAACACAGTGAGAAGCCCGCACAGAAGCCCCTGCTCACCGCAACTAGAGAAAGCCCGCGTGCAGCAGCGAAAGCAGCCAAAAATAAAAAAATAAAATAAATTAAAAAAGAAACAGTGTTCAACCAGGGGTGGGCACCAAAACCGGCCTGTCTTTTTTTTTCTCCTCCCCGTTTCCCTTCCAAAACTGTTACAGCCCCGCCCTCTGTCTTGTCCTAAATTTTGTATGTTGGTTCAGAGAAACTTAGGATGTTTTTATGATCATCTTTGTCATACCTCACCTCCTTTAATACTCCAAAGAAAAACAAATTCCCTCAATAAGTAGAGCCTTCGAACTCATTAAAATGAGCGTGGCACCCTCTCAAGCCACAGAATGAGAAAACACCACTATAGAAGCCCCTAGACCTGCACTGTTCAATACTGTAGCCCCTAGGCCAATGTGGCTAGGGCAACCGATGAACTGAATTTTACATTTTATTTCATTCAAATCTAAAAACTGAAATAACATAAAATCCTTTTACTGAAACCCAACTCGATTGTGTCATATTTTTGAGGTTTGAGTGGTTAGCATCCAAACTGATGCTGTAGTTGTAAAACACATAGCAGATTTCAAAGACTTAGTATCGAAAAGAGAACGTAAAATATCTCATTAATGTTTTTAAGAATGGTTACATGTTGAAATGATAAAATTTGGAATATATTGGGTTAAATAAAATTATTAAAATTAATTTAACCTGTTTCTTTTTACATATGTGGCTCTAATTATATTTCTATTGGACAACACTGCCCTAGGGATAATAAAGGGATCGGGAGGTGTGGACATATAAATACGTATGAGCATACTGTGAGCAATTAACAAATGTCCTTGCTTGTTGAAGAGGGAGAGCAAAGGAAAGATAGAGTGAAAGGGAAGTGAAACATGAAACACTTAGATGGTTGTAGAGGTGAGGAGAAAATCAAAGAAAAATGTAAAAAACAGAGCTAATTGGCCAGAAGAAAGTCCTTTCTAGAACTGAGAAGTAGCCGCAAAGTTAGAGAAGCCCAATTCTACGTATCTGAATGTGACAACACATAAATTATCACAATATTATTTTAAAATACAAACAGGCACACAAATGTCAGAGAGAAAGCCTACTCACTTGGACAGCCTCATTCTCAGGAGTTCTTAGCGTGCATTGATTCTTTTCAATTCTGAAGTCCACCTGGAATTGCAGGACCATTTGTTTTCAATGTGCCATTTTCCTGCACAAAAACCTTCAGCGGTTCCCCATGACCTTTATGGCAAAAATCCAACCCTCTGGCCTGGTCTTCAGAGTACTACATACATTGTTAAAGGCAAACAGCCTGGAATGGGGGAACAGAGCCTGGCTTCTTACCAGCTGTGCATGGGTAGATTTGCAGGTGGTCCTTGTTTTGTAAAATTGGGCAGTTGGACTAAATCAGTGGTCCTCAGAAGATGGCTGCATATTAGAATCACCTGGGGAGCCTTAACTATCCAGTCTCCCAGACCTCACCCCAGATGACTCAAATCAGAATCTCTGGGGTGAGACCCAGGCAGTGGATTTTTTAAAGCTCTGTAGGTGATTACCATGTGCAGCCACGTTTCAGAACCAGTGGCCTAGCTGATTGTTTTAGGATCATTTCAGGTACAGAATTCTATGATTCAATGAATCTAGGCAAGTCTTTCGAACCTTTCTACTACCCTGAGCAACATAAATGCCCCACCTCTTCATCAGCTGGACAGGTCTAATCAAAAGTATATGTCTCATCTGCTGCTTCCTCAACAGAATGCACTCTCCCCTCCTGCCCAAACGCTGCACCACCATTTCCTCCAGGAAGCCTTCCACGGCCACTGGTATGTACAATGTGTTCACCTGGGCACACACACTCTCATAACCTAACATTCATTTGTTACTTAAAACCACAATACCACTTGTTATCTTATGATACCCTTATGTTTTAGTTTTGTATTTTATTTACTCACATGTTAGTTATTTAACTTTGATGTGGACGTATTTATTTCCCAATAACAATACAAAGTGCTGAGAGATGCTCCATTACACTTTTTTGCATCCTGTTTCCACTGCACCCAGAACCCTGAGTATCGCTATGTACATATCAAGGGATCAATAACTATCTGATAAACCAATTAATGGGTTCCCAAAATTTGAGGCTAACATATTCGAACACAGCTAACTAGAAGGGGGAGAAAAGAGTACTTGACAAATTATTCTAGTGGCAACAACCCTGGCTCATAATTATTCATGACCCTAAGCTCTACCATTTCCCTATAAAAGCTGTTTTTCACATAAAATAAGGGGTTTTTGTTTTTGATAGACGGTTTGCTTTTGTTGCCATGCTATTTACAAATAGGTGATATATTACTGAGAGAGTAGTTGCTTGCCTACTCTGTTCTAATTAAACATTACTGGTTATGATGTACTGAAAACCCTACTGGCTATCAGCACCTCATTTAGGGGCACGCTATATCTCTTTCAGCCAATAAGAAAGTCTTGCCTCATCCCCCCCACTCCTCCTTCTAATTGCTGTAGCTAATGGAACGAATTCTAATTCATCAGTCAAGTCCATTTTAGATCAACACATCTGATCTAAATTTCAACACGAATGCTCATTCAGTTTGAAAACCCCAAATCACTAACCCATCTCATGCTCATTTTTTTTTTTTTTTTTTTTCTGGTACGCGGGCCTCTCACTGCTGTGGCCTCTCCCGTTGCGGAGCACAGGCTCCAGACGCGCAGGCTCAGAGGCCATGGCTCACGGGCCTAGCCGCTCCGCGGCACGTGGGATCTTCCCGGACCAGGGCACGAACCCGTGTCCCCTGCATCGGCAGGCGGACTCTCAACCACTGCGCCACCAGGGAAGCCCTCATGCTCATTTTGACTAAGCAAATTCTGAGTAAGTATTTATACAGACACCTCCTCCAGTGTAAGAGGAAGTTTCAGCTCTGCTGTCTAACCAGGAGCTAGTGTGTGGATTAGCAAATTTATGTTTATAAGGCAGTCTGAGCTCTTTTGAGGAAAAATGATTGTAAAATAGGCAGCACTCTCATATCCATCCACTGAACCATTATCACTTATAAATTTCTCTGAGTTCAGCTCCTTTCTTACTGAGATAATTCCTTTTGGCATTCCCGGAAAATACCAAAAAGATCATTGTGAAAAAAACAAGTGTTCTTTAAAAGTCAAGTAAGTCTAGACATCGTTCCTTAGGAGAATTGGTCAAGGAAGAAAAAATAGTTATAAAATGTTTTTGTGGCATTGCCCTTTTAAGAAGCGTAACATTTTTTGTTCCCAGTCTTTTCGTCCCCTTTCCTAGTAGGCTGATGCAATGCTTAGGAAGTTTCAGAGTCACGTGGGCGACCCTGCCTGAGGTCAGAGTCCTGAGCAGCCCTTTCTCAGTGTGGGTCATTTTCTGTTTGATTTTGAATTTGTCCACGCTGTGATGGAGTAAGTGCGTGTCGCCGTGGGTGTTCTGATTAGTGTGCCTGGGTAGAATTGTTTTCTAGTGTGTCAGTGGGTGCCGGCCCAGGGCTGGGGGATCTGCTTAGTCATTTTGGCCTCAGTGGTTTGAATAAATGCTGTGGTCCCACTGGATGGCAGAACCCCTATGTCTCTTTTGTTGTGATGGGATTTATGTTTGTTTGGGTTTTTTTTGCTTGTTTGTTTGGTTTTGTTTGTTTGTTTTGAGCTTTGTACATGATTTTAAAACTACTTTGGTTCTTGGGCCAATATTATGTTTATGTGTTTCCAGTTGGCTAGAAGAATTAGTTTTTTTTTAAACATTAGTTTGTGTGTTTGTGCTTGAGGAGGAAAGGAAGCCAGTTATTCCCCCCCCCAGCCCCCACCCCCCCTCCGGCCCTACCCGCACTCCCCCCCTCCCCCGCTTTGGGAGAGTAACATGGAATGAAGGAAAGGGTATGGCTTTGTTCTTTTTTTTTTTTTCCTTCAGTGAGATCTAACTAGACTGGAAGGGTTTGACAAACAATTAACAATCCTTCCCACTCAGCTGCTGTTACCCAAAATAGCATCTCCTTGGCTGCCAGGGTAGATGGGAGCCTTCAGGGGAGGAAGACACAAAGGTGCCCTCTTTAGGAAGCCTGAATCTCTGTGAGATCTTGAAGGCAGAGGGGGAAGCCCAGGGGATTAAATTAGCAGGCAGCCCAGGCTCCACCTGGAAGGGAAATAGATAATAGGCTTTAAAGACAGGAAACAGCTTGTGCTCCAAAATAATAATTTTCGAAAGCAACACATGATGGATGCTGGGAAGGTTTTTCTCCCCACCGCACACCCCCAGTTCATAATTTTGAAACAAAATCTCCGTTTAAGATGAGACTCAGTCAAGTCTTCTGGTATTCCTGTAATTCTGCTCCCACCTCGCCCCCGTGTTGGGAAAGACCGTTCCAGCCAGGTTTTTTCTAAACCTGACTCTCAGTTACAGAAATTGCTCAACAGCAGGTCTGGAGAGATCTGATTAGGGCTGGTGTTGCTGTTTTTTTCTTTTTTCTTCTCTGCCTTGTCCTCTTTCTTTTTTCTCTTTTCCTTTTTCTCCTCTCTCAGCCTGCCATTTTTACCTCTTCCTCTGGCTTTTTTTCTGAAAGACGGCATCTCACACTCCCACATGTCAATTTGTTCTGCCAGCCAGGGCTCTCTGGGGTCCTGAAATGTCTCCTGTCATGAGAGGGGATGTGGATGGGAAGAGAAAGCACACGATGCATTAAACAAAGGGAACAGACCAGCGACCTGACTTCGAGAAGGTCGGGAGCCTGAAGGCAAAGGAGGGAGGTGGAGAAACAGAAGGACCAAATATGCCCCCAAAGGATGAAAAGATTATACACATCAAATTGGATTCTAGGTTTTGCTGTTTTTAAATTTCCTTGAAAATATACCCAAAGGGAATTAAAGCAGCTATCAAAAACAGAAACCTGTTCCATGAATTAACTCACAGTGAACCTCAGCTGCTAGAAACCATGGGCTTGGTTCCTTTTGCATTGAGTACATGCTTCCTCTCTAACAATAACATTCTGGCTCATGGTCTGATCATACAACCATGTCCCTCTGGACTGGGACTTCCCTGAGGGCAGCAGCCAGGTGTACATCCATAGTGCCTAGCACAGCACTTGGTCCAAAGGAGACAACAATGTTGGAAGTGTTGGGGTGAGTGGATAGATGGATGGATGGATGGGAGAATACATAGAGGAAGACACTTAGAATACTCATAAATTCTCTCTTTTTCTCCTGGTATTTTAGAAAAGGGAATATACGATTGGCAAACTCTTCTAACAGATAAACAAAATAGAGAAGTGATATGATTAACTTTGATGTTCCAACAAGAGTTGTTCCTCATATATCGTCTTCAGCACCTAGCACTGTACATGGCATGCACAGGGTTACACTCAGCACGTGTTTGTTGAATTAATGATTTAGAAAGGAGAAAAACGGTTATCCTCCCTTGAGGGAAAGGTTTCCCGGAAAGAGAATGGAGGAGCCGTATATAGCGCCACAAATGTAAAGTGTTTTGTGACATTATCTTTCCCAACTTTGACTTTGTGAAACATCTTAAAGAAGAAAAATGCCTCATGAAGAGAACGGTATTTTGGAGACCAGGGAAGGGCTTTCAGAGTAAAGAGAGTAATGGGGGTGTGTATGTGCTGTACTATTTCCAAAGGACCCTCCCACAAAGTCATCTGTGGCTGACTCAAATGTTAGACGTTAGGACCCAGAGATGCTTTCATTCTTTTTATTTTGGCAAGGACTCTGCATGGTAGAGGGATGTTAATTAGAGAGTAAGGTTGGTGGTAGAACAGCAGTCAGAATACTTGCAGCCCCCAGAGCATGACTTCTGCCCTGACCCAAATTGGGGTGGGAGAAAGGCTGTGTGGATCCATGAAGGACCGCTATGATGCTAAACAAGTACATGATTATGCTGATATATAACCAATATTTGGTAAAACAACAAGGTAACTCAACCTGGGATTTATCACTCATCTAGCTTTAGGTCATTCATTTTCAATTCCTCTCCCACTCCCCAAGTCCTGCAAAAAACAACAAAAAGCATAGGAGAGCTGAGATTTACATAGGCCAGGAGCTTTATGAAGCTCTGAACACAGAACATGCCTGGGAGGTTTTAGAAAGGGCAGTTAATTGGTTGGCTCCCGAAAGTGTTAACCCTGAGCAAAGCTGTGTTACTACCTCATTAGCAGATGAATTCTACTGACTATTCTCTGCAGTCCTGTATCACTTAATATCCTGGGCATTTCTGGAGGTGGTTTTATAATATCAAGTTGTATTGACTAGAATTTCAAACTAAGACTATGGGCTCGAAAGCCCTCGTTTATGAACACTAGATTAAGAAAAGATAAGGGAGTAAGTATGTGCCTGAAATACTGAGCCTGGTTCTTTCTTCTCTGCTCAGAAAACCTGTGGTAGGCCTGGGCATCGTCATGGTTCCTGGCCTCTCCTGTGAGCACACAGTGAGCGGTGAGCAGCGTTCCAACCCACCAGCTGTGTGGGAAATGGTCCCCGGGACCAGTGAAGGATTTGACGTCCCCGCCTCCATATCCACACACCCACCACCACTCTCTCTATGGAGCAGAGTGGGCACACTTAAGATATCACATTCGCCCCAGCGTTTTCTCCAGTCCTTCAAGTTGAAGTTCATTCCCGCATGGATTTTTCATGTCACTTATTTTTTGGATGTATTTTCTAGAATTTTCCATATACATGTCTTTCTTTCTACTTGATTATAAAATGGTTCAAGATAGGGACCTTTTTTCAACCTCTGTCTCTCCAGTAGAAACCAGCCTACTGTCTTGTATGTAATAGGTACCCCATAAACATCTGTTGCTTTGAATTTTTGAGAGAGAGCAGGGGGTAGTGGAGAGAACACTGGATGAGGAATTAGATTCTCCCGGGATTCTGCCACTAGCCATCCAGTCCCTGAGCAAGCTGTGGGACTTCACAGTTCACAAGATCCTAATCTGTGAAATGATGAGGTTCATCTAAGGTCCCTTTGAGCTCCAACACACTAGAAAAAGAGGAACGAAAAAGACTTTGCATAGCCCAATTTTATTTGCCACGTTAGTGGCAGTGGAGAAATATTTTAAGGAAAAAGGAGCTGAGATGTTTCCTAAATGTTTTCAGGGTTTATTAAAATCTCTGCAGTTTGGGCTCTAAACCCACAAAATATAAGAGGACAGAAACAGCCATCACAACATTCTAGTTAACTCTTGAAAAAAAACCTATTTGATGTCATTCATCCAATGAAGATGCTCTGTCCACTTGTACTGGGCCCCAGACGGGGCCCTGGGAACACCTGGATGAGTTTGGCCCCATCCAGACCCAACATCACAGAATATACTTTCTTTGTTGAAATCTCCTTCCTTGGCTTCTGGGATGTCACCGTGTAGCATTCTGAGCTGATCAAAAAAGTCGTTAGGGATAAAGTGAACAGAGGATGTGTTTAATGTATTCTTTTTATTTGTTCATTCAAAGCCCTTTTTTGAACACTACGACGTGCCAGCTACTGTCCTGGGTGCTAGAGATACCTCAGTGAACAACACAGACACATGCGGTGCCCTAGCACACTCTGGGGGCAGATGCTGCTTCATTAAGGGTTGGATGATAGCTGGAGCTCTTCCACTCACTCCCATCTTTCTGTACCTTATCCTCTTCTGCAACTAGTAGAAGAAAAAGTAGCTCAAGCCTCTTTCTCTGACACCGTGAGCCTTGGTCCTCAGTGCTCCCCTTGCCCCCCCGCCCTTCATCACAGAAGAATTACCTTTGCCTTCTTGAATCCCACCTTTGTCCTTGCACGTAGTCCTGTTGTAGGACTGATCACGATGAATTTCTATTGTATTCTTACCTGTCTGTCTTCCCTACAAGGAGGTGAGCTGCATCACATGCGGATCAATTCCATGAGGAACTGCCCCTAAGGAACTATGCAGTTAACTGAAGTTCAATCATTAGGTTGACCAGTACAGTCATAACGGAAAGCATTAGCCACACCCCTTAGGTCACTAAGAGCCCCAGAAAACAGGACGCACCAGACTCAAGGTACAGCTGTGAACAAGTAGAAAACAGCCGCTGCAAGGGAACCAGCTTGATAACCCGACAATCCAAATAGCTGAAGTATAATCAATCTTAAGAGGTAGCCCTCCTGCCTCTGCAAAAAGAGGCTTAACATCCAAATCATCTTGAGGTGCTCACCACCAAGTGATGGGCGTTTTGGGTCACATAGGTCGATGATGCTTACCGTAACTTAGGTGGGGACACCTTCAAATTGTAAAAGACGGTAGCAGGATCCCGGCACCAAATACGTTATGCTTTTTCTTCTGCAGGGTTTTAAAACAGTGGAAATGCTCCCAACACTCCCCAAACAAATTATTTTAATATTATAATCTGAAATTACCAAACTCTAATAAGACAGCCTTTTCAGATTATTCCATTGTTAACGGGTCCCCTTAAATATCTTAGTTTACAATCTGATTGCAAATGAAATAGGATTTTTCTAAAAAGGAGTTTGAGGGTAGCTGTGATAACAGGCACAGATCACTTTAACAAGCTAGAGCTATCAGACTGTTCTATTATTTGGCCAGTCTCTACGTGGAGCTAGTCTCGTATAAGCCATATAATTACAAGTATCATAAAAGAAATGAGTTGCTGCATTGTGCTTCAGTTAAAAGAAATATTTTATTTGTAAATAATTAGAGATTCACAGGAAAGTGCAAAGATAGTACAGAGAGGTCCCAGGTACCCTTCACCAAGTTTCTTCCATGGTTACAGTTTACATAATTATGGTACAATATCAAAACCAAGAAACTGACACTGATACAATATGTGCCTATAGTTCTATGCAACTTTTTTTTAGTCCCCTAATATATATATAGATATACTTTTAAATTTTATTTTATTTATTTACTTTTTATACAGCAGGTTCTTATTAGTTACCTATTTTATACATATTAGTGTATATATGTCAATCCCAATCTCCCAATTCATCCCACCACCCCCACCCCACCGCTGCTTCCCCCCTTGGTGTCCATATGTTAGTTCTCTACATCTGTGTCTCTCTTTCTGCCCTGCAAACCGGTTCATCTGTACCATTTTTCTAAATTCCACATATACGCGTTAATATACGATATTTGTTTTTCTCTTTCTGACTTCACTGTGTATGACAGTCTCTAGGTCCATCCACGTCTCTACAAATGACCCAATTTTGTTCCTTTTTATGGCTGAGTAATATTCCATTGTATATATGGACCACATCTTCTTTAACCATTCGGCTGTCAGTGGGCATTTAGCTTGCTTCCATGACCTGCTATTGTAAATAGTGCTGCAATGAACATTGGGGTGCATGTGTCTTTTTGAATTATGGTTTTCTCTGGGTATGTGCCCAGGAGTGGGATTGCTGGGTCATATGGTAATTCTATTTTTAGTTTTTTAAGGAACCTCCATACTGTTCTCCATAGTGGCTGTATCAATTTACATTCCCACCAACAGTGCAAGAGGGTTCCCTTTTCTCCACACCCTCTCCAGCATTTGTTGTTTGTAGATTTTCTGATGATGCCCATTCTAACCGGTGTGAGGTGATACCTCATTGTAGTTTTGACTTGCATTTCTCTAATGATTAGTGCTGTTGAGCATCCTTTCATGTGCCTCTTGGCCATCTGTATGTCTTCTTTGGAGAGATGGCTATTTAGGTCTTCTGTCCATCTTTTGATTGGGTTGTTTGTTTTTTTAATATTGAGCTGCATGAGTTCTATGTCATTTGATCACATGTGTAGATTTGTGTGACCACCACTGCAGTCAGGACACAGGTCTATCATCTCTCACATGCTACCCCTTTATAATCACACCCAGCCTTTTCTCCGCAACCATTCCTAACCTTGGCAACTACTAATCTGTTTTCCATCTCTCAAAATTTTGTCATTTTGAGAGTGTTATAGAAATGGAATTATGTAGTGTGTGACCTTTTGAAATTGGCTTTTTTCAACCAGCCTAATGACCTTGAGATTCATCCCAATTGTTGCATGTGTAGTTTATTCTCTTTTATTGCTGAGTAATATTCCATAGCATGGGTGTACCGTTGTTTTGTGGAGGGACATTTTGGTTGTTTTCCATTTCTAGCTATTACAAATAAAGCTGCTATGAGCAATGTGTACAGATTTTTATGTAGACATAAGTTGTCATTTCTCTGGAGTAAATTATCAGGAGTATAATTTCTGGATAACTGTATACTTAGTTTTTCCAGAATGCTTTTAGCATTCTGTGTTCCTGCAAACAATGGATGAGTGATCTAGTTTCTCTGCATCCTTGCCAGCATTTGGTGTTGTCACTACTTTTTACTTTAGCTGTTCTTATAGGTATGTAGTGATATCTGTGGTCTTAATTGGCATTTCCCTAATGACTAGTGACGTTATGTTATAAAGATATGAAGTTTGTAATTAGTTTTAGATTTTCCTTTGGCAAATCATTTTCCTCTCTCCAAGCCTCAATCTTCTCATCTGTAAAATGAGAGAATTTAACTATATAACCCCTAAATGACCTCCCAGTTTGAAAAGTCTGTGTATCACTGGATCTACCTTGGGTGAGTTTGTTTGCAAGGTGAGGAGCTTTTTAAATTTTCCCTTTGTGCCTCAGCTATTGCCATCTGCCAACAATTGCCCAAGAATGAATCTTATCCATGGGCTTCACTGACATTTCCATGAAATGTGTGACAGTTCCCTATGTGTTTCATTTGGCCCTATTCAACATTTAGTCACATCCTCAAAGCCTGAGCAAAAAAAATCCAACTTTTCACAATTTATAAGGGACTTTATTAGTTTCTGATTCATTGTAAAGTTGTTTTTATTCATTTGTTCCTGAGGTTCACTATGGAACATAGTTTAGTGTAGATGACACCTTATAATTTCCATCAAGCATCGACTGAGTGCCTACTGTGTGCAGATAGGGTGATGTACTGGAAAGAGCACAGCTGTATATGGAGAAGGACTTGGGTTTGAATCATGCCTCTGCCATTTATGAACTGTGACCGTGTCAAGAGATAGAACTTATCTGAACTTCAGTGAAATGGGAATGCCTGCTGCTGAAGTTATGAGGAATTAGAGATAATACGCGTGAAGTGCCCAGTTCATAGTAAGCACTCCGTAAATGGTAGCTATGATTATGCAGGACATGGGGAGTAGTCCCTGGAGAAAACCTAGAGGAAGAGACACAGCACATGGCACGCCCTGCACCATGTGCTTTCACACATTCGTATCTCCTTTAAGTCACACGTCAGCACTGGGAAACAGGTACTTATCTGTTTTTATAAAACGGAGGCTAAGAAGTTAAATAACTTAAGATCACCCTGATGCCAAGCGAAGGAGGTAGAGTTCAAATTGTGTCCCTCAGCGGTGTCCAGTCTAGCCAGACAGATATGCTGTGTGGAAACAGATAAATTCCATCACGGAGTAGCCGGTGTCCACTGTGGGGCAGAGCCAAAGAGCACTGAGGGGTTGAGAGACGGAGTTAATTCTGAGGACTGGCCAGCTGGGGAACGCAAAAGGAAACGAGAGGATTAGAGCTTACTCTGTCTCACTGGACATCTCTGAGTTCCTAGATGTCACCATCACAACTGCCTGTTGGCCCTGGAAGCCCAGCCCAGCTGCTGCGGGGAGCGGGGCAGCCCTGGGTTTTTCCAGTCCTCCCCTTTCTCCCTCCTCTCATTCATTAATGCAATATTTATATGCAGACTTTCCTGTCTCCATTAGACTCGAAAGTTTTATCCAACTTGTGCTGTTCAGCATTATCACACAAGGTCACTGTCAGAATTGTATTTCCTCTATTAACATGAAGCCCAGGGTCTATTGTACAGAAACACATTCCAGATTACCTTCCCTAGAATCATTCTGTATTATGTGAGCTTGACTTGCTTACAAGCACAGGTCTGGGCCATCTCTGCACTTGCTAATTTTCAAAATGTCCTTGGGCACTATTGCCTGTATAGTCTGGCTTGTGGTAGGTATTACAGAAATTCATTTAGTCAATATGCACATGTATTGAGGGCCTGCTATGTTCTAGGCACTGGAGTCTCAGGCCTCATGGAACATACATTCTATGAATGGCTGATTAACTAATGAAAGACGTAAGAATGTAACTTGAATATCACTGTCTGTGGCAGATTATTAGTGAGAAACTGGAGTAAATAAACTCTGTGGCTTTAATGAAAGTATAGTGTCTACAGTACCACACAGAGAAGCGACTAATTCGCGTGGCAGAGGCCAATCCTTGAAAATGTCATCATTGGGCCTATAAACATGTCATCTTGTAGACTGATCGCAGGTCTGTGAATCTGGGCAATTTACAAATCTTTGAAATTTGATCGCAGTTTCAGTTGCAAAGGCCTAAATTGGGTTAGAGCAGCTTGCCTTTGGTCCTCAACCCTCCTTGATCCTCAGGGATCAATGACTAATTCAGTTTTTTTTTACATCTTTATTGGAGTATAATTGCTTTACAGTGGTGTGTTAGTTTCTGCTTCATAACAAAGTGAATCAGTTATACATATACGTATGTTCCCATATCTCTTCCCTCATGGGTCTCCCTCCCTCCCACCCTCCCTATCCCACCCCTCCAGGCGGTCACAAAGCACCGAGCTGATCTCCCTGTGCTATGCGGCTGCTTCCCACTAGCTATCTACCTTACGTTTGGTAGTGTCTATATGTCCATGCCTCTCTCTCGCTTTGTCACAGCTTACCCTTCCCAATCGCCATATCCTCAAGTCCATTTTCCAGTAGGTCTGTGTCTTTATTCCTGCCTTACCCCTAGGTTCTTCATGACTTTTTTTTTTTTTTTTTCTAATTCAGTTTTTTTTAAAGTCAGGTGGCAGGCAGCCCAAGTTCTCAGCCTCTGAGGGTGACATCTGGTTTGGCGACTTCCTGTGGTAGATCACACAGGGCCCATGTGTCTGTAGCTGTTATGTAATATGCAGAGTATATGCGTTGGGATCTTTTAAGTACATCAAGGTGTTGTATTTCAGCAGATGATGGGACTCCAAATGTTTTGCTTTTTATTATTCCAGATTTTCCTGGAGTTGTCACCTTTTAGAGTTTTGTGTCTTTTCCGGGTATTCCCAGAATTCTCTCTTTAGGCTACTGTCATGTTGCTTTAAAAAAATAGAGAGCTTTTACTCAGTTCAGCTAACAAATTCACCTTAGAATCCACACTGATTCTTCAAAAAGGGAAAAAAGCAAAGACTGCTCTAGCTTGGGGTTAAATATCTCATTTTTCCCTTGGTTTCACTTCCTTTTCCATTCTAGTGGCTTCCCATTTCATTCGGAGCCTCCTGTTCTCTGAATTTCTTTTCCATTTAAGAAGCTATTTTCTCAGAAAACAAATATCGTATATTAATGCATATATGTGGAATCTAGAAAAATGGTACAGATGAATCGGTTTGCAAGGCAGAAATAAAGACACAGTTGTAGAGAACTACCGTGTGGATACCAAGGGGGGAAAGCAGCGGGGGTGGGGTGATGGTAGTGGGATGAATTGGGAGATTGGGATTGACATATATACACTAATATGTGTAAAATAGATAACTAATAAGAACCTGCTGTATAAGAAAATTAAATTAAATTTAAAAAAAAAGAAGCTATTTTCTCAGAAGTTGTTTTTCTCCTTAGTTGTTGCCACTCTCTGGCCCCTGTTTTGCTTCTTCGCAGGTCTGGCTGCTGCCACGGCACTTGCCTCAGCCCCGGCCTCGGCTTGCCAGGGCTCCAGGCCAACCCAGCCTTCCAGCTGCCCCTCAGCTGCTCACTCCAACTGTCCAGCTCCAACCGACTCAGAACCTTCTGGTCCCAAACATTCTCTCACACCCAACCCACACCAAGGAACAAGTGCAGAAGCTTCTGCTGGGTTCAACTAACACTGAATGGGAGGAAGGGGGAAAGGAGAACAAATACATGATCAATTCTCCTTAGAACAAGCACTTTCCTATCCTTCATAGGTCATGGGTAAGAACTGATAGAATTTGTATTTCAAGAACTCTCTCTCTCTCTCTTTTTTGGCTGTGACACGTGGCTTGTGGGATCTTATTTCCCCGACCAGGGATCAAACCCGAGCCTTCTGCGGTGGAAGTACTGAGTACTAACCACTGGACTGCCAGGGAATTCCCAAGAACTTTCATTAACTAAATACCCAAGTGATGATAGAAAAGAAAATTCAGATTATATAACAGCTCTACTGGCCTTAAGAATAAAAAGATATATATTAAGTATCAGATATTTGGGCCCCCAAGATGGTTGAGAACTCATTTCTCAGTGCCTCTTCTCAAAGCCTTCCAGAAAAAGGTGCCTCATGTAAGAACCTCTGAAATCTGTCCTTGTCCCTAATATGTGTGTCAGGGAGGAGGAGTGTGGTTAGAATGTTTGGAATCCCTAAGCTCACAGACAAGGCAATAAACAAGGTAAAGTATGAAATAAAGAATGTTAACGCTGATGAAACCTCTGAAGAATTCAGATGAATCCTTGGAGTGTTCATCCTGGGCCCCTCGAATGTCATCCAATCCTGAGTGGGATATTTCCCCTCTATGACTTCAGCTGTAAGATGACACTGTTCTTTTGCACCAGTACATGAGGACTAGCTAATTAAAATACTGTACTGGTTCATTCAAGAAGTATTTACTGAGTTCCTACTACATACAAGGCATTGTGCAAACAGACTGTCTAATATGACATAGAAATTTAAAAATAGATCGCCATAAATAAATGGGATTATGTAAAACCTTTCAGATAATTTTAGCTGTTTGTGTCCACATACAGGGCTTCTGATTCTACCATTTTGAATGACTTGACCTGTATTTTTCCATCATTACCCCTCTCTTCCAAACTCATTCATTCAGCTTAGTCTACAGCCAATTTCCATCCATTTTCTAATGGTAGGACCAGCGCTGTCATGTAAAGTTGTGCTCTGTACAAGGACACCCCACCAAGGGGGCAGACAGGGTAGAAATCCACTCTATGTTCTGCTGGCTAAGCCCTGCGACCCGGCCTTAGTCAGCGTCCACCCAGAGGAAGGGAACGATTTTCTAATCTGCACAGATGTCCCTATGGGTTAGCTGCGGTCCTAACCCACAGAAATAGAACAAATGCACAGAGTTTAGTGTTGTCATCAAACAAGATTTACAACAAAGATACATTTAATGGCAGATATGGTGTCTCTCTAGCTACATGGTAAGTCACTCATGCATGTGATGGTATTTGGTGTTCTTTTTACTCAGACAAGCCAACTATGGGGAAGCAAGAGAGCAGGAGAAGGACGCCTCAGTGAAAGCTTGGTGAGTTCCTCTGGAGTCACAGTTTGGGGTTCTTCCTCAGCAGGGGGTGCCCACGGTCTGAGTGTTTCCAGAAATCTTATGTCCGGGGGTCTGAATGCGTATTTAACCTACTGAAAGACGCAAGCATCCCCCCTCTGGCAGAATGTGACCTTCTTATGAGAATCAAAGACGCAAGCATCAGAAGCCTCAGGCTCTCGAGGAGAAGCTGTTGGGCAAGTAGATCAATGAGCAACTGCCTTCACCATCTGGGATGAGAGTTGGAGGTCGAGAATACCTTTCCTTGTCCTGCAGAGGTCGGGAGATGAGCCTTATACATGGAAGAAAACCAAGTGGTGTGATTTAAAGAAAGGACTGCTGTCCCCCCAATTCCCCCAGAACCATCGAAAATTCTGCCAGATTCATTTGACCTAACTCTTCTCATGGAGAGTTAAGGTAAGGTGGACGGATTACTAGTCAATCTCACTATAGGGAGAATTCATTTCATTAGTTTGATTTCCTAAGTGCTAGCTGATTCCCTGGAGCAAAAGGAGCTTTTGCTGGACTGAGGGGAGCCTGCAGAGGTTTGGAACAGGTGTGCTATGGGCTGAATTGTGTACACCCCCAATTTAAGTCCTAACCCCAGTACATAAGAATGTGACCTTATTTGGAAATAGCGTAGTTGCAGATGTAGTCAGTTAAGATGAGGTCCTACTGGAGTAGCATGGACCCCTAATCCAGTATGACTGGCGTCCTTATAAAAAGGGAAATTGGACACAGAGACACACACACAGGAGAACACCATCTGAAGACTGGAGTTATACAGCCACGAACCAAGGAACTACCAGAAGCTAGGAGAGAAGCCTGGGACAGATATTTCCCTAGAGCCTTCAGAAGGAGCACAGCTCTGCCAACACCTTGATTTTGGACTTCTGGTCTCCAGAACAGTGAGACGAAAACTTTTTGTTGCTCTAGAAGCCACCCAGTTTGCAGTACGTTGTTACAGCAGCCCTAGGACACTAATACAAGGTGGAATGGGGAGCAGATGGTGGGGCATGGCACTTGTGACAGGTTCTATCTTTCCACAAATGGCCGCAACAATACCTCCCACCCACATGTTCTTCTCACAACGTGACTTTGACAATCTTCCCATTGAGTGTTGGGATCTCTGTACCCGCCCCTTGAACCTGAACAGGATTTTGTGATTTCTTTGACTACTTAGAGTAGGGCAAAGGTGACATTATGTGACTTCCAAGGCTAGGTCAGAGGAATGCTATGCACTTCTGCCCTGATCTCTTGGGATACTTGCTCTGAGGGAAGCTAGCTGCCATGTAAGCGGTCTTGCTGCGCTGAGGCCACCATGCTGTGAGGAAGCCCAGTCTAACCCACACAAAGAGACCACATGGAGAGCCCCCAAGTCTCCACACAGAGAGAGATGCCTGACCACCCCCCACCCCTAGCTCCTCCAGTACTGCACTGTTTTAATTCCGGCCACTATTTGACTTGAAACCCCAAGCCAGAACTGCCTAACCAAGCCCTACCCAAATCCCCAACCCACAGAAACTACGAAAGATAATAAAGCGATTATTGTTGTTTTATACCACCAGGGTTTGAGATTTGTTACACAGCCTGCAGGGTTTGGGACAACCAGAAGATAAAAGGACTTTGGAGAGAGGGAGCCCAGAGTGAAAGAGAGATGTAGAGATGTTACAGCGAGATCAAAGGCTAAAAGATGGCAAATGTCCAAAGGAGGAGAGGTGGTGAAGACATTTCAGGAAGGGCAGTGGAGACTCTTCCTCTGAGAACGGCAGTGCAGTCAAGTGGAAAACACCTGGGCTGGGACACAAGCGACCCTGAACCCCTCCAGCGCTGCTGCCCACTCTCCCTGGAGAATGTTCTGTGAATGAATAGTGTGTGAAAGAACAGCTAATCCTGGAAAGGGGGAGCTAAAGAGCAAGAATTGTCCCACACC
The DNA here is from genome assembly GCF_951394435.1 of Stenella coeruleoalba. Taxonomy (NCBI): domain Eukaryota; kingdom Metazoa; phylum Chordata; class Mammalia; order Artiodactyla; family Delphinidae; genus Stenella; species Stenella coeruleoalba. The sequence goes on from NC_137169.1 coordinate 176,250,231, forward strand.
GCCACCCCAACCCATGCACCAGTTGTGGAACCTGGTGCATGGTTCCACATGCTCTGCCTCTGATTAGTTGTTCTCACGTAGACTCTGCTGCTGGAAGATGTACTGACCAGCTGAGACAAATATCTGACCCACTTGGCAATTGTGTTTCTCACAGTAAATGAATACATTGGCACTCCAGTTTATGCACCCGTGGGGATGCTTGACCTGCACATGTTAAGGCAAAGACTCCAGACATGGGCAATCAAAATAAGGTGTGGCCTCGCAGAGGGACCCTGCCAGAAAATGATCAACTGGCTTCCCTAGTGGACGACTATTCCTCATGGCCACAACTGCGAGAACAATCTCCTCTTAGGTCAAAAGTAGACAGAAGGGCTTCCCTGGTGGCGCAGTGGTTAAGAATCCGCCTGCCAGTGCAGGGGACGCGGGTTTGAGCCCTGGTCCGGGAAGATCCCACATGCCGCAGAGCAACTAAGCCCGTGCGCCGCAACTACTGAGCCTGCGAGGCACAACTACTGAGCCCATGTGCCACAACTACTGAAGCCCGCACACCTAGAGCCTGTGCTCCACAACAAGAGAAGCCACCGCAGTGAGAAACCCGTGCACCGCAATGAAGAGTAGCCGCTGTTCGCGGCAACAAAGACCCAACGCAGCCAAAAATAAATAAATAAGTTTATTAAAAAAAAAAAAGAAAGTAGAAGAGGAAAAACCAAGTACATGGTTCCTCAGAAATAAGGAACGGCCCAGAAGAACTTGAAAATAGTGGAAGAGGCAGAGCAGGCCAGCCCTCCGATGGGACAGCTCACCCCTACAACAGAGGAGCCTGGTCCAGGAAAACTTTGCCTGACTTTCACCCTGCTCTTCAAACTGCTCTTCTTCCCTCCCTGTTACACTGCCATTTAAATAGACTATCGTTTGGTCTGTATGTGCTTAAAAGGAAAATAGACAATAGAGTTAAAAAAAAATATGATGAAGAAGAGAGTTGAACAGATTTCTCATGCAGTGTTCTTAATCCAGATATTAAGTAAAGAGAATCCAAAGTCAAAACATGATTGTGGTGACAGGACAGTCCTTTGTTTTTAATGTTTAGATTACATTATCAAATATTTCATAGTTTCCAATTACCAAGCATCTGTAAGCAACAAACTCAAGTTCATGAAGCAATAAGTCTAAAATTAAGAAATAATGTAATCTTGAGCTACTTGTAAAAGGAAGGTGCAAAATTGTTCATATTATTGAAAAATCATCCCTTTATATTATTTTTATATGATAACTCTGTTTATATTATAAAATCCCCAAGGGAGAAACAGAGACGCTGCAATTGCACTACAGAAGGTCTCATCACCACATCCTTGCCCTTGCCTCTGCCTCCTCCTCTTCATCCATGTGGACATTTTTATTACATGTTAAGTGTAGGGCAAGGCCCTGGGAGCACAAAAAGGCTTTGACCATTCATGTGTTTGATGAGAGTACCAGGCAGTTGGAGAAGACATTTATATAGATACAGCATCTGAATCACTGTAAGTGTCCATCCAAAAATATTTTAAGTCCTAACTATTCTAATTGTAAGAAGAAACCATTCCAGAAATAAAGCTGCTCTCTTCACAGTGCAACGCTGCTTAAAAGATGGTATGGCAATTGCCCATGGCAACCCTAAAAGCAAAATAAACAAACACAGTTGTTCTCTTATGCAACTCAGCGGGCACCAGCAAAGAGACACGGGGTGGGAGCTTCAACCATGGAAGAAGGTGGGGACAGTGGAGCAAGCACGCTGAGAGTGCCTGTACCTGTGGCTGTGATGATTAAAGCCAGAGGGCAAATGCATTGGTCAAGGGAAAGCAAAGGTCAAGTCTGACATACATATTCAAAGTCAGTTGTCAAAGTTGGGGCCACTGAAGCGAGTATCAGAGCCGACGTGTGCGGTCAGACAGTCAGTGAAGTGGGACCGATGAATGTATAACTGATGGTCAACCCAAGGACCGGTGGCTACAGAGGGCAGGACAAGAGGTAAATGATGGTGAGGATTTTAGGCGGTTGGGAAGAGTAAGGAGGATCAAGGGGATGTTAATTCTCACAGTGGAGCTTTTATTTATTCCCAGGGCAGATGTATGGAGAAAAAGCCCATGTATAAAGATGAGTCGGGCCCATCTACAATAAGCCAGTAGAGGAAGGACAGAAATTAGAACTGGATGCTCTTCTGAGACACACTATCATTTTTACATTAAAAGATAGCAATTGGGTCCAAGTCTCTGTATTTCTACTAAAGGTGATAATGTCCGATACTTATTTTTCTTACTTTCTTACAAAAGTAAGAAAGAATGAAACCACCTCCACAAATCGGACCAGGTATATTTCCAAGATGCCAAGCTACCAGGCAGAGTTGCCTGGCAAAAGAACAGGGCACTTTTGCTTTCTCTCAGGCCAGGGAAGGTGTAAAGTGATCCCACCAGTGCACAGGCCATTGTAGAGACTGGCTGACTGCTCTCATGGGGTGGTCCAACCTGTCTGTAGGGTCACAGTCGTGGCACCCACCGCTTTTGCCTAGTCAACACTCTCATGAAAGAAGAGAAAGGCCTTTTGTGACGTAGTGAGGTGACGTTCACTGGTGGAATTCAAGTGGAGGCTAGATGCTCAAGGCAAAGGCATTGGAGAAGACATTTCCGGCCCTGGATTGAAGTTTTCTCCCAGCCCTGAGATTCTCTACCCTACCCACAAACCACTGTTGACAAATGGGACGTAAAGAAGTGTTGTGCGATGACAGCAGCCACATTTAGAGGAAATGTGATGGAGTCCATCCAAAGAGCCTGATAGCTGACAGTCTGTTTCGAGCCAAAGAACAAATAACATTTTGTAGCTCCTATCTGTCTGCCATAAATAATTAATCCTATAATGTCCATATCTGTTGTGGGTGTGGTCAAGAGCTTTGAGCTCTGGACTTGAGTCCATATGGGACACAGGAGACCATGGTTCCTAGAGGAAAGACAGCTGGAAAATAGCCATCTCCCATCAGTGATCTGGTGTAGGAAGGTAGACAACTCCATTTTGCTCTGAAAGGAAAAGTTTTTAGTCAGATATGTGCATTTTTCCTTACAGCTCAAAAATAAATTATGCAATGTTCAGCAAAGACTGAGAAGCTGGCGTTGACATTTTTAGTCTACTTGGTCAAGATTCTCTTAGTACTTGACAAACTTTAACTCAGATTCACAAACTCCGCAAGATAAAAAGCAGGAACTCACGGTGCGTATCATTCTTGAGAGAGGTGTGTCACTGTATAAAAAGAAAAAAAAATTTTTTTTTGCTTCAGCAGCGATCACTTGCTGGATTGGGATTAGTGTTATACTTTCTAAAGAAAACACAATGGCCCATTAACTCTGAGTTAGTTTTCTAGTAGAGGGTTGGTTTTACTTTGAACTAATAACATGCTTTGCATGGTATCACCTGAATCGAGGTTTAAGTCTGTGGCTATGAAACAAAGCCAAATTCCTGGCCCACACTGGCTTCAAACCCATTATCCAGGACTCATCAATATTATGCTGTGATCAACTTGAGCACCTAGTGAGGCCAGAGGTGGGGAATGACCTTACAAAACTAGACTGTAAGCTCTCTAACAGGCATCATGTCTGTCTTTTGCATTGCTATATCCCAGCATTTAATACAGTGCTTAGAACAGAGTGGGCATTTAAGACATGTTTACTGAATGAATGAAGTTTTTTCCCCAAGGTACTGAGAGCCTATATCTCTCCCATTTCTCCTTCCCCTTTTTCTTACCCTGAATTCCATTCTCCAAAGGTATCTCTTCCACGTTTCATGGGTTGAAAGATGAATTTAGAAGAAAAGTGACTCTCATATGATTGAAGCAGAATAATGTTTGTCAAAATGGGAAAATTTACTGAAGTTTTGAAACCAAGGACAAAATTCCCTCAAAAGTTGATAGTAATTAATCATAACAATATCACTTGGAAAAAAACAAACCAATGTCACTGTATCTTCTCTGACCCAACTTCTAGGAGGACTGTCCACCTGGACAGGAACTGTACTACTTTGTCGATGTCAGGCAGCACCTATGGAACAGACCACTCTCCTTACAAGCATCATCCGTGGTGTGTGTTCCCTATATGGTGAGAGGGGCGTTCTAGGTCCTGTGATTGCAAAGTGAGGCCCAACCCATTTCTAAATGGAGCTTAGAGTGGCAGGTGCAGAAAATAAAACTCATTGGAGCTGTGGAGAGACAGTCTGTCAACTCCTAGGATCCTTCCACAGGCCTTTCACCTCAGGGCTTCCTTTGCCAGGCTACGACACCAACTCCAGACAGGACAGTGGTGGGGACGATGAACCCAACAGCTTTCATCGCCAGAAGCATAGTTTCTGATTCTAAAAGCAAAGCAAATGAGGGAAAATCCACAAGTGCTCCTCCTCTTCTATGTTAACGTTTGGGAACTTTTGTACCTGCGATCATCGGGAAGCCCGACACTATTTTTCGTACTGTCACTTCTTACTTCACAGCTCCGTGGAGAATAGTCTAAAACAGAGGAACAGCAGCTCCCAAAGTATGGTCCGAATGCCCCAAGGGTCCTCAAGACCCAATCAAGGTGTCCATGAGATCTAATTCATGATCTCCCCCCCCCCGCTTTTTTTAAACCTCCATCTCACATGGGCACGGTGGAGTTTTCTAGAGGCCACATGATATGAAATGACATCATCACTCTGATAGCAAATGGAATATGTGCTTGTGTTTTCTAGTGTTTAATTTTTTTTTAATGTTTAGTTTGTAATACAGTAGATAGAAACAGATATAACCTAAATAAACAAAAGCTCTTTGGGTTACTCAATAATTTTTTCAAGAGTATAAAGGAGGCTTGAGACCGAAAAGTGAGAGAACCTCTGATTGAACAGACGCATTCTAAAGCACGCAGTGATCCATGCTTCCTGCTCACCCCCTGTCCTCAGTCTCACTCCGCAGACAGCCACAGACCCGTCTCTACCCTGGGAACCCTGAAGAACCATGTGGACATACTCTGACCAGTGGGGGCTCTAAGAAGAAGAAGTTCAAGTTAAACAGAAGTATCTTATGTACTGAGTACTCAGCAACTGCATTTCCCAATTAATTTTCTTCTTTGTAGGAAACATCTAAAACCAAGAATGACCCAGAACCCTGGTTTGCCAACAACAACAAATTCTTTGTGCTAAAGCCAGTTTGAGTAGTTTTCTGTTACCTGCAACCATTAAAATTAAGATGGTTGGGGCTTATCTGGTGGTGCAGTGGTTAAGAATCCACCTGCCAGTGCAGGGGACACAGGTTCGAGCCCTGATCCAGGAAGATCCCACATGCAGTAGAGCAACTAAGCCCATGTGCCATAACTACTGAGCCTGCACTCTAGAGCCCACAAGAACTGCTGAATGTCGTCAAAATGCTGATAAAAAGTAACTAGGGAAAGTTTTCATGGAGCGTTACAGACCATGATAGTAACAAAATGGATTTCAGAATCGGGTCGCTATAACTTAGATGAGAGGAAGTTACGTATAAAACCATGGGTTCTGAGGATATGAGGACAAGGTGTTCTCCCTCCTCTTTACCTGTCCTTTGTAGGGTACCTTTCCCATACTCCAGAAATCTCTTTAACCAGGCAATACATTCTTCTTCCAGCCAATTCTTTTGATATTGTAGCTCATGCTGACTGGCCTCCCATGCCCGCTTGGTGATGTGAGCCACATTACCCATAGCTATCCAGGAGAGGGTATCTTTACCGAAGATAATGAAATCCTGTCCGTCATATGCATATTGGAGAAACCCCGTGGTGTTTCCATCCTCCAGTAACTCACAGCCAATCATTCTCTGGTAAGTGTGGAAACCCGGGAATACACATGCAGGCAGGAAGGGAGGGGTTGACGTGGGGATGCGGAGGTGGGTGCCCAGGTGACGTGACAGGGGGCATGACTGGAAACATCTTCTACCCCAGAATACATCACTGCACAGGCCTGCCATGGCATCACTGAGTCGCCAGGAGTTTCCTGTGATGTAAGCCCATTGATCTACAGATATCTGCAGAGTACCTACTGCATACAAAAGGAGTATGATAATTCCCTCCTTGGGAGTTATCCTATATTGGGAACAACTAACTGACAAAGTTTTTAGTGCAGTGGAGAAGGGAGAGATATGTGGGAGCCAGAAATATCCTGGGATATCACCCCAGGGTTCAGAGCAGGCACCCCTGCCCCGTGGGCCCTCCCTGGAGGTTGTATCCTGCATGTCAGCTGCGGTGCTGGGCAAGATGGAGGCTGGTCTCCCCCAGGCCTGGGCAGAGCATAAGGGTCCCAGTGCTCCTCTGCACTGCGTTGACCTTTTATATCCCACCCCTTTCCCTTCCTGTGTGGGTAGGGAGGCAGCACAGTGGAAACCTCTGAGGTTGGACATAAGATAATCATAGAAGTCTTGGTTCTTATGAAGACAAGAGCCAGGGTAAAGCAGAAGCACAAATTCTATCCCCAGAACGACAGCTGCCTTATTCTGCCTTCTATTCTCTTTGTCTTTGTTCACTTCCTACCCTCTTCTCAATCCTAAGGTACTTAAGAACTGGGACAGGACTTCCCTGGTGGTTCAGTGGTTAAGAATCCACCTTCCAATGCAGGGGACACAGGTTCCATCCCTGGTTGGGGAACTAAGATCCCACATACCGCAGGGCAACTAAGCCTGCACACCGCAACTACTGAGCCCACGCACCACAACTAGAGAGAAGCCTGTGCGCCGCAACAAAAAGATTCCCGCCCCACATGCCACAACTAAGACCCGATGCAGCCAAAAATAAATAAATAAATACAAAAAAAAGCTTTAAAAAAATAAAAAAGAACTGGGACTTACTTTCTTCCCTCTGTATTTCTTACAAGGCCTAGCATAGGGAGCCTAGCCCATGGTAGGTGCTTCGTAAAGATTTGTGAATTAAATTGTTGGCAAGGCACTTTATTTCTCTGCTTCAAAGCAATTAAGTATGCTGGAATGAGTATGAATCTATTTAACTTGAACTTATACTTAATTAAAAAAAATTATTTTGGCCTCACCACACGGCTTGTGGGATCTTAGTTCCCCGACCAAGGATCCAACCTGGGGCCCCAGTAGTGAGAGCACCGAGTCCTAACCACTGGACCACCAGGGAATTCCCAGGAGCTTATACTTTAAAAAATACTTTTCATAAAGGGAGCAGAGCTGAAATCTAATTTACATCCAGCCTGGAGTCTGCAAAAGGTGTAATATGGGTGAATCTGCAACCGATTTTGCAAACGGTTCTATTTCTCCACCTCTAGAAAGGTTTTGCAGATGTACAACTGTTTTAAGGCGGAGGCTAAAGGAAGAGCAAGTCAGGAACATTAGTTCTCACACTTTTTTAGTCTCCATCTGAGTAGTCAACAAACATGTGAGTACCGCCTCTGTGCCAGGCGCTGTTCCAGGCCCTGAGCAGACCACAGACAAAACAGATAAAAATGTCTGCCCTTCTGGAGCCTACATCCTAACGGGAGGAGAGGAGGAAGGCAGACAATATAAAATAAATACATATAACATGTTGTTTAAAAAGTGCAATGGGTCTAGAGACTGTCATACAGAGTGAAGTAAGTCAGAAAGAGAAAGACAAATATTGTATATTAACGCATATACGTGGAACCTAGAAAAATAGCACAGATGAACTGGTTTGCAGGGCAGAAATAGAGACACAGATGTAGAGAACAAATGTATGGACACCAAGGGGGGAAAGCGGCGGGGTGGTGGTGGCGGTGGTGTGATGAATTGGGAGATTGGGATTGACATATATACACTAATGTGTATAAAATGGATAACTAATAAGAACCTGCTGTATAAAAAAATAAAATAAAATTCAAAAAAAAATGTGCAATGGAGAAAAATTTGCAAAGAGGACTAAGCAATATAATTCTAAACATCAATACTTAGGGAAGACCGCTCCGAGAAGGAGACTTCTGAACAAGTACCTGCAGGGAGTGAGGGAGCCAGGCAGACATGTGGGGACCGCAGTACAGGCAGGGGGGCCTGTACAAAGGCCCTGAAGAGAGGTCAAGCTGGCACACTCCAGCAGCAATAAGGCCTGCGGCTGGAGCTGAAGGGATGAGGGGCAAAGACATAGCTAGGAATGGCTTCCACAGTTACTGATAGCAAAAACCTCATAGAAATCAAATTCCAGGCAAAGAATGGGAGAGAGCAAGGAAGAAGGGATTTAAGAAGAGACTGTGTTATCGACGTGTAGAACTTCCCTTGGAATCTGTATTTCGTTTTATGACATCTGGGGTCTACATGCCTAGTAGATGCCAACAAGCAAAAAAAAAAAAAAAAAAAAGTATTACCAACTTGGGGCATTACTGCTCAATGAATGGGAGGATTTATTCTAAATGAGCATCACTGACATTATCTCCATACATAATATTTACAATTCATGTAATTTCACTTTCTTATAAAAATGTAACTTCATAAAGATTTGCATTATCCAGAGTTTATAAGACGTAAATAGAGAGGCACATGGTCTGCTGCCAATACTAATGCCCTTTTCTCCAACCTCAATCTCAGTCTTATTCCTGGTTTGGGAGCAGTTTTTCTCCACTAGCCAGCCCTGACTTCAAAGGCTGCTCTGCCCCAAAAGGCTGGCCTCCATCTGCCGGTCATCTGCCCGTCCAGCCTCATGCAGCCGTGGCTCTGCTCCAGAACATCACAGCCCTCTCCCCTTCGTTTGCCATGGATACAATTACCCATCTGGTGCGTCCACAGGTATGAGTCACACTTGCTCCTCAGTTGGGCTTCCAAAATGCTACCTCAGCTGTGATGGGAAGTTGGTTGACAGATGTTGAGTCACAGAAAAAATAGGGGAAAGTCCATGGTACCCTTTCTCTCATGTCGCATTAGACCTTGTCATAAGTTATAGCCTATGGATATGTTGCCTGGATGATTCGATTTCTACAAGAACTGTGAAGGTTGTATCATTTGAAAAGACCTGTACTTGGCCATTTTTGATCTACCAACATGGCAATTTCATATGATTCAATCTAACCTTCTGATTCTTCTTGCTGCAATAATTATGAAATTAGGTTTCTCTCTCCCTTTCCATGAACATCAATCCACTCATTGAACTGAACTCTACAATTTTGAATTTGGTCTTCTGTCCAGGCCAGTCAAGTTGCTTCTCAAAGAGCGTTCGCTGCTCTGTCCCAATAGCCTGTGATAGGCATTGCTGAAAATCCTGAACAACACAACCGAACAGCAATTAGACCAAATGCAGTGGTGACTTTACATCCTATATTATGTTCCCTTTAACCTGTTGATTAACTAGTTGGACCGTTTTGACAAAAGGCTGTGAAACACTAGATTATAAAATAATTGATAAAGTGTTTTCAGGTATTCCTCCACGGGGGCAAACACATGGCAGCAGGCAGTTAAGTGCCACAAAAGAGGTACCAATGGGGTGTTCCAGCAGCTAGGAGAGAGATCCTGCTCTCACACAAAGGGATCCACAAGGAGGAGGTAGAAAACCTGCTGTGAAGTTAGGCCTTCTGCGAGCCATGGAGGGCAGCAAAATCTGAATCATAACCCTCAGAACCGCACTTACTTCTTGAGCACATGCCGCCATGTGTTAGTTACCATGCTAAGCCTCTGGTAAGCATGAGTTACATTTATTCCTCACTGCAACCTTTTGAGTCTTAAAGGTCTTAAAATTCCCATTTTACAGGTGGACCATGGGTGCAGAGAGTTGAAGAAAATTGCCCAAGATCATCCTTAGAATCCATAAGTGGAGGACCCAGGAATTACACTCTGACCTCTCAGGCTAGAAGCCCCTTTGCCTTAGACTGCCCAGCTGATCCGAAGCAGAGGCACTTCCCCATCCCAGGCTGTTTCAGGGTTCTCACCCAGATCACCGTTGCTCTCTCCCGCCCCCTTGTGTCAAGGATGACTCACTGTCCTGGATTTCCCAGTCCCTGGGGACCCCGGCTCCAGACCTTCCTACAATTGGCTGTGGGTCCCAACTGAATATCCAGTTCGACAAAGTCCCAAATATCTGTTGACCCTCCCAAGTAGCCCGATGCCTTAATGCAGTCAAAATGATTATGATTCCTGGGAACTACTCTCTGGAATTTCAGGCATCCTGGGAATGAGGGGGAGAAGTGGAGGGTGATATTTTTAGTTAAGAGGGCCTTTGGACACTTCTCAAACTATGCAGTGATATAGGTAGTTCTATACGCATCAAGTACTGCCAGTCCCTCTCCTAACAACTCCTCTCACTACAGGAAGTCATCGAGGGCCCGGAAGTGCTGAATGTGACAGTTTGACTCTTTAGCTACTCTTTTGAGGCTACCCTTTGGAGGTTACCAATGTCTCTTTTAAGTTTTATCCTTTTCTGAACTTCCAGTAGGCACAGTCCTAGCTGCTAGGGATACGGCAATGAACACATCAAATCCCAGCCCTCTGAGCTCCTTTCTAGAAGGAAGACCTGCAGTAGGTGAAGATATAATACAGGATCAGCTGCTGATAAGAGTTGTGAAGAGTAATAAAGCGGGGAAAGGAAATAAACACACACACACAAATAATAATAAAGTAAAAGGGAAAAAAAGAAAAAAGTTCAAAAAGAGAAAAACAAATTTAAAAAAGAAAAAGGGAAAAAAGCAAGGAAAGGAGGTAGAGTGTGAAGAGGGCTGACCTTTTAGGTAGAGGGACCAGGAAAGGCCTTCCGAGCAGGTGGCATCTGAGCAGAGATGTGAATGAAGTGAGGAAGTGAGTCATAGGAGAAGAACCTTTCAGACGGAACAACAAGCCGGAGTCCTCAAGGAAGTTGCCTGTTCCATGTATTTGAGGAATAGCAAGGAGATCACTGTGGGCCATGTAGAGCTCTGGAGAATGAATGAATGTACCCTGGTGGGGTTTTTTTCCCCAGTACTCTCTGTATACAATGACGACCATATGTTCTCCTATTTCCCAGAAGAATTACATTTTTATGAATTTTATTCTTTTTAAATGATTCATTGAAGTTGTAACAAAATGTGATTTGGTACTTATACTCTTGAAGGGTTTTCCATAATAAATATAAATTTGGCTGTCAGAAAGAATGTCCTCTGTCATCTGTCTCAATTTGGGTTTCAAGTGTTTGAAGAGCCACTTGTTTGATCTTTAACCTAGGCCCCTTCCTTCGAGTCCTTGGCAATCCTTCTGGGGTAACAGGATGACTGAGGTCAATGCGTTTTAGTGAGAATAGACAAATATTGCAACTAGTCAGAAGAAAATCTACAAATTAGTTGCATTTCTCAGATTTAGATAGATTCAATGTCAACCAAGAAGGCCTTAAGGGAGTAAAACAGTATCTTGGAGAAATTTCTACTGCATGTGCCTTGGCAACAGCTCCATGGAAACAGATTGAAGTCTAATAATGTCTATAGCAAATGCCCATATTTTCTCATGTTAACTCTTGGAACTCAAGGTCATTTCTAGGCGGATAATTTGCAAATCTGTCTTCTAATGCTAGCCCAGTTGACAGTTCAGGGGACTTATCCATCATTACTCCTTGTCTGTGAAGGACTTCATCATTCATGAAGCAGATTGATATAGCAGATTGAAATATCCATAGAGTTATGAGTAATATCAAGAGACTGACCTTGGCTTTTTCAGGATGAAACACACAAACCACATATGCCTCTGCAAGAGAGATCCCACGCATGCCCCCGCCCTGATGACACCCACCCACGTCACCAGCTCACTGTCTCCCACAGGCTGAAATGAAGAACAGGAGGAGCTGTAAAGCATGAAACACCTTTCTTTTTCGTACAAATTCTGCAACTAGAATAAACCACAGTTGTGAATTTAGTCATTATTGCTGACCAAGTTCTCTATGGCACACAGCCAGATCACTTCAATTTCTTAGGGACGTCACCTTGGAACATAAATTCCAGGAGGCATTTATTAGGTGCCTATTGGTCACTAGGAAGTACGAGGAAAATAAAGAAGAGAAAAATGAGAAGATCTCTCTTCCTGCCTTTGAGGAGACGCTTGAAGGAAAGATTTTGGTAAATAGAAAGTTATAGAGCTGTGAGCAGGAGCTATGGAAGTACAAAGGAAAGCACAGTCTACTGCAGGCCATGGAGTCAATGAAATCAACACACTGGAAGTGATGTTGGAGAGATCTTGTCATTGAGCTGTGAACCCCATACACTCTGGTATCTCCTCCCTGCGTTTCCATGCCTAGAAGCTCCTACTCAGGGCTAGCATTAGGCCCAAATATCAAGTAGACAAAGACCTTTTTCATAACCCTGTTTCCCTTCCCTGTCAGCATCCCTCAATGCTCAGAACACTCAGTCAGGATCGTGGCAGGTAACAACCTTCATCCCAGATGAGTCACATGAAGAAACGTTAATGAAGGGACTTCACGCAGAGGTATGAGCAAAGTTACAGGAACAGATGAGGGATAATAGGGCACCCATAAGCTAACAACTATAGGAAGCCATTACCACCCTTAGGGCTGTAGAGACTGGAGGAGCGAATAGTGCTCCTGAGGCCTCATGGGAGCTAGAACCATGAAGAAAGGGCTGTTCAGAGAAAACTGTATTGCAGAGGGACACAGCTACTGCCAGAAACATTAAACAAAGTGGGGAAAGAGGAAGAAGGAAATACCCCAACCTCTCTTTCCTCTGTGACTGCTCTCCTTTCAGCATCTCCCATTGGGTGAACCCGAACAGAAATCAGCCTGCAAGAGAGACTGGGTGATGCCTTCTGTAGCAGTCAGCCTCCCAGGGCACAAGACAGGCCAGAGAAGGATGGAGTGGAAGGAGTCAAAAGGAGAATAGCCAGCACAAAGCGACCTTCCCTGCCCTTTATATATGACTGGTTCTATTTCTCATTCCACCTATTATCGAAGTGCCAAGCGTCCACATCCAGAGGTGCTGTGATATTGTGGAAAAGCCCCGGACTGTAGGCTAAAAGACCTGCATGTACTTCAGACTCTGCTCGTTATGTGAGCTGAGTCCACCTCTCTAGGCCTGGGTCTCCTCATCTGGAAATGGGAATATTTTCTTAGCCTGCCACAAGGGTCAGTTAGACCATTACATGAAAGACTATGTTTAGGGGATACTGTGGTCATATTATTAGAGAGTTCTTTGAGGATTAAATACAGGTAATATATAGGCTTTTTACATTCTAGAAATATCACTCCTTTCCTCTTTTTATCCTCTGTCTCTTACCCTCACCCTCAATCTTTCCCATTTCTGACTTGAACGGTAGGACTTTTTCTGGATTAAGTTTCTATAGAAGCAGGACCTTTGTCTGTCTTGTTCATGGTCATGTCCCCAAAAGTGCTGTCACACAGTAGGTCATCAACCAACATTTGTATAATTAACACACAGATGATTTGAAAGAGCTCCTTCCTGTCATGCTCGTGAATCACTGCCTATGGTGGTGGCCCAGACTGAGATGGAGACATTGCCCGGCAGCCATCTGGGAGTGCTGGCCCCTCGCTGGGAAAGCAGTTGCTTAGGGCAGAGAAGCCTGGTGCTTCCAGCCCACAGGTCTTTTGGTGTATTGCAGGCAACAGAAAGCAACTGCTTCCCCAGTAACATAGGCTCCCTAAACAATGAAAAACTCCTTCTACTCAGTTGATGTCTCTTACACGTAGTAAACAAGTCCAGAACCATGGTTTTATCTTTCTGGGATCTTGTGTTACAGGTTGGGATTGTGGTGAAGAGGAAAAACAAGTAAACCTGAACAATGGATCTGCTCAACTGTTTAATGGCCCTGAAACTCTGACCACATCCTCATGAGACTTACCAAGCTAGTAGAGAGGAAAAACAAAAGTAAAAGAAAAGACATGAACAGAAAAGAAAGGGAGCAATGCTCAGAAGGGAAGTAGGAAGTGAGGAAGTTACCCAGAGGGTCTTTCCGGAATGGCTTCCAACCCCTCAGAAGGCAGGTGACATCAAAATCCTACACACGTGAACTGGAAAACTGTACAGCTAGTCCAACCCTCTGACAAGTCCGGGGTTTAATAAACACAATTTTCTGCCCCTGGCTTCTTAATCATCTCACCAGAAGTTTTAGGAAGACAAGCTCTTTCCCTGAGGCTGCCTCGGCTGAGGAGTTCAGAGCAAAGAGAACTTGGGGTGCTCACGAGCATCACTGTGCATCACTGCTAATGCAATGATGAGAGGTAACAGGAGCACCATCAGCCCCTCTAGAATCCTTCTCTTTCCGATTCTTTTAACCAAAACACTGACAGGTCCCTGCTGATCTTTCAAGAACCTATACTCTACCGGCTCTTGAGTGATTCAGCAACTGAGTGACACTCAGCGTTCTCTCCCAGTAAAAACAGGGGAAATAGTTAGTGTCATCAGATGCTAGGTAGAATAGAGAGAGAGAGGGAAAACAAAAGCACTGCCTGCTTTCGGCAGTGGCCTTTAAACCTTTGTTGGTCTCAGACACTGCTTGCTTTTTGCTGTTCCTGTCTTGACCCTGTTCCCAACTTTCGAATATTTATGGAACACAATTATGGGAAAGACACAAGGAACACAAAGAGTAATCATATCTGGTCCCCCAGGAGGCTCAAAATAAAAAGAAGTCTTTGCTTATTCCCTGGAGCTTAGAGTTCTCCCAAGGTCCATGAGAAAGAGTCACACAAAGTTCCCAGGACTTGCCCTGGCTTCCTATAATGCTTCAGTCCTTGTGTCTGATATAATATGTATCATGTAGACTGTCCTGACATTTTTAGCTTAGGCCTATCTTCCCTGCTGCTCTAGCACGCAGCCCAATAGCTCAAAAAAATGCTCGTTGAATAAAGGAGAGGTAGAAAAAAGCCTAAAAGAAGATTCTGAGGGGCAGCTAGCTTGGCTTGCTTGATTAGCAAACCTCAGCGCCAAGCCACGGCTGCATTGTCATCACGAGAGCACGGAGGAGTTGGGAGACAAGCTTAAGCTTGTTCAGGGAGTTGGAGGACAGGCCCAGACAAGAAAGAGGAAGTAGGGGTAAGTGGGAGAGATGAGTGGAGGCAAGGCCACCAGGCAGGCTGGCTTCAGCTCCGGCTCAGGGACAGGGGCTCGCATCCCGGCTACTGGACCTTGCGCAGAATCCCAAATTGTGCTGAGGCTCAGTTTCCTCAACTTTAGAAACAAATCCTGGCATATATTTCACAAGGCTTGTTGAAGAATTAGATGAGGCTCTGTTTACAATGTACCAGATAGGTAGGAGAACATACTAGTTTCCTTCTGCAGCAGGCTGAATAATGCCCCCATCCTCACCCCAAAGATCTCCACATCCTAATCTCCAGCGCGTGTGAATATCTTACCTTACGTGGCAAAAGGGACTTAGCAGATAAGATTAAATTAAAAATCATGAGATGCGGAGATTATCCAGGCTTATCTGGTGGGTCCAATCACAAGGATCTTATAAGAGGGAGGCAAACAGTGTCTAGAACTGGAAACAGAAGGAACAGATTCTCCACTAGAGCCTCCAGAAGAAATGCAACCCTGCCATCACTTTATTTATTTATTTATTTATTTTAACATCTTTATTGGAGTATAATTGCTTTACAGTGGTGTGTTAGTTTCTGCTTTATAACACATTGAATCAGCTATACGTATACATATATCCCCATATCTCCTCCCTCTTACGTCTCCCTCCCACCCTGCCTATCCCACCTCTCTAGGTGGTCACAAAGCACCGAGCTGATCTCCCTGTGCTATCCTGCCATCACGTTAATTTTAGCCCATGAGACCCACTTTTGGACTTCTGACCCCCAGAATTATAAGAGAATAAATTTATGATGTTTTAGGGCACTTAGTTTGTAGTAATTTTGTTATAGCAGCAACAGGAAACTATACATCTTCCATTTCCCAAAAGAAAAAAAGAAGACAATAATGAAATTAATATTTGACACCTTCTCAGCATCTCCTAGCACCTTCTCTTCTCAGATCTTTGTATTTCTTTCTTCCTTTCTTTCCTCTTTCACTTCTTTGTTCTTCCCTTAACTCTTGTGCCACTCCCAGAGACCCCAATAGTCCCAGAGATCTCTCACTAGCGCTGGAGTTCCATGGCAGTGTATTTATTTGTTCCTTTGAATTTCTGTTCGTATCTTGTTCCAAAACTGCATACTGTACTGCAGTCTGCAGCATTTACATTAAAAAGTGGGCATGATGACCACACTTTTTAAAGTCATATTATCTTAAGTGCAAATTAGCAAAAACCATCCAGAAGGGAATTCCCTGGCAGTCCAGTGGTTAGGACTCAGCCCTTTCACTCCTGAGGCCCCGGTTCAATCCCTGGTTTGGGAAGTATGATCTCACAAGCTGGGCTGAGTGGCCAAAAATAAATAAATAAAATAATAATAATAATAAAAGAAACAAACAAACAAAATCCAGAAAACTTCAAAATACACCAAAAACTCAGAGTACTAAGATAAAAATCACTCCTCAGAGAAAGCCACTGTTAACATTTTAGTATGTGTCTTTTCAGTGCTTTTGCTATGACTATATACATATACAAACACACTTTGGGAGGTTCATTTTACCAAAACAAGGTTTCACATCCTAACATTATTTGGTAATTTATTTTTCACTTAACAATTTCCCAATACCAACGTGCAATTTTTTTTTTTTTTTGGTACGCGGGCCTCTCACTGTTGGCGCCTCTCCCGTTGCGGAGCACAGGCTCCGGACGCGCAGGCTCAGCGGCCATGGCTCACGGGCCCAGCCGCTCCGCGGCACGTGGGATCTTCCCGGACCGGGGCACGAACCCGTGTCCCCTGCATCGGCAGGCGGACTCTCAACAACTGCGCCACCAGGGAAGCCCCAACATGCATTTTTTATGGTATAGCTTTAATAGTCCTTAAGTTTTTAAATAAATAGATTTGATAACAGTCAAGATCTTAAAGGACAAGTGAAGACTGCTCGACTAAGCTGGGAAGCATTGAAGTGGGGAGCATCCTGTGCACGCTCCTTGGGAACTAGCTCTACCTCTGAGCAGCTGACTATCCTTGAATCTCAAGTTGTATTTTTCAGAGTGGCTTGTGTTTATCTTGTTTACTACGGATCCCTCTAATTATGTCTTTGGCTTTTTAATACCTGCTTTATTATATATATCTTAAGGCCCTTCTGAAGAATCTGACCCATTTGCAAATGGAACAAGTCATCCTCAAAAACCAAAAGACAAATTATTAAGTTAGCAAAAGGGTCTTATTTGTTAAATATATTGTTTTCAATATACCGTAATTTTTTTTATCATGTTCAATAAGTAGTTTCCTCTGGGCTGTTTTAAAAAATTCAGTAGGGGTGTGTGTGAGTGTGTGTGTGTGTGTGTGTGTGTGTGTGTGTGTGTGTGTGTGCTTATGTGCACATGCATGTCTGTGAAATCTGATTTGAGCCACTTTCTGTGCTTAGGTAAAATCCATTCACCAGGGCTTCCTGGAGCCTGTGCTCCACGATGGGAGAGGCCACAACAGTGAGAGGCCCACGTACCGCAAAAAAAAAAAATCCATTCACCAATTTTGGGGCAAGGCTAGCCCTTATACAAATCGGCAGGAGAGTACTGTAACAAAGAACATGGGTTTAGGAGTCAGACAAACTTATTTTAAAATAGGGCTCTCACTGCCTGCCTATGAGACCTTGGGCAAATTATTAACCTCTCTAAGCCTCAGATTTCTTGTGGAAAATGGGGATAAGAAGCAGAGCTGTTGTGAGGATTCAATGAAATCAGCAGTGGTGGAACCAAGAGGTGACTTTTCACTTGGGACTTTAGAGCACCACTATCATGCACATATAACCATGGTCCCAAATAAACCCCAAATTTAAGAAAATACAGTGGGTCTGCCATGCAACCTCAGTTCAAGCCTCCTAGCCCTGTTGTCCAAACAAGTTACATTCTAAAACCTGCCCCATGTAGAAATTTTGGAGCCACTTCTGAAGAGTATGCGTGTATGTTACTTAGCATAGTGTATATTACTTAGCACAGTGTATATTGCTTAGCACAGTGTATATTGCTTAGCACAAACTTACATAGTAAGTAAATGCTAGCAATTGCTATTACTATTATCGTTATTCACTAGTTTACCAAGAGAAATTGTGATTTTTCCTCCCCTGTGCACTAACAAATTCATAGAGGAGGGTAAAGTCATACCTGCCCTTCTACGATGGTTCAAATTCACTGTTATGTCAAGAAGTTCACTGAATTCCAATAGAGTATTTTAACTTTTAGTACTCACTAATATCCATTCATTCATACACTTCTAACTTGAGTTATTCTAAAAAGGATTTAAAATTGCTAACCTTTGATGTACTTTTGCATATGTCGTCACTTGGCTTTCTCACTTATCTTTCTTCAATTTTTCTTTTCTTTTTTACTTTTTATATTTCTGATTATCCAAGTAAATAGTCCATTGTAGAAAACAGCCAAACTTTAAGTACATTTTCTTTTTCCTATGCATAAAAAATTTCTATGCATAAAACTGTTTCTATATATAAAAATGAACAGAATTGAAATCATATATATACAATATTGTCTTGCTACTTTCAATACACGTCATTACACACTTTTAAACAGTTTTAGTGACCATCAGATGAATGTCCCATAAATTTTTAGTCACTTCCTTGTGTTGGATATATAGATTGACTAAAATTGGTTTATTTTAATCCAGTGTGTAGATAAGGGTGGAGGTGATGGTAACAACTAAGGCAAAGAGAGAAAACATGACCAGTATGTGGATATTTCCTGTGGCTGGTGCTGGGAAATGTAGACAGCCATGGCCAAGTCAATGGATGCCAACAAGAGCAAGTGTCTTCTGGAGTGTTCCAGGAAAGAACATGTATCTCAGGGCTTTTAAAAGATTGGGATAATAATTCACCATGTCCCCAGATTTTGCCTCTAAAGTATTTCTCATGTATCCCTCCTTTCCGTCCTCCAGTGAGCTTATTTCAGGACACCCTCATCCCTCCTCTGGATGATGACCTCCTAGCTGACCTTTCAGCCATTGCTGCACCTGTGTCAAATGCCAGTATTATCCTGTCAATTCCCTCAGCTGCCATGATCTATAGTACAGTGTCCACAGTTCTTAACAGCACAATCAAGGACCCCCCAATAAACTGGCCCTGCCCTTTTCCAGCCTTAGTTCCTGTGGCCACAGTCCCATTCCTTCCATTCCGGCAATGCCCCCTGCTGTGGCTCGCCCCCCCCCCCCCCCCCCAGGCTGCCCTACTGTCTCCAGGCTGGGTTGTTTCTGTGGCAACATTGTGTAACTGGCTTGGCTCTCCCACCAGTCTGAGAGCTCCTTGAAGTCAAGGACCAAGCCTGTATATCTCTGTGTCCTCAGTGCCTAGCACACAGTAAGAATACAACACGTGCCAGCACTGTTCTAAGCACTTCTCAGACACTGATTCATTTAATCCTGATGACACTCTCTATGAGGAAGGTGTTATTATAGTATCCATTTCATAGTTGAGGACAATGAGAGACTAAGCTTGCCCAAGACACAACAGTCAGGAAGTAGCAGAATTAGGATTTGAACTCAGGTAATCTGTCTGCAACTATGGCTCTTAATCACAACTCTCATCTTCTCGATTTCTGTGTGTTTATTGAATGAATGAAAGATGATCCCTTTTCAGTTCCCCAACTCAACATGTTCAGAACCAAAACAGTTCTCTTCCAACAGCTTCTTTGTTCCCCCATACCTGACCTCCACTGCTCCTCCAGGGTCTCAGAGAAGACTGGAGTCTTTGGCTTTCACCTCTCTCCTCCTTAACCCTATTCAGTCTTTCGTCATGTCTAGGTGTTTTGTTTTTCCTTGGAAACATCTATCAGATTCTCCCCACAATTGCTGTCATCCTAGTCTGGTTTTCACCCCTTCAGACTAGATGACCACAGTAGCTTCTGGACTGGTTTCCCTGACTTCACTGCCTCACTCTGCTGGGGCTTTGGGGTTTCCATGCATTTCAAATTAACCTTCACAACAGTCCATGACCTAAATATTATGATCCATGTTTTATATATGAGGAACTGAATAATAGAACTCAGGTTCAAACAGGGTTTGTCTGGCTTTGAGCACTCTCCCATCTCCAAAAAGACTGGTGACTTTAAGCAAGTCACTTAACATTCCAAGAGCTTCAGACTTCTCACTCGTAAAATGGGGATAACAACAGTAATTACCTCATTGTGAGTGCAACGGAATAACTTAGCACAGTGCTTGACATACAGGAAGTGCTCAATGATAATCAGCAATTAAAGTTCAAAACCCCCACAGCATATCTAGCATATACGTTTGATAACTGTTCTGACCAAAATGCTTTCTGGAATCGCTTTTGAACCATTTAGCCTGGAAGAGGTTGCTATACCTGGCCCTTTCTTTGTCCCTCAAAAGTTCTCTCTCTTGGGAAGCACCGTATGCTGTATGAAAAGAACGCACAGCAAAAGAAAACACACCCCAGTCTGGTAGACAGTGCACAGATTCTCTGGCTCTGCCCTGTCTAGGTTGTGTGAGCACAGGAAATCTTGAAACCTCTCTGAAATTCTCCCATCTACTAAATGGGAATGGTAATACCGCCCCCCCCCCAAGAATATTGAGATAATGCACATACAGCCTTCAGCGCATTGCTGGATATAGTAAGACCTTCATAAAGGACCTTCATTGTTCAATATTATCATAGTCAGATAATGTATACGAGCACGCTTTATTGTAAGTCGAGGACGAGATGGATTTCTAAATCAACATGTTATCAAAAATCAAGTATCAAAAGTAGAGGAAAGGTGAAAGGATTGTGCAAAGCAGGTACTACGGCGTATCTAGGAAACCCGACAGCCTTTCCCGCAAGGGAACAAGCAGCTCCTCCCCCTTGAATCCTGAGGGTCTAGGCGAGAGAAGACCCGCCCTCCCCCACCACCCCCAGAGCCCCGTCTCCAGGGTCTTGTGACAAGGTGCCCATGCCCCGCCGACAAGGGGCGGGACCGGGTCTGGTCACGTGAGCATGGGTGCGGAAGTGGTGCGGCGGACGGCGTTCGTGACTGGCGGACGCTGAGCAACCCGGGGGCGGAGCCAGGCGGCCGGACGCGCTGGGAGGAGCCGGGGGAGGGGGCGGCCGCGGGGCCGGGCAACAGAGTCAGGGATTCGGTCTGCGGTGCCGACCAAGTGCTGGGCCCGCGGCGGGCCAGTGCACCCCGGCCTGCGCGCGCAGAGGCTCCGGGTCCCTCAGGCCGAGGCGCCGGCGGCCGCGCGAGGCGGGTGGGGTGGGCAGCGTTCGCCGGGCGCGCTGTGCGCGGAGCAAGCGTGAGGCGGCCGGGGGCCGGGACGCCATGTCCATGGAGGACCCCTTCTTTGTGGTGAAAGGGTGAGTGTCGCCGAGGGCTCCACTGGAGGAGGAGGTGGTCGTGCTGCCTGCCCGCACCTCCCCGCTCTCCTCGCTGTAGGGGGATGGGAGGCAGGTAGAGGCTGGCGAGGGGACAGTGGGGACGACTTAGCCTTGAGGGCCATGATCAAGCGTCCAGAGACATCCCCTCCCCGTCCTACCTGGACTTTGAAACCCGTGACCCCAATTAAGCCCCTGGGTAGGGGGTCCCCGTTGGCCTGTGCGCTGCCCTACAACTTATTTGGAGGGGTGGAGGGGTTCAGCAGCTCTGCAGGTGGGAAGGGAGACAGGCGTCCCAGACCAAACTACAGCTGTAGTGGAGAACGGGGCCCTGCTTCGAAGGGGGAAAAACAGCATCTGGGCAGGAAAAGGGAAATGGCCCTCCTGAGCTTTGTAGTTGGCGTGCACGGGGGTGAGCTCCCATTGTCCATTGAGTTCGGAGCGCTGGCCCGCGGACTGGTGAGACCACAACATACCCAGAGGCGTCTGAGCACGTTTGCAGGCTGGGAGGCGGGGGCGCGAGGCTCCGGAAGACAACTCAATTCAGTGGGGGAGTTTTTACCGAGTAATGGGAGGGGAGGAAAGCAGCCGTTCAAACTCAGTGATGATATTGGAAGGAAAACAAAATGAAATCAGCCAAACCAAACTTTCCTTAGCTTTCTGTTAGCACCGGGATTTTCCCACAGTGCTAAAGGAAATGAGTGGTTTCTTTTTAACTCCCTGATTTCATCCAGGCTATTTGACAGGTTTCCCCCGTTTCTTCTGCCTTTCAGACTAGAACAGCCTTAACTTATTTTTCCCTATGAGCTGTGGTGACTCCATCTTTGATTGCTCAGTCGTTTGGAGATAGAAACTTTATTTGCACCGTTACATAGGCTTTATAGCCATTAAACAAATTCAGGAAAGATCGATTCTGTTGTTGTTATAACTTGTCAGCTTTTTTAAAAAATGTCAAACAAACGTTAAAATTCTGAGAACTGCAAAGTTCCGGAAAGATCAGTGCTGATAACCATATAAGTGTCCCTTTGCTTTAAACTAGTTGCTGCTAGCTTCCTATTTTTGTAGGGATAAAAGCTGACCAGTTGCTTGAGTGTGCGTGCGTGTGTGTGTGTGTGTGTGTGTGTGTGTGTTTTAAGGGTTCCTCTCAGAAAATTTAAGTGGTACTTTAGGTGAAATACTTTATTATGAATGATACAGTAAGATATATATTTTTTAACATTTCCCTAAAAAGATTTTCCTTCACCTGACTTTAATTTAGATAGGAAAATGCTGAGTTTAGATTATTAGTAATATGTGGCTCTCTATCTGGAAAATGTGTTGCTTATTAGAAGGATTCATTTTTAGGGGTTGTTTTTTTTTGCGGTACGCGGGCCTCTCACTGTTGTGGCCTCTCCCGTTGCGGAGCACAGGCTCCGGACGCGCAGGCCCAGCGGCCATGGCTCACGGGCCCAGCCGCTCCGCGGCATGTGGGATTTTCCCGGACCGGGGCACGAACCCATGTCCCCTGCATCGGCAGGCAGACTCTCAACCACTGCGCCACCAGGGAAGCCCTAGGGGTTGATTTTTAAGTGTGAAAGCTGTGTGTTTTTTCCCTTGAATGAATGTTCTTAATGCTAAGGGTGCAAAGGTTATCTCTGGCAGTGGAGGCCATAGATAATCAGAATTTTTGGTTTGATTTTTAATGGAATTTGTGAAAATGCTAAATTGCTCTGCCATCTTGACTTTTTTTTTCTTGCTAGTATCCAATACAGTTTGCCAAGGCTTGCTCACTGATTAGATATCACTGCTTTATTGGAACATTGGCCTGGAGTGTTGGTTGACTTTTACATGGTTTTAGCTCATGTCGTTAAGATGTCAAAACCTTCTGCTGAGGAAAAGTAAAATTAGCTATACGAGTATCTCCAGATTATGTGACGGAATATATGGGGAGCCATTCATGTAGTTCTGTTTATTAAAAGTTTTGAAGAAACGAAATTGAGCTATCTGTAATGAGGTGGATAGACCTAGAGTCTGTCATACAGAGTGAAGTAAGTCAGAAAGAAAGACAAATACCGTATGCTAACACATATATATGGAATTTAAGGAAAAAAATGTCATGAAGAGCCTAGGGGTAAGTTGGGAATAAAGACACAGACCTACTAGAGAATGGACTTGAGGATATGGGGAGCGGGAAGGGTAAGCTGTGACAAAGCGAGAGAGAGAGGCATGGACATATATACACTACCAAACGTAAGGTAGATAGCTAGTGGGAAGCAGCCGCATAGCACAGAGAGATCAGCTTGGTGCTCGCCTAGAGGGGTGGGAGGGAGGGAGACGCAAGAGGGAAGGGATATGGGAACATATGTATATGTATAACTGATTCACTTTGTTATGAAGCAGAAACTAACACACCATTGTAAAGCAATTATGCTCCAATAAAGAAGTAAAAAAAAAGTTTTGAAAGTGCACTGCACAGTGGAAAAATTAAAGATGCCTAAATTGTGGCACTTAGCCTAGGAGCTGATAGTCTAATCTGAGAAACAGCTCACCCCAGAATTAAGTAGAAATGACAGGTGGAAATGATTTAAGTGCCGAAGTGAATCCTACAGATGATTAACTCCCCCAGTAGTTCAGAGAAAGGCATCTCATTAGGAACAGTTACGACTGGAACAGCTTTGGAGGTAGTAGTAGGTCTTGAATTAAGTTTCGAAGGTGGGGAGCATTTAGATAATTCAGGCCTGTGTCTCTTCTGGACTCATCAAGAAGAGTCTCTTATTGGTCTTCCTGCTTCCAGTCTCTTTCCTCTTGCATCTGCCTTGGTTCTGTTGGATGAGTGCTCTCCAGAATGCAGGGTGAGCCACACATTCCATTTTACATTTCCTAGTAGACACAGTAAAAAGTAAAAAACAGGTGAAGTTAATTTTAATGTCATCGTTAACCTAGTATAGTGAAAATATTTCAACGTGTGATTAATCTAAAGATTATTAAATAAGATTTTACCCTTTTTGTACTGTCTTCAAAATCTGGTGTGTATTTTTCACTTACAGCACATCTCAATTTGGATGCTAAATTTTCATCAGGAACACTTTTTTTTTTTTTTTTTTTTTGGCGGTACACGGGCTTCTCACTGTTGTGGCCTCTCCCGTTGCGGAGCACAGGCTCCGGACACGCAGGCTCAGCGGCCATGGCTCACGGGCCCAGCTGCTCCGCGGCATGTGGGATCTTCCCGGACTGGGGCACGAACCCGTGTCCCCTGCATCGGCAGGCGGACTCTCAACCACTGCGCCACCAGCGAAGCCCCATCAGGAACACTTGATCTGTATTTAGAGTTCATTAAACTTACAGTTGAAAAAGTATTCAATAGATTCACATACCCAAATTGTTCCAAATATACTTCAAAAATTTTCGGTAACTGAATTGCGTATCAGTTTTTAAATTTAAATTAATTAAAATTTAGTTCCACAGTCACACTAGCACGGTTCAGTAGTCACATGTGGCATCCATATTGGGCAGCACAGGTGTAGCTTTTCTAGAACCCAAGCAGGAGTTCCCTACTTAACATCACTGAGTGGCTGCCTGTTGCCTACAGAATAAAATCTCAGCACTTCCTGACCTCCTTGACATAGTCTTCCTCTACCCTCCGCTCACTCTGCCTGCCCTTAGCACAGAGCTCCGGCTTCACCAGACTCAGTACAGTGACGGTGGCCGCAGGACTGGATGCTCTTACTCTACATGCATCCACTCTGCCTGATGCACCCACTTAGCTTTCAGCACTCAGTGTCAGCATCTCCACTGCCTCCAGGAAGTGCTTCCTGTGGCACCTGTAACACATTATTGCACCTCTTCCTCTGGCTGTCTTTCATTACTTGCTTGTGAGCTCTGAAGGTTGGAGAACTGTTTTTCCTGTATTTCCAGCCCAGCACCTTGAATATATAGCATAAATGTTGAATAAATTCTCTTTGGTGGTTGTGGTTAAGGAGTGGTGGTTCGTGGGTGGGAACCCTGCCAGCAAAGGCGGGCATTGTGTGTTTAGAAATCATCAAGGAGAGCATCCCAGGTGCAGTAGGAAGTTTATTTGGAAAAGTAATAATAATAATAGTTAACATTTAAAGGATGCAACTCCTATGTCAGGCGTCACGTGCTAAGTGAGCACTTTATAAGAATTTTCACTTTATAAGAACAGTTTTGTGGTGTGGGTATTAGCCCCATTTTACACATGAGGAGCTGAGGGAGCACAGAGGGGTTGAATTACTTCCCCAGGCTCACCCAGCTAATAGGTAATGGACCCAGGATTCAAAATTCAGCTGCCTAGTTCTACTCACACTGTTAACACTTCTACAGGTACATCCACAGGTACAGGTAGAATAGGGTCAAGAAGAGTCTCTAGGTCAAGAAGAGGCCATTGGAGATTTTTAAAGCAGGGAAATGACATGAAATTAGGGTTTCGGGAATATTGATTTGGTAATAGTGTGGGATGCATCAGTGTGTAGAAAGATTAAAAAGGAGACCAGGGCTTCCCTGGTGGTGCAGTGGTTAAGAATCCGCCTTCCAATGTAGGGGACACAGGTTCGAGCCCTGGTCCGGGAAGATCCCACGTGCCTCGGAGCAGCTAAGCCCGTGCGCCACAACTGCTGAGCCTGCGTTCTGGAGCGTGCGAGCCACGACTACTGAAGCCCGTGGGCTTAGAGCCTGGGCTCCGCAGCAAGAGAAGCCACTGCAATGAGAAGCCCACGCACTGCAATGAAGACCCAACTCGGCCAAAAATAAATAAATAAAAATTAAAAATTAAAAAGGAGACCAGTTCGAAAGCTGTTTTAATTTAAATATGCAGTGATTAGTGCCTGAGTGTTTGAAGCTCGTCTTGTGAGGTTTTGACACTCTCGATGTCTTCTTGTTCAGAGCAGAATCCCAGAACACGGGAGAAAACTACCACAGTTGGGCAGATGTGGCCCTACCTGGCACAGACATTCACAGTGGTATTTTCACTACCAGAACCCCTAGCTCTACTGAATCAACTCAGGCCTGCCCCTAAGTTGTAGTTTGTCTAGTTGACCCTCTCCTGTGTGTTCTCACTGGGTGAGCTTGATTATTCCCATTGTGTCAGGTGGTCCCTGTTTATCTGTGCACGTCCTGCACCCCCGTCACTCTGACCCAACTCTCTCCTGTGTGTTTTTCTGTGTTTTCTACTAATTGTTTGACCTCCCCCATGCTATGGGGTGGATATCTTCCCCTTTTTTTCTTTTCCTTCACCCTCCTTAAAAATGCCTGCCTTTTCTTAGCTCTCTTTACTCCTGTCTCCTCACAGCCCTTCGGTCCCATGTCCACTTGGTCACTGGGGCCCATCAGTGCATCCCCTGGATCTCTCTGGAATCCTCTCTTCCTCTCTGGTTTTGGTTCCTCCACCCTAGTTCATGTCCTTGTTCTCTCGCACCTGAACTCTTCTAAGCAGCTTCTTCACCAAGCTTCATTTGCACTGCTGCCAGACGTGACCTCGGAGACACGTTCAGGTCACAGCTCTATTCGGAATCCTTCCTTCTGAAATACTTACCGAGTGTCTGTTTTCTGTGTGCCAGGGGCTGAGGGGACAGCAATGAACAAATGAGATCCCTGTCCTTACGAAGCTTATATTCTAGAGACAGACAGTAAACAAATGAACGAATATATGGTATGTCAGGTGGTGATAACTTCTGTAAGAAGAACAAAGCTGGGCGTAAAGGGAAAGGAAATGCATGTTCTGGGTGTAATTTTTCTTTTTATTTGACTTCCGGAGGCAGTGAGGTTTGGTGAAAGAACTGAGCTTTGTTAATCAAGCTGACCCAAGGTTGGGATCTCACTTCTGTCAATTACTTGGTGTAAGTTTTGGCACATTAGTTATCCTCTCTGAACCTGTTTCTTTATGTACAAAATTGGCTTAACAATGCCTGCTTTATCGGTTATGAGGATTAAATGAGTTAATGCATGTAAGTTGCCTCAGCACAGTTTGGAGTATGTATCAAGTGCTCAGTAAACATTCTCTTTTAACTGTCTATATATGTCTCCATCCAAACAGGCTGCCCTTTCTGAGAGGAAAGACCATGTCTTACTGGTTTTTTTTTTTTTTGGAGTAACATTTAAAGTGATATATGCTCATTTTAGAAAACTTAGGAAGTAAAAATATAAAAAAGGATTAAAAATTCATTGAAATACCACCATCCAGAAATAGTTACAATTTTGGTGTTTTTTTAATCTGTTTCTATTAACAGTTTTATGTAATACTATCCATCAGTTTTTGATCTCTTTTTTTTTTTTGATATAAATATATCAGTCACTGTCCTGAGAACATGACAGGGATTGTCTTTTTAATCCTTATGAAGTAGGTACTAGTATTATTATCATCTTACAAATGGAGAAAATGAAACTTAGAGAGTAAAAAAAAAACAAACTTACAATTCATAAGCCTGTAATTGGAAAGGCCAGGATTTATATAAATGGGTATTATTGTTGTTATTAATCATTAAGAAATTGTGATCATACTGTCTTAAATCTTTTCATCTGTATTTTTTTATATCCTTAAAATGCTTTTGGTGGGGAGGCTTTTTAATCACTGTATTGTATTTTGTTATATAAATGTGATATAACTTATCACCCAGGACAAGGTTTATTTTGTACCTAAATTTTTCACTGTTACAGTTAATATAGTGGCAAGCCTGCTTGTCACAGGTCTTCATTGCTGCTCCTGATTATTTCCATAGCCTGTAGTCCTGTAGCAGGTTTGCTAATTTAGAGGGGGTGCACATTTTCAGAGCTTCTGATGCATGTTGCCAAATTGCCCTCTAGGATACACCCCTAACTCCACTCGACTCACTACCCCAACCCCCAAAAGTTTGATGGGCCCATTTCCCTTGACCCCTTGCCTGTACTGAGTCTCCTTTTAAGAAATCTTAATTAATTTGCTAGGTGAAACATACCATATTTGAATCATGTTGTTTTCATCATTATGTTCAGTAGGTGTTACATAGTATTTGTTTGATGAGTGAGCCCATATTGAGTTTTGGGTTCTGTAGTTTTTTTCCCTCTCTTGTTTGCAACTTCTAATCAGAATAAGCCACTAAGAAATTGAGTGGTGGAATATGAGAGTACTTTGGTACCAAGTGAGCCTCTCCTATAGGTAAAAGGCATGAATGTTGTGGTTCTTTAATATTTTGCTGATTTGGAGGTGTTGTGTGCCCGAACAAGGACAGTTTTATTTCCAGATTCTTAGCTGTAGATCTGTGTTGAAATAAAGGCGTAAGTAAGCAGATGAGCAAGATAGTGTATGTTACATTGTATTATTCTCTAACCATCTCTGGTCTGTGTGTACAGCCTTTTAAACACTAGATTATGAGCTCCTTGAAGGCAAGCATTGTGCATTTTAGTCACACTGTTGAAAAAACTGTTTATTGGTATAGTCACTGTGAAAAAATTATCCTTATTTAGCGAGTAATTTTATCCAGTAAAATTGAATGTAAGTCAGGTCTCATTTTCTACTTTTTAAAAATCAACCAGATGTTTCTTTCTTTTTTTTTTTTTTTGGCTGTGCTGTGTGGCTCATGGGATCTTAGTTCCCTGACCAGGAATCGAACCCGGGTCCTCAGCAGTGAGAGCGCGGAGTCCTGACCACTGTACCATCAGGGAATTCCCCAATCAGATGTTTCACTGTAAAAACCACTTTGCAGACATTTGTTATATTGAATTAGGCATTTATTGAATGCCTAATAACTCTATTTGGCTCCTGAAATTATAGTCTGGTTTGGAGAACACTGTGCAGATATGTGAAACAGTGTAGGTGAAAGACAATATACTTTGCGTGTAAGAGTTTGGAATAGAGCTGAGGTACTGTGGAGACTGAAAAAACTTGGAAAGACCCCCAGGGGGAATGTTGGTCAGTGACACTTTAGTGAAGCAAGTAGGGCCTCAATCTGGGCCTTGAAGGAAGTGTCTGCTTTTCATTTGCAGAGGTGTAAGGACTCTTCCAGCTGGGGAAGCAGTGAGTGAAAGTAGAGCCAGGAATGAGGAAAGGGAGGATGAGAAGAAGACCTGCCAAGTGAAACAGATTTTGTTTCAGTGAGAAATCAGGTTGGAGATTAAAATCGGCCAGTTTTGGGGTGGAGGAGGCGTGGAATACCCAGCTGAGAAGTTTAAAGTTAATGTTTCCTATCGTAAATTCTTAATCAGGAGGTGGTTTTAACTAGCAGTTACTATGCACTTGCCTATGGTCAAACAACTTCTGAGGGCTCAAACCCAGGTCTTCTGATTCCACAAAGAAAATAGATTTGTCTGGAGCCTTTGCAGAGATGGAATTGAATAGGTACCGGAAGACCCCTCATGCTCTGGGTCAGCAGAACTAGAGGCCAGAAGACAAGAAGTCTGAGCCCCCGTTCTCTTATTTGTTTAATGAGTGCAGACTAGTTATCGTGAAAGTTCCTTCTAGATCTAAAATCCAGTGATGCAACTTAAGTAGAGGTTGTGCAAGGTGAGAAGTAAGAGGAAGAGTCAAAGATGATGCTTGTCTAGACAAGTATCAAATCTTGGAAAATAGTGTCCCTGTTGACTAAAATGAGGAAGTTAGAGAAGGAAGCTTTTTTTTTTCTGTTTCATTTTGTTGTATGAATATTTACTGTTTTGTAGGGAGGCTACGATTGCTTTGGTTTTAGGCAAATGGAATGATCCTGTAGGCAGCTAAAAATTTAGGAATTAGTCCTGGGTGAGAGGTTAGGGTTGGAAATGCAGTGGGGAGTCCTCAGCTTCAAGGAATCTTTTGAACCTGCTAGTATTGGTGAGCACCTAGAAGCTATAAAAATAGTGCTGAGAAATACTGGGACCAAGTGGAGGAAGAGGAAAGAGAAAATTAGTAGAAGCTAGAAGAGCACAATGTCACAAAAACAAGGAAGTGAGAGTTTCAAGAAAATAGGCTGTGGTGTCAAGTACACTGGAAATGAGGACGAGTTCAAGTCACCCATGACTTTGACCTGCAGTGTCATTGGTGGCAGTAGTGGTATCCCAGGGGCATTGTGGAAGCAGCAGCAAGTTGAGGTCAAAATTATATATAACTGTAGGAAACTAAGTGAAGACTCTTTTTTTTCCCTCCAGGAGAATTATTGCGAAAGATATTATCACAGTGAAGTTGAATTTGGAAATGGCAGTAAGGTCAAGTGCAGGTGTGTGTGTTTTTCCCCTTAAATACAAACGATGTGAGTGTGGAAGTCAAGCAGTAAAAAGAGCTTCTCACCTAGCCCAAGGGGTTGGTGGTAGAACAGGTTGGTGGGATATGGGGTAGAAGGGTGACAGGGTTGCAGAGGTTTGCCCAGCCTAGATTTTTCAGGTTTCATTAGTAGAGTGGAAACCATCTGCCTTCACTAGCCTCTCAGGGTGTTGATGAAACAGGGACCCCACTGTAAAGAGACATGCAGGATGGGTGCTGCCCCAGGTATAGGTGTTGTGGCTTATTGTGTTTTTCCAAAGGTGGCCACCCCAATATACATCCTGTCCTATTTGCTTTTCTTAACTTGTGAAGCTGGCATTCTTCTATCAAGCTGGGGTCCTCATTCCTTTTCTTTGAACCCAGGCAGACCTTTGTAACTGCCTCGACTGACAGAGTGAGGCAGAAATGACACTGCTTGACTCCTGAAGCTTTCGTCACAAAAGACAACCAACCAATTCAGCTTTCACCTGCATCTTTCTGACTTGGGACACAAGTCCAGCTCTACTGAAGCCACTCTGCTGGAGCACGCACGTGGAGAGACTACGCAGACACAGAGATGCTACCGAGGAGCACCTGCTTCTGCGGCCCCAGCCTGGCAGTCTTTCAGCTGAGGCCCCAGACATTGTGGAGCGGGGACAAGCCGTCTCTTCTGCGTTCGGCATGAATTCCTGACCCACAGACTCCCCATAAGAAATGGTCATTTGATGCCATTAAGTTTTGGGGTAACTGTTATACAACCACAGTAACTGGAATGGATGCCAGTTCAGAGCCTATTAGCAGGGTCAGAGAAGAAAGGAGAAATCAAAAGGCTGATGGAGGCTGCAGCTATGGTTATCCTGCAATTCGTTGGCCCAATTGAATGACAGATTCCGGGAAACAAAAGCTCCCTAATGGCTAAAATACTTCTTCCTCCCATCTTACCAACAAATTTAGTGAGATCCAGATAAGAAATTATTTTATGGACACCTGGATGTATTGCCTGAAGCCCTAAGGGTTGGTTGGGATGGTGAGCCTTTTACCATGGTGGAACAGACTGGAATGTTATATGGCAGGGGCTCAACTAGCAGTGACCAGGGGTTAGTGCTGGGCTGGCTTCAAAAACAAACTGGGGGGGCTTCCCTGGTGAAGTGGTTGAGAGTCCACCTGCCGATGCACGGGACACGGGTTCATGCCCTGGTCTGGGAGGATCCCACATGCCGCGGAGCGGCTGGGCCCGTGAGTCATGGCCGCTGAGCCTGCGCGTCCGGAGCCTGTGCTCCGCAACGGGAGAGGCCACAACAGTGAGAGGCCTGCGTACCGCAAAAAAAAACCAAACAAACTGGGGGACTTCCGTGGTGGTCCAGTGGTTAAGATTTCGTGCTTCCAATGCAGGGGATGCGGGTTCGATTCCTGGTCGGGGAACTAAGATCTCACATGCCACATGGCGTGGCAAAAAACAAAACTGGATTGGTTAGTCCTGCCAGTGTCAACTCTTTATTTATAAGGAATGGAAGAATCTGGTTTTGAAAGCTTAGATGAAAGCTTTATTTTTGCCTGAAAGATACATTCTTCAAAGATGTGGACTGTGTTTTCATTTTTGACAGTTGCTTACTGGGAAAGAAGCTCTGTGTTACAGGTGGTCCCATGGGCACTGGCATGGCTTGCAGTGAAGGACCTTCATTCTGGTGGTCATAAGGAGTTCATATCCATGAGGATATGATGGGTCCCATCATTTTGATGGGCCGTTTGGTGGACAGCAAGGGAAAGAGGCTCATCTGTAGTATTTCCAATGCTGTGACTCTTGTTACTCATGAAACGTGTAAGACAAAACTGACTTTGGAAGCATCTGCAACAGATATAGGAGCAGAACATCTGCTTGACTGTTGTAGGAGATAGCCATCTCTCTCCTTCAGTGGACTGAAAGATTTCTCTGGGTCAGGAGCTAAACCTGTAATTCCGAGGAAAGCAATTAGCAAGTTTTTGGTGAAATGGTGTCAGACATGATACCCAAAGCTGTCTGTGAGCAGATTATTATTTACCAAGAAGATTGCTAAACTGAAGAGCTCCAAAAATTCGAGGTATACATGACCCCTCATAGAAAGTTGTGAGTGTCAGACTTTAATCATTCCCATTACGCACTTGGAAGAAAAACCTGAAAAGAGCTGCACCTAACTCTACAGGAAACAGAGGCAATATCTTGTGATTTTGACCTTTCTGGAGAGCACAGATGAAAGTGGATCACTGTTGACTAAGGAGTCGGCAGCTGCAGCGCTGCCCACAGCATGCTCACATGGGCTCACTGTGTGGTGAGCACTAACTATGGAGTAGGTGATGCTGGGCATGCCTGTGTGGGAAGTGCCTAACTAGCCAATTCATGCAGAAACAACTCCCTTACCTTTCCTGGGAAAGTAGGTGAAGAAAATTCCACCAGCTCTTCTCTGCTGAAACCCTCACAAATATCAAACAGCTGTCGTGGTTATATACTCCTCTGTCCTATTCATCTGTTTCCTTGGAATGACAGGTGATTCTAAATATTTAGTCCCAGATATTTACAAATAGTTCTGAATTGAGCAGGTTGTCTCACTAGGTAGGGTCTTGTACATTATTACATTGTGTCTTGTATTTCTTGAAACTATTCAGAAATTCTAAGTTCCTAGGTATATTCTGGTTACCATTAATATTTGGCTTAAAAATAGGTTTTGTCTGTGACACACGTTTTCTCTTCATTCATGCCTTCTTTTTCAGGGTAATGCTATGCTGAGTTGATATTGGAAGAAGAAAAATTGGGAGATGTTTTAAACTTTGAGGGACCCTGTTAGTTGCTTTTAAGATAGGATTCCTTGACATACCGCGTGTTCTGGCTTTTCAAGATCTGAACCATTCCTGACGTTCCCACCTTTGTGATCCCTTAAAACGTGTCTTAGAAATGTAAACTAAGACTACTTTGATTTTTTCATGTCTGTGCTATTAAATGAAAACTAAAAATGAAACCTCTTTGAAAAATAAGAGATTGAGAGTGGAATAAGCCAGGTCACTGGCCAGGCCTGTTGGGTTTTGAATGTTGTCCTGGGAATGCTTTGCAGCATTTTTCTAATTCCTGCCATTTCTTTCATTTCTTCTTTAGGACATGCACAAGTTCTTGCATGCTTAAGGACTCCTTGATTTCACTCTGTGCTGCAAGAATTGAGTCTACCCACCTGCCCCTCCTCCCCCTCGAGTCTGAAAGTGTGGCCCTTGGATCCCAAGGGGGTCTCAATATCCTTTCATAGAAGAGCCCCTCAGCTTAAACTGCTTTGCATGATACTACTCAGATGTTATTTGCTTTTTTCCATCATCTTGACATTAACACTGATGGTGCAAACTGCTGGTGCCGTAGCCTAAATCAAGGCAGTGGCACCAAACTGTACTAGTAGTCATTGTATTCCTCCCTCACAGTGAAAAGAAAAATGAGAATCATATTCCTTCAAGAATGTTCTTCATGAAACAGTAAAAAAAAAAAAAAAAAAAAATTTATCAAATCTTGAGTCCCAAGAACACCTTTCCTCATTTTTTTAAAAGTTATAATTTACCTACAGTAAAATTGACCCTTTTTAGTGTATACTTCTGTGAAATTTGACAAATGTGTATGGTCAGTAGCGACCACCTCCACAAATAAATTTCAGGACAGATCCATCACCCCTAAAAGTTTCTGTGTCCCCCTTCCCCCATGCCCAGCATCTGGCAACTACTGATCTATTTTCTGTCCCTATAGTTCTGCCTTCTCCAGAATGTTACAGAAATGAAATCATACGTTGTGTGGCCTTCTAACTTCTCACATTTTGCATAATGCATTTGAGATTTGTCCATATTGTTGCGTGTATTTGTGGTTTGTTTCTTTTTATTGCTGAGTAGTATTCCATTGTTCAGATGTACCACAGTTTTCCATTCCTTAGTTGAAGGACATTCGGGTTGTTTTCAATTTTTGGCTGTTACGACTAAAGCTACTATAAGAATTTGCAGGTTGTTGTATGAACCTGTGTGTTTTTGTATCACCTTGAAGTGGGGTTGTTGGGTCATAATGGTAAGTGTATGTTTTGTATGTTTTTTTTGTTTTTGTTTTTTATAAATTTATTTTATTTTTGGCTGCGTTGGGTCTTTGTTGCTGCGTGCGGGCCTTCTCCAGTAGCTGCAAGCAGGGGCTACTCTTTGTTGCTGTGTGTGGGCTTCTTATCGCGGTGGCTTCTCTTGTTGTGGAGCACGGGCTCTAGGTGCGCGGGCTTCAGTAGTTGTGGCTCACGGGCTCTAGAGCGCAGGCTCAGTAGTTGTGGTGCACGGGCTTAGTTGCTCCACGGCACGTGGGATCTTCCCGGACCAGGGCTTGAACCTGTGTGCCCTGCACTGGCAGGAGGATTCTTAACCACTGCGCCACCAGGGAAGCCCCTGTATGTTTAATTTTAAGAAACAGCCACACTGTTTTCCAAAGTAGCTGTACAGTTTTGCATTTCTACCAGTAATGAATGAGAGTTCCAGTTACTCCACCACCTGGTCAGCACTTGGCATTGTCAATTGGTTGGTTAGTTGTGTGAAGCCATTCTAAGTTTGTAGTGGTATCTCATTGTGGATTTACTTTGCATTTTTCTGATGACTAATGATATTAGGCATCTTTTCATGTGCTAGTTGTCATTTGTATGTCATCTTCTAGTGAAGTGACTGTTCAGATCTTTTGTCCATTTTTAAATTGAGTTTTCTTAAGTTTTGAGAGTTTTTTTAAAAAAAATATATTGTAGATACAAGTCATTAATCAGACATGTAATGCACAAATGTTTTCTCTCGGCCTTAGTACACATTTTAATACTCTGTGGGACGAAATGAGAGAGTGCATGAAACACTTTGGCTGTATTGTGAGCTAAGATGGTGACTCCAGGGAAAGCACTTCTGTGATCCAGCTGTGAGCTGAAATAGCTCGTTTTTTCCTCCATAGAATCTTATTTATTCTTAAAAGAATGACTCACAAACTGGTTATTGAGATTTGCATATGTTCAAAAATCTCAAAATTATCTTGAGATTTTCTCAAAAATGAATGAGGTGAACCTGTCACTTCTCAGAAAACTGACAGTATTTTTGTGGATGATGAAATTAGAGCCTTTTTTTAAAAAATAGAATTTTGGAAAGCTCGTATCAACTGCTATCATCTTACAGATTCCCAGTAGTTAA
This sequence comes from Stenella coeruleoalba, assembly GCF_951394435.1. NCBI lineage: Eukaryota > Metazoa > Chordata > Mammalia > Artiodactyla > Delphinidae > Stenella > Stenella coeruleoalba. Next base: position 176,285,941 of record NC_137169.1, read on the forward strand.
GTTTTTCTGATGGAATTGGTGGTGATATTATTATATGATTTTGGTTATTGTATAATGAAATGAGTCAGCATTTGGAAAATCTTTGATGCTCAGTAAACTAATACTTTACAAATGACCAGTACGTGATGCTGTAAAATCATATGTGGGTAGAACATCCCTTCACAATACAGGATGGAGCAGTGGGTTGTAATGTATGAGAATAGACAGCGTCTTTGGTACAGTTTCAGCTTCCACGTTGCAGCTAACCTTTAAGAAACTGCCACTTGTTGAGTTTTTGTATTGTGTCAAGAAAGAATATCCACAATTATCTGAAAAGACTGTTAAAATACTCCTCCCTTTTCCAACTACCTATCTGTATGAGGCTGGATTTCCATCATATACTTCAACCAAAACGTATGTCAACAGACTGAATGTAGAAGCAGATGTGAGAATCCACCTGTCTACTGTTAAACCAGATATTAAAGAGATTTGCAAAAATGTGAATCAGTGCCACTCTTCTTACTAAATATTGTTGTTTTAGAAATTTTTGGCAAAAACATTAACATATCATAATTTCATCATTATGTTTGATTAATTGGTAAATATTTTTAAATATCTGTTTGAATTTCTAATACAGTGAGTGGCAACAGATAGAGTCCACATTAATCTGAGTTCTTTGGAGTCTTCAGTAATTTTGAAAAGCGCAAAAGAGCCCTGAGACCAAAAAAGTTTATGGATCACTGCTTCAGAGTTTAATTCCGGCATCCTAGTTGTCTGCTGGTGTGGAGAACGTGGTATACCCTAGCCTGAGGCTTCTAGTTCTCAAAAAGGAATTCAGATTTCCTTTACAGAACTGATAATTTTCATATTCTTTAGAATGAGATATCATTTTAGATACCTTTTTAATTAACTCTGTCTTCTGTTGTCATAGAGGACATTCAACACTTACAAATAAACCAAGTACTTCATATTATGGCAAAATGTATACCTCTTTCTTTACCAAATCAGCCAGAAACCTCAGTATAGAGTAAAAATAGCAGCTTGACATCTCACTTACTTAGTCCTTCTTCTTTTTGTCTCAATAGAGTTTCTCTTTGGCGCTAAAAGCATAAGACTGATGTGAGAGGAAAAATGAGGGGACTTGCCTAACCCGTGAACTGGTTATGAACATAACCTTGGTAGATTCATTGTTGGCCGCGTAGCTCAGTGATTTATTCGGCTAGTCCCAATGGCTGTATTCTCTATTTAACATTCAGCTTTTTAGCTCTCATCAGTATTCACAGTCCAAGATTTTGTAAGTCACCTTTCTTCATGTTGTTAGTGCTGTCTCCTCTGGTACTTGAAATGTCCGAGGGAATAGGATGCGTGCAATTTCTGTTTTAAAGCAATAGGTAACGAACACACTGATTGAACACCCAGAAGAACTGGTTAAGAAATCATAGAAGGATCAAAACAGATCTCTTAGTTTAGGAGCATGAAGGTTATAATCTTTGTACACAAGAGACCATGATTATAAAATGAGTCCTTTATGGCTTTTATATGTGGTAGTGTTAGATTATAATATTTAAATGGTGGATACTGGCCCAATGGCAGGGGCAGGCGAGGAGTTTTTAAGACCTTGGACTGTATCTAATCTGAAAGCAAAATAGGCCGTCGCTCTTATGGCCTAGTCTCACTCCCGAAACATGAAGCACACGAATCTGCTGTACAGAGTTGCTTAATCCAGGAAAGTAGATAAATTGAAAGCTAATAATGTTTAGGAATCTTCTAATGAGATGTTGGATTTTAAAATGTCTCAGATTAAAATAGTTGCCTTCTAAAAGACTAGCTGTGTAAGAGTAACCTTTCCTTCTATCCTTTTTTACCCCTCTTCCACACGAACCTCCCCAGGAAAAGGAAAGTTGTTTTAGAACCTTTTCTTCTGAATATAAATTACTTCACTCCAACTGGCAACATGTGTGAATGTTAACGGCCCTTTAGTTAATTTATATTATAGCTTCTTAGACTACTTTTAAGGACAGTCCGTTAGAAAAATTAAATTTTGTCCTTCACAAACAGACTTGGTAATTATAGCTGCTTAAGTAGAGGCTGTTTTATTTTGAAATGAGCTGAGAATATAATACTCAGCCTATTATTTTAAAGTTTTGAACTTTGATATTTGTCCATGAAGAGCCTTCTGTAACGACTTAAAAACACTTTGGGGAATGGTGGTTGCTGAGGATGGTGTCTGATCGTAAAGGTTCACCTAAGTCTTATAAGTTGCTCGTGGAACATGCTGTCTCATATCTCTCCTTTCCCTTCACCTGAATACAGAGAGGTACAGAAAGCAGTCAACACTGCACAGGGATTGTTTCAGAGATGGACAGAGCTCCTCCAGGACCCATCCACAGCCACGAGGGAAGAAATCGACTGGACCACCAACGAGCTGAGAAACAACCTCCGGAGCATAGAATGGGATCTAGAGGACCTTGACGAAACCATCAATATCCTTTTCTGCAGTGTCTGTGCCACATGAGGCAAGCAGACAGATGGACAAGTTTCATCTAGATGTCTCAAGTACATAGATTAGATATTGCCTTTTATCATTGATTGATGTTGCCCTTATTCGTACCATGACGCACTTAAAATCGTTGACCAGTAATCTAAGGTAGAGTAGTCAAATCCTGCAACGTGAAGGTGGCATAGTGCAGTGATTTTGAGCTTGGACCCTGGAGTCAGACTGGATGTGGAGTCCATAATTTCTATTAATCACAATGACCCCGGGGCACCTTTTAAATTATTAAAAGACAAATGTGTTCTCTAAAACTAGTGGAAGAAAATATGTGAGGGAGTGGGATCAAAAGCACAGTTACAGGGAGATATGTCTTCCCTCGAGGTAGGAGGGATGAGAAAAAGATTGGGGGAGATAGAGAAATTGTGAGATAAGAGGACAAAAGTTTTAATAGATACTCGTCATTCAGCAATAGTTATTGAGTGTGCTATGTGCTGGGCATTTTGTTAGTTACTGAGATTGGATTGATAAGCAAAACTATACCAGCCCTTGTAGAATTTACCGTGGGAATATAGAGGGACTTGGGGGCGGGAGAAACAGACATTAGTCAAATATTGACACAAGTGTATACTTGCAGATGATAAGAGATAAGTACAGAGAGCCATGTGAGTGACACGGGGCAGCAGAACCAAGCTGGGGGTGAGGAGAGCAGGAAAGCTTCACAAAAGAAGCCTCGATCTCTAGGTTAAGAAGCAGAGTTAGCTTCTTGACAGAAGTGGAATGAGTTGGAATGGCAAATGAAAACACCTTGCTGTTTCCCAGGACAAAAGCTGTCCTGGGAAAGGTGATCTGGAGTCAAAAAACGTGCTGGCAGGCATCTGGAAGAGCCCAGCTCAGCTGTGGTCAGACACCCATGGGTTTGCAGTGAACCCAGGCAGGTCATCTCTGCCTCAGGGCACAAGGATCCTCATCTGGCTGTGGGCAGAGAAAGTTTGAGAATGATTAGTGCCAAGTTGACTATGTGTTCAGAAACGCTGGGCCAGATTTTATTGCTGTGAGAGATTCTGTGGTTTCACATGATGTTGGTTGTTAGGTTTTCGATGATGAAATTGCTTTACCTTGACTTTTTGACCCACGCATAGTCGAAGCAAATCCTAGGAAATTCAACCTCGATGCAACCGAATTGAGTATAAGAAAAGCTTTCATCACAAGTACTCGGCAAGTCGTCAGGGTAAGGGATGTGATCTTACTGTGTAATTTGTGCAAGAAATAGCCAGACTTCTCTGAACTCTTCCCTTTAATTTAAACTAATAGGTCAACTCTGAAACTCCTTTTTAATATGAATTAAATGCCAGTTTTCTACATATTTCTCTGATTGAAAAGAAATCTGTTTTTAGTATTGGTCAGCCTTTTTTCTCAGAGCAAAAATGAGAGAGTAGGCTGCTGGCTTTGGGAAGGTTACTGTAATCTTGCTGTCCATACCTCTCATTCCTCCAAAGCAGTTATCTTTTTTCCTCTTTACTTCTTAGTATACTGTATTTCTAGACAAAAAGAAGAACTGCTATTGTAGAAACCATTTGCTTTCCTGATTGATTGGTAATCCCTTTGCATTGTGAAGGGTACTCTTACTGGGTTTGGATGGCGGCCTCTTCCACCATCTGAATTGCTTCTGGAACTCTTGCAACCCATTTACTGACATTTCCATATACAACGGCTTGACAGCCTTTCGGGAGTTATCCAGAGCAAGTAAGCATCTATCAGCGTGTAAAAAATCAGTCCAAGGGAACAAATCTGCAGTCTCAAATTATTTAGATAATAACCTATTATTAAAAAAACCTAAGAGAAAATAGCATTTAAGTGAAATCTTGTATCGTTAAGATATGTTTGTATTTTGAAACTATATGGCTAAGCCAGTTGATTAGCATAACTAGATGTAGGAGAACCACCTGTCTTTAACATATGTACTAGAAAGCAGCTTCCTTGAATAAAAAGACTTGGGATCATACCAGTGCTAACATATGGCTTTTTAAGAGTCATCTTAGGCGGGAACCTTGGTGTGTGCTTGCCAAAGACTCCATGTCATGTGATTTCCTTTTGAAATTATTTCAGATGGTAGGTTATCACTGCACTTTAAATATTCTTGTTCCTTTACTCATTAGTTGCCTTTCTGTATCCATGTACCTAAATTGTTTAGAAATAAACCCACATTGTAATGGGGGCAGTAACCTTTTTGGACCTAGGTGCCCCATCTATACGATGAACATTTGGATTAGACGCTCCTAGTCTCTAGCCAGTTCAGAGGCTATTCTGATAAGGAAGCCCTGTTGTTGGGTGATGTATTTTTTCGGTAAGGTAAATAATTTCCCAACTCCTTATTTTATAAATGTAGTATGTGCTTTTTAAATTTTTTGTGATAGATTTTTCTGAAAATGACTTCTGTAGATGTTGGTATTTAAATGGTGCCTTGCAGTGAAGCGTATATTCTTGACTTTAACCATTATATTTGTTTTTCTGCAAGGTAGTACTTGTAAATTCTGCAAATTGAAATTCAGAGGTCAACATAGTAAAAGTTAAGTGAGTTGGTATAATTGGAAGTATAATCCAAAGTTCATTTTATAATAATTGAAAAGCTTTTTGAAGTACGTTCTTTGAAAGAAGTATTCTAAATCAAGTCCATACTTCATAATGTTGCAGTCCTTTTATAGTTGAGATCTAAACTGTACTCAACTGTGTGACCCAGCTGAATGTTTTAGAGTTTTTAATCATTCTAATTTATGACTCCTTTTTGAAAGCTGTTACTGTTTGCTGGTGATGGGTTAATAGTACCTAACTGAGTTTTTGCTCATCTGATTTTAATAAATTCTAATTGAGGTTTTGTAGAAGAGAAGTGGTAATTGATGCTAACTTGATTTTTTTTAAAAACATTGTGTTGATTCAATATTATTGCATTCAGCTGAACAGTATTTGTATCCAGAACTCTCTGGGTTCCACTTGGAGGACACTGATATTGTGGGATCAGAGAGTTAGCAATTTGGGGAAATGAAACACAAGACCAAGCCCAGATTAGGAATTTGTACATCACAAGTTTATGTAAGCTCCTGTTACTATTATCAGTGGGTTTTCATTTAGTTGCTTAAAGGAATACCTTTTGATCCACAGTGTATGCCAATTGTGCTTTCTCCGTCTTAGGGCATTATACATCTGTTGTTGCTGTTCTACCTGAAGAACTAAATCTTTCTCTTGTGTTTGTTCTCAATTAACGTCCACTGTTTTTGCTTTTTAATAAGTTACTTTTGTTTATCTTCTCAATGTCCACTGTGTTTTAATAAGTCATTTTTTTTTAAAAAGTTTTGTATATGTTTTTCAAAACGTCTTTTAAGTTCGTACAGTTTTTATTAAGTTTTGCTGGCAGTTTTTACTAAAGAAAGCAAAACATTCTTATTTTTGTTTATATAACCTTGGTATTTTTGAGGTCATCATTTTTACATTTGTGGAGTCACGTATACATCAGAGTTTTCGCTTGTGAGATGTTCGTGTTATGGAAATCTATTGCAGAAGTGACGTGGGGTTAATTTAGTAGTGAAAGGTTTTGCAGTGAATGGCAGAACAGTGAGAGAGCTGAGGAGACCTGAGTTCTAGGCTCAGCTGAGACCTTAATACATTTTCAGCGTGGCAAGTCATTTAGCCTCTCTGGATCTCAGTTTTATCAATTAAATGATCCTCACTAACATTCTCCAACTTTGTTTAAACTTTCAAAGGCAGTCAGAACTATAGCACCGCCTCCCCAAAATCCAACCTCTTAAAACCCAAGAATTGTTGGTAGTCAGTTATAAGTCAAGATAGAAATGGCTTTGGTTAATCAAAAAGGGTGAGTCATACTCTGTGGTTACAAATGACACTGGGATGGGACTCCTCTGAGTGGGAAGCACTGGGATTTACAGTGTGCCGTTCACTCAGCTTGGAAGATGGCATAAAATGGGAACAGGAGCATAAACAACCGGGACCGTTGTTGTTCTTTTGGCAGGTGAGCCATTTTTTATCGATGCTAACTGCTGTCTTGACTGCTTGTTCTAAACTTCTTGTATTAGAAAGAAGATGAGGAAATTCCCTGGCGGTCCAGTGGTTAGGACTCCACGCTGTCACTGCCAAGGGCCCAGGTTCGATCCCTGGTCGGGGAACTACCCACAGTGTGGCCAAAACAACAACAAATAACTGTTTTTTTTTTTTTTTTTTTAAAAAGATGAGTAATTATGTTTTTGGCATGACAGGTGGTTAAAAAATGCTCAAAACTGTTTAGTGACATAGTTTAAAATTCCATATCCTAATAAGAAGGTAATCTGTGGTATGGTATCTGGCAACTTTTACACTACATAAAAAAAGTACCATCCTGAAAGTGAAGGCCATAGCTCTTTACCATCTGCCATGGCCCCAAACAGGATGCGTACCACACAGCTGTTGAGTTCACTGACCATCAGAGCTAACATATACCCCCACACACATATTTTATTAAACAGAAAATTTTTAAACTGGAACTTTAAACCGTGTATTTCATTAAAGTAACGCGTGCTCATTTCAAAGAAAATTAGAAAAATTTTACAAGAGGAAAAAATAGAAAAACCTAAACTCAAAATAAGAAATGTAAACACAAAACTTTGTTGTGTTTTTTTTTTATTTTTGTTGTGTTTTTTACGTAGTTGTGATCATACTATTATGCAGTCATAAGCATTTTTTATTTTAATTTTTAAAATTAAAAGTAATTCATACTATTTTTAAAATGCAGATAATTTTGATTAAGAAAGGTGAAATGTCCCTCCATTCTGTAATTCCACTCCCTAAAAAAAAAATCACAATTTTAAGTATTTTTTCTAGCCATTTTGTAGACATTGAAGTACACTTTTAAAAGAAATGACATTAGTCTGTAATTTTTTTCTATGAAAAAATATTGTGGACATAGTCTTATGTCAGTACAGATATATCTAGACCAGTGCTGTCCAATAGAAATACTAAAATGCAAGCTATCTTTAATTTTCTAGTAGTCATATTTTAAAAGTAAAAAGAAACAGTGAATTTAATGTATTTTTTAACTTAGTATATCCAGAAGATTATTATTTAAACATATAATCAATATAAAAGTAATAGAGATTTTTTGTTAAATTTTTAAAACTTTTTTTTACTAAAACTTCTAAGTCTGGCATATATTTTACGCTTAAGGATATGTCAATTCAGAAGTGAACTTTTCATTGGGGATACTTCATCGCATTTAGAGTTTATAATACAGTTGAAAAGGTTGATTTGCACACCATGTATTTTCCAGACATGTGAAAGTTTTCCAGTAATTGAATTTAAATCCAAATTAATTAAAATTAAATAAAATTAAAAATTTAATTCCTCAGTTACACTGGCTTCATTTCATGATTTCAATACGTAACCGTAATTGGCTAATAGTTATTGGATAGAGTAGATTTAGATTATCCTTTTTAATGGTTGCATACTTTATCAGTCCCCACAATGACCCTATAAAATATTATACAGAAGAAACAGGCACTTAGAAAAATTGAGTAATTTGCACAACTTTGCATAGTTACTAAAAAGCGTAACTAAGCTTGAACCCAGGTCTTTGACATGAAAGACTATGCTCTCAACCTCTTCTCTAACCTGGTTCTATTATGATCTGTTTGATCATTGACCCTATTGGTAGATATTAGGTGGTTGTTAATTTTTGGCAATTGTAAATCATACTTCAGGAACCATCTTTGTGAGCATACCCTGAATATTTAAGTACTAAAAAGTTCAATGAAAATGCACATTTAAAACATTGGTTAATATTTTCAAAGTATCTTGCAAAGAGACCTTATCAATGATATTTCTAAAAGCAGAGTGCAGATTCCGTGTTCCTTAATACCTATATCAACACTAAGTAGTGTTCATCTTTTTCATCTTTCCCAATCTAACTGGGAAAAATATCTCTTAACTTGCACTTCTTTGATTATTAATGGGTTAGTGCATCTTTTCATGTTTGATCATTTGTGTTTTTCTGTGAATTGTCTGTTCACCGAACTCTTTCTAAGTGTAATGTCTAGTGCACGATATTACATTGTGTATAGGTTTACCGTAAGTTACTATTCCCTTGTTTGGATATGATGCTTATTTCTACTTTTCTTTCATATTCTAAATAACACTGCAGTTTACATCTTTGCATATCTGTTTCAGTTTATATTTTCTATCATTTCCTTAAAATAAGTCCTATTAGAATTACTGGGTCAAGGCAGTGGATATTTGTTACAAATATCAAAGCTCTTAATGCAAAATGCCAAATTTATTTTCAAAGGGTTGGTCTAGTTTACCTTCCAGCCATTGTTCAAGAGCAGTAGTTTTCTTTTAAACATTTTTATTAAGTTATAATAGTACAGAAAAGTGCATGCACCCCAAATATACAGTTTAAAGAGTTTATAAACTGATCCCAACCATGGAAGCAGACCCAGAAGCATTCCAGAGCATTCCCAGCACCCCCCAGAAGCCCCCTTGTGTGCTTTTACAGTCATTACTGCCCCCCTCACTGTCCTACCTTCTAACAGCAAAAGCACATTCTACAGACAGTGTTCAAAGTTCAACTGGAACTTCAAAGTCACTTTTTCCATACATGTGGGCTGATATTTTTATTATGCAAGTAATGTTCATTATTTTTTAAAAGGCTACTGTAAAATGTATTAAATGCATTTAAAAAAAGCATATATTATCCCACCAGTGAACAATTCAGATATTTGCTTTGTGTAGTTATTAATATATATTAAATAAATGGGATTGTACTATTCATATTGTTTGAATATCAGAATATCATCTTAAACTCCAATTTAATTGATAATTAGAAAAGGAATCCTGCAGTCCAGGAGATAACAGCATAATGGTCTCCTTTGAAGGCTTCTAGAATTTGTGGGGATCGAAGCTTCTCGAACAGTTTCTCACCTGGGAGACTTGTTAAACTGTTCCTTAGAGTCTGACTTAGTAGGGCTGGGTGGGGTCCAGGGACCTGTATTTTTAACAGCACCTCAGGTGACTGACTCAGGTAGATCTCAAACATTTAAGAAACATGGCTTATATCACTAAGTTTCCCTTGTTTTAAGTGTACCAATACCTCCATTTTTATGGTGAATACTTTTTTTACTAAGTAAATTTTTCTCAGTTTCTGTGGGTGGCTTTATATATATATATATATATATTTTTTTTTTTTCTCTTGAGGTTTGTGAACAGATAAAATTTAGAATTTATGGGTCAGCCGGACCCCAGGTAGAGCACCCTCAGAAATCCAGTGGGTGAACGACACCCTACTTGCCCAGTGTCATTTCCAAGGGCTCACATACCCTCTTGTTGAAGGCCTCCAACGTCAGGGCACTTGTTCCTAGAGGCACCTTTCCCATCGTGGGCAGTACTTTAATGTGTGGCAGTAAGATGATCTCTTTACTTCTGCTTTGCTTAATTGCCAACATTTTTCCCACAGAATAACCAAAGTGATCTTTTAAAACATGAACCAGAATACGCCATGGCCCTGCTCAAAATATTTTAGGGGCTTTCCATTGCCTTAGAGCAGGGGCCTGCAGTCTCTGGCCTATGAGATCTAAGAATGGTTTTACCTTTTTTAAAGGGTGGTTAAAAAAAAAAATCTGACAAAGGCTGAATATTTAATATCTACTCCTTTACAGAAGAAGTTTGCCAACCACTGCCTCGGAATAAAATCTAAGCAGCCTGAAGGCCCTGCGTGTTTTGGCCAGACGTGTCTTACATCCTCCCTCCGACACCCAGCACACAGTGGCTCCTTCAGACAATCGGGCCTTCCTTCTCAAAAGCTAAAGCATTGAGCCTTTCCTGCCTCCAGGCTTTTGTGCTTGCTGTTTCCTCTGCCTGGAATTCTCTGCCCTTGCTCTTTCTGTGGTGGGCTCATTCTTGGCCCTCAGGTCTCGATCAAGTGTCACCCCCATCTTTCTAAAGTGGCGTTCACCCACTGGATTTCAGCCCCGTTGACTCCCTTCCTTCCCCAAATGCACGTCATCCTGTTGAAGTGTGTGTGTGACTGCTGTTTGCCTCTTGTCCACCATGATGTGAACTCCGTCAGGCAAGGACACTGTCTGTATCGTCACTGCTGTGCTCTGGCACACGCTGGGCATCAGTCGGTATTTGCTGAGCGAGAGATCAGGCAGTTTGAAGGTTGCAGCAAGGTGGTTGTCATTCAGACTTCTCATAGTAGGAATCCGGAAAGCTGTGGCACTGTCTCATCTACCATTCACTTGTCGTGGGTCTTGGAAGAAGTTTTTTAAAGCCTAATACTTCAACATTTGCACCTCTAAAATAGCCTGCTTGCCAACAGGAAATTATAAAGTATTTTGGCATCCTTTTTTTTTTCAAGAAAAATTGTATTATAATAATCATGTACTCAGCTGAAATTATTTTAAAGTATATTGGGTTGTAGTTAAATATGATGCAAATGGCTCATATTTAATAAAGTGTTTTATTTTTAAAATTTTTGGCTGCATTGGGTCTTTGTTGCTGCACGCGGGCTTTCTCTAGTCGCAGTGAGCGGGGACTACTCTTCGTTGTGGTGCGCGGGCTTCTCATTGTGGTGGCTTCTCTTGTTGTGGAGCATGGGCTCTAGGCACACAGCTTCAGTAGTTGCGGCACACAGCTTCAGTAGTTGTGGCACATGGGCTCAGTAGTTGTGGCTTACGGGTTCTAGAGCGCAGGCTCAGTAGTTGTGGCACTCGGGCTTAGTTGCTCCGTGGCATGTGGGATCTTCCTGGACCAGGGCTCGAACCTGTGTCCCCTGTATTGGCAGGTGGATTCTTAACCACTGCACCACCAGGGAATCCCCAAGTGTTTTTAGATTAAGTAATTCATTTTTCTTTGCATACAAAATTATTTTTGATACCACTCTGGAAAATACTGGTGTTAGAAATAGTCTATACTTCACATGAACGCAACTCAAATAAAATACGTTACCTGTTTATCACTATTTGAAAATATTCTCTGGCATGTAATGGTAAATATACTTTATCATAAAGTGCATGGTTTTTTTTACATGTATTATACTTAAAGATGCTAGCCCTTGAACACAGCTTTTGTTTGTATACCTCAGGGTTGCCATTTACTGGCTATGTGACCTTGAGAAAGTATCTTAGTCTTTCTAGATCTTAGTGTCCTCAATTGTAAAATGAAGGTAATACCAGCTTCACAGGGGCATTGTGGAAAGTCAGTGATCATACGTGTACATGTTTAACAGTGTTTCCGGCCTATGGTAGGTACCCAGGAAGTACTTTCTCTTTCCTCATATTTAAATTTAGTATCCAGGTTACTTCTTTTTAAGGGCATGTCCTTCTCTTTATTTCCTTTATTTTTGAGACTGAAAATAGAAGTCAAAGAATGCTGTATTTTTGTTTAAAAATTAATAATAAATTATGCATATTTTGCTAGTGTGCAAAATATTAACCATGATTTTGTTTAAGGATGTTCATTTGTTTTCTGGTGTTCTATTTATCTCATTAGGACATGAAGGATCAGATGTCAACTTCATCTGTGCAGGCATTAGCTGAAAGGAAAAATAGACAGGTGGGTAAATGTCAGAATATACAGTATCAATCAAAGAAAATACAGAGATACTTGGAATTTAAAAATTCTGACTTCGTGTATCATGTATTCAGGCAGAAGACCTTGTGCGCTGAGCCCGTAGTGATGCTGGCAGGCAGCCTCGCCTCCGCTCCCCTCCCTCACACCCTCTGGTTTCCCCCTCTGGGCTCCGGTTGCACCCTCTGCGTACCTTAGAGCCTTTGCTCCAGGCCATTTATTCTGCACCTGTTGCGCGTATTCCGTGTACCAGGCGCTCTGTTAAGAGCTGTAATTGCTTACTTTCTCTGCTGGACCTCAAGCTCCTTTGTGAGTTAGGAGGGATGGTGTCATGGTCTTTTTTCTTTTTTTTTATTCTTTTTATTTCTAGCTGCTATTACATTGCCTGTGCATAGAACTCACTAGACATTTAATGATTGAAATTTTATGTAAAGCATTTGAGGAAACTTAAATGTGTGTTAATTTAATGTGTGTTAAATCTTTCACCATTTTAAGTATCTTTTGTTTTTTTGATGTGAGGTCCAGTTTTTATAAGTTATTACAAATAAATTATGAAACCTAATTTCAGAAACCAAAGCCCAGATATTGACACATCAAAAATAAAAGCTACAGGAGACCCAGTCCTTGAATTTATTAGACTGTTAACTCAAGAAATCAGCTCGGCATTTTTTTTTTTTCAGTACACGGGCCTCTTACTGCTGTGGCCTCTCCCGTTGCAGAGCACAGGCTCCAGATGCGCAGGCTCAGCGGCCATGGCTCATGGGCCTAGCCGCTCCGTGGCATGTGGGATCTTCCCGGACCGGGGCACGAACCCGTGTCCCCTGCATCGGCAGGCGGACTCTCAACCACTGCGCCACCAGGGAAGCCCAGCTCGGCATTTTTAACTAACTAGGAATCAGTAGTTTATGATGTAAATGCTCACTTTATACCTGTAGGTGTTTCTTGACCCACTTAATTTTGAAAACAAGTATTATAAAAGCTTGAAAAGGGGAGAGGACTCTCTAAATACCACCTAACTTAATCCTGTTTCCTTTCCCTGCACCTCATTTTCCAAGTCATTGTTTTTTTCTTCCCATTTACCCTCCTTGCTCTTCTCAGTGCAGCTAGGAAAGCCATTAGCTAGCCATCCCGTCTGGCACTAACTCTTAAGAGAAGCTAGTGAACGGCCGCAGGCTGGCCAAGTTTTGGAGTCCCCTTTTCGTTTCTGCTTCAGCTTACAGAAGTTGAGTGACAGTTACCTGAAGTATCAGTAGTTTCGACAGTGAATAGTAACACCTATCCTCTATTACTTCTATTTGTATTTTTATTCTCTAGATAGTATATTTAAACTAACATAAATAAGTAAAATGTGTGTTTATACGTAGCCTTTCCAAGTATGGCTGGGAATTTTGTTTTGGGCGGTGAGTAAAATGTCTCCGAGTCACAGGGTTTCAAGGAAGAGCGGGGCCAGGGTTCTCTAAGCACTCACACAGACACAGTCCACCTCGATTCTTCATCTAGCACCAGGTGCTCCTTGCTTAGCCAGGACCTCCTGCTCTGGCACCTACACACAGGCTGGTCCTTGGTGCTCTGGGCCCTTTATCTTCTTTCCCACTAACCAGACTCCTGGAGGTCAGACTGAGGAAATCTAAACTGCCTCACAATAAAGCACAGATGACTCTTAGCAGCATGACGTATGTCCACCCAAGAGTGGACCATAGGTAAGCTAGAAAAAATAGCCCTGACTGTGACCCCGGGAGCTCCAGTTCTCTGCCCATAGCCTAATGATGCACTGTAGCCTTTCTCTGACCTTGAAAAAATTATCACTAGGCCCCAGTATCCTCCATAGAGTCCTTAGAGCCTTCTCATCAGAACGAGCAGGACCTTTGAAATCTTGACAGCCCTGCAACCAGTTTGGAGCAGAGCCATCCCCAAAAAGCCTTGGGTCTGCCTTATACCAGAGACAGTTACCATCCAGACTCTTGACTGAGACCCTGGGCTGCTGGAAGCTCTCAGGCCTCCGGATTTTCTTCTCATAACTGCCTCAGAACCATCCTGAGCTTCCTTGAACTTAGCCTCAGGTGTGGCCATTTGACTGAATTCACATCTGAAAGTCAGGTGAGGCTAATGTCAACATTGAGGGGCTATGGGAGGGCTTTTCAGACAGAACTAAGTAGTCAGGTAGGCTTTTAACAGTTCCAGAGCTAAAAAGTACCTGGAGAGAAGATCTGACAGCTCTTCAAGGAAGAAGAATCCTATTCGCCAGCGTCTTCCGATTCTTTGTGCAGGGCTGGTTTGAGCAGTACTTTGGCCAAGTCAGAAAGGCTTGTGGGCATTCCAGGCAGGGCCAGCTCACATTGCTGGCTGGCCTCTTCAAGGAAGGAAGACATTCCCAAACTTATCCTTTTCTGGCTACAAACTTCCTCAAATTCACACTGAGAAACCTGACCCTGGCATCTGGGGGCCCAGGTCGAGAACTGACTTCAGGGCCAACGCTTGCCTGGGTCATCAGGGTCACGCACCCGCTGTGACTGTGCTGCCTGGTGAAGCAACCCCCAGTTCTGTCTGGGAAACCTGCAGCCTTTTAGTTCACCTGAAGGGCATTGGGATTTATCTGTGGGTTACATTGAATACACATTGATGGTTCTTGCGCCTTCTGTGTGTGAGGGGCTGTGACTTAGCTGCTTGTCATTTTAGGGAACGCTTTCCTCCCCCCTCCCAAAAACCAAAACTTCCCTGGGTCATACTTAAATAGAAAGGACTCTAGCTGTCTGGAATCAGTTAGACTAGAACCTACAACAGGTCTCTGGTGAACTTCCAAGGGTGCTAGGAAGAGCTGGCCCACAGAAACCAAGTGCCTTTAGATCCACAAAGCAGTACACAGATGGGTGTTTGTTGATTTCAAGTTGACACTTATTGGCATTTTAATGGGACAGAGCCCATTTGTGAGTCCTGTTGGGAGAGCTTGGAAATAGAGAGTACCCTTCCCGGCATTCCTTAAATTGTACCCCACAGGCACTACCCTACACCACTACATAAAAGGCTGACCCCAGGGAGGCCAGCTTATGAGCACTGGGAGAAATCTTTGTATCATGGTGATGGGGTATTTGTTCAGAGATAGTAATGGTTTGTTTCTTCTGCCCTGCTGCCCCCTGCCCCACTCTCACAGGCCCTGCTAGGAGACAGTGGCGGACAGAACTGGAGCACTGGAACGATGGATAAATATGGGCGCCTTGACCGGGAGCTCCAGTTGGCCAATTCCCATTTCATCGAGGAGCAACAGGCACAGCAGCAGGTACCTGAGAACCACCAGCCAAGCACAGGGAGGTGGGAGGCCAGGTACCTCCCTCCCCGCTCCTCTGCCACCCCGGGGGGCTTGACAGGCAGGATGGACCAGAGCTCGCCCTGCAGCTGCCTGAGTCTACCTGTGTGATGATTGCATATAGAAAGGCTGTTTAAAACGTCCTTCAGAGCATGACAGTTTCCAGAGAACCAATCTTGATTAGATTTCTTAGGACAAGCAGACCAGACACCCGAAACTGACAGAGGAGGCCATTGATTTAAAAACACAGCAGCCTCTTCCCCAGCCTCCACTTCTGTGCTGGGCTTTTTGTTCATTTCAACAAAGGCACTTCGAGAAAAATTCAGTCCTTGTTTTTTCATTGAAATTTTTGGTTCCATTATATATAAAAATGATTGCTTTGGTGGAGGTTAAGGGGTAGAAGGAAAGTGAGGTTGATTACACTTGTATTGTTGCTTTTGATATGTAGTTGTATTAATAAAAGGAAGCTAATAATAAAGTATCTGGGGATTTGAGGATTATCCATCAAAACTACTGGTTCTTGAATACTGTGTTTTATATATTCAATGTAGGTTATGTGTTCTTTTGTTGTTCTTCTATTAGCATGTCTGTTTAACCATTTGTCTACTTACATTGCTATTAACCAAGCACACTTTTTTTTTTTAATAAAAAGGCGACTACAACACAGTTAAAAGTAACTATGGCTCTGAAGTTGTCTGCTTGCTGTCACAGAGCCTCCTCTAGTTGTCCTTGAGGAGGGAGCAAAGGACTCTGTGTGCGTAGTTTTTCCACATCTAGAGATCTGCCAGACTTTCTCTTGTAGTTAAGCTGTGGCCGGCTGTTGCCGATTGAGACCTTGACCCTGGCAGCGGGCTTCCTCTTCCCAAGCGTCCCCATGTGTCTGTGGTCACTGCACAGGTGCTTTCGGCCATTGTCTGTCCCTTGCTGGACTTCAGCCAACCAGGGTAAATCTCTCTGGGTGGTTTCAAGCCCCGCTGACTGCTCACAAGCTGGATCAGCAGGGGAGATCAGTAGCTTTACAACCCAGCCTTTTGAGCAGCGTGTTCTCCGAGGCAACGGTCTGGTCCTTTGATTTCTGGGCTTTGCTTCTGAATGTGAATTGTCCCGAGTTGGCAAGGAAGCTAGCAGCTGCTAGAGTGCTGGGCTTGGAACCAGGTAAGATGGATTTTAATTGCTGATTTCCCATTTCTCTGGCACCAGCTGATCGTGGAACAGCAGGATGAGCAGTTGGAGCTGGTCTCTGGCAGCATCGGGGTGCTGAAGAACATGTCCCAGCGCATCGGAGGGGAGCTGGAGGAGCAGGCAGTGTGAGTACCGAGATGCCCCTCTTGCCGCAGAGAAATGGCGGGAAAAGCCGTCTTAAGGACCCGTAAAGAGCCTGACAGTTACATGGCTAGTAAAACCAAAAGCTATTTTGCTTATAGCTGCATCTTTATTCTGTTTCACAGAATGGCCTCTCCAAAAGAAGCGAATCTGTCAGATACAATTTTCAACAGGGTTTAGGCAAAGTTATTAACATTTTTAAACACCTGCAAAAACAGGAACAAATTCCTCCAAGCAGGTATTTGAAGTATTGTTGTGAATGGGAATGTGAAACTGATACGGCTGTGTAAGCTCTGTGGAGATTTTTGTCCCAAAGAGGATAGGACACGGGCTAACTTAACATCCCATGCCTCTCCCACTACATTCAACTGGACTTTCTGCTCTGTATCTTTAATTTTAATTTTATGGGGAAAAAAGTATCAATTTAATTCCAACTGATAAAAAATTCTTCCCCCACAAAAAGAAAAAGAAGAAAACGCAAGAAAATATAACTGGACTTGTTTTTCCTTAAGAACAATCTCTTTGTGCACTCCTTAAGTATGACACCAAAAACAGCATTCTTAAATGCTACCATATATATGTAATACCTTTACCATTTCACAAATACGTTTTCTGAAAAAAATAATCGTTCCACTAGGATATTTCAGAAACTCTCCTACCTCGATTTTGTGTTCAACATTATGGATTCATTCATTACAAATTCAAATTGGGCATCTTGTTCTACTGGAAGGCCCCTGGGTATCCACAGAGGAGCCCAGAGAATAGACAGTGTCCCTGCCATCAGAGTTTACTGGTCACTGGATGGAACAGATGTTGCATAAATGGTGCAAGTCGTTAAGTGATGACAGAAGTGGAGGGCTAGGCTACCGCGGTAGGGGATGCGTGGTGCCTTGAGGGCCCTAATAGCCTGAACTGCAGACCTGACTCAGTCTAAAGTCCCTGAGAAGAGAAGAGAGGTTTAACTGGGACCAGAAGGATGAGTAGAAGGTAGCCAGGTGGGGTGAGACTGGGTGGGAGAAGCGGGGGAGAGGGGAGGGCCTACCGGAAGGAAGAAAGAGCCCTGTGACGATTTCAGGGTGAAAAAGTGCACAGAACAGAGAGGTTTAGTGTGTCTAGAGCATGGGGATTGAGAGGGAGGTTGCAGAAGTGAAGTCAGGGAGGCAGAGAACAGATCAGGGAAGGCCCTAGAAGCCATGTTAAGGAGTTCGGACTTTTTATTCAAAGGGCAGTGGGAAACACAGCCCCAGCGAAGGTTGTGTTAGTAATGCCGTGGTCAGGTTTATGTTTTGGGGGAAGCCCATCGTTCTGTGGTTTAGATGATGAAGCACGGTGGAAAAGACTGGAAGCAGGGAGACCAGGTCAGAAGCTGGCGGAATAAGAATCTAGGCATGCAGTTTAATTTGTCTAAAATGCATTCTTACCCTCAAATGTATTGTGGGGATGGGAAAGGACGAATTACTTGAGCAGTTTCCCTGGTTGGGTAGAGGTAGAGCCTGGCAGACTTCTGGTTACAGATGGTGAACTGAACACAACCTCTTATCTCTGCTTTTTCTCTAAAGTCCACTAGAACAGGAACAGAGGGAATTTTTTTTTTTTTGGCGCACACGGGCTTCTCGCTGCTGTGGCCTCTCCCGTTGCGGAGCACAGGCTCCGGACGCGCAGGCTCAGTGGCCATGGCTCACGGGCCCAGCCGCTCTGTGGCGTGTGGGATCCTCCCAGACCGGGGCACAAACTCGTGCAGACTCTCAACCACTGAGCCACCAGGGAAGCCCAGGAATTTTTTTTTAACGGCATAAAATCTATGGGGACATAGAGCTTGGAATAAGAAGCAATGACCTTTACATTTTAGATACTGCAAAATAGATGAATGGTTACTGACTCAACAGACCTGAGAAAGCCCAATCTTCGGCTAGCCAGAGGGGAGAGCCAAGGAGCGGTGTGATTCATGCCCCAAACCCCCGAGCTGGGAGAGGAGCGTTTCCTCACTTATGATAGTGTAAACCCTGAATGTTGACCTTATCAAACTGTGACCCAGTTATATTGGAAGGAAGGAAGGGGCAAGAGAAGTGGGAAGGATGCTGATGTGGGGTATGGAATGGGAGGAGGGCCAAGCCCTAGCTTTTCATTGTGCGGAGTCAGCAGGGTCGGGATACTGAGGTGCCAGCGTGTAGCTTCAAAAACTGGAGAAAAAGCACCGAGAGAACAGTGCGAGGGGCTGAAAGCAGTGGCCCTCGGGGATGCGAGACAGCTGTGTTTTTTTATAAGAGGCCTTGTAGGTCTGTTTAGCTCTACAAACCGTGTATGTGTATAACTCTAATAAAAATAGTAAGTAAATTAAAAGGAAAAAACATGGGTCTTGGACTTAGACCTCTGCTGTCCAGTACAATAGCCACCAGCCATCAAGTACTTGAAATGTGGCCAGTCTGAACTGAGAAGGGCCCTGAGCGTAAATGCATACCAGATTCTGAAGACTTAGTATGAATAAAATGTAAAATTACATGTCAGAATGATAATTTTTAGGTATATTGGGCTAAATAGGTCGTTAAAATTAATTCCCCCCCCCTTTTAATGTGGCTACTAAAAAATATTAAGCGGCATATGTGACTCACATTGTATTTCTTTTGGACAGTGCTGAGTTAGTTGGAGCTGGGCTAGAAACTTGGTTAGTGGGTGGTTAGTGGGTGTACTTGGGCTGGAGGTTGGATGACTTACCCATTTTTGTCTTCAGTAAGAAAAGTAGCTCAGCATTTGGCCCTGCCCGGATAGGTCTGCCAGCTGCAGGGCCCAGATGCTACCAGGATCTAAAATGAGCTACAAATGTTTTAATTTGAAAATTCAGGTAAGGGACAAAGGCTTGTTTATTTAGTTGTCAACATGGAGTTTATTTAATGATTGACTTAATGAGGAGTTGGTTGCCGGAATCCTGCAGGGCTCTCAGGTGCCTCATGTGGGCACAGCCCAAGACCAGTAGTTCTAGCTGCCCTTGATGCTGCCAGGGGAATAAAGCGTGGTTAATAAGCCCGCCGGTGCTAATTGGTGTGTCACGTTCCAGCCTCAGGATAATCACATATTAATCTTAAGTTGAAAAGTCTGGAATGCTTAGTAATTTATGAAATTAAACACCGTTGGTATAAGTATTTTGGTGTCTTCTTTCCCACCTGCACCTTGGACAGCAGCCAGTGTGAGCTTGTCCTCTGTGGGTGTAGATGAGGTGCACACACTGTCAGGAACTCAGCCCTGAGGCCGCCAGCTTTATGCTAAAGCATAGGGTGCCTTAAAGGAGGTGCTTATTTGATCAAAGTGTATTTCTTAACTCACACTGCTGTAAAGTGCTTTGTGTATGACAGGAACCCTGGCAGGGAAGCTGCGCTGATAGGATTGCCCCATTTTACAGATAAGCAAACAGGGTCCCTTGTCCAAGGAAGCAAGTGGCAAAGCCTGGTTGTCTGGCTTCACACCGCGTTCCTTCTGCTACACTGCACTGCTGCTGAGTTTGTATTATTGTATGGTCAGGTCCACACTGGCCTTGTCTGCAATTCTGAAATCTAGAAAGCTCTAAAAAATTCAAAATTAAAAAAAATTTTTCAGCAAACTCATGTTACAGAAAAACCTAACCTGAACTGACTGCAGCTATGATTCCTCATAGTTTTCTTTGCAGAAATAGTAACTTGTGTGTTTGATTATGGGGACTGTCCCAGACCCTGCTGGGGTCTTAGCTAATACACAGTGTATGTAACTTACTACTTCTTTAAATTTCCAAAGTTCTGAAATCAAAAACATACCTTGTCCTAAGGATAAAAGACTGGGGGCTTGACCCCAACGTTGCCTGTTGGATGTTTGCTAAAACTGAGGCCCAGATCCATGGCCAGTGTATCTGGAGACTGTGCTGACCAGCTGCCTCCTGCGTCTGCTTGTCTTTCTAGTATGTTGGATGATTTCTCTCACGAGTTGGAGAGCACTCAGTCTCGGCTGGACAATGTGATGAAGAAACTTGCAAAAGTATCTCACATGACCAGTGGTATGTATGCGCTTTTAAGCTCGAGAATTCTTACTAAATTCTAGAGACACAGTCTAGGGGGTCTCTCACAGGTGTGCCCATTCAGATCCCTTTCCTCTGGCACATTTTTCTCATGCTTTGGGGTCAGAGAGTAGAAGACCAGCACGCACGGGCTTTGTCTCCTGCTCGTGGCCTTCACCTGGGAAGTGCCTTTGTGGTCCGCACCGTGCAAGGCTGATGGTGTCGGATGACGTTCCTTCTGGTGGAGTAACTTTCTTTACAATTACAAAATCCTTCCTTTTTTTTTCCTATTTCCTTGCCAAAATAGGGAATTCATTTTAAAACAGTAATTAAGAGCCAGTTACTGTTTCTCCTGGACTGACTTTTCACCGAAAGAAAAACCTCTACCATTTCAGAATAAGATGGCCTTGCAGATCTCATTTAAACTGTTTTTATTTAAATTTGTAGTAAACTATTCCAGCAAATTTGCACCAGGCTGGAGATAAAGAAGCAACATTTTTCAAATTAGTTACTGTGTAGGAAGATGTTTTCCAGTGACTATTCTTTTTGTTACTACAACCCATCTTCCCTATTATATGAGAAATAGTACCTTTTTAAGTCAAAAGAAAATCCAGTATCTTTTTTTCCCTTTATTTGTGGGAGTCTCCGGGTGAAGGGAGGAACTGAGACATTCTTCAAGGTCATTGTGAGGATTAAATGAAATAATAATTAGTATACAAGCGTTTAAGGGTGTCTCTCATGTATTAGTACATAGTAAATGTTTGTTTGAAAAAAAATAAAGGATAAGACAGTTGGAAGATGGCCCTGGGGGCAAAGGACCTGTTATATTCAAGACAAAGGGAAGCTCCTAGCTTCCCGGTTTCCTTCATTCTCTCCAGGGGCAAAATCTTCATGCTTCTAGCAGGCTCTTCATTGCCTGCGGCAGGCACCAGCTTAGTTCATCTTCCACACACCTAGAGGGAGGTTTGCAAAGTCCTCTCCTGCTTCCCTCTGTTCTCTCCTCTTCCACCCGACCCCTCTTTAAAAAAAAAAAAAGCGTTTTACTGAAGTATTATATAACCAATTTCAACCAGATCTCTCACTAGTTTATGTATTAGTCGCAAAGTCAAGTAGCTACTTCAGCACCAGTTTTGTTTGGAGAAGAGCAGCGGAACAAAGATGCACTGTGTCCTTGTCCCCAGCATTCTGGGTATGAATAATTTAGAAAAGTACTTGCATTGTGATAAGTGTTTCCGTGTGTATAAATAGCACTAGGCCTGCTTATGCCTTCTCCTACTTGCTCCCAGAAGAAAAGTTTGGGGAGCAAAGTAAGAACTTCAGTTATGTTTGTCTAAGAAAGAGAGCCAGGAAACAGAGCCTTTAGCCTGAAAGGCCCTTAGGTTTGGACAGCTTGCCTGTGGGGCTCATTTTAATCTCTGTTTGCTCCCCAGAGAATTGTTCGGGGCCTCCTACTTGGCGGTGTTGGCTTCAATTTGACAGCGAGGCAATTTGTGTTTGTCTCTGTTTTCCTCCATAACTTTTAGGAAAGTTCACTGCTTTTCAACCAAGCCTGTGCATAAAGAGTGTCAAGACACGCTGAAGTTTGATTAGGCAGTAACTAAACGCCCACGCTCCACAGCCCTGCAGAGGCGAGACCTCCCCCCCCCCCCCCCCCCCCGGCCCAGTGCTGGCTGCTTCCTGGGCAGAAATCACCCAAGACGCCATGCTTACTATTTGGAATGACCCAAGAGAGACTAATCTTCTCAATCTCCTGCCCTCAAAAAGTATATTCTTTTGTGTGGATACCAAGGTTTTCTTCCCCTCACTTTCCCAAATTCTGTTGTTCATCTTTTCTCTTTAGGGGAAGAGACTATATTGGGAGGGGGAAAAACCTGTGGAGTCCCCTTTTTCCCCCTGACTTTTTGAGGCAGGTCCTGAGCTTGCAAAAAGCTGGTTTTGTGACTTGAGGTCACAAGAGCCCTTGTGGTTAGTACCCACCCCTTCTGGGGGTAAGTCTGCTAGGGTAACAGCTAGGGGTTGCCCAGTTCATGCTTCCTAGAAGCAACTTAACACTTCAGAGGAAAGTGCATTTAAAAGAGCATTCCTGGGTTGTGCTAGCTTGTGTGATGGCTGTCCTCCTTGATGAAAACCCCTATTTAGTTCAGTTGCAGAAGAGAAAGTGAGTGGAGGTGGGAGGAGGGTTGGGTAGAGGCTGACGGGAAGCTGGTTCAGTATTGGAAATCCAGGTCTGAGATGGCAGGATGCCTTGTTAGGAAGCATTTACCTTGACTGTATCATCCTAGAATATAGACTAATCATTTTAATGAGAGGGCTTTTAAATTGTCATAAACATTTTAAAATAGATGAAAGAATGCTAGGTACTTGAGTTTTCTGGACCACTGAAGTGATAGTTAAACAGATTAATACTATTATCTTTTAATACCATAATCTATTATCTATTACTCTTAAAGGCCAGCTCTGCTTCCCCACACCTTTTGGACTAGTCTTGTTTCAGAAAAGGAACAGATGGACTTGAGGTCTTGACCCTAATCCCCAGTTACTAAGTGAGTTTCTAGCATGTGTGATGGAGAGCAGGATGAGCCACTAGGAAGGTACTTGCTTTACTCACTACTGTTTGGTAGCACTTCTCTTGGCCGGTTCTAAGACTTTGCTGTCCGTGGCATTTAAGTAACTGAAGTACATGTTTTGTGGACTTGGCGCATTGCTTTGTGGAGAGTTCTGCAGTGTATTTTCTTAGATTCAGACCTTTTTATAATGTGATTCTCAGTAGCTCTGGTGTGCGAAAATCTGCAGGCTTTCAAATAAACTTTCGGTGAATCAGTGTATGCACCTTTATATTTCTACTTAAATGGAACTCTTACTTCCAGCAGTTGAGCTGCATTGTCACAGGCTTTATCTCAGCCTGACCCTTTGTGCAAAACAGCAGGGCTCCTCTGTGGAGAGGCTTGCTCTTCCTACATCTGCCCAAGTGAAGGGTGCGTCCTGACGACAGACAGCATCCTGTGCCCCGACTGTGGGCCCGCAGAGGGTGCAAGGGTATTCGTGTTGTGTAGTTTTCCCAGCAGCCCTGAGAGTTAGGGGGACGCAGTCAGGATTGTGGGCGGGAGCCTGTGTGGGCCCTTCTGTCCCTCGGCGCCTCCTTGCTCTCAGCCATTTAGATGGATTCTGGCTACTTTGTTTACTGCACCTGTTCTAAATTGTGAGTAGGGCAGAAAGCTTCAGAAAAGACATCCCACTTTTATTTATAGATAAGCTGTGTCAGTTACTTCAACACAGTTACTGGTTAAGTGATCTTTCTTGCCCAGGGGTGGTGTGAAGTTCATCACCCGTGATCACTGCAGCTTGCTTTTTCAGCTCATTGTTTCCTGAAGTGACCAGCAGTAGCTTTCATCTCCTTTCTATCCTTCCATTGTGCTCATTAAGAAAAGAACATGATTACTGTTTAAATGATTTGATTATTTTGGTGGGAGATTAAAGCTGACGAGCTTTGATCTGTAATACCAATGCCAACATCTTTTCCAGGGATGTGGTAACTGCCAGAAGAGAACTGTGATCCATAGATTTTAATTAGAGACTTGAGACACAAAGCAGGTACTTGTTACAAGGCTGGCTTTCAGGGGACGGGCAGGGTTGTGAATGCACGTGCAGTGCAGGCCAGGAAGAGCAGCGGTAAGAGTCCAGGTGCCCGGGCAGGTTCAGAGCAGCGGTAAGAGTCCAGGTGCCCGCGCAGGTTCAGGGCCTCTGCCCATTCTGTCTGCATCCAGGTGTTGCCTTAAGTTTCCTGTCACTGTATCTTGGGGGACGTCGAGTCCCGGGAGAGCTGACCCTCGTGTCCTGCCTTCCAGATCGGCGCCAGTGGTGTGCCATCGCTGTCCTCTTCGTGGTCCTCCTGGTCGTGCTCATCCTCTTCTTAGTGCTGTGACAGCGTGGCCCCCGGCTCGCTTCCTCCTGCACAGGAACCTGAGGGGAGAGGGAGAAGCAGCGCACGGTGTGCCCGCCCCTCGCGTCCCTCGCCTGGAAACACAGCCTGCGCTGACTTTTCTCTCTGTGACCCCACCATGGAGATCAGGTCCTTCAGCCCAGCTTGGGGAGGGCCGGCGGGAAGAGGAAGTCGACGACTGCACACTCCTGGTGCCCCCTGGCCTGGATCCGAGGACAGCGGGCCCTGCTTTGCCCCCCTGGACCTCGCTCCCCCTGGAGGGCCTTCGAGGAATCCAGAAAAATTCGCAGACTCGGCTCGTGTTGGCTGTTGCTCATTCCATCCGTCTTGGCAGCTCCTCCTGCCCCCCACCCCCGGCTCAGACCCTTCCCCCGCCAGACAGCACGCGCTGGCCCATCCAGGGGCATCCATCGGGGATGTGGGCCCCTGGGTGGGTTTCACATCCTGTCGCGGCAGCGTCCCTTTGCCCCTGAAAGCTGGCGGTTAGTGGGGACAGAGGGCTCGGAAGTACTTTGTGACAGAAGATGCAGTGACTGGTTTTTCAGGGATAAGTGCTAGGGTGAAAGTGCTTCCCCGAGCACAGTTTTTTGTGGTAGGAATAACCAATGGAAAAGAATGAAAAGCACTGGGCTTTGGGGGTGCTGGCAACTTGTGGCTTGAATGGAAGGGAGGACAGGGCAGCAGGACACAGCTGGAGAGGGCGGGTGAGGTCACCAGGGTCAGGCCCTTGCTGGATTCATGTCGCTATCCTACAGCCTCCTCCCTAGAGGTGCAAGTTGCATTTCTAGAGTGACCCTTAGATGAGCAGCTCACGTGAGTGGACTGAGATCCCGAGGTGGTGTCATCGGCAGTTATTTTATTCCTGCAGCACTCTGCCTTGGGGGCTGGGGGGGGGGGCGGGGGCAGCACGTTGATTACATTTACTCAGAAACTATAATGTCAAGAAGGCTAGTTCTGGACCAGATTTTTCTTACCCTGTGAGTGATTGCAAGGATGGGTAGGTGAACTTGGTTCCTTTTTCCCTGAGATGACAGTTCAATTTTATCATCCATTCAAATAACTGAGCCAATCGAAATTTAAATGACAGACACTTCAGTTGGGTTTTAGTAGCTGAAACTGCTGAGACACTGTACCCTTCACGCTTCTGATGACTTTTAAAATGCCTCCCGTGTACACATGTATATAGGATATTTTTATAACCTCCCTGATGAAAACCTAATATTGAAGTAGCAGCTGCGCCCAGAGCCAGCACTTGGCAGTGGAGGCTGCAGGTCTCTCCTCACTATCTTTTTTGCACTTGGGAAGCACAGCAACATCTGGGTAGAGTTCTAGCTTTGACTTCCAGCTCCCCATCTCTTGGGGCCCACTCCTCAGCACGCTTTTTTTTCTTGTTTTGTTTGTATCGTTTGTTTGTGTTGGGCTTTTGTTTTCTGGTGTGAGTGTGTGTGTGTGTGTGTGTGTGTGTGTGTGTGTGTGTGGTTTGTAATGATGTACTTGCCTAGCTAACCTTTGAATTGCACTTTTTAATAAATATTTGTAACAGTTTTTTAAAGAAGGGTATTATATCATGGTAGGTAAGGAAATCTGCCTGTTGATGAAAGCTAAAAGCAGGTTTATAAAACTAAAAGGGTGACTGACATCCACGTTTACACTCAACTCTATGTGACATATAAGTTATTTCTTTTCAAATTAGAAAAAAAAGTGATTATTACAAAGGGCTTCAGGTGTAGGATACTAGATTATTTGTTTTACAGAGTTTTGAGACTTTGTTAAGATAGCCTTCTACAAACTGAGGACAGGGCTGGTCCTTAGATTTGCATTAAAATGTACACGTCTTTTTAAATATCCATGTGGACCTTGTCTCAGTACTGTAATCCCCACTTTCCACGTGACACGAAGCAGCCGGCTTCTTGATGAATTACAGGGTTGCCCTGTTTAAACGCCATGCCATTATCTGGGTGTTACCAGTTTACTGTGCCCCTCGAAACTGACGTGTGTCAGCGGGGCCTGTTGGGAACACGCTGGTCATGAGTGAGTAAGCTTCTCCCCAGGCTTCAGGGACCAAGTTCTGTGACGCCGAGGCTTAACCACTAAGTGTGTGGGGCTCTTTAGAGCCGGCAGGCTCGCTGATTTAAGGTGTTTGCTAAACAGTGGCTGTTGTAGACCAGACTGGGCTGAAGCCGAAGAGGAATCTGTTTAGAAAGAAAAATTGCTTAAAGTCCCGTCACTACGGCATTCTCCCTGTAGGGCCACTGCTCTTTCTGGCCTCGGAGGAGCCGTTCTCCGATAGGCCGCCTCTTCATGTGTTTGTCAGAGCTGCTTGGCCCGAGATGTAACCTCCGGCCTACGTGACCTGATCCTGAGACCCACCCTGTTGTACCAGGACTGAGCAGTCACTACAGACCAGTGTTCACTTGAAGACCATGCCCACGGCCCAGTCAGACTCCAGACTGGCAGAGAGAGCATGCCAGGGGCTTAGGTTTCCTCATCAGTGATCCTGATGCTTTGGGTTCCTTGCAAGTGGTCCCCTGACCCTGAGTGGTGGACTGGGTGGGGGTGGGGGGGCGGAGTGGATGCCCGCGACACCCCTACTAGGCTTAGAGGCACTTCCTGTAGCCGTGGGGCTTTCTCTCTCCTTCAGCCTCTGTACTTCGTGCTGTACTTGTCATTGCTAAAAAACTGGCAGAATATGACGGCTAACAAACAGAAAGAGCTCGACTTCTGTTTCTTGGAAGAGCATTTCTCCTCCACTGGTTTGGTGAGGTGGGGTGTAGAATGGGGTAATGAACCATGGAGAGCATTTGCCAGAGTGGGACTCCAGCTGGAAAAGCGAAATACCTTTAGTTTTTCGTCCTGATTTTTGATCTTGTCTTTGTGAGAACCGTGAAGAATCACAATGCGCTCTGTGTGCCGCTACCGTGTGGCAATTGGAAGTCGCAGCATGTATGTTACATGAGGATCTTCACGCCAGAGTCGGGGGAGAAACTTGGTAACTTGCCCATTATTCTCTGCTTTTAGCCAGAGTTAAACAGACTGATGGGTCTGGTAGCCAACAACTTGGCAACTTCCACTCCTTCTCACCTCGTGAGATTAAGGGCTGCGAAGAAAAATGTAGTCTTAACTCCAGCAGAAATCTGTCTCCGCTAAGTGTTTTACCTTCTGTAAGTGAAGGTGGCAGAGCCAAGATCTTCCTTTTGGTAATTTCCCTGTCAAGTGAGACCATTACCACCTTTCTAGAGAACGCATAGCATTTGAAGATCTCAAACCAACTGATAAATAGGAGTTGTTTTCCCACTCTGGAATTTTGACCATTTGGCGTTACCTTGTACACAGGACAAATTTGTAAACAAA
This sequence comes from Stenella coeruleoalba, assembly GCF_951394435.1. Lineage (NCBI taxonomy): Eukaryota > Metazoa > Chordata > Mammalia > Artiodactyla > Delphinidae > Stenella > Stenella coeruleoalba. The sequence goes on from NC_137169.1 coordinate 176,313,953, forward strand.
ACAAAATTCGGACTGTCTGGAAAGCTGAAGTTCTAAAACACGGAACGCACTACCGTCAGTGCTCCCTCTTCTTCTAACTCTCGTTGGCATTTCTTCCACTCCCAGGTTTTTTAAGATTTTTTTTTTCTTTTTGAAGACTGTTCTTTGTCCATCGAGAGCAGAGAGAAGGTGAAGCCAAAGGGTCCTCAGCCCTGCAGTCAGGTGGCGCTGTCCCCGACCACAGTCGGGACACGAGGACAGGGCCCCGAGGGGCCGTCAGGCGCAGCGGCCTCTTCCTCCAGGGCCCTGCTCGAGGGGCAGCTCAGCCCCTGGGCTGCCCTGGCAGGAGGTGGTAAGACTGTCCTGCCCAGCTCCCATCCTTCACAGAATATGCTTGTGCTGAAAACAAGGAGCTCCTGTCTTGCAAGGCCCGTGTCAGTCTGTTATCTATAAAACATGTGCCGTCCCACCATGTCTGCCTGATAACGCTCACAGGGAGGCTGCTGTCGCGTCCAGAACCCCAGGAGAGTTCTTAGTAGAGAGGACAGCCCTTCAGAGCCTAGGGCGGCACTGTTGTGAACCTGGAGACCGAAGCCGGGTGCCGGGTCCCCCAGGCTAGGGCCGAAGCTCCAAGCTAGTGGACTTCTGGGGTGTTAGCATCCCTGACGGTAGCCTCAGAAGGACTTATGGTCACTTCGCTCAGTAGTCCTCTTGTTCAGAGTTGAAACACTTTCAGCTCCCGCAGCAGACATGGGAGTCACTGGGTGGGTTGCAGTCCAGACTTGGCACCGGGGAGCCTGCACCCTGTCTGGACCAGGCTGACCTCAGTGACATGACGTAGTCTGGTAGTGGCTTGTCACGCTCCCGCCTCAGCCCAGCCACTTGATGTCTTTTGCTTTGGGACAACCACTGGCGCTCCGGTCACGTTGCTGCGATCTCCACGCGCTGAAAGTTCTTTGTTATATGATATTATAAGTCTCTTTACTAGGACAGACGCTTGGGGAGGTGAGGATAAAAGAAAAAGAACTTGGTTTCCCTCCGACATAAGCTAATGTGTTGGCGCTGTCTTCCTTCTGAGGTGACCTTTGTCCAGAAATGCCCTTCCCCGAGGCCGTGCAGATGGGAGCTGTGCTTAGACTGGGATTGTCCGATCACCTGCCCTACTGCCGGGGTTTCACATGAACATTTCATGGTCCTGGTTTGCCAGCTGCAGCCAGACGCTTTGTGAGAAAGTATATTTTACCTTTTTTTTTTTTAAAGGTTATGAGTTATCAAACCCGGAAGCCACTTGATTATCCAGGGGTGTTAGAAATAAGACCACCTGGCTTTGCTGTCTGCTGACCGGAGCTCTTGAGCCTGTTCCCTGGCGGCAGCCCAGCACTCCACTCCAGCCCGGCTTTCCGTCAGCCCCGGGGTGGGACCGAGTTCAGGACGGTTCTTTCCTGCTCTGCAGAAAGTAGGTTCTGGCTGAGACCCTGCTACTGAATGGGAATTGTGACGCCACAGTTAGTCGGTTCCGGGAGAGACAGCCGTCCTAATCCTCAGGTAGATAGTGCGTCTGTGCCCTGTTGTCTGTGCGAGGTGAGGAGAGGCCAGGCAGGTGTCCCACTAATAAGTTACTGGAACTGCTCTAAGTGCCATGTTACGACGTCCTGGCTGACCCAGGCTGGGAGAACGCGCAGGGTTGGGGGGTGGCCTGGAAACCCGGAAAGGGCCAAAGAAAGCAAGCTGTAAATGATGATGGATTTGGTTTTTGTAAGTGGAAGTAAGCTTTCACCGGCTCATTTGTAATAAATTAATGTAATTAAAAACAGTGTGTAATACGTGGCAGTGCTCAGCAGGACTAAACGATTGTTTTTTCCTTTCAAAGATAAATAACCTTACGGCGTTTTATTTTTAATTAACTAGAAGGTACAAACAAAAGAAGTGAGATCAAGGATTAGAAATGCAAAACGCCGTGGTGATTTCCAGATGGTGCTCTCCCCGCACCCAACACGAGAACGGTGCCAGAGCCCTGGTGCCAGCAGTTCACAGCCCCGCTGTGGGTAGAGCTTGCTTCCTGTATGCAGTGGGTCTCCAAGTGTGGTGTGGGACCGTCAGCGGCGGCGGCATCCCCTGGTAACTTGCTAGAAATGCAGATTCGCGAGCCCCGCCCCAGACTCACAGACTGGGGTGGGGTGAGTGGGCTGTTTAACAAGCCCTCCAGGGGATTTGATGCACAGTCAAGGGTGCGAACCACTGCTTCTGCATCGTGGAATTTAGGCTACAGTAAACCACCCCTGTAAAATGAAACAGCTTCATGGCCTTCATTGTAATCCTGACATTAAACAAATGTTGATGACACTGTAAACTTGAAAACTTAAAAAAAAACAAAAACGTGTTTAAAAAAGCCTCAACTAGCTATCCTTAAAAGTGATATTTTTACACCCTTAAGTTTATCAGTAATGTTTCTTACTTCTACTCTTGAAATCATGTTACAACTGCATAAAGACTACTGTTCAGTATTAAAGAGAAATGGAGAGACCATGAACTTTGTCCTGGTTTTTGATTTGGTTGGTTTTTATTTTTAGTTCTTTTCATACCGAAACAGAGCTCCCTCCCCTCCTTCCATCCCCATTAGTAAACATGGATACGTGCATATGTCTGGGGTGGGAAAAGTTTGTGCCTGGTGGAAGATGTGAATTCTAAACTGTTTTCTCCGGCTGAGTGCGTTATATGAATTCTTAAACCCCCAAGCAGCCATACTATTCCTTTCCAATATCATACGACACAGTTTCAGTTGGAATGAGGCACCTGAGGGAGCAGAGAGACTAGAACACAAAGGAACTGAGTCCCGTATTTCCCTCTTGCCGAAGTGTTAACCAACAAGGATAGTGCCCATCCCAGCTGGTAGCTCTGCGGGACAAGGCGACCGGGCTACGTGAGCTCCTTAAGGGCAGGGATCTTCCTCATTCCTCTTGCCATCATCACCCTTGCTCAGCCTGACTGAGCACCTTCTGTGTGCCAGGCACTGTTCTAAGTACTTGCTGTTAACACATATAGCACTGGAAATGGCTGTGTGAACCAGAGAGGTTTTTTCATCTAATATTATCATCTCAGATCTGCACATGGGGAAATTGGGAAACAAGTAGTTTCTCAAGGTCCATCCACTGGACCACATATTGTGCCCCCGCTGCCTCACATAGAAATTGGCCCAGCAGTGCTTCCCGAGTCCTCAGCCTGACGTCCCCCTAATAGCCAGAAGGGGCAGAGGCGAATCAACATACCAACCAGCCTCGACAGAGGAGTGAGTGCTTACTTTGAGAGTTAACGGTGACTATTTCAGGAGGAGGAAATGGTTCCATGTATCTCCTGATAAAAGCCCATCACCTCCCTGTCCCCCAGGGGCCAACGTGAACCACGTGGCGTGGACAAGGGGAGAAGCGCATCCCCACGGCTCAGCAAGAGTGCTGTTGTTCCCAGGTCCCACTGGCTGCAAGTCTTACACAGAACTCTTGTTGGAAGTGCTAAAAGACGAGGCCGAGGCCCAAGGCAAAAACGGAACTCACAGGACGGGAAGACCCATCCGCGCCATCACAATGTTTTCACTGTCCAAGAGGACACGTTCCAAGTCAGTGCGCCCCCATCCCTGGAACATCGGGGTGTCAGTTGTCTGCGAACAGGGCCCCCACTCCAGGATGCCGACAGCCAGAACGCAGCGGTGGCTCCTGTTTGGTGCAGGCAGAGCCTGAGCACAGACGTCCGCGCCACTACCTCTCAGGGAGGGAGCGATGGGCTCCAGAAGCCGACTTGGACATGTACTCGCAAGGCCAGCCTCCCTGACCTCTGCACTGCCGCTTCCTCCCTCCCGTTCTCCGTCCTCCCTCAGGGACACCGTTAAATACTTCGTGCCCATTCACAGAAGCTCACGGGACTGGCCGGCCTTTGGGAAGTGGTTGTAAACTCTTCCAGGAGCAAATTTCTCAATCTTTGTATCTCATTAGTAGCTAATACTTCTGGCCAATACTTGATGAGAATCTGATGTGCCAGCAGGTCTTTGACCAAGGCCTTAGGGACACGTTGAGGAAGTAAAACACTTTTTTGTTTATTCTCACAACCCCATGAGGGAAACACTCTTTTTTGGGGTTTTGATTTTATAAGTTTACTTATTTATTTTTGGCTGCCTTGGGTCTTCGTTGCTGTGTGCGGGCTTTCTCTAGTTGCGGCGAGCAGCGGCTTCTCTTGTTGCAGAGCATGGGCTGTAGGCGCGCAGGGCGTCAGTAGTGGTGGCACATGGGCTCAGTTGTGGCGCGCAGGCTCTAGAGCGCAGGCTCAGTGGTTGTGGCACATGGGCTTAGTCGCTCTGCGGGCATGTGGGATCTTCCCAGACCAGGGCTCGAACCCGTGTCCCCTGCATTGGCAGGCGGATTCTTAACCACTGCACCACCAGGGAAGTCCCAAGGGAAATACTGTTGAGGCCCATTTTGTACCTGAAAACTAGGGCATGGAGCAATTCAGGAATTTGCCCAAGGTTACAATCAGTAAGTGGTAGAGTCAGAATGGGAACCCAGGTCTGACTGGACCATTATGCAGCCTCCCTGAAAAGTCACCATCCAGGTTTCAGGGGTGGCAAGCAGATGTTTCTTTCAGCAAGCCATTGTTCTAACCAGGAAACGGTAGAGTAAAGCCGAGGAGAGGAAGAGGGATCAAATAACCTGCAGTACAAGTTAGCAGCGGATGAAAGCATTGAACTAGAAGTGCCGAAGATGATGATGGACACCAGCCACCTTGGACTAGACCGTAACTCGAACCCTACAAGCCTACTGCAGAGTTCAAGAAATCTGATCAAGGACCTCAATCAAGCGGTTCAGCCTTGCTGATGAAATGTTCTGGAGCTTTTGTTTATTTGGCTGGAAATGCGCAAAAAATAAGTGAGGCAAACATTATATAAACTCAGAAAAGCCTGGAGACAGTCTGGGGAGCACAGGATGAGAAAGTTGTGGCATCTGAAGGCTGCTGTGAGCTCCCGTGGCTGCCAGCATTCCTTGTTCCTGAGATAACACCGAGCTGGAGGGAGGCTAGTGAGCCTGGGGCTGGCTCTCCTGGGAAGTCTTTCTGCTCACCAGGTGCAATGGGGCCTCCTGCCTGGGGCTCCCATTGTAGCCCTTGGCACAGGGTTTGTCTCTGCACAGCTGTAGCTGCCTCCACCCTGGGTATATGGGCATCGCAAGGGCAGGGCAGGCCTCTCCCCAGTACCCGGCATCTGGCCAGACCCATAAGGGCAGCTTCACACTGTGAGTTGGGGCCTGAGTCCAGATTGCAGAAGGACAAGACAAAGGCGGGCCCAGCAGGCAGCCCAGCATCCACAGGAGAGCCCGGATACCCTCCAGGCCTGGCAGGACAGCTGTTAAGCCCTGGCGCCGTGGGCAGAGTGTCAGAGCCAGTCCCAGCAGCCCCTTCCTCGGGGCCCAGCACTCCGACCTAGCCAAACCCGCAGCCTAAGAGAGCTGGGCAGAGCTGCCTGCCAAGGAAGGCTGTTGCCATTTCTAAGCAGGTGCTCTGGCTCTATAGGAAAAGGAAAACTCAGAGAGGATGATGGGGAGGGAGGGAAGGAAGGGGACCAGGTGACAGCCCAGCCTTTGCAGTAGCTCTGGAGGCAGCCTGGAGACTTGGGGTGGGAAATAGGTTGGGCAGATTAGGGAAGTCCAATTGTTGCCAGGTAAGTTTGGTGGAGGATAAACAAGCAGTTCTATGGGAAAAGAACCACAATGAAGAGCCCTTGGTACCAGATTCTACGGGAGCTAAGGGGAGGGAGCCACAGCATGCAGGTGTTGAAACTGAGCAGGACCCTGTGGGGCTCCTGGGCACAGAAGCCTTTCTGTCCCCCATTTCTTGTTTGTAGGGAACAGACTCCAGCCTCCATGACCTTCCCTGAGTTCCAAAGGGCAGATTCGAACAGCTGCTAATCAGAGAGGGGAGGGGACGCAGAGACAAGGAAGGAGCGGCCAAGAAACAATAGTGCAGCCTTGGGGCAGGTCCTGGTTCTGCCTCAAGGGATACACGTAACAATATCTTTGAGTTCTTTACAGAACTAAAAGCCCTAACAAATGGAAGATGTTAGCATTCTTCATTCCAGAGAAGACACCCTGAGGCCAGATTAAAGGAACCAGGAGATTACCTGAGACCAGGTTAAAGGAGTGCAGGCCCTGCACACACCCTAATCTTATCAGCAACCCCACCCTTGAACCACTGCTATAAAACTCCTCACCAAATCCTCCCGGATGGGGACACACAGTTTTCAAGGCACGAGCCTGCTGTGTCCCCCTTTGCCTGGCAAAGCAATAAAGCTGTTCTTTTCTACTTCACTCAAAACTCTGTCTCCGAGATTCCATTCGGCACTGGTGCACACGTTTTCAGCATCAGTGTCAGGGAATGCTTCCCAGGGTAGGCACCTCTGACATTTTTGAAGGCTGTCTGGGGTCGGTGGGTGGACAAGGGGAAGATAGCTCCAACAAAGGCGCACAAATAAGCTAAATGAATGGGTGGATGAATGAATGCGTGGAGTTGGGGTGTGGTGGAACCAACAACTGAAGCTCAAACCAATAAATGTTCACGTGGGACTTCTGCTGCCAGAGGCCAGCTTGGAGGACCAGGAAGTCCAGTCCAGTCACTGCATTCCACCCCCAGGGCACAGGCCTCCTCTAGATGACAGGGATGTAGGAGCAAGGAGGCCTCTTCCCTCCCCCCCTCCCCCCCCCCCCCCCCCCCCCCCGCAACGGCCAGGTGCATTCACGCCAGCCGCCAGGCCAGGTTTCATCAGCTTCCAAGCTGGGCAGCGCTGGGCCCTGAGGACAGAATGGAGGGGCCAGCCTCCCGGCCTTAGCCCCAGGGCCTGTTCTATGCCACCCTCAGAGCATGGCCAGAACACACTTCAGATTACAACTGAGGACACACGTCTGAAAGAAGCGTTTCCCACACAAAACCTACCCTTGCCTTGTGCAAGGAAGCTGTTATTTTTTAATGTTGGTCTTTCTTTAAAAGATAGATTTTGTGACCCACTAGTGGTTGTGCCTGCAGTTAGGGAAACACTGTTCTGTAAAATGATTTGCCCGCCCTACTCCTCTCCCCCCGCGGGGAGGTGGGAGCGCCAGCTCCATTTCCCTGAAGCAAAACCCGAGCCAAGCCCCCCACGCCGTCATGGTGAAGGTCACTGCGGAGCCGGGCCTCGCGAGCTGCTCACCGACGGAGGTGAGCCCCACAGGGTCCCAGGAAGGTTAATGGACGCAGGCGGGGAGTTGCAGAGGGCCAGGTTCAAATCCTCCCTCCGCTAATTACTTGCTGTGTGACCTTGGATCACACCTTGGACGGAGTTTCGGACTCCTAGTTCGTAACACGGAGATAAGTAGTCCCTCCCTCGCAGCGTCGCCGTAAGCATTAAGGATTGTGACCATTATGTCCCCAGCAGAGCTCTGGAATACTTGAGCAGGCAGAGCAGGGTGGGAGACGGCACAGCACCTGCGCGTCCCTGAATTCCCAGGTTCACCTTGATTTCCAAAATTCGAGCGGTGCCTGCTGTTCCTCCACGCGACAGCCCTCGGGGCACTGCGCGCACCAGGTCCCCATTACTGCACCCCGCCACGCGTGCCCGCCCCTGCGTCGCCTCACTGCCCCTCCCGCCGGCTCCAGCTCGTCCCCCATGCCGCGCTCGGCGCGCCGCCACCACCGCCTTCTTAGAGCCGGGCGCGCGCTCCGTGCAACTCAAGGCTGCCCTCTCTCCCCCGCCCCCGCCCCCAACGGTGCGTTCCTCGAGGCTAAACTGAGAGTCGTCTTCCTCCCGGCCCCGGGCGCCGAGCCAAGCGTCCTGGGTGTGCGGGGTGTGGGGCGTGTAAAACCCCCAACAACGCGGCCCCGTCAAACTCCAGGCTCCAACCCTCCTGCGGCTGTGAGCGCGCCTGCGCCCGGCTGGACGTCCCCAACGGGGCAGCGTCCGGGCGCATCCCTGGCCCCACCGAGACGAGCGGCCGGAGGCGCGGAGACGCGGACCGGGGCAGGCGGCCTGGAGCGCAGACCCGCCCCAGCCTCCTGCCGGCGCGGCGGGGGCCTCCGGGTCAGCGGAGGGGCGGGAAGGGTGCGGCCGGCGCAGAGCCCCACCCGGCCGACCCGACTTGCCCGCGACACCCGAGGAACAAAGTAGCCTCGCGGGGAGGGCGCGGTGGGCGCCGGGTAGTAGCCCGCACAGTCGCCCCCTGGTCGCTGTCCCGCGACACACCTCGGTCCCCACGCCGGGGGCACCCGGCCGCACCCTGCCAAGGAGACGCGCTCTCGCCTCCCACCTGCCCCTCCGCCACCGAGAAGAGGCGCCCCTGAAAACAAACAAACAAAAAACAGAAAACCAATCAGCGTCGGGGCGCCCTGGCCTCCCAGGCCTGCCTGGCGAGCACCGGGCCCGCGGTTTCGGTAGGCGGCTTCGGAACTTGCCATCCCACTCCACCCCACCCCACCCCGCTCCCGTCATCCTAAGGATTTGACGTCACGCCTGAGGTTAAAGTTGGGGCCACTTTCTGTACCGTGTTGTTGCAGTGTCAGGTGCCTACCTGTGCGAAGCGAGGTCTGGACACGTAGCGTACCATTACACTGCCACCGGAGGGGCAGAGAGCCGACTCGGGAGAAGTCCATACCTTTACACATGCTGTTTATTTTCCGTGTCTGGGCGTCCTTTCCCTTACCTTCCTGTGAGTTCCTCCTCGTTTTACAAAACCCAGCGTGGACGCACTTCCTCCCACTGCGTAAGCCTGCCTTCCCCCGCCCCCCCACGTCTCCCGCCCCGCCCCTCTCCGCTAACCACTTAGGCTCACCACCGGGGCTAACCAGGTGCTTCCTCTCACTGCCCCACCAGGCCAGGTGGGAATGCTTGATCTGCCCCTAGCCTCTGGCCTGGTAAGGTAGAGCCCGTCTTTCTCATCTCTCTGAGCTCCTGTCTGGCATGTGGCCTGGCGCCTAGTTAACACGATGCTCTAAGTAAGAGCGTTCTGATGGTCCTGTGGGAGGCGCGGATGACGCAGGGCTGGACATAGCTTTCTAGGTCAGTAGTTCCCCAGGCAGAGCAGATGGGGAAGGTCACACAGGAGGCTGGAGAACCCAAAGCCCCCTCCCACCCGCACAAGTCAGGGCCCAGCATCTTACCCCAGGAAGGAGGGCCTTCTGCCTCTGTGGAATTAGAGCAAGGAAGGTCTACTTCACACACAGCTCACAGTGCCTCCCTCCCTCCCCCCCATCCAGCCTTTGCTGGCATGGGGGGAGCAAGCTGCATCCAGCCTTTGCTGGCATGGGGGGAGCGAGCTGCAGTAGGAAGAGTGGGCGCTGACTCAGAGTGCGGGTCTGAATGGCCTCCATTGCTGCTAAACTTGGTTCTCCATCTGCGTAAATGAAGACAATAAATGGGACATCCCAGGCTGGACTATTTTAAGGACAAAATAAGATGTGTCAAGAGCCTGACCCCCCACCTGGGATGTAACAGATGCAGCTGCTCAGTACCCCCGAGAGACCTTTCCCTGCCCAGTCCCAGCCCTAGCACCCCACCCCCGCTTCCATTTCTTCTCAGCTGAGGCAGGGTATCGGTATCGTCATCCTCACCAGACAGAGAAAACAGAGGTGACTTTTGCCCCAGAAGCATTTTTCAACATGAAATTTCCCCAAAGTTTTATGACCACAAGGCCACAAGCTGGGGTACAGAGCCACTAGGGTTTCCCCACCCGTGTAGTTTCTGCTGTGGGACTATTTCTATGCTTTGGGGGCCCCAGGCTGCTCTCTGAGGTGTCCCAGCACCCTCTTCACATCCTGAAGGCCCAAGCACTTGTTCCATTGGTCCCCCTGCTCACCTGCTAGAGCCTCCCCAACCCCCCTTCATCCCACCCCAGGCCAGCCCAGCCTCCCCGTCCTGCAGTGCTGGGGGGCTCTGGGAGCCATGCTTTCCCCCCACCCTCCAGGGACAGTAAAGAGGGGTTTTAACTGGCTCCTGCTGATAAGGCCCTAGGAGGGGAGAACACTCACTGCACACACACTCCACAGGATTGCCTGACCCCTTCCCCCATCCTCTTTCTCTCAGGCCAGGTGTCTCCTTCAGCGACCTTGCCTGCTGAGAGGTGCAGTAACACTCACTCTAACCTGATTCTGTTGTGTTTTCAGCACAGCCTGCACCCAGCCAGTTGTAAAGCAGCCCTGGGCTGCCCACTCCAAGCCCCCCCCCACCCCCACTGCTCCTATCCGAGGCCCCTTAGCTCCATTCTGTCTCCTGCTCCAAAATGCACCTTGCCCAAGGCTCCTCCACCAGCCAAAGGATGGTCTCTGCAGGCTTCCGCCTCAACCCTGGCGTCACCCCAACCCTCCCCCTCTGGCATGCCAACACTGCTCACTGCTATGCTTGTTTCCTCCCTCCCCCTCCCCTCCCCCTCCTCCACCCCAGGCCCCTGCCAGGCTAGTGAAGGTCAAGTGAGCATCCAGCCCAGAATTTAGCAATTCAGAGTAGGATAAGTTTCAGCGTTGTTCTTTAATAATTTAAGACTGACACACAGCCACCTACTCCCAGAGAGTCCCAACCCTTTGGGCAGTGGACGCGCCCAGGCAGGACAGCCCATCCCGCTGCTCGTGCCCTGCCATCTCCCTGCCAGCGGCCCACCTACAGCTGCCGTCAGGGAGTCTGGGCAGAGAGCTTGTGGCTGGGGACAGTTTGGCACCAGCTGCAGCCCGTGTCCAAGGTCACAGGAGAAGGAAGACAGAGGTCCTCATGGCCAGGCTGTGCTGGGGGGCAGGGCTGGTCTGGCCGGTCCCACTGGCCACAGCTGCACTTCCCTGAAATTGGTCTCGGTTTCATTTTGTTCCTTCAACCTTATATCACAAAGATTTCCCAGAACTTCCTAATATTCTGACTACCAGATAACATCTCCCAGATGTTCTCCCACCAGACCACATGTGCTAATTTTGGGTTTGGAATATATGGTCAATGGCTGTAAGGCTGTTACTCCAGGACACTTTGTCCATTTCTGGAAAAAAAAGCAAAGGTGTCGAATGGGAGCTGGGAGAAATGAGACTGAAAAAGGCGGGCTCAAGGCCAATATGGCCGAGTACTTTCTTTGGCTCTGGAGTGGGAGGGGCTGGGGGAGCCCTTGACAGTGTGGGATGGGACCTGGGGGTAAGGCGATGCTCAGGGACCCACCGAAGGACCCACTGAATCTCTCTCCTCCCCCTGCCAACAAAGGTGCAGGAAGATGTTGACAGCACCTCAGGCCTGGTCAGGGCGGAAGACCCATATCTTTTTCCCGGTTCTGCATAAATTAACATCCTCAAACAACATACACAAACAGGCTCCTTCCCTCTGCTAAAGTGGTCAGTCACAGAAGCCCTGCCGAGGCCCAAGGGGTTTCGAGCCACCACGTTCCTTTTCAGTAGACAAAGCAGCTTTATGTAGTGCATTCCCAGCCACCCCCTGGGGCGGCTCAGAGTTTCCAAGGGGGTGACGGTGAGGGCAAAGGCACCTCCGGGTCACCGTGGGGCAGGCCTCTGCCGCAGCACACGGATCGACAAGCTCTCCGAGTGGGCCAGGAGCTCCCTAATGTGAGCCAAGCCCAGCCCTGCAACCTTGGCCCCGTTCACCTCGAGGATCTCATCCCCCACTCCCAGCAGCCCCGAGTACAGCTTGGCCGTCCTCTCATCAGCCATCTCCTGCACGTAGAGCCCTGCAAAGGAGAACAGGAGAACTGACACAGGCAATCCAAATCAAGGACATGCAGCTCTGTGGAAGGCCCAGGTGGATGCTGTTTGGGGTGGAGGGGAGGCAGGTGCTCATACAGGGCACTACACGCACACACGCACACACGCACACACGCACACACACTCTCCCTCATTGTTCCACTCCACAACCGCAACTGGCCTTATAAATAGATAGTGTGCCCACCTCCATGGTATAACTTCATTTCTCTGTCTCCTCTTTTAAAATCCTCCTAATACAAATGATGCTTTAAGCTGTTATTATTCATGTATACCCCAGTGTGAATGAGCTAATCTTATCTTTTTCTGGGATAAGCTTTGACTGTAAAATAGGGAGGAAAATGTTGAAAAATTGAGACAAAGACCTACTACATGCCTGGCACCCTGCTAGGTGGGATTCACAAATAAGACCCAGCTGCTGCCCTCAAGTAGCTGGGGGGTGGATGGTATCACTGGAGTAGCGAACGTGGCTGAGGTCGAATCCAAACCTGGTTTGCTTCACAGGATTGTCTGGGACTAGCCCTGGCCTCAGTCTTCCTCGGATACGGTTCCTTACTTAGGATTCAGAGGCTTCTGGGCAAAAGCCCAGGAAACATAGAAATTCTGGCCGCGTGTTTAAAGTCATCGTGGCTCACTTTTCCCTTCTTCACACATACTCTCTCCCCTCAGTGACCTCAAGAGGCCCCACCTGGCTAGGACCATTCCCTGGGTCTCTAAGGTAGGGTGAGCCTGGGAAGAACCTGCTTCTCCTTTCCTGGGGTTCAATTCGAGGAACTCAGTGGAGCAGGCTCTGGAAGGTTCTGGAAGCCTCGAGCTGCGCTGGGCTCCCTCGCTACACAGTGCAGGACGGTCCAGCTGAGGGAGCCCCTCTTGCCTCAACTTCTGCTGAAAACCTTACAAACTCTCCGTCAGCTGCTTCCACCTGACAGTAAGGGAGCACAGGCTCTTCCAGGGAAAGTTGGGTGCCCTCCACCCGGACGCACTGAGTGAGCACAGGTGTGCAGAGCTCAGGCCCTTCCGCAGGAGGACTGCAGGGTGGGGACCCTATGCCGCGACAGCCCCTGCAGGACTCACTCAGGTTAGCGTTGCCTTAAGCACCCTCGCTGCTCCCCAGCCTGGACTTGGCTGGCTGATTAGAAACATTAAGCAGCTGCCCATCCCTGACTCCCTGCTTCCTCTTCCTAAAATCAGCTTCCTTAGAAGGGACCTGAAAGAGCATCTCGTCTGGTCCCCCAGTCTCCAGCTGGAAGCCTTTTAAGATGTCTTGGATGAGTGGAAGGTCATCTTCTGGTCCGCTCAGCCCCGCAGGGGATTCTGGTCCCAATAGAAGTCAAGCTTTGCAGAGCCCACCCTCTGCAATTCGGGTTTGAAAGTGCATTGAAACCTCCTCGGAGGCACCTGAAGGTTTGCAGCTCTGGCTGTCGCAAATCCGATCTGTTGACATACTCCTCCCTGGTCTGACCTGCGGAACGGCCTCTCAGTGCTTCTTGGCAGGGCTGAGCCCTTCCTGCAAGGCCGGCTCCCTCCTGACAAGGTCTGTCGGCCATCTTGGCTGCACAGGGCTTTTCTCTCAGCCCGTGCCCTATCCTTTCCCTCTTCTTTCTGGGTTCTTTTAACAGCTTGTCTACCCTGTGTGCATGTTGGTGGCATGGGGAGAGGCAAGTAAGGAGGGCAGGGGTGGAGCCGGCAGAAACGGCTGCTGTACCGCAGAACATGCCAGTCGGGAGTGATGAGAAAACCCAAAAGAACGCAGCTGGAGGCCCAGACACTGCTGTCATGCCTGGGGTAGGTTTCACAACTGAAAGTCACGACACAAATATGACAGAAAGACTGCTATCGTAGGCATTTACCGTCTGCTGGAAACGGCCTTTGTTAAGGATGTATGATCTCTCTGTTGTACTCAATTAGAAGCAGAAGGCGAAGCCTGCTGTTCTCACATGCCTGTACAGAATCAGATGTGATAGCCAGCAAGTAACACCAGCATCTTGATGTTTTAGTGAGGAATGCAAACCCGCCCCAGCTCATGGCCCCTCTGAGGCCCAGGAGAAGTGACCCTTGGCTGCTGGAGCATGGCCTGTGGCAAGGAGGCACCAGCACCAGTCATGTTCCATGTGTGAGGGGAGCTCTGCGTGACATCCAGCAGCCAACTGCAGCGGCAGAAGCAGGGCACCAGCTGGGCAGGACAGGGAAGAGCCTGCACCAACTAGGTGAGGGGCATCCTGGGGAGCGGGCCCGGCCAGAGCCCAGGAAGCTCTTGGTCATTAAAGACCCCTGCCCATCAGCAGTCTGTGACAGGGGATGGGGGGAGGGGGTCCCACTGCCTGCAAAGGGGCCTAAAGGGACTTTTGGGGAGGATGGGGGGTCATAGTAGAATGGCCAGTTGGGTATGATCTCACATTGACAGATGACGCAGATCATGTCTGCCCCCGTCTGGAGTTCTACTCCCGCAATACACATTCTTTTTCTGAAGAGGGAGGGGAAGAAATGGGCCAGGCACTTTCCCATATACCTCACTGAATGCTCCTTATGACTCTTCCAGGTAGGGTTTCATTAGCTTCATTTTACAAATTAGAGACCCGAGGCTCAGAGTGGGTAAGTAACCTGCTCAAGGTCACACAGCCAGCTGGAGGCGCTGGAGTACAAACCACGCTGTCGTCCAGCTATGCCTGCATGCTGCCTCTCTGGGAGAGCCTGTCTCCCTCACCGAAGGAGAGAGGAAGCTGGAGGAACGGGCAGAGTGGCTAACAGGCCGTGGAGCACTTTGCAATGGTCAACGTATGCTCACAACGGCCATCTCCCTGTGAGGAGAGACAGGCGCCCTCCTGAGGGCCAGAGTGGGGAGAAACTCATCCTCCCTTCCTCTCGCACTCATGTAAACTCCATCAGCCAACGGTCAGAACTACCTTCAAGTCAACCAGACCACGGCCACTTCTCACCACCTCCACAGCCACCCCAGTCTAAGCCGCCACCACCATGTCTTCCCTGGACTGTTGAAATAGCCCTAAAACTAGTCTCCCTGGCTCCACCATCACCCCACTAGGGTCTGTTCTCAACACAGCAGCCAGTGAGCCTGTTGAAGTGTTCAATCAGAGCACGTCAGTCCCTGCTCCAAGCGCCTGGTGGCTCCTGTCTCACTGGCAAGAAAGCCCCTTCTGCCCTTAGCTCAGTCTCTCTCCCCCATTTCTGGGCTCAGCTGTCTCCCCACCTTTCTGCCCTCAGCTCAGTCTCTCCCCTTCACCCCTCTGTCCAGCTTGACCTCCTTGCAGTTCCTCCCACAGGCCAAGCTCATTCCCAGCCCTCAGGGCCTCGCACTGGCTGTTCCCTCTGCCTGGAACGCACTTCCCCAGACACCACATCGCCCACCCTCACTTCACTCCACTGTCTGTCTGCTCAGGGGTCTCTTCTCAGAAAAGCTGCCCCACCGGTACTCCCATACTCACTGCCCTTGGGCCTTATCCTGCTTTATTTGTGTTTGTTTCTTAGTACTCTTCGCCATCTGACATACATATAACACATTATATGTATATATAAAATATATAAAAATATAAATAAACATGTGTGTGTGTGTGTGTGTGTGTGTGTATATATATATATATATATATATATATATATATATATATATTTGTAGATACAGTCTAGCTCCCTCATGAGAACGTGCACTCCTGAGGATGAGGATTTTGTCTGTTCCATTTACTGCTCTATCCCCAGTATCTACAACCACCTAGGAGGTGCTCACGTATATTGTTGAAAAAGAACTGATGGAACATACGCAAGAACTCGCTGTGTTCTGCAAGTCTGGCAGCAGGCAGATTTCAGCCAGCTAAATCATCTTGACCTCGGAGATCAAAGCAGAGGACTAAACCCTCCGCGGCACAGCCCAGCCAGGGCAGCTTTGCGCGCGTCTTTCTGCGTCTGTCTCTCCCTTTCTTCCTCCTCACTCTCCTCTCCTTCCCACTCCTGCACGTCTGTCTTCCTTCCTTCCTCATCTCATCTGAGAAACATATGTCAAGGTCCCTTGCCCTGTGATGGATTCTGACCCACAGACCTTGGGGAAAGGCCTGGGGAAGTCACTTTGCCCTGAAAGATTCATGGGGCAGGGCTGAGAGCTGGCCAGAGTGCAGAAGGATGTTCAGAGCCCCTCCCTGGTCCTGCCAGTAATGAATCAAGACCTAGCAGGCCGCCCAGCCAGGGGCCTGGAGCCAGCCCTGAGGGAGGGGCCTGGACGCACAGACAGGCAGGCACGGTCCTCGGTCCACGTGCCCAGACATACTCCACAGCTAGAGGAAGGGAACCAGTTAAACACACCAGCCACACCCAAGGGATCCGGAGAAGCAGCCAGCACGAACCACCTCCCTCAGGCTCTCCAGTGACAAGATGGCATTAAGATTCTGATTTCAGGATGGACAGAGGGACAGCGGAGCAAGCCTGCCATCTCTACCCCCTTGAGGGGAGAATTCCAGTCCTTTCTCTGAGAGGCTCTCTGAGTCCAGAGCTCACTCATTGTTCAGCCAAAGACAGGAGACGAAAACGACCACAGCCAGAAGGCACTGCAGTGGTTTGCCAAGGCCCCAGGGCTGTGGAGCCAGAAAAGGGGGGGGGGGGGGGGCGGGCCTACCTGAGTCCCGGCGTCCATTCCCAGAGGCCACACAGAAGCCGAAAGTGCCCTCCGGGGAGCGCTGTAGCTGCAGCTGGCTCGTGCCGTCCGGGAACACCTCCACCATGCGGCCCACAGCGCGAGCCAGGCCCGGGGCACTCACGTCCTCCACGCTGAGGGAGGGCCGGGGCGGTGCCTTGGCTGGCCTATGAGGGGCCGGAGGCGAGTGAGGGCAAAGAGAGCCAGCACTGGGGCCCAGCCCCTCCCTGGCTGAAAGATGGTGGATGCCACGAGCCAGGGCTGAGCCTGGCGGGTTCCCACAGCCGTCTGAGGCTCCGCAGAGCCCGCTGCAGACCCAGAAGCCCCTCCCCCAAGAGCAGTGGTTGTTAACCTTTTTAGGTGCAGAGATCGCTCTTGAGAATCTGCTGAAAGCTTTAATTTTACATAAAACTTCCAGGAGTTAATGGAGTTAATAGGCGTTTTGAAGTTCCTCCATGGAGCCCCGGGTGAGAGCAGCTAGCCTAGCAGGTCTTATCAGAGAGGGTGGATTTCTCTAGGCAGGGTCACAGGGCGAGGGCCTCTTTGGGGGCCATGTCTCTGGATCTTCAGTAAGATCTTTAGCTGGGCTAAGGAAGCTCCCTGAACATTCTGATTTCAAAATGTAGAGGGACGGAGGAATCAAACCTTCCAACTCTACAGAAACCCCAACTCCTGTCCAGTTGCACAGGACAAGGGCACTGAGGCATGGGCTCCAAGACCCCTGAGGCAACTGAGGCACAGGTAGTCAGCCTCACTTTCTCTTTTAAAGGGACCCCCCCCCCCCGGGCCGTGCTGCTAAGGCAGGAAGCATATAACTCCACTGTCCATGCCCTGGGTTTACACTCTAAACCACTTGCCCACTCTTACCTGTCAGCTGCATTGTGATGCCCTGGCTCCCCTACCAGGTAGAGGTTGGACCGGTCCACCTTGCCACTCAGCAGAGAATGGAGGTTCTGAAAAGAGGCAGCTTTCCAACGCTGGCGAGAGGGTGACACCTAGTGGGAAAGGCCCAATATTGCAGGTGAGAAAAGCCACCTGGCAAGGGCTTGACAGAGAGGGGACCCCAACCATGAACCTGAGAGCCTGCTAAGAAAGTAATGGCATAAGCTTTTGTCATTACTTCAAAGTGCTTAACAGGAATAACCATAACTTACTTAAGGAGATGGGCCTATGTAGGCGTTTTGAAGCTTCAAAGTAAAAAATATTGGGGGCTGAAATAAAAACTGAATAGGGTAATGCTAATTATCTCACTTATTAAGAAAATCTAATTTTTTCCTTGATTATGAAAAAAGGGTGAAATCCATCACAGAATAATAAACACAATTGTAGAATTAAAATCTTAGTTTGTGATTCTTTAGTATCCCTTTTATGATTGCTGACGTTAAAAATTTTATCAAGTATGCACCTTAAAACGCTGTGCATTAAAAAGATGGACAAGACGAAAGTCCCTCAAGGAGTTCGCACCATGGTGGGGGTGAGGTGAGCATGGACAGGTCAAAAGCCCTAAATGCACGTTGTAAGTGTGAGGCTAGAAGCACAGACAACGCTGTGCAGGGAAGCAGAGACAGACTCAGCTCAGGAGGCTCCAGGGCACTGGAGGAGCTGACGCCTGGGCGGGGCCTGAAGCATGAGCTCTCCAGGTGAAGACGGAGGTGGGGTGTTCCAGGCAGAAGAAATAGCAGATGCAGAGAGAGATGGGAGAAAGCACGGATGTTCTGGAACATACTCATGGTCTAGGTGGCTGGGCTGCAGAGGTGATGGGAGATAGGCTGGAGCCAAGCGGCCACACCCGGAAGGACCTTATTTGACCTGGTGAGGAGCCACTGAGTGATGTTAATCAGAAGAGTTACAAGGTCAGATCTGTGTTCTAGAAACTGACCCAGTGAGGAGGCTATTCCAAGGGTGGGGGTGGGAGGCAGGAAGAGGCCGACTTTTAAACAAATACCGCACACATTATTTATCACACTGGAAATCCGTGCTCTCAGGAAGATGTATTATCAAGAAGCTTAAGAGGGGGCCCTGACCTTGCCTCAGGGCTCCGGAGGGCCTTCTGGGAGAAGTCAACTCAGAATGGAAAGATAAGCAGGCATTCCCCAGGGAAACGGGGGAGGGGAGAAGGGAGGAGCCTTCCAGATGCAGGTGCAAAGGTCAAAGAGCCATAGCCACTAGAGGATGTGGGAGCAGCCCACGTGGCGAAGGTGCTCACTGCCCACTCAGAAGGGCAAAAGGAAAACCAAGCCAGGGCAGCAGCCATCCACCCTCTCACCACACACACCTGTCAATACAACAGTCTAACAGGAAGGTGTTCACCCTGAGATGTGTCATGAATATACCAGGCTGAGATGGAGTCTTCTTTCATGTTCTTTTTCAGTTCTTGAACAATTCTTTCTGCTGCGCAGTCCTCCTGGCACTTGCTCCCACTCTTTCTTGGCCAGCTTACTTCCTGACTTTGCCCACTTGGCTTACATTGCCCATAACCCCTCTCCTACACTAATGGGCTGTCATTTCCCTTGGGCTTACAGAGATTGAAGCTTTGATGGCCATACATCCTGGCACCACGGCTCAGACACACTGGGGACAAATCTAACTTCATGAGAAAAGCAGCAAATTCCTGGAGCACAATGCCACTCTAGGCTTTTGTCCCCAGCTTGAGATGGCTTTGCTTTTGTTTGTCTTCCATTCATTCATCCAGCAAATATTTATTCTGTACGGGGTGCAAGACAACCAATGCAATTTTCATTCAGCCTGCGTTCTCTTCCCTGCTTCAGCCTGAAAAATGAAAGGCGCCAGTGCCCCAAACTGCAATCGCCTGCTTCGTTCTGCCCAGGGGAGGGAGCAGCGAAGAGAAGAATAGACATAATACCTGGAAACACCTGGATTAGAACAGCACTTCCAGAGACATAGCTGAGAGTTAGGTGCTACTGTTGGTTTGCTGTTGGCTTATCCTCTAGCACGTGGGAGGGGGGACTTTAGCAGGCTGCCCCGCATTCACTCACTCACTCACTCATTCATTCACTGTGTATTGAGTATGTCTACCATACTAAGCATCATACTGAATATTTGGAATACAAAGATCAAGTAGTGTCTCCGCAGGGAATCACATTCCACTGAGGGGACACAGACAAAAGTTAAAATACTATGTGACAAGTCCCGTGAAGGAGGGAAGCACAGGATGAGAAGGGAAGACAGAGCAGAGGTGCCCAGCTCAGCCCAAGGAGGGACTGGAAGTGGCTTCCTGGAGAAGGCAGTGCCTTCAGTGTTGATGGAGGAGCAGACATTAGCAGGTAGAGAAAAGCATTTCTGGTGAAGGGTCAAAGTCAGACTGTGTGGCCTGATTACAGAACTGCAAAGTCAAGGATAAATGGGGTCAAGTGTTAGAAGAGTGATGAGATGAACGCAGTCAGATCACAGAAACCCTTTGGCAATGTCGAGTGACCTGAACTTTATCCTGGGGGTGATAAGGGACCAACAGCAGGTGTTCAACGAGGGGGTGGCAAGGCCAGATTTGCACACTAGAAGGACCACTCTGAAAACCACATGGAGAAAGACGGGGCAGGGATGCTCGCCAGGAGGCCGCTGAGGTGATCCAGGTGGGAAGTGATCTGTGCTAGACTAAAGAGTGGCTGTGGCCATGGAAAAGGTTCCAAAACGATCAGGCAGCCGACACCAGGACTGGGCAGAGGTGGCAGAGTGAGGGTGGGGGTCTAGGATGAGCCCAGGCTCGGGCAGCGGGGTGGAAGGACAGAAGCTTGGGTGCTGCCCACTCCCACTGTGTCCAGGGAATCCATGGCTCACGGATGGACTGTGGGAACGCCAGTAGCTTCCCCTTCTCTACCTGGGACTCCTTGGGCAGCACCCGCAGCACTTCTTTCCTCCTTCCACCTTTCATTCCAATGGTGGCTACACCCCCACTGGCCTCACACACCCCTCGGCTGGGCCCTTGGGACTCACCGGATGCAGGGATTGTAACGATGGGGCTCTCTTCATTTTGGGGGCGCTGGTGTGTGAAGCCGGGCTGGGCGCAGGGGGCTGCAGCTGCTCCACACTGTAGCTGCGGGACTTGCCCAGCTTGGGCCTTGTGCCCTGACTTGTCAGGGCCAAGAAGAACTTTTTCAGCCCCAGGGTGGAGGAGATGCTGCCGCTGCTTTTCTTGTTCTTGTCAGAAGGGGCAGCTGAGGGCAGGCTGGGTCCCACACTGACCCCTGGCAATGCTCTGAAACGCAAAGATGGATATGAGGTGGGTGGGAGAGGGCCGGAGGAGGCAAGGGCCCATCCTGTGTGCCCCAGATGGGCCCACACCACTGCCTCACTGATGAAGTGACAGCCAGGCTGCAGAAAGGAAGGCCGCGCGGTTTTCTGAAGGATGCTCTGCTTGGGTAGACTTTAGGGAGAAGCTCAGACAAGACCCCTGGTGTCACACTCAACTGTGGGTTCACTCAATCGTCCGTCCATCCAATATTTCTTCAGAACCTCTTCTAGGCCTCTTCTTGGCAGATCACTGGGGTATGTGATAAACATGACAGGCAAGACCCTTACTCTCGGGAGCTTACAAACAACAGAGTAGTAAACAAAGGAGAAAACCCACCAGCAACCGATCAACAGGGTGAAGCGGAGAGTGACACGGTGGCCGGGGAAGGCCTCTCTGAGAAGATGACATTTAAACCGAGGGCTGAACGGCAGCAAGGAGCCAGTCCTGTCGAGACCGGAGGTGAGAATTCCAGGGCAAGGGAAGAGCTGGAATCACAGCTCTGGGCAGGAAGAGGCTCAGTGTGTGGTGGGTTCAAGGACATAATGGGGCCAGGTCCACAGGACTTCCAACATAATGAGCAAGGGGGGAAAGAGGGGTCAGATGGGGTCAGACAGGTGGGCCGAGGCCGGATTACACTGAGTGCTATTAGCCAAGGTAAGGGGTTTGAATTCTACTCCAAATGAGAGGAAAAACCATTGGGGGGTTTCAGCAGGAGAAATGACACCATTTAATTAAGGTTTTAAAAAGATACCTTGGACTGCGGTATGGAGAAGGAACTGCAGGGGCGAGAGGGAAGGCAGAGAGCAGGTAGGGACCATTAGATTTGTACAGGAAGAAGGAATGCACCGAGACCAGGAGAAATGCCGTCCAGGTGGCTGCAGGAGCCACCTGTGTGGATGGCCATGTGCTGTGTGTTTGCCGGGAGGAGGACCCGGGGAAGCAGCTTTTGTCGAGAGTGATTGAGACTTCCACTAGGCCTTTCAGGCATCCCAGCGGAGATGTCGGGGGAGCTGGATACACGACTCTGGAGTTCTGGGGAGCACACGGGGCTGGAGATCTGGCTTCAGTGGCATGTGAAGCCTTGGGCTACATGTCACCAGGAATGGTGCGTAGTGGAGAAGAGAAGGCCCGGCCAGAGGACCAGCTCACCAAGGCTCTGAGGCCCCAGAGCAAGGACTCAGACCCTCAGTGCTGGAGGAGAGCATGGAAACATGAGTGCCGGGCTGTTTCCCAGCCCAGAGTCAGGAGCAAGTCCTCTCAGACGGAAAGCCCATCCTGGGTGCACCTCGAGGGCTGGGACTGTCTGCACAGCTGTGCCTAGCACAGTGCCTGGAGCTTCAGAGCATTCAATGAAAGTACGAGCGAATAACCACATACACTAGACTGAACGGGGCTGGCAAAGGAGTGCTGGGGTGCCACGCTTGCACCTAGTCTAGGAGTCCCCCGAGGATGGGGAGTAGTCAGCTTATCACGCTGCCACTCCAGGGGGTCTCCTTCCTCACCCAGCGCCCTAATCCCCCACCTCCTGCATCAGGGCTGTTGCTCCTGTCACTCACCGGGATGACACATGCCCTACAGAACTTGGCTCTGTCCTCTGCAGGCCGCCCTCTGGTTCCTGGCCGGACTCTGTCTCCTCCGAGGCCGGGGAGAAGGTGATGCCCATGGAGCTGATGGTGCCAACAGCTGCTGAGGCGAGACAGCCCTGGAGTCCTCCTGCAACAGCCACAGCATCCCTCCTGTGTCACTGATCCATCCCCATGGGTCATGGGCAGGGGGCAGGGGGCAGACGTTCCCAACCCAACGACAAAGGCAGGAGAGCCAGAGGAAGATGGAGAGAAGTGGGAGCCCCACGAGAGCAGTGGAGGCAGTGGTGAGACACGTGCCAAGCAGGGAGGGGTATTATTTCCTGCTGAACCCCATCACCCCCAGCACAGCACCTCGTGCACAGCAGATGAGAAATAAACATCTGTGAAATGAAGGGCTGCTTGTGATAAGCCGTGTCCCTCCTGTATCAAGAGATAGTTGGGGTGGGGAGGCGGATTTTGTATTCCTGGGACAAAAGCCGCAACCTTGCTGGCTGTGACATCTAACAGCTAAACGATAGCCACCGTTTTTGGAGCACGTGTGAAGTTCTAGACAATGAGTAAATGCCCTACAGAGACTATTTCATGGGTTCCTAGATGGGTCCTGTCATTCTTCTCAGGTTACAGAGGAGGAGCCCAGGACCTCCTGGCTAATGAGGAGGAGCCTCACCTGGCCCTCTGCTCCAGGTCTCGAGCAGGTGAAGGCCAGGCTGCCCAGAAAGGTCTGCATCTCTCAGAATAAACGCCCCGTAGGAAGTGGGTAGGGGCAGCCAGCAGCCAGCCTAGAGCCCGCCCGACAGAAGAAAACCACACCTCAGCACAGGGCAGGCGGGAGCTCAGGGTGGGGCCTGCTTCCTCAAGGTTCGTGTGAGCAAGGGAGGGAGAGGGAGAGTGTTTGCTCCCCGCATGTAGTGGAGCGTGTGGCCGGCACACCGGGGCAGGGCAGGGGGGCGCTCGGCATCCACATGCGCAATAAGGTCAGTGAGGCCTGTCGCCTCTCTGCCCTCTTCTCCTCCACTCTGTTTCCAAGCCCTGGTTCCCCCCCTACCCCCCCCCCCCCCCCACCGAGCCATCACAGCCCCAGGGCTGCCAGAGGCGCGGGCACGGGAAGGCAAGGCTGTGTACGTCGGGCCTGTTATCTCTGCCTAAGAGTGAGCGGCTGAGCTGCTCACCACAGATCACAACATCGGGGATCACAGCCCAAGGGCCGCCAATGCTCAGGATTTGCCCATGATATGAGGACCCCTTCCAAGGGCAGAGGCGATACCCTCTATCTTTCAGCAGCCTTTGCTGCTGAAACCTAACAGCCTGCCCAGCAGGCTCGGGGATCTAGGAGGGCTCGGGCACCAGAGAACGACCCCAGCACTGTTTGTAGGAGCTCTGCCCACTGGGCACCCAGACGGCCCGTCTGCTTCGCCACATGGAGGAGGCCTCGAGGGCTGGATTCCTGCTGAATTACTTCATTTATGCATCCCCCACAGGGCCTAGGATGGCGCCTGGCCTGTAGCAGGTGTTCAGTCAATACTGAATGAATGAGTGAATGAATGAAAGGACGACCTTCAAGCAGAAGGACCTTAGCCGTGTGATTATTTGGCGTTTGCTGCTCTTAGTAAATCCTGGAGCTGCTGCTTCTTCCTGCTCTGTTGGTAGCAAAATTCCCTTAAAGCCCAGGCCTCTGGCAGCCACAGAGCTTGGAGCTCCTGTACACACCTCAGGGCTCCCACTACCGCCGCCCCCAGGGTGAGCTAGCTAATCCGCCTCCAGGCTGATGTGGAATCCTGTACCAGCCCACGGACCCCGCCAGCTTCCCCAACATTCGCCGCGGCTCTGGGGGCTCCTCGGGGCTGCTATAGGAACGGTGCCTGGGTGTGTCATCTATGAAGATGAACAGTAAGTGAAGACTCGGAGTGCCTGGTGGGCCACAGACCCAGCCTGTGGCCTCTGGTCTAGGGCCGCCCTAGCCCCAGGGGAATCCCTTACCATCTCCGTGGTCCTCCGGCGGTACTGCAGGCTTCTGGCTGTAGGTGCCCTTCTCCCCACTGCCCGCGAGGATGGCTCCTCCCCAGGGCTCCTGCAGCCCCTGGGGCGTGCTGTTGTTGCAGTGACTGGTGGACGGGGCCCGCAGTGGGTGCGTGACACAGGGGCTGCGGGGCTGGGGCTGCGGCCGGGTGAGCTCACAGGCCCTGGGAACTACGCTTCTGGAAGAAGGCACGGAGGTGTCCATAGGCTCTCCCTGGTCACCCGGCCTGCGAAGTCCAGCCAGGGCTGCCTTCCTGTGAGACACAGGGGAGGTGGTTTTCTTTGAAGAGGGAGGGGTCGGCACCCAGCCTTCGGGGGAGAGGGAAGCGGTTGGCTGCTGGGCCTGGTGGGGGGCAGAGGGCTCTGTGTGGCTCTGATTCGGGGAGTCAGTTCCCAGAGACTCTTGGCTGTCCACAACCTGGGCTTGTCTGCCTGGCCCCGAGGAGCCCACCTTCACGGAAGAGGCGATGGCATAGGCTGTCCGGGAATCCACGGGCTGAGCCCAGTGATTTTCCAGCCCTGGTCCAGGCTGGGACCCCAGGGAAACCCTCTTAGAGTCCTGGACAAGAGGCTTAGAGAAAGCATCTTCTCTGGGGAGCAAAGTCCCCTCAGGCGTCTGTCCCATGCCTTCTGTCACCTCATCCAACACCTCCACTAGCTCCAGCCCAGGCAGGTAGTGCGGGGCCTGGGGGCTCCGGAGCGGCCCCATTTCAGCCTTTTGGAACCACCTGTGGCCTCCCCGAGGCCTGGAGGCCCGCAGACGGGGGCTGCTGCCGCGGACCCTACTGGGCTGGGAGGTCCCGGCCTCCTCACTGTCGGTCCTGCAGCTGTCGGAGGTGTCCGTGCTGTCCAGGGCCGAGTCTACCTCCTCGGGGCGCGCCTGGCCCCCGATGTGCGTCTCCCGGATCCACTCGGTGTGGAGTCTGGGCTCGGCAGGGAAGAGCCGGAGGGGGCCGCCCAGGCCCCGAGGGCTGCGGGGCTGCACCAACGCTCCCTCCACCCCGCAGGGGGCTTCGCGCTCCCGGAGGACCCTCGGGTCGGGGGCGATGCTGTGGCCGCAGGCTCGGCACCTCCTTTCGCTGCCCTGAGCGGGCGGCGGCGCGGGAAGGCCCCGGGGCTCCAGCCCGCCCAGCAGCGGGTGGAGAGACCCTGCGCCCGCGTCCTGGCGCCGGCAGCCCCCGTGGACGTAGTCGGCGAGGTCGGGCTTGGAGCGCAGGGGGCCCTGGTCCGCCGGCTGCAGCGTGGTGCTCAGCACCTGGCGCTGACGCTGCTGCAGCCGCTCGAGGTAGCGGGACTCGGCGTCGCGGGCTGATTCATCCTCAAAGCGGACGTGGGACGGCGAGGCGGCCCGCTTCGGCCACTGCCCGCTGCTGGACTCCCCGCTGGAGGAGTCACTCGTGTTCCCGTTCTGGAGGTTGTCTCTGCAGGCAAGGGTCATCCTCGGGTCCAAGGCTGGGCTTTTCCACCCATCTCTGATGGGGAGGCGGGAGGAGACAGGTCACGGGCAGAAAGGGGAGGAAGGTACAGACTCCCCGCTGGGCACCCACCAGCCCCGCTCCACCCTGGGGTACAGTCTCCCACTGTGCTCAGTGGAACTACAACCCAAAGTTGCCCCCAGTCAGGCTCCTCCGGAGTCGGGCAGCAAAGCAGAGCAGCTTACAGGTGCATCCTGCTCCTGAACACAGCGCTAAGCAAAGTGAACACAACCGTCTGCACGTTTGGCTCTCCCTCTGCTGCCTGGCTCAGCCTGAGTTAAGATGAAACACTGTTAAACTCAGGATTGTACAGAAGGATGATACCGAAGTCCTCGTGCGTGTGTGTGTGTGTGTGTGTTTAGGAGAAGTGAGCCTGGCCATCATGGGCATCTGGTGAATTGTGATGAATTGTGGCAATGCTGTATTTTTTATAAAGGTTTAATGGGAAGAGCATACTTCAAGTCTCCATGGAGACTGTGTAGGACCTGCAGTCAGTGTTTCTAAACATTCCTGCTCTCAAAAGTATCTACTCAGGGATCCTAATCATCTTGCTTGGACAAAATTTAGACAGAGTGACACTGGTGTTTCTTCTTGGTCTCTCCACCTTGTCTGTTCCAACACCCCCTCCTGTACCTGCCCCTCCCCAGGCCCTCACATACACGCTTGCCCCGAAAAGCTGTGATGACAATTACTGTGCTAAGAAGAGACCTCAACCTTTGGTCTGGGAGACACTGTGGCTGGTGGTCAAGTCCTGCTCAGCTCAAGAAAATACCTGCACAAATCTCACACTGGGCCTCTTAGAGCCAGGCAACCTGAGGTTCAGACCCCTGTGCAAAAGGACCCAGGCCTACAGGTCATTTCCCATCAGAGACCACCTAAGTAGAGACAAGGCTCCTCCCTTCCTTTCGCAGCAGCACCTCCCCACCAATCTACTGCTGAGTGGCTGGGATTCACATCATTTCTGACATTTCTCACTTCTTTGTCACTCACGTTGGACCCCTGCAGTGGCCTCTTATTCATTGGTCCTCCTGGAGCAAAGCTTCATCACACCATCTCTCAAGGGGGACACAGGATCAAGTTCACAGTCTTCGGGGTAAAAATACAGGCCCTCCACATTCCTCTCTGCCTTCCTCTCCAGCTCTGTCCCCCACCACCCACCTGTAAGGCCTCCACCCCATCTACCTCATGCAACCCTCCTGCCCCTGTCTCCTGGAATGTTTCTTCTTAACCTGACTGCATTTGGTTCCTAGGTATTAAATCTTACCTGTGTACAGAGACCATGTGTGGTGGTTAATTTGATGTGTCAGCTGGGCTGGGCCATGGTCAAACATTATTATACTTGATCAAACACTATTCTTGATGTTTTTGTGAAGATGGTTTTTTGGATAAGATTAATATTTAAACTGGTGGACTTCAAATAACGCTGATCACCCTCCATGGTTTGATGGGCCTCATCCAATCAGTTGAAGGTCTTAATAGAACAAAGACTGATCTCCTCTGAGCAAGAAGGAATTCTGCCAGCTGACTGCCTTTGGATTTGAGCTGCAACTCTTGCCTGGGTCTCAAGCCTGACAGCCTACCCTACCGACTTTGGACTTTAAAGCTTCCATGATACCATGAGCCAATTTTTTTAAATAAATTTTTCTCTCCATATATAAACACACATCGTGCTGATTCTTTCTCTGGAGAACCCTGACTAATATACATCTTGATGGTGTCTCCTCCTCTGAATACCCATGCCATTCATCATCAGAGACTCGGACGATGTCAGGGCTGGAAGGGACTGCCATGACCACGTGACCCCTCCTCGTTTCTACAAAGGAGAGGCCACACAAGACCAGTTCCTGGGCTGACCAGCACCTGAACAGCTGGGAAAGGCAAGGTGCAGGAATTTTTTCTCCCTCACGGAGCCACGAAAATAGAACTAGACATTGACCATGCTAATGGTCAAGTGCTGTCTGGAGACAGGGGCCTGGATTTTAGAGACCTGCTACTTCTTTCCAATTACCGAGAAGAGCACCCATGTAGACAGTTATCTATGCCGGCATACTTTATGTCTTACGTTACTGCTTTCAGTCCTCAGAGCGCCTACAAAGGCTTCCCTAACTATACCCTGTTCCTAGCACATTTTGTTCAAGCCTGTCTTGACACTCCAACTTCTTATAAATGAAATGTATGTGAGTGATTGGTTGATTTACTAATCCTTCCTCTAATTGGATGCTTCTGGAGGAAGGATGCCAATGCTCTCAAAAAGGCTGCCTTAATGTGAGTTCCTTCCTCACCAAATTTCACAGCTGCAACAGAAAGACAGATGTGGTATGCAATTAAAAGGAAAAGTGTTCAGACACTAGCAGGACGAAAACATCCATGTTTAACAACTACTGTTAAAACATGCCAACCAGTGGGGAGAGCAGCCACTGAACGGGTTGATTTCTCTAACTATACATGGCATTGACTGGACTGGACAGTGTGTTCTTCCAGGCTGTGCTTTCTGTATGGATAGATGGTCTTGCCTGTCTGACTCAGGTGAACATGTGTTCGCCTGGGCTCTGAGGGTGTCACTGGCCACTCCTAATCATCCCCCTCCCTGGCTGCCGCGATAGCCAAGCCACTGACTAGTCTCATAGCCCTGATGGGTTGGAATGATCTGGATCGCAGATGGTGTGGACTATGATGTATAGAGGCTACCCTTGGGGGTCACGGGATAGAATGAGAGGTCAGAGTTAAATCGTCCAAGACTGATTCCCTGCAAAGCTCCGTGGCAACCAGCTAGGGCTGAGAGCTTAAGGCACTCACTCACCTGTGCCATGTCAGATCACTACAACCTCAAATCTTGGACCCCAGGCCTCTGGTCACACCAGGAGAGGGGCTGGTGCTCACCCAACCGTGACTGCTGAGCCGGTGGAATAAAGCTAGAGCCAAGGTCCTGCTGTGTCATACTGCATTGTACCCTAGGTCCCGATTCACACCAAGGAGTGGGGTGAGTACTTCCTAAGTCAGGCAGCTGAAGAGTGCCACAGTGCAAGCTCTGGGGGCCTTCCTGGAGCCTGACACTAGGTGTTCACTAGGTGTTTACCCTGCCCTGGGATGCAGTGGGCAGTGGGGGACTGCACACCTACCACCACTCCTGACTCCAGCATTTCCCAATGGGTGCTCCTCCAGGAGAATTTTTTTTAAAAGAACTACTGCGAAGCAAGTGGGTCTGCCTGCTTTGAGATCTGAGCAGATGCTATGCTTGAAAGGGCTGCTCTGAGGAATACTGAGGCATTGTCAGTCATCCTGTTTTCTGGAACCCATATGCACACAAGGCCATCTTATCACTAGGCCCAAGAGCTGCAGTACGTGGGAGCCACGATTCTTCCAGGGCCCACGAAAATGTGTTAGGTTCTTTTAATGTCAAAAGAGAATAAATAAATGCACTTTTAAATCAAAGAAAACATTCTCAGATGTAATATTAATATATTCACCTTTAAGCCAGCATGGTGATAAAATATAATTTTTAACTTTGTTTGTGGAGGAAGGAGCCCACAAAGGCAAGAGTGCCTAGGGCTCCCAAAAGTCATACCGTGGGCTTGCATTTGGAGAGGGATTTGTGGCTGAGATGTACAGCTCCTGAGTAGGCTCACCCCTGG
Organism: Stenella coeruleoalba; assembly: GCF_951394435.1. NCBI lineage: Eukaryota > Metazoa > Chordata > Mammalia > Artiodactyla > Delphinidae > Stenella > Stenella coeruleoalba. Next base: position 176,343,265 of record NC_137169.1, read on the forward strand.
TGAGGAGGGTACAGCGTCTCTCTGCTTGTCTCAGCATGGCTGGGGAAGTCCCTCTGATCCCCCTGCTTGTGACAACTCTCTTTAAGTGACTGTGAAGCACTGCAGTGCCCTTGCCACCTAGGACCCCATCTGCACCTGCATCTCTTGAGCCTGTCAGGATCTCAGAAGGGGCTGTGAGATAATCACTCTGGTGGGCTCACTGTCCGTGTGGGGTTCCTGGGTCAGCTCTCCAGAGCATTTTTGCCCAGTAAAGGAAGGCTCTAGGCAGAGAAACAGCATCACCTCACCCCCCAGAAACAAGAGGAGCCCCACTGAGCAGAGGCTCTGCCCCTGCTGCACAGGCAGGATGCCCTGGTCAGCCAGACCCAGCCGGTGGAGGAAAGGCCCACTGGGAGATTCAGTACACGGGCTTAGACATAACAACCCCCTCCAAGTCCCAGAGGGCGATGCCCTGCTCTGCTGACAGGATGTGGGCTATACTTTCTGAGGAGGGAAAAATAAAGCTCAGCTTTCGAGGCAGTACATTCCTAATCTAATAAGGAAGTCCAGGTCCTGTCAGCCACATTACCAACCTTAACTTTTACATTCAAGATGGAGAATCGAGCCATCCTGGAATTCATGCCAAAGGTACAAACAGTATTTTTGTTCTAAAAGAAGAAATGGAGAGATGCAGGAGAGCTTAATCACATAAGCTTCCTTCAAGTCAGTTACTGAATCCCAGAGGTCTCCACCAGTAGTGCTGGGACCAGTGCATAAATGTACGGTGAAGATTCTGGAGACAAGTACCGAGCGAATAAGGCGCTAGAGCAGCAAGCAAACACCATACCTGCCGAGCTTCTCAATATTAGGCACAGCAGATGCCTCAACCATCCCTCTCGGAGAGGATTCTGTCTGCGCAGACTCTGGGGCTGAACGGCCTCCTTGGGAAGGTCGCTTGCTACAACAATGCTGTCCTAACCACACAAGCTCCATGCGGTCCTACGTGGCCACTACCTGACATAGGACAACAGCACTTACGGTGTCACCTTCCCAGGCCCTGCCTCTTGCTCACGTGTTCTGCCCTCCTGGGATTAGGAACACCAACATAGGTGTTCCTGTCCCCCAAATGGCAAGAGGTTGTGCTTCCAAGAGCTGCTCAATTTCTACACTGATTTGCTTCCAGAAAATGCGGCTGCTGCTTTCTACCTCTTCACCTCCTGAAAGCCAGTCTGTTCAGGATTGCCCCAGCTATCTCCAGCTAGACCCGAGATAAAGAAGACCTTCTGGAGACTGCTCTGCCTGCCCCACTCTTCCATCATTTTTCATCAGCCTGCTCTCTGGAAAGACTGATGCCTCTGGGCTCGGGGGGTGCACGAGGGGCTCCTGCATCTAATGAGGCCCCAGGCCGGTGTGGCACCTCCAAGTTAGCTCAGCATGTCTCTCCAGGGAGATCTGACAAGCGTACCCTTTAGAAGCATTTGCAGCAAGCCATCTGGCATTGATTTTTCAGCTATACCCTCTGAGGATTCACCAGTGCTGCCAAGTCAAAGTAATTCTTTTCTGGACACAGCAGCTGCTAAAGTGGGTCACCTTGCATTTCAGTAGCATTTCTGCTGCTGGAGAAGAGCCTGGTGAAAGGGAACCTACTTTAAGCTTAGTGACTGGGGTTGTCATGAGATGCTGACGTGATGTGGGGAAGAGGAAGTGTCCAAAGTACATTTACACCATCCAGTCTGTTTTGCAGATAGTCTTGCCTGTTTTGAGGCTCCCCAACTCCACCTAAGTACCTAAAGAAAGTGGAACCGGAGGTTTCCATGGAAGTCTAAGGCTCTGGGCCTCATATACATGCAGAGTAGAACAGTTAGGATGCTTCAGAGGAGCCATTCCCATTCCTAACTAGTGTCCTCCAGCCAGAGGGAGACAAGGTACAAAATGTGGAGATAAAGAGTAGCCTGTTTGGTACATCTTGCCAGGATTTAGGGTCTCCTGAGCCCCTCTCCCAGGGGTCACAGTGACACTGAACACAGAGGCAGGCTGCAGCCTTCTGCTCCTGCTGGAGTCATCTCAAAGGTGCCAGGAAGGTACTCAGCCTTTAACGAGAGGGCTCAGCATCCCCTCAAAGAGCACGCGATCCAGTTCCGCTGAGAATCCTCGCTGCCTCTAGTGCCCCCTGTGCCGTGGTCCTGCTGGGGCCTGGGGCACTTTGGCACAGGCTGGCGGCCTCATCGCAGGCCAGCTGCACCAGCAAATGCCACATGTAAGTGATTGCTTGGGATGCACTGTACACGGAACAGGCACAATGACGGGGATGGGATGTCATGCAAGGAGTAGCCACATATGTGGAATGCTGGTCTGAATGTCCAGCATTGAACTTGTACTTTTCCCATCTCTTCATCCCTGATGAGCTCAGCCTCCCTCATAGCTCCAGCATCGTGAAATCAGGGTAATGCCCAAATCCGCAGTTCTGACTTCTCTCCTCCTCTACGGCTCCTGTATCCAACTGCCTGATAAGCATCTCCAGTGGGTGTTCTATGGGCAACCCCTCCAAAGCCTGATCCTGCACCTAGGCTTCACCTCTCGGCCAAGGACCCACCAAACCTCCAGACACCAAGTCAGAACCCTGGGCTGCATCCTGGATGCCTCCCCTTCTCATGCTCCCCTCATCCAGTTGATTAAATGATTAACAGTCAGAGGTAACACTCGTATCGTACTCACTATATGCTGGGTGCTTTTCTAAACACTTTACATATATTAACTCACATAACCCTCACAACAACCCTGTTAAGATAGGCACTCGTATGATTCCCATTTTGCAGATGAGGAAACTGAGGCACACAGACTTCCCTAAGAGCACACAGCTAGTAAGTGGCAGAGCCAGAATTCAGTGGTCTGGTTCCAGAGTCTTAACCGCTTCTCTGCTGCCTCATTAAGCCTGCTTGCTCTGTGTCCTGGCAATCTCTCATCTCCACACCCTGCCCCCATCACTGCTCACCAGGATCACGGTGCAGCCTCCTCACTGCCCCTGAGTCCCCAGATCCAACCCATGCCTGCAGTCAGACCAGCTTTCCTGAAATGCAAATGTGATGGTGCTACCCACCTGCCTCAGATCCTTTGGTGGCTCCTAGCTATTACGGGAGGCACCCAAATTGTTCAGCAGGCCTGGAGGCCTCCATGACTGGCCTCCACCGAGCCTTCTGGCTTTCACACCGTGCACCCCCCAGCAAGTCCTCAGGCTCCAGCCTGGCCAAACTCCTGAGCATGGTGCTTCTGCTCAGTTTTTGCCCCAGGGATGCTCACCCCTGCCTCCCTCATCTGCCCTCATCTGAATATCTACGTCTCCTTCAAGCCCCAATTTACAAGCCACACCCTCCAGAGCCTCCCCTGTGCTTTCCAGAGGAGTTACAATAGGCTTCCTGCCCTGCACACGCATCTTTCCTCTCCTACACCACCGCCCACGGAACCGTATTGATCCGTGTGCCCGTCTTTTTCCCTGGAGACTGTGACCTCTGTCCTCCAGGGAGCTCGGATTATGTTCCATAACAGAACACGGGCAGGCCCTCAGTGAAGGTGTGCTGACTGACTAGAATGAAAGCAATGCCTGACACAGGAAAAACTCACACACAGACAGGAGGGAGGAGTGAGCAGCGGCATTATGGCTGGATCCCATCTCTTCTTCTGCCACAGCCCTCCCAGGCCAGTCTGAGCCGGGCCCCACTCACCGGCTGCCCTGGGCAAGGGTGGGCACAATATCGTGGCTGGCACGGACGGGCCGGGTCCTGGCCTTCATGCGGGCTCGCTGAAGCAGATGCTTGGCTTCCTCATGCCTGGGGCTCAGCACGGGCTCCGGCTTGGGACTAAAGGACCTGCAGGGTGGCACGTGGGCCAGAGCAGGTTGGGGAGGGATTAGAAGAAAATAACACGGATTAGGAGGGCTTTAACAGTGTCGAGCGTGGCTATGCCAGAAACAGCCCTGCGTGTGCAGCCTTCCTTGTCCAGCTCCCACACGGAGGGCACCTAGCCTGGGGCCTGGGGCCTGGCCCTGAGAGACTCTGGATGGGACCAGGGAGCTGGCCCACCTTGGACATCTGCTCAGAGACCGGAGGCAGAGAGCCCAGGAGGATCTAGAAGAGGGTAGGGGAGTCTCCAGATTATTCTATTGTTCCTTCCCTGGGCAGACAGAGGGAGTTATCTTGGAGGAGGGGGAGAAAAGGGCCTGGGGTTGTCGGGCTGGGCTCGTGCCCAGCCAGCCAGATGGTCTTCACACGTGTCCCCTCCCTCTCTCCTTCTGTCTCTCTCTGCACCCACACGTACCCACTGGAGCTCCCACCGCACCATCCTGAGCTCCCACTGCAGACACAAGGAATCAGCGCTCTGCCCGTCACTGTGCCGCTCCTCTGAGGGAATGACATTTTCATAAGGCCTCAGTCCCAATCCCGACAGGCATCAGTCCCGGGCTGAGAGACATGAAGCTGGACCCACATTAGGTCAGCAGTGGCTCGGGTTCATAATAATAAAGGTCCTCTAGCAGTCCTCTCCGCCTCCCGCGTGTGCTGCCTCCTCCCCAGCCAGTCCAGAGCTGCAGAAAATGATAGCAGCTCTTTTTCAAAGCCACCTCCCAGACAATGACATGCAGCCAGCGCTGGACTCCCCCTGACCGGAGCCCACCTCCCCAGCCAGGCTGGCTGGGGACGGGTGCGCTCTCCACTTGACAGATGAGGGCTCCGGAGCACAGAGGAGCACCTGGTGCGTCGTCGCTCAAGGTCGGACATCGAGTGAAGCAGAGCAGGCGTCAGCCAGCCCCAGTGTCTCCACATCCCCCGTCCCCTCCCCGCCCCTGGTCCCAGAGCAGGCCGAGGCGGAGTGGCTTCCGCAGCCCCGTGGCTGCTCCTGTCCTCACTGCACATATGTTGGGCTGTCCTCACTAGGGGGGGTCCGTAGAAAGAGGACCTGGGCAGGTAGAGGCTCAGCCCGGCCTGCATCTCAGACTGCAGCCCGCCAAATCCCGTGCCTTACCCACCCCATGTGTCACCTGGAGAAAGGGGCCTTGTCTTGACAAGGGGAAGGTACCAAGTCGTTTCCTAGGTGACAGATGACAGAGATGTGAGTGGGAAATGGCACAACGCTGAGGTCTCCTTGGGACAACCTTAGACAAGCTCTGGGCAGTCCGTGATTTTTTTTTTCCTTCTTTTTTCTTTTTTTCTCATTATTTGCACTTAATCCTGCAATTGGGGCCAAGATAAAAAATAAGAACTGCCAGAACAAAGGCACCATCTGTGCCTATGAACCCTGGCAGGGCCCAGGCGCAGTGCGGGAACCAGGAGGGCTTACGGCAGAGAATGAAAGTGAGTCTCCAGGCCTGCTGCCCTGTGAGGAGAGGCCTCCCTTTGCACAGCTTCCCGGGCAGGCAGGGCCTCCAACGTACGGCCGAGAGCAGCTGTGCTCCCCGAGGCTCCGGCTCCGCCAGCAGAGATAATGAGGTTACCAGCCCGGGGAGAGACGCATCTGCAGCCGCAGGCCTCTGGCTGCCAGCCCGCACGCTCGGAGCCTTCCGGTGACAGCTGTGGTTCCCCGGCTGTCGGAGGGCATTTGTCACAAGACCTGGTGGGCAGGCAGGAGGGCTCCAGGCAGCTGGCCAGATGCTGCCAAGATCGGCCTTCCCCCCAGGTTTTTAAACCATTTTCCAGCTTGGCTGTTTCCTTTCTGCTCCCTCTACTTGGAGCTGTTAATTTTTTTTTTTTTCCATCAGCTGCCCTGCTTTGGTTCCTGGCAGACAAAGCTGGTTTCTCCACTGATTAGAAAAGCAGGGTTTTTTAGGCGCCTGGAGGCATCCATGCAGTAACAAACTGAGCAGGGAGGGGAGCAGCAGCTACCTTCACAGATGGCAGCCAGGGTCAGCGGGGCAGGCAGCTCCCGGTCACGGTGCACCCTGGAGAGGGCAGGCCCTGACAGCCCTGTGGCGGGAAGGGGGTCTTTCTCCCAAGCGGCAGGGGGCAGACAGGTGCAGCGCTGTGAGCCTGTCCCAGTCTAACTGCCCAGCCCCCATCACTGCATTGTCTTGGTCCACCCGAGGGGCAACAACCCTGCCCGGCAGACAGGTTCTGACTCCTGAGGAGAAGGGAGACTCTCCACTCTAATCCGACCACAGCCCTGGAGCCAACCCCTTCCCATCACGGACTATAACCCACCGTCCCAGCTGTCACAGTTCCTTTAGAGATTTCCTGGAAGGACTGGGGTGGTCCCTGTGTGGCTTGGCAAAGACAACTCCATCTGAGCACAGAGAGCTTTTGTCATGGCCGTGAAAGCTCGCACATGGAGGGCTCATGAGCTCAGCGGGTGAGGCACAGGGAGAAAGTGGCTGAGTGCTTCCCCCAGGCCTGTTTCCCCATTGGTAGACAGCGGGAGTTACGCAGGGGACAGAACTCACATTGCCACCCTGTAAGCCAGGGCCTTTGGCCAGGTAGCCTGCCGTACCACAGGGTGGGGTGGGGGACCCTGACGTCCTCTGCGGGGGGTTCACAGATGTTTGGCCCTCAAGAAGCAGCAACGCCTAAAAGGGCTACTGGCTGGGGACCACGGGACTTCCACGTGCGTATTCTGGCCCTTCCATCTGCCTCTCCAACCACCAGCATCCTAAGCTGCTCCCCAGGACAAAGGGCGGCATGCAGCCCCCTCCTGCTCTGGTCTCTCCACCTAAGCCCGTTTCCTAGCAGAGAGACAGGCTTAGCTCTGACTGCAGCTCCCCTCCCACCCAGGCACAGCCAGGTCAGGCTCTCCAGTCAGGACAACCACCATTGTCCCCCAGTCAGAGAGGTCGGGGGACAGAGTGTCCTCCTTCTGCAGCCATCATAATCCTAGATTAAAATAATAAGCTCCAGCAAGTCCGGCTTTAACTCTTTCATCCCAGGAATATGAATTAGGGAAACAATTTGGAATGTAAAGAGATCTGACATTTCCCAGATTCCAGGATGCAGCAAGTAGAGGGAAAATACAGTGTACAGAACACATATAAGCCTTTCTGCCCAGCATTTGTGCCATTTTTGTATATTAGAAAGCTTTTTGATGACCAAGGATAGAGCGCTCCTGCTGTCACACTGTGTGCGGTTCCCCGAGTGAGGGGAATTGGAAAGGTGGGCCCGGAACCGATTCTGGAACACGTGCTCCATGAAGGCAGGGGCCTGTCTGGGCTCATTACCACAGACACCTTCTTCCCAGGGCTGCGGGACACGGACAGGACAGAGCTGAGAGTGGTGGTTAGAAGCGTGGCTCTGGGGCAGCCTGCCCAGGTTCTAATTCTGGGCTGCCACTTACCAGCTGTGTCACCCTGGCAGGTCACTTAGGGGTTAAGGCTCAGCTTCCACCTCTCCTAAAAAGGGGCTCAGTTGTTAAGTGAGACTGATCCCCTTATAAGTGCTGAGCACAGAGCCAGGAACTTGGTGAGATTCCATCGATATTAGCATTAATTATTACTGCTTTTACTATTTGCACCATTATTTTGTTAAGTTACTCTCACCCCCTTACTGAGCAAAGGATGGAATCCCTGAACACGAACTAAAATCACCTGCCGAAGAGATCCCCTTTTCGTCTGCCAGAAAGGCGTGTTTAGAAGAGACAGGCCATCTTAAAGCTAGAGAGGGTTTGGTGGGTTTTGTTCTAGACCTTCAGAGCCCTTAGCAGGGCTCCACAGAAAAGGCAATTTCCATAGAATGGGGAATGGGAGGAGGCTGTTTGGTAGCGGAGGGACACTGCTGCCCAGATAATAAAAAGGCGTTTCTCTCAACAGAGAAGGAAGAGCTGTTTAATAATGGCATATACCTGGACAAAACTCTAATTCGAAAAGATACATGCACCCCTATGTTCACAGTAGCGCTATGCACAACAGCCAAGACATGGAAACACGCTACGTGCCCATCGACAGACAAATGGCTAAAGAAGATGTGGTACATATAGACAATGGAATACTACTCAGCCATAAAAAGGAATGAAATAATGCCATTTGCAGCAACATGGATGCAACCAGAGATTATCATACCAAATGAAGTAAGTCAGAAAGAGAAAGACAAATACCATATGATATCACTTATATGTGGAATCTAAAATATGACACAAATGAACTTATCTACAAAACAGAAATAGACTTACAGACATAGAGAACAGACTTGTGGTTGCCAAGGGGGAAGGGGGGTGGGGGAGGAAAGGATTGGGAGTTTTGGATTAGCAGATGCAAACTATCGATATTATATACAGAATGGATAAACAACAAGATCCAACTATATAGCACAGGGAACTATATTCAATATCCTGTGATAAACCATAATGGAAAAGCATATGAAAAAGACTATGTATAACTGAATCACTTTGCTGTACAGCAGAAATTAACACAACATTATAAATCAACTATACTTCAATAAAATAAATTTTTTAAAAAAAGAATGGCTGCTGTGGGATACGCCTCATTGAACACCTTTGAAAAGATCTGGGTGGAGGTGTGCAGAGCTTCCCTAGGACGTCGACTCCTTACAGAGAGAGCAAAAAGGCTCTGTCCTTGCCTTCCTGAAGAAGGAGGACAAAAAAATCCTTGTGGGCTGTCGCTCTGCTAGCACTGCATGTGTGGAGGCAGGTGACCAAGACACCCCCATCTAGGGGGACAGTGGCCTGCTCCACTCTGGAGGCCATGGAGGAGGGCTTCCTCTTCTTGAATTTCAGCCCAACTCCTCAAAGATGAAAGGTCTTGAGCAAATTAACTTTCTTGAGCCTCTTTATTCACAAAGATCAGTACCCTAATGCGATTTTCCTGTGTGGGGTGTATGTGAGTGTGACAATGACATACATGCATGGCGATTGCAGGCAGCACTAGCTGTGAGGTAGGGCTTGAAGTGCTAGCATCCTTCCTTCTCCACCAGGACTTAGAACCCTAGATACTTCAGGAGCACGGTACGTAGTTGAAAACACTGGTGAGTGGTTAAACAAAACTTTTTTCTTTTTAGTTGTAGTCTTGGCAGGTTTGGGAGTGGCGAGGGGTTCCCTCTAGTTTCCCTTTGCGTCTGTATATCTGAGTTGGTGGGCAGGATGGGGAGTGGCGGGGGGTATGCAGGACGGACAGGGGCTTGGCTAGTCTTCATTACACCCTTGCCCGGGGGAGTCCTCAGTTACAGCCCTGCAAATCCTGGGGAGATGCAGGAGAGTTTCTTCTCCCAAGCTCACCCCCAGGGCTCCTCATGACCCCTTGAGACTAGGACCAGAAGATCCAGAACCCAACCAGGGAGCCAGAATGATCCCCAGATCCCCTCACCAGGCTACCCGTGTACCAGGCCACGGCACACAGCAATGTCCCAGCACTGCCAGAAGACAGGGTCATCCTACTGGAGGGAGTGGATGTGGCAGGAGGGAGACAGCGAACATCCCTCCATTTCCTACTGCCTTACCTAAAACCTAAATTCCAAGGCTCTCCATCAGTGGCCTCAGCCCACATTTCCACCCTGTGTCCTGATAGCATCTTCCACGCAACCCACCTCACACCTCTCCCATGCACTTCTGCAAGCCTTACCCATCTGGAATGTCGTCTCCTGGCTCCACCCAGATCCTGTCAAGCTCACAGGGGTGTCCAGCCCTTGGTGAGCCCTCACTTATACCCATGCATGCATGCTTCTGCCGAACATTTTCTGAGTGCCTGTTCCGTGCTGATACTCGGCAGGTACCGGGTCCCAGGGATAAGAACAGCATGGTCTTCGGCCCTAAGGAGCTCTAGAAGGAGCTCCACCAGCAACAGCTATGGCCAAAGCTGATGTAAGCAGAGTGGGCAGTGAGGGCAAAATGGGAATTCCTTCTGAAATTACACACAGTAGTAGGGCCACAGGAGAGTCTTCCAAAATGCTAGGTAATAAATTAAGTTTTAAAAGCCCAAGATTTTCTCACAGCTGTGGGCCTGACCACTTGAGCCACAGGCCAGGCCTCTGAGATTCTTGAGGGTTCCCTGTCTGCCCCTTCTTTAAACTGGAGTCTGCAAACAGCTTTGGAGCAGGGAGTTTTGACCACTAGCCATCTCAACAGGGGTCTGAAAATTGGGACCCACCAAAGTCTGAGTTGCCGCCGGCTGGCACCCTGTTCCTTCTTTTCTTGTGACGAGGTGTGTACACAGAGACTGGGCTCCCCATTGTGAGCCTCAGTTTCTGTATCTGTTGATAGAGATGGGCACGATTCCACCATGGGGATGGGGGGAAATCAACAACCTAGGAAATCCTCTGAGCTTCCTTCATCATTACAGCACAAATGAAACAACCCCAGAGACGCTCTCCATTTATCCCACAGCGGAGCAGTAGTTAAAGTCCCTGCAGACACACTTCAGGATCTGGGCCCCCCAAGATCACACACATGGAAGGCCCTGATTTGAAGCAGAGTGGGCCTGGGTCACATAGCACGGCCTCTCCAATGAGACTGCCAAGGAAGGCCCTGGGCCTCAGGATGCATGCAGCAGCCCAAGGCTGAGTGCCTTTTTGTAAAAAGCTGACTCCCTTTCGGTGCGGGGCCTGGGGCGAGCATTGTACTGACTGCTGCTGCTCCTCTGGTTCCACGTACTTTTTGCACGAGCGGGGCAATCTGTAATCCTGATACGCCCTCTCAGAGCCTCAAGACAGGGGAGAGGCCAAGTGGATCCTGGCCATTTTACAGACAGCAGGGACGGGACACCATGGGCTGCTAAGAACGGATGAGGGCAGAGCCAGTCCTGAGCAGAGGATCCTTCACTTCCCCCCCACCCCCCATCTCTAATAAGTCCAGTGCCCAGACACGGCCATGAGCAAGGTCGCTGACAGCACTGACCCCGCTGGCCACCTCTGAAGTGCTTACGTCTCACCTCATCCTCTCCCCACCCCCAGTCAATCCCATTTCCTGAATCATGTCAACAGTGACTTAGGAGAGAAACGAGCTTATCCCATGGAACCTGCCATTCACCCTTCTTTGTCTATACTTGAGAATACCAGGTTGGGGGAGGCCGAGGATCCCCGGATCCCTAACCCAAGGCATGGCCTGTGGGGACAGCTTGTGGCAGTGCTGCTTCATGGTTAGGGCACAGCGCTTGGCACGGAGCAGCTTTGACTGTGGACCCTGACTCCAAAACTTAACAGCTGTATGACTGGGCAAGTCATTTAGCCTCCCCCCAGAGGGGTCTCTGTCAGTGAAACAGGAACAGTCAATAGGGTTCGCTATCAGGATAAAGTGAGGATGTGGTGCAGCACAAGGTCTGGGAATTGAGTGTCAGCATGGTCTTCTGGAGGGAAGGACCACCAGGTTGCTCCGGTCCTCTGGGACGGAGTCTCCTCTTGCCCCTCAGTAGAGGGGACAACCATTTGGTCCTGGGGCATTTCTGGTGTTCCCTCAGCATCTCAGGGGTCTCGTCTCCACGGTCGACTCTCCCTGTGACCATCGCAATGAGCTGGGCCAGCTCCCCAGTCAGACAGTGACTACTGTCTTGGTCTCTGCTGTCACCATCATTTCAGGGCTTCTTGTCTTATCACCATGCAGAGCAGTAACAATTGAGGACATAATTAAATACGTGTTGGGTTAACTTGGTCACGGGGGTTATCTGGTTGCAACACTGAACTACACTGATGCTAAGTTTGACTGGGTGTGAAACTGGACCTTTTATGCCTCAAACACTGAGAAGATCTGAGGGGCTCACTGCCCGAGCACGTCCTGACTGATGTCCTGGCCCCTTCAGGATGGCCATCATGATGGTGACCACAGTCTCAGAGTCTACACTGCCCAGTGTCTTCAGCCCCTCAGTACACAAAGCCCCAGGACCCTGGTCCCATGTGGCCAGGGGTAAGGAGCTGAGGGAAGTGTGCCTTATTCCAAAGGTCTCTCGGGGAGTTCAGCTATACAGAAGGAGCATCAATAAATCCATCCTGCTTAGGGGAGAGGTGGAGCTTGCAGTGTCTTAGGGACCACTTTAGTATCTGACCAAGAGACTCAGGAATAGAACCAAATGAGGAGCCCTGTCCCAGAAGGGCTCTACACATGGCTGACCTTTCTCCCATCCTTGAACTAGGATGTGTAGAGCCCTCCTGGGACAGGGCTCCTCATTTGGCTCTAGAGGTATGCTCTTTGGCCCTTCAGCCTGGGTATCTACTCAGCAGGGGCCTGAGTATAGATCACCAATAAAGGTCCGTGGGGCACTGTGAATGAATGACCTTCCAAACAAGCCAGAAGACAGTTTTTCCCATGCCAACTCTATGCCTGGATATACGCTGGGCACCAACCTCATTCCACACACACATTCTCTCCCTTCATACATAGACATGTGAGATCATCATACATTACACATAAGCACACACCTACACATCCTACGCTGACACCCACATACCTTATCCAAACCCTAACCTGCTGCAGATGGTCTGGAAGGTGAAACAATAGTCCAGAAATCCCTACCCTGAGGATTCTACACAAATGCCATCTCCTCGCAGGACTGGGGGAAAGTCCCTCCCAACCCCATGGTTGAGGTTCTTTTCCTTTAAGATGCGTGTTTTTATTATTTGTTATCCAACATGTGAGTCAGGAGCTTTGGCTTCTCCTTTCAATAGTGACCTCTGGACAAATCCCCCATGGCCATCTTGCAGCTGAGACTTCCTCCCCCCGCCCCCCGCCCCCCCCCCTCCGCCGGCCCAGGTAAGAAAGGGTGGGAGTGGTGGGGGAGGAGCAGCGGCAGAAGAAGAGGCCCCACCTCCTCTGGGCACAAGGTCTGTGGGCCCAGGCTGCATCCTTTACGGCCCCCCAGGGAAGGACGAGGGGACAGGGCGTGGGCCAGGGTGTCGCTGAGGACCACAGTCACACCCCTCCACATCGCGGCCGGGCTAGGAGGGGATATGAGGAGAGGCTGACCGTGGCGGCCGTGGAGGCGGGAAGAGACCCCTGGCAGGAAGGGGGCAGGCACGACTCCAAATTATAAATAACGAGGGAGGAAGGAGACAGAGAGCCCCCTCTCCGCCAGGCCCTCAGCTGACGCCACTGAGAAGGCCAGTGGCCAGGCAGAGGCTGAACCCCTTGAACCTGGGCAGCCCTCGCTTTGTGAAAGCAGGACTGGGGGGCCCTGTCCACATGTTCTGAAGGGGAGGGAGGTCAATAAGTGGAATTTATCAGGCAGGGAGGGGCCTGATAATGGAGAAGTGACACTGCTGACCTTTGCCCTCAGCAGAAACCACGAGACCCTCAGGAGGGTGACGTCACTGCACGGCTGAGGAAATGGGGCCGCTCCCAGCTCCGGGACCTCTCTCAGCTTCACGTGCCAGGTGCGCAGCAAAGACTGAGGAGGAGGCCGAGGCCTGGGCAGCCACCAGCTCAGGCCCACAGATGGCTCCTCACCCTGCCCGGAGGGTAGTCTTCTCACCTGCCTGGTCGGGACACTGCCCCAGCCCCATCCCAGGCCCAGCTTCCCAGAGACATTCGTGGAGGGGCTAGAGCAAAGTCAGGGAGGCTGGGGGCAGTGAAGGCCTTTACATAACCCAGCACACCCCTTGATTGGGAAAGGAACTGGCGGAGTAAAAGCCTTGCATTCGGATATTTTCCCTAAGGATTTTCACGTCCATTATCTTGTGTTCAGCCTCACAACAGTCCTGAGAAGTATCAATACAACACACAAGTATTATTTGGCCCACTTTAAATATAAAGAGACAGAGGCTGGGGCAGGGAAATGAGTCCCAAGTCGTAGAGCAGGTCGTTTGCAAAGTACTCTTCACTGTGCTCCGTGCCCCATGGTTTTGCACAAGTAGCAGCGGCACAGCCTGGGCCACGGGGGTGGCTGGTGCCTTCTAAGAGGTCTCCGGGCGGAGCCATGGCCACCTGTGCTGCAGGGTTTGCCTGCCCTCTCGCTGCTCTCCTGATGCTGTGTAAATGAAGGTACAGGGACAACTGCCAGGAGGGAGGGAGGGACAGAAGATGTGCGCTCTGAGATCTTACCTGCTCTGGTCAGCGTCCTGCAGGGAGATGCCGGAGTCCCAGTCCACGTCCCCTGCTAGTCGCTCTAGGACCCAGAACAGAAGCAGAGATCAGGGCAGAGCCAGAAACTGGGCTCTTAGCTGCCACTTGAGAAACATGGAGGAGAAAGTTTTCTCCAGAAGCTATTTACTCCCCAGATGATTCCGACCCCCGAGGAGGAGGCATAGCCTGTCGTGGTGACTGCTGGTGGGCACTGTCATGCATGAGCTGAGGGGTGCCCCAGGGTCCCCTCAGGTGCTGGGTGAGGGAAGAAGGAAGGGAAAAAGCTGCCTCCGAGGGCTGAACGCTGAGCTCAGACTGACAGGACGCTAACCCTGTTTGTGGAGAATGGCTCCTACCAAGAGGACAGTGAGGTCTACTGTGGGGTGAGGATGTGTCATCTGAGGGAGGTGCAAAAAGCTACTCTAGAAAGAGCTACAAGCCACAGGGAAGAAATTGTGGTAGCCTCCACCCCAAGGATAGAGGATGGCCTCCCATTGGTCTGGGGGATCTGGGGGGACTTTAGCAGATGGGGCTGAGGTGGTAAAGAATCTCTGTCAAAGCCAAGACTAAGCGGACATCCTGATGAATTTGGTGACTGCCAGCCGTGCTCTCCCCCTTTCCCGCCCCACCCTTCCGCGGTAACCCCCTTCCCCCTTTCCTTCTCCTGGACTCCCTCCTGTGCCTCCACCACCACACCCACAGAGTGGGCCTTACCTGGCACAGCTCTGTCCCGGGATGAAGTCCAGGCTGGGCTTCCCACCTTGGAGGGGCCCTGCCCCCCAACACTTAGCATCTCCTGCAGCAGAAGGCGGTTCCTCTCCACGCGGTCAGACAGGGACAAGGTGCTGCCCCCGGTGCCCAGGGTCCCCAGGTCTCCAGCTCTCCAGAGCTCCCCCAGCAGGGCTGGCCTGGGGACGAAGTCCTCCTCGGACGTCAGAGACAAGCTGTCCAGGTCTTCCTGTGTGATGAGACCATCCTGCAGGGGGTATGACCTTCCTTTCCTCAGGCTGGGCCTGTGGGTGGTTTTGTTACAAGGACCAGAGCCCTCAGGCTGGCTTGGAGTGACTCTGTGCATGGAGCTCTCTTGCAAAGAGCTGGGCCCTGGCGGCACAGCCCTGTCGTGGTCAGGCAGTGTCCGTACTGCTTCTGGAGGCCACGGGCTCCTCCTGTTCCAGCTCTGGAGCCCAGAGGCAGGCGACCTGGGAGGCCCGGGGGCCCCGTTCCTGGCAGACTCCTCCTCAGTGACGCTGCTGTCCAGCAGCCCATCGTTTGGGTTCTGAGCATGATGGACCACCACGGCATCAGGTAGGGAAGACCCCTCTGATGGAGTCCTGGTTCCACCCACCTTGACTCGTCTGCATTTGGGTTTCTTGAGGGATGGCCGCTCGTGAGAAGTGAGGCAAGAGCTTGCCCCCTGTTTGCCTGCTGTCATCTTCTCCTTCAAGGCCCTCACCTTGGACTCCAGCACAGAGGGGCCTTGGACCTGTATCCCCTGTGCCCCAGGAGGCTGGGGGGCCATCAGGCTGGGTGTTCTGTCTTCTCGAGGACAGGGCCAGTGTCTTGGGAAGTGTCCATTCTCCGGCTGTGGCTCAGGGCCACTTCTCTCCACAGCTGAGGTCACCTCCATGGAGCTGGCTGTTCCGCTCCCTATTTTGGGTCCTCTGGAGGAGAAAATAGACAGAGTTCCTTAGACCCAGCACCTGGCTAGCTCCAACAACCTCCTGGGTCCCCAAAGTGCCTTGGGATAGAGCCCTGTCCAGAGAAAAATAACTTGGGGTCAGAGCAGGGGATGCCCCCTAGACAATGTGAAAGCACCTCGAAGAGTACAAATCATTGGACGGTACACATAAGTTATTACTGAGTTTTTTCTTCCAAGTCTAAGTAGTGTTCTCATTTTTCTACCCCCATTTTACATGTGGGGCACAGTGGAGAGTCAAACAACAACCAATCTTCTGCCCAGTGTGGACCAGAGTGAAAATGGGGGCCAGATTTCCCAGTCCCTGGCCTCTTGCTTTCCTGATAGGTGTCAGGCCTCAGAGGAGGATGGCAACACCTGCTAAGGGCCAACAAGCTCTTCCCTTTCCAAGGGGAGCCAATGCAGAGGATGGACTTCAGGAAGATACCACCCAGGATCTGACCCTCTGGCAGAAGGGGCCCCCTGTGCTCAAACCACAGGAGCGCAGCATGGGGCTGTGCCCACAGGGCAGCCAGGATCAGGTAGCAATGCCTATCAGCATCTGCTCTGTGTCAGGCAGGCCTGCAAGCACTTTCAGACATGCTCTCGCAAATAATCCTCACGCAGTTCTGCCAGAACAGGATTATTATCCTCATTCTTACAGACAGAGAAACTGAGGCACAGAGAGATTAGGTGACACGGGAGCTAAGGGAGGCCCAGTTGGGAACGCAAAGCTTCTCCTCCCAAGGCCAGGGCTCTTCCAAAGCACTCAGTGGCCGTGTACCCCCATTCCCCTACTCCTACGAGGATATTGGTCTAGACAGGGTAAGTGACTTGCCCAAATTACACAGCTCCTTGGTGGCACGGTTGATGTCAATGTCTTCAGAGGGAACAAAAGTGAGCACGAGATTTTACTCACCAAGTTGTTCTGTGCACACATACATGCCACAATGTCTTAATATTTATCCTGCTCTCTGAGAACATGCTCCGTCTCCATCATACATCTAGATATGTCCCACTTGAAGTAAACTGCATGTATTTACATAAATACATGCATCCATATTGACACAAATTACAAACAAGAAGTTATTCACCTCATATATTGACCAACGATTCACCACAGAATTCTCTTAAATGCAAGTCCCTCTATAGTCACTTACTACAATTCAATTTTTACATTTCAGGAATATACATATTTCACCAAGCAAAATACACACACAGTGTGTATGTTACCTCAGTTTTAAGCCTGTGAAGTTTAAGGCCTATCTTTGGGAGGAAGAGATCATTTACTACACCAGTTAATCTAGAAGTTACCAGCTTTGTCTTGGCAGCCCGGCCACCCGTTCCTCTCTTCTAAGGTTCAATCCAGAAAGCAGGGGACGTGAAGGTAATGGGAGCAATTTCAGCCACATTACAATAACTTTCTTTCGGGTAAATTCGAACAGCATTCCAGAGATCATCCATCTCCGGAGACCTGGAAGGATGCGACCTTCCCCTGGGGAACAGTGGGTATCGGCTTGTGCGGCTCGGCACCGCCGAAGTCTACGGCCCAAGTGCTGTACTTCTCTAAGCCAGAGACGCTGAAATGAAGACGGACGTGACGGACGGGCCTCCCCTGCGACCCTCCCTTCCCGCTCCCCACTGGCGGTCCCGCCACCCCCGGCCCGCCCGTCGCCTCGCCTCCTCCGTACTCACTGAAGGCTGCCACCGGCAGGTCGGGCCGCCACCTCCATCCCTTCCATCCCCGGCGAGGCCGGGGCCTCCTCTCACCCCCCTCCCTCCCGGGCCCACTTCGGGGACCGGGGGCGCGCGGGCTCGGCCGGGGCTCCGAGAGTGCGGCCCGCAGGCCTCGGCCCTCGGGGCGCTCCCGGCTGGTCTCCCGGCTCTGCGGGCCGCCCCGGGGCTCCGAGTGGGGTCGGGCCGGAGCAGCCGACCCGCGGGCCGCGGCCTCCCTCCGGGTCCGGGGAGGGGACGCGGGGTTGGGCGGGGAGGAAGCGGCATGGGCTGTTAGCTCATGGTTCGGCCACGAAGGGGAGAGAGGCCAAGCCCGGCGCCTTCCCGGCCGGGACGGGAAGAGGGAGCGGGAGAGCAGAAAGGAGGGGCGGCGGAAGGGGCTAGAGGAGCGGCCCTGGCCCCCACCCCGCCCCGCCGCCCTCCGCGCTCGCCGCGGTCCCGGTCCCGGCCGCCCGCGCCCTGCGGAGCTGCCCCTCCCGGCGGCGGCGAGCGATGCCCTCCAGACGTCTAAGCGGCAAGCACGCCCGCGAGTTTGGGGACTCGGACGGGGCGGGGGCTGCCTTCCGGGCCGCCGGACCTAACCTCTCCCGGCCCGGGTAGCCCAGTCCGCCCGGCGAGCGCCCGCAGCCGAGGCTTCTGGGAGAGCGCGGCCGTGGGACGCGGCTCCACGCGAGCCAAAGCTGCGGAAACACCACTTTCTCCCAGAGCTTCGCGGGAAGGAGTGTAACCCTACACCCGGGGCGTGGGGAGGAGGCTCGGCTGTGGGCTGTCTGGGTGGAAGCTGAGGAATGCCCTTTGTTTAGACAACTTTTCCGGAGGAGTCGCCCTCTCCGAGGGGCCGTCTCCTTGGAGGTCAAGGTCATTTGTTTCCGCTTTCCAGCGGCGCGAGGGGACCCATAGTGGACGAGAGTTCCCTCATCCTGTCCTGCTTAGGGGAGAGCCAGGTGCCTGCACTGGCAGTCGCCTTGAATGGGGACCGATTCTCGGGGGTTCTGGGCACTCCTGAAGATCCCTTGTCACTTTTTCCAGACCTGGGATGAAGTAGCTGCAAAGGACTTTACCAGCAGCTGTGGCCCCAACCAATTGGGCTTGCTTTCTCTTTCCGCCCAGAGGGAGGGGACAGGTCCCCAACTATATCCAAACCTATTTTTCCACAACAAACGGGAAACAGTAAGAGAATTAGGACCCAGGAGGTTCCGGAAATCTCTACAAAGGAAAAGTGCTGATCGTTTCCTTCTGCCAACAAGTTTCTCTCTCAAGCGCGGTTGCTATTTGCACTGAGGCACTACAGTCACCATCTAGATGACAGACCTGCAACAGTAAGGACCACACAGTGTGCTAACTGCTGCGCAGAGCCAGGAAGGGTGGCAGGGAAGGATGGTAAGGAGGCCTGCCCTTAAGTGAGTAGGAGTTACCCTGCAGAAGAGGGGGAAGGGGGCATCTGGGCAGGGCAAAAGCATACAGGTCTGAGAGCAGCTGTTTGGGGAGCTGTGGGTGGACTAACCTTGGGCTAATTTAGGAACCGGGGAGATTATCTAGGGCAAACCCCCTGTGTTACAGAACAGGCCCAAGGTCACACAGCTCTGGGACAGGTGGTCTCCAGAGTCGTGGGTAGTGCTCTTGCAGTTAACATATTCCCAGAGGAAGCGGTTCTTCCAACAGGGCATTTACCATTCTGTGCTTGTTAGTACCGATCACTTCATAATACAGTAACTGGTACCATTTATGGAGGGCGCCCTGTGCACCTGGCATTGGGTTAAGCGCCTTACATTCCTTGTCTCAAACTGCAGCCTTAAGAGATGGGTACTGTTTACTGTCTCCTTTCTACAAATGAGGAAACTGAGTTAGGTGATCTGCCCAAGGTCACAGAGCTAATAAGTCCAAGACCCTCACATTAACCCCACAGTACAGTGCTGTTGCCAGCATTCTGCGTGTTCAACATGGAAAGATTCCGTTTAAAGAAGTAAAACTAATTGTGAAGTGCTGTGATAGTCAAATTATGTTGCCATGATGGTCTGGCCCTTACATTTCTGGATCCTTTCTGCCTTCCTATTCTGCCAGCCCAGGTAAAATCCTGTAAACCTCAAAAGACTCCTTCTTCCCCTCCATATGCCATGTCAACCCTACCAACAACGATACTATTACTATTATTGGGGACCTCCTATGAGGGAAGGCATTCTAGGTAGGACCTTTTAGATCTTTACAACAACCCTGCAAAGTAGGTATGGTGTATCCCTACTTTAGGAATATGGAAATCGGGGTACAGGGAGGTTAAGGGACTTGCCCAAGGCCACACAGCTAGTATAGCCAGAGTCTGAACCCAGTTCTGTCTGGGTCCAAGACCTTCTGCCTTGCTTCCTCCTTTCATAGACGCAACTTTGGAGCTCAGCCTCTTAGAGGTTCCAGCTCCAGGACTCCGGCTCCCACCCCTCCCCCAGACGTTAATGATCTGTAAGGCAAGTTTCTGAAAGTTCTAGCAAGGGCTTAATATTTAAAGGAGACCTGCCCTCCACCTTTTAAGATGCAAATAATCACCTTCAATTTACTCATTAAGTTTGTTATTTTGCACTTAACAGGGGGATGGGGTGTCATAGCTATACAGAGGCACCCGTCCTAAAAACACCAATAAGCAAATCCTTAGAATGCTCTTAAATTATCATGGCATTCACATGTCTGAGGGCACTTCTCATTCATCTGGTTTCTATTTGGTTCAGCAAATATCTCTTGAGCTCCTACTATGTGCCAGGCACTGGGGAGACAAAATGTAGTACCACAGACCCTGCCCTTGAGGAATTTCCGGTCAAGGTGGAGTGGGGGAGGGGCAGGTGCTTAAACTTACTGTGTAAGTGGTCCCATCAAGGTTAGCGTAGCGTAGAGGTGTGGGTCGTTCACAGGAATAGCAAGATTGAGATGTGTGTTGGGTGGGACGGGAGGTATCACGGAGAGCTGGGTCTTGCAGCATGAGCAGGAATTAGCCAGACAGAGGGGGAGGGGTGGGAGAGGCACGTCAGAGGGGGGGATTAGCATAAACAGAGGCACTGATGTGTGAAACTGCCTGGTTTAAGCGTTAAGTGTAAAAGTTAATCTGGGAAAGTCTGGGGCTGGGGTGAGGCTGCAGCGCAGGGCTTGCGCTGGCCCCTGGTTGAGGGCCTCTAGGCCTGGGGTGAGGAGTTTGGACCCCGTCCTTTGACGTGGGAGTCCCTAGAGGGTGGTCTGCATCAGGCCTTAGCCTTGAGCATGGCGCGTTTCTGGGCTGGGGAACTGCCTTATTTCCTTGTGTATCAGACACTTTCATTACCAACCTTTGGAGAGAAATCTAGGAGGAACATGAATATATAGTAAATAGCAATCATGTAGTCCCCTTCCTCCATTTGAATCACCTAGGGAAACCCACCATCCCAGGAAGCCTCCTTCCCCTTAGCCTGGATGAAAAAACAAGCCTCACTCCTCCTCTCCACCCTCCCCCAGTGTGCTCTGAACACTCAGCTTGAATAAGGAGCCTTGTGGGATGTGGAAATAGGGTTTCACTTAGGATGGAGGGAAAGGATGAAACAGTCCTTTGAGGTCAGTGCGTTAGAGCAGGTCGGGTGGGAATGGATGGGAGGGATGCCTCTGCCATCCCTCCACTGTACTGCCTGAAGGACCTTGTCCAGCTGGAAAGCAGAATTTCCTGGTCGCTCCTGTCCTGGTCATGGGGCACGTGGTCGGAGGAGCACTCAGGCAACTGATCCTGGCAGCGACTCTTGGGGACACTGTTCACTGCCCAGGGCCTCCCCTCAGGCCCTCATAATTTCCTTCCAGCAGAGGCTCAAGAGAGTGTCAGGACTGGTCTCCCATGTGCCTGCCTCTCCCCTGCTTGGAACCCTCCCACTATTTCCCAAGGTTTACTCTGACCGGTGTCTGTGTAGACTCTCCTGGGACTCTGCTCGAAAGGCTGTTGCTCAGGTCTCACCCTTGAAGATTCTGATTCCTTAGCTGGAGTTAGGCCAGGACTCTGTTTCCTAATAAGCTTCCCAGGTGATTTTGAGGCCCAGTTTCAAGAAGCCCAAGTCGTCAGGTTAAAAGGCAAACTCCTTCTTATGGCACAGGGGTCCCTCCAGCCTCGCTCTCACTACCCCGACAGTCTGTCCTGCACACCCACCATATTGAATTGCTTCTAGTTTCCCCGACTGGCCACAATGGTTCACATCTCCTCACCTTTGCCCATCTTTCCTTCAGCCTGACACACACTGCTTCACTCCACACACATATACATCCCATCCCAATTTGGATGTCTCCTCCTAGACCTTCCACACTCAGCTCAAATGTCGCCCCTTCAGGGACACCTTCCCAGCATCCTCTGCAGTCCTCCCAACCTGGGTTAGGGCATCCTGGGCCCGCTTCTGCCAAAGCACTTATCACATTGAGTTGTCAACATCTGACACGTCACAGAGTGCTTCCTGATCCACATGCGCGTTCCTGGCCCCAACACGTGTCCGGTACATAAAAGCTATTGACTAGATGCCACGTGGTTAAATGAAAGAAAAAATCCCTATCAGGTAAGGATGCCTAAGAGGAGAAGAGGGGGCCA
Organism: Stenella coeruleoalba; assembly: GCF_951394435.1. NCBI lineage: Eukaryota > Metazoa > Chordata > Mammalia > Artiodactyla > Delphinidae > Stenella > Stenella coeruleoalba. The sequence continues at coordinate 176,365,191 of NC_137169.1, forward strand.
CTGCTGCTAAGAGCATCAAGATCATTTCAAAGGATTTGGTTAATTCCCTCAGTATGGCCCATCCTGCCCCAGGGCCTGTGAGAAAGTCGGTCACTGGCAGGGCGAGGACCGGCACCTGGGCTTCCTGATGACTGCCATTTATGCCTGATGCTCAGGCCTCCTTGCACCTGCCCCTCCTCTCTTTCCCCAAAGTGGCCATTGATCACAGACAGTGGCGTGGACCTTACACTTCAATTCTGAATGAGCCTGGAAACTTGGAGATAAAATAGCTCTCAGAAGAAGAAATAGATGGGGAAGGGGAGAGGAGAAAATAACAAGAGAGAAGCATGCAAAAATATGTTGAGAGAAGACAGCAGGTACATAACAGTCAGGCAACACAACAACTGGGCACCTCCAGAGAGCAGCCGCTCAGTTTTCTAGTCATGCCGCTCTGCACATGCCAACACACAAGTGTGAATACACGTATGCCATGCTGTCCTTTGCCACACGTGCCTGAATTGACTAAGACCCAAGAAAGTCAAAGGCGTGGTTCCTACCTGGTCAGGGTCAGCCTGCACTGCTCCCCCCAGGCGGGCAGGCAGGGAGCTGCTGGGATGGGACAGGACCTTCCCTGGAGAGACGGACTCCAGACTTCACTGCCCTTGAGGGCCACTCTGAGTCTGCTGGGCGTCTGTTCCCGTGTGAGCCCGAACTGTAGCTTTTCATTTCATAATCCTAATCATAAGGAAATGACTGGGCTTAGGCAAATATTTTAAAACTCTCCCTCCCACTCTCCCATGCCTGGCCTGTGGGAGGCCGTCATCAGTATAAGGAGAGGACACCTAGCTTTCACCTGTCTGTCAATAACCATGGTCATCTTGGCCAAGTCAATTTTCTCATTAACTAAATGAGAGCAGATGCAGGGAGAAAGGTATTGGAGGTTGACTGAGAGCTGGAGTCATGTTTGTGACAGTTTTTGATCTTGAGAAAAGACAGAAAATGCTCAGTACTATTCAATAACTGGATTAAGACATAGGAGAGTCTATGAAAGCCTCGGGGAGCCCTTTCTAGCCCCAGGCTGTGCAACACCTCGTCCTGCAGGGGTTCTTGCCTCGCCATTCCCTCCTGCCCCCACGAGCCTGGCAGGTTTTGCTCCGGACACAAACGAGCCTAAGAAGCAGCCTCTCTCTGAGCAAATTCCCTCCACTTCCGGGGGCCATTGGAAAGTTTTTTTTTCCTGGGTTAAATATGTGGTGGGCGAGGTATAGAGGAAAAGACCCCAATTTGAAAAGTTCAGGATTAGTCTCTGGCAACCTGGGTTCAGCTCTGGCGGGACCACGTCTACTTGTGGGTCCAAGGACTGGTCACTCCGAGGAGTTCAGTTTCTTCATCTGGAAATGCTGGGCTGGACTAACAGGTCCCAAACTAAGCTTCTCAGAACCCCAGGGCCCTGTGGGGTATGAGTAGGTCTCCTGTGAAAAAGAGATTTCAAGTCCAATAAATTTGGGCGATAATACATGCCATCTCATCCTCCTGGCAGGTCATTAGGCCCAGAGGCATTTCAAAGGCTTAGCCAAGTCCTGAAGTGAAAACAAAACAAAACTAAACCAGTTTACCTTTGCCTAACTTCGCCTTTCTCAAAAGTAATGGACCATGGAAACTGTTTCCCCCCAAATAGCAATTAACATCTTAAGGAACACACTTTGGGACAACCTGGACCAGACAATCTCTCAGGTTCTTTCCTGTCAGGGTGGTCTAGGTCTCTTGACACAGAGGGGAGGAGCAGGCAGCTGCTGTGCAGCAAATTCTAGGATCCCATAGAGAGGGCCAGGCTGCAAGCAGAAAAGACTCCCTTGGGGGCAAGTGGCAGCCCATCCCAGCTAAATTTTATTTTATTTTTTAAGAAAATCTAATGCTAAGAGGAGTTAGAGACCAAAAAAGGTGAGACTGAAAAAAAAATCTCAATTTCCATTCTGATTCTTTGTCAATTTGACTAAGTCAGTTCACCTTAAAACTAACAGCCTCACTTTGCCCATCTGAGAAAAGGGAGAGCAAGGGAGACTTGGTTGCAGTCACTCAACATTAATCCTCAGAGAGGGGTTTCCCAACCTGGGGTCCCTAGACACCTGATGGGGAGGGGAGCGTAAGCTATATCCCATATTTAAAGAAGTCTAAAGGAAATTATACATTTACCATGAGAAGTGTCTTTGCTTTTGACTGGTATTGTATCAACTCAGTATGACAACGTGGGTTGTCATGGGGACAAGGATTATCATGCAATAAATATGGTTGGCTTGTTGGACAAAACCTTTACAGACTTAAGGGCCATAGAAGTAATAAAAGAATCAGCTGGTAACAAAAAGGTAAGAAGAGGTTGGGTCCAAAACAAGTTTTAAGAGCTATGGTGGAGAGCGAAGGGGTGGATGGGGTCTGGAGGAGGTTAGGGTGTTCAAAGAGAAGATACCGCCCCAAGGAGAATCTGGGGTTGCCTGCAGAGGTACGTTTAGTGTGTAGAGGGCTGTGACACGGTGGCCCTTTTCAGAGCTTGCTGGGGAAGGGTGTGAGGTGCTACCTTTACTGAGCTGAGGAGAGAGGAGTCCCCATAGGGCCAGTGGGCTCAGGGATCAGGCTAAAGTAGATTCTCTATAACTTCTTAGAAAGCATTCTGGGAGTGCCAGTGTCTGAGGGTTTGCCATCCCTTGAAAGCTCTGATTTTGTACGTGCAAAGTCCTGCCCATTGAGCCCCACATAACCCCTTCATAAGCAGCCACGTTTGGAAAGGTTCTCTGCATGGTCCATGGCTATTTTCTTTTTCCCCCAAGATGCTGTTCACCCAGAATCACCTCTCTACTCTCCTCCTCCCCTTTCTCTCTCTTGGGCCTCTTCACCAACATCTTCCCAGCAACATCTGGCTCCATTTCTGCAGCAGTCTTAGGAGCTGGGCCCTGGGGACTTGTTTCTGCCCCCAGGAGAGCAGCAGTGAAAATCATAGTTGGTACATCCCTCTAAGTCACCAAAAAGGTGCTTAGCTTTTAAAACTTCTTCAGTATGGAGCATCTAAGACAAAAACAATCTTTCTCTTGCTAATGTTGATACTGCTAATAATATCTCTTACTGAGTTTGGGCCATTTCTGTGAAGATTTAGACGAAATAAGAGGAGAACTGAGGTGGATTCCATCTGCCCCAGGACCTGAGCCAGGCTTCTGGCTTTAGCTAACTGGCGAAAGCTGAAAAGGATTTTTCTCTAGGGTGTTGAGTACAAAACATTTTGGGGTGTGTGTGTGTGTGTTTAATCATGTCAAATGAACTGATAAATAACTGCATAATTTGGGCTGGAGGAGTTAAAGTATAGGGGAAAATGCAAAAAGCTTTGAAATGGTCCAAAAAGCATTATTGGGTGCACTGTCTACTGCATCCTTTCAGGTTATCTGAGTTATTTTACAATTCTATAAATTGTAGAAAAACTGACAGTAATGCACATTATTTTCGTCCATACGAATGCCAATTATAGTTGGTGGAATTGACCCATGAATATTGACCAGTTTTGCTGATTTTGCATTTATTTGTAAATTTTTCTCACCGTTCCAGATGTCTATATATTTGCCTGCGTTTCAGATTCTCTTCTGAACAGGTTGTAACACTGTATGGGTTCTCTTATTAATTAATGACAAATAAAATCTATAATTCTATGAAAGGCATGACTATATCCTCTTTTAAAATTACCTTTTGAGGGGCTTCCCTGGTGGCGCAATGTTTGGGAGTCTGTCTGCCGATGCAGGGGATGCGGGTTCGTGCCCCGGTCCGGGAGGATCCCACATGCCGCGGAGCGTCTGGGCCCGTGGGCCATGCCCGCTGAGCCTGCGCATCCAGAGCCTGTGCTCTGCAATGGGAGGGGCCACGGCAGTGAGAGGCCTGCGTACCGCAAAAAAAAAAACAAATTAAAATTATCTTTTGATGTGTCCACAGAGAAGGGGCCATGTGAGGACAGCGAGAAAGCAGCCGTCTGCAAGCCAAGCAGTTACGCTTCCAGAGAAACCAAATCTGCTAACATCTTGATCTCTACCTACCAGCCTTCAGGACGAGAAATAAATTTCTGTTATTTAAGCTACCCAGTATGTGGTATTTTGTTATGGTAGCCCTAGCAGACCAAGACAATTTACCCAATTTGTTTATCCATTTACCTGTTGATGGACATTTGGTTGTTTCCAGTTTTTTTGCATTGTGAATAAAGCTGCTATTAACATTCATATACACAAATTACCTTTGGCCAAATTTATTCAACTCATGTTTTCAATTACGCTGATATTTCTTAGCGTAAACCAGGCATTATGGTTGGACACTGAGGAGAGAAAATTAGATAGCACCCTTGTCCTCAAGAACAGTCTAGAATGGGGGGGAAATTTGGGGTGGTGGGTAGAGACTGACAAATGACCAGACTTGATAGAGATAAGGAGTGCTCCAAAGGGGGTACTGGTGGAGTGTAAGAACAGGGGCATGTTAGTTTTTCTGAAGGAAAGTGAAAGTGCTTGCTGGCTTTTCCTGGGCAGGTGAAGGGCAGGAGGAGAAATTCTCTGGAGAATCAGCCTCACGCGTGGAGGCAGGGAGACAGGCTTTCCTGAAGCTTCCATTCCAAGGATGGGTAGAAATGAATATGGACTAGCAGAAGGAGGTTGGATTCTTAAGAGCCTCGTGTCCTACAATATATAGGACAGATTGTAGGTAGCATTTAAAATTTCAGAAGAGTAAAATTTTTGGCTTCTCATATCTCCTGGCATGTCTAAGGGAACAAATACCGTGGTCTGAGAAGTCACTGATGATTTTGAGTCACTGATGAAATGACATTGTTGGATGTGTGTTTACAAAAACAAAACAAAGTTCCGGATTGCAGAGGGAAGATGGATTAGAAGCAAGGGGACTAGTGCCCCAGGGTAGGTTCTCCAGTAGAAGGTGCTGAGAGGAAGCATGGGGTATACAATATTTGTTAGAGAGCTACACCTGTGAAATTAAAGGGAGAAGCAGGATGGGTGGAGGAAGAAGTTGAACCACAGAGAGGGGCCGACAAACACTTGGCCAATCCAGCATGAGGCCCTGGGGTGAATATTGCCCCTCAGAGTTGTCATGTGTTGGGACAAGATGGCTGAGCATTTATATGCCCGGCATAAAGAACAGTCACTCCATGTGGATTCGTGTAGTCACTGGACGTTGATTGCCCCAGAAAGGGCATGGTTTGTAGTGAGGTAGCTGTCTGCCACTGAGGCAGACCCTGGAGGAGCTGTCAACCAGAGACACTGCTCACAGCAGCCCCCTTACCTGTGCCCCCACACCTGTGAAGCAAGTCCTTCCTTGGACAGAGATCTGGGCGGGGCACTTCTGTGTCCATCTTAATTCACCCTTTGTGTCATTCGGCTCACTTTTCCACACATGTCCAGACAGCAGTTCTTCAGGACTGTGGTGAGATTTTCTTCCCGAGGGAGGTTAGTAGGACAAGCCAGCCCCCCACTGATGCAGTGGGTCTCTGGGCCACAGTTGATGCTCCTTCACTCTAGATGCCTCTCCTCGTCAGTTATCAGCTCTCCCAGCTTCAGAGGCTAGTCTGATGATATGACCCAGACCTTACCCCCAAGGGGCCTGGGCCCTGGTCACTGTGTCCTTGGGCTGAGGTTTCTGTATCTCTCCGTTTACAGGCACAATTGGGAGTATCAAGGGTGCCCAGGTCACCTGTGTTAAAAAATAATTTTCTTTCCAGAAAAAAGACAAAAGCATGACTCTTCGACAGATACAAAGATTAATGAGATATGTGTATATACACAAAAGCTCAGGGAAGCCAAAAAGCACAGACGTTTATGGCATAAATGAAAGTTGGGATGAACTGCAGGTAGAGACAAAGTTTTTCTCTACAGTGGGAAGAGAGTCCATTAAAATCACTACTGGACAAGACAGAAGTTATTTCCTATAACTTAACAAAGAGTTGCAAAACAGCTTGAGTTGAGGAATAAGACTAGAATCCGATAATCCTGAAGGATTATAAATGATATATTATAAATTATAAATGATACACGTGTTCTTTGAAACATCTGTTTTCTACACCTGGGTGCCAAACATACTCCTCCCGTCCCCGCTGCTCATAATAGCAGCCCTCCTCTTCCTGATGATCGGGATCAATTACTCTACCAAACCATGACTCCTCTGTTTGCCTGCTGGTGCCTGGACAGAGGAAGCCCAAAGTACGCTAGCTCATAATTCAGTGGGACCAGGACTTCCAGTCCTGCAGAGCTCAGAGTCAGGGGACAGAAAGCAGAAAGTGGATTAATGAGCTTGATGCTAAGTGGAGCTATTCCTGCTTCCACACCTTGTTACTCAGACTCTGTGTCCTTCCCTTTGGGGGCCCAGTACCATATACAGGGTTTTGATTCAATGCATGTATGGAATCCTGGAGTGTGACACCCATACTCACAGAGTACTGCCTCTGCTTGGCACTTATCTATGCTTTCAGTATACCATTCCACAGCTCTTTCAGGCTGGCAGCTTCTAGGTGGTGAATTCCATGGTCATGAGCTGACTCTCACACCCCCCATGCTACAGTTAGCCCTCTGGTCTGAGGTGGTATTATATGGAATCCCATACCAGTGGATAAAGTACTCTGAAAGGCTTCAGATGGTGGTGCTGATTGAGACCCTCTGTGGTCAGGAAAAGGCAAACCCATAACCTGAATATGTATCTATTCCTCTGAGGGTAAAGAACAAACTTCTGAACCTTCCAGGATGGAAAGGGCCTAATGTAGTCAACTTGTTACCAGCTGGATGGTTTTGTCTCTTGAGGAAGAGCAACTAGTATGGTGCCATAATGGGCACTCCGTTTTGGTCTCTGTTGTAGGCAGGATGACTCTGGTGGCAGCAGAAGCCAAATTACCTTTGGTAAGTGATAGTCTACATTTGTGGCCCATGAATAGCCTCCATCTTTGCCCCCGCAGCCACTTTGTTCATGTTTCCATCATGCCAACACGGGAGCGGCTGATGACAGAGGCTGGCTGAGGTCAGTGGGATGAGTCATCTGTCTGCTTGGTCGTTTAGTTCTTCATCAATGGTGGATGCTGTCTGAGGATGTTAACATGTGATTCAAAGATTTTCCCACTTCACCCCCATTTCCATAAGTCCATCCACAGACCTTTACCCCAGACCCCTTATCCCTGATCTTCCCGTTTTTCCTAATCAGCTAGCCAGGCCATTTGCCACGATATAGTCTAACCTTGGGTCACTTCTCCTTTCTGCACCAAGTGGATGACCAGTACACTGCTCAAAGCTCTGACAATTGGATTTTCCTTCATTACTGTCTTTCAAGGTTACCCCTGTGTGAGGCTGCAGTGCACCTACTGTCCAATTGCAGCTTGCACCCACATATGGAGCTGACCCATCCATGAAACGAGCTCAGGCTTTTTTCTCCTCTTTCATTTGGTTTTACAGGGTGTCCCATACAGCCATAGGTGTGCCCTGAGGGAGGAGCTCTCAGGCAATCATGGTAGGTGAGAGGGGGGTCTAGGTTACTTGTTCATGCAGCCTGCTTGTGCCCTCTGACCCTCCTAATGCTCAGTCCTGGGGGTACCACTTCCACCCAATCTGACTCACTGGGTCTGAAAGGACCCAGCATTTGATGGGCAGTTCTAGCCACAAGGTTGGTTGGTGACCCATGGTTAGACATTCTTTCTCTATCAGGGACCACTAGCAGGTTAGAACTTGTTATTCAAAGGCATATAATCCTTCACTGCAGAAGGCATGGTCTTACTCCAGAGCCTGGGGGCTCGCATTGGAGTTTGCCACAAACTCCACATGGTATCTTTCCCCACCACTGATATCTCCAACAACACCATAGGGTCTGTCAGGTCATAAGGCCCAAGCAGCAGGATTGCTCACATGGCATCCTGGGCTGGTTGCAGAGTCCTTTGCTGCTCTGGGACTCATTCAAAGTTCGCAGCCTTTCACATCACCTGGTACATGAGTCAGAGCAGTATCTCTGGGTGTAGAATATGCTGACTCAAGAACTTGAACAGGTTTACCTGGAATGTTTCCTTCTTTATGGTAGGAGGTACAAGATGCAATAATTTGTCTTTCACTTTGGAGAAGAGGTCCTGGTTACTGGACCTGATGACTGGACTTCTAAAAATGTTACAGATGTGGCAGGCTCCTGAATCTTCTCAGGGTTTAGCTCTGACCCTCTGGAACACGCGTCTTATAAAGGTCTCCAGTGTGCTAGCCACCTCTTGCTCATCTGACCCAATCAATATAATGTAACCAATGCAGTGGATCAATGTGATGTACTGTGGATGTCCAGCAGACCTGGATCTCTTTGGACTTAATATGGCCTTGGAACAAAACTGTTAATGTATACTGTCATTGTCTCAGAAATGTGAATTGTTTTTGATCCTCTGTTTTTATTGGAAGAGAAAAGAATGCCTTCACCAAGTCACTAGCTATAGACCATATACTCGAGGTGGTATTGAGTTGATCTAATGAAGATACCACATCTGGCATTGTGCCTGTGTCTGTCGTTATATTTGATTGAGCTTGTGGTGGTCTACAATGACCCTTCCTAATTCATCCAGTTTCTTCAGGGCCCAGCTTGGTCAAACAAGGATGGAGAGGAGGAGCAGAGGGATAGAATGTGGCAATAATCTCCATTCTCCTGTCTCCCACAATATGACTTTACATTTATCTATTTATTTATGCCTGGGGAGAGGGTTAATTTGAGACTTCATTTGGTCTTTCCCCATATGATACTTCTTATTCTGCAGACCAACCATGCAATGTGGGTGTTGGTCCAGCTGCTAACTAGGTCACCCCAATTATATGTTTGAGGACTGGGTAATGGACCACTGGGTGGGCCCAGGGGTGCCGTGGATCTCTGTAAGCTGGACATCGGTCAGGACTACAGTTATTATCTGGCCCCCGCCCATAGGACCCACGCTAACGTGGAGGCCATGATGAATCAGGTCTTTGCGCATCAGTGATAACTCAGGTCCTATGTCCAACAGTCTTCAGAATGTCTGGGTATTATTCCCTTTTCCCTAGTGCACAGTTACCTGAGCAAATAGCCATAGGTGCCTGTGCGGAAGACCTAGGGGAATCAGTGCTGTGTATATGTGCCATGATATTGCAGTGTTTTTCCTCCTGTGGACCCAGCCACTTCCGTCAATAGTTCTGGGTTTGAAAACTGGCTCAGGTTCAGAAATTGGGCAAGCGATGTGCCTTTTTATCGGGCAACTGCCCTCAGCTTCCCGCTCGTCCATCTTTCATTTCTTCCGCTAGTAAGCTGGGTAGTACAATTTGGGTAACTGCCCATCTATTTCGTCTCTAGGGACACTATTCTAGTAACCATTCTTATAACTCTCCGTGGTTCTGACCTTCTTGGCTGCCACTCCGTCTGATCTTGCCAGTCATTACAGTAATCATGACCGACTTTGGATGGTTTTGTGCTGCTGCCACCTGGCCTCTGTTGTTTCTGAGTCCTATCATCCCTATTGCTATCAGTCTACACAGTTCTGTAATGGTATCTTCATAGCAGAGAGTCACCTTGAACTTTTAGTGAGGCTGGTGTAGCTCTGACCAGTACATTCTTTATGACCTTTGTCCACGGTATGTCCTCTTGGCCTTCCAGCCATTTGTGTATCCAGCATGCCCACTTCCCTGAGCCTTGTAGCCACTGCCTTCACTGTCCACTGTAGCAATTCTGGAATTTTAACTTTGCTCAACATGGACTATCACTTTTTCCATGTTTCTAGGAGCCATGCTAGTAGCAGGTTTGTACTGACTCCTGGAATTCTTGCTAGGGAATTAAATTCTGCATCTTGGGGAGCACTTCCAAGTCAAAAATTCTTCTCTATTCAATCTTACATTTGGTCCCTTTCTTCCAGCACCCTCAGGATCTCCTCCAGCTCCTATGGAATCATGGAATGGGGATGGGGAGGGCTAGTGAGGATTATGGGGAGGTATGTCTATAGGCTCAGACTGTTCTCAGGGGTTTGAGGAGTCAAAATAACCAGACATTGCATCTGATGTGTCAGGTTTTCCCAAGAGTGGTCCTGACCTAGCATAACAGACCTGCCTTTGTTGGGTGTTTAACTGTCTTTGAAGGTCTGCTACTCTATTAAGTCCTGGGCTTGGACCTTCCTCCCCCTCTTGCTGTAGGAGATGAGAGCTTCTTTGTATGCAAACAAAGAGGCCCTCTGGTTCCACATCTGACTTTCAATTGCCTGGTACTTGTCCTCAGCTGTTCATGATCCTTCTGTAGACATCAACGGCACTTAGCAATAGCCATCCAATCTCATCGCGCTATAGCTACTCTCTCTACATCTCCAATGCCCGATACATTGCAAGTTCATGCCTTCCCCAGTATACCATCCCAATTCACCATGGATAAAACTTTTAAAAATTGGAGGGAAGGGAAGGGAGGGAAGGAAGGTGGCTGGCTCAAGGGAGAGGACTCCTGTGAAAAGCAGTCGATTAGGGAGCTCATTTGTTGTTACTGTTTAGTTAAAAAACAGTTCCAAGAGTTGTCGTCCCTGGAGGGGCGGAAGACAAATTCTCAGCAACAATCAGGGGAACCCAGCTTGTTGAAGAACCTACAGTTGTGTGCGTGTGTGTTTTGTGGGAGGGAGGAGAGTGTTCTCTGATTTTCTTTAAAATGGTTATGTTGTGATCTGATCAGGCATAGCTTTGGAAAGAAGCAGTAATTCACAAGCCACTTCCTAGCCCCTGCCAAGCAGGAAAATTTTTTTTCTTCTTTCTTTTCCTCTGAGAAACAGAGAATGTGGGCTATCAAGCCAGTCATATCAGAGACCTAATCCCAGGTTCAGTAATTACTGCAGTGTCCACAGCCAGTCACTGAACACTTTCTCCTCTATAAATGGTGCCAACACTACTCGATGTACACTGATGTGAGATGGGCCTTGCCTGTGGTGGGAAATGAGGGTCAGCAGTGACTACTCTGCCCTTGAGGGACCTGGTCTGTTCTCTGTGGGGTGGAATAGAAAGTCCACAGGATGAAGAAGCATCTGCTAATTATCAGTGAGGGAGCATCGGGAACAAGTTTTCACACAACTTCTCAGCACAGGATCAAAGTGAGAACACTGACCAGTTTGCCAGTAAGCAAGCATTCCTAAGAGGCACAGCCTCTGTAGCAATTAAAAAAAAGCCAGTTACCTCCTAAATGTACTCAGTAGCTTATCTACTAAGAGGCTCTAGAAGTTACCTTTCAGTTTTTGGTGTTTTTTTTTTAAATTATTTTTTTATACAGCAGGTTCTTATTAGTCATCAATTTTATACACATCAGTGTATATATGTCAATCCCAATCTCCCAATTCATCACACACATACACCCCCGCCGCTTTTCCCCCTTGGCATCCATATGTTTGTTCTCTACATCTGTGTCTCTATTTCTGCCCTGCAAACTGGTTCATCTGTACCATTTTTCTAGATTCCACATATATGCGTTAATATACGATATTTGTTTTTCTCTTTCTGACTTACTTCACTCCGTATGACAGTCTCTAGATCCATCCACGTCTCTACAAATGACCCAATTTCGTTCCTTTTTGTGGCTGAGTAATATTCCATTGTATATATGTACCACATCTTCTTTATCCATTCGTCTGTCGATGGGCATTTAGGGTGCTTCCATGACCTGGCTACTGTAAATTAGTGCTGCAATGAACATTGGGGTGCATGTGTCTTTTTGAATTATGGTTTTCTCTGGGTATATGGCCAGTAGTGGGATTGCTGGGTCATATGGTAATTCTATTTTTAGTTTTTTAAGGAACCTCCATACTGTTCTCCATAGTGGCTGTATCAATTTACATTCCCACCAACAGTGCAGGAGGGTTCCCTTTTCTCCACACCCTCTCCAGCATTTGTTTGTAGATTTTCTGATGATGCCCATTCTAACTGGTGGGAGGTGACACCTCATTGTAGTTTTGATTTGCATTTCTCTAATAATTAGTGATGTTGAGGAGCTTTTCATGTGCCTCTTGGCCATCTGTATGTCTTCTTTGGAGAAACGTCTATTTAGGTCTTCTGCCCATTTTTGGATTGGGTTGTTTGTTTTTTTAATATTGAGCTGCATGAGCTGTTTATATATTTTGGAGATAAATCCTTTGTCAGTTGCTTCATTTGCAAATATTTTCTCCCATTCTGAGGGTTGTCTTTTCGTCTTGTTCATAATTTCCTTTGCTGTGCAAAAGCTTTTAATTTTCATTAGGTCCCACTTGTTTTTGTTTTTATTTCCATTACTCTAGGAGGTGGGTCAAAAAAGATTTTGCCATGATTTATGTCAAAGAGTGTTCTTCCTATGTTTTCTTCTAAGAGTTTGATAGTGTCTGGTCTTGCATTTAGGTCTTTAATCCATTTTGAGTTTATTTTTGTGTATGCTGTTAGGGAGTGTTCTAATTTCATTCTTTTACATGTAGCTGCCCAGTTTTCCCAGCACCACTTATTGAAGAGACTGTCTTTTCTCCATTGTATATCCTTGCCTCCTTTGTTATAGATCAGTTGACTATAGGTGTGTGAGTTTATCTCTGGGCTTTCTATCCTGTTCCATGGATAAATATTTCTGTTTTTGTGCTGGTACCACATTGTCTTGATCACTGTAGTCTGAAGTCAGGGAACCTGATACCTCCAGCTCTGTCTTTTTTCCCTCAAGATTGCTTTGGCTATTCAGGGTCTTTTGTGTCTCCATACAAATTTTAAGATTTTTTGTTCTAGTTCTGTAAAAAAATGCCATTGGTGATTTGATAGGGATTGCACTGAATCTGTAGATTGCTTTGGGTAGTATAGCCATTTTCACAATATTGATTTTTCCAATCCAAGAACATGGTATATCTCTCCATCTGTTTGTGTCATCTCTGATTTCTTTCATCACTGTCTTAATAGTTTTCTGAATACAGGTCTTTTACCTCCTTAGGTAGGTTTATTCCTAGGTATTTTATTCTTTGTTGCAATGGTGAATGGGATTGTTTCCTTAATTTCTCTTTCTGGTCTTTCATTGTTAGTGTATAGGAATGCAAGAGGTTTCTGTGCATTAATTTTGTATCCTGCTACTTTACCAAATTCATTAATTAGCTCTAGTAGTTTTCTGGTGGCATCTTTAGGATAATCTATGTATAGTATCATGTCATCTGCAAACAGTGACAGTCTTACTTCTTCTTTTCCAATTCGTATTCCTTTTATTTCTTTTTCTTCTCTGATTTCTTCTCTGGTTGCCATGGCTAGGACTTCCAAAACTATGTTGAAAAATAGTGGCGAGAGTGGACATCCTTGTCTTGTTCCTGATCTTAGAGGAAATGCTTTCAGTTTTTCACCATTGAGAATGATGTTTGCTGTGGGCTTGTTGTATATGGCCTTTATTATGTTGAGGTAGGTTCCCTCTATGTCCTCTATGTTTTTTATCATAAATGGGTGTTGAATTTTGTCAAAAGCTTTTTCTGCATCTATTGAGATGATCATATGGTTTTTCTTCTTCAATTGTTAATACGGCGTATCACATTGATTGACTTGCATATATTGAAGAATTCTTGCATCCCTGGGATAAATCCCACTTTATCATGGTTTATGATCCTTTTAATGTGTTGTTGGATTCTGCTTGCTAGTATTTTGTTGAGGATTTTTGCATCTATATTCATCAGTGGTATTGGTCTGCAATTTTCTTTTTTTGTAGTATCTTTGTCTGGTTTTGGTGTCAGAGTGATGGTGGCCTCGTAGAATGAGTTTGGGAGTGTTCCTTCCTCTGCTTCCTCCGAGAAGGATCGCTGTTAGCTATTCTCTAAATGTTTGATAGAATTCGCCTGTGAAGCCATCTGGTCCTGGACTTTTTGTTGGAAGATTTTTTTTTTGTTGTTGTTGGAAGATTTTTAATCATGGTTTCAATTTCATTACTTGTGATTGGTCTGGTCATATTTTCCATTTCTTCCTGGTTCAGTCTTGGAAGGTTATACCTTTCTAAGACTTTGTCCATTTCTTCCAGGTTGTCCATTTTATTGGCATAGAGTTGCTTGTAGTAGTCTCTTATGATGCTTTGTATTTCTGCAGTGTCCATTGTAACTAGAAGTCACCTTTCAGTTTAACAAATATTTATTAAGCCTCTACTATCTACTAGGTACTTGACACATTTCAGTAAATATGATTTTGTGTGACTTCCTGGTGACAACAGAGCACATTTGGAAAAAGAATGTCTCCTCTCCCCTGAATTGTATTACTGCTAGAGCCCCAGACTAGTCAAGGTTGGGGCATGGCCGCAGAAGGAAATCAGCGTATATCCTCATGAACACTGACAATAGCTGGCAGCAGGGCACATACCCTATCCAGCAAGTCTTTTAACGAAAGCTGCCAGGGAGGGGCTTAAAGTTTTCTAAGGAATCTATGGAACTGCAGAAAAAAATATCTAAATTCAATAGTTGACAGGAACAATCTTTGGCAAACTGAAGTTTCTAAGCTATCTTTGATACTTCCTTATAGAAGTGCTACAGGAGCCCTAACTGACTAAAATTTTAAGTTTTATTGGCTCATCTGGTCAGAAGGTAGTGTTTGAGAAACCACAAATATAGCAATTTTGAAATTTAGTAAAGTGGCAATATATTTGGGAGTTAATATTATTAATATGCTTTTCCTTGATTCTCTTGCCTGTTTCTCTTGAGTTGCTTGGTTTTCTCCTTACCCTAGAAACATTTCCTTAAGAAGAGTAGCATAGTAAATCTACTGCCAAAAATCATTTGATTTTGGTTATTCTATTCATTTATGCAGAAAAGAAGCCATAGGGCTGCCCTAGTTGGAACAAGGCAGAATGCTATTATCATCCTCATTCTCATTCAGCTATGCAGTCTATAAAAATATATTAATATTTGGGGAAAAACTTCATTTTATAAAGGTAAACACTGGACTTTGATGTTAATGTGTTACTTAATGATATCACTTAAATTTGTTTCCTGTGTAGGAAGCTGCCCCCAGTTGTTAAAAAAGAACTACATCCGTTCAGATAAGACATTCCTAAGTGAATTATAAGATGAATTATAAGGACAGTTTTTTGGCAATAGAAAGTTCTGAAGAAACAAATCTTGACAGTTCTAATACTTTTATTTTTAAAAGGATGAGTTAAAAAAAAAAACCCAAATAATAGGATTTGATGTTTGCCTGGGAAGTGGTAAAAAAGAATCTCTAACTTGGTGATAGAAAACTCAGCTTATCCTGGGGCGCTGATACCTAGTAACGTGACAGTCTGGCTTTTTTGGCAGTGGTTTCAGATAAGTAGTTTAGAAGTAATTTTATCATCTTTCCCTGCTTGTCTCCATAAAACTATAATAGTTATTAAACCAATTTTAACTAAAATTAAGTATCAAAGTAATGCCTAGTATATGATAGGAACTCAGTAAACACATACTAAATTAATTTTTTAAGAATTCAAAAATTCCTTAATTTCCTTAGGGAAAAGGTGGGAAAGTAAGAAAAAGAAGTGTCAGAAACTGTAAAATTATAGAAATTCCTCAAATCAGTTTTTGAAAAATAGCTTCATGAATATTTAATAAAATTTATGTATTTAAGTAAAACCAAAAATGTGTAAAATTAATCATTATTATTCTCATAAACTAAGAAAAAAATCTAATCACGGGTTCGTGCCCCGGTCCGGGAAGATTCCACATGCTGTGGAGTGGCTGGGCCCGTGAGCCATGGCCACTGAGCCTGCGCGTCCAGAGCCTGTGTTCCGCAACGGGAGAGGCCACAGCAGTGAGAGGCCCGTGTACCGCAAAAAAGTAAAAAAAAAAAACTATAGTGTATTTATATGCCTATAGGTATACAAATGTTGAGCATGTATTATTATCATCAGATTATAGAAAGGGCTGTTGAGTATCCAGTGATTCATATATATTCACAGCTTATCTTTTTTTAAAAATTTAATTATTATTAAAAAAATTTTTTTTTGTCTGCATTGGGTCTTTGTTGCTGCACACTGGGTTTCTCTAGTTGCAGCAAGTAGGGGCTACTCTTAGTTGCGGTGCGCGGGCTTCTCATTGCAGTGGCTTCTTTTGTTGCGGAGCAGGGCTCTAGGCACACGGGCTCCAGTAGTTGCAGCACGCGGGCTCAGTAGTTGTGGCTCGCGGGCTCTAGAGCACAGGATCAGTAGTTGTGGAGCACAGGCTTAGTTGCTCCGTGGCATGTGGGATCTTCCCGGACCAGGAATCGAACCCATGTCCCCTGCATTGGCAGGCATAGTCAACCACTGCACCACCAGGGAAGCCCCTCACAGCTTATCTTGACTTTAACCTGGTAACTGCACATTATCATATTAGCCTAGATAGAAACGTAGTAAGAATAGAACTTCTGATATTAAAATAAAATGAGAAGGCTTTTTGGCTTAGTCAATAAAATATTTTTCTCTTTCCATTTTGAGTATACTCATCCTAGGGTCAGTTAACTTCATAACTTTTCCTAGAGATATAAGGAGTAATAACTGATCCAGGAATTCCACAGAAAATTCTATGTTCCCATACACGGTCTGGGTATGCAGTGATAACAGGTGTCTGGATCGCCAAGATACAACTGAACAGGTCATTTCATCTGGTATTTGAGATTCTTTGTGTGAGTTAAAAAAAAAGACCTGTTGCATCAATCCATTGCTTTAGAGTCACACTTCATATATTACATAAAGAAAAAAGGCCATTTATGATTATTTTTCCATTTAGTAAAAGAGTTAAAAAAAATGTTCACCCTTGAAGTCTGTTTGCCCTAAACCCTTATACAAGTTAGTCCTAAGAGGAATCATGTTCAGGATCCAAGAAACCCAGAGAGAAAAACAGAGTCACACAAACCATTCGCCAGTGACAAAGGAGTCAGCAAACTGTTGGAAAACAGAGAAAGCTTGTAATAATGAAAAAAGGACAGAGTTTTTTTAACCAATCACTTGTTTTCTTTTAAAAACACATAACCACATTAACTTTTTGTTTTATACAACCATCTACAAACTATAAAACAGTACCACATTGTGCATTTAACCTACTTTCAAGAAGGGAACTCCACACTTCGTAAGAATTCTACCCATGTAAGAAAGAAGGAAAAAGGAGACAGGTAATAGCATAGTCACAGATACAACATGAGTTCAAGCAAGCATCAATTCTTTGACGTCACCTTTTCCATTTACCAGAGTGGAGAGAGTAAGAAAGAAAGCAAGGGAGAAAAAAGAGGGAAAGCAGCACCCACAGAGGACTAATCACATTCCATAGTTACTTTTGACAACTATAGTTCAGAGTTTCATAGAATAGTATCATTTGACCAACACAACATGGTGGGGGTGGTGAAGGAAACATAAGTAGAGGGAGAGGATTCAAAAAGACAGGTACCTTTTACACCCTATTGCCCTCCTAAATACTCTTCATGGATACAAGCTTCTGTGTTAATCTGGAAAACAGCAAGATATTAATCTTCACAATGTGATAAAGCTTAAGAGTTCTGCTCTTTTTGCAAACGTGAGTGGCTCACAATTTCACTTTACAGTTCAAAAGAATAACAACATCATGATCATTCAGGATTCCCCACAATCTTCCTCCCTATTCCCATCACGCTGGTGTTGCTACAGGACAATCAGCGAAGTGTGGGTAGGGACTTCAGAGATAATGATGAAGGGATAGTGAGATGGAATCCTCGCTTTTGTAGGAGTCCACATCTTTCTGGTAGTAAGTCTTCCCTCTGATGTGTGGTGGTACAGAGGAAAGGGCATAGGAAGAACTAAGGTAACATGGTAGAAGTAACTGGTTTGAAGGTATACAAGATGAGACTGTGTAATTAGCAGACACACTGAATCCAAGGCAAACCGTTGGTTATTTGATTGTCCTCCTTAGGTTGATGGCACCATAAAAAAACAAAAACAAACAAACAAAACTGAAGGTGACTTTGATTTAATAATAAAACGAACCAAAGGTCTGCTACAAGGAAACATGCTTTAGATGAAAAGCAGTATAACGATTTTCTTCTCTTCAGGGGAAACTCTCATCTTGTCCCTCTGACTTCCTCTTCCACAGTGAGTAAGCAAATTCATTCTGGAAGGTTGTTTTTAAGGGGCAACTCAATATCAGAGTTTTTCTAATTCATACCAGAAAGGCATTATGAGCCATTCCCATCAGCAGGCTCCTCTCCATTCCCAGGCAAACTTCTCATATCATTTAAACTAAGCTCTTCCAAATCTAATGAAATGCTTTTACTTTTCCATATTTGGTGAGTAGTGTGGCTTAATGCTGGTTGAATTAATGGTTTGTAGCATTGGCCAGCACAAATTTCTTATGTTCTAATATAATCAACTCTATCCCACATTCCCACTGTGCTCTGACATTGTATAGACTGAAAATACAATGCAGAGGGTTAGCTTTTAAGATTTGCTATCAAGACTGATACCTGAAATGCAGAAATGAAGTGTGTTTAAGTTATTTACAAAATGTCTTTAATTTTCCTTGTTTCAGCTAATCATCCAAAGCAAGAAATAAAAGTTAGATGTGTCATAAAATGAATTAAGCCCATAAATTTGATTTACTCTTCTTTACCTAACTTTTCCTGAAGTTCTACTAGAACTTTTACTGTCTTAACCTAGTGACACTGATCTTATTTATTGTTGGCTTTTAAAATTAGATTTGTTAAAAGTATGGGCATTTTGTAGTTGAGAAAGCCTTAGATTCAACATAACTTTTTTCAATCTGAGAAGCTATCTTAATGTTAAAAATTTCAATGTTGTATAGCAAGAAGTACTTATTTTTTTGGGCTAGAAAATTTCATGCAAACTATTACAGAAAACAATAATCTGAAATTCGTTTACCAAATAAAGTGCAATCACTTCAGAAAAACCTAAGTTTTTGAATAAAATAATGCCATGGATAGAGTTATTTTCTAAATTACTTTTCTTAGACTAAGAAATTTTTCTAGTCATTGCTTAGAAAATTGCACTTGGGCATAAAGAACTATTTCCTGAATAAAGCAAAGTAGTGGAGAAAGATGGTAGAGAAACACAGGCAGGTCTCTTACCAGCTGTATAACCACTGAAAGGAGAGACAGCAAGGCATTGTCACCTCCATGCCATCAAGCTCATATACTTTCCTAACTGCCCTGCTGCCAAGGTCCAACATCCTTTTGCTCTTCTCTGCTATCTCCACAATTATTTTATTTCTCTTCAACTAAATGTCTGTTAATCTGATGCCTGTATGCTCAGTAATAAGCTACTTTTTTCTATTCTTAACTTGCCTTAGTTAAGAAAGGATGAACTGCTTTGTCTAGTTATCATGACTGTACTTTGGTCAAATCATGGTAGAAGGATACCATATAGCAACAAGTTACTTCTAGTAAAATCTGTTAAAATCTTAGAACTCTCATGTTGAGAATATTGGGATGCCACAAATCCTAGGGGCTGGGCTCCATTTTCCTTCTTTAAGGGTTCATACATGTTACTGCTGAGGTGACTGGCATTCTCCTCTCACATCATTGCTTCTGAATTTGAAGTTAAGCAGGTTTCTTAAGGAGAAAAATGGCTGATGCCAGAAAAGAAAGATGCACATAGGTTTTCAACATCTTTCCAATATTAGAAATAACTATTATAACCTAATGATGACGTAATGTTTGATCATTTTATTGTCTCTCTGTATTGGTATGAAATCCTCCTCAATGACTCCATTTTAATAGTATAGGCAGCCTTAATAATAGGTGCATATTTGTGCATAGAAAATAAGCCAATTTTGTCTTTTACTTTCTCTACACAAATCAATGCTTTCCATACTTTCTTTCATAAAATGAAAAAGGAATTTTATTTGTTTTTTATATTTCCTTTTCATTAATTTGGGGAGTATTTTCACTGACATCAAATTGAGTGATTCTCAAATAAAATAAAGCTAGAATTTCTAAACCTAAAATCAGATGAAGTTTTACCTTTGGTTAGATTGCTGCTCCTTTAAAATGACTCTGTGACATTCATTTCCTAAGAGTTCTATTGAGAGTTTCAGCATACAAGAAGCTCCAATAAAATTTTAGGTAGGATATAGCATTCACAACGGCTAGGGCATATAGAACTTAGGAGAGAAAAATGCACAATGCCTTTTTCGGAGAAAAAAAATTAAATATATATTCTGTCTCCCAAACCATTTTCTCCTGATGAGGAAAAGCCCTCTTTTCTCTTTACAGCTTTAGGAGGAACATAAAGCTGTTGTGTTTAAATACATATTTGAGTAATTGTCATAGTAAGTTGAAAGTTACATAAGCCTTATCATTCTTGAATAGACTATGCTGATAGGATGAACATCAGAAAAATAATACATTCTAACATTGTATTACCTATGAAAAAAATAATACTGATTAGGGCCTAGAATCATAATAGTTGAAGAAAGACCAAATTGGTCATAGGATACACTGAAGTAAAAACACTGGAGAATTCAAATACCAGAAGTCAACTGTAAGATTTTGTGTGTCACTATATAGGTTTACTAGTAAGAATGAAGTTGACAACTCAAATTGCTCTGGATACACATTAGTACCACCAATTTTATTTGTACAGGAAATGACTGGTCCACTGGACTTATCTATGTATTTCAGGAATAATTACTGCTACTTTTTGACAGACCAGTGATATTTCCCCCATAGTTTTAAAGTACAAAACCAGAATAGTTAGAAAAAAATCCCAAGTATAAATAATGTGACCTTTAAACTATTAAGGGTCACTAAATTGTTACCATTGATTATCATAAATGATTCAATTTATTTAAACTAAAAAAAAAAAAAAAACCCCAAATTAAACTTCTCTTCTTCAGTTTTGGGCCAAGGAACATGCTTGGCAAAACAAAAAAAACAATAAAGGCCACAAAGTTTTATGATTTTTCAGGAAAAAAAAAAAAAAAAAAACCTCGATTCAGGAAGGGAACAGATTTGGGGAACTTGTAAGAATAAAGATGAAAAAAAGAAAACCTCCTTTAAAAAGAAACTATTTGTCAGTTAATTGGCAGAATTTTGGTAGTAACAGGAACTTTAATTAATCTACTGGAATTACGACAGGGATGAGTAAAGACTTGTGATACATGGGAGAAGAGCTGATGACAAAAGGGTATACTAAGGGGTAGTAACCATGTTTTTAATACTAAGTGATAATACTAAATTTAATGCCAACCACATTCAAGAAAGTAAAATCCCTTATGGCTTTTGGGCTTATCTGGATGACTTAGGAAATAGGAAAGAAATTAGACAAAGAAGTGAAAATGAGCATTATGTACAGACCATGATAGTCTGA
Organism: Stenella coeruleoalba; assembly: GCF_951394435.1. Lineage (NCBI taxonomy): Eukaryota > Metazoa > Chordata > Mammalia > Artiodactyla > Delphinidae > Stenella > Stenella coeruleoalba. Next base: position 176,386,452 of record NC_137169.1, read on the forward strand.
AATTTCTAAGAAATACTTTTTGTGTATAACCAAGTTCAAGACCCCCAAATTTTAAAAGCAGTTTTTCTATCATAGGAGGGGCATGAAATCCAATGTTCATCCTTTAAAACTGCTGGGAAAGGGCTTCCCTGGTGGCGCAGTGGTTGAGAGTCTGCCTGCCGATACAGGGGACACGGGTTCGTGCCCCGGTCCGGGAAGATCCCACATGCCGCGGAGCGGCTGAGCCTGTGAGCCATGGCCGCTGAGCCTGCACGTCTGGAGCCTGTGCTCCGCAACGGGAGAGGCCACAACAATGAGAGGCCCGCGTACCACAAAACAAACAAACAAACAAACAAAAAACAAAAAAAACTGCTGGGAGAAATGGCTGCTAAGGTCTGTTTTATCACTGTAATGTAAAAGAGGAAGGATAATTTGTTCTATGCTCTCAAAAGCATGGTTTCCCCAAGACAGACTTTGAATTTGATCAAATTCTGGCTAAAGTAAGAGGGCCGATAAGAAAAACTATCCAATGAGGGTGTAGAGAGTCTCTGAAATAGCTCTGTCTTCTAATTCTGAGTTAGTAAAGGCTGTACTTCAATTACCCTGCATGCTGAAGCTTAATAAGGCATAACTTCAGTTGTTACGGTTGGAATATGGGCAAATGTATTCCACATCTGTTCCTTTAAAGAAAAAAGTATCAGAGTTCTTAAAGAAATTTCAACTGGTTGTGTGGAAGTGTGTGGATGCTTTGTTATGAGAGACATGCTCAGGATTCTAAAGCAGCAGCAACGTAAGAAATCAGTAATAAAACTTTGGCTTAAAATTAAAAAGAAAGGAAAGAAAAAGTCAAACTGGTGCAAGTTGTCTCATGAAAGAGGTATTGTGGACTAAACCCTCATAAATGCTGTCCAACATTAGTTTCCCCTGTCTTCTTTCACTGTTATCACCTTCATTGTACAGGAGTTATATCATTCTTTTATGGTTAAGTTTCATAAATAATGAGAAAACCATATGTAACAAATACATCATATTTCCCACCCACCCAGCAACCCTCCCCAAAATAAGAAAAGTTACATCAAATTAAAAAGTAGCTTCGTGAATGAAGGTACTGCTCTAAGTTGCACTTTCCCTGCAAGTGCGGCCAGTGCTTTTGCGCTGGGTATGAAGGAAAGGAAAAAATTCTCCACATAAACAGACAAAAAATTTAAAAACCAATGTCCGGTTTCAACCAGTCAAAACCGGGCCAAGCGGAAGCCGAGATATCTCGGTACCGTCCCATCAGAGGGTCCTTGCAATGCTTGTTCTTCATCCTGACAGGTATCTGTGTCCTTGTGATTGTAAACAATCCATAAGATACTATGTTTTTGTTCCTTAAAATGTCCTCTGATTGGCAAAATGAAGTAAATATTTGTTTTAAAAATAGAAAATGAAAATTAAACCAGAAGAAAAGGAAAGAAACACAGTGAGCTTGTTTGGAGTCCATAGGATCCGATCTGGAAGAGCTCGGAAAATGTGTTATATGTCTTCTCCTGTTTTCGGCTGGAAAGGTACTAGAGGTTGCGTTGGTCAAGGAAAGAACTGTAGAGTAGGAAAACCAAGGATGTTAATCTAGACTTCAGAGGATTCAAGTGTTAGCTTCATCATCTGTGTCTTCTATCAATACCTTAGTGTCACGAGCCTTGGATCTAGTGGTAATAACAGGAAAAAAAAAAACTTAGTCCATTACTAAAATACAAACACATCCAAAGTATTAGGTACATTTCCAATCTTACTACCATTAAAAATACCAGGCACAGGCACCATACACTGTTGGACACCAGATGGACTGTTCCTGGAGTTTCGTATTCAATTGTTGGTATTACTGGAAAAACACTAAGAAACTAGATTGCAACCAGAGGAAGGAAACAAAAACAATGCCAGGTCATGTGCAATGGAGGGACTTTGATTTTATGATGTATCTCTTTAACCTCTTTGAGTGACAATTTTCATCTCTGTAAAGCAGGAATAATAATACCTATTTTACAAAATACTGCTTTCACCTCATGGAGATAGTATGAATATCAAGTGAGAAAATGGATATAAAAAACATCAGTAAAGCATTAAACAAATATAAGGAATTATGATAAGGATGATAGAAGAATCATTTGAGGTACACATGAAAAACCAGGAGAGTTGGCCAGCAGGTGATAAGACCTAAGGAGAGACATGACAGTTGTCTTCAAACAGTTAACAAAGTATACATAGAAGAGGCAGAAAACGAAGTTATGTTAGAAAGCCCAATCAGGATCAACTGGTTGAAATTATAGTGAAGCATATTTCAACATAAGCTATCTACCACAATAATTATCCAACAATAAAAGCAGGTGCCTCGTATAGTTATAAACTTCACTATCACTGATGACTGTCAATCGGCATAAGATGACCAACTATTCAGGATGTTGTAAAAGACATTCCTGCATGGGATGAAAAATGGGATTAGATAATGTCAAAATGTTCTGCAACTCACAAGCCCCATGAGGTGAAGTGGGTATTATTATTATTACTCGACAGAGGTGAAAATAGACATTCAAAAAGTTAAGGATGTGCTAAAGGTTGCATGAGTCACAAAGTCAGTACTCAATCTCAGAACTTCTTAGATTCCCTGCTCTCTTGTTACATATATTACATATAACCTGCTCCATTGTTCTAAATGTCTTCCTCTGGTGGCAATCTAGTATCCCAGCGTTCTTCCACTGAACACCTGAAATTGAACGTAAACATCTATTGCCAAAGAGCTCCCTTGTTTCTGAAACAAAAAGAGTGTATGTTTAGGTTGCCCTCTGCTGGTAACTAACAAGGATTAGACTTTCCAATTTAGGAACTCAATGAGACGACTACCCACAGCACTGCCTTCTAGCCCTTTGTGGCCCTTATCTTGCTGACTCCACCAGCCTCCACATCCCCTCCTCTTGCTTCTTCAAACTCTGCTTCCTGCTGTATATAATAATATCATGCTTTGTTTTGATGTTCTTCCTGCTGACCTCCCTGACCATTCCTTTCCTGCCCATTTTGTTGGTTCTTTTTTTCTCTTGCCTGTGTTTATTCCCTAAGACTCAGTTCCTTGCTCTGCTTTTCTTTTCTCTACCTTCTCTTCAGAGAACTTCTAAATTCTATCTAAAGCTCAGGCAATTTCTACTCTGCGCCCCTGTGGGTTATTACCACCTCCTATTTTTTTTTTTTTTTTTTTTACTTCCTTTAAAATGTTTCCTTATTTTCTTTTTAGTCCTATTGTAACCATCCTAATTCCAGTCTTTAATGTTCCATACTTAAGAATACTGCACTGGTCTTTTAGTTGAGCTGGCCTTGAGTTTTCCCTTTCCCAATATATGTTGCACAGTGCCATTAAAACTTATGAAAATATTACTTTCATAATGTCATTCTATGAAAAAATTCTCTGTGACTCCTTCCTGCCTACAAGATCAAGCTTGTACTTTTCAGCCTTCTACAATCATACTTCATCTATTCAGCTAAATTTTCTTACTATCTGTTACTAGTTTTAGTCACATGGCTTTTCTTTCTGCCCCTCATTTCCACCTTCATGTCTTTACTGTGCCTCTAGCCTATTCAAACACTCCCTTATCCTTTAGAAAACTGCTCATGCTTAACCTGTCTCCTCCTTCACTCCAATCCACTGTGCTAGCCACTGTCTCTAAATTTCAAATGCAGCAACAATATACCCTACATTTATTGTTACTTTTAGGAATATACAAAGTAAATGACTGATAAAAATACTTTTGTAGGTATTTAGTAAAAAAGTAAAAATAATAATAGCTTACACTTATCGAGCTCTTTCTGTGAGGAAACTGGTCTAAATCCCATGTCATCACAAATTTAATCTAACCAGCCACCCTATGAGCAGGACCATATTAATCCCAATTTAGAGATGAGGGATAATATAGAGAAATTAAGTGATTCGGCCAAGATGACATAGATGGCAAGTGGCAGAACTAGGATTGCTAAAGTTTATAACTTGGAAATGATTTTTATACAAGATATACTGAAGAGTCAAGTAAATTATTTTCCAACAAATTTTCCCCAGTGTACTTTTAATGCCAAATTAGTAAGTATTAATTAGCATATTAATGACATTTTACACTATGTGTTCATTAAGACATTCTATATATAGGTTGGATCATATGAAATTGCTGTTATTGCTGGTTTTTGTGGTGAAACACGGTTGAACGTCAGCAATTTCACCTGGTTCAACCTGATAGCTTCTTAACTTAAATGTTATCCAGTACTAAAACCTGAAGGGAATTCATCTCACAGAAGTGGAAGCTATACATACTGAGAAGCAAGGCGAGGCCGGCGCAGGGATATGCTCTGGCTGTACTTCCATGGCCGATTCTTCTGGCGGTTTCGTACCCCGTCTTCCTGGTCCATCATCTGCTCTAGAAGCGTCTGATCATCTGCATTCAGAGGGGCCACAGAGATGTCCCTCACAGCACGGAATTCACCACAGTTATTCAGATGTTCATTCTCCAGGCGGAAGAAGTTCCACACAAATCGCCTTAGCAAAATGGGGTAGAATAGGCAAATTACTTATAAAATTTGAACATACTATATCACCTGTAGACCTCCCAGTATAACAAGTTTCCACTCATAGAAACAAAAAAAGGAATTAAGGACTAGAATACTAAAATACAATAGAAAAAAGATGGTGTTGGGGGGGTGTGGGGGGAAGGGGACAAGAAAGGAGTAGGCAAAGGAAAGGGGCTCATGGAATGCAGTTTCAGAGTACTCATTCTTTCCCTTTATTGAACAAATATTTATTGAAGGCCTACAATATGACAGGAAAAGGCACTGAATGAGACAAAGCCTCTTCCTGTATAAGTGCAATTTCTAATGACAGAGACAGATAATAAACAAGTAAACAATTAGCTAACGGTAAGTGCTCTGAAGAAAATAAAGCAGGGCAAGGGTATAGAACATGTTTCTTTGAAGAGATGGCATCTAGCAAGGAAGCAAGTCAGGTAAAGTCCTACAGAAAAGTATCCCGGGCAGAGGAAACAGCAAGTACAAAAGCTCCCAAGCTGGACAGGACTTTGGTGTGTTAAAACAACAGCAAGGTCAGTGGGGTTGGAGAGGAACAGGAAGGTTAAAATGGCAGATGAAGATGGAGAGGTAGAAAAGAAAGGGGCCTGATCCATAGAGGGCCTTATAAGCCATAGTGAAGAGTTTAGATTTTTAAGTGTGATAGAAAACAAGGAGAGTTCTGAGCTGGAGAATGATGTGATTTGTTTTAAAAAGATCATTCTATCTGCTGAATTGTGAATAGACCAAAGGAAGATGAGAACATCTGAAGGAAGACCAATTAGAAAGAGATGATGGAGACTTAGATACAGCTGGGGATAACAAAGGTGATGAGAAGCAGACAGACTAGGGATTTATTTATGAAGATGAAGCTGACAGGACTTACTGACATGGGATGTGAGTGGTCTCAGGTTTTTGTTCTCAGTGAATGGTGACACCATTTACTAGAGATCTGGGTTGTTCCTATTAGGCCAGAGCCATTAGATATCCAAGAGGAAAATTCAGTAGCTACATGGACATGAGTTTGCAGTTCAAGAGAGTCTAGGACTATAGACAGCATAAGAACAGTATTTCAGGTCATGGGCTTAGGAATAATATAAGTGGAGGAGAGAAGATTAAAGAGGATTAAACCCTGGAGCACTCCAATATTTACAATTTGGGAAGAGGAAGAAGAACCAGTAAAGGAACTGAGATGGAATAGATAGTGAGACAGAAGAGTGTAGTTTCTGAGAAATCAAGTGAAGAAAGTGCTTTGCTGAGAGGTAAAATAAGTACAGAGAACTAACCACTGGATTTACATAAAGAGGATAAAGAAGCAGTATGATCTAAGAGCACAGATTCTGGGAGACTGTCTAGATTCAAATCATGGATGCTGCCACTTACTAGGTGTAATAACCTTGGATGATTTACTTAACCTATGCTTCATTAGTAAAATGAGACAGTAACAGTACCTACCTCACAAGACTGTTGTGAGGATTCACTAAGTTAATACATGTAAAGGGCTTAGAACAGTGCCAGGTACATAGAAGGCAATACATAAGTGTTTGCTATTATTATTATTGATTATTAACAAAAGCAATTCAGTTTGAGTATTGGGAAAAGAAGACTTGAGTTGAATTAAAGGGAGAATGGGGGAGGAGTCAGAGGGCAGAGACAGCAAGTACAGACATCTCTTGAAGAGCTTTGCTGTAAAGGAGAGCAGAAAAATGGGCAGTAGTTGGAGGAAGACTCAAAGGAGATTTTTTGCTTTTGCTTTAAATGGGTGATAGAACATCTGATTCTATTATGAAGCTGATTTTTTTTTTTTTTTTTTTTTTGGTACGCGGGCCTCTCACTGCTGTGGCCTCTCCCGTTGCGGAGCACAGGCTCCAGACGCGCAGGCTCAGCGGCCGTGGCTCACGGGTCCAGCCGCTCCGCGGCATGTGGGATCTTCCCGGACCAGGGCACGAACCCGTGTCCCCTGCATCGGCAGGCGGACTCTCAACCACTGCGCCACCAGGGAAGCCCCGCAGATAATTTTTTAAAGAGAAAAAAATCAAGAATAAAAAAGTAATTGGGCTTGTCTGGTGGCGCAGTGGTTGAGAGTCTGCACGGGTTAGTGCCCCGGTCCGGGAAGATCCCACATGCCGCGGAGCGGCTGGACCCGTGAGCCACGGCCGCTGAGCCTGCGCGTCCGGAGCCTGTGCTCCGCAACGGGAGAGGCCATGGCAGTGAGAGGCCCGCGTACCGCAAAAAAAAAAAAAAAAAAAAGTAATTGAGTTCCCTCTTTTTACTAGAACAAAATTTTTTTTTAATGTATAAAGCAGCATACATGAAAGAGAAAGGAGTATTTGCGGGGAGGCGTTATTGGTGATGGAGAATTTCAGGTCCCAAACCTAGACATCTGAGAAAGTGAAGAGGGGAAGGAGGGTTGACAAATGGTTTGGAGAGAGCACTGACAGCAACAAGTATACTGCTTCCAGATTCAATCTTATTTTATCAGGCCATCCTGATATATGTGCCCATCCTGACTCGGAGGAAAGCTATACACCTGTCTAAAAATATCTTTATTTCATCTTCATTTGTGAAAGATATTTTCACTGGGTAAAGAGTTCTAGGTAGGGAGTTATTTTCGTTCAGCACACTTAAGATACCATTTTAATGACTTCTGACGTCCACTGTTGCTGTTGAGAAGTCAGCTGTGAATCTAACAGCCATTTCTTTAAAGATAATCCTTTCTTTTGGGCTGCCTTTTTTTTTTTAATAAGCATTTTAACTAAAGCACAACATAAATATATAAAAGTGTGCAAATTTTAAGTGTGCAGGTTGGTTAATTATTATAAAGTGATCACAATGTGTAATTATCACTCAGAAACAAGAAATAAAAAATTACCGTATACCTAAAGCTGCCTGTATGGCCCCGCTATGTTATCTTCTAGAGAGTTTATTGATCTACCTTTCATATTTAGCTCTGCAATCCACCTGGAATTGATTTTGCATACATTATGCAGTGGAAGTTGAGATTTATTTTTTCCCCCATATGGATATCCAGTTGACTCAATATCATTTATTAAAGAACCTTTTTTTTTCCACTGTTATATAGCCACCTTTGTCATAAATCAGGTAGTGTCAATGAATGTGTGGATCTGTTTCTGGACTCCCTATTCTATTGCAGTGGCCTATTTGTCTCTTCTTTGTCTCGTCAGACACTGTCTTACTTATGGTAGTTATATAATAGGTTTTGATATTTGAGAGTATAAGTCCTTTACTTCGTTCTTTTCAGGATAGTCTTGGATATTCTTGATCCTTACTGCTACCATATAAATTCTAGAACTGGCTTGTCAATTTTCACATACATACATCTTTCATTAAATTTATTCCTTTAGGGCTTCCCCGGTGGCGCAGTGGTTGAGAGTCCACCTGCCGATGCAGGGGACGCAGGTTCGTGCCCTGGTCCGGGAAGATCCCACATGCCGCGGAGCGGCTAGGCCCGTGAGCCATGGCCACTGAGCCTGCGCGTCCGGAGCCTGTGCTCCGCAGCGGGAGAGGCCACAACAGTGAGAGGCCCACGTACCGCAAAAAAAAAAAAAAAAAATTTATTCCTTTAGGTATTTGATACATTCCAGGGCTATTCAAAACGGTATGTTTTTTTAAAATTTCATTTTCTAGTTGTTCGTGACTTTTTTAGAACATTAATTTATGTTAACCTTATATATTCATTCTAATAGCTTATTTGTAAATTCTTTTGAATTTTCTACATATACAGTCATGTCACCAATGAATCATAGTTTTATTTCTTCCTTTCTAATCCTTATACTTTTTCTCTCCTCATTGCACTAGCTATATCTGCAGTATGATGTTAAATAGAAGTGGTGACAGCACGCATACTTATCTCATTCCTGATCTCCAGGGAGAACTTAGTGTTTTACCATTAAATATGATCTTTTTTTTATTATTTATTTTTTTGTAGTGTTTACTTTTTTCATAAACAGGCATTGACTTTTCTCAATGGCATTTTCTTTATTTGTTGAGGGTTGTTTTCCCCTTTATTCATTAATGTGGTGAGTTACATAGATTGATTTTTAAATGTTAAATGATTTTTGAATATTACATCTTACATTCTGGGAATGAACCTAACTTGGTTGTGATGTATTATCCTTTTTATATATTGTTGGATTCATTACCCAATATTTTGTTTAGGATTTTTGCATCCCTGGACATGAGAAATATCCTTGTAGGTTCAGACATCAAAGTCATACTGGCTGCACAAAATGAACTGGGAAGTGTTCCTTTCATTGTCTCATTTCCCTAAAAGAGTTTTGTGTAAAACTGATATTTCCTCCTCATATATGTGGAAGAATTCCCTGCAGTTTTCTTTGTATGAAGAATTTTAATATGGATTTATTTTCTTTGCTACATATAAACCTATCAGATTTTTAATTTCCTCTTTATCGGTTTTGGTAAATTGTGCTTTTTTGAGGAATTTGTTCACTTCGCTTAAATTTCTAAATTTATTGGCACAAAGTTGCTCATAATATTGTCATGCTCTTTTAAAAAACATCTTTAGCATTTTTGATATTTGTAATTTGTGCCTTCTTTCCTTGATCAGTACTATTTAGACATTTTGACAATTTTAGTAGTCTTTTAAAAGAACTAACTAGCTTTGTTAATTTTCTCTATTATATGTCTGTTTTCTATTCCATTAATTTCTGTTCTTTATATTTTCTTCCTTCTACTTTTTTTGAGGTTTGATTTGCTATTTAAATCTTTTTTCTAATATCGAGCTGTATACTTTTCTAATATATACATTTAAGGCTATACATTTCCCTCTAAGCATGGCTTTAGCTATATTTTACCTTTTCTTTTGTTACATTTTCAATTTCATTCTATTCAAAATATTTTAAAATTTTCATTGCAATTTCAACTTCAACCATGGGTTATTTATACATGTGATGCTTAATTTCTAAACATTTGTGAATTTTCAGATATCTTTTTGTGATTTTACTCCTCTGAAGTTTGTTAAGACTTCCTTTACAGCCTAGAATATGGTTAATTTTGGTAAATGTTCCATGTGTAGCATTTGTATTTAGTACTTGTTGTATGCAGTCCTCTAAATATGTCAATTAGGTCAAGTTGGTTAATTGACTACTTGTTTACTACTGAGAAAAGTATGTTAAAATTCTCTAAAATTATAAATTTATCTACTTTTACTTTTTAGCAGTGTCAACTTTTGCTTTACATATTTTCAAGCTATGTTATTAGGTGCATACAAACTTGAATTGGCTATCACAAATGAATCTCAAAGTCTCTAGGTCTGGCAAATTTCTTTAGCACAAAATTGGCTTTAGTGTTCTGCTTATCCTGGGATATCTGCCTTCACTTAGCATTTGGGCTATCTTGTCAGATCACTAATGTTTTTAGGAAGATTAAAAAAACATTTTATCTGGTATTTTTAGTGTTTCCACTGAGAAGGTTGGGCTGAATAACCCAAATTGCTAAATTGCAAAAAACGATTCTTAAAAGATTTTAATTCTAATTCCTGTTCTAAGACTTTTTACCTCCTTATTTCCACTCATGACCCTTCCAATGGAGCCCAATTCTTTCTTTCCTTTCTTTTTTTGATTTAAAAACCTTTTATTAAGTACAACACACATTCAGAGAAGTGAACAAATCTGATGGGCACTGCATGATGAATTTTAACAAAGTGAACCCATCATGTAACTAGCACACAGATCAAAAAACAGAACATTACTCCACCCCTCACCCAAGGAGGTTCTCCTGGTGCCACTTCCAGTCACTGTCCCACAAGGGCAAATACTATTTTGACTTCTAATACCATAGATGAGTTTAGCCTGCTTTTGAACTTTATAAATTTGGAATCATACAGGGACATACTCTTGTGTCTAACTTCTTTTGCTTAATATTTTGCTCTGTGAGATTCATTCATGTTGTTATTTAGTCTTTTGTTCTCATTACTGGATAGACTTGCATGTGTGAAAATACCACAATTTATCTATCCACTCTATATTGCTGGGCACTTGGGTAGTCTCCATTTTGGTCTGCTATAAATAGTATTATTGTGAACATTCTTGTATGTGGGTCTTGGTAGCCTTAGGTTAGCACTCCTGTTTACTATATACCCAGGTGTTCATGCACAGCTTTGGTAGATACTGACGAAGAGTTTTCCAAAGTGGCTGTTGTACTAGTTTCCTCCTACCTGCAGTGTATGAGAATTCCAATTGTTCCCATTGTTCTACATCCTCATCAATACTTAGTGTGTCTGTATTTTTCATTTTAGCCCTCATAGGTGAGTAGCTATATCTCAAATGTAGGTTTAATTTGTATTTCCCTGGTGACTAAGCATGTTAAGAACCTTTTCGTATGTTCATTAGCCATTTGGATGTTCAAATGGAGCCCAGTTCTAAAAAAGCTTCTAAGTCATCATCAGCAGTTACTTTAACTTTGTAAGAATTAATCTCTTAGTCCTTCAACCAGGATTTTCCAATTCTGAGGCTGATGAAAAGTTTGAGAAAAGTTGGAAAATTTAAGCTTTTCAAGTATAAGTTTTAATAAATTCTGATTTATAAGTATTGAGCAACTTTTTAGGTAAAAAAGAATCTTTGATAAACTTTTCAGTAGTTTGCTTACCGGAAAACCTCAAGGGGAGCAAAGACAGTAGCAATGATGTCCCTAGAATGAGGCAACAAAGTCATGGAGGTAATTGAGATTTGGATAGTCCAAGCAAAGCGCAGGATCACATCCTCTATGATGGCACAGTAATAATAGGCCTGAGGAATAATAAGCAAATTGAGTACACTTACCATCACGTTTCTTACAAATAAGCACACTTAGCACAGTAACAAGAGTCACATATCCTACTGACAAGCACAGGTTAAAGAGTTTTATATTTTAGAAAGATTTCACCAATTTAGTTTTTTTTTCTTAAATGGTACAATATTTAAAATGAATTTATAAATATTGTTTTACTGAATTTCAGTAATCATTTAACAAATAAACTTCATTCCCATATTGTATACCAGGCTCTCTTCTAGACCCCAGAAATACAAACCAGATGAAATCCTTGATCTGACTGAAATTATACTCTAATGTGTATGTGATACACTAATGACTCAACAGTTAATATTAGAAAATATTAGCAGATTTATTAACTCTGTTATTTGCACTTTTATTCTCAAATTGCCTTACCCTCCATCTGAAAAAATTTTGCCTTGCTTTTTGATGTCAGTAAATAAAATTAAGCTTGGATTTCACATACATAGTTAAATTTAAGGAATGTTCCATTTTCACATGAGGAAGACAGCACTCAACTAATCTTTCCAGGTACTAGTATCCAGTATTTGAGAGTCCACGCTTACCTACACAAGTCTTAAGTAAACAAACTGCCAATAGACCAGAACTGTAATTCACGGATTTTCTCACTACTAATCTCTGGATATCTAGCTCTTTAAAAATATGTATTTAAAGGTTATGACATCTTATGGGAAATAGAACTGATATGTATTAAGCCATAGCACTTATTTTATTTTAAAAAATTTAACGAAGGAATACTAGTCATGTCAGAAGCCTATTAAACAAAAGAAACAGCAGTCCCCTTCTTGTCCCATTCTCTAGAGACAAACATTTTCAAAATTTGTAGCTATTTCTTCTATTATTTATCTTCCACATTTCTAAATAATGTGTGTATATTGCTATATCTTGATTAATCAATTTTAGACATTATCCACTGCTTACTATGATGAACTTTATGAAGATTTTTAACACATTAACATATCTCCCTCTTCCCTTCCCCATCCATCCAATAGAGCGATAATGTAATTTTTGGATAAATCCACATGCAGTGAACTCATTATTAGGCCTCTCAGTGAAGAGCTACAATTTCATGTGTCTTTAAGAGCCAGTCAAGTGGATCCACATTTCACTGATGTGGGAGCTGATGTTACCAAAAATTGAAGGTCTTTTGGGAGGAATACACTTAACTTGAGGTCAAGAGACACAGAAAAGTTAAGTTTTAATATGGAGATAACAAAAATGCTTCCTGGACCTGGGTATGGTGCTCAATAGTATGCGTTGTTAATGCCGAGGAACTGATTTTAAGGTACATATAGCTGTGTTAATTTTTAAATGAAGTACCACTGGACTCAGCAAATAGCTTCTTCCTTTTTTAAGAAGAATAAATTTTATTCCAGTATTTGCCTTTTTAATATTGAAAGGGGTATGGTGATCCCCTAGAACATTTTTCTTATACATTTGCAAAGCATAATGTACAAAAGCATATACTTTATTTTCTAGGGTCATGAAAATATATAATAACAAAAAAACTGATTCTATTAACTAGTTTTATTACATAGAAATCAAAAAGTTAGAACTATTTAAACGGAGGAATGAATATTTATGTAAAGATATAAACAGTTCTCAAAGCAACCATTATAACAAGAAATAAATGTATTATCTCTCTCAGTAAGGCAAGAACAGTTCAAAGAGCAATAAGGCACATACACTTGGTGAACACAAAAGGCCATCTTTACTTGAATGCATGTCTGCTGTCTGACTTGTGCTTACTATTACTTTTTTTGATTTTCTTTTCAAATGAGACTTATAAAGATATATCTAGTATCTTGGTCATACATTCTAAATTTGCACATTGGGATTGCTACAGCTTATGTTAAAAAAAAATCACTGTCAGTAAACATCTCCTTTTCTGCCTTCATTTGTTTATACAAAGTTACCCTAATATACTATTCTTCGTATTCACTCTCCTATCATTTATTTTTAATCCTCACACTTGAAAACAGCCTTCCCTAATCACCAATTAAATACTACACATTCACGCATTTTCAAAGTGCAATTCTGAGGTACTGGTGACATTCTGACACAGTATAAAGTATTAGTGACCCAATTTATAATCTCCTCCACATCACAGAATTTTAGGACTGGGAAAGGATCAAGAGATAATCTACTATAACACCCTACCTTATAGAAAAGAATACACCGTAGTCTGGTTGCCTGAAATTATACAGCTAGTTAGTGAGAGAGCTGGGATTAGAATTCACTTATAAGGATTCCCAGTTCATTGTTTAATTTCTTTCAATATCTGAGTAAAGATACTCTTGGCCTTTTGACTTTTTAACTCAGCCTCTCTCATCTTTTTATTCATATATATATAAATAAGATGCTAAAATAATTCCCACATAATTATCTATATATTTTTGGATTAAATTGGAACTTTAGGAAAATTGATTGAAATAAATGAAAGGAGAAGCCTTCTTGATGCACCCAAGCAAAGTCAGGCACTCCCCTTTCCTTCGTGCTTTCATAGCGCTGCTCATTCAGTCAAGTATTTATTCATTCATTCCACAAACATTAAGTCCCTGTATGCCAGGGACTATGCTGGATAGTGAGGGATATAGATACCTAAACAGGTAATTAAAATACAGTGTGACGACTACCACAACGGAAATTTGTATAGGGTAAAATGGGGTTAGTACGAATGGCTAATTATGCTTGGAGAAATAAGTAAGGCTTCTTAGAGAAAGTAAAAACTGACTTAAAAAGAAGGAGCAAGAGTTTGCAAGGTAAACAAAGGAGAAAGAGGGCATTTGAGACGGAGGGAATTGCATGGTCAAAATAAATCATAAATGACACTAAGTTATTTATTCCTCTATTCTAGTCTTTATCACATTGTATTGCAATCTGTTTACTTATCTGTTTAGAATATAGATTAAGGCCTCCTTGAGAACCACAATTTTACTTTGTTTTTATTTCTATAGCGTCTAGCATATAGTAAACATCTGATACATTTTTGCTGACTGAATGGATTAGTACTTTTTGGTAAGTATTTTCTCTAATTATATTAGGTTGGGATTGGGTATATATTGTAATAGGTACACCTGAGTTGTTGTTTTGTTTTTCTTTTTTAAATAAACCCAAGGACTCTTTGTACATACTTTTTGGGGGTATACAATCTCTTCCCGGAGGAAAGTGTTTTCTCCTGCATTCTTATCAAAAAGACCCCAGTCCATCTTCAGATCCCAGATGAGGGTGTAACAGGAACTGATGATACAAAAGACGATCCACAGGTAAAAGAACACTACGGTGTCTGAGTGACCTCGTTCTGAAGAAAGAAAAGGGAAAGAGAAAATTACTAGATTCAGGTAAAATTCTTCATTAAATAAAACTAATTTAAAAACAGATTCTTTCTCCAGCTCCATAAAGGAAATAAGATTTTAAAAGAAATCTCCTTAGTAGGATCATTGTCTAACAAAAGTTAAATAATAAATCTGATTCTTCTGAAGTTCAAATAGTTATCAAACATTCATCAAATACACAAAATTTGTACAAATGTGCATTTAGAGTTTAGAGGCTTTATGGTGAAAACATAAAATTTCAAATAACTGCAATGGAGGTTTTGAATATTACAAAAGTTGTCATTTTAGTTTTTGCCATCAGGTGGCAGCTTAGGGTCAAAGATGAAAAAAATTTATGAAACACCAGTAACAAGGAATGTGCTGCATTTGCTTTAAGAAATTCTTGGATTGTTTTTACTTTAGAACAACATTTCCTTCATATATGTAGATCTTAATACTTATTGTGAAAGCAATCGGATAATTTTAATTCTAGGTAAAATGCCAGAAAGCAACAGATTGATGACGAATGTATCCTTAAGAACATATATGAAAGCAAACTTCTCTCAAATCACAAAGCAAAGAATGATATGTTTGCTTCTTTTGGATGTTATTTAATGATGCAAAGGCTTAATGTGACTTTATGCTGGGAACACTATAATGTAACTTTGGGTTTTATGCTGAGAACACTATAAAGTGCAATAAATCAGAATAATAAAAATAATTTGCAAAGGTAGTTACACAACCTAGTCTTTTTCACTCTCCAGTGCTCTGTATATTCTCTATGAAACTTTTCTTTGACAAGTTTGAAAGTCATCGTGATGTTCTTTGTATTCTCTGGTTGTAGGATATAGGTATATAACTACTACTAATATGGTCCTCAATCATTAGGAAAAAAAGGTGTCATCTAATTCAAAAAAAGTTTAAATTGTGGTTAGTTTCCCAAAGGCTTAGAAAGTAAAGGATGTATCATGCATTATCCATAATCCTTCCTATTAAAATAAACAAGTGCTGGGAATTTCCTGGTGGTCCAGTGGTTAGAACTCGCTGCTTTCACTGCTGGGGCTTGGGTTCAATCTCTGGTCAGGGAACTAAGATCCTGCAAGCCATGCAGTGCGGCCAAACAAACAAAAAAACAAGTGCTTACTGATCATTTTTAGATAGTAAAATGTTAAGTACAGTATTATTCAAAGGCACCCTTTAGACATTTATAATCTAGTAAGTTGAAACAGCCATTTGTTATTGATGCTAAATTTGAGATCAAAATAAAATAAACAGGGGCTTCCCTGGTGGCGCAGTGGTTGAGAGTCCGCCTGCCGATGCAGGGGACATGGGTTTGTGTCCCGGTCCGGGAGGATCCCACATGCCGCAGAGCACCTAGGCCCGTGAGCCATGGCCGCTGAGCCTGCGCGTCTGGAGCCTGTGCTCCGCAACGGGAGAGGCCACAACAGTGAGAGGCCCGCGTACCGCAAAAAAAAAAACAAAAAAACCCAAAGGACTATGAGAACATCAAGAAGAATGGGACTGTTTCCAGCAGTAGGAAATAAGAGGAAGTAGCATTTGAGTTATTTCTAGAAGGATAAATAGTGTTGTAAAAGTCAGGCAGATGAGGCAAGGCTATTCAAGGCTAAAAGAAGATAATGAAAAGCCATGAGGGTGGGAAACTGCAAGGTATTTTTGAGAAGTTGCAAGTAATCTAAGTCTAGTGTGGGTGAAACACAGAGGATGTGAGGGAGTGGGTATGATTTGAAATGAAGCTGGAAAAGACATTTTGGGTCTGACTGTGGAATGCCTTCTTGGGCCTTAGGATTAGATCTGTATTTCAGAAAAATAATGGGTTGGCAGGTTGCTTTCATCAGAATTACTTAGTTGGTTAAAAAAATACAGATATCTCTGAGCTCCAGTGTTGTGTTAGCATCAGTCTGTACCAGCTTTATGAATCAATTGTCAAATTTTCAAAAACTTTGCAAACTGGTTGTTAAACATAGTCATTATTAAAAATTAAATTACATAAACTTATAATTAGCTATATTAAAAACAAAGGTAATGAAAACTCAAATTCATCACTTCCTAATTACTTTACTAAATTTTGATATTATTCTTTTAGGTTATATATGTTTATTTTATCTATATAATGGAAATACTATACATCTTTTTCCAACATTCCATGTTAATCATCTTAGTAGCTTGAAATTGGCTATGGTAGCAGTCCGTATTTACACCATGGAAATCAGCAAACACTGAAAATCAGTGCTCCCATCCCCACCCGAGAGCTAGTTTTTAAATATATACCAGCACACCACTGTTCACCTTCTCCTGGAAAGTCAGTGGTAGGGAACAGAAACAAAAGTTTTAAAAATGGTCCACAATTGATTCTAATGAACAGTCAAGCTTGGATATAAACACATTTTCAGGTTTAAACTATTTTCACAAAATCTTTTCTTCATCAAGAGCAAATTGGGTTAATATTTATTCTATAACATTGTGCCATATGAATTATCATTTAAAAGGTCTAACAAAATATTTACTTATTATCTAGGTTTAGTTGGATGTGTTCTAACATACCTGTTCACTTCATTCTATACACAGATATAGAATCT
Organism: Stenella coeruleoalba; assembly: GCF_951394435.1. Classification (NCBI taxonomy): domain Eukaryota; kingdom Metazoa; phylum Chordata; class Mammalia; order Artiodactyla; family Delphinidae; genus Stenella; species Stenella coeruleoalba. Next base: position 176,403,724 of record NC_137169.1, read on the forward strand.
AGCCGAGTTGTATTGTTCAATAATTACCATCATGGTTGCATTCAAAAGAATTCCATAACTCATCTACTAAGGTTTGCAAAGAATAAAGCAAATTTAGCAACAAAATAAAATTCACTCTTGTCGTATTTTCAAAACAAGATCAACACAGAGATAAAGACCTAAAAGGAACTGATAATGAAACTAAAAGTAATTTTGTTATTTCTTCTAGATTTTAGAACAAGTTCTATCCTCAGAATATAATTCTTAAAATGGGACAATGGGCTATGGGGCTTCCCTGGTGGCACAGTGGTTGAGAGTCCGCCTGCCTATGCAGGGGACACGGGTTCGTGCCCCGGTCCGGGAAGATCCCACATGCCGCGGAGCGGCTGGGCCCGTGAGCCATGGCCGCTGAGCCTGCGCGTCCGGAGCCTGTGCTCCGCAACGGGAGAGGCCACAACAGTGAGAGGGCCGCGTACCGCAAAAAAAAAAAAAAAAAAAAAGGACAATGGGCTAAACTGCCTTCCTCTAAGCCCATATCATTTCTATGAAATTGCTATGAAACATATACAAGGACTTACTGACTTAAAAAAATATACTTTAACAGAATATTTTATAATAAGTAATTTTTATCTTATGAACTTCTTCAATGATTTGAAGAAATCAAATATTTCGTCTACATATGCTACATTTTGGTCTTTTTAAAATTACTACCCTACGTGATCATTTCCATCTCCCAAATGAGGAGTGCTTCTCCCTGAAATCATCTGCCTTCATTGGTATTCAGAGGTTGTACCGGGAAGATATTATCACTTTAGGCAAGCAATTACATCTAATTCTCTGTTGGCTAACTCTGGTAGCCCACTTTAGTAATGTTCAGAATCACAGAAAATCAAGTCATTGGTATTCCACACTAAGTTTCTATTACACACCGGCCATGTTAGAAGCATAATTAATACCAGACAAATGTATGGTAATTGGTATCTAGTGAATCTAAAACAAATAAAATAAGCTTACTAGAGTTTTGTACCCATTAACCATCATAGGAAGGATAAAGCAAAATAATATGTTGGGAAAAGTGCTGAGAGAGAAATCAGAAAAATTACATATGGACATCATTGTGAATCATATTTCAGGAAGGATATTTTAAATATGAAAAAGTGGCACTCTGTAAAAACAAAGTGAACAGTTTTCTTTCAACCAAAACCTTTCTACTCTGGTAAGAGCTTACCAGGTTTTAATCTGAAATTAAATAAGGAAACAAATAAAATAGACTGGGGACACTGTTTTCAAAGCTCAAACCTATATAGGTAAGCAGAGTTATGAGTGAGTTTGGCTATCAGTTTATCCTAGGACAGGCAAGACAGACATTATATTCCCATTTTACAGTTAAGGAAGCTGAAGTTCAGCGAGACAGTCAGTAAGTGGAAAGATAACTGTATCGGAAGTCACAAGATCTGGGTTTGAATCCAGACTCTGCCTCTTTCCAACTCTGTGACTATAGAAAATTCATAATCTTCAAATGATTGAGACAAAAATGGAAATCATTAGGCCTAAGGATAAATGAGGAAACTAGTAATAGGAATCTTTAACCAAGGAACTTTTTTTGTACTAGACAGCACTGTTTCTCTAAGTCCAACTCAACCTGAAATAATAGTTCCACAAAACTATTAAGTAACATTAAAAATATTTCTAAGGTATGTGGAAAACAGAATTTAAAAAGTATACACATATTATTATTTCAGACTGTATATAACTTTATGTTTATAGAAATACAGAGGTAGCTATCCCTGATGAGGAAAGTAAGATTATTAAAGGGATTCATTTTAACTTTATGTATTTATGTATTATTTGAATTTTGTTTTTATAGCCATATATACATATCCATGTTTTATTTGTATAATTAAACTAAAAGAAAAAGGAAGAAAGTGGGCTAAAGAAAACAGTTACCATCAGGGTGATGATATTTTATAAATGATTTAAACAAGAGTTTAATGCTGCTATATTGTTTTTATAATAAAAAAGTACACAGGAATTCATTTATTCATTCAACAAATGCTTACTGAGTGTCTACTACTATAAGCTGTGTTATTTATTATATAGCTATAATACTTAAGATCAGCTGCAAAGAAAAATCTGTTTACTTCTACATTCAACAAACATATGCTGAATGTCTACCAGGTAACCAGGTATATTTTAGAGAACAGAAAGGTACTGAAGAACTATTAAGGACTAAGTGTGAAAGAGGAGACATGTAAAATAAACAAAAGCACAATGTGAAAGTGCAACTGTGGAACTGTGCATACAGGAGGAATCAATAGGTTAGGCTTTCAGGACGGGAACAGCCAGGAAAGGCTTCCTGGAGGCGGTGCTACTTGAGCTGAGCCTTGAAAGTTAACAGTCTTGAGTTAACCAGGTTTGTGAGGCAGAGAGAGCCATATCAAAGAATAGAAACCATTCATTCAACAAATGAACACCTACTTACTATATGCCAGATATTATTCTAGATACCAGGCACACAGTAGTGAATCTTATTCACCAATGGGCAAATTTCCTACCCTAATGAAGCTTACTACTTTAGTTGGGGTAAACAATTATCAGATATACAAGTAAACAAGACAATTTCAGACAGTGAAAAGTGCCAAGAAGGAAACAGAACATGGGGACTTCTCTGGTGGCACAGTGGTTAAGAATTCACCTGCCAATGCAGGGGACATGGGTTCGAGCCCTGGTCTGGGAAGATCCCACATGCCACGGAGCAGCTAAGCCTGTGCACCACAACTACTGAGCCTGCGCTCTAGAGCCTGCGAGCCACAACTACTGAACCCGTGTGCCACAACTACTAAAGCCTGCATGCCTGTAGCCTGTGTTCTGCAACAAGAGAAGACACCGCACACCGCAATGAAGAGTAGCCCCTGCTTGCCACAACTAGAGAAAGCATGCAAGCAGCAACAAAGACCCAGTGCAGCCAAAAATAAATAAATAAATTACAAAAAGAAAAGAAAACAGAACATGGTGACATGATTGAGACTGGCAGAATTCCTTTAGATAGTGTTCAGGCAGAGAAGGTCTCTAAGTTGATATCTGAGTAATGAGAAGAAGCCAGCTACATGAAAAGCTGGAGGAAGACTTACATATATAATATTACATTTTCTAGTAATCATAATTTAAAAGGTAAAAAGAAACAGGTAAAATTAATTTTAATAATATATTTTGTTAATCTAATATATCTAAAATGTTATTTTAATGTATAATTAATGTATAGAATAAATTATTATATAAAGTCATTGTGGCTATTAGAATAGAGACAGTGAGGAAAGGCAGAGTACTGTTTTGAGATACAGGAATGAGAAAAGGAAAGAGATTAGACCAGGTGGCTTACTGAGACAAGGAAAGCCTTTTTAGGGTGAGAGACTGTTCAACGTATATATAGGTTGAAGGGAAGGGGCCAGTAGTGACGAAGAGATTGAAGATTTAGGAACGAAAAGGGGTGACTGCCAGAGCAAGATCCTGAAAGAGACAGGAGGAAATGAGGTCAGAGCACTAAGGTGGGAAACCTTGTTCCAAAGTCTGGGAAAAGTATGGTGAGAATGGATTTGGGTTAAATAAGTATGTATATAGGCAGAAGATAGCTGAAGGAAAATGGCTCCTGATAGGTTCAAGTTTTTCAGGGTACAGGAGACAAAGTTAGTCTGTAAAAGTAAAGAGGGAAAGACTGAGTTGGAGGTTTCGAGAAAAGCAATGAGAGTTATCATGAAAACCCTTTTCAAGTTAATACCCTTTTCTGAGATGACAAAAATTTAATAATAAAAGTTAGCAAAGGACAAATTAACATGTGTAAGTTTAGAAAGAGGGTAATATCTCCTTCCTATGATTTTTTTTAATAAAACATTTTGTTTGTGCTTATACTATCTTTTACTGTGATATAAACATACTTTTTCTCTCTTTCCTATAAAACTGTACCCTATCTAGCATTTTAAAAAGAATTTAATTTTACAATGGAGTAAACTGTATATGTGTTTGTATTTTTTATTAAATTGTAATGTCTTTAAGGGAAAGATCTCATGCCAGCATTTTTCCAAGGCCTATGTACTCCACTCCACACAGCGGGAACTCAATTAATTTTTGCCAAATTGAATTGAGGGCAAGTGCTGTGTTTTACTCATTTTTAAACTTTCTCTACAATGCCTTACATTCCAACAAATACTTGGGGAAGGCAACATGGTTTCTGGCAGCCTACACATACAATGTGTCCCTAAAAACTTGTATATAGCTGAACATGAAAAAGACAAGTAACAGATGTACATGTTATATGAGGATTTTGTTTCCTGAGAACTAAAAATAAGAAAATAAAACCCCTTATTATATCTTCCTTGTCCTTTAGACATAATATTTAATGACATTATTCCCAACATCTTACAGACATTTTTCGTTTTTACTCTTTACAACAGAACACAGGATAATCTCTTCAAATCGAATGAGTGTTGGCAATGACGTTTAAACGTCGCTGCTTTCAGTATGCCTAATGATTTCCATCTTTGCTTTAATGGTATTAAATTTGAGACATTTCTTTTCAATAATGAAGTGTACTATCACATATAATTCCCACTCATTTTAATAAAAATGTACAAAACAGAACAAAATCTTCAAATAATCACACAAATACACTAGTATTTGTGACAAAGAAGGTGATGCTGCCAAAGCTGTTAGTTGGCAGCTAGTGCTACCATGTGAAAGCAGGAAACATTCTGAATCCAAAGGATAACTAAGGTGTGTGTGACTATCTGCAAAGTCTTATAACATAATACCCAAAATGTCCAGCTTTCAACTGAAAATCACTAATCATACCAAGAACCAGGAAGATCTCAAACTCAGTGAAAACAGTCCATCAGTAGACGCCAAAAATGAGATGAGAGCTGCTGGAATTATTTGATGAAAATGCTTTTATGAACAATTATGAAATGCTTGAAACAATGAAAAAATAGGAAGTCTCAGCAAAGAAATAGAAGACATAAAGAAAAACCACATGGAAATATTAGAACTGAAAAATACAATAACGAAAATAAAAAACTCAGTGAATGATGTTAACAGCAGAATAGAGACGACAGAGGAAATAGTCTGCAAACTGGAAAACAGGAGAATAGAAACTAACAAAGCTGAACAGTGGAATGAAAATATATTTAAAAAAAGAAAAAGAAGAAGAAAGAAAAGAAAAGAGATTCAGGGACCTGTGGAACCATAAAAATGTTCGAACATTTGTGTCATCAGAGCCCAGAAGGAAAGAATAGGGAGGGGCTGAAAAAGTACTTAAAGAAATAATGGTCGACAACTCCTCAAATTTGATAAGAGACATAAACATACAGATTCAAGAAGTTGAGCAAACCTCAAATAAAATAAATCTAAAGCCAAAACACATTAAAATTAAACTTCTCAGGCTTCCCTGGTGGCGCAGTGGTTGAGAGTCCACCTGCCAATGCAGGGGACACCGGTTCGTGCCCCGGTCCGGGAAGATCCCACATGCCACGGAGCGGCTGGGCCCGTGAGCCATGGCCGCTGAGCCTGCGTGTCCGGAGCCTGTGCTCCACAATGGGAGAGGCCACAACAGTGAGAGGCCCGCGTACCGCAAAAGAAAAATAATAAACTTCTCAAAACTAAAGACAAAGATAAAAACCTGGAAAGCAGTCAAGAAAAACCCAAAACTTTAACAGCCAGGGTTAAAACAATATGATTGACAGTGGATTTCTCATCAGAAATCTTCTGGAGGCCAGAAGAAAGTAGCATGAAATTTATCAAGAGCTGGAAAAAAAAGAACTATAAACCCAGATTTTTATACTCAATGTATACAAATTTTTATACTCAATATCCTTCAGGAAAGGAAGGGGAAATCAAGACATTCTCAGATAAATGAAAACTAACAGAATATATTAGCAGATCTACCCTGAAAGAATTGTTGAATTCTCTAAACAGAAAGAAAATAATAAAAGAAGGAACCTTAGAACTTCAAGAAGGAAGAAAGAACCAAGTAAGCAAAAATATGGGTAAATATGATAGGCTGTACTTTTCCTCTTGAGTTTTCCAAAGTATGCTTGACAGCTGAAGCAAAAATTATAACACTGTCTGATATGGTGCTAAATGTATGGAGGAAATATTTAAGACCATTACATTATAAATGGGGGAGGGTAAAGAGATGTAAAGGGAGGTAAGGTTTCTATAAGTCACTCAAAATGGTAAAATGATGACACTAGGACACTGTGATAAGTTATGTATATACAATGTAATACTGAGAACTATTAAAAAACCTATACAAAGAGAGACACTCAAAAATGTTATAGATAAATCAAAATGGAATTTAAAAATATTCAAGTAAATACAGAGAAATAAAAAGCAGAGAGAGCAGAAAACCAAAAAAGAAAATGGCATACTTCATTTAAGTTCTAACATATCAATAATTACATTAAATGTCAATAGTGTAAATATATCACTTAAAAGAGATTGGCAGAGGGGATTAAAAACTATGACCCAATTACATCCTGTCTACAAGGACTCACTTCAAATATAATAATGTAACTATGTTGAAGGTAAAAGTATGGAAAGATATGCATCATGTAAACAATAATCAAAGGAAAGCAGGGTGGCTATTTTACTATCAAATAAAGTAGATTTCAGAGCAAAGAAAATTAGTGTAAACAGACAGGGTCATTATATAAGTATATTAGAGTCAATCCACAAAGAAGATGTAGCAATCCTCACTGTGTCTACATCAAACAACCAGAGTAGCAAAATACATGAAGCAAAAGCTGATAAAATTGAAAAGAAAAATAGACAAATCCACAATTATAGAGATTTCAACTCTCCTTCTCAACAACTAATGGAACAAGTAGACAGAAAATAAGCAACAATATAGAATTCAACAGCATCATTAACTAATAGGATCTAATAAACACTCCACCCTACAACAGTAGAACATACATTCTTTTCAAGTGCCCAATGAACATATAGCAAGATAGGCCAAAAAAATCAATAACAGAAAAATCTTCAAACACTTGGAAACTAAACAACACACTACTAAATAATTCATGGATCAAAGACAAAAGTCTCAAGGGAAATTTAAAGAATACACTGAACTAAATGAAAATGAAAATGTAACATATCAAAATTTGTGGGACTTGGCTAAAGCAGTGCTGAGAGGAAAATGCATAGCATTATACATATAATTATGCATACATTAGAAAAAGAGAAAAAATATCAAATAAATAGTCTAAGAACCCACCTCAAGAACCTAGAAAAAGAAAAGCAAAATAAATCCAAAGCAAGCAGAAGGAAGGAAGTAATCAAGATAAACACAGAAATCAATGAAATTGAAATGAAAAATGGAGGAAAAAGATCAATGAAACAAAAAGCCGATTCCTTGAAAAGATCAATAACTAAATAATAATAATTCTGGAATGGATAAAAGTATGTGTTTTTCCCTCCTCTCCTGCAAAAAGACACAATGTCATTTCTTTAACTAAATGGAATGCTACTGACCATAATTATTTTACAAAGAAATACAAGGATTCTAAAAGTTTTTGACACCGTTTCAAGTGCTTAGTTTATGAAGCTGTAAAAAAGCTTCAGGTACTACATTCATAAGGGTAGAAACTTTTTCTTAGTTAAACTGAAAAAAATTAAGCCACAGACACAAGCTAAAATTACAGTCAATTAAAAATGGAAATAAGATTGTGTAAGATTTAACACAGCAAGATCCTTTTTGACCCACCTCCTAGAGAAATGGAAATAAAAACTAAAATAAACAAATGGGATATAATGAAACTTAAAAGCTTTTGCACAGCAAAGAAAACCATAAACAAGACCAAAAGACAACCCTCAGAATGGGAGAAAACATTTGCAAATGAAGCAACTGACAAAGGACTAATCTCCAGAATTTACAAACAGCTCAATATCAAAAAAACAAACAACCCAATCCAAAAATGGGCAGAAGACCTAAATAGACATTTCTTCAAAGAAGATATACAGATTGCCAACAAACATATGAAAGAATGTTCAACATCACTTATCATTAGAGAAACGCAAATCAAAACTACAATGAGGTATCACCTCACTCCAGTCAGAATGGACATCATCAAAAGATCTACAAACAATAAATGCTGGAGAGGGTGTGGAGAAAAGACAACCCTCTTGCACTGTTGGTAGGAATGTAAATTGATACAGCCACTACGGAGAACAGTATGGAGGTTCCTTAAAAAACTAAAAATAGAACTACCATAAGACCCAGCAATCCCACTACTGGGCATACACCCTGAGAAAACCATAATTCAAAAAGAGTCATGTACCACAATGTTCACTGCAGCTCTATTTACAATAGCCAGGACGTGGAAGCAACCTAAGTGTCCACTGACAGATGAATGGATAAAGCAGATGTGGCACATATATACAATGGAATATTATTCAGCCGTAAAAAGAAACAAAATTGAGTTATTTGTAGTGAGGATGGACCTAGAGTCTGTCATACAGAGTGAAGTAAGTCAGAAAGAGAAAAACAAACACAGTATGCTAACACATATATATGGAATCTTAAAAAAAGGTTATAAAGAACCTAGGGGCAGGACACGAATAAAGACACAGACGTAGAGAATGGACTTGAGGGAATGGGGAGGGGGAAGGGTAAGCTGGGACGAAGTGAGAGAGTGGCATGGACTTATATATAATACCAAATGTAAAATAGATAGCTAGTGGGAAGAAGCCACATAGCACAGGAAGATCAGCTTAGTCCTTTGTGACCACCTAGAGTGGTGGGGTAGGGAGGGTGGGAGGGAGACACAAGAGTGAGGAGATATGGGGATATATGTATATGTATAGCTGATTCACTTTGTTATAAAGCAGAAACTAACACAACATTGTAAAGCAATTATAGTCCAATAAAGATGTTAAAAAGGAAAAAAAAATGAACTGTGAAATAGTTCAAAATTTACTTAAAACAAAGTAGATAAGAACTTCTACATCCCCCATGCCTATAGCCTACTGCTTAAATCAAAGAAAGTAAAAAAAAAAAATCAATTGATCTGGTTTTGTTCTTTAGAAAACCATGTTGTTGTTGTTTTTTTCCCCTTCCTGGCATCCTAACCTCTTCTAAGTAAGTGTTGTCAAACACAGTGTTGCCATACATTTGTGCATTGTGATCAATTGTAATTTGTTACTAATGTTGAAGTATTTATTTTATTTACTTAAAATAAGTCTATTAAAGAATATCAATATTAACAAAAACAAACAAAAAAGACTGTATAACATTTAAGTAGTCAAAGAGCAGTATACAGTAATAAGAGTTGAATAAAATATAGATAAAAAAATAAACGTTAGCAAAAAATGACAATATATATTCTACATTATGATCAATTAACAGATCTAAGAAGGAAGTGAGAGTATATATAATAGGAGGTATGCACAGAGAAAGATGGAATGCCAAAATCTCTTCCACCATTTTCCACACAACCTGCCAATACTCTAAACTAGTATAACACATCAGATCTAAAAAAGCCATCTGAAACAATTCTTAATCTCAGAATCCAAGACTGTGATGTCTTTTTATAGAAACCTCATTTGACGCATTTTCTTTCAAATTGGGTATCAGAAATAGAGTAAAAGTTAAATTATCCCAAACTTTACCAGGACTTCTGAAACATCTATTCAAATATTTAACCTAGGAAGCATCTCATCAATCACAGTATCAATTCACTTTGAGATTTAACTAAAAATAACAAAACGAAAAGACAACCCTCAGAATGGGAGGAAATATCTGCAAACAAAGCAACCAACAAGGGATTAATCTCCAAAATATACAAACAGCTCATGAAGCTCCGTATCAAAAAAACAAACAACCCAATCAAAAAATGGGTGGAAGATCTAAATAGATATTTCTCCAAAGAAGACATACAGATGGCAAAGAACGTGAAAAGATGTTCAACATCATGAATTATTAGAGAAATGCAAATCAAAACTACCATGAGGTATCACCTCCACCATCCAGAATGGCCATCATCAAAAAATCTACAAACAATAAATGCTAGAGAGGGTGTGGAGAAAAGGGAACCCTCCTACACTGTTGGTGGGAATGTAAACTGGTACAGCCACTATGGAGAACAGTATGGAGGTTCCTTAAAAAACCAAAAATAGACCTACCATATGATCCAGCAATCCCACTCCTGGTCATACATCGGAGAAAACCATAATTCAAAAAGATACATGCACTCCAATGTTCACTGCAGCACTATTTACAATAGGCAGGATATGGAAGCAACCTAAATGTCAATCGACAGAGGAATGGATAATGAAGATGTGGTACATATATACAATGGAATATTAGTCATAGAAAAGAATGAAATAATGTCATTTGCAGCAACATGGATGGACCTAGAGATTGTCATATTGAGTGAAGTAAGTCAGACAAAGACAATTATCATATGATATCGTTATATGTGGAATCTAAAAAAAGGGTACAAATGAACTTACCTACAAAACAGAAATAGAGTTACAGATGTAGAAAACAAACTTATGGTCTACTAATGTTTACTTAAGTGTGGCCAATGAATCACCTTTAGTAGAAGCACCATGAGGTGCATGTTAAAAATGTATAAATTTCTGGATCATCACCCTAATCCTAGTGAATCAGACTGAAGGTGGGCCCAATATTATGCATTTTAAAGTAATAATCCATGGTGATTCACACAAATACCGAAGTTTGAGGATCCCAGCATTACATCATGCTGCCTTGTTGGAAATAACTTTTTAAAGTAGAAAAAGGAATGGATTCAGAGACTGAGAATTATGGTTTTGCTACTTACTGCCATGTGACTCAGGGCAGGCAATTTAACCTTCCTGATATATTAAAATAATAATAACATCTACTTTCTCTTAGGGTTAATATCAGGTTCAAAATGAAATAATGTGTGCCAAGATGCTACATATTGACAAATAGCTCTATTAGAATAACAGAATATAAAGAGCTGAAGGAGCCTTAGAAAGACAGTCTAGGCCAACTCCATTTTAATTTTTTTTAATGAAAATAACTATTTTCCTGTTTATAAAAGAACTGTACATTCACCATAAAAAGTTCATAAAAGGGCAAACAAAGTGAGAGCACTGGGCAATCATATTACCTATAAATGTTATTTTATTCATTTAAAATTTTAATATTCTTTTCATTTTATAATTATAATCAGAAGAATGCTAAATAATAGTGATGATTGCAGATATTCTCATGTTAGTCCAGATTTTAATGAGAATGTCTCTAACATTTCCCCTCTAGTCATGATTCTAGTGGTTAGCGTGGGATGCTGATCGATAGATTGTGTGTGTGTGTGTATACATATATGTGTATATATGTGTGTATATACTGATCCTATATGTATACACAGTACTTGCTATATTTAAGAAGTATCCTTAAAAAAAAAAAAAAGAAGTATCCTTATGTATATTTTTAATTAATGAATGTCTCTGGCATCTATCTAGATGATCAATCACATGGCTTTTCTCCTTCTGTCTAGTGATATGGTAAAATATTCCTAAATTATCTTAGTCGTGGTAACTCCAAAGCCCATGTTCTTTCTCTCAACATGAAACACTGCCATTCATTAAGATGGTGCTTTTAAAATTCTTACTGGCAGAGGATTTGATTAAATTGAGCAGAGAGATGGATCTGGCTTTCTAGGCAAAGACATTCCACTTTCTGCAACAGAAAGTTAAATGAAGGATAAATTATAAACATTGATTTCAAATATTAATTTTTTTTTAGTTGAGGAAGGAAACATAGTTAGTCATATATTCATAACTGAGAAGGAAGAGGAAGATTATACAACGGATCCTAGACTTTCAGTTCATCCTTCTTCAGTGATTCAGGGTTTTCTACACCAGCTATGAAACGTTGTGTAAGCTTCAATATTCCACTTTGGTGGATGTTCATTTCTTTTGAAAAGACTTCCTGGTAAAGTTAAAACAGCTGCAAGCAGTACAATTCTACTTTTAAAAGAAATATGCTCTAGGGTATTATTCAGAGGCAACCAAAAAGTATTTACAGAGAGCCCTGAGAATCCCACGTGAGGAAACAAAGAAATGAAACACATCAATGTGATATTTAAGCAGTAGGTAGATGCTTTATTTTCCCTCCTATTAAGTAGCAGCACTATTTTTTTAATATGTGAAGAAAATACTGCTTTTAATATAAGAAAAATTTCACTCTAAACATTTCAATTAAAACCACATCTTATACCTCATTCAAAATACTACCAGTGAAACTAAGTATTGGCTTACTGGTCTTTGTTTCCATATTTTACTCGCTACATTCTAGGAAGCATGCTGGAATGTTTATTAACAATATATATTAAGGAAATAGCCAGCCAGCTTTAACAAATACCTAATTACCTCTGGTATTTCTCAGGAAGTGAATTTCATGACCCTAACAAAGAATAAAACTCTAAACAAATTATTCATGTCAATCCATTCTTCCATCACTTGCAACAATGTCAATATGTTAGTGTTTGTCTCCCTTCGATTCAAGAAAGACTTTCAATTTTCTTCCAGAGAGAAATTATTTATATAGTTGAGGTGACTCCACATTGCTCTTACTAATAAAAGTGTGTGACTGTTAATGTGAGATAGCTAGTTCCTGGCAATGTCTTTGGTTTTCCACGAATGTGGCCATTAGGACAAAGGGATCACAAAGTGGGCCTAACCATATAAAAGTACAGTCTAATTATTCTCTCTCAATGTACCTTTGTGCTTCCCCAAACACAAATTTATCTGGCACTTGTAGGGATAGCACACTACCCTATCTGATCTTCCTTTGTTTACTACGAGTTTAACATTTCACCTTTGGGAAGAGCTCAGGTCATTCTATAACATTAGAAGGCAGTATGGTAGAGAAAAATAATCACAAGACCTGGGTGTGAATTCTAGCATGGTCACCTACTTGCTACTTGACTTTGGAGCTATATTGTTTGTACTCAGATTCACAACCTACGTTCTTCCACTTCATAGCTGTACGACCGGCAAGTAACTTAACCTCTCTGTTTTGAATTTGCTCACCTAAAAAATGACGATCAAGTGATTACCTCCAACAAAGACTCTCCTTTTTATTTTGGACCATACAGAATTTATTCTGGCAAAGAGAAGCAGCCACATCCTAATTCTAGAGGTACTCGTAGTTGCAGTTCTAGAGATAACATTGGTGTCCAGCATTGGTAGTGTTGGGAATACAAGCTGTGATGTCTTCACCGCCTGTGGGAATTTCTGTAAGCTACTCAACATCCTTTAAATAAATCTTTCTTAAGATAACCAGAGGGTTTCTGGTGGTTGTGATATGAATCTTGGGCGTAGGGGGTTATTGGAAGGCAAAAACCCTGTAGTTTTAGAAACCGTCTTGGAGACTGAGGACTTGGATTTCTCTCTCCTTTCCGAAAGTGTCATTTAGTACATGTGTATTTCCACAGCAAGTGAATAATGGAGAATAATAATGGCAAGACACAAAGTGTGGTAGCCATTCTCTACAATGGCATCCAATGTTCCTTGCCCCTTGGTATTCACATCTCTCTGTAATTCCCTCCCACATTATTCCAGGGTCAGTCTGTAGCACCCAGCAGAAGTGATGGATGGATAAAGACTCTCCTTGACCTAAGTATAGTCAGGCTCCTCTAAGTTCCCTAGACCGAAACTTTGTGTCCATCCTTGTCGAGCATGCATCACCCAGTTGTAGCAAGAATCTTGCTAAGTCAGTTCAGAGAGAACCCTTTACCCTTGATATCTGATCACCTCAATCTCTCATCAAATTCTTCATCCTCCACCTTTGGCATCTGATCACCCTGATCTGATTTCAGCAAAAATCCTGTCAAGTCAGTTCAGCCAAAATCCTCCCTTACCCTTGATGTTTCCTTTTAGCAATTTTCCACTCATTGACCACCACCCTGCTCCTTGGCTATAAATCCCCACTGGTCCATTCTATATTCAGAATTGAGCCCAGTTCTGTACTGAGATCACTTTTCCTCTATTGCAACAGTTCCTGAATAAAATTTGCTTTTGCCAATTTAACTACCATTCAGCTCTGATTCTAATACCTCATAATGTTGCTGCAAAGATTAAATGAGTTAATATATGTTAAATGCTTAAAAGAATGTTAGCTCATAGAAGTATTCAATAATTATTAGCTTTAAATAATATCATTATTCTTTGTGGCCTTTTCCGTTGCGGAGCACAGGCTCCGGACGCACAGGCTCAGCGGCCATGGCTCATGGGCCTAGCCGCTCCGTGGCATGTGGGATCTTCCTGGACCAGGGCACGAACCCGTGTCCCCTGCATCAGCAGGCGGACTCGCAACCACTGCGCCACCAGGGAAGCCCAATATCATTATTCTTCATCTACTATTTGCAGGTGCTTTGGGTGACTTTTGACCAGCCACTGTATAATATTCCATGTACCATAAACTCACTGTAATTAAATTATTCTCCTACTGCTGGACATTCATAAGATTACTTTCAATTTTTACTATATAGGGCTGTGAACATATATTCATTTATACCCACTTCTCTAATCACTTCCTTAGGAAGAAGTTATGGAAAGGGAGTTACTAAGTCAAAAGGTATGAATGATTTTAATACTCTTGATAGAATTACCAAATTGCTTACCAATTTATACTCAATCAACAGAATGAGTGTTCATCTCTCCACATCCTTGCCAGCAATTTGTATCATCACTTCCTTGATTAAATATGATTTTAATTTGCATTTCTTTTGCTACTAGTAAAGTAGAACATTTTTCATGTTTATTAGCCATGTTTATTCTACAATATTATGTTTATATCCTTTTCCAATTAAAAAAAATCAGTTAAAATTAATTTGTTTTGTGGTGATTAGATTACAGTTTAAAAATATCCACTCCTTTCTTCCGTGACTCTTACTCCATTGATGTTGGGTTTAATAATTTGCTTTGTCTGTTCAGGATGGGCAGACTTCCTTTAGGCTTGGCTATATGACTTCTTTTGGCCAGCGGGAGGTTAGCAGATGTGAGACAAGCAGACTTAAAAAGTGTTTATGCAATAGTAATTGTTTCTGCTAGTACCACATAAAGAGCTTTTCCTTGGATAACTGCTGCCCCTTCGGCTGGGACCCGAAAATGAACAAACATGTAACAAACTCAAACCCAACTTTCAGGCAAGAGCCAAAAACCCAATGGCAACAGCGGCCTAAAGCCGTGCTATTCAGCTAGAATAGCTAGACCCCAGCCTAGTTCCACCAATTCCCAGCTGACCCACAAACATAAAGGAGAATAAATAAATACACATATATAAAGGAGAATAAATTACTGCTGTTTTAAGCTGCTGAGTTTTGGGGTGGTTTATTATGTAGCAATATCTGATTAGTACACTTATTGTATTATATTATGAAACTCTGAAAGAAAGAGATTCATGTATAATCTACTACTTATATTCCCTAGAGTAACATATACCTAGCAGGAACTTAGGCCTCATAATTCATTTGCCTGCTCAGTTTTTCTCTTTTTTTCTTTTCTTTTTGCTGAAAATACCTAGACACTATACCTTTTCTTGATGTTTATACTTTTCACCAATAAGAGCCTCATGTAAAATTATATATAATATAAAATAATATATAAATTAAAATTAAAAATTTTATTTGCAAGTACTTGTCTTTAAATTCTTTTTCAATTAGACAAATTGCTCCATAAGTTGAATTCATAAATAATTTTGACCTTGTTCTTTTAAACATCACAGATCCTCCAGCAGTATCTAAACAATAATAGAGATTGTTTTTAAACTTTAAATTTTTGTGCGTGAGTGTTTCAAAAGCAACACAATTTACATAGAAATGCTAACAAATTACATCTATCAGTTATAAGAGCAATTAAGAAAACAAAGGTGATTAGAGAAAAGTCAACAAAAACAGCTTCAGGGTATAAGGACAAGTGTTTTTTTAAAAAGCTTCTTTTATATGACAAAGATGATACAAAAATATAATTTATTCAAAGCTATAATTAATGTTTTAAAAGAAACTTAAGGTGAAATATAAATGGGATTGTTAGTGTAATATTTATAAAATCATTTAAAATCAGCACAATGTAGGCTTCCCTGGTGGCGCAGTGGTTTAGAGTCCGACTGCCGATGCAGGGAACACGGGTTCGTGCCCGGGTCTGGGAAGATCCCACATGCCGAGGAGCGGCTGGGCCTGTGAGCCATGGCCACTGAGCCTACGCGTCCGGAGCCTGTTGCTCCGCAACGGGAGAGGCCACAACAGTGAGAAGCCCGCGTACCGCAAAAAAAAAAAAAAAAATCAGCACAATGCCAAGTAGATATAAGTTACTCAAGAAATACTATTAAAGTCCATTTAATAATCAGAAAGAAACAATACCTCACATCTGATTTTATAGCATCAGCAGGATTTAAGCCAATACTGACAAATGGTGAATTCTAAAATAATCTATCTCGGGCTTCCCTGGTGGCGCAGTGGCTGAGAGTCCTCCTGCCGATGCAGCGGACGCGGGTTCGTGCCCCGGTCCGGGAAGATCCCACATGCCGCAGAGCGGCTGGGCCCATGAGCCATGGCCGCTGAGCCTGCGCGTCCGGAGCCTGTGCTCCGCAACTGGGGAGGCCGCGGCAGTGAGAGGCCCGCGTACCGCAAAACAAACAAACAAACAAAACAAAAAAAACAAAATAATCTATCTCTTTTCTGCATTATTAGTTAAGCTAGAGAAATTACAGCGAAATGTATCAAATTTCAAAAGGGTTAAAGATTTGAGCTACTTTCAATACTAAGTCCAAAATGAAAGCATTTATTCAAATGAGTTGTTTTAAAAAATTTTGTGTATGTCTTTAAAAAGTTTATGGAACAAAAGTTTCCCTAGAGATTAAAAAAAAAAAAAGCATTTCTACTATAGTATAACAAGACTAAAATTTGGAAATTGTGGCATAGCAGCTCATTATTCAGGGTAGAAACAGCATAACAAACTGGCCATACCCCCAGAGAGGAAGCACTTCAGGACTATGTGTGCTCACCCAAAACAATGAAATGACTATTTGCACTGAAGGCACTGAACTACTGCTGAGGAATCCTCATTAGGGGACACAGCACCCCTTACAGAATGTTAAACAAGGAGAGATCTAGAAGATATACGAGATCTGGGCACTGGAAAACAACCAAGCAAAGAAATACAAATGAACTCGGCTTTTAAGTGAGTAGAGAGTATCTCTTTTTTTCCAAGTATTTTAAAATGTCTAATAGTAAATGCTAACAAATGCTAACAAAGGAGTCTAGAGTAAAACATGAAGTATTTTTTAAGAGAAGTTTTTTTTTCTTCTATGTATTCAGAGAACAGCAAAGAGCAAAGTCCACTAAGAATTTATAAATATTTTAGAATGTTAGAAACTGTAAATGAAAACCAGAAAATCTAATGAAGTACTCTCTCCCCATCAATAGATTAGAAATAATAACACAATGGCTTTTTTATTACTGTACCTCCCACAGGCTTTTCCTTGCCAAGGCCAAGAAACCTCAAGGACACACAAAAACCATTTAAAGTACTTTCCTGTCTCCTCCACTCGCAATTCCAACAAAAAACTTGTAGGAATTGGCTTCTAATTTAGGCTTGTAACAAAATGCGAATTCTTAAAATAAGATTGGCTGAGAGCTAAATCCTTTGTTTCTAAAATCAAAGATAGAAAATAAAATATACTGAAATGTTTAAAGTGTTTCCTTCTTACTACAAGGGCTAGTTGCAGTATTATCATACTTATTCTCCCAATAATGGGCCTAACCCCCCTCCCTCACCTTTTAAAAAGTGATTCTAAGTATAGCGTTAACCCTTGCGTCTCCATTTTTACAAATCATGTGGCATAAGACATAACCTTTGAAACAATCTTGAAAATGCCTCCAATAATGCTGTTACTATGGTAACTCTTGTAGGCTAGTTCTCTGAAAAGACTCAGATTCCTGAGTCTGAACAAAGTTACCTCACCATTTTCTACACTTCTCCCCCCACCGAGAAAATTTATCCTTTGCAATAGCACATACACATTCAATTGAAAAAGATCAACCTCATTAACCATGCAGAATCTATTCTTTTTAACTTAATGATCATTTCTAGTCTATGTTTTCTGATACATTTCTCTTGGAATACTGTCCAAGGAAACAATAGAAATCAAATTCTGCTTTTGATCACCATTCAATGTCAAATTTTCTGTCATGGGTTCCTTTGTCTTTTTGGTAAAAAAATTTAGTGATATAAATATTTAATATGTAGCAACTATAAAAAGTGTTTTTTTTTAATTTTAGGGATATCATTAAACTACAACCAATGGTCCCTCTAAAAAATGCTTGTGTTTTTAAAAGTTTGACTGTGGGGACATGAATCAAGTTCAGTCAGTAAACAGCTGTGTTACTTGAATAAAAAACCAAACACATTCCTAATTGATACTTACCCAGTACAACACCCTTATCCACACACACACACACTCAAGGTGATCATAAGTGTTTCTTGTGAAAAGACTTTCCATAAAGGAAGACACACATATACTAGCTCTAGACAGTAAAGAGAATTATATTTCATTTAAAGATAAATTCCACTTGTACAGCAAGTCAGAATTTCTTGATTTCATGTGCGCTACCTTATTTGATCCTTACAACAAATCTGTGACATAAACAGAACAGATACTATGATCTCTGCTTTAAAGGTAGGGTTTTATCTGGGGTTGGGGTGGGGGAACGCCCTACGGATAAAGATGAACAAAACTGGGAAACAGTAACACTTGTAACACTTCTATCACTCATAAGTTACACGGACTTGTGATCTGACACATAATGGGATAAGTGGAATCCTCCCTAACTTAATATAGACAATAAGATACAGCTTAACCATAACCTCTGGGAAGTCTTCTCTACGCTTCCCTTCCTGAGGCCTAGAGGCTGGGTTAGGAACTTAAGCTGTATGTAGGCTGTTCTGGTAACCCTGCCATCTCTTTACCCTCTATTTTAACGTCTCTCTTTTTTAAATTGTGCTAAAAAGCACAGCATAAAATCTACCACCTTAACCATTTCTCAGTGTACAGTTCAGAAGTTTTAATTATATTCACATTGTTGTGCAACCAATGAATGCCTTTTTACCTATTTCCCCTACTAGATCATAAATTCTTAAGGGCAAGAATCGTGTCTTGTTTGTTGCTCTTTTTTTACTGCCTGGCACAGCCTGATACATAGAATATTCTCAATAATTCTTAATCTATGCACCTACTTACCCACTCACCTCCCTACCTAATTCAGAATTAAAACTAAAAAATGAGGTGTTTACACAGGGGTATACATAAGTATATTAATTTCAGTCAAAACTCTGTTGTTGTCGTGTATCGATTTACTACGCTTTCAAAACTGTTGTTGTCGTGTATCGATTTATTGCGCTTTGCAGACAGTGTTTTTTACAAATTGTGTTGAGCAAGTCTACAGGCACTATTTTTCCTTTTGCTTACTTCATATTTCTGTCAAATTTTGTTAATTCTTGCAATATTTCACAAACTTTTTCATTATTATAATAATTGTTATGATGATCAGTGATCTTTGATGTTTCTAATGCAAAAGCATGAGAAGGCTCATTGAAGTCTCAGATGATGGTTAGCATTTTTAATGGTAAAGTATTTTATTTTATTTATTATTATTTTTTTTAAATTTTTATTGGAGTATGGTTGCTTTACAACGTTGTGTTAGCCTCCACTGCACAACAAAATGAATCAGCCATACACATACAGATATCCCCTAACAGTAAAGTATTTTAAATTAAGGTATGTAAAGTCAGAACTTTTTCTGATTTGGCTGACTGGTTTTCTAATTAGGGTATATAGCAGATATTCTCTATAAATTGGATGAGTGTAATCTGCAGCTCCAAAATTTGTTTTCAAAAATACATTTAAAAAATGTGTTAAAGCATTTCATCAAAAACACTGCATTGAAAAGTGTATTAAAATTAACAATATTTTAATTTTCCTAATTGTTTCTTGAGTATGTTGAACTAAACAAGGAGCCTTTAAAACTAAATATATGATTGGTCCTACTCAAGCGTTTTGGTATACTCTCCAGAAAAAGAGAAAGTGAATGACTCTAGTGACTAGTTAACAAATCATTTTTCATTCAGTTTATGTTCAATTCTTTACTCAGTTTATTTTCAACTCTTTGCTTTCAACAAAGAAAACTTGGTAGATCACAAAAAATAATTATTAATAATAGTTTACTATGCAATTTTGGGGGGCATATAATTCAGAATTTGTCCAAAAAACTGAGGGACAATGCAACAACAAAATTTCCATTCTTACGTATATAGCAATGCTAACAAAGTTTCTCAGGATTTACTTATATAAAAACTGAAAAATGGAAGAGTAATAAGTAATATAAATTTACCTCATTAAGAAACATTGGGACTTCCCTGGTGGCAGAGTGGTTAAGAATCTGCCTGCCAATGCAGGGGACACAGGTTTGAGCCCTGGTCCAGGAAGATCCCACATGCTGCGGAGCAACTAAGCCCGAGTGCCACAACTACTGAGCCTGTGCTCTAGAGTCCACGAGCAGCAACTACTGAGCCCGTGCACCTAGAGCCTGTGCTCTGCAATAAGAGAAGCCACTGCAATGAGAAGCCCGCACACCGCAACGAAGAGTAGCCCCCACTTGCCGCAACTAGAGAAAGCCTGTGTGCAGCAATGAAGACCCAACACAGCCAAAAATAAATAAATAAATATTTTTTAAAAAAGAAATATTTGTGTAATAATTATTAAAATTTGTAATGTTATGTTGACAACTATAGATAAAATCAGAGTAATGATAATTACAACACAGAAAGAAAAAAATTATTCTAACAAGTATTTTTCCTAATAATAGGAATTTATCTTCCTAGTAACTAATTTTCCTACTAATAGGAAATTAATAATTTAATTTCAATTTACATGCTATGTATCAGACAAAAGTCATTAAAACAAAAGTATATTATACTAAAATAAAGTTCAATGGGACAGAGATGTAAAATTTCTGACTATTGTAGAATTGCTTCATTAAAAAAAATTAAATCATGGTATAATGCCTCTATATTTAGATTACCTGGGTACACTTAGTAGAAACACTTAGCAGCTTTAAAAAAAAATGTGAATATTTAAAATTTACTGGAAAAGATTTTTTTGTAATTATTTAAATTTAAGACAAAAAATTTCAGACATAAACTTAAAAATGTCTGAGAAGTAATATAATTTAAAATAATAAAATAAAGATAATAAAGCAATATATCAATAGTTTAAAAGATTATTTGAATGGGTACATGAACAACAAAAAAAAATCTAAGGACAATACTATCCAAACCACTGCTTCTAGCTTTAGGTGTTCAGATTTGGAGTGTTTGCAGATTCGAGGAATTCAGATTTTCAGCTTCTTACTGAATGGTATCAGTATAGTTAAAGACATGTTATATCCTAAAATATTCAACCAAAAAAAAAAAAAAGAAAAGAAAAACCAGTACTCAATTTTACCCAGGATGGGAGAAAAGTAAAGGGTTATTAAGCCATAGGGTAGCATGTATCAAATTAACTGCCTGACTTAGAAATTCTCTATTAACAACCTTCTGAATCATGATGCATGCCTGGACTGAAAAATAGCATTCTTCACCAAGAGTTAAAATTTGGGGAGTTTTCATGGATAGGAAGAATTAATATTGTTAAAATGACCATACTACCCAAGGCAATCTACAGATTCGATGCAATCCCTATCAAAATACCAATGGCATTTTCTGCAAAGCTAGAAAAACAAAAAACCCAAATTTGTATGGAAACACAAAAGACCCCCCCCAAACAGCCAAAACAATCTTGAGAAAGAGCAAAGCTGGAGGTAACACGTGCCCTGATTTCAAACTATACTATAAAGCTACAATAATCAAAACAATATGGTACTGGCACAAAAACAGACACATGATTAGTAGAACAGAGAGCCCAGAAATAAACCCACGTATTGGGTTGGCCAAAAAGTTCGTTCGGGTTTTCCATAACAGCTTATGAAAAACCTGAACAAACTTTTTGGCCAACCCAATACTTATGATCAATTAAACTATGACAAAGGAGGCAAGAATATACAATGGGGAAAAGAAAGCCTCTTCAATAAATGGTGCTGGGAAAACTGGACAGCTATAGGCAAAAGAATCAAACTGTACTACCTTTTCACATCATATACAAAAATACACCCCAAATGAATTAAAGACTTAAATGTAAAACCCAAAACATTAAAACTCCTAAAAGAAAACATAGGCGGTATGCTCTTGACATCAGTCTTAGCAATATTTTTTTGGATCTGTCTCCTTAGAAAGGGAGACAAATGCAAAAATAAACGGGACCTAATCAAACTAAAAAGCATTTGAACAGGGAAGGAAGCTATCAACAAAACGAAAGTGCTGCCTATTGAATGGGACAAGATATTTGCAAAGGATATATGAGGTAAGGGGTTAATATCCAAAATATACAAGTAACTCATACATCTCAACATGCAGAAAAACCCAACCTGATTAAAAAATGGGCAGAGGACCTGAACAGAAATTTTTCCAAAGAAGACATTCAGATGGACATCAGGCACATGAAAAGATGCTCAACATCATTAATCATCATGGAAATGCAAATCAAAACCACAATGATATATCACCTCACACCTGTCAGAATGACTATTATCAAAAAGACAACGAAAAACAAGTGTTGGAGAGGGTGTGGAGAAAAGGGATCCCTTGTGCACTGTAGGTGGGAATTTAAATTGGTGCAGCCACTATGGAAAACAGTATGGAGATTCCTCAAAAAATTAAAAATAGGACTACCACACAATCCAGGAATTCCACTTCTGGGAATTTTTCTGAAGAAAATAAAAGCACTAATTTGAAAAGACATATGCACCACTGTGTTTACTGCAGTATTATTTATAACAGCCAAGGTATGAAAGCAATCTAAGTGTCCATTGATAGATGAATGGATAAAGATGTGGGGGGTATACACACACACACACAGAGACACACACACACACAATGGAATATTACTCAGCCATAAAAAAGAATGAAATCTTGCCATTTGCCACAACATGAATGGACCTAGAGGGTATTATGCTAAGTGAAATAAGTCAGACAGAGAAAGACAAATAGTATATGATTTCACTTATAAGTGGAATCTAAAAAACAAACCAAAAAAAGAACAAACATAACAAAACAAAAGCAGACATACATACAGAGAACAAACTGGTGGTTGCCAGAAGGGAGGCGGGTTAGGGGATGAGTGAAATAGGTGAGGGAGATTAAGAGGTATAAAATTCTAGTTATAAAATAAATAAGTCATGGGGATCTAATGTACAGCATAGTAATTACAGTCAATAATATTGTGATAACTTCTTATGGTGACAGACAGTAACTAGACTTATCATGATCACTTTGTATTATATAGAAATACTGAGTCACTATGTTGTACACCTGAAACTAATATAATATTGTTAAGTCAATTATACTTCAAGGAAAAAAAAAAAACTATTAGAAGGCACTGGAAAGCCACCAAAAGCAGGCAAAAAGCCTGAGCTTACTTTGAAAAGATGTTGGCATAAAGAGTAAGAATTGTGAGTTTGTGGCTTTTTGCCTGAGGGTGCTCCCAATACCCTCTTTCTACTCCAGTCACAGAAAAATCAGTCTTACTGCCTCCAGGACAGAGTCAGGGTTGATGGAACAGCTAGAAATTTAAAGGGGTAATCCTTGAAGGGAGAGACCTGCAGAAAGGGTAAAATGCAAAATCTGAGTACAAAATCTACCAGTATCCCAGGCCGACCAATGGGTAAGCATGTACAATGGAGAGTCTGAGGAGCTAGCCAAACAGTAGGTGCACATGAGAGAGGAGTTAAAAAAAAAAAAATTAAGGGAGCTTCAGGATGTATTTCTTTCACTGAGGTACTTAGTTAAATTATATCATTTAACAAGAGTGCCTCCACAGTGGTAAAGTT
Source organism: Stenella coeruleoalba (assembly GCF_951394435.1). Taxonomy (NCBI): domain Eukaryota; kingdom Metazoa; phylum Chordata; class Mammalia; order Artiodactyla; family Delphinidae; genus Stenella; species Stenella coeruleoalba. The sequence continues at coordinate 176,427,726 of NC_137169.1, forward strand.
ATTGGCTGCATTATCAATATTACTGCAAAGTGTTCTGCTGGACCAAATCACAAGCTTTACAAAAAACAACCAGCCTAATCTTTCAAGACCATCAGACACACAGCAGCAGTTCTGGAGCACTAGCTAAGGCTCCTAAATACAGCATCTCAATTAAAAAAAAAAAATCACAGAAAAAGAACTTTTTATCAAAGTATCTAAAAATAATTGTAATAATTTCAATTGGTAACATTTCTTTACCACTCACAGATGAGAGTGCAGCCTCTAAGGTGTAGGCTGATACTGATTTAAATAGACAAAGAAGGAAGGCATTTTAGTAAAAGGAAGTGAGATCTTTGATTGACAGCTCTTAGGAGAAGGTTAAAAATTCAAAAGGAGTGCCTGTATGTGGCTCAGAACCTAAAAGCCTTTTTCTCCTCCCAACAGAAGAACAGTCTCAAGTAATAACTGGTTGCCATGGAGATAAGAAACTAGAGAGATCAGAGAACTCAATTTGCAGTTAAATAGGCTGGAAACAATCCTTACTACTTGGTGAAGGAAAGCGATTAAAAATATACATGATTGCCAGAGGGAATCTTCTTCACGTAGCATTTCCTAACCTCATTAATGAACAAGAAGTCTAAAAAACCAAATGCAAACCCAAGGTGTCTTGGATTGAACCCATTAAACAAATTCAGGACTTCAAACGTTATCAAAATCCTTTCTCTTCCAGATGACTTTGATTCTTTTTAACGGTACTTGTTAGTAAATACTGAAATGAGACTAAAATTGTGTTCAAGAACAAAGTAGTATACCTGACGGGACTGGAGCATCAATGGAAAAAAATGAAGCATGACAAATGGAAAGGGAACCAGAGTAAGAAACAGATTCAAGTGGTGAAAATCCAGATTTTGAAAAATCTTTTCACAATCAATGAATACCTTTGTGAGTGCTGTAAAGGGCTGCAAACGTCACCGTGAAGAAAGTCGTGGAGTATTTCCCAGCATTAACTAAATGAGGAAAGGCCCTTTTTGTGTCTCGGTATCGGCGCAGGCACTGGATAAAGCGAAGCCAAGCAGGAATGCACTGAACAATAGCCCGCACACCATATGAGTAATTGTGGCAAATTTCTGGTTCTGTGAAGATTTCAAAGAAGAAAAGACTACAATTAAAAAAAAATAACTTGTTCACATCATTTAGAGTCATATATTGTAACCACTAGGAAGTCCATAAAAGCAAGGAACCTGGGTTTCAGAATCACTTTTTTCTTTGCAACTATTATATTCTTAAACTTTTTAGTGGTTGATAAGCTGAGAAGAGAAGGTAAAATACACAGTGGGAACTTAGAAAAATCTGCTGGCTCAGATTTCTGACTATCTATTCTGGAATCACCTTCTTTGGAGTGTGGTAAAACTATAAGACAATTAGAAGATGAGTACACTAATCAAGGAGAAAAAAATTAGCTCTGAAACATCTGGAAAACCTATATATATCACTGGTGACTCCAGTCAATTTCATGAACTCCAAACCACTACAATATATCCACTATAGGTTGTTCACACTCTTGTTCTTTAAATAAAACGAACAAAGAAAACAAACAGCAGAGTTTATACTTTTAAAATGAGAAGAATAGAGTTCGTAAATCAATTTTCTTCAAATTCTGGAAATGTATCAGAGTGGTTCAACATACAATAGAATTGTGATCTGCTGGCATCAATGAAAATGTGTTGGCACTGGCTTCATTAACTTTTGTTAGTCAGATGTTACATAATCTGTCTAAAGTTGGTCTTTGTCATTAAGGCAAAATTCCTTAGTAACTTGAACACCTGGCATAAACAAAGAGTGATAAAAAGAGCCAAAAGAAAAATAAGGTCCCCAAGAAGAATTAAAAAACATCTATGACTTTCTCAAAGCACTTGATCTAATTTCTAAATTATCAGTATTTTTGATCATAGTAAAGCAATACTGTGATAGCAATTGTTGACACTAAAGCATCTGTGATTTAATTACCAATGTATTAGAAGTTTTTTAGTTTTAGAATTCTTTAAGTGTAAGTTGTAAATCTCCTGGCAAATGAATAGCTAAAATTATAATATATAATTTAAGAGCCAAATTATATTAGATAAAGAGATTGCTAAAGGAGTGCCAAGTACATTTAATTAAATTTGTAATATTATTGGATGATCTTAAATTTCTCAGTTATCATTCCCAGTATTTCTTGGTTTACACTGGCAGTTCAGTAGTGTGGATGCACATTCATACCCTACCTTCTGAATCATTTGGCAACAGGCCCCCACTTTCATCCCATTTGAGCTCAAAACTGTAGAAGCAGATCATATATTCCAGGTCCATCAGTATCACTGACAGGCTGTTCAGCTGATCGGCCAGCCAGAAATCAGCAAAGCCTACCTTATGGAAGGGGGCTGTAAATACTCGAAACTGGGAGAAAGAAAAAAAATCAGAAAACACAGAAACAAGAAAGTTCATATTAAATTTCTCTAATTCATGTCTGACCCTGCAGCATGATTACTTTAGTTGATAAAATGGAAACCAATGAACCAATCACAAACACAGGGACCTGGAAACAGTGGCTAGGTTGAGAATTAGTAATGAAGGGAATGAGTTGAATGGACAACTAAGAAAGGAATTAAAAGGGTGGGGCAGGGGGAAGGCAGGAATAGCTACAGTCAGAAAACAGAAAGCAGAGAGGTGGGAAGAGCTGAAGTGGAAAGCACAGAGAATGGCACAAATGCACCGAGAGGACATTTAGCGTTAGTCTAAATTAAATTTTGCTGGAGACCCATGTGCTATGATAATTTCTGGAATATTCTCCCATCTTAGCTAACTGAATACAAAGCTCTTCTTTGCCTACACAGGACAGGAAGGGGAGGATAGCGCCTCGTCTGAAGTATGTATTATTCTCTAACCAAAGTCACTTTCATTTCACTAATGCCATGGTGATAATTGTATTTGTCTTCAAATTATGCCACAAAAATCAGCCCACATCCTACTGTTACAAAAACAATGATAAATAAATTCAGGTTACATGTCTTGAGCACTAATCCACTCTGTGTATTTTTCTCATAATGCATTTCTTATAATCCATTAACTATAACAATTCTGAGCTAGGTGTTATCCATATCCCCATTTTACAGAAGACCTATAACAATAACTCCTCCTGACTCTATTCTGTGGAAGCCTGTTTACTACTGCAAAGGAAAATTCTGGCATTGCAGAGAGAGAAAGAATTAGATACTAATCATCAGAAATAAGCTCAAATTGTACAGACTGCCTTGAAAGGCCTTGAGTGAAGTGAAGATGGGATGAAGGCAGTTTTCCTCCTCACCCTGTTAGACCCTTTCTATCTTACACAGGTGAAAATGGACTCCTAAAACAAGGAATTCTGGCTAAGCAACAGTTTTGAGAAAATGAGTCTAAAGCTATAGCTCTCCTGCCATCTAGGTATATTCATTTAATGGACATATCCAGCCTGGGAGACTATGGCTCTCTTCTCTCAGACTTGGCTGGTTCTTTCTATTCTTTCTCTAAATAATTCCTTTGATTATTTCAGGGAAATAATAAATGACTATATTACAAATCAATCCTGGGTGTCAACTATCTATGACAGGTATTGTCTTGGAGCTTTGGAATTTAGACCAGGGGTCTACAGGACACAACACAGGCTTTAAGACATTACTTTCTGGAGCTGATATATTTTGTGTCCACGGTTCAATCTCTGATCACTCGCTTACTCTTTCAGAAAGCTGTTCAGTAAGCCAGATGAGATGTTACCATTTGCAACCATAAGCTCCAGATACAGCAAACTTTATTTTTTTTTTCAGGGTAGGGTGGGGTAGGAGGTATTAGGGATTGAGATGTTAATCATTTATGCACAAAGAGGTTCTGGTACCAGTTTATATAATATTTTAAGAAACTCTAGGTACAGAATGGATTTAAAAGATTCAAAGAGACAGAAACAAGAGAATAATTTAGGATATAACAAAAAAGGATCAGGAAGTCTTACTCAGTCTAGTCATGGACTTTTGTGAAACTGGTAGCCTAGGGCAAACTTTTCATTTCTCACTGATGTTAGACAGACTACCATTACTGTCACAACCTGCCACACCCAGCCTCAAAACCTGGCTATTACAGAAAACCTCTGTAAGAGCAGAAGGGGAGGACGCTGTATTAAATAAGAAACAAAGAGATAGAGGGATGCACTAGAAAAGGAAAAGAGTGACATAAAACATAAAATTGGAAGGAAGGGAAAATTTACAGACGAGAGAAGATGAAAAAAGAAAGAAAGAAGGGAGTGGTAAATATTGGTATAAGACAACTAATGAAGGTAAGAACATAATTATTCATACATTTAACAAAGATTATTAAGTATTTACTATATGTCAGGCATTGTGGAGGTACTAAATAAATAAAACATGGCCTGTACCCTTAAAGACCCACAATCCCTTTGGTCAAATAATAAATACCTAAAGAAATAATGACAGCACCATGTGGTAACTGCTATTACAGATAGGCATACAAAATACCCTGGAAATACAAAGAAAGGAACAAGTAGTTTGGTCAGAGGTAGGGTGAGTGGAAATGAAAATAAACAGATCAGACTTAACTCCCTGACATTAACACATAGTCAAATTCATCTTAGATTTATCTGAATGCCTCCTTTTTAAAAAAAAAATTATTTATTTATTATTTTTGGCTGTGTTGGGTCTTCGTGTCTGTGTGTGGGCTTTCTCTAGTTGCGGGGAGCGGGGGCCACTCTTCATCGCGGTACGCGGGCCTCTCACTGTCGCAGCCTCTCTTGTTGTGGAGCACAAGCTCCAGACGTGCAGGCTCAGTAGCTGTGGCTCACGGGCCCAGTTGCTCCGCGGCATGCGGGATCTTCCCAGACCAGGGCTCGAACCCGTGTTCCCTGCATTGGCAGGCAGATTCTCAACCACTGCGCCACCAGGGAAGCCCTGAATTCCCCTTTTTGAGTGAGAATTCTCCTTCCTTTCTTATTCTGGCTAAGGTCTTTCAACTTCTACTTTGTTGTGATTTAAATTAAAATGATAACAATTCACTGAGTAACTGTATTAAGAAAGCTACAGACAACCTGGATATCTGATGTTTTACCCACATACACAAAAAGACCACTAACAAGTTATTACAAAGAATGTATGTTATCTTCTAAGTTAAGATGATGAAGTTAAGGAGATAAACAGTTAAGGAGATGAAGTCTTAATTTCTACTTGTGGATAATCACATTCTTTCCAAATCTGATTTTAAGATTCCTGTTAGGTGATCCACTAATCAAAGTTAAACATGTAGATAAAGTGACCACCAGGTCTAACTGTTAAATGGTAGTGTTTAAGAACACAGATTATGGAGCCAGAATGCCTGGGTTCATATCCCATCTCCATTACATCCTGGCTTTGTGACCTTATTTAACTTCCCTGAACCTAGGTTTCCTCATTTATAAACTGTGGATTAATAGTAGCTCCAACCTCATGGTTTATTAAAAGGATTAAATAAGTTGATACATATAAAATGTCCAGAATAGTACATTATTAAATGAGAACATTTCTCTAATCTATTCTTATAATAGACACGTGTAAAACTTTTATTATACAACTAAAGAAAATACTGGAAAAACCAATTCCAAAATAATATAGCAAAAGACTATAATTTAAAAACTTTATGCAGCCTTCTATAAGAATAACTTGATACTTTTGTTTAGAAAATCTGAGGCATTGTTTATGCTTCCTAACTGGATTTCCAAGTAGGACAAATACAGATCTGGAGAGAGGATATATGACCTAATGAATGTAAATAAACTGTATTAATCTGACATATAATACTAATATCAAAACAAATCAATTTCTTAAAAAAATTTTTTTAGCTTCTTTTGGGGAGAGGAGTAACATATCAATTCCATAGATTCAAATTTAAATATGAATATAAGTGGTGCCCAGTGCCTACCACTATGGCCAAGTGACATATGTTCTTTTTCCACCAAAAATTAAGGAAAAAAAGAAAAAGGGAAATGTAGTTTACTTTAGGATGAAGCTTTAAGAAAAGCTGTATCAGAAAAACATAACTAGGGTAGAAACGTTCTTGTTAAATCACTAGAAATAACTCTAAGGGTAAATTTTCTCAGTGAGATTTGAATTAAAATAAGTCAATAGGTCAATTAATAGTAAAATATTCTATAAATAACATTTTTAGTATTTACAATTATTACAAACATACCAAATCACAATGCTTGCTTCCGTATTTCACTGCTTCTGAGAGTATATTTTACTATTCTCTTATTTCTTATTACACCCCTGCCAACCCATTCCATCAACAGTCCTCATTTATTAACACACAACAGATGCACAGATAAATGTCTACTCAATGGGGAATCGTTCTGCTAATAAGAATAACTGGTCATTCATGAATCATACCCGCTTCCTATTTAAACAAAGAAGGATGCAATGGGGAAATGTTCACTTAGCACATAATGTACACAACTGTATTATTTTGTTATTGTAATGATGCAATCATCTTAACAACTGAGTTTTCTAAGTCTTTCAAATCTCATTTGAAAATAACTTTATAGAGATTTCACAATAATTTAGGAAGGAAAAATAGGTGTTTATAATCTTGTAGTTATTTCCTTGTAACCAGAAGAATATTAACATTTTTTATGCAAATAACAGTTTAGAAACTCCACAAAATCTAGAAATAAAATGACAATCTCAAAATAAGAAAGGTAATCTAATATTGTTGTACTAACTGGAAATGATTTATTTTTAGTATAAATTTCAAGAGAAAAAAATGGCTCAATTTTTTCTTTTGTCTTAAATTAAAAAAAAATCTAAAAAGCATGTTTTCTAGATGATGACAAAACACATTAAAGGTGATGGTATAACTTATGACTTATTAAAACATGCTTGAACATCTAAGTTCCACACTCAGAATTCAAACTCAAAATTAGGCCTAGTGGTGCTATACTTTAAGGGAATGATTTGCTTCCTTGTTTGCTTGCTTATTTATTTATTTATATTGAATGAAGTTGGTGGAAAAGAGGGAGATTCTCAGTTTGTGATAAAAATCCTAGTGGAAGAAAGAAGAAATACAAATAAATGAACAATTAACTTTGGGGGGAAAAAAATCAAGATTTGGGCCATTTTCTTTTTCAGATTGCTATAAATACCTGCCTACATTGGAACATAGGCTGCTTTTATTTGTTGACTGCTTACTATGTTTTTTTAATTGGAAGGTCATATTTTATTTCTTCAGATTGTAAAAATTTAGTTAATGCTAAAGAGAGCATATTGCTAAGAACAACAACAAAAATTATCCTAAACCTAAGGGGCAAACAAAAGAAAAAGAAATTAAAACTATAGTTTTCAAGGCAATATACTTTATAAGGTGAAAAAAAAGTGAGACGATAATTATGAGAATTCTGGAAGTCTGTGGAGATTGGTCAATTTAATTACTAACCATCACTCTACTGTTAGTTGTAATTTGTAATCTAAGAAATAATTATACGAAAGCATTCCCAATTGATTTTCAAAATAGAGCTGGTTAAATTTGGAAGTAAGCAGAAGTTCCTTTCCAGAGCAATCTACAATATCCCAAAAAACATAGCTACCATTTTTGCAGGAAATTCTATATCCTAATGCTGAGACTGCTTGATTTTGAGATCATTAAGAAATAGGTAAAGTGGAAGAAGAAATGGAATTTATAAAGTCAATTTCTCAAATTAAACTTGGTGATCTGACAAGATATTCCTACTGCTTTTAGAGAACCAATATTTCATAAAATAAAAATGTTTGATTGACTACTTATAGCAATTTAACAGGAAAGTAATAGTTTTACCACTTAAAAAAGGGAAAATTCTACATGTTATCACAGTTGATTAATCTTTAAAGTAATTAATTATGAATTATTAATTTGCAAAGTCATTTCAATATCTCGATACTTCATATTCCATTTTGGAGGAAAAAATGCATGAGTGCTTTTCCTAGGGCCACTGTTACTGCACAACATCAGGTGTACCCGCCATACTGCATTCTTTGCCCCTGGAGCTGGGGTACCACTCATTTAGACTACAATGTGAACATGCCTTCTGAAGTTGTGCAATACAGGAGTTTTGTTTTCATTCTGGAGGAAGCCAATGATCAATATACCACTCTAAAAATGATACACAAATTTCTGGACTTACCAGCAGTTTAAGCAGCCAAAACCGGGATTTATAATAGAAAGTTTTGGTGGGGTTGATGAGAAAGAAAACCATAAACCCATAAAGGACAAGTGGGTACACATATGTGGGGATGACACTAACTGGAGCAAAGAAGCATGCCAGAAGGCTCAGGCACCACAATATCCCGAGGAATCCAGCAATCTGATAAAGGATGGGAAAGACAAAAAGAAAGAAAATTATTTTTATCTCTACCATTACTTAAAAAATCTTTAATAAAACAGAGGTAAGAAAAATGTTTAATTATTACATCAACAATCCTCTTCAAATAGAAAATAGATTTTAGTACCCACTAAACCAGCTATATGGCTAATGTAAACTATATCCATGGGATTTTATGTCTTGCTTTGATTACCTCAAAGAGATGCTGATGAGACAAATTGCTTCTCGGATTAAGTTCGAAGATGAGCACATGATTTACTCCAGCCTGTCTCCAACCATACGTGTTGATGCCCAGTAGAAAAAGGAATTCAATCAGAAGAAAGCCACCGCGATAGATTCTTATCAAGGGCCAAATACTTCTATCTGTTTCAAGTTTAAATACAGCTGAAAGAATATCAACTAATTGGTTAGTTAGAAAATTTATAATGTCTCCATTAATTGTCTTTCTCTTAATTCTCAAGGATATAACCCTGGTATAAGAATTTTTAATAAATAAAACATAAACCTAGGTTATCTCAAGAGCCTGATAAACTTGCTTAGAGGTTCTTTCTCTTCTTCATTTCACTCTGCAAAATTCCACCAGAAAAATTTTCCTAAAATTTGACTTTCAGCATATTAGTCCATGGTGAAATAATTTAGAACCATCAGATCAGTTCTGTCAGCTGGGGATTTCTGGCATGACACAACTTCTTTGGCTTTGTTTTGTCCATCACTGAATTGGATATAGTAATGCCTAGCTCACAGCGTTACTATGAAAATTATAAGAAAGAGTATATATGAAAGCAATGTGAAAATTGAAATGTCATATAAATGACAACAATTAGTATTTATAGAATGCTTACTATGTGCTAAGGATTGTATTTTTACATATAACAATTCATCTAATCTTCACAATGGCTCTGTGAGTTAAAAACTATTATCTCCATTTGATTGATGAGAAAACTACAGCAGAGAGGTTAAGTAATTTGCTCAGGTTTACCAAGCTAGGATAAAGCAGAGCCAGGATTTTAACTCAGACAGTTTTGCTCCAAAGCCCATACTCTTAATTACTACATTCAATTGCTCATATGCCCATACAAACGTTCAGTATCACTACTATCCTATAGATCGCCAATAATTATAACATTCAAACGTTTCGGCCTCACAATTCAAGTTCTTCACAATCTGATCTCCAATTAAGTTTCCCAAACTCCAATTAAGTTTCCCCTAAATTCTTATTTCCTGATAAATTTTATTATCCTTTTAACAAACTAATTTTGCTTATGTTGTCCCCTGTACCTAAAATGGCCTTGCTCTTTCTTTTGACCAATTCTATTTCTACTTATTACTTAAGAACCAGATTCTCATCTGTTCATAAATTTATTGAATCAATATGTTTCATTTTGAGCCTATTCTGTGCCAAACATTTCAATTTGGCTACCAATTTCTCAATTTTCCAAATAACTATAAAATTTACTGTTAGCACTACTCATTTGAAATTTAATTATATACATCTTATATACTTAAATAACCATTTATTATTTATCTTTGTATTCTCTATAGCACATAGCACATTTAATAATTTAAAAATAACAAGGTTTAAGCCTTTGCTTTGGAGTTAAATACTACAGACCAGATTTCAAATCCTAGCTTTACTAGGGCAAATTATTAAATTTTTCTAAGTCTCAGTTTCTTTGTTGGTCAATGGGGAGAATATCTATTCTCGTAAGTTTGTTAAGAAGATTAAATCTGAACAATATATACTAAATGCCTAAAACAGTACGTTTGGCCCATTTTTGAATATTCAGTATATATCAGTTTCTTTTTACTTGATGAAAATTCATTTTTTCATTAATTTGACAAATATTTATTGGGTGCCCATTATGTGTGACACCATTCTAAAAGCTGGAGATTCAGTAATGAACAACAGACAAAATACCTGTCTTCAGGCAACTTCTATTCTGTATAATGTCAGATAGTGAGATAAGTATTTTGAAGGAAAAAAACGTAAAGAGATAAAGAATGTTAGGTGCTATTTTAGGTAGGGTGATCAAGAAAACTTCTCAGAAGATGACATTTGCAGGAACCTTAAGGAAATAGAGACTCAATCATGTGACTCTCTGGAGGAACAGGGCTCCAAGTAGAGGGAAAGTACAAAGGGCCTTAAGATAGGTATAAGCCTTGTGTAGTCCAGGAACAGGAAGAAGGCCAGGGCACTATGACTGGAATGAATGAGAGGTAAAGTGGCAAAAAGTTACTTACAGGCAGATCAGGTAGGACTTTGTCAAGACTTAAGATTTTACTCAGATGTATAAAGCCAATGAAAGGTTTTTCACATAATTGGTATGACCAGATTAATAATTTTAAAGGACTATTCTAGCTGTCATGTGAAGGACAGACTGCAAAGGAACAAGTATGGTAGCAAGAAGATTAGTTAGGAGGTTGAAAATAAAAAAATATATATATGGTCTTACATCCTGATTCCTAACCAAAGACCACATATATAACAGTCAGGAAACAAAAATAATAAGTATAAATCCCAAAGAATACACAATTAAACTACTAGAGCTAATAAAATCAACAAAGTTGCAGAGTACAAGATCAACACAAAGGGACTTCCCTGGGGGCACAGTGGTTAAGAATCCTCCTGTCAATGCAGGGGACACGCGTTCGAGCCCTGGTCCAGGAAGATCCCACATGCCATGGAGCAACTAAGCCTGTGTGCCACAACTACTGAGCCCGTGTGCCACAACTATTGAAGCCTGCACGCCTAGAGCCTGTGATCCGCAATAAGAGAAGCCACCACAATGAGAAGCCCAAGCACCGTAACGAAGAGTAGCCCCCACTCGCCGCAACTAGAGAAAGCCCGCATGTAGCAATGAAGACCCAACGCAGCCAAAAAAAAAAAAAAAAGATCAACACACAAAATTCAGTTGTCCTTATATAAACCACCAATGAACAATCTGAAATGAAATTAAAAAAACAATTCCAATTACAACAGCAAACAAAAGAATAGAACACCAAGGAATAAATCTAACCAAGGAGGTGAAAGATTTGTACATTGAAAATTACAAAACACTGCTGAAAGAAATCCCATGTTCATGGATTGGAAGACTTGTTCAAATGGCAATGTTACCCAAAGTATTCTACAGATTCAATACAATCCATATAAAAATTCTAATGGCCTTTTTTTGCAGAAATGTCAAATCGATACTCAAATTCATATGGAATTGTAAGAGGCCCCAGAGAGCCAAAACAATATTGAAAAAAGAACAAAGTTGGAGAACTCACAATTTATGATTTCAAACTGTACTACAAAATAGTGTGGTACTGGCATAAAAAAAGATATATAGACAAATGGAATAGATTGAGAGCTCAGAAATAAACTTATACATCTATGGCTGATGGATTTTCAATAAGAGAACCAAGACTATTCAATGAAAAAGAATATTCTCTTCAACAAATGGTGCTGAGACATTTGGATACTCACATGCAAAAGAATGAAGTTGAATCCATACTTCACAGCATGTACAAAAATTAGTTCAAAATGAATCAATGAGCTAAATATAAGAGCTAAAACCATAAAACTCTTGGAAGAAAATATAAGGGTAAACCTTCAGGACCTTGGATTTGGCAATGGAAGTCTTAGATATGACACCAAAAGCATGAATAACACAACAACAAAAACAGATAAACTGGATTTCACCAAGTTAAAAAATTTTGTGCATCAAAGGACATTATCAAGAAAGTAAAATGACAATCTATAGAATGGGAGAAAATATTTGCAAATTATATATCTGATAAGGGTCTAGTATTCAGAATATATAAAGAACTCTAGTAACTTAGCTATAAGAAGACAACTCAATTTAAAGATGGGCAAAGACTTGGGTAGATATTTTTCCAAAGAAAATATACATATAGCCAATAAGCACATGAAAAGATGGTCAATGTCATTAGAAAAATGCAAATCAAAACCATAACAAGATACTACTTCAAACCCACTAGGATGGCTATAATTAAGGAAAAAAAAAGGAAATCACAAGTGTTGATGGGAATGTGGAGAAAATGGAACCCTCATAAATTGCTGGTGGAAACAGAAAATGATGGAGCCTCTGTGGAAAACAATTTGGTGGTACCTCAGAAGGTTAAAAAGCATTATCATATAATTAAGCAATTCCACTCCTAGGTATATATCCGAAAAAACTGAAAATGGGTACCCAAACAAATCCATGTATATGCATGTTCACAACAGCAAAACTCACATTAGCCAAAAGGTAGAAACAACACAGCATAGTTATATTCAGTTTTGGTGATACTACCAAACAGTTCTCCGAAGTACTATAGCCACTTCCACTCATTCACTTTCATATCTTCATGGTATTCCATTGTATAGGGGTAATGTCATTTATTTTCTTAAACAGTTCCTGATAGACATTTGAGCTGTTCCTAGGATTTTGCTATTATAAACAAAATAGTGGTGAATACCCCCTTTCATATATGTCTTTGCACCCATGTACAAGTATGTTTATAAGATAAACTTTTAGAAATAAAATTGCTTAATCAAAGTGATTGTACTAAAAAATTTTTACATATGCTGCCAAATTATCCTCTAAAGAGACTGTGACAATTAATACTTTACCACTAGTGTATGAGTGCTTGCTATTTCACACTCTTATATGCACTTATTATTTTTTTTACTTATTTATTTTTTTTGCGGTACGCAGGCCTCAGTTGTGGCCTCTCCCGTTGCGGAGCACAGGCTCCGGACGCGCAGGCTCAGCGGCCATGGCTCATGGGCCCAGCTGCTCCGCCGCATGTGGGATCTTCCCGGACCGGGACACAAACCCGTGTCCCCTGCATCGGCAGGCGGACTCTCAACCACTGCGCCACCAGGGAAGCCCCTTATACGCACTTAAAAAAAAAAATTTACTGGAATATAGTTGATTTACAATGTTGTGCTACTTTCTGCTGTACAGCAAAGTGAATCAGTTATACATATACACATATCCACTCTTTTTAAGATTCTTTTCCCATATAGGTCATTACAGAGTATTGAGTAGAGTTCCCTGTTCTATACAGTAGGTACTTATTAGCTATCTATTTTATATATAGTAGGGTGTACATGTCAATCCCCCCTGGTAACCATAAGATTGTTTTCTACATCTGTAACTCTATTTCTGTTTTGTAAATAAGTTCATTTGTACCAATTTTTTAGATTTCACATACAAGCAATATCATACGATATTTGTCCTTCTCTGTCTGACTTACTTCACTCAATGACAATCTTTAGGTCCATCCATGTTATTGCAAATGGCATTATTTCATTCTTTTTTTATGGCTGAGTAATATTCCATTGCATATATATGTACCACATCTTCTTTACCCATTTCTCTGTTGATGGACGTTAGGTTGCTTCCATGTCCTGGCTATTGTAAATAGTGCTGCAATGAACACTGGGGTGCATGTATCTTTTCTAATTATGGTTTTCTCTGTGTATATGCCCAGGAGTGGGATTGCTGGATCATATGGTAGCTCTTTTTTCAGTTTTTAAGGAACCTCCATACTGTTCTCCATAGTGGCTGTACCAATTTACATTCCCACCAACAATGTAGAAGGGTTCCCTTATAGGCAGTTTAAATGGTCAAACTCTTGTCTTTGTCAAACCAGAAAGTGAAATATGATATATTATTATTATATCAATTCAGTACAGGTTACTAGGAAACTATAAGAACAAGTTTTAAAAAATCTGAACAGGTAACTTTTCATCTTCATAACACTAAATATCTGGAATATGTGAATTTCAGACAAATTATTAAATATCAGGTCATGTCCCCTTGAGAAACCATAGCAATTATGCACATTATTATTATTATTATTATTTTTGCAGTACGCGGGCCTCTCACTGCTGTGCCCTCTCCCGTTGCGGAGCACAGGCTCCGGACGCGCAGGCTCAGTGGCCATGGCTCACGGGCCCAGCCGCTCTGCGGCACGTGGGATCTTCCTGGACCGGGGCATGAATCCGTGTCCCCTGCATCGGCAGGTGGACTCTCAACCACTGCGCCACCAGAGAAGCCCACACATTATTTTTTTTAATGTGAATGTTTGAAAGAAAAAGAATCATGATTGTACATGCATTACTACTGCTGTGTTTCTCTCTCAATTTTCAACTCTGTTATCATTTACACAACCACTGGGAGATAAATAAGGATAGACAGCTGGCTTTAACTGTATTTACCCTGCCTCCCCCCATAGACACACAAAGATTAAACAAAGACAGGTTCTGAAGTGAGAGAACATAAATACGCAACACTAAATGCATAAAGCACACACATTAGAAAATAAATCAGATCATCTCACAAAAATGTAGGCTATACATATGAAAGAAAACAAAACCCCAACTTGCCCCTGAATTTAAGAAAACTTCATTTCAATTCATTCACATAAAAAGAATGAAGTTTATTTATCTATTCTTATGTCTTATTTAATGATGGTGATGATGATAACACCATGCTCATTTTGGAAAGAAAAGAAAAAATTTCACACACAGATGAGTAAAGTCTTCCCTGATGCTCTCATTTGAAAGTAATCACTTGTTCTCTTGAGCTGCTTAGAAAACACTTCTATTTTGTAGTGTATTACTATCGTTTTAATATATCTTAATCTCCCTCGTGTAATAAGCTTCATAAGGAAAGGAATTCTCTTATCTATCTTTAGACTCAAGATTATCAAGCATAATCATAGATACATAAAATTAACTTGTTGAATGAATTCTAATACAACCCTGTTCTTGTAAGGTATTAAGCTCATTTAACAAATGAGGAAATTGTTTCAGAGAAGTCATGTCTTTAAAGCCAAAACAATTAAGAAACAGTTGAGCTGGGACTGCAACCAGGCAAGGCCTTTTGTAGATAAGTCAGTGTTCTTTCCATAACAGCTAGCTTGATAATCTAGGGCTGGGCTTTTTATTGTAGTATTTCCATGCATTCTATATAAGTAAACTGCATTCATCCCTGAAGACACAGAGCTAGATTTAAATATGAACATAAAGTATATCAATATTAAAACATGAGCTTACAGTAGACAATAACACAGTTAATTTTTAGTAAAATTGGTGGGAAGGAGAACTCTAAACATACAAATGAAAATACACTGTTAATACGTAAAGTTCACACACTATCTAAAAGCCATTACAACCTGGGCTATAATTTCGTAATATGCAATTTGACAATCTTAATTAAGAAGAATGTTTATGAGGAATAATGAATTCAGTAAATTACTTCTTGAACATCTATATGTCTGGCCCTGCATTAGGAACTTGAAATACAAAAGTGAAAAATACATAGTCCCTGGAATCGAGAATAGTTTAAGTGTGACAGTGATATAAACCTTCCTTGTTCAAGCAGCATTATAATTACTAAAAGTCCAAAACAGATTATAATGGATATTTATACAATAACATCTATTTCTAAGTCATTTTCTGTGCAGACTTCACTGAACAGAATTTAATCCTTTATTAATGACTCACAGTTACTATAAGCACAAATACACAGACTCTTTTTTAAAGAAATAAGTTTATTTATTTTTATTTATTTTTGGCTGCATTGGGTCTTCATTGCTGCGTGCAGGCTTTCTCTAGTTGTGGCGAGTGGGGTCTACTCTTTGTTGAGGTGCAAGGGCTTCTCATTGCGGTGGCTTCTCTTGTGGAGCTCTAGGCATGCGGGCTTCAGTAGTTGTGGCACGTGGGCTCAGTAGTTGTGGCTTGCAGGCTCTAGAGCACAGGCTCAGTAGTTGTGGTGCACGGGCTTAGTTGCTCTGTGGCATGTGGGATCCTCCCGGACCAGGGCTCGAACCCATGTCCCCCTGCATTGGCAGGCAGATTCTTAACCACTACACCACCAGGGAAGCCCCAAGTACACAGACTCTTGGGGTATACCAGGATTATCTGCCCTTAAAGTAAAAGCCCTCAAATTCAAGAATCTTTGAGATATGTGTTTTTTTGCTGTTTGTTTTCTGTATATCATTTAATTTCATCTCTGTCCTTCTCTTCCATCCACTCAAACTTCAACCAACATTTTTTGAACCCTGCTATATCCCAGGCAATGTTTTAGGTGCTGGAGATACAATGGTGAACAGGAGAGACAAAAGCCAAGGCATTAAGGAATTTATATTCCAATGGGAAAGCAGATAATATGAAACAAAATATGTCACAAGTGCTCCAAAGAAAACTAATGTAGGCTAAAGGGATAGAACAGGCTATTTTAGGGTAGGCTGATCAGGGAAGGCCTTACTAAGGAGGTGGCATTTGAGTAGACACTACATGAAGTGAGGGAGTAAGCTATGTAGACATCTTGGGGAAGGGCCTTTCAGGCAATTGAAAGGGCTCACAGATGGGAATGAGCTTGGTGTGTTCAAGGAATAGTAACAAAACAAATGTGGATGGAAACAGTGAAACCAAGTGAAACTGAGTGTGGGGAGGATGACAGAATATGAAGTTAGAAAGGCCCAAAGGGACGAGATCTTGCATACCATAGTAGGAACTTTCAATTTTATTGTAAGAGAAGCCATTTAATGGATTTTGAAGAGGAGAGTGACGTGATCTAACTTGCATCAAAAAGACACTGGTGACTATAGAGAGGCAAGAGTGGCTGTATGGAGACAAATTCAGGAGGCTGCTGCAGTGTACTAAGAAAGAAATGGTTGCTAGACAAGGATGGCACTGGTGGAGATGGTCAGATTCAGAGCATGTTTTGAAGACAGAGCAACAGGATTTGCTGATGGACTGGAGATGAGGTATGAGGGAAAAGAGAGGCTAAAGGTTTCTGGCCTGAGAAACTGATGAGAGGTGATGCTATATGGAAGAGAAAGCACATTTAGTGATAAAATAAATTTGTTCACATAAGTTTAAGATGCCTATTAGACATCTAAGTAACCAATCAGATATCATTCAGAGGAAACAGTATATAATTTGGGAGTTATTAGCATATAGATGATATTTATAGCCATAGGCTTCAATAAGATTGCCTAGCTAGGAAATGAATGTAGACAGAGAAAGATCTGAGCACTGAACCCAGTGGTACTTCCTAACATTTAGATGCCAAAAGAAAGCTAGAAAGGAGTCTGGGAAAAAACTGCCAGCAAAGTTTAATAAGAAAACCAGCAGAGTGTGGCTTCCCATCAAAATCAACTGAAGAGTTTCAAGAAGGAATGATCCACAATGTCAAAATGCTGCTGAGAGGTAAGTCAAATTCTGTTGGGAGGTTTAGTAGGATTATGCCTCCCTTGTTGTTACATCATTTCTTGATGTTGGGAATGTACTTGTTTCTAGCAATTCCTCCTACCTCTTTACAATTTTTAACTGCTATAGAATAGAATATTATATAATTAATTTTCTTAAAATTATATGCGAAGTAATTGTAAATAGGTTCTGGAAAGGATGTGAGAGTGTCTCCAAAAAGCAAAGTAAATGACCTTAGTGCATAAATTTTGTAAAATCTTATTTACTCTCATCTGTGATCAAGGGAGCTGAGGTTATTGATAACTAAACGCTGAAAATGATGGAGAATAAGGAGTCACAATCTAGCAATGTTTAAAGGGATAATTATATCCAAAGGGGAAAACAAACCAAAATAACCAACACCCACCCTCCATCATTTATAAAAACAAAAAACTTAGCCCTGACAGATTTCTCTTTCAGTAGCTTTGGTAGTTTGGTAGAGGGACAGAATATGACATAAGCAGATTAGTAATAATTTAATTCAAAATTTAAACTACTCACCGGCAAGCACAAGGGTAATATTCAGTACAATGAATATTCCACAAAATAGGCCAACTCTAAAAGTAGTCCATGCTGGTGCAGGCTGTGGACAGAAAAATAGCATTTTGAGTAAAGGGCAAAATATTGAATACATTTAGTATACAGTGTAATAAATTAGCACTATAAGCCTCAAAGTTCTACCATGAACATATTTTATGATCTGAAGTTTTGTAAATCTGGACCAGGGAATCATCCTTCATTATCCAATAACACTAGAATTGAAGTGCCAGTTTATTCTAATTATTTTACAGAAATCTGTGTCACTAAATAAAGAGAATTAGAATCTCAGGCATCAAATTATATATATACTGAGTTTTCTTATAGGAGAGATTAAAGTGCAATTTCACTTTTACAGTGTGTACATATTTAAATTTTGTAAGTCAGTATTACTCAATTAGAGTTCACATATTTGGTACTATATAATTAAAGACAATGATAAAAATAAGAATACTCATTTTCTGAGTACTTACAGTATTATATTGGAGTACCTTAAAGTGAATTTTTAAATATACACTCATGTCAGAATCTCCAGGATGGGGGCTTTCCTGGTGGCACAGTGTTAAGAATCCGCCTGCCAATGCAGGGGACACCGGTTTGAGCCCTGGTCTTGGAAGAATCTACGTGCCATGGAGCAACTAAGCCCGTGTGCCACAACTACTGAGCCTGTGCTCTAGAGCTCTCACACCACAACTACTGAAGCCCACACCCCCTAGGGCCTTCATGCCACAACTACTGAGCCCACGTGCTGCAACTACTGAAGCCCACATGCCTAGAGCCCGTGCTCCGCACTAAGAGAAGCCATTGCAATAAGAAGCCCACACACCGCAATGAAGAGTAGCCCCCGATTGCCCCAACTGGAGAAAGCCCACATACAGCAACAAAGACCCAACGCAGCCAAAAAAAAAGAAAAAGAATCTCCAGAATGTGTACATGCAAAAATTATTTTTCTCTATTATAAATGTAATTTTAAATTTAGAAAATAATAAAAAGAAATCTACTGCTTTCCAAAATAAATAAAAGTGCCTGATACTTTAAACATAAATAGATGAGAAATATGGAGAGATGATCTTATCAATTTAAATATTTGCTATGAATGTTATAAGAGAAATTGTAGTAGGTGATATTACATTTAAGATTCTTCAAATGTTTTCTAAAACCCTTTAAATGAAAAAAAACACTGAGACTTACTCTGACTTATTATTCATCAGTAATAGATAACTCTATATTAGTTTAGGACTGAAAGCATTCAGAAGGAAGATGGTCATTTGTCTTTTTCAAAAAAAAATTTTTTAATTGTGTAATTTATCATATTTACAAAAGTATGTGTGTGTGTGTGTGTGTGTGTGTGTATACACACACATATACATATAAATAATGTATTTGGACTATTAGAGACAATAATAAAAGGTACCTAAACCTATCACCCATCTTTAGAAGAGCACATTTCCATTTCTTTGAAATCCTTACCCCTTCCAGATCCAAAATCCTTCCCTCCTCACCAGAGATAACCATTTCCATGTTTTCTTTAGCTCTATCCCTTCTACATGCAGTCCTAAAGACTTAATTTTTCAAAGTTAATTTCCTTATTTTTAACAGCTTTATTGAAATATAATTGACATACAATGAACTGCACATATTTAAAGTATAAAATTTG
Source organism: Stenella coeruleoalba (assembly GCF_951394435.1). Taxonomy (NCBI): domain Eukaryota; kingdom Metazoa; phylum Chordata; class Mammalia; order Artiodactyla; family Delphinidae; genus Stenella; species Stenella coeruleoalba. The sequence continues at coordinate 176,447,556 of NC_137169.1, forward strand.
TGTCTTTCCTCTCTGGATGCTTTTAAGATTTTTCTTTAATTTTCAAGCAGTGTGACTATAATATGCCTGTGTTTTTTTGGTTTTTTTGTGGTATGTGGGCCTCTCACTGTTGTGGCCTCTCCCGTTGTGGAGCACAGGCTCCGGATGCGCAGGCTCAGCGGCCATGGCTCACGGGCCTAGCCGCTCCGCGGCACGTGGGATCTTCCCAGACCGGGGCATGAACCTGTGTCCCCTGCATTGGCAGGTGGACTCTCAACCACTGTGCCACCAGGGAAGCCTCATGTGTGTTTTTTTTAACTGTTTTTCTGACTAAATTGACATACAATAAACTGTACATATTTAAGGTGTACAAAATCTGATATTTTGACATATGTAAATGCCTATGAAACTATCACCATAACCAAGGCAATGAACATTGTCTATCATCCCCAAGAGTTTCCTTTTGGCCTTCTGTAATTCTTTTCCTCTTACCACATCCCATCCCACCTCCAGGCAACTGCAAACCTGCTTTCTGCCACTATATGTTAGTTGGCATTTTCCAGAGTCTTAGGTAAACAAAACCATAATATATATATTCTTTTTTGGTCTGGCTTATTTTTTCAGAATAATTATTTTGAGATGCATCATGTTATTCCATATATCAAGGTTTATTTTTTTATTGCTGAGTAGTATTCCATTGTATGGATATACCACATTGTTTACCTATTCACCTACTGATAGACATTTGGGTTGTTACCGGTTCTAGGCTATTATGAATAAAGCTGCTATGAACGTTTGTTTTTATATGAACATATGCTTCATTTGTCTTGGGTAAATACTAAGGAGTGTAATGGCTAGATCTCACTGCAGGCGAAGGTTTAACTTTTTAAGAAACTGCCAAATTCTTTTCCAGTGTGGTTATATCATTTTATACTCCACCAGCAGCATATGCGATATCAGAGTTCTTGGTCCTCCAAGATTCAGTATGTCAATCTTTTTAATTTCAGTCATCCTAATAGGTGTGTGTTATCCCATTGTGGTTTTATTTGCATTTCCCTATTAATGATACTAAGCATCTATTCACATGCTTATCTGCCACCCAGACATCTTTGGTTAAGATCTTCTGACGATTTTTAAGTTGGGTTGTTTGTTTTCTTATTATTGAGTACTAGAGTTCTTTATATGTTCTGGGTACAAGTCTTTTATCAGATATATTTCAAAAATATTTTCTCCTAGTCTGTTGCTTTTCATTCTCTTAACGTTGTCTTTTGAAGAGCAGGAGTTTTTAATCTTGGTGAAGTGCTTTTGGTGTCATTTCTAAAAAATCTTTGCATAACCCAAAGTCACCAGGACGTTCTCCTATATTTTCTTCAAAAATTTGTAGTTTTAGGTTTTCATTTAGGTCAATGGTACATGTAAAATTAATTTCTATACATGGTATGAAGAATGTATGGAAGTTGTGCGTTTGGTTTTTTTTTTTAGCATATGAAAGCCAATTGCTCCAGCCCCATTTGTTGAAAAGACTATCCTTTCTCCAGTGAACTGCCTTTGCATATTTATTGAAAATTAATTGTTCATATATTTATTGGTCTACTTTTGGATTCTCTATTCTGTTCCATTAATCTATTTGCCTATCCTGACACTAATAACACACTGTCTTGATTACCATAGCTTTAATAAGATTGATACCACATAGTGTTAATCCTTCAACTTAGTTGTTCCAAAGTTGTTCTGGCTATTCTTGGTCCTTTGTACTTTCATATAAATTTAAAAATTTGCTTAATAATTATTTTTTAAAAGCCCTGTTGAGATTTTGAGTTAGTTTGTGTTGTATCTATGAATCCATTTAGGAAGAAATGATATTTTAAAAATACTGGGTCTTCTAACTTCTCTCATGTATCTTTAATTTCTCAATAGTGTTTTATAGTTTTCAATGTAAAAGTATTGCACATCTTTTGTCAGATTTAACCCTAAATATCTATGTATTGATCTTGTATTCTGCAACCTTGCTAATAAAGTCAGTAATTAGCTCTAGTAGCTATTCTATAGAGTCACTGGATTTTCTAAATAGGTCATCATGTCATCGGCAAAAAAAAACAAACGAAACAAACCCCACCAGTTTTACTTCTTTCTTTCTAATCTAAATGCCTTTTATTTCTTTTTCTTACCTTACTACACTGGCCATAATCTCCAGTACAATGCTGAATAGAAGTGGTAAGAGTGAATACACTTGTCCCTAGTTAGGGAGAAAGCATTCAGTGTTTCATCATTAAGTATGATATTAGTTTTAGGTTTTTCATAAATACCTTTTATTGGGATGAGGAAGATCTTTCTGTTATTCATTTCCATTCCATTCTGGTCACAGAACATATTTTCTATTATTTAAATCCTTTTAAATTTACTGAGATTTAGTTTATGACACAGAAGATACCACTTAAATGTCTTTTGGTATAACTACTATGTAGATATCATTTAACAAATGCTTTTTTAGGCACAACGATTGCATTTTAGAGGAAAGTATGTAGTAGCCCAGACTATCTGAAGCCCTCCCACTCCCATATCATCAGATAAATATCTCATCTTAATCAGTTGGTCTGACGAAGTTAGCGTGTCAGTAAGAATAAACAAGAGAAGTAGTACAGGATAAGAAGAGAAAGGTGGGAAGACATTACAATTTATTATGAAGTGAGATTTGGCAACTAATTTTTTAAAGTGAAAATAGCAATAGTAATAAACACTTATAAACTTTGGCTGAAACCTTTTTTAAAGTAATGAAACTAGTATATTTTATCAGCTAACAGATCATGTTGATTATTCAATAGGTAAAATGAACCAACCAAACAACTGGAAACAAATACGAACCTGAGCAGCTCCCAAAGGGGGAACACGTAAACGCTTCATAGCTTTTTGTCTGTCACCATCTTCAAGTTCATTGGTCACTACAGCCTAAAAGACACATTGTTAACTTTTAACACAGGTTATACTGAACTTGAGTATTGCATAAATAATTCTGAACCATTTATATATATGGTATTCTGATAACCCCCTGGTGAATATATACTGAATAAAGCAAAAGAAAAAATCATGAGTAAGAATGTATGTATTTAAAGCAAGCAACTAATAACAAAAGGAGAATAAAAATGAGGAGTTATTTCATTAAAAATAAGACATTAATATTATTGAAAATATGTGGTATATAAGTGAGATTCCTGTACCTCAGTTTCAGAGATGAGCTGGTTGATTTTCTTGCATGTATAAAATGGAGCTACTTCTACATGAGCCACTCGCCAATCTGCTCCACGAGATGTTTCCAGGATCTTGTCATGCTTTTTAAGGATTTTTCGGAACCCTGTAAAATTCAGATTCTACAGAAAGAAATGAGAAACACTACTATAATTTCCACCACCATGAGAGAAGATGAAAAATAATAAGCCCTTTGTGTTGACTGAGTTGACTGAAGATTGAGTACTGAGGGAAATGGCAATGCTTTCATAAAAGCATGTACTATAAAAAGATAAGACTCTTCTTTCTTATTTCATTTATTCATTTCAAGGTAGTATGCTATCAGTAATACAAAGAAACTCTGGATTATGAACCCTATTATTTCTATTTCATGTAAATTAATGGAAGTCTTAAAACATTTTTATTTCCATTTTCCTATGTACAACTGTTTTCAAAATAGTTAATTTATGTTATTTTGCTTCTTTGATCAAAAGCATATATTCAGAAAATCCTCTGGATTTATCATGAACTGAATACATTTATTAGTTCTTTGCTTTTTGCAGGCCTGGTATAGCTATGTATTTCCCCCTGCTATGTATGAACAAGCACAGGAAATGGATAATCATCTATCTTTCTTAACTTTTATTTTGTTTCCATCCATTCTGTTTGGGGATGGGTGTGCAAAGAGTCAGTGGAAAAGAAGAAGTGATCATACTTACAGGGTTTTGCTGATAACGGGTAGGAGCTTGTACTTTTCCTGCATTTCTACAATATCAAAATACTATACTTTTCTATATTCTCAAATCCTGTTGTTCTTTAATCAACAGACAAAAAAGCACGAAACTGTGGATTTGCAAGGTTCTTTAAATCAGAGGTCTCCCAAATTTGACCATATATCACCATCAGTAAAAAAAAAAATTGAGCAGTCACTCCAAATTAGGTTTTGCTTGCTTGCCTGTTTGTTAATATTGTTTTTCATACTTTAATGGGTCATCTTAAACTCTCCTTGCATGTATACACCATGATTTGGAGACTGCTTTCAATTCATTTTCCTTTCTCATCATTTTCAAAATAAATGTATTCTTACAGGATAGACAGTCTCAAAGGATAAAGGACAGATCAGAACTTTTATAATTAACAATTATTTTCAAGAAGCTTTTTATAATGACCCAAAACAAAAACTTCTGGCAAAGTTAATAAAGTAAAATTTAACAAGGGTATTTCCCTGTAAAATTTAACAAGGGTATTTCCCTGTAACTTTTATAATTAACAATTATTTTCAAGAAGCTTTTTATAATGACCCAAAACAAAAACTTCTGGCAAAGTTAATAAAGTAAAATTTAACAAGGGTATTTCCCTGTAATATTACACAGGAATTCCTGTGTAATATTACACAGGAATATGAAATGTTAATATTTTATATCACTACAAGCAAGAAGAAACACATTTCTGTTTCTTTTTAAAGATAAATTATAAAGCTATGGGTAAATTTCAAAGGAAAGGAATTTCCCATCATATATACCTTATATAATTACTTTCCTATTCTTCTAAAGTTATTTTCTGAGTTATGTTAAATGTTAAATATGAATGTTAAATATTAACATTGAATGTTAATGTTAAAATATTATTATGTTAAATATTAACATGTTAAAATATTAAATGTTAAAATATTAATGTTGAATGTTAAAATATTAAATGTTAAAATATTAAATCACCAAAAAAGAAAGCAGAATTATGAAAGGGAAAGATGGAAATAAGTACATGCATTAAACTTAGATTACTACAGATACGGCACTATAATTACTTTTTTTTTTTTTTTTTGGCGGTACGCAGGCCTCTCACTGTTGTGGCCTCTCCCGTTGCGGAGCACAGGCTCCGGAAGTGCAAGGTGAGCGGCCATGGCTCACGGGCCCAGCCACTCTGCGGCATGTCAGATCTTCCCAGACCGGGGCACGAACCCGTGTCTCCTGCATCGGCAGGCGGACTCTCAACCACTGTGCCACCAGGGAAGCCCTATAATTACTTTTTATTTTAAAATTCC